>NC_141691.1:1069399371-1070796871 GCF_964263255.1 Lissotriton vulgaris
AGTTTGTCTTGGCTGCTCTCCTTCAGTTCAATCGAAAATGAAACTTGCTGCTCGCCTTCCATTTTGCCTGAAATTTGGATTAAAAAAATATATATTAGTAGAGATAGGGCACTGTTGGGATTAATTTTAGATAGGCAGTTTTTATCAGTGAATTTATCTTTTGGCAGTGTATAGTATGAGAGTGGAAATAGGACTAAAAAAAAGTGTATGTGATTTAACCAAGACACTACTACTACAGAGGGATAGTGTATATGTAGCAGAAAAAGTCTACTATATTAAGTCATAGTGCACAATATATTAAATTATAACTTACCTTCACAAAGAAGTTGAAGTTTTTTGAAGCTTTTGAAATAGGAGGTACAACAAGAAGTAGTAGTCAAAATGGCTGTGTTTCCTTCTCTCCCTTTATATATATACAGGTATATAACCAATCAAATGTCAGGTAATAAAAGTAGAAAATGAAAGTAACATTTTCATTGGTTGTCAATTCCAACAATTCAGATGTGTTTTGTGAAGTAATTTACCTCACGGTACTTGGAGAGGTCTACAGGCTAAATGGCTAAATGGAATTTCAATGAAATTTGTGAGAATGGAAGGGATTGTTATGTAGTATGAGCTAATCTATATTTGGTGAGAGTGTTTCTAGTCGTTATTCTGTAAATTACTTTCCCGCCTTTTTTTAGGACCGCTTTCCGGGAAGCTGCCCGGTTAGCGAACCTTAAGCGTCACGGGAGTCCACCATTTTGTGTTTCGTTCGCATTAAGATACAAGATGGAGGGCAAATAATGTTTAGAATGGGTAGAAGGGGTCATGGTAGACTTATCTTGACCCCCTAGGTTTTCTGAGCGTGGCTGAGGAGGCTTATATGTGCGGAAAAAAAATTTTTTTTAAAAAAATTCCGCGAGGTTAGCTTTCGGTTAGCGAACCGGGTAGCGCTCCGGGGAGCGAATTTTGTGGAAAATTAGTGAAAAAAGTTAGAGAAAAATAATAATTGTGAGTGATCAGATGTAGGGTAGCTCTGAGAAGAGCTTTTGGGTTTATGGTACATTTAGGTACTTATAAGTAGGTACCAATGCAGAGTCTTAAATTCAGAATGAAAATTCTGTTGCCCTCATCTGAGAAGTGAACTCCATCTCCTCTGTAGATATCTTGCATGTAGTAACGCAAGTTATTGTTGTACAGAGAGCCCATTCCATGGTCTCTCATGTAAGCTGAAACAGATTTGTTTACATGCTTCCTCGCTTTCTCAATTTGTGGACAAAATTGGTTGGACCACCTCCATTTCTGTCTTTGGCATATATTGGAATATACCAAGGCAGTTTGAGGAAAAAGTGCCATTAATTGCTCCAAGGTGTCCTTTAAAAGCATTTCCAGACCTACCCCTGTCAAAGTGCCCAAATCATTACCTCCACAGTGCACTATTAACAGGTCAGGTTTTGGCAAATGCATAAAGGTTTTCACCAATGGTATCAATTGGTGACATTTTAATCCTCTTTGGCCCAACCACTTAATTTCCACATCTTGTAAATTGAGGTTGTGTAAATTTCTGCTCTCAGCATACCTTTGAGCCCAGTGGATGTAACTATGTCCAACAATCCAGACGTTAAACATGGTGGAAGAAGGTTGTTCTGCAGTCAGATGAAGTGTGGTAATGAAAGGGCAGTTGAAACAGTAGGAGTTTCTAAAGAAAAAAAACTGTGGATTTACAATGCTAATGATTCATTAGCAGTGATTGGTGCATTTCCATTTCTGAAAACAGAAAGTTAGGGTGCATGGATGTGTTCTTTGAAAGATGTAATTTGAATGGTCAAGGAAGAAACATTTAATGAAAGATTGCACTGGATACGCAGGTGCACTGAGAGTTCAGAGTTCAATTGAAACATTGTTGTGTGAATTTGCAAACATGAGAGGTCTTCCAGGAGGTGGTTGCTATGGAAACAAGGCAGACAGGGCAGAGGGGGGAAGGGTTTTGATTTGAAAAAAGTGAGGGAAGAGGTATGATTGGCTAATATGAGAGATATGTGAAAAGAATATCTGTATTTCTGTGCTTTCAATAGCTGCAGCCTTTGGAGTGCATCCTTTTTCTTCTGCTGAAGACAATTTGGTGTATTTCTGAGACTGTTTTCAAAACTCAAAAAATATTTGCTAAGGTGAGAAAAGATTTATTTAATTTAGATAGAGAATAGTATGATTTAAGGAGAAAATGATGAAGAAAGCTGTGTTTTTAAAATGTGGTTTTGTCTCTAGTGATATACTAATAGAATTAGTTTCAAAGAGAAATTATAATTGCATATTTGGTGTAACATTCTGGCATGCAGTTACACAAGATATTGTAATACATGGAGGCCATTTCATGGTCTGTTATGTAAGCTGAAACAGATATGTTGCTTTTAAAAACGATTTAAGAAATCAATTACATTTCTAGATATGTACTGCTAGAGCTTCATAGGTTGTTTTGGGCCATATTTATAAGGTATTTGAGTGTCTAAGATGTTGTGTTCGCCTTTTAAAATGTAAAGTGTTCCTCATGGGACAAGTGTCTTGTAAATACGCTCCCACTTGTGCTTGGCAAATTTAGATTTTGATTATGGGAGTTACCTAGCCATGTTAATAGTGTCCCAAAAATGGTGCTAGGGCATTCCAGAAAACACTTTCATGTGTCTCAAGGACATTTTTAGTCATTTCTTCATGAATGCAGGTATACAATTGATTTATATGCTGTGTTTAAAAACGAATTTTGAAATGAATTAAATTTCAGGATATGTACTGTTAGAGCTTCATAGGTTGTTTGGGGTCATATTTAGAAGGCATTTTAGTGTCTTTGAAGTTATTTTTCCCTTTTTAAATGGAAAGCGTTCCTCATGGGGCCCTGAGCAGTTCTTAGCCATGTTATTTAATAGGAAGTGGATAACATGGCTAAGAGCATTTGCTGGGAAATGCATGAATATCGCTGATTTTTCTGCTATATTCATGCATTGTGGCCGTTTTTTTTCACATTGCTTCATAGGTTGTTTGGGTTCATATTTAGAAGGCATTTTAGTGTCTTTGATGTTATTTTTCCCTTTTTAAATGGAAAGCGTTCCTCATGGGGCCCTGAGCAGTTCTTAGCCATGTTATTTAATAGGAAGTGGATCACATGGCTAAGAGCATTTGCTGGAAAATGCATGAATATCGCTGATTTTTCTGCTATATTCATGCATTGTGGCCGTTTTTTTCACATTGCTTCATAGGTTGTTTGGGTTCATATTTAGAAGGTATTTTAGTGTCTTTGATGTTATTTTTCCCTTTTTAAATGGAAAGCGTTCCTCATGGGGCCCTGAGCAGTTCTTAGCCATGTTATTTAATTGGAAGTGGATAACATGGCTAAGAGCATTTGCTGGAAAATGCATGAATATCGCTGATTTTTCTGCTATATTCATGCATTGCGGCAGTTTTTTTTCACATTGCTTCATAGGTTGTTTGGGTTCATATTTAGAAGGCATTTTAGTGTCTTTGATGTTATTTTTCCCTTTTTAAATGGAAAGCGTTCCTCATGGTGCCCTGAGCAGTTCTTAGCCATGTTATTTAATAGGAAGTGGATAACATGGCTAAGAGCATTTGTTGGAAAATGCATGAATATCGCTGATTTTTCTGCGTTATTCATGCATTGCAGGCCTTTTTTTATCACATTTGCAAGCATTTCTTAGCCATGTTATCCAATGGGAGGTGGATAACATGGCTAAGAGCATTTGCTTCAAAGGTTGTTTGGGGTTATATACCATTTTTGGGAAATTATTAACATGCCTATCTAACTCCCATAATCAAAATCTAAATTTGCCAACCGCAGGTGGGAGCGTATTTACAATAAATTTGCACCATGAAGAATGTAAAATAGCATACTAGATACTCAAATAACTTATAAATATGATCCAAAACATCTTATGAAGCACTAGTAGTGCATATTTCCAGAAATGTATTGGTTTTCATTTAATGATTTACTTCATTGGTAGGCCTTCACATGTTTTTTTACCTTGGTTTTTTTTCAGTGAAAATCTTATCTGCAACCATGTGTTGGCCTCACCTCAAATAAACAAAACAGGTGATGGACTGAATGTGGATCAATGACACACATTCACCCCAGTCCAAAGATCTGGGCCTAAACAAACCTTTAGATAGGCTACATCTTATCGTCATCCTGAATTAATGATTTAAAATATTAGGGAGTGATTTATGAGTGTTGTATGCCTGTTTTGTACCATTGAGTGTCATTTTTGTGATGCAGTGCTGGTGGAAAATATTTGCTATGTTAAATAATTAGTACAGCATTAAGTTTTAGATGACTGTTATTTATTTACTGTTTGGTAATAGTGGTTAATAACATTTTATATTATATTTTTTCACAGATTCAACTGCAGATTCTTTCATAGTTTGGAAAATGCCTTCCAGAAGTCGAATACGAAAGGCTAGAAAACGTCAAAGACAGCAGGATGATGTTTTATTGCAGCAGTCCTCTTCCCCAAATACTTGTCAAAACACCAAGAAAGGTCCGGGTAAGAGCACGAAATCATTCTTAAGAAATATTTGTAGTAAAAAAAATTTTGCTCAAAAAAATGTGTCTCTTAACAAAAAGAGAAGTAATTTAAATGGAAAGGAGAGACCCATCACAAATGTTACTGGTAGAGGAAGAGATAACTCTGTGCATGATAGTAGAAGGAAACAACAGTTTAGGGACATTCGACAACGAATGTTCCGTAATAGGATATTAGTTAATTTATTGAAAAATATTAAAAAGAAAGGCCAACAGAAAGCGGCATTTTATAGGAAGAAGAAAAATGTAGAGAAAATTATTGATCATGCTTTTGAAATCAAGCGAAAGTTGTTTATTTTGGTAATCAATAGAATTAGGAAACTAAGCAAGGTAATTTCTGATTTCAAAACAAAAAGTAGATGGAAGAGAGTAGTAAATCGTACTAACTTTTGTGAAGTTTTTTCTGGAGAATGGATGCATAGTTCAAGTTCTGAGGCATTTTTTAATGAGGAGACTTATTTTCAGGATAATGATTTGGTGCATGCAGTTGACATCAGTGGTCGAGCTTATGAAGTGAAGGATGGTTGTCCAGTTGAAAAAGAACTACTTGTGACAACAGAGACAGAAGAGGCGCTAAGTGATGAGGTTTTAGGAAGACGTCCTAAGGGTCCTGTGTACATTTGGAAGTGTAGTTCTATTTGCAGTGTGCGACAGGTTTCCATCAATTTGCTATGTGATTTTATACGGACATTTAATAAGAAAAGTTTGAAGCAGAAAATGAAGTTGTTGCAAGATTTAGATCCTTGCAGAGTGAGACAAATGACAGGTTTGCGTGGTCATTCACTGGCTTGTCTTTCCAGGAGAGTATGCCAGAGTGTTTTTCATCATTTCAGGATGCTAGCAGTGCATCATAATAAAGTGAGAAAATTAGTGAGAATGTTGTATTATGCTAAGAGTCCAGCAATTATGCTTAAACAGTTATGTGCTGCTCTTTTGCATGGTTCTGAAATAGATGTGAAGAATCTTTGTGAAGAAATTGAGTTTTGTTACTTTGGTAGTAAAGATGAGAATGTTCAAATTGACCCTGAAGTAGAGGGTAATGTGGAAGATAATGTACAGGTTTCCAGTACAGATAATTTTCAGAAGGAAATTGCCACGTTTCAGATGAAATCAAGTGAGAGGCCTAATTTCACTTGTGTATGTTGTCGACGCACTTATTATAAGAATCAGACTAAGGTAGTGGATTTATATGCAAAAAGTGAAAGGGAAAATAATAGTGAATGGAAGGATTTAGCCACATACTTGATGGTAGAAAATTATTTTGATTTGGGATCGGATCAACGTGTGTGTACTTATTGTTGTAATAAATTAAACCAAAACCAGATGCCTGCTAGGGCAGTTCATAATAATCTGGAATTGGTTGAGATTCCTTCTGAATTGAAGGATTTAAATACTTATGAATCTATTTTGATTCAAAGTATCCATCCCTTTCAGGCTATTGTAAGAATGGAGCCAAAGACAGGGAAATTGCCTCCAGCAGATTTACAGAGAGGATTAAAGGGAAGAGTTGTTTATTTGCCTCTAGATTTGAACAAAAACATTAACACAATTGGAATAGAAAAAGTGGAAGAGGAACCTCTGGTTATCTTGGTTAATGGGGTTCCGACAAAGAATAAGAAAATATGGCAAGATTTAGTGGATGTTAGGAAAGTCAAAAAGGCAACAGTGTATTTGAAGAAAAATAATAAGTACTATAAGAATGTATATGTTGCAGAAGAGGAAGTAAGTGATGAAGAGGATAGCGATTTGTGTGCTGGCCAAATTGAGAAAGTAGAGGCCTCTAAAAGTGAAGAAATATATGAACATTATAGTGTTCATCCTTTGCATTCCAAGGAAGTGATGGGGAATGCTATTGAGTTGTTTCAAATGAAACAAGCCAAAGGGAGTCCCATTAGTGTTTGGGAGGAAAGTTTGGAAGCTCGGTGTTTCCCACAGCTATTTCCCACAGGTCAAGGAGGAAGATATGATGAGCGACCTCGTGAAATTCCTGCGTCTGAATACCGGACTTTACGATTGTATGCAGAAGATCCTAGGTTTCGGCAATGCATTCCCTATTTGTTTCATCTCCTGTTTGAAAGCGATCTGTCTGGACTGTCATATGCAGTGAACCACATCTTAAAAAGTGGTATACAGATGCGAAACATCTCGGCAAGTGACTTTATGCATAAAGTCAATGTCCAAGACAGTATTTTGGATTCTCACTTAATTAATCTCATGGCGTGTCAGCGTGGTACTAATGAGTACTGGTACCGTCGTCATGGTGACTTAAAATGTATGCTAAGGAACTTAGGAACTCCGACATGGTTCCTCACTCTGAGCTGTGCCGAGTATGGCTGGGATGACTTACTTGAATTTCTACGAGAGGCAAATGGAAATATTGAAAACATTGAATTCAAGACACCTGGAGAACTGTGTTCTTTGGATCCTGTGAATGTATGCAGGTACTTCAATCATAGATTTGAAGCTATGATGTCTTTCATCACAAATAAAAAGAATCCACCTCTTGGAGAGGTGTTGGATTTCTTCTGGAGAAAGGAGTACCAAGCAAGAGGTGCCCCTCATATACATATGTTGCTGTGGATCAAGGATGCACCTAAATTTGGAACAGATCCGGATGACTTAGTGATGAATTTCATCGAACAGTATTCTACGTGTGCTGTTCCAAACGCAACGGAGAAGAAAAGTCTAAGAGAACAAGTTCTACGTTTCCAAAGCCATCGTTGTGGAAAGTACTGTCGTCGTAAATTCAGAAACAAGGACAAGTTCTACACCAAATGTCGTTTCAACTTTCCACGACCGGTGATTTCTAAAGGAAGAGTGAACAGTTTGATGTCTTCGCTGCGACATAATGTGACGAGGAAATCACCCAAGAATACATACAATTTGAAAAGGAACGAAGAGTCCAAGTACATCAATGACTACAACCCAGTGATTTTGTCCATGTGGAATGCCAACATGGATATACAGTTTGTGGCTGACAACTGTATGGCTGTGGCTCGGTATGTGACATCTTACATCACTAAAAAAGAAAAGACCGAACTGAAGGATATGTGGGAGGACATTTCCCATGAAAAGAGCCTCAGCAAGAAGTTGTACAGTTTCAGTCTGAAGATGTTGTCGCATCGAGAAATCGGAGCTTACGAATGTTCTGATCGATTGTCTTCAGCAAGTCTCTATGCCAAATCCAGGAGTCTCGTTTGGGCGAGTCTTGGTCTTGCTGCAACGCGAAATCGAGTTCTTAAACCTGTTCGGGAAATTGAGTATTTGGCAGAAAAGGAACCAAACAGTACCGACATTTTGAAGACCAACATGTTGGATACATATTATCCAAATCGAAGCAGTCACCTTGAGAATATTTGTCTATATGAGGTTCTCCAAAATTATATATTCAAGAGGAACATCAAAGAAGATATTGAGAAAGGAGTGTATGCTGTAATTGGAAGTGAGGGATGCCTGGTCAAGCAAAGAAAATGCCAATTAGTAAACCATCGAAAATTAAGTGGCGAATCTCCAGAAAAAAAGGAGTTTTTCTATTTAGCACTTTTGCAACTTTTCAAGCCTTGGCGTGCAGAAGAGGAACTGCTTGGAGATTTCCTCTGTTACGAAGACTCTTTCAATGCAGCCAAGGAGTCCATAGAATGTCCTGCTTTTTCTAAATATCAAGAAATGCTAACTTTGGAAATTGAGCAGGAAGCAACGATTGCAGCCGAGATTGCCAGAGACAGTTCTCAGGACAGTCAGAGTTCTGTTTCATTGAGTCAAGATCCACTTGGAGGACCTATTATCGAAAATGAAGCTGCCACTGCTATGAATGAAGTAGAAAGAGCCATGGCACATGCTCAGGAGGATTCAGTTAACTTACAAGACTTGGAAAAACAACTCAACGTTGAGCAGAGGAAAATATATGATGAAGTTACCAAGGAAATTGAGCACGGATTAAGTCATGAGAAGAAAGAGTGCTCGTGTACGTCGTTGAAGCCTGTCCGACTGTACGTGAGTGGAGAAGCGGGAACTGGAAAAAGTTTCCTCATTAAAGCAATCTCTTGTTATTTGCAGGAAAGGACTGAGTCATCGCTGTCTTGTGTTGTCACCGCTCCTACTGGACTGGCAGCACATAATATTAAAGGTATTACTTTGCATCGTCTATTGATGCTGCCGGTGGAGCATGACAACAAATTACAATACAACAAGTTATCTGGAGATGCTTGCTGTGAAGTTTCAAGAGTTTTGAGGAAAATGAAACTACTTATCATTGACGAAGTAAGCATGGTTTCCAATGTCATGCTTGCCTTTGTGCATTTGAGAATGCAAGAAGTACTTAAAACTGAATATGATGTCTTATTTGGTGGGAAACACATTATTGTTTTCGGAGATCTTCTACAGCTGACACCAGTAAAAGGTCAACCTGTGTTCAAAATACTCACGCATGAAGATACCAGGAAGTGCCTAGGGAGCATTGGCAACGTCAATATATGGTTAAACTTCAATTATGCAGAACTGCATCAAAATATGCGTCAGGCAAAGGATGAAGATTACAAGAATATTCTACAAGATATTAGAATTGGAAAAGTGACCGAGCATGGGAAAGAAGCTTTAAATGCACGGTTACTGTCAAATTTGTATCCCAAACAAGATATTGTGCCTGAGAATATTTTTCAGAAAATTACTGAGAAGAAATCCGGGATATGTCTCATGCCAACTCTTGCAGAATGTGCCATCTTCAACAACAAAATGTTGAATTTAGAAAAGCAAGAGATTGTGAAACTTGAAGCTATCGACAAATTAGAGCATATGGGATCAACAATTATTTTGTCAGACAATTTGAAATCAAAATTGGATTCATTAGAGAAGACTATATCTAAAACAGCGGGTTTTGAAAAGACTTTGAATGTGTGTTTAAATTGCCGAATTATTTTGAGAAGGAATTTACATGTAGAAAGAGGTCTGGTAAATGGATCAATGGGTAATGTTGTTGATTTTGAGAAATACAGAAATAGAGATGGAATAGAATTTTTAAAAATTAAATTTGATGGCATTGAGGAAGTACAGCAAATTGGTCGTTGTTCTGCTAGGTTTTTGCTTGTTAAAGATTTATATGTTCGCCGTAAACAGTTTCCTGTTTGCTTGGCATATGCGGTGACAATCCATAAATCGCAAGGTTTAAGTGTAGACTGTGCATTGGTGAATATTGGCAGTTCTGTGTTCAAGGAGGGTATGGCATATGTGGCATTGTCACGAGTTAGAACTTTATCGGGATTGTACTTGATTGACTGTGATGTCACAAACATTTGTGCGGATCTAGATTGTGTTAAGGAATACAATAGGTTAAGAAGAGAGTATGCGCCACATTTGCCTCAATATCCTTTGTTTGAGAAACGTGTGGTAGGCCGCAAACGTAGAAATAGCAGTAATAGTAGGGAGGTTGTTGCAAAAAGACTAAAAGTCAATGAACCGAAAATTGTTAGCAGAAAGAAAGTGGATTCTGTTGAAGATGTTGTCGGTTTTCAATTTGAAAACAGTTCTGGTGTCAACTGCTATGCAAATGTAGTGGTTAATGTTCTCTTTTCACTAGAGAGTTTAAAAGAACAGATTCTGTTGAATTCTGAACAAATTTTATGCTGTTTGTTGAATTCTGTTTTCGAGAAATGTAGCAGTGATCGAACAAAAGTAGAAAGTGTGTCTGAAGTTCGTTATCTGTTAGATGAATGTTCAGGTCAAACAGACTTCTCTGAAAATAATCAGCAAGATTGTCAGGAGTTTTTAATGTATATGCTTGATATATTGCAAGTTGAGGGTGTAGATGTAGATCACCTGTTTGGGCTTTCTTATCAATGGCAGCATGACTGCGAGAACTGTATGGTATCAAGTACTACTAGTGTAGACTCAGAAAGATTTATATATTTAACTTTGCCAGACAGTAAATCAGTCTCCTTTAATAAGCTAGTAAATGCAGCGGATCACAACATGGAGTGTAGCCAATGTAAATGTGATATGATGTCAACATTATTTATACGTAGATATGGCCAGTATGTCATTTTAATGATGCAACGATGTAGGCCTGATGGAACAAAATTGTCAACTTTAATAAAAAATTTTGTGGCTTCTCAGCTGTCAATATCAGGGAGGACTTTTGTTACTGTAGCAATTATCTATCACGATGGTCCATCAACAACATCAGGACATTATACAGCTTACTTAAAGTCTGGAAACGGCTGGTCATTCTGTAATGATTCTGTTGTAACGTTCAAAAAAAAATTGCCGTTTGACCTTAAAAATTCTTACCTGGTGTTTTTAAAACCAAAATTTTAAGTAGAGGGAATGTAAGTCTGCAATGCTGTCTCGATTAAAAATTCAACTATATAAACCTAATGCAAGTAAGTCTGCTTCATAGTAAGCAGTATCAGTGTCATAGGAAAAGGAGAACATGACTGACAAAGAAGAGTAAGATATTAGTAGTCCAGGATTGTGAAAATAATCTCAAATATTTTATTTTTGAAAGTTGCGAAAATAGAAAATGTCGGGATTTGATTGGAAGAATTACAAGATTTGCGAATCGCGGCAACATGATTTGGCCTAGTGGAAACATGTGATATAATGAGAGAAGTTTTTTTTCTATGTAACATATTTCACGTATCGATGGAGGTTTTCTTTCAGAAAGTGGCGGGCTGAAAATATTTAAAGCACAACAGAGTGGATGCTGTTTATAGGAGATCCTTCGACGTCATTGAAAGTAAGTTAATTTTAAGAAGTTTTGAAATCAGATTTCTTAGGTTGTATGGGTTTTTTAAACACAGTCATTTTGATTGTGTTTTTTTTTCCCCGCTGTTACATGATGAATACCTTCAAGTCACTGATTTAAGTGAAATTTGATACATTCTGAGAACAGCAAAAATAAACCATTTAACATGTATAATTAATGTTATGCTTTTTGTCCTTATGATATACATTTAGAAATGTGTGGTACATATGGGTAAGGTGAGTTCTGTAAATATCAATTTTAATGCTTAGAGTGCTGTACTTCTGGGTAGTGTTTTTTTTTTATAAAAAAAAGAGGCCTCACCTCAAAGAAAGCTCTTGAAAGCACACATCTTATTTGCATCCTAAAACAATCATTTACAATGTTAGACACAATTTTATTATGACTTTACATCTTTTTTGCGCTGCTATTGCATCACTATTGTGAGACATTAGCAGTGCAAGAAAAACATCATGTTTCAAAATAGGCCTCAGTTCAGCAATATCAAGATACAGTTTCTTTCGAATATATATCTTTAGGATTGTGTAGGGAACGTAGAGAAGCAGAGACTTCTGTAAATGTCAAAGTTGTTGAAAAACTGTTTGTTTTTGAACCTCTTCCCTTGTCTTTTCTAATTTTTAAATACATGTTTTAATATTTTTTGAAATGTTTGTTCTTTGTTTTACAGATTGAAAGTATGAAAAAATATTTAAAAAAGGTAACAAGAATTATAAGGTAAATGTTTTCCACTCTTTTTACCCGCAATGCACTGCTGATGATGTCATTGACAGTATCTCTCATTTACTCTCTCTAGCTGTCTTTCTTTTTACATTATTCTCTGTTTACTTCCCTTATACTAACTCTTCTTTTTTTTTAAAAAAATATTTTTTTTAGTTCGCTTAAAGTTCGCGAACCGGTCAGCGAACTTGAAGCGAACCAAAAGAAATAGAGCTTGCCAGAGTGATAAACATTCTAGCAATTTTGTTTGAAAGGGGAGGTAGTTCTGAAAAGAACTGTTTTTTTTTGTTTTTGTTGTTTTATGTTTTTTTTGTAATTTTTTGAACATTTTTTGATTTTTTTGTATTTTTAGAACTGTTTTATGTTTTTTTTGTGTTTTTTAAGGAGGGGAGACAACAAAAAACAGGCTTTCAAAACGGCTCAACTGGAGCAAAAAAAAAGAAAATTACTTTTTGGGTGCATTAGGGCACTTATGATTTTCATATGCAATGTTCATGAGGTTGACACTCATGTTGCCATATGACAGCATAGCACCACAGTAAATACAAGACACCTTCATGTGCTGGAAGTTACGTTGGATGTTTGGCACAGTCTCTTGTGCCTCTCTTCCCGTCAAAGACAATGTGGATGTAGATCTTGCCACAGGAGTTGCCGTCGGATTGTCTACAAGATCCCTTAACTCAGCCCGGCTGTAGTTCAAGGGATGCCACCTGCTCATGTGACGGTGCATTGTATAGTTCCCCATACTGTACTTCTTTTCTGTGCCTCTCGACAATCTGTGGTCACAGATGAGGCAGGTGGCATATTTTGCATTCACTTTCTTGGTTCCAGGAGGGATGGTGAAAAACTGCCAGATGAAACTGGTTTTTCTTTTAGAAACCCGGGGCAACTCATCAACAAATTGTTGTCCCTCTCTCTCCTCTTCTTCTTCTTCCTCATCTTCCTCCTCTCTGTTAGTCATAATTTGACTGGGTGGTCCTCTCTTCTTATGGGGAGGTGGAGGTGGTGGTGGGGGTGCACCAGCTGCAGCAACAATGGAAGCCATTGTGGATCTTCAGATAAATGGTCTTTCTCTCACCAAGATGAAAGTCAGAGTGAGGAAATAAGGAGGGGTTTACTTGATTTGGGGAAAACAAAAGTTCTGAGCCAATGAAAAGTGTTATTTTTAGGTCACATGACCTAGTCATACATCATTTGGAAACCAAAAGTGAAATGAACCAATGAGAAGTTTGATAAACAAGTCACATGACCTGTTCCGCTTACGTTACGCGGCGCGCGCCGCGTCCCAGATCGCTTCCGGTTCGCGGTCCGGAGCACTTCCGGGAGCGCTAACGCGGCGCGTCATTAGACGCATTACGCGATAACGTGATACGTCGCGCTTCCGCGGCGCGTCACTGTTCCGCTAACGTAACGTTGACCGGTTCGCGGACTAGATCGCGGCATCAAGATGAGCTAACGGAAAGCTTCCCGGTTCGCGAACTAGAAGCGAAGAAAAAAAATATTAAAAAAAAAATTATCAATAAACATCTAAATATATTTTGGGATTTAAAGAATAATACATTTTACAGCTACAGATGTTAGCTTTTAAAAAACCAATGAAATTCACTGAAAAAACCATAGGTTATAGACCATATATAGTTAGAAATTTGCATTTAAAAAACCATTGAAATTCAATGAAAAAACCATAGGTTATAGACCATATATAGTTAGGAATTCGCATTTACAAAACCTTATTTTACTCGCATAAAACCATTGAAATTCCATATATAGTTAGTTGCGCTAACTATATATCGCGCACCCGCAATCCACTGCTGATGATGTCACATATTACATCATTCATGACATGGTCAGTGACATCACTGATGACATCACTGATGACATCTCAAATGACATCACTGATGACATCACTGATGACATCTCATTTGACATTACTGATCACATCACTGATGATATCATTCATGTGATAATACGATGAACCTCTTCAGACTCTAATATAACCTTAGATACAATCAGTGTAAACAGACACTCACAGACTGTCACTCATCCATGGAGTTACTCACACACCTAGTCAGTCATGCAAAGAATCAATCACACCTCCATTTCCTCAACTATACAGTTATACAAACTTTACTTATTCAAACATATACTAACACATATTTACTCTCTTATACAATCCCTGATACAAGTTCACAATGATCCATACAGCCACTCACACATTCACTGGCTCTTATGCACAGTTATTTATATATGTCAACTCTCACATGTACTGTGTTTTACATATGTACTTACTTTGACATGTAGCACTGAGATATCCATTCACTCACCAATACACTCATGCACACAGTCAACCGCCCATACAGCTGTTACCACATGCACTTTTGAAACCATACCTCTAGTGAATCAACTGCTCACACATCTATGCACAGAGTCATACACCTCCCAGCCACCCACACACACACTCAGTCTCCCATACAAATACTAAGGTAACCAATCAATAACCCATATAGTTACTCATATAGCTACTTATCAACACATGCAACAGTTTACAGAACAACAGACATAATGATGCACAAATTAAGACAGTTTAGTCACTAACCCATGCACTCAGTGAGACACATTTAATCACTCACTCATACAGTCAGTCATGCACCTACTAAATCCTTCATCCAGACACTTATACATCCACTCATTCTTCAATATGTAAGACATATTTTAACTTCACAGAAACATACAGTCACTGGATGTTGTCATCAGTGATGTCATTTGAGATGTCATCAGTGATGTCATCAGTGATGTCACTGACCATGTCATGAATGATGTAATATGTGACATCATCAGCAGTGGATTGCGGGTGCGCGATATATAGTTAGCGCAACTAACTATATATGGAATTTCAATGGTTTTATGCGAGTAAAATAAGGTTTTGTAAATGCGAATTCCTAACTATATATGGTCTATAACCTATGGTTTTTTCATTGAATATATATATAATTGAATTCCCTAAAGTCCATTTCTGTATATTGCACGGTGTGTTGTATGTTATTTAGTCTTGTTGTCTACAGCCAGACAGTAAAATAGACTATCGATGCTGTAAGCATATTTAAAACAATAACAGGGAACTGCATATATTTTTCAGACATCAAGAACAGCAAAAGTAAAAATTGGACTGAACTTTCATTTGCACTACTGAACAGTATCTTCAACGAATTGTTGTGGCAGTACAAAGAAACTATCTAAAAGGAAATCCACTACACATTGAGTTCTTTGTAGTTTAGAAGGAAAACATATCGTTATTTCTCTTTCACATCTGATGTAAATATTTTAGCTGACACAGTGGAAAAGCTAATGATCTGAAACAATGAAGAGAAAAGTTCAATACGGCGCCACCATTATTTCACTAATATGCTTATGCTAATGTTCATTGAAAAATAATGCACAAGATCTGCAGTAAAGGTCTCAAATGTATTTCCAGTTCAAACTTTGCAGATTACGTTTTCTTCATGAGCTTGCTATGATTTTCTGTCAATTTAGTTTTGCCACATGAGATACTGGAAGTGCTACTAAACATCCTAAAAGTAATGCAGAAAGGCAATTCAGTTGTAGGTAATTTTAGCAGTGGTTTGCTAAAACAGTAGTCCCAACTGCATTACATGAGGCTGATGCAAGGATTCTTCTTCTCAAATGCCTGTTATAATGTTTCCATTACATGAAATCAGTGGCGTAGCTAAACCTACTGCCACCCGGGGCGGCCCCTAAGTTTGCCACCTAGTGCAGGTAAGAGCGGGGGGTTGGGTGGCAGACGACTTGTCCTGGGGGTTGGGGGTGAGGGGGCGACGGACAACTTGTTCTTGAGGGGAGGGGAGAGGGAGTCAACAGGCATAACTTGCTTACCTCCACCACACCCAAAAAGAGTATCACCCGGGGCGGACCGCCTCCCCCTAGTTATGCCACTGCATTAATACATAGTGATCATATTGTGTATTTACGTTTGCATTGGACCTTCCTAAACAAAATAAGTTTTTTCCAGAAAACATGGACACCATATTGAATCTGAAGGCATACTGTATTACAGTTGAAAGCCTCACTGATAAGAGCAGAGATTGAAGTATGTAGATTAAAAGGCGTGACCATAACAATGAGCAACCATATAGCGTTACAGAAACGTCCTGAGTTTGGTGGCCTCTTTGTTCAATACATACAGAAGAGCTAGTTCTATTTTCGATAGAATATTTTGACAGTTTGTTATGCTACTAACCATATGTGAACAAAGACTGAAATTCTGTTTTACTCACTGCAGTTTCGATACTTTCTTTTACGCGTAAGAACCATTTTGGAGGGATGTGGTATAAGGCCACCCTGCCAGCTCATGAAACCCAAAAGTATTGTGCTTATCTGTGGTCCTTTATTAACGTCTATGCATTGGCCAGAAAACAGACGTCCAGGAAATCTGTTCAACAATGTCACCAATATCTCCTCGATCCCAGAAAGTATTCACCAATCTATAAGGTAGTCAGTTACAACGACCGCGATGTAACCACGCTATGCCATTACAACGCAAGCCTTTACCTCGACTTGCGCTAGATGGCGTGCTAACATTACAAATAGTGTAGTTTACTATCCCAACACCTTCCCTACTGTTAAGTGGACTGGAGTTAGAATAGTAAATTACGCTTTTCTAATGTTAGCACACCATCTAGTGCAAGTCGATGTAAAGACTTGCGTTGTAATGGCATAGCGTGGTAACATCTCAGTCTTTGTAATGACCGAGATGTAACGGCACATGTTGTGATGTCATACATCCGTCTGGACGGGAAACATCCTAACATCGCGGTCAGTACACTGCAATGCTGTTACATCCGCGATGTAACCCCGCTATGCCATTACAACGCAAGTCTTTACATTGACTTGAGCTAGATGGCGCGCTAACATTACAAATATTGTAGCTTACTCTCCCAAAACCTTCCCTACTGTTAAGTGGACTGGAGTTGTAATAATAAATTACACTTTTCTAATGTTGGCATGCCATCTAGCACAAGTCGATCAACAGACTTGCGTTGTAGTGGCATAGCGTGGTAACATCGCAGTTGTTGTAACGACCACGATGTAACGGCATGCATTGTACTGATTCGTGTTGTAACGTCATACATCCATCTGGGCAGAGAAGTTTCAGAAAGTTCTTATTTTTTTAAGAGAGGGTTAGTCAAGAGAAGGTGCAGCCTGGAACATGATGGTCTTCTTTGGTGATAGGGGTAAAGTTTGCATTGAAGGAATAGAGGTTAAATTCCCTGAATAGTGTAGCGGTTGATGCATACTGCTTTGAAGGTGATGCACCTTGCCACAGGCACCCAGTGTAAAGATACTAAAGCCTGATGTGATAGGAGTCCAAATGGGTAGATAGTGAGCTGTCTGGCAGCTGAACTCTCAATGCTCTGTAGCTTTCAGAATATTGAGGGAAGGGTTTGCAAGGTACAGAACAATTACACAATCTAGGCAGTAGAGAAGTAAAACAGTGGCTATGGGAACTTTTTGTGATGATATTTGGGATGATTTAAATGGCGGCACCTCATCATGGAAAAAGCATCATTAGGAGGAATAATTTACTCGAGATGTCAGGAATGTACTTGAGATTTAAGTCCATAATCACTTCTAGATTCCTGAGATTAGTTTAGTGTGATGGTGATCCTAGCTCTTTGAGCTGTGCCACTTGCCAAATTCTAGTACTTTACTTTCTGAGGTATTTAACTTGAGATGGTTCAATAGATTCCAGTAAACAATCACCTGTGGACATTGTCTGATGGTAAAGGAGTCAAGATTAAACAGATTTTCAAGATGTTTTGATTTTCACATCGTCAGTAGAGTTTTAGCCATTAACATCGAACAAGGTGATGAGCTCTGAGAGATATCTAAGTAAATACTGAAGAGAAGTTGTGCTATGGCCAAGCCTTGCTGTACACCAACTATGTTTGTGACTGGTGCCAAGGAGAAGGGAGGAAGTGAGGTGATGGAAGATGTGTCAGTGACTCAAAAGGTGATGCATTTCACATAGTATCTTTAACTCCTATGATGTAAACCTTTGTAGAAGCTTAGTGTTAAAGATCTGATCAAAACCAGTTGAAAGTTCAAACAGGAGGATCTCCTTCTCTCCATTTAAATCATCAATTGTTTGCAGTGATCAGTGCTGCGGCCAGGGCGGACTCCAGTTTAGCAACCATTGAGAATGATGTTTTGTTATATGAATCCCAAAACTTGCCTGAAGGAAGATTTTTCGAAATATTTGCTTATGAATGGGCCGTTGGTTATGTGCATATTCTTAGTATCCACAGGATCAAACATTATCTTTTTTACATTGGTTTTATGTAGCAGGTTCTAGTCACTAAAGAACAGTTGATGGTGGTGCTAAACAGGATGCTTTCAGAGCTATTGAGGTGTTTGTGCTTGAATGTGTGAGCTAGTCATGGATCTACAGATTATCGTTCTGTTTTTAGGGATTAAGGGGTCGAATAAAAGCACCCTTGGTTGTTGATCTGCTTTTCAGAGTTACTTCGGTAATTTTTGAAGCAAAGCATTCAGGGTTCCAAAATTAACAAATAACTGGGTGTAATTGCCTTGAAGGGCAACCCCCACACCATGTGACAAGGTTATCCCTGTTCATCATTTTGTGAATCATGTATATGTAATGTTTTTAACTGTATACTTTTATGATGTTTTTTAAACACTCGAATAAAGTTATAAACTAACTAGCCTTGAAGGGTGTCTTCTGAGACACAATGTATCACCTTTTAGATATTGTCTGCACGGATTCTGGAAATGCATTGGAGTGCAAGCCTGCCAGCCTTGTTGCAAGATTTCTTCTTGAGACATCCCTAAATCCTTGTATTTTGTTTTTAGTGATTGTACTTCATTGGTCAGGCGCCCAGTTTGAGAGTTGCTAGCTGAAAGAAACGTGTGGTTGTCAGGTTTAAATCGGTTAAATACTACTTTTAAATAATAATTTTGTCCTCAGACATTAGGAACATTGAATAATTTCATGAAAACACATTAATTTTCCCGCAAAAAAAATATATAAGCTTCATCTTGCTATTTCAGAAAATACACACATTGTGCCATGAAAAAACACAATGCTTAATTTTTGGAAAGTATACTTATTTTTCCTCAAACATCACTTTCCTGAAATGTTGTCTACAAATACTATATTCCCCTTTTTAGTAATTAGATTAGCTGTGTCCCCCAGATAGTATCTTTTTTTATATTCAACTTCTGACATTTATTAGTTCGCCATATGGACAGATACTTTTTGCATGAATGTGTCAACTTGAAATGCTAACAATGCCCACTGCAGGGATGACTCTCATATGTTAGGGGTGGCCAGTATATGTCGATGGGGCAGCAGATGCAAGGGGTGGGTGGGCATCATATGCCAATGTGTACACCTATGTGAGGGGTGGTGAGCGGGTCTCAGAATGCCCTCCTAATGCCACATGAACCTTCTTTATATCAAGGGAAGCGACAAAAAGAAAGAATGACCATTGTATGCAAGTTATGCTAATCATTGGGGCACCAGTGACGCTAACCTTATTTTATTTGCCACATTATGCCAAAGTGACAGCAAGATGTCACAAATGCTCCGATTATGCCAAGAATACCCACTCATATCCACTCTATTGCCAAAAGTGGTCACTCTATGTCAGAAGTGATTACCAATTGTCAGAAATCCGAACTTTAAAGCAGGACTGGTCACAAAAGGTCAAACTCCACATCCCATATGTTGGGACTGTCACTGCATGACAGGGGGTACAAAAGGGGGTGGTGATGGACGGAGCATCTGAATCAATCAAACACTCACACCCAGTCAAAAGATCTGAGTTTAATCCATCACCGTTCTTTAGCCCACTCTGTCACCCCAGGCATCACCACCTTTTTAGAAAAGGTGGTCACCAGGTGCCAGATGTTGCCGTCAGATGCAGCAATGTTACTAGGGTACCAGACACACACGCACCCAGAAAGCCCCTCATCAAAACCCCAACATTTCTAGCAGCACCCATGGGTTGCTGGCCTCTCTGCAGGACTCTCTGATGCTGAGAGTCCTGTACCACTCGTCCTGGTCTCATTTGGTGGGTACAGCCATCTACACCAGGCAACTCCGCCACATGGCATGGCAATCCCAGTCTTTGCAGTAAGAAGTTACAAGATGCATGTGTCTACATGTTTGCTTATATAAAGGTTTGCAATTGAAGATCAGGCAAAAATTGAATTATTCACGTTTATCTGGGTACCTTTATAATGACTTTTAAGGGCCTATCAGGCACTGCTCTCAAACATGTGACCTTACATCCCAGATGGGCATTCTACTCCACCCACCTCGGGAGACCTACAATCCTTGTTCCAAAACACACATAACGGAGGCATGGTTGCTTCTCAGTCTAAGTACCATCTATCTAGCCAAGCGGGTGGACATAAAAGGGGTCTAATATTTATATAATATATCAAATATTTTGCGGTTTACTAATTATGTGCGTTTCGTGTCTTCCTTCTTGCGATAATTAAAAGAAAATTGAATTTTGGGTTTCCTCCTCTGCAAATTGCACTTATTGCCCTTCTCTCATGTCATTCGTTCCAGGAGTTAAAGTCGGGTGAGAAAATGTAGAGCAGTCTAAGTAACTAGATGTTTATAAAAATTAGTAAATTGGAATAAGGAGGAGGATAATTGCTTTTAATCACTGTGTAAGTTCATCAAAAAATAAACTAAAAGTAAACATCTTATTTTTCAGACTAGGGTGCTAGCGACATTTATAATAGGACGGTAAGAGGACTTCCATAAAAAGATGGCGCCTGTTCTCTCCTACCTCCTCAGTATTCCTCTACCATAGCATGATGGAGGTGGAAGGCTGACAGACTTGACAATGAGCTCCTTCAGCAGATGCATCATACAGTGCTGTTAAACTACTGCCAATGATGTTGGACCAGGCTTCAAGTTAAGGTGACTGTACAGAGACGTTTTAAGACATGGGAAAGTCTTTACATAATGTCCTTAAATAATTCTTGAACAGATTGTTATAAATACCATTTCCTTTAATTTATTTTCAATGTGGTTTATGTGTGAGTCTGTTACAGACATTTCGCAGAAACATGTGTTCATGTTTCATGCAGCATAAATTAAAAAAGTTTTTTTAGCTCAAAATAGGACATGATATATGGGAAACAGTGACACAGAGATTATTTGCAGTAACACTAGTGAGCTGCTGCTGTATTACAATATTGAAAACGTGTCACTAGCCCTGAAGATTAGATGTAAATATATTTAGGATTTGGACAAGTGCGCCTGTGCACTGTCAGTGACCTGGTCAAAGAGGGTGTGAAAGAGCTGGAATTGGATCATAAATTCAAAGCTGTTCGAAACAGGGTGGGCCCAAAATACATTTTGTTCATGGTCCTCAAGATCCTTAAGATGTCTCTGACTGGTCAGCCTTCATTTGTGGTGGCCTCAGCAATGTTTTTTTTGTGTCTTATTTTATGTTGTATCCTTGATCAGGCGGTAGGTCATGATTGGTGGGCATAATTTTTCGGTCCTTAGTAGGCATCACCATTGGTAAATGAGGACGGCTGGGGGAAGGGACATTTTGTCTCTCTTGGAACTCCAGGGGGCAGTTACAGCCGGTATGCTTGATGGGTGCAAGGGGAGGGGAATTTCCTCTTCCGGTAGGCATCTTGGGCCAACCCCTGCACATGCGCAATGGCGGAGGACATTTGGGAATGACAGCGCAGCCCCCTTGGAGATAAACTTAAGGGCGTAGGGGTGCCTGGGGATGTAACCTCTGGCAAACTGGGTCCCCTGCGCAAGATACTCCGGTAGGAGGATGGACCCTAGCATGATCTTTTGGATCAGTCACTGACCTTGCCGCAGGCTCAAACAGGGATACGCAGAAAAGGATTGATTTTTGAACATTTACCTAAGACAAGATTGGCTATGTATTAGAAACATGCTAAGGTTAGCTAACTGGAGTACTGTGCATAACAATGGAGTACTGTAAATTGCAAATGTATGGTTGTACTTTTCTGCGTATTTTGCAAATAATGTAAATATAAGAAATTCATGTTTGTTATGTTGCCATAAAACACGGACGGGGGGTTTCCAACCCCTAACCCAAGCTAATGTGTGAAGATTTTCCTTTGCAGATGCCTTGGGGGAAGGGGGGTATTGTGGTCCCTAAATTGGCCCCAGGCAAACAGGTAAAGGGGGGGCAAGGCTGAGGGTGGTCGGGACTCAGCACAATACTTGGCCATAGCAGCAGCACTCAGAACTAAAACAGAGCTCCATTTCCATAGGCACTCAAGGGAGGCCCGCCCCATTTATTACAAAATGGAAAAGTGCAACTACAAAAAACATACCATAGCCTCCACTATCTAGCAACCCTAGTCAAGCAAGTAATTCCACTACCAGGCCTGTGCTTTGCTTCATATCAAAGGTAAGGCAGTTTTTACAGGTTATGGCTTTTTAGTAGCTATGGGTCTTATTAAATTGCAGACTGCTGTATCATTAAACCACATCCTTCAACTGTGCATCCTCTGGGTGCTCTTCCGGGCAGCACGTTTCAAGTGAATTATCTGACAGCACGTTTCAGGCGGATTATTGATCTCTGTACCTTATTTTGTAAAATGAAAAACTGAAAACAGCGGTCATGATCTCTAGAGCTCATGACCTGTCTTCTACTACAGAGACAAAATAATTATTTTACAAATGGCCATATGGTTCTGCTTGTCTGGAACTCGCGTGATGGTCACATCAAGGCTCAGGTCAAACCCATGTGGAAGCTCTGCTTCTTACACAATATGGAGACACACGTTCACAGGCACTCTGGCTGGCCACCTACATCCCTTCAAAGCCCTGGACAACTGCTGCTTCTATCAGTATCGGTTGTAATGCAGATCACACAGTACACATCATGGGCCGAATTTACGAAGGGACGTTGCAAGGCAACTCACGTCTTTTGGTGGGGTTTACTAAGCCATGAAAAACCACCTTGCATGGCTCTGTGTAGTTGAGTAAATCCAAAGTAATACAAGCTTGGGCATAGCGCAGCCTTTGCTAAGACAGCACCCTGGAGGTGGCCGGAGAGAAATTTGGCACCGTTGCTGATGGTAGTAAATTTTATGAAAACAAATAGGCCCACATCAGGTCCCATAAGCCAGGGTGCACAAGTTAAATGAGGCAGCAGTCCCTTTTGGTTTCACTGGTCAGTACCTAGATGAGCAGGGACTCGGCCCTGAACACAAACATCCCCGAACCTCCCTTAGCTCACCTAAATCACTAACAGCTTAGCTGCCTTATGCAAATGATGGTTTTGTTGATGTGTGCCTGCAGGTCTCAGAGGGTGATGGGAGGGCAAGGAAAGGCCTAAAGGGGCATTAAAACCATCACCCGCCGTATGATATTGAAGGACTAAAGCCACTTTAAACTGCCAAATCAGACAGAAACCAACAGGCAGGGACAAGGACAAGGCTGGAGCACGATGAGAAGGACATTGCTGCTGGCCTACCCTTAATACATATAGCTCCATGCACCCCTCAGACAATTGGCACCCTGGGCCCCGCTTACTCATGCTAAAGGCCGGCCCTGCTTGCAATACCTTGCGGCAGGGAGGAGTTCCATGGGTGCAGTGTGTGTGTGTCCATGCATACACCCACAGATTATGGCGCATTCCCAGATTTACAAACAGTTGAAATCACGGGAATGTATCAAAATAGTATTCCTCTGAAACCCAGGCGTGACGAGGAGAAATATCTTTACTTCTCCCTGTTACTTCCCTTTTAGGTCGCGACCTGGCGAGAGCATTGCATGCGCTGCTCTGCCATGAGAGGCCTTTTGGAATCCATACGATTCCAGCGTGCTCGTGCGGAGACAAACTGAGACAGAAGATGTGCACGCGGGGATTGTCCCCTTTACTGGTGGTGTGATACTCTGTGGACTCTTTTTTCACCGCCAGTAAAGGCAGCCCCCGCATGCACATCTTCTGTCTCTATCAGTCGGTTTTCTCTCACCTTTATCTGGCCCCTCATTTTCTGCAGCTTTCTTCTCTCGCCCTCTTTTATCCCTAGCATCTTCCACTCCTTTCTCCCTGTCTGTCTCTTCCTAAAAGAATGCATCAACATTCCAACACGTCATATTTACACATAACCAAAGTTCTACATGACATCACAATGCACTTGCAGGTGCGGGGGGGGTCACTTGTGTCTTGTTGATAAGGAGCCCCTGGCCGTGGCAGGCAGTGTCCCGGTCTGAACAAGTCCTTCTCTGTGCTGTTTAGTCTGTCTGGGGGCGCATTCCTCTGCGACGTCATTCCCCCCTTCCTCCTATGCCGTTCTCGGAGTCAAGGCCTATGGGGCGAGTCACATGGGTCAGACACAGGGAGTCATCTGGACCTGAATATAGTCACACTTTATGTGCCCGGGGGCACACAGTGTGATTGTCTAGCAGCCTGCCCGGAGCACGCCCCTTCGTCTCTTTATGGACCCTGTGTCTGTGGTTGGCTGGAGGTCAAGCTTAGCTTCAGTGAAGCGCCTCTCTGCTGTCTTGCGGAGGGGTTTGCATATTTTAGTGCCCCCCTCTCGTCCCCCGTATCTCTCTGTTGCTTGAGGGTGTGTAGTTGGTGTGGTTGTGCTCCAGGGTGTGGCGTGTCTATGTTAGTTCTCCAGTTTAAAGCTCTGCGTGTTCACATAGCGCCTCAGAGGAGGCTCTCTAGGCAGAAGATGTCCTGGGAGGAGTGTGGTTCGGCCATTGGCACGTGTAATGCCAGGGTGGCCTGGCCCCCCGGGGTTGTTTTCCGTATAAGTTGCGGGGAGTTTGGGGCGGGGTGTGTGTGGTATTCCATGACCTGATGTCATTTGGAATTACCATATGTCATTTGGAACCATCCTATGTTTTACAGAATGTTTTCCCTTGACTTGTACTGTATTGCTGTGGAGTTGAAGCTGTTAAGACCTATCTTTCTACCTGTGGTTGTTAAGCTGTTCCTCTGGAATAAATCTTCTTGGAACCTACATTTTGTGTATTGGATTTACTACACAATTGCTGGCGACGATTGGGGATCCAGATCTCAGAAGGAAACAGCGTTCACTTCTTTTTCTGCTAGATTGGTCTTTTTTTTTTTTTTTTCTTTCAACTTTAAGAAAACCTACTTCCTCATTGTGTGAGAGACCTGCTTATTTGAAAACGTGAGAATCCTGCTTCAATTGCGTGAAAGACCCGTTTTCTGAAAACGCGAGAAACGTGAACAAATGTAAGTTTTCTCATTGACTTTACTAATTCTCGATTTGTTGCCTCTTCGACCGCATTTATCGAGCGGTGTGTTTCCAGGCATTACGAACGTTAGAATATATATTGCACATTTTCTTCATTTCCCAACGGGAGTGTGCTTCCCTGGTTGTTTACATTCAAAGAGACTCACCTCGAGAACCTCGCAGTTCGTTTTCTTCACGAGGCGTCCTTCGAGTTTCCTTCTCCTCGCTCTGTCATTGTTATTGACACGGAGTTGCATCCTGGGATACACGCGTCATTGCGCACGTCATCGCGCATTCCTGACGCTCTTGGCGGCCATATTAGTAAAGGCTGAAGTAGTTTTTTCGTAATTGCCGGTATATTTTCAAAGTTTACTCAAAGACTTATTCCTGCCACTTCTCACGCTCAAAAGCGATTTTAAAGGAAATAAACTCTGATTTATAAAGAAATAAACAGCAAAGATAAACAGTGACTTTATAAGAGAAAAACGACATTTTCAGCAAATTCATTACTACGGTGATTTGCACACCAATTACATTAATATCCTTATTTTTCAGGTTTCATGATAATTTAATTGCTTACATTGTTTATTTTCAGCTGTATTTACAAATGTCTAATATTTCTGCACCTCCTCATTTTCTTCAAGTCGCAGGTGATCTTTCTATAGAATGGGATCTTTGGTACCCCATGTTCATTGCATATGTAGAGGTATTAGAAAAAGATGGTTGTTCTGCTAAAAGAAAACTCGCTCTTTTGAGACATTGTCTAGGGGGTGCTGGAATTAAAGAATTTGACAATTTACCACCCTTAGAAGATGCTGGTGATATGGATGTTTTTGATAAAGCTGCCAAACAAATGAAGATTCGTTTTGGTAGAAGAATAAACACCGTAATGGAAAGGTTCAAATTCTATTCTCGTGAGCAGAAACCTGATGAAACAATTGAGGATTACGTGGCAGCATTACGTTCACTTGCTTGCACCTGTGCCTTTGAAACTATATCTTACGAACAAGTCCTTAGAGATCAAATAATGATGAAGACTAAAAGCAAAAAGATCCAAGAGAGACTTTGGTTAGGGACTGAAACCACATTATCTGCAGTGGTGAACATAGCTAAAGGTATAGAACATTCAGAAATATTTGTGTCTGAAATAAGAGGGAGAAATCAGAAAACACATGTTCCTGATGTTGAAGTAGCCATTGTCAAAAATCAGCCTACTTCAGGTTTTTCCGGTAACAAAACTAATTTAAAAAAAGAATATGTAAAGAATACCTATGACAATAGAAATTTTGTCAAAAAGAACACTATTCTCTGCTACAGATGTGGAAGTTCCACCCATGTGGGCAACTACAAAGGCTGTCCTGCCTGGGATAAAATTTGCGTAAAGTGTAAGAAAAAAGGGCATTTTGGTAATGTGTATTGCTGTGGAGTTGAAGCTGTTAAGACCTATCTTTCTACCTGTGGTTGTTAAGCTGTTCCTCTGGAATAAATCTTCTTGGAACCTACATTTTGTGTATTGGATTTACTACAGTGTGTGCTGGTGCCTTCTTCCAAGAGAGTGAAGATGAGCCAGAAAAACGTAACGCATCCTGCCCCCCCTCCCTCAGCCCCCCGCCCGGGTGGACGAAAGAGAGGAGGGGGGCAGAACACCATGTCCATGCATGGGTCACACAAGGCATGACTGTTAAGGTAAATTTTATGGATGAAATGAGTGAAGAACCTCCCCACTTCCCATTCACGTGTCTGGACACTTAAGAGTTAAGTTTCCTCCGAAGACCAGCCCTGTGACCCTGGGCCTGGGAGGATGCGGGGGGGCTGGCCCGGCCCGCAGGTGCTGTTGTGAAGGTCATCCCCCTGCCCACCCCCTGCACTTCGTGGCCAACCTGTCTGGAGGTAGTATCTCAGTATCAAAACTGAGGCATCAGAGTCACAGAGAAAGAACGGCCTGCCCAGGGGCACACAGTGCGATGTGTTCATGCGCATCAGAAGGTACTTCGTAAAGGTTGACAGGGCAACTTTCAATTGGTTATTGCTGTATGTGGTGAGGAAATTCAGTTTCGACACCATTTTGTATTCCGTCGCCATTTTGTGTTGCCCTCACTCGGGCAGCTTGGCAAACCCAGCGTTTTTGCCCTTTGTACTGCTACGTGTCAAATAACCTCCCCCTTCCTTGTTGTGATGCCAATTCCAGGAACTAGCCAAACTAACTAATCCTTGTCTAGACTGACTAATCCTTGTCCCAACTATCTGTTGGCCTTCAGTATTCTTTAAACAACAACAATTAGTACCTGGGGGTCAGAAATCATATAAGTAAGTCAGACAGATTGGATCACAAAACCAAGATTACGCAAAATAACACCAGTGAGAAATAGTTAGTAACTGCAGGCCTAGTCAAGGCTCAAGAGTACATGGAGAAAAATAGTTCCCATCAGAAGCCACACTGTACCGCCCTCTTTGTCATCATTTGGGTTCTCCTTACCCAGGAGACGAAACGGCCGGTCAGTTGTTACCGTGACCGAATCATGTGATAAGTGGGAAGTACAGAAAGAATGCAAGTGGCTAATGAAAAAGCAGTGTATGGTGATTAGGGTGAAAAGTGAAGGGTAATAATAAAATTAGGTGAACTGGGTAGAAAAAGAAATGTATTAATATCTCCCAATCCCTAAGATTAAAAGGCAGGTGTGAGTGCGGGTTTGAAATAATAACCACACTTTTTAATGGTCAACATGTTTCTGCATTACATAGAACAGAGTTTCTAATGCATTCTTCAGGACCTTGTTGGAAGTACACTACTGCTTTGTGAATAATAAAGAAAAAGAAAAAAAATCACCTGAGAGTCCCAGGCGTACTCAACCGTATACTGTTAATGCATAGTAGCATTGAATCCAAACGAAAGACAAACAAACACATAAATAAAGAAACAAATGAGCATGAATGAATCCTACTCAAATAGTTCCTACTTTAAATCATACTGTGATTGCAACATATTCACTCATACTAGGAAACAGACTCTAGTATACACACTCACCCATGTATGTTGGTTGAGAGGCTTCCCCCCACCTGGCTGCAGCGCAGGTAAAAGGAGCACCGCTCTAAAGATAATTATAAATCATTTTCAGCGCGGTTTCATCAAGAGAAAGGAAATAGAGTTTACATGGAGATAGGAGGTGATGGAATCCCCCATTGCGTCGCAAGAGGGTTTTATTGTAGGTCCCCCGCCGTAACACAGCAATCTTAGAGAAGGCCAGTACCAAAGGTTAGCGCATATGTAGGTCCGCAAATTAAGTAATGACCAATGCGTTAGATTAAACAAGAGATGCGTGGCTTAGCGGTAAATCTCGAGATCGAGTTATCACTGTGATAGAATATGATGCTAGTTGGTGAGTATTGTCTCTGCTACTGCGGGATAACATGCAAGAACTTATTATCGGAAAAACGGAGAGAGCCCTTTCAAAGCGGCAAACTTCTCCGTGTGAGTTTTAAAAGGCTGTCAGCATGCGCGCCGAGGCTTAGCGGTAAATCTCGGGATCAAGTTAGCGCTGTGATAAAATATGATGTTAGTTGGTGAGTATTGTCTCTGCTATTGCGGGATAACATGCAAGAACTTATTATCGGAAAAACGGAGAGAGCCCTTTCAAAGCGGCAGACTTCTCCGTGTGAGTTTTAAAAGGCTGTCAGCATGCGCGCCGAGGAGCGCAATGTCCCGCTTACCTTTCCGTCGGTGTCTCCGGGCAGTCTTCAGTACTGCTTGGGGGGGCACTGGCGGTAGATCACGAAGCCTCTTTGTAAGCTCGTATTTTGCTCCCAAGGCGTCACGTGACTGGGTGCGGTCACATGGTACCGGGAGTTGTGGGACTTGTAGTTCAAGGCGCAATAGCGCCTGATGATAGATTGAAAAAATACGTTGTGCATGAGGGTGACGCTACCGTACCAAGTCAATAGGTGTTGGAAAACACGCCCCTACCCTAAGTGTTATTAATACACATTGGTGTTAAGGCGGTGCCTAAGAAATAGACTGTCTTTTAAAGCAGAGACAATAAATCATTAAACAGTTAGTACCTAGCCCAACTCGGTAAGGTGTTTTTGAGTAATAAGAAGTTAGAGATGTGACACAATTCAGAGCACCAATCAAAGGGACATCCAGGGTATAGGCTCGTTGAGGCCCTCCTTGTCGCTATTCAGGCGATACACCCATTTCTGTTCAATTTTAAACAGGAAACGACTGACATCAGCGCATGAGTCAGGAATGTGCGGTTGTTCTAGGACAGTCCAGCAGAAGTCCTCAGGGCCATGTCCCTTCTCCAAGAAATGTGCAGTCAGACGAGTGGCCTGTTTCCGACATCGCACTGTACTTTTGTGTTCCTGGATTCGCGTCCGTATTCTCCTGGTCGTCATGCCCACGTATCGTAATGGGCATGGACACGTTATCAAGTAAATAAGATTACTGCTGTTGCAGTTCGTGAATTTGTTTTGTGTCCATGGGCGATTGGTGCCTATGTCGACCTCGGTGGACTTGCAAGTCTGGGGACAGACAGTGCATGCCCCACAAGGATGGTGTCCGACCACAGGTGGTAGGTCCCATAGGGTACCCACTTGCCTCGCTTCCTTGTTGCGTGGGCGTGTGTGGACTAGCTGGTCTTTTAGATTTGGTCCTCTCTTGTAGGCGAAAATGGGCAAGGCGATGTCATCACCTCCGGTTTTCAGGATGGACCAATGTTTTTTTATTATCTTCTGCACCTGGTTTGATCGACTGTTGAAAGTATTTACAAAAGCAATGCGATCGGTCTTTTCTTTCGGTGGGAGGATTTCCAGGAGGGACTCTCTGTTGTTATTAGACGCCCTCTTCTTGGACTGGCGGATAATTTTCTTGGGATAGTTTTTCTCTTTTAGTTGGGCCTCCACATTCTTCGAGTGGGTCTCGAAAGACTCTTTATTAGAGCAGTTTCTTTGAACCCTGAGGAACTGACCATAAGGTAAGTTGTCCCTCAGGGCTCGCGGATGGCAACTATCATATCGCAGTAGTGCATTCTTAGCCATTGGCTTGCGATATAACTCCGATTCAATACCAGTCGGAGTGGCATGTAGCCTAAGGTCCAGAAAGGCCAAAGATGTTCTGCTGTATTCAATGGTGAACTTGAGGTAAGTGTTCTTGCTATTCAACCATCTGTGAAATGACACTAGATCTTCTTCCGTGCCTCGCCACACCACCAGGATGTCGTCAATATAACGTTTCCATACGTGTAGTGATGGTAAGTATGGATTGGTGGGTATTAGGACATCTTGTTGCTCGAAGTTGTGGACGGAGAAGTCTGCCGCTTTGAAAGGGCTCTCTCCGTTTTTCCGATAATAAGTTCTTGCATGTTATCCCGCAATAGCAGAGACAATACTCACCAACTAACATCATATTTTATCACAGCGCTAACTTGATCCCGAGATTTAGCGCTAAGCCTCGGCGCGCATGCTGACAGCCTTTTAAAACTCACACGGAGAAGTTTGCCGCTTTGAAAGGGCTCTCTCCGTTTTTCCGATAATAAGTTCTTGCATGTTATCCCGCAGTAGCAGAGACAATACTCACCAACTAGCATCATATTCTATCACAGTGATAACTCGATCTCGAGATTTACCGCTAATCCACGCATCTCTTGTTTAATCTAACGCATTGGTCATTACTTAATTTGCGGACCTACATATGCGCTAACCTTTGGTACTGGCCTTCTCTAAGATTGCTGTGTTACGGCGGGGGACCTACAATAAAACCCTCTTGCGACGCAATGGGGGATTCCATCACCTCCTATCTCCATGTAAACTCTATTTCCTTTCTCTTGATGAAACCGCGCTGAAAATGATTTATAATTATCTTTAGAGCGGTGCTCCTTTTACCTGCGCTGCAGCCAGGTGGGGTGAAGCCTCTCAACCAACATACATGGGTGAGTGTGTATACTAGAGTCTGTTTCCTAGTATGAGTGAATATGTTGCAATCACAGTATGATTTAAAGTAGGAACTATTTGAGTAGGATTCATTAATTGCTCATTTGTTTCTTTATTTATGTGTTTGTTTGTCTTTCGTTTGGATCCAATGCTACTATGCATTAACAGTATACGGTTGAGTACGCCTGGGACTCTCAGGTGATATTTTTTCTTTTTCTTTATTATTCACAAAGCAGTAGTGTACTTCCAACAAGGTCCTGAAGAATGCATTAGAAACTCTGTTCTATGTAATGCAGAAACATGTTGACCATTAAAAAGTGTGGTTATTATTTCAAACCCGCACTCACACCTGCCTTTTAATCTTAGGGATTGGGAGATATTAATAAATTTCTTTTTCTACCCAGTTCACCTAATTTTATTATTACCCTTCACTTTTCACCCTAATCACCATACACTGCTTTTTCATTAGCCACTTGCATTCTTTCTGTACTTCCCACTTATCACATGATTCGGTCACGGTAACAACTGACCAGCCGTTTCGTCTCCTGGGTAAGGAGAACCCAAATGATGACAAAGAGGGCGGTACAGTGTGGCTTCTGATGGGAACTATTTTTCTCCATGTACTCTTGAGCCTTGACTAGGCCTGCAGTTACTAACTATTTCTCACTGGTGTTATTTTGCGTAATCTTGGTTTTGTGATCCAATCTGTCTGACTTACTTATATGATTTCTGACCCCCAGGTACTAATTGTTGTTGTTTATTGTGTTTGGGGCACATACCTGGTTGGTCGGTAAACCTGCCCTTAGACCCTTCTCAATTGTTTGTTGGATGTGTCTTCAGTATTCTTTCCCTGCCTTATCTTATTTGTTGGCCTTCGGTATTCTTTCCCTGCATTATAGTATTTCTCAAGTTGTCCTTTGAAGCACACAAACATGTCCTGCCATTACTGATTGACCTATAGGTGCTGTCATTGATTGACTTATGGGGTTGGGCAAGAACACAACTCAAGGGGGACGTTCTGGTTACATGGTGCCTTGTTTTGAATGTTTTCCTATTGGCTAATATTTGGTGCATGGGGAGTATTTTTCTGTGGGTGTATATGGTTATAAAAGACTGAGCCACGGAGTGGAGGGGCAATCTCCCGAGAACCTACTATTGGTGTACTTCTGGGACAACTGTGCATAGCTGCAGCTAATAAATTTGTTTTTCTATGCTAACAGTGTCTCTGTACAACAAGGCAGGTGAACTCGGAGATTTCAGGCGTGCCCTGCGCCGCCAGGCCCTTCTAGGTTCGGTTCTTCAGTGGTACTAAATTGGTACCAATAAGGTGCAATCTTTTGCTAGACAGGGTTTCCAGGTGTAAAAATGACAAAATAATATAGTAATAGCAATGCAAAATGTGCCGCATTACGCCGCATAAATTGCCTTTTCTTGCTATATAATTTAGTCAACCCTGCAACATAATTTGGTCCTTGTCTGTCGCATAATACTAGTGGCCCTGTGTATAGTAGAGTCTGATGGGACCGTGTCGCAGGAAGCATGTATGTGCATGAAGTCAGCACCAGGCACACTCGCGAACACCAAACCTGCACTTCTCTGCACCTCCTCTTATGCTGTGCCATGTAGCTGCCTTCCGTCTTCACTCCTAAAACCCTCTGAAAATTTCCTGAAACAACTCAGTCATTTCACACAATGTACTGAAAGTAATCTCACTTTACATGCACCATCAGCATCTTCCTAATCCAGCTAGGCAGATCACTTAGTGGTACCCAGGGGAGAAAGTTACTACCCTTGTCTTGCTCTTTGGTTCCCTGACACTGCCCTTGCTACCCTGGTTCATGGGTCATATAGGTTGCTACAGGATAAAACAAGCATTAAAAATGCAATAGATCTAGCCTTTGATTAAGTTAAAGCTATTTGGTTTGCTATACCATACCATTAGCAAAGCAAATGGCGTTAACTTAATCAAAGGCGCAACCTATTGCATTTTCAATGCTTGTTCTGTGTGATGCATTCTTCATCACATTTAGTAAAAGAAAAATGCCTTTCAGGGTTGTTTTAGTGATGGAAGGTGTCCTTGGAAAAAACACTCCTGCTCATAACGCAGGCACCCGTGTAACATGATGCCCACAGTGCGCCGGCGCAATGGGGCAGCAGAGATTTGCCATATCTTTGTAAATGTGGTGCATTTCTGGTATCTCGTTTTCACGCAACGCAGTGGAACAAGTTGCCTTGCTGTGCTGCGTTGTGTGAAATGTAAGGAAACCTGCCCCTGCGTCTTGTTTCTACATGCCGCGGTGTCATTTTTACTGTGATAGTTAATTATTGGAGAGTGCTCTGAATCATTACTGGTGCTGTTTCCTGAAGCAAATTATGCTTCCCCAAGCTGTGGTGTATCACAGCCTCGTCACCCATGCGCATCCAAAAACAGCTAAAAGCCACAAGTCAAAAAAACACGTGCTCCTGTCTTTAACTCTCGTTATTAAATCAACATATAATTACCCTGGCCCCAGAAGCGTAATGCAATTCATTAGCTTAGTTTATTCAGCTCTTGGGTTGCAATCTGAGTGCATCCCATGTACTACTCTCAGAGGTTGCAGGGCTGAGCCGTAGCAAGCCTCCGCGACTTCCTGTGCAATGCTCATCTGAGGTAGTTGCTTGCACTCATAAGAGAGGAAGAATTTCATTTTAGTGCCAATCCAGGCGGGCTTTCATTGTGTAAATACGGACACATTTTGGAAACTGGAAGGTGTGTTGGGTTGTGGACTAATGTTATGTGTTTAAGACCAGGGGAGCATCTTTTGTTTAGATGCTGACAACACATGCACCGTTTTAAACATGTTTATGGTCTCTGGGTGCTTTCGTAAAACAAAAGGTTTGGAGCCAGATGTGCAAAGCTTTTTTCAGCTCACAAGCGGCCAATTTTCACCAAATTGCGATCTGAAAAAAAGCAGTTTTAAGCATACAAAGCCCTTTTTACGTTTTGGAAAGTTATTGACGAATCGCAAAATGGGTCAGTGAGTCGCTATTAGGAAGGGGCGACCCAATGGCGCCCTTTCCTAATAACGAGTCGCAGGGGCATGTATGAATGTTTTGCGAATGGTATCCAGTCGCAAAACATTCATTCTTTACCAACTCCGTGAAGGAGGTGGTAATCCATTCGCAAATATGAAGGGGTCCCCAAGGGACCCCTTCCCCTTTGTGAATGTGGGCGCCAACATTTTTTAAGAGCAGGTAGTGGTCCCACGCAGCACATACTACTCTGAAAAAATGAAAATGAAACTTTCCATTTTTCTTTTTTAGATGCATCCAATTTTCTTTTAAGGAAAACGGGCTGCATTTCAAAATAAAAAACTGCTTCATTTAAAATGCAGTCGCAAACATGGTGGTCTGCTGACTCTGCATGCCACCATCCCAGTGAGTGCTAGCTATTCCCAATGGGTCGCAAATTGCGACCTTCCTCCTGAATATTAATGAGGCAGGTCCCTTGCAACCCATTGGCAATCGCTAACATCGTAAAACACACTGTTGTACATTGCTATTTGCGATTTCCTAATAGCGAATCGCTAAAATTTGCTAATTGAAAATCGCAAAAAAAAGTCTATGTACATCTGGCCCTTAGTCCCTGATTGCTAGTGGTAAGGCAAAGGTTGAGTTGTTGACCATACCCAGTAAAGACTGGTTCACCGGGTGAAGTATATAGCTGATTTTGCAAATACTGCATGTCCTACGTTTTACCTACAAATGGAGATTTGCACATGGAATTTGTGTTTACTACATGAAATTCTGCATGTTTCAGAATGTACTTGCCAAAATTTGTAACAGGAAATTTGTGGGAAATTCGGTACTTACTTCATTATTTTGAATTCTAATCCTTGTGCAAACTCCAATTTGCCTAGGAATCTTATTTACCCCATCTCCTAAACAGGACCAGAGTGGCATAGAATCAAAGACAAACATGTAGTGGTTCCCACTGTTCTCGACTGGTCACAATTTGATGAGGATCAATTAGCAATAGGAAGAAAGCACGAGCTGCGATTAAGTATTTGTGTTTATAGAAATGCGTAAAAACGCCATAGAGAATAGAACCACTGGTGTATACCCACATTTGTCCTCAATACCAGAAATGCCATTCATTTAACAGGTGAATCAGTTTCAAGGGGCCTCGAGGATAACAACTGAAACGTCCAGCATGAGAATATAGAAGTCATGCTCAAATCCCATTTTTGAACATTAAATTGTGTAACTGCTAACACTTGCAACATGTGATTAAAAATCTGATTGAATCTTTCAGACAAACATGAAAGGATATGGACAGGCTTTGTTGAACTGTCTGCTTAAATGTGATTATTGGCTGCGTATGGAATATATGGTTATGATGAAGTAAATATTTTACTGACTTTTTATTGTATCTACTTATGATCAATAAAATACATAAAAAATATTGCTTGTTTGACCAAACATCTTATAATTGGCATTTCAGCCTTGTTGAAATAGAGTCTTAGTAAAGGAAGAGTGTTTGTGATTCATATATTTGTGGCTCCTGTCGGCATGTGGCAGATTGCGGCAGTAGGTCTGATGCTAACCGATGTGGCAGATGGAAATCAGTGTCTCTGTGCTTGCAAGTGGCAGGTTAGGCCCGCATGCACCCCTCCATCTGGCCACATTGGTCGTGTACAGCCTGTCACCCCTCACCTTGATAAGACTGTAGAAGGGGGGATGGGGCATGTGGTTCCGTCCTTACCGCCTCAGCCCAGAAACCCCAATGCAGCCATTCTCTGACTACAGATCCCATATCCAGAGTGTGTGCTTTAACTGCAAATTATCTTTCAATCAATAGTAGTGAAGAATACTAACTTCCAGTTGATGAGTTTGAGAGAGTACTTCTGTTACAAGAACTAAACCATAAGATCAAACTCACCAGAGGTCTACAAACCTCTTGACTAAAGTACAGTATCATACTCAATGTTTATGCATTGAAGAAGGAATTCTGTAAATTACAGAGGATTCTACAAAGCTTTGCACACATTTAGGGAAAGTGGTCATATTACCCCAGCTCAACAATTGCACTGGTTCCCTGGCAAACAAAGAGTCATATTCAAAGTATGCATTTTATTCAAATCCATCCAATGAGATTGTGTATGATACATATGTAATTGACCCTTCAATTGAATTGAGATGCAACCCTCAAATCGTGCTTTACCAGTCTGATCAATACTATCAAACACAGACAAAAGAAGCTCAAAAGAAACAGTGACAGTTTAGTGTAAAGTTCTGTTTACTTATTCATACATTTTATGTTTTTGTTTAGAGTGTGTAAGAATGGACATCCTTTTCGTCTTGATCATTCCACTTTTTCTTGTCTCCATTTACTGGCTTTAAGACTGCGTGCAATACCACTGCTAAACAGTGTATGTGCTCTCGCTCTAACATATGGACTGTACAATGGTTTCAGCTAATTAGTATTTTTTTACTTTCCTGTAATACCATGAGAACTCGTGCAAGAACTGAACCCGTGAAGATGACGTTGTGTGATGTGTGAGTTTCCCTTTCATTGTGACCAATTAGAAAAGCAGTTTATACAATGTCTGTGAATACTGTATTTTCCAGTAACTGGTATCGATAACTATAAAACCATTTCCCCATATCTAAGGGTGGGAACATACCAGAGGGATGATTAAAAGTAATTTTTCACTTAGTTTAAAAAATGTCATTAAATGTGAAAACAGACTTTGATAATGTTAGTGCAACATTGACTTTAGGAAAGTGAACTTTGTGATGCCTGAGAGAAAACTGGAGTTGAACTGGTTTACCCCACGCTCTTCTCCAGAGTTTGAAAAAAGACCATTGGCTAACTTGTTCACTATCCGCCTCCTGGACTACCATGGCTTGGCCTCTGTAGTGTCGCGACTGCGAGTTGCGGTCTAGTTTATTGCGCACGTAGGCGTGCGCATACGCGGTGCCGTACGGACACCGCGAACGATATAAATAAAGGAGGCGTGGCCCGAAGAGTTAGTCTGGGACCACGCGGAACACGCAACTGTTGTCCCGGGTCTTTATTGTAGCAGCGCCCCACACACACATGTGCGCTATGCGATTCCAAGGCCCGACAATGGTGACGAGGTTGTGAAAGACCCCACGCTGTGCCCCGACGCCGCTCAGGTCTGCCTCGCGGGAGTGCCGATGCCGTTCGGCGCCCAGAGCAACGCATGCGGCCCGCACAGCTGTGACCCCCGCCCCGACAACGGAACCAGCGGGCGACGCCCCACTGCGTTGGGAGCCCCAAGGGAGTGTACACAAAAGGGCAGAAGTTCGCGCTGACGCTAGAAAGAGGGCATGAGGAGCACTGGGCATCTACAACTGCTCAAAGCACTGAGCCCCACTGTGGCCCTGGATCCACCAGTTTCAGCAGCGCTGATGCTGCCCCAAGACTACGGGTCTAAACCCCTCACGTGGGTGTAATTTCCTAGCAACCGCAGCGTCCGTGCCCCGCCACAAGCTCACGCAAGAGCCCCACGTGCCACAATGGCGGCCATTCCTCCAATCGAACTATTCGTGGTCGACGGCGCACCTGCTTCCTTGGCGCCACGACGGAAAGACTGGACGGAGCGGCTTCAATTCTACTTCGAAGGTGCTGGAACGGCGAGGGAACGGCGCAGGGCACTTCTCCTTCATCTAGGGGGAAAGGATATACACAGGATATACAAGACCCTAACCGAAGCTACGCCTCACTCCTACGTCACACTCCTCAATGCGCTCAACGCACATTTTGAACCCATGGCCAGCAAGGACTATGAACGTTTCATTTTCAGACAAGTGCGACAGGAGGCGGAAGAGTCACTGGACGCGTTCCACGGCAGGCTGAAAGAACTCGCCAGCACCTGTGGGTTCAGGGACGAACAGGAGGAGATACGTGGCCAAATTATCCAAGGGTGCTACTCTTCCAACTTACGAGTCAAAATTCTACAAGAGGATGGGAAACCGTTAGCCGACATCTTAAAGCTGGGCCGCTCCAAGGAGCTATCGCAGGCGAGAGCATCGCACATGGAGGCAGCACTCCACAGACCAGTGAAGGCAGAGCAAGTCAACACAGCCGAGCAGGTGAATGTCGACCGACCAAAGCAATGGCAATTTGGAGCAAAGAAACCGCAAGACCGCAGAAAAGACTGTGGATACTGCGGAGGCATGCCCCACCGCGCCTATGACTGCCCCGCGCGCGGGAAGAAGTGTGGCGCATGTGGACGTCTGAACCACTTCGCGTCCGTCTGTAGATCCTCCAAGCAAAAACCAGAAGCCGCCCACGCAATCAGAGAAAATCCAGATAGCGAAGACATGGACGATGATTCCAGTGACTATCCAGTCCACTACGTATTTGCAATCAACCAACCACAGAGGAACAAGAGGCGCCTCCCAAGATGCCGCATAAATCTAAACCAACAAGAAGTGAGGGCCACCATGGACATGGGGGCCTCGATTGAACTCATGGCGGCTGACGTGAACAACCAACTACGGGACAAACCCACTCTCAAGACAGCAAACATCCGTGTCTTCGCCTATGGACAAAAGACTCCAATCCCGCTAATCGGATGCTTCCAAACGGAACTTCAACATCAAGAGAGGAAGGTCTCGACGACCGTCTACGTAACCAAGGAAGGCAGCGGCATGCTCCTCAGCGGACGGGCGGCGGAAGAACTCCAGCTGATCTTTTTCGCGATGGCCGTACTGGAGGAGGAGCTGGACGCAATCCTCGATGAATTTGAAGATACGTTCCAAGGTATTGGATGTCTGAAAGGAAAAGAGGTTTCCCTACACAGAGACCCGTCCATTCAACCGGTCGCCCTCCGGCACCGTAGGATAGCGTTCCACCTCAGAAAAAAAGTGGAAGAAGAACTTGAGGCCCTCGAGAAACAAGGAATTATCGAGAAGGTCAGCGGGCCCACTCCATGGGTATCGCCAATCGTGGTGGCGCGAAAACCCAAGCAGCCAGCACAAGTTTGCATATGCATCGACATGCGCCTACCCAACGCGGCAGTCAAGAGGGAGCGGCACCTAACGCCCACCAATGATGACATCCTGGGAGAATTAAACGGCGCAAAGTGGTTCTCCAAGATGGATCTGCGGTCCGGCTATCATCAGCTGCCTCTACACCCAGACTCCAGGTATATCACCACTTTCTCCACCCACGTGGGCCTCAGGCATTATCGGCGTCTTAACTTCGGCATCTCCAGCGCAGCCGAAGTATTCCAAAATACTATCAGAGAAGTGCTGAGTGGACTCCCAGGGGTCCTGAACGTCAGTGACGACCTGCTCATATACGCCAACACCATCGAAGAGCACCATCAGAGATTAAAAGGGGTATTTCAGAGACTCAAAGAGTCAGGCTTGACACTGCACAGGGAGAAGTGCCAATTTCTCAGGAACAAAATAAGGTTCTTCGGATACACCTTCTCCGACCAAGGCATTGCTCCAGACCCTGACAAAGTCAAGGATGTGCAAGCAGCCCCAGCCCCGACGAACATATCAGAGGTGCGAAGTTTCCTGGGCATGGTAAACTTCTGTGGGAGGTTCATCCCAGATCTATCCAATCTCACCAGGCCCCTCCGAGAACTCACCAAGTCGACCACCCCCTGGCAGTGGGGCGATGAACAGAGTACGGCATTCCACAACACTAAGGCCGCATTGTCAGCAGAGAAGACCCTGTCGTATTTCGACCCGGCAAAACCGACCAACATAGCAGTCGATGCCAGCCCCTATGGCCTGGGAGCAGTCCTGACGCAGCGTCAAGGAGAGGAAGACTGGGCGCCCATAGCATACGCCAGCCGATCACTGACAGAGACGGAGCAGCGGTACTCCTAGATCGAGAGGGAGGCCATTGCCATCCACTGGGCCTGCAGACACTTTCACGTGTATGTGTATGGACACCCATTCACCGTCTCCACAGATCACAAGCCCCTGCTCCCCCTATTCCGAGGGTCAGTCTCCAAACCGCCACCCAGAATAGAGAAGTGGATCCTGCAGCTACAGGAGTATGACTACCAACTGGAATTCAAACCAAGGGCAACCAATCCAGCGGACTGCCTCTCCCGACACCCTAGGGCAGCCACGAAGGGAGAAGAAAAGGATGCAGAGGAGATGGAGGAATACGTCAAGGCGGTAATAGAGAGGTCAAGACCGCTACCCATGAGCATAGACATGATAATCGAAGCGACCCGCGACGATGAGGTCCTCCAGCTGGCAGTGAACGCCCTGCAAGCCAACGACTGGAGAGCTCTTCAGGAGTCAATGAACAAAAGGACACCCCAGGCAAGAACCGCTCTCGAAGTACTACTACGAGTACGGGAAGAGCTATCCGTGGACAACCAAGGGTGTTTATTGAGAGGGCCCCGAATTGTGATGCCAACGAGCCTAACACAACAAGCCATCGAGCTCGCTCATCGGGGGGCACCAAGGCATGGGGAAAACCAAGAGTCGACTTCGTGCGAAAGTATGGTTCCCGGACATGGACAACAGAATAGAGCGAACCGTCAAAGAATGCCAATGGTGCCAAGCGGCAGGCCAGCCGGATTGCCCACCACCAGTCATCACCGAAGACAACCCGCGAGGACCCTGGGAACGTGTGAGCGCAGACTTCGGACACCTGCCAGACGGGAGACACATGCTCGTCATCATTGATGACTTCACGAAGTATCCAGAAGTGGAAATCGTGACAACCCTTGCAGCCAAAGAGGTCATAGCCAAATTTGAGAAAGCCATCGCCATCCACGGCATCTTCCAGTGGGTCAAAACCGATAATGGACCTCCCTTCCAGGGACAAGAGTTCGCAGACTACCTCACTGAGTGGGGGATCCAACACCGGAAAGTGACGCCCCAATGGCCTCAAGCTAACGGGGAGGTCGAGAGGTTTATGCGCACCCTAAATAAAGTCATCAGGATTGCCCATGCAGAAGGGGGGCACTTCGAGAAGGCGATCTACTCCTTCCTCAGAGAATACCGACTCACGCCACATCGCACTTCAGAAGCAGCCCCAGGCCCGTCGACAATGGGAAGGATAGTCCGAGACACGATCCCTAATCACTGCACCTGGACTCCGGGTCGCCCGGACACAGAGAGGACACTGTTCAACCGGAGGAGATCAAACGACTACGCCAGCTTCCGACGGAGAGCCAAGGAGCCGTCCATAAATGAAAGCGATCACGTCTATGTGAAACACAGATACCCCGGGAGTAACTTTAGACTCCCATTCGAGCCACGGCCCTGGACAGTCACGCGACGAGACGGCACCATGGTGACGGCCCAGCGAGGAGGAGAGACCGTCACACGCAACGTCTCGTTCTTCAAGAAAGCATCCAGCCCAGCGGAGGATCACTCCTGCCAAGGACCCAGCCAAGATTCGCCCCAACGGCCAGAGAATAACTGCAGTCCGCTCGGAAGTGAAAGCGGAACCCAGAGTGACACCCCAGCGGCGGCAGCTAGTCCTGCTATCACCGAGACGCCAAGAACCATCAGTCCTCAGCTACATCAGGGAGCCCGGTTCGCTGGAGTACAGCATCACGAAGCCCCCAGGAGAGTGCTGTTCAGGGGAGAGGCTGCAGGTTATGGACTACGAAGAAATACGGCCCGTCTTCACAACTGGCGGACTTCGCTGTGGGCTGAGCAGTGACATTCGATCCACGAGACTGGTAACCGGCCGGATGGCCCCCATTGTTCTTTACCATGAAAGATTTATCTTTGGACTGTGAAGTATTCTGTTTTGTTTAATTAAAGGTTAAAAGGAATGTAGTGTCGCGACTGCGAGTTGCGGTCTAGTTTATCGCGCACGTAGTCGTGCGCATACGCGGTGCCGTACGGACACCGCGTACGATATAAATAAAGGAGGCGTGGCCCCGAAGAGTTAGTCTGGGACCACGCGGAACACGCAACTGTTGCCCCGGGTCTTTATTGTAGCAGCGCCCCACACACACATGTGCGCTATGCTATTCCAAGGCCCGACAGCCTCCAGCACCAGAAAGCCAGTGGTAGTGTTAACATGCAGACATTTAACACGGATCCACCATCTGAGAGAGAACAAGAGCATTGATGGAACAAAAGGCAGGTTTTCTTTGATTTGGAAAAGGCCAAGCAGGGCTGTCAGAAACTGCATCCTTTGAGTCCCATAGTTAACCTAGACTCTAAGGCTTCGTCACCCAGCTGAAGGAAGCCAGTTCTAGCACAGACAGAGGGGAGGACACCCCTTCGCAATTGGGAGTCGCTAGGGGTCTGTCCAGATTTCCAACAGGTGTAGGATGGCTAGAACCATATTAGTTGCGGGGCTCTGGAAGGTTTTCGGTAAAGTGAGAGGACATGCTGAAAAAAGAGGTGGGAATTCTGTGAGAAGGAAGCTAGAGTTGGATGTAGCAACATCTAAAATTGCAACAAAGTACACAGATTAGGACTTTCATTTCATTACCACCATCTCAGAAAATCCTCGGTCCTGGGATAAAAAGATCTTACAAGAAGAAGATTTTGCCTGAAAGCTTAAAGAATAAATAATCAGACTGCTGAGTCATGCTGGCACACTAGACCTACTTTACAAGAGTTAAGTTGTTGGGCTCTTGTTGCCTGTTATGGAGATGTAAAAAGCAGGACTCCTGACACTGAGTGCGCTGAGTTGACCACTGAATACTGGACCCAGTAGGAGCTCCGGCTGCAGAAAGATTGTCAGTCTAGAAGCCTACTCTGAGAAACCAGGCCCTGCAGGTGTTATCAGGAGGAACATTTCCATGAGGGCGGAAAAAAGTGTGACATAGCTGTTTTTGCACCTCTTTAAGAAAGGGACAAGGGCCCCGAGCCTTCCCCATGGGTGATGCACCCTTGGTGAGCAAGCAAATTATGTTTATTATACTTGGAGCTTTTTGTGCTGCATTGAAAACTGTTTCAGCACGACCTCATGTTAAAGGTATATAGCTTAAAGGAGCCCTGCCCGGGTACAAACTTTGAGCAGGGTGGATTTTAAAACTCAAAGAAGTTCAAAGGTAAAAGCTTGGACTGGAGCGAGTTGACAAATCTAACCCAGCAAAGCGGGAACCTCTCTGGCTATGAAATCAAACTTTGTCCCAGCTGGTGCTTTTGGAGTCAAAACCAATGGCTTCAGCAGGAGCTTGATGAAAGTGTATCCAACCTCATGACACCCTTGCTGAATTGACTCTATTGACATCCAGCTCCAGAAAAAAACAAAGGGGCATACTTAATAGGAAAGTGTCAGAGCGCAGCGTTAAGCCAAGAAGGCTAACGCCGCACTCCGACAGTTTCTAAACGCAGGGATGCACCCTATTCACAAGAATACAGTGCACCCCTGCCTTTCCCTTAGCGCTGGTGGTAAATGTAGGTTCCTAGCGCCAATGCAGGCACTGTTGCACCATTGTGCAAGGGTGCCTACGTTCCAGAGAAAGATTGTTTATGAGCAGGAAAGTGTTCCTTCCTGCACATAAACAATCAGTAATGGTGTTTTGTAACTTCTGCATTCTTCAGCACACATAGAAGTTGCAACTTGTCATTTTTTGTAATGATTGTTTATATGCAGGAAGGGACACCTTCCTGCACATAAACAATCAATGGTGTTTTGCTGTTTCCTTGTGTGCTGCACAATGAGGCACACATAGAAACAGCAAAAACGAAGATAAATAAAGCATTTCTCCTCGTAGCGCCTTGTATGTCCAGGTTTTTCCTGGTCTTAATTTTGGCACTGCCCCATATTTACGTAACCCTTGTAAATATGGGGCGGCGTCAAAATCAATGGGTGTTGAGGAGCAACGCCCACTGCAACACCCAATGCATGCCCCTTTCACATTAAGTGTAGTACGAAAGGGGGCCTTAGTCACAAGGCGGTGTAAAGCCACATTAAGTGCCTTAACACCGCCTTGTGAATAAGGCGAAGCCTGTATTGCCACAGGAATGCTGCAAAAAGTGATGTTCCTGTGGCAATAGGGACTTGTAAATGTGCCCCAAAGTTCCTAAAGTAAAAACTTTAAAATATGTGGCCTAATTGATTAACCTGATCCCTGTTCCATTGATGCCTTAAATCATGCCGCCAAAGTTCTGGTCAACAGCGAACTGAAGTACCAATTGGAGCTTTCTGAATTCTTGGTGCTTGTTGCCTCAAACTTTAAAAATTCATATCTCCAGTTTCCCTTACCCAATTTTAATCATTTTGATTTCTTTTTGCTCATCTTTGTTTTCTGTATGTTCTAAACTGGTTTTGGAATACTATTGTTGTGTTCTTGACTTATTTTTAAATGTTGGCACTGCTTAAACTTAACAAGCAATTGTCTGGTGCCTTGCCTGCTGCTTGCCACTGCTTTCAGGAGATGAACAGTTTCCTTTAGGAATTTATAGTGACTTTTCTACAGTGCACTTAGTGTACTCCAATCTCAAATTAATAATCCACTTTCTGACAGTACGGTATACCACTAGAATAAATGCACAGTGCTTTGAATGATATGCATTAGTACTGCACTCGAATGTAGAAATATGAATTTGTCAGAAAGTGACAAAAATATAACTCTGAATGTTGACAACATGAAACAGCCTTAGAAAAGGGTTAATTGAGCCTGAAAATTGGTTTGCGGAAAGGTAGATATAGCCATCTAACCAGAAACCAAAACATAAAATAAATTATATTGGGCTCTCTCCTGCAAGCCCTATCCAATTTACTATCCTGTAAAAAAGCACTGCAGACAAATCTTTTCAAAGAAATCTATCGTCCAATACTGACCCTACCCAGGACTGGTTGTCATGTCGATTCATGAACTTACAGAACTTTTTGTGTACGACGCTTACCTACATGTGACATGAAGTGGCCCTATCAACGTACTGGCACATTAAAAATCAAGTAAATATGCACCAATTCATGTGGTTTTGTGTGCAAATGCCCAAATGATTGTACAGAAAAATATTGTTGGCCTGGCAGCATAACAGCCACACATTCAAAAAACTAAAAATAAATCACCAGTGACTGGACATTTTTGTGAAAACTAGCATGTGGTTACTGGAGCTTAATTTACTCATCAATATAGAGCTAAAAGATGTGACATTATAACAGGCAGCAGGGCACACGATCTGTTTACTGAGCCTGCTGAAAGTCTGCAGGGAGCAGCAAAGCCCTTAGCCGGCGCACAGGTGTCACAGGGGCCCGCCTGCACTAGCAGCCTCACGTAGCCAGCTTCAACGCTCGTATAGGGGAATGAGACAATGGCATTTAAATGCGTGACAATGCATTTCAGTGCGGTGATGCGGATCACCGCACTGAAATGCGTTAAAGTCACGCCTCATGATACTTGGCAGGCCTGAATATAACTGACAATATGCCAAGGAAATTACTTCAAAGAGAAACTTCATAGTTGGATTATGCTGACACGTGTGCCTAAAAAGGAATATTTTACTTCATTTCAATATAGACATTTACTCATATTTTATCATTTTATTTCTTTAATTGGTCATAATTCTTGAAACTCTGACTGATGGTCACTGGGTTACCTGAGTTTTGCATACAGATATGTTTCCTGCGAAAACAAAACCAAGAGAATTCTGTTATTGGCCAGTTAAGGTGTGCAACATGCAATGCACGCAATAACTCGTTCCCCCACCACATTTTTCTGCTTGTAACTAGCCTTATTTTAATATGTCATTTGATATGGGCTATACTGAGCACAAAGGGGGCATAATATATATGAAATGCATTATCAATTGCATACCATAACAGGCCGACTTCAGGGCGTTTCCAATTAGGGCTTGCTGAACCACAACTAACTTTTAGTGCCTTTTTCAGTGCATTTCATAATTTTTTCAACTGTACTAAATTCACCTGCTACATATCCACTATGCATTGTGCACAGCCTCAGTCGGCCTTGCGCAGAAAGGGTCGGTCCTAGGGACCGCTTGGCCTTCTCTGCCGAATTTCACAAAGTTTCATGAAACAACATAAAAGTTAATAGTGAGTGCAACTTCCGCGGATCTCCTGTGCCCCCTGCCACCTGCTTGCCTCGCCGCCGTTTTTGCTTGCTTTCCTCGCCGTTTTCCCTAGCCCCCAGTGCTCCCCCCTCCTCGCCCAGCCCCGGCCGCGTTTCCCGCCTCCTCCTCGCCGCTGCCCCCCTGCGGCCCCGCCCCCTTCCCTCGCTCGCCATCCCCATTCGCCACCCCTCCCAGCGGCCCCTCCCTCGCTCCGCCCCCCCACTCTCCTCATATGGCAGAGTGGCCAACGTGCAGCGTGCACGCGCAGCGGGCGCGCCCTAAGCGCGCCGAAGGTGCGCCAAAGGTAAGCCCGTCTGCGCCCGTCCGTGCCTGGACCGCGCCCAGTGCCAGGACCCCTGGGCCTCGCAGACACCAGCCCACCTGCCGGACCTACGACGCCGCCACCCTCAACGCACTCAACACCGGCCGAATCCCGGGATGCTACCGAGCCACCCCGAGATGAACCCACCGACCCTTCAGCTGCCACGCCTGCAAGTTCACCTGCATCCAGACCTGCCCCGCCCCAGCACCTGCCAAGCCGAACACCAGCAGTAACCACCTGAAGTGCAACCTCCTCAACACCCGCTCCGTCCACAGACACGCCATCGAACTCTGGAACCTCCTCGACACCACAGCTCCTGACGTCGCCTTCCTCACGGAAACCTGGATGAACGACTCCTCAGCGCCTGACATCGCCATCGCCATCCCAGAGGGCTACAAGATCACCCGAAGAGACCGAGACAAACAGACTGGAGGAGGCATCGCCATCATCTACAGGGACACCATCCGCATCAAGACCAACACCGACGACACCCTGACAACCGCCGAACACCTGCACTTCCAGATCCACACGGACCCCAAAACCACCCTCAGAGGCACCCTGATCTACCGACACCCGGGACCACGCACACAATTCAGCGAGGACATCGCCGACTTCATCAGCCCGCATGCCCTCCCCTCCGCTGACTACATCCTCCTGGGGGACATCAACTTCAACCTGGAGAACAACAACGACCGCAACACCACCACCCTGCTCGACAACCTCGCCAACCTCGGTCTCAAGCAGCTGGTGTCTACCCCCACCCACCTCGCCGGACACACACTCGACACCGTCTTCTCATCCAGCAAAGACATCGCCTTCGGCCACACCACCGGACTCCACTGGACGGACCACAGCTGCGTCCACTTCACCTTCAAAAGAACGACGATCCACCACCACCAGCAACAGGTTGCTCGAAGAAGCTGGAACAAGATCACAGCCGACCAGCTCGCCGCTTCCCTGAGCCAGCACCCTCCCGCCAGCTCAGCGAACCCCAGCCAGGCCGCCGACAACCTCACGAAGTGGATCAGCAACTGCGCGGACGAACTCGCCCCACTGAGGACCCCGCCCAGCAGACCCGGCAGCAAGAAGGCCCCATGGTTCACCGACGAACTCAAGAGCTCCAAGAAGAACTGCAGAGCCCTCGAGAAAGCCTGGAGAAGGGAACCAACACCGAACAACATGACCACCCTCAAGCTTGCCACCCGGAACCACCACCAACTGATCCGCGCCACCAAGAAAACTGCATTCAAGGACCGGCTGGACAACAACGCACGCAACTGCAAGAAACTCTTCAACATCGTGAAAGAGCTCTCCAACCCCAACGCCGGAAACAACGACATCACCCCATCGCAAGACCTCTGCAACTACCTCGCCTCCTACTTCCACAACAAGATCGCGGACATACACAACAGCTTCAGCACTCAACCGACGCACGCCACGACCGAACCACCGCCCCCCACCACCACCCTCCGCGCCTGGACTCCGATCAGCACCGAAGACACCGTCCGCATGACGAACTCCATCTACTCCGGATCTCCAACCAACCCCTGCCCTCACCACGTCTTCAACAAGGCCGGCGCTGTCATCGCACCCCACCTGCGGGACATCATCAACACCTCCTTTGACACCGCCACCTTCCCGGAGAGCTGGAAGCACGCCGAACTCAGCGCCCTACTCAAGAAACCTACAGCGGACCCCACCGAACTCAAGAATTACCGCCCCATCTCGCTCCTCCCGTTTCCAGCCAAAGTCATCGAGAAGACCGTCAACAAACAGCTGGCCGCCTTCCTCGAGACGAATGGATCCCTCGACCGCTCACAGTCTGGCTTCCGAGCCAACCACAGCACCGAGACCGCCCTCATCGCTGCCACCGATGACATCCGAGCCCTGATGGACAACGGAGAAACAGCGGCCCTCATCCTCCTAGACCTCTCCGCGGCATTCAACACTGTCTGCCACCGCACCCTAGTGCAGCGCCTCAGCAACGTCGGAATCCAGGAGAAGGCACTGGAATGGATCATCTCCTTCCTCGACGGAAGAACACAGAGAGTCCGTCTACCACCGTACAAGTCAGAGGCCACCGAAGTCATCTGCGGCGTCCCTCAAGGATCCTCGCTGAGCCCGACCCTCTTCAACGTCTACATGAGCCCCCTCGCGGCCATCGCACGCCAACACAACCTCAACATCATCTCCTACGCTGACGACACCCAGCTGATCCTCTCCCTGACCACAGACCCCGCCGCCGCCAAAGCCGACCTTCACAAAGGGATGAAAAACGTAGCCGAGTGGATGACGACCAGCCGCCTGAAACTGAACTCAGACAAGACGGAAGTCCTCATCCTGGGCTCCTCGCCCTCCGCCTGGGACGACTCCTGGTGGCCCCCCGCCCTGGGCACCACACCCAAACCGACAGACCACGCACGCAACCTGGGCTTCATCCTGGACTCCTCCCTCTCCATGACCAGACAAGTCAACGCCGTCTCCTCGTCGTGCTTCAACATCCTGCGCATGCTACGGAAGATCTTCCGGTGGATCCCCACTGAGACCAGGAAGACGGTCACCCAGGCCCTCGTCACCAGCCGACTGGACTACGGCAACGCCCTCTACGCCGGAACCACCGCCAAGCTCCAGAAGAGACTCCAGCGGATCCAGAACACCTCAGCCAGACTCATCCTCGACATCCCACGACACAGCCACATCTCCGGACATCTGAGAAACCTGCATTGGCTCCCCGTCAACAAAAGAATCACCTTCCGTCTCCTCACCGACGCACACAAAGCCCTACACGATCAAGGCCCGAGCTACCTCAACAACCGCATCAACTTCTACGCTCCCAAACGCCATCTCCGATCAGCCAGTCACGCCCTCGCCGCCGTCCCCCACATCCGAAGAACGACAACAGGAGGAAGGTCCTTCTCCTACCTGGCCGCCAAGACCTGGAACTCCCTCCCGTCCGACCTGCGCCTGACCCAGGACCACCTCTCCTTCAGGAAGAAGCTCAAGACCTGGCTGTTCGAGCAGTGGCAGCACCCCCCCCCCCCCAAGCGCCTTGAGACCCTCCGGGTAAGTAGTGCGCTCTACAAATGTCTTGATTGATTGATTGAACTTTCATTGCCTAAATTTGTCTTTAGCGGCCCTTCACTGATCTGCTCAAAACGTGATATGACTGACAGAAAGTAGATCTGCTAAATATCTACCAAATGTTGGGTGGATTCATCAAACGGTGCCAAATGCATTAGCAAATGAAACCTATATGACCCCCCCCCTTTTAAATTCCCACCAACCTTGATTGATCTTAATTTGAGAATTTGAGAAAGCCAAGAGTAGGCTAAACATGGTAAGGCTTCACCAAACTTCATGCAGTGCAGATTCATAAAAAGGTGCCACAGTTATTAGTAAATAAAAAAATAAAATTCATACCAAACCCTTTTAAGTTTGGCCTCCACAAGAGATGTACAAAATGTGAACAGTGTGTATCTACATAACTGCTTGCACATTTTATTTAGATTCATCAAACAGTAATAAAATTTAAACTAAATGAAATGTTACTCACGCCCTTAAACTTTTCTCCCTCTTCATGAATTGAATCAATGTTTGACATATCAATAAAAAAATCAGCTCTTATAAAGTTCTGCCAGATGTGAGCAGATTTGTCTTACAGTGCCAATAGTGCCCCCTTTTTAATTGCCCCCTCCTTTAACCCGTTGTGTGCTGGCGTCGGCCAACGGCTGTCGCGAGCACTACATTCGGAGTGCTGTGCACGTCCGTTGGCCGATGCGGCCCCTGACGCGCACGGAAACCTCTGCACTGTGGCGGATTCTACGCCGCGTTAAAGGGGTTAATGAATTTGCACGAATTTGAAAACATCAAAAGAAGGCTAAACGTGCTGAGTATCTGCACATTTTCTGCAGAGACATTAAATTGTGCCAAGATAATTCGTAAATCAAAAACGTTTTGACTGTGACGGTCCCAGGAGCACTGCACAGGTGTGAGGCCTACTTTTTAGGTCTCGCCTGAGACAGTGCATGCACTGTTTGAGACATTTAGTAAGTGGCTTTTAAAAGTGCCACCAGAGGCTTTTGCTGGCCTACAGCTTGCGTTCACGATCTTGTGCATGTGCACAGCTGCCATCTGTGTTTTTATTGATGTAATCAGGCTCCTCTGCTTGCACTACCCCCCCCCTTTTCCCCCTCCCTCCTGATCAGCTTCATTTGTGTCTTCTAGCTGGGAATCAGGCTCCTCTGCTGGCACTCCCCCTCCGTTCTACCCCTCCTCCCCCTCCTCTTCGTCAGTTTCATTTGTGTCTTCTTTCACTGTGAATGCTCCTGCTTCCATCAGGCACACACACCATCAGTCGTCAGTGCACGCTTCCACCAGGCAAACACACCACCAGCCGTCAGTGCACTATTCCACCAGGCACACACACCACCAGCCATCGGTGCACGCTTCTACTAGGCACACACCACCAGCTGTCAGTGCACGCTTTCACCAGGCACACACACATACCACCAGCCGTCGGTGCACGCTTTCACCGGACACACGCACCACTAGCCGTCAGTGCGCGCTTTAACCAGGCACACACACCACCAGCCGTCAGTGCACGCTTCCACCAGGCACACACACCACCAGCCATCAGTGCACGCTTTCACCGGGCACACACACCACCTGCCATCAGTGCACGCTTTCACCAGACACACACACCACCGGCCGTCACTGCACGCTTTCACCAGGCCCACATACCACCAGCCGTCAGTGCAGCAGGCAGGCTCTTCTTAGAGTTTCTTGGTAAATATGTGTTCGATACCTGGGAGGGAGGGGGTCGAGTTTCCTTAAACCATGCTGAGTATGCAGATGCAGTGCATGAACTCCTGTGTGAATGAGTCATGCTGCCTGGGGCTCACTCACTCCACACTTGTAAATTGCGCCTGCACCAGGCTTTTTCTAATTTGCAAAGTTCGGCACATGTGCACAGCTAGGCAGCCTCCACAACCCCGGTATTGACTACTTCCTACAACCAGAATGGAAATAACATTCAGAGCAATGAAAACAAGTTAATTTGATGCAAAGAACTGTTCCCAAGTCTATGTCCAGCTGTTGTACATCTGGCAACTTAAACAAAACAGCAACAAAAAGCAAACAAGCATTGGCATAGCTAATAGGTCTCGCTGTTTGAACCATATAAGTATTTAGTTATGCAGCAGAATATCCTTGGTGCAACAACACCAACTGTTGCATAGCTAAACACTTTTAAGGTTCCAAATGCGAGACTTATTGGCTATGCCAATGCTTGTTGTGATTGGGCGACCTGTCAAATAACGGGCACAAACACACACAGATATCTGGTGCCGGAAGATAGCCCCTTCCCTTCCCTTCCCTTTTATTTAACCCTGCAGGCCATGCCTGGCCTGCGGATGACGTGGGGTGCAGTTCCAGCATTGGCATAGAAACACAGGAACATCAACTATTACATTGACCTCCCCCTTTAACATTTCCCGCTCATTGGATAGGCACAAAATCGGAAGTACCTCCAGTGAGTATAACTTGGTGACATCCATATTTGATGGATTCATCAAACAGTGCCAAAACCATAAGCAACTCTGTAATTTATTGCACCCATGGATTGGCAGAAAACTTGACAAACCCATAGAAAACTAATCCTTCGAAGCGTCTGCCAAACGTGCAGATTTGTCACAAAATGCCAAGCTCATTAGCAAATGAACACTTTTTTGCCTCCTCTTTTTTTTTAACCAGCAACCCCATCCCCCACACTCAATCAAGATTAATCTCAACATACTGTCTGCCAAATCTCATGCATATTTATCACCCGGTGCCAAAGTTATAAGCAAATCAATAAATCCTTTCTAACTTTTTCAAGCCCACCAACAAAAACTTTTTTTTAAACGATAATATGTACAAAAACAGTGAATGGATTTAAACCAAACCACAAAGAGCTCTGAGTAAAGGTCTACTTTTTCGCCAAGTCTTGCCTATGTCTGGCAGTTTTCGCTGTAACTGAAAGCAACATTTCCTCTGGGGGCAAAAATGGAAATACACTATGGGAGTGCCAAATTTGGTGCTGATCCATCCACTGTAACCCACATTGTAGGCAAATCAAAAAAATTCTTTTTAACAGAAAGTAAAGCTGAACCATAACTACACAGTGGTAATTAACATTGAGTAATATAAACCTGTATTTCACTTATGTACGATGATTTTTTAAAAGATTTATTGTATGGATTTAATCCCATGTGGCTATTCTTTATGGCTTGCTATGCCAATGTGATGAAATTCTTATACACCAATTGTATTTCCTTGTGTGAATAAGCTATTGCATGATTTAGAATTTACAGTTTGAACAATTTGGTCAATTTACATTACACCCAAACACAATTTGATCTAGCGGCATGCAAATGCACTAAGATGTCACAGACGTTATACTTTATCATCCTTGAATGGGAATTCTAACCTACTACTACAGGGTTTAGAGTAGTCCCGATTGGGAACACTGTACTTTCCAAGGAGTGTCTGGCTGTTTGGCGTTGCTTGTCAGTTGTGATGAAATGCAAGCCAGAAGTCAACTTAATTATCAAAGACTAAAAATACAAGGGAATCTGTATTCTTTTAGACATCTGTTGTGTAGTTTCCTCTGTTCAATAGGAACTGCACGTTTGTGGCCGACAAAAACTTTGGGATGGTGCCAGACTGATTCAGTGCAGCTCTGCAGAGTATGTTGTCCCTTGGACCATCTAGCTCACAGTGCCACCATAAGCCCCCTAACCTAGACAGGGAGAGAACTGTTCGGACAACCACTAAACATGACAACCCTGTTCCCTCAGGAAGCATGGTGACAGACCTAAAACGTTTTGCTCGTACACTTGTTTGCTCAGAGAAATATACAAAGAATACAAAAAGGGAATTTTTCAATGTTTATTTAACAGAAGTGATTCTTATATAGAAAATATGTGCAGCAATGATAAATAGACAGAAGCAGAGGGAATTTATAACAAGCTTCAAAACAGTGAATAGAAGGAAAAATTCTATCATCTTGATGAAACAGTATATATGTGCGAACATATAGAATATGATATAACAATCTGGCGTACTCCTACTATGCAGACCCTAGCTTACGTGTCTAGTGTTGTATATGTATGTTCTGCCAAGAAACCCTTTACTGGATGATCCACTCCATTACTGGTGGGTAAGAATGTAGGACCCAGTCTTGGTCACGAACTGGCACCCCTCTTGAATGACAGTCAGCTGCTGGGAGAAAATTTCAGCATGTAGAGACCTCTCAAAGTCAACAGCAATGCCTCCTCTGACTATACCCGGAAACAGATGTTGATGTATAGAAAAAGGTATATTTGCCTTGGGATGAGATTGTGCTCAGACTGCAATTGTTTGCATTCTACAGATAGCTGTGTCACCATATGGATGTAAATAACAAACGCATTTGCATAATCATATGTGTAGGCCTTGTACACAATGCCAAGGCAGTATGACAGTGTTCTGGCAAAGTTTATTCCTGTAAGCAAGGTCGATGTTTCCAAGAAATTAACCTATGTGCCGCAAATGTGTGTCAAAAATCGATTTGAAAAAATGAAGGCCAACTTTAGGAAAGATCTGTGTACATGTAGAAATGGTGACATTTCCTACTAAGCCTTACTGGGACACATGACACTTCTTGTATTACCAATAAGGACTAGCCTATTCGTGAAGTGACTCAGAACTGTATGTTAAGGGGCAAACCATTTGGTTTGATCATGAAGCCCTCACCCACCAACCTAGTTGGTGGCATGCTTCATCATCGGGCCCACCCAGTGACACCGAATGTGTCCCGGGTGTGCTTCAACGCCTGGATACAGGGGAGCAGGTATATTGCTGTGTGTGCAGTGTGGTGACGTGAAAGTGAAAATTAAAAGCTATACAGTGGCCCCAGTACCCGAGGGTAATCAATACTTTAATCACTGGGCCTCTGTTAGCATTAAAAAAGGCTGGTGGATGTATAGGAGTATTTACTAGGGCCTCCTGTATCCAGGTGTGGTCTACGTGTTTCAGCCAGGCCTTTACTGTTAAAACTAGCTTTCCTCAGGACCAATAAATTGTGATAGTGCAGTCTTAATTTTAAGTGAGCGTGTAATATGCAAAAATGTGAAGCACTCGCTAAGATGCTATATGTGTGCGAGGGGGATTCCCTCTTGAGCATCAACTGGCTAGTTGCCGCAAATGCCTCAAGGAATCCTCCAGCAGAGATTTTGACTGAGACTTTCAGTCAGGACCTGTAGAGAACCTGTTGTCCTGCCATGACACTTCAACATTAAGTTTGCGTTTGGACAACAACCTTTGACCGGTGAAATATTGGAGTTTTGCATATAGAAAATTATTTGCTCTTGTTTTTCTGGATTACTGTTTGGATTTGAAATTATATTTTGTAACTCTACACTATAATGCAATGAATGGCCTGAAATATGTCAAGAAGTTAATAGAAGTTATTTAGATCTTTTTTTACTTTTCTATAAATATTTATGGTGTATCACGTATTTTACTACATTGATTTGTTGCGTTGAGTGGGGCCCTTTGTGGTGGTCAGGAATGTTGTGTGATATGAATCAATGCGATTTAGCAATAGAAGACAACTGTCTATCCCCATTTATCAGGATGGAAGATCGTTATACATCTGCAGACAACTCTTAATTTGGAATACAATTTTCTAAAGCATTTTATAGCTTTGTTCTGTGCACTTTGCATTTAGATATCTGTGATATTGTGGAGACCACATAGCACAGAAAAGAACAGTGCTGCTTGTACCACACACAGATCACTTTTGAAGTGTACTGTTTGCACCAGGAGTAATGGTTGGGTAGGGAACTGTGTCAATAGTAAAGTATGGACAACCTCATCAGAATGCTAAGAGGCTGTCCATCAACCCTGCTGCAACAGAGGTATTGCCAAACAAGCCAACAAGAAAGATGATGGGTGCATTTTAAACCAGAAATGCTTATTTTTATTGATTAGGGAGACTGCTACTATTATAAATCGCAACCTTTCAAATGATGGTCATACACTTACAGAAACCTCATTCGGAGTCTTTTAACATCAGGATATTAAAAAGCTGCAATGAGTTAGTGCTCCTTACTGAAAACTGAGGCAGGATGTACTCTTTTACATAGTGCTGAAATGCAAAATAACATGCACCTCAGAATATATATGCCTGAACGGCATGTGATACAGAGGAAGAATGTGCTATTATTTAGAGTATCTGTTTCGGAATTCAAATGGATGTTATGTTATGTTATGTTAATAGTTGCTTGTAGAGCACATGTACACCGGGAGGTATCATGGCGCTATGCCTAGTGTGTGCCGTGACTAACAAAAGTTGCACGTGGGCCTGTGTGAATAGCCATGTTTTGAGCGATATCCTAAAGCTTAGGAGGTTGTTACAGGGCCGGATTTCCAATGGAAGGAAATCCCATAGTCTGGGGGCCAGAGTCGCAAACCTGCGTCCGCCCAGGCGTTGAAGCTTGAAGGAAGGTATGGCCAGGAGATGGAGGTTGGCGGAGCGAAGGTTGCGGGAGGGGATGTACCTAGGTAGAAGGTTTTTAATGAATTGGGGGCTGCGACTGTGGAGGGACTTAAAGATAATACAGGCCGTCTTAAATGCAAAGTCTTGGGGAATTGGGAGCCAGTGAAGTTTTTTTAGCAGAGTTCGGGCCGATTGCCAACGCGGTTGCTGATAGATCAATCTGGCCGCCTGGTTTTGGACCAGCTGAAGAGGTTTTGCTGAGGAAGAGTGGAAGGCCTAAATAGATTGAGTTGGCATAGTCCAAGTGCGATAGTGCCAGGGCTATCACCACCTGGATCAGGGCCGATTGGGTGAGCATCCGGATGATCTTCCTGATCCAGAGCTGGAAGAAAGCCCTCTCGCCGTTGGCTCCCCTCTCCAGGAAGAGGATGACTTGCTCGATATAGAGAGCCCACCTGCTTAATGTGGCTCTCTTTGCTTTCAGTGAAGCTGCTGAAGGCACAGAACTTTGTTTGCCGGTGCAACAGTTGTCCAGTGACCGTCCACTTGGTAGCTATTTAGTCCTCAAAAACAAACTCCAAAGTGGGATTCAACGGCTCTTACCTGCAGACAGTTTTCTTCCTGGGTGTTAAGGTCCTTACTTGATTTCCCTGCCTGGGATTGCCCATGCCTCTCACATTGCGATCCCAAGAAGAGAATTACAGTGAAGGTTATTCAACCCTAAACAAGCCAAGGTGGACTGTTACTGTGACCTGACAGCCCTGTGGCCGACACATTGCCTAAAAAGGGGGAAGTGTGATACACAGCGCATTAGATGTTTTTTGTCAGAGGTCCTGCATTTGCCAAAGCTAAAAAAAAAAAAAAAAGCCGCTCAATCACAGATGAAGATAAAACTGACAAGAAATATGGAGATTGGAATGCGTATGTAAAGTACATACTTAACTCACTGCCTTTGGTTTTACAGGTGGCATAGCATGATGACAGTAAAGTGTATGGAAAACAACCTTCACGGTGTGCATGCTCCATATATACAGTGATACACAAGTGATTGCGTGTTGTCTTACACGTACGGACTATTGGACCTCGCCTGCAGGCAGAATAGGGAAAAATTGTGAGTTTTTAAGAGGGAAAAACATCTTTTGATATAGTGGGCAAACTACGGTTTGTTCTGAATGTATTTGGAAACAGACCTGAATCCACTAAAGATGAAAACATGATCAGGACCATATCTAGAAAAACAATGAAGAACCACAACAATCAAGTCACCAATAATGTTTACTCATCTCCTCTTTTGCTCAACTATCAGGCACTACAGTCAGCTATTTTCTTTTGACTCTACACTGCAGTGGAAGTCTCACTGATAGATGTCTCTTTGCCACAGCCCTTTCATTACACGCCAGCAAGGGCATCTTCTATATACTTCTGAAAAGTTATGTCAAGGCAGGAGCAATAGTGAGTGCAGGAGTGATTAGCATAAAGTGGAAACTGACCAACCTCTTCCCTTTTTAAGCATGCTTCTGTTTCATATAAGAATTATTACTCATTGTGTATCCAGTTATTACCTTGAAAAAATGGCTGTTGAGCTCGCTATTAGGTAACTGAACTGTAGGGAAATGGAAGGAAATATTGTATTGTGAAGAGTTTAAAACGTTCAACAATGGTCACACAGTCCTAAGGGGAAACCTTATGTTTTGGCACATACGGTACTGCAGACGCATCACTTAATGAATTCAGAAACCTTTATTTGTATTGTATTTCCTGAGCTGCTTTTCTCATGCTTTAAAGTAATGGGTTAGAGGAGTGGGTAGAGATTCAAGGTTTCATAAGACTTATCCATGATCTCTCACAGTGAGGTGGTGTTGAATGTAGGCCTGGGTGAAAATCCAATTTTGTTATTGAAATATGTGCAATTTCGAGTAAAGTGGTACTACATGTACCCAGAGCCCATAAATTAAATGCTAGTAGTGGGCCTGCATCACTCATTGTGCCACCGACCGAAGTAGCACTTTAAAACTTGACTCAGGCCTGCCATTGCAGCTTTTAAACTGCCATTTTGAATTGGCAAAATATACCTTTTGCCAGGAATATACCATTCTTTTGCATGAATACAAGTCACTCAATAGATAGGCCCTAAAGGCACATATGCTCCTGTGGGATCATACAGAAAGACTCTTGATAGAAATAACGCACAATGGCAATGTGGGGGGTGGGCTGGGTGTCAGATAAAGAAACTCTCTGCACACGTATTTAGTATGATACTTCATTACAATGCTTATATAGACAATAGAAAAACTTCCTACAGTATATATACAAAAATATATACATAAACAAACAGGTGTTTTTTGTGTCCCAGTGAAATTTATCATAGAACTTACGCTACTCTAATGACATTACTGTGTTATATACAAAAATGGTTTCTATATTTCATTTGTTTCATCAAAGAGGCGACCATGTAGTGTACATACAATTTAGTCATCAACACTTTGAACAATAGGAAACTGTTGTTTTGTGGTCTGCCTCTTTGTACTGTCGACGAAGGCTCTGTAGTAACAATGTAACGGTGGGGCTGGCTCCATCAGCACACATGCCTGTATACTTCACCCTCACTTGGGCTCCCGGCTGGGACCTTTGTGAGTCTTTTTCTTTTAACTACAATATAACTGTGCCACCTCTTCTCTCAGTAGCAAGGCAGGCACTCTTCAGGTGTCCCTACACTGTTCAGTCCTGAGGAGACCCCACATCCTTAAAGGGTCAAAATGTCGTTGACAGCACAGAGAGGCAGACTACAAAACAACAGTTTCCTATTCTTCAAATTGTTGATGACCAAATTGTATATACACTACATGGTTGCCTCTTCTTTGATGAAACAAATGAAAAATAGAAACCGTTTTTGTATATACCACAGTAATGTCATTAGAGTAGCGTAGGTTCTATGATAAATTTCACTGAAACACAAAAAACACCTGTTTATTTATGTATATATTTTTGTATGTATACTGTAGCAAGTTTTTCTATTGTCTATATAAACATTGTAATGAAATATCATACTAAATACGTGTGTAGAGAGTATCTTTGTCTGACACCCAGTCCACCCCCCACATTGCCATTGTGCTTTATTTCTATCAAGAGTCTTTCTGTATGATCCGACAGGAGCCGTTGTTTTCCTTCTTAATCTCAACACCTAGGCTCCGAGTGAGTAGGGTTCCCTTGTTCCCCAGTTCACTAAAGGCACATAGGGCAAGGCGCATTGTATTTAAAAGTAGGGCTTTTGGGTTTATGTTTTGCATGTACTGGTAGGGAAAAACTCCTAAATTCGTTTTTACCTATGCAAGGCCTATATCTCCCATTGGGTTACCTTGTTACATTTAATAAGTGCTAACTTTTGGCTGGGAGAAGGTAAAGATAATATGTTTGGACGCAAAATAATTGTAATTTAAAATCCGCTTGAATGATGAAGTCAGATTTTAAGTCACAATTCTGAAAATGGCACTTTGAGAAAGTTGTCATTTTCTTCCCTTATAATTTGGTGCCTGCGGCCAGTGCCCTGGGTCACATGACCGTGAATGGCTCTGCTGGTGGGATTTGTGTATTCCTGCTGGACACTGAGAAAAAGAGGACTGGGTGTAGGCATGATGGGTAATCTTTCTAAGACTGATGGGGGTAGAGCTGTTCCCTGCCTCACTCACAATTTAAAGGGGGTTGCCTCCAGTACAGACAACGGAACCTGGCACTAGTCTTTTGTCAATCCCTGACTTCTTGGAGAATCGGCAAGGGAAGAACTTTCCAGAACCAGATATGGGGTAAACCATGATGTCCCGAACTTCAAAGGCTGGCACTAAGCATAAATATTGGACCCTCAGAATATCACGTCAGTACACTTATGGACCTGTGGAAGACTTGCAAAGGACTGGCTGGATCACCAGAGGACTGATGATTTGCTGCTACCAGAGGACTGCCCTGCTGCCTGTAGCTCTGCCTTGCTGCTTGAAGGAGAATTAGACCATTTTCCTGAACCCAGGATCACTAGAAGTGACTCCAAGGGCTAACAGACTTGCCTCCTGTGTGAGTTACAGGGCAGGCATCCTGTGCGAGTTACAGGGACAGAGCAAGCTCCAGAGAACTTGAACCCTGCACCTGGCCTCGGCTGGAGTGAGTCCTAACCCACCAAATAGTGCCCCCCACATACTTTGGCTGGGGTGGAAGCTAGACTGGAAGTCATAGTGGATGATGTTTGAGGAGAGATGGCTAATACCGAAGGCTTCCATTATTTTGCTGATACCCAAGAAAACAAAATTAAGTCTGTATTTACAACCCAGTACCTGTAAACAAACTCCCTAACCTAGAAGTCCCAAGGATACGAGAGCACAAGCCATTCAATATGCATTAACCTTCATGACTACCAAAATCATAACTTTTGTCCACAAAAGCAGAGCAGATAGAGCTCCAGCCACAACGGCATACCCGCATCAGTATACAAACAGGACGCTGAGTTCTTGTCCACGTCTCTGGAAAAGCTATTCAGAACATGTATGATCAAGAAGAGCCCAGTAGCAGCTCCCGATAGTTACCATATTATTGTACTTTTGGACGTTGAGGCCAAATATTTTGCCTCGCTTCTCTTGGAAGACCAGGATGCATGGGCAAATTCAAGGAACCTGATCCCCTTTAACCAAATTGGATTTAGACCCTTTTGAGGCACCTCCCACAATCTCGTGGCCATCTCGATGCTTGTTGCAAAACAAATAAGGAAAAGAGAGCTTCTTTGCTGCTGCTTTATAGATTACAGCAAGGCCTTTGATCATGTTAATCGCCAATTACCCGGGTCCAAACTGATAGCCTAGGAAATATCTGAACCACTCCTCTGTGGCATTCAGCTCCTTTACACTGACACGTGGGCCAGAGTAAAACTGCGGATCAAAACAGCAACCTCTACTAAGATAAAAAAAATGAACAAAGTATCAAACAAGGGTGCGTACTAGCCCTGACTCTTCTTAATCTGTTCATGTGCGACCTAGTACAAGCACTTCCCTCAGCTGTCAGCCATGTGCCAAAACTGGTGAATCAATCTATAACCACACTCCTTTATGCTGACTATGTAATCCTTTTAAGCTAAACGGCAACAGGACTACAAACATTGATCAATATTGTAGACCAACACAGCATATCAAACAGAAAGATAATACATTTTGAAAAAACAAACATCAAAATATTTGGCAGAAAAATAAAAAAGCCTGGTGTTTGGTTTCTGAACAACAGCCATTTGAGTAAAGCAAACAAATATAATTATCTCTGATGCTGGTTGAATGATAAGGGAGACCACTAACTCATCTTAATTCATTAAAACCCAAAGCTCCTTTGCCAGAATTTGCCTTTCCAACCATATTTAAGACTACAAAGCAGACCACTTTGAAACCATTGCTGAAGATAATCAATAACAAGCTCATTCTGACTTTGGCATATGGTGCAGAGCCTTTCCGGGGAGACTCACTCACACACCCACTCGTGCATCAACTCACAGACCCACTCACAGACCCAATGTGACACTTGCACACCGACTCACAGATTCATTCAGACATTCGTGCACCCACTAATAGACCCACTCTGAGACTCTTGCATGCTCTCACAGACTCACTCACTCATTCACAGACTCACTCAGAGACTCATGCACCCACTCACTCTCCACTCACAGACTCATCCATCCAATACCAGACTGTCAAAGACACTCATGCGCTCACTCAAAAACCCACTCAGAGATTCATGCACTCACTCACAAACCCACTCAGAGACTTATGTACTCATTCACAGTCGCACTCAGAGACTCATGTACTCACTCACAGACCTACTCACGCACCCACAGACCCACTTAGACATTCACATACTCACTCACAGACCTACTCAGACATTCACACATCCACTTAGACATTGTAATACCCACTCACAAACTTACTGAGACACTCATGCACTCCCTCACACACTCATTTGTCAAAGGTCAGTGGTTACATTTAGGAAATTTGAAAAAAACATAGAAATTCACCTAAAAATCAAAGGTTATAGGGATGTTACAGTTAGGAAACAGCAGTAAAGTACACTTAAAAATTCACTGACAAAAAACAAAGGCTACAGGGTCGTTATAGTTTGGAAATAGAGTTTTTAAAAACCTTAGAAATTCACTGAAAAGCCAAAGGTTACAGGCACAATATAGTAAGGCTCAGATTTCACTTGTACAACGTGAAACCAGTGGAATTCAGCTGTTATAGTGAGTGTTAGAAATTGGATTTCTGGTTGGCTACGGCATGCGCCTAAGCCAGGCAGAAACCACCACTTTAGTCTGGGCAAGAGAGTTACATGCTGAAGATAACCTCGGCTGACCCCCATGGTAGCTTGGCACGAGCAGTCAGGCTTTTCCTAGAGGCAATGTGTAAAGCGTTTGCGCAACACACACACACACAGCAGCAACACACTGGGCACACCACAAAAGAAACTCTACACAAGGTTATATAAAAAAAAGCCTTTGTATTATCATAAACACCTTAAAATCATAACCACACATATACACTGTGCCAACTGGCACTAGGCAATATTTAGAAGGGATTATATACACATGACAGGGCCAATCGGGCCACTGTCAGAACCTTTAGAAAGAACAAGTAGTAACACAACCAGTACCTACTGGTAAAATAATGAACTCAGCATTATCACTAGCAGAAACACATTATGCAGTCTCATTAGGCCTAAACATGACATTTGCATTAGGCATTACATTAGGCATAAACACATTATGCATAAATCCAAAGCATAAACACATAATGAATTCTCATTAGGCGTAAAACACATGGGACATCCACATTAGGCATAAACCTGCCATTATGCAATCTTTGGGTCCTTGCGCCATACCAGAACACCAAAATAAATGACCCTAGGCCAACTGGCCTTCTGTGGGGCTCAAATGCCTTTTGTCCCAGATGTCAAGGCATAACTGGGGCCTTCCACTGCCCCCTTGGCAACTAATGCAGCGAAGACAATGTGCATCATGCACTAGGGGCAGGGGTGTGAACTCACTCCATCTTCATTATCACCCAGAATAATTGCCCCCCCTTGTTGCAGCTGCATGCCGTCCTGCGGTGCAGCTGTGATGACCAACAAGCACTGGCACGACCATGTCTTTGAAGCCCCCAACACCCGGTGAGGGTGCAACCGCCCACACCACAGCACTGCCCCGACCTGTCACCACTGCGGCCTGGGTTCAGGTATACCGAAAGATATAGGCTCAGCCCCACTCACCACTCCTTGGGGGGCTGAGCGAGAGCAGGCACTGCCGCCCGCATACACCAGTGGTCAGGGGCTCACTGTTAGGACGTCACTGGCAGTGTCCGATCCTTTCTGGATGCTGGGTCGACTTGGGTGCCGCCTCTGTCCTCCTTTCCTCCAGCGGCTGCTATGATGCCTGGACTCCTCAATACTCTTCACGTGGAGCGAGACCTCTGCCGGCTCCCTTCTTTGGCCCGCCCATCACCAGGCTTCACCTGCCTGGCTTCTGCCAGACTTATTGGTTGCCCAGCAACCATCGAGGAGTTTCTCGCACTGACATCACGTACAGCAGCCCTGCCTGCAATCAGGCTTCCTGGGACTCCTCCGGACACGGCAAGGTGGGGTAGGCTCCCACAGACTGCCAAAGTACTCCGGCCTGCCCACAACCAGGTAGAGAAGACACACGAGGCTCTCCTTTCCCCCACGGGAGCCCCACCCACAATCAGACTGCCACAATGCCAGACTTCCTTTACGATCTCCACTCTCTGCTTTGTGGTTGGCAATTTTTTACGAGCCAGCCTCGCCCACAACCAGGAAACAGGCGCCTAACTTCCTGGTCGCTTTGGCGGCTGCTTTTCGTGGATTTCCAGATTTCTTGCCAGCAATACTGAGCAAAGCCTCCGCAACTCCTTGGTGCAGGGATGGCTGCCCCACGCCCCAACATAGCCACAAGTTGCTCGCGGCACCAGTCGAGGGGAAGATCTCCTTACGGCGCGAGTGCACCCTACGCCCACTGCACTTGGGAATGTTGAGCCCAATTCAAGGCAAAGAAATCACAGTGCTCAGCACGCGATCTCTGCATATCACTCCACCTCAAGTCTGGGCAGTATCTTTTCCACGCAAAGTGCGCTCTTCAGGGCAATGGCCACTAGCTCCCTATCAAGCAGGAGGGGAAATCCAGTGCTGCCACTCTCTAAGTCCAAGGTTACCAGGGCAGAGCTGGGCACAGGCAGGCCAGCATGTAGAGACCCCAATGAAGCAGCATCTGGGTCCCACAACGGTTCCTCCTTGCCCAACAGTCCTTCAGCTCCACAGCTCTCAGCAGGTCCTTTTCATGGGATCACAGCCACAATACGTATACAGCATTTCTCCCTTTGTTATGCCCTGGCACAGGGCTTTGAGGGAACCAGTCTCAACTTGTTCTGGGGGGATTTGCAGCACTTTGTTGACAAGGCTCCTCTTCCCCTTTGACAGGTGGGGGCTCGGTGATCAGACGCACCACAGGGGGGCAGAGCCAGCATTCGCCCAGGCAGGCACAGAACTATTCAGGATCAGGGTACTACTCCTCTCACTACTCCAAATGCAGATCTCCTATTCAGCCTAGGTCTGACTCACCCAGCCCTCCCTTGAGCCACACACACCTCCCCAGCCCCTGTCACTCCAAAGCCAGACATGTAATACACATCAGGCAGGCAGACACATAGCACACTTCTAGAAGTGGCACTTCTAAAACAGGTATAATAAATCTGCGCACTGATCCCATTGTGTAGCATTTATTATCACTATTCCAAATATACCAGATTTGACCACGCTGCTCCTCTCATATTAGGAGTTACCACTGGAACACTTATCAGGGAATACCCAATGCAATCCTATGAGAGGGCAGCCTCACAACAGTGAGAAACCAAAATGGCTGTTTGTCACTATCAGGACATGTCACACACTTAAGGTACATGTCCTACTTTTTACCTACAATGCACCCTGCCCATAGGGCTAGCTAGGGCCTACCTTAGGGGTGACTGATATGCAGTAAAAGGGGGGTCACAGACATTGCACACACTTTAGATGCCACATCACAGCAGCAGTAACACTGCGTGCACAGGCCCTGCAATGGCAGAGGCCTGGGATAAGTTTGAAAGGATACTTTGGTGGGTGGCACAATCAGCGCTGCAAGCCCACCAGTAGCATTTATTTTACCAGCCCCGGGTATATGAGATACCACTTTACAAGGGACTGACAGGTAAATTAAATATGCCAAACAGGTGTAGACCAATCTTTATCATTTTTATTACAGAGAGCACAAACACTTTACACTGGACAGCAGTGGTAAAACCACCAACACCATGTCAGAAAAAAGGCTAAGAGAAAGGCAAAAAAGTTCAGGGATGACCCCGCAAAAATGGCCAAGTCCAACAGTTAGCTAAGCTAACTATAACTTACGCCCCTGTAAGGCACATATTATGTCACTCATATACCTATATATTATGTCACTCATATACCTCATATTATGTCACTCATATATTAGGCACATATTATGTCACTCGTATACCTCACATATGTCACTCATGACAAGGTCAGTGACATCACTGATGTTATCAAATGACATCACTGATGACATCATCCATAGAAGCACTCACACACCCACTCACACCCAACCCTGCAGAGACAGCTACAAGAACTATTGAACATTACTCAAGGGAGTCCTTTTTAGCAATATCACGTAATCTGAGCTATAACAAAACACTATGCATGAAAGCCTATCCAGGAAATACTGAGGGGCCGTTTTCCTGTCGTGGCTGTTAATGGCGTCTTCAGGCTGCACCTACACAGAGACAGATGATCAGCACACACTCAGATGCTTATATTTTAATGCAAGGTCAATACCTAGACACACTTTTGACATCTGGGATATCCTAAGCTAGAGAAACCCCAACCTAGTTTTTATAACTGAGGCATTGTTGGGGGATAATAACCTCCCTGATATCGCAAACTGCTTACCCTCCAAATATAAAATACTGAAACAAGATAGGCAGAGACAGAGGGGAGGTGGGCTGGCCATTTTATTTAAAGACCACCTCATCTGTCTCCACACTGTCTCCACACTGAAGTGGTGCCAGTGGGAAAGCAAGAAGCACTAACATTTCAGGTATCTAGTAAAGACCACACGTTGCTTGGGGACCAGTAATCTACAATCCTCCAGGCCATCAAACTGAGCTGAGTGCCAAACTTTTCACTAAACTTTTTTCTTTATGCCTGAAATATAGACATTACCTAGTCATAGAAGATCTCGAAAGAAATAATGCAGATTCTACAGCTTAAACAATGGGTCAAGGGCCCCACACATAGTGCTGGGCACACTCTAGACCTACTATTTTCCAACATAGTCAACAAGGATCCATGAGATCACTCCCGTATCCTGGACAAACCACTCACTCATATTCTTTACACTTAACCTGCCGGCGAATGCAACCAAACCCCTTGTGGAGAAGTGTGGTTCAATGATTAGAGCGGCAGACCCTGATGCAGAGGTCTAGCCCGGGACCAGGGTTCAATTCCCCACCTCAGCGGGTCTTGGGCTCAAAAATTCCACGGACCTGATAATTCTCGCCTCAGTGCCTATTCCAATCATAGAGTCCCACTCTGCAACTCTGGGCAATAGCTTGCTTAATCTCCACAATGGCCCCCACAACGCTAGGTATGCCTGGCCTTCACCCTGGGGGTGCCCAGGAGTGGATGTCTCACAGGGAAAGCCAGGACGGGTTCCACAACGGTATTTGTACAAGCGCCTTGAGACCCTTGCGGGTCAGTGGTGCGCTATACAAGTATCAATTTACAATTTTACAATTTACAAAACTGCACGAGTGGCAAACAGAGCCTGGAGACTAGTCACTCAGGACCGGTTCCAGACCCATTTCCTCCCAAAACACCTAACCACCCAAGATACTCTTCCAGCTAATGCGGAAGCAATACAACTTGAAGCTGAGATCACCAGTACCCTAGATACCTTTGCTCCCAAACTTACATCTAAACTCATAAACAAGCCTCCATCTGAGAAGTGGTACTCACAGGATCTCAAGATATTGAAAAGAAAGTGTAAATCATTAGAACACTCCGGGAGGTTGTCTAAACAGGCAATAGATAGAACAAGCAAAAGGACTGAATTAAGGATTTACAACAATGCCATCAAGAAAGCAAAGAAGAGCTATTTTGCAACTCGGATAAAAGAAAATTGTAACTCGGCTATAGAACTATTTAAAGTAGTGAAGGACCTTTGCAAATCAGCCAGCCTGTCTCAAACCCTGCCTCCTTCTGAGGAAAACTGCGAAAAGAAAAGCAAATTTTTCGCAGATAAGATCAGCAAAATGTACTCCTCATTCGATACTAACTCTTCCTTAGCACTGACTAACTTGGAACACCTACTCCCAACTCCAGAGGTTGCAACACAGATGGGCAACTTCATCCCTCTTACAGAACTAGAGGTTGAGAGAGCCATGATGGAAGTGAAATCAGGATCCTCCTCTATCCATGCCCCCATTTCATATTTTCTCAGATTACTTCTATAATATGCCCTTATCTCACTCACCTTCTTAACAGATCACTAGATACAGCAGTATTTCCCGAAGTATGGAAACAGGCCGTAGTGACTCCTCTGCTGAAGAAAGCTGGAACAAATGTTCATAATCCAGAAAACTATCGGCCCATCTCCCAGCTCCCATACCTTTCCAAGGTTTTGGAAAAGCTGGTGAACAGACATCTGGCCAATTACTTGTAGGTTAACGAACTACTGGACTGTTCTCAGACTGGCTTTAGAGCCACTAACAGTACAGAGGCCACCCTCCTAGCCGTCCTTGATGACATAAATGAAATGAAATGATTCGTACTTGTAAAGCACACTTATACTCATGACTGTCTTGGCGCTATACGCATACCGCTGTGGAACCCTTCCTGGCTTTTCCCTGTGAAATGCCCACTCCTGGGCAGCCCCAAGGTGAAGCTAGGCATCCCAGCGCTGTTGGGGCAGTTGTGGAGATTAAGCAAGCTATTGCCCAGAGTCGCAGCGTGGGACCCATGGTTAGAATAGGCACAGAGGCGAGAATTATCAGGTCCGAGGAAATTGAGCCCTAGACCCGCCGAGGCGGGAATTGAACCCTGGTCCCGGGCCAGACCTCTGCATCAGGGTCGGCCGCTCTAACCATTGAGCCACACTTCTCCACGTAAGATCATTGACTGATCAAGGAAAGGCTGTTGCCCTGATCTTATTAGACCTGTTGGCAGCGTTCGACGCGGTCTCACACAACTCCTTGTTGAAAATTCTCTATGAAAAGGGTATTCACTCTAAAGCCGTCCAGTGGCTTAACTCCTTTCTGAGGAACAGAACTCAGATGGTACAAATGGGCCCATTCTCCTTGAAACCAAAAAACATCAAGCTGTGGTGTCCCCCTAGGAGCCTCTCTGAGCCCTACACTTTTTAATGCCTATTTGTCATCTCTGGCATTGATAAGTAAGAAATGGGGCTTCAGCATCTGCTCCTATGCGGACGACACATAGCTGACGATAACCATAGAAGAAAGGTTTGAGGACACTAGGGTTAAGTTAAAGAACTGCCTCTCAGAGATGGCAATATGGATGGCCGAACACTGGCTAAAGTTAAACGCAGGAAACCCGGAAATACTACTTTTTGGTGGAGCTAACCTAATCTGGGATGCCATTTGATGGCCTCAACAATGCACAAAAAAACTGGGTATAACCATCGACATCACCCTGTCCATGCAGGATCATGTGCAGATTCTGTGTGAGAAGGCTTTTCTAGTGGATCCCTCTAGAATGCACAAGGACGGTTACACAGGCATTACTCATTAGCAGATTAGACTATGATAATGCACTGTACGTTGGCATGGCAGACTACCTTTTCTCACGCTTACAAGTGCTGCAAAAAGCGGCTGATAAGCTTGTGTGTAATAAGGGCAGATTTAGTTCAGCATCTGCATGCATGAAACAGCTACACTGGCTACCTATGCGACAGAGCTAGATTCAAACTGTTATATCATGCGCATAAAGCACTGCATTAACTTGGACCTAGAATTCTCCAGGATAAAATCGAATTGTATATTCCTACGAGGTGCTTAAGATCATAACATCAAGCACTAGCTAGGCCCAGGCGTATAAAGAAAGTAAGAACAGGAGGCCGATCATTTTCATACTTGGCGGCTAAACACTGGAATGAATTACCTCAAGACCTGCGTCTTATTGAGAACTATGTAATGTTCAGGAAAAAGCTAAAAGCCCAGCTTTTTCCTATGACTTAAGTGCAAGCAGCTGAAGGCCTCTAACATAATCTACCATGGGTTCCGCTACACAGCGCCGTGAAATCCGTCGGGATGAGTGTTGCGCTTTACAAATACATAAATAAATATCTAACCTCTCATACACCCTCTCAAACAATTGCTCACATGCCAATTCACAGACCCATACAAGTACTCACACAACCAGTCACTCATCCATAGAGCCACTCACACCACCACTCACTCACACAGCTACTCATGCAACCAGTCACTTACCCATACAGCCACTCACACCACCACACACTCACCCATACAGTTACTCACATACTCACTTATTCACCCATACAACCACTCACTCACATACCCACTCACCGCTCCATTCTCTGAACATAGCCACTCACTCACTCACTCACACAATCACTCATACACTCCCTCACACACCCATTTACATGCCCATTTGCACATCCATACAAGCACTCTCACATCCGCTCACTCTCCAATACAGCCACTCACACACCAACTCACTTAACCAAACATTCACCCATACAGACACTCACATACCTATACAGACACTTACACACCCATTCACTCACTCACACAGCCATTCAGACACCCACTCACTCACCCATACAGTCAATCCCACATCCACTCACCCACCCATACAGTCAATCCCACATCCACTCACACCCATATCTAACCTCATACACCCACTCAAACTACTGCTCACATGCCAATTCACAGACCCATTCAAGTACTCACACAACCAGTCACTCATCCATAGACCCACTCACACCACCACTCACTCACACAGCTACTCATACAACCAGTCACTTACCCATGCAGCCACTCACACCACCACACACTCACCCATGGTTACTCACATGCCCACGTATTCACCCATACAACCACTCACTCACATCCCCACTCACCCTTCCATTCTCTCAACATAGCCACTCACTCACTCGCCCATACAATCACTCATACACTCCCTCACACCCACTTACATGCCCATTTGCACATCCATACAAGCACTCTCACATCCGCTTACTCTCCAATACAGCCACTCACACACCAACTCACTTAACCAAACATACACTCATACACACTCTCACTGACATGTACAGTAACTTACACACTCATTCACTCACTCATACAGCCATTCAGAAACCCACTCACTCACCCATACATTCAATCCCACATCCAATCACCCACCCATACAGCCACTCACACAACCACTCACTCAGCCATAGACCCACTTGCATACTCACTCACTCACCAATACAGCCACTCACATAGCCACTCATTCACCAACATAGCTACTCACACACCCACGTATACAATCATACAGTCACTCACACATCCACTCACACACCTATACAACCAATCAGACCCTCACTCACACACAGATACACATAGTCACACAGCCACTCTTTGTTTCAGGCTTAAAGGGTACAGGCGACCGGTATCATGTACAACACCAGAAGGTGTATGAGGATGTGCTGCCCTCTTTTTTAAAATAAAATCACATCTACAACTGGGTGAAGAATCGAGGTGTCTTAATTGGGATTTCACAATCTCCTGCACTCCAAGGCCATCTGTGAAACTAATTATATTAGAATGTCCTTCTTCAGTAGGTGAATGCTATACTTTACCTCTTTATTCATCCAAGTGCTTCGTCGGCCTGAATTAGATGCAGAGACAAAAAGGGGGATTGGCTTCATATGGGTTCACTTGTCCCCAATTGCAGAATTTCTGGATGGAGATATTGTCGGTCGTAAGCCATAAATTAAATTTTGATTTAGTTCCTAATGGCTATGACGCTCTAGTTGGCATAGTGTGACAGCATCATGAGATGTCTTTTGGGCAACCGTAATTTTTTTTATTGGTACCCTGGTTGCAAGATCTCTCATTTCAGCAAATTGGAAATCAAGGGAAGTCCCTACTCTAAGTCAATAGTTCACCAAAATGCAGAGATTTAAAACATATGAAAACCTGTATGCAAGAAGAATTGGAACCTCAATTACATTTTCAATAATTCGGAAAATCTGGGGTGAATGAATTGGCTCGTATTCCTCTCTCTCTGTATCAATACTGTTTGGTTCTGTTAGCATCATCATTGGACTTTAATTTGAATCATGATTGTAATATTTCCGATACTGTGTATTTCTTGCTACATCAATAAAAAAACCATTAGAAAATGGTTTTCCTGTGGAAGCATGGCCTAACTATAACTACCCAGTAGTGACTGCCAATGGGTAATACATAGATTAAAGTTGACCTTACAGTTGTGAAAATGTCTGTTAAAAATACCATTTAAAATTTTTAAATAGCTGAAATTTGCCAGTTATAGTTAACCGAAGTAAGTATTAATTGCGAACTTGCCATGCACATTGATTTAATTAATGATGTTATAAGTGATGTTCTCTATGATATCAAAGAACATTCCGTGAGTGTTGTAACGTGTGAGGTAGTAAGAAATGCATGGTAAATGAGGAAGTTATAATTACCGCAGGGGTAAGTGTTTAAGTTGAATGCGTTTTGGATTTGATAGTAATATAGAAGTATTTCCAAGCATCGTTGGTGAAATCACATAATACTTAGTGATATAAAACTTTCAGACTTCGATAACCTTTCACCCTAAATCGTGTCATGCATTTCAATGTAGCCTCATTGTTTCACTCAACAACTCACCAGGGCAATGGCTTCTCCTGTTCATAACAGGGTTACAGTCAATCGTAAAAAACCCGAACGGCCCGCTAGGCCACCTTATTAGTGATATCCGATTGAGGAAACTGATCCAGTTGAGAGGTATTTAACTTTAATGTGTGAGTCAATACTATATTGCTGCTACTTTCTGAGTCCTATAGATATTTCATTAAGCCTCAGTGTGAAGCTCCTTCGCAGAACATTCCAGGGAATGAATATACGTAATTACTGAAAAGGGCTGTTTCCTTGCATGCACAGAAATATGTCACTGCTGAACTCTGGCGGTTCTGGGCGTTTAACAGTCTGTTTGTAAAACAAGGACTGTGAGGAAATACATAAACATACGTGTTAGGACATTTGCATCTAGGTATTTCAATCGGAGTCAACAGACACGGCTGTAATTCCTATTTAATAAAAAAGAAACCTGCTAGCTAAAGCTGCCATTCATCCCAATGATAATTACTATGGAGGTAGCACCAGATCTGCAGGCTCACAGAGGATTTATTCCGCACAGTCATGTGTCAGGAACTTCTCAATAAAAGGCAGGATTCCTTCCCGAGACTTAATTATCTAGCACTGTGGTGTCAAAAGTCGAGGCACGTAGCTCCCTCCTTGGCGGCCGGCCTATAGTATTAAGCACGACAAACATGGACGCGGGCATGGAAGGCTCTCGAAGTCAAAGGACTTCAGTCTCATACTATGGTGCATAGCAACAACCCTTCTTCAGCTTTCGCTACTCGCCATTTGCCTCCGGGTTTGTGACTGTGCCCTTCCTCAATCTGCAAGGTTTTTTTTGTTGATCAATTATTTTATTGGCATTAAGTACCAAAAAAGAAATATCAGCAAATTCAATGGCATGCAAGTCCAGCATAAATCCTAGTATGATATTTGTGATGCATGTACCAAAATAAAATGTTACTAAAATATAAGAAAGGAAGAGAAAAGATGGAAATGAGTGACAAAACAAGCCATCAACAGAGAAAAGAAAGGAAAAAGGACAGGAGAAAAAAGAAGGAAGAGAAGATGACACTAAACTACAAAGCAGAGTAAAGAGGGCAGGGAAATGGACCATTCAGGCGCAGCACAAGTATAGTAATGTTAAGGAGGCGGGGCGGAGGGGGGCTGAATGGAGCCTGCCAGGTCATCCTGAGGCTAAATAATTGTGACTGGGAATAGAGGTGGTGAATCAGAAGGCTGTAGAACAGAGGCGTAGCTAGGGCCTGTGGCGCCCGGGGCTACCCTTCAGATTGCCGCCCCCTGGGGGGATGCTGGGGAAAAAGGACGGTGAGCACCTGAAAGAGGTCAGAGAGACACGTAGTATCGCCGCTAATAGTTACCTTGATCATGCAAGTTACATGCACATTCATGACAGGTCTAGGGCTAGACAGCCCCGTCCCCAAAATAGTGTCACCTGGGTCGGACCGCCCCCACCTAGCTACGCCGCTGAAGGAAAAGCAGAAGGAAACCCAAAACTTACATCAGTTCTACCTACCCTGTTTGTGACATCTCACTCATAACATCACAGCTTGTGCAGGACCCTTCTCCCCTGTCCCGTATCTGCCCCGTCCAAGACCTCAGCAATGTCTGCAGACCAGTCTATCACACTGGGTTTGACCACGATTCCCCTGGGAGCACCTTCAGGATACTACAAGTGAATCCAATGCACCTGATCACTAGACTAACTTGAGTTCTGCAGTTGGGGCAGTACCAGCCCTGCAGTGGAAGCCGACTCGCTCCACCCAAGCCCCCCATGAGAGCTCAGTAGAAACCATCCCACGTGCCCCTCCCACTACCCACCACCCCACATGCGGCACAGTAGGACACTTCAAAGGAACGGGTCCTATCCGGAGGTGTCAGGCACCATAGCTGATTCAACCACTGTCATCGGGGAGTGGTGGTAGGAGTGCCAACAATCATTGCATTTTTATCACATTCTGCAGCATGCCAAGTGCGTGCAGAGACAGAAACATAACTACATACCTTACAGCTGGCTATCACATCACGTCATACTTGTCAACAAAAGACAACACATAAAGTACATTACAGAGAGCATCCCTCATAAAGATATGCTGTGGGGTTGGCTATGAGGGGTGACTAAATCTGTATGAACCAAAGCATGTTACATAAAACATCCCAAATCATACATTAGAGTAGCTGGCATGCTTCCAAGAGAACTGAGATGTGCCATATACCATCACTACTGACAGTGTCATCATGCCATCTAGATAATTTTACCATGCTCAGTCCACTGCGAAATTTAGGGTCAAGGATATATTTAAGACCATGCAATCAGTCATAGGCATTCAACCACATTTCCCCAACATACTAACACCCAGAGTTCAATTCATTCAAATCTGCACCAAATTGTCCAGCTGGCCCACTCAGGATCCTTTACATATCGATCCAATGGTCAACCTTACAACAAGCAAGTCACACCATGCACACGTCAACATCAACAGTTTAAAACCTTTGAACAAGCTGAAGTAAAATGTGTGCCTGGTAGAGTATCCCTTAAATCTCTAATTTATTCCTTGTCCAATTTGCCTCCGCACTCTTTAATTATCCATTCTATTACCACTTTTTATTCGAACCATCTCCAACCTGAGATGTTTTCCTTTGACTTTGTAGGTCTCTTGCTTTTTCAATTGAATACCCCTTTCCTTTTTTTTCAAATAATTTTTATTAAAGCTTTTAAACATTTACTTTATCAATACAATAAGTAAACGGAGAGAGAGGGTGCACATTCAGCAAGAATCAAATCATAATCAGTAAGTAATCAATTATCAAACAGCACACAAAAGACTCACTAAGCAAAAATAAAACTACAAAAAGCATCTGAGCGAAATTGATACTGTACTAAAAAACTGTAGGGGCCATTAGAACTCGTTTATCAAAGCATGGACTTTTGAGACTACATACATGAATAAAATATGTAAACAAAACATCAGCACAATCCCCGATAGAGTCTAATATACACCTCTGCAAAAGATGCAAGCAGCCTGCCGTATAATATAACCAATATCAAAATTAATCTGATCATAAAGCGCTATACTCTTACATGTGTAAGCACAAAAATCCATACAGTGCAAAAACCATGCCTGCATTTAGGCTCAAAAGCAGGTCATCCTACCCAAGGATCCAGGGCCAGCCAGAGAGCATAAACCCAATCCGATAGGGACCCCCATATTCTTTTTCCCTTCTGCCTGGACCTTCTTCCTTTGTGCTCATACAAAGCGATTTCTAAATTCAGGATAGACAAAACCAGCCCCCTGCCATTGCTGAAAGGTGTGAGGCTGTGGATCGCTGAAGCGATGCACATACTAAAACAGCCATGGCCACATATATTAAGGAATCACCCCCTCTAGCCCTTCCTGCCTCCTTTATCCCGAGGAGTATAGTTTGAGAGGTCAGAACAATATTGGTGTGGAGAATTCTCTACCTCCGCCCCCCACCCCCAAAGTTTTTTAGCGACCTCGGATCTCCGGGGCAGATTTACAATTACTGGTGCATCCCTGCAAATTAGCAGGGATGCGCCAGTAATTGTGCGCCGCAGCTCCGCCACCCATGATGCGCCGCATTTACAATGCGGCGCACCATGGGGCAAAAACGGCACAGATGCATCACGCATCAGTGCCATAAAAGCGGCGCATTGCTGGGGTTGCGTCGCAAGCGCAACGCAGCTCCAGCAAGCTTTGGGGGGGGGGCCCTATCTGGACAATACTGCATCAAGCCTAGCATTGGCCTAAAATTATCTGAGTGAAATCTTGCAGATTTCACTCAGCCACTTTTAGGAGGCGTTCCAGTGCAGGAACCCCCCCCCCCCCTGCGATGGAACGCCTCCTTCTGGCGCAGGGCTTTACAACGTGACGCATTGCGTCATGTTGTTAATACCCCGCACCATGGCGCATCTATTGCGCCGCCGCTGCATCACAAAAGTGACGCAACGGCGGCGCAAAAGAGGTGCAAGGGGCTTGTAAATCTGCCCCTGATAGCTGCCAAGGTTTCAGATTGCTTTGTTTGACATTTTCATAATTTCGGTGTAATTATGAGTGACACTTTCTCACGTGCAAAATCAAGCAATGAGGACGAGGTAAATATATAAATATCACTAGTTAGACCCATTTGAGCAACAAGAAACTCTAAGAAGCTCTAAGAAGCTCTATAAAGTGTTGTAAAGTTGCAAAATGGAAGGATGCTAACATATTTTAGCAGTCATCTTAAGCAGGACTTTAGCTTTGTTCCCAAAAGTCACCATGTTACGCACCATGGTCTCAGCTGCTATAATATAAATCAGTAATCTAGAGCCACTGTATCTGACCTCACTGCCCAGCCTGCAGAGGCACAATTAATTTCAGTGTAACCGAGGACACAAAGCACTGAGCTACAGGTTCATGCAGATGCACGCTCAGCTTTAAATTAAATATATTGAGAATGAGCCCTAAGTAAATATGTCCCACGGTCACCGCGATTCTCCGGCAGCCGGTCCTACTGTCATCTGAGCAGAGTGCTGCACAGAGGAGTGTACACAAGTGATTAATCTGTCACTAGTGCGAGTTGCAGCTGGACTTTTATTACGTGCTTGTGCTTTCAGTGCACCTAAACACAAGCGCAACTCTGAGAGCAGTAAGAGGGCCTTCTTTCAGCATAAGAACATGAAGCAGCAAGTACATCAGGCGCGCAACACCCATTAGACTCACCGGGCTGCAGCCCCCCCACCCCGTCGTGTGTGGCAGCCCGGGTTGAGACAGATCCCGGGCCAACATACAGCCGCATCCGAGCGCTTCACAGGTCTTTAAAAGACCATTTGAATGTTAATTAGGCCTTGCTGTTGTTTCACCCCTTCTAAGAGTCCCTGCAGCTCCACTCTGCCGATTGATTAAAGGTTCAGCCCCTCCCCCCGAAATTTCTTCTCAGCACCCCCCTCCCCCCGAAATTTCTTCTCAGCCTCCCCCCTCCCCCCCGAAAGTTGGCTCCAGTTGCGCCTCTGAAGTACATCAACTAACTTCACTTGCCTCTGCGTTTGTTCTTCTCTCAAGGGCCCAGGCCACAAGGCTCCGTGGTGTTGCAGGCTTCAGATATCAGCGGTGGGAGGGGCACTGGGGCACGGGCTGAGGGGATTCATTTCTGAAGATCGGAGTGCTTAAACCTAAGCGCAACTCAGAGTGTATTCAGCGGAGCTTCTTTCATGAGTAGTGGGCAGCTCAAGACGTCACACGCTGGAGCTTTTTACAAGCAGCAGGTCACGTACGCAGCCGCAGGGCTTGTATTTAAACCAACGGCGGCCGCGCTGCACTGCCAGTGCAGCGCGGCCGCCGCCCTCAAGATAGTGCCGCCTGGGGCAGTCCGCCGCCCCCCTAGCTACGCGGGTGCTGTAGAAACTGGACATCTCACCTTTGAACTGACCCCAAGTGTTAAGGTAAGAGAACACGGGGGAACAAGGGATAATCCAGGGTTTAGGACCCAGATTGCTCAGTTGGCAATGACGTTATTGTGTGTAGCGTATTCTGCAAGCTGTGATATGTTACCACAAACAAAAATCCGGGATTTACATCTCACGATTATGCATCCTTGTTTTCTGGTGGGGTCTTGTTTCCTTTCAAGCACATATGTGGCAGCTTTTTTATCGAATATTTAGGCCTTTATTACGAGTTGGTCGGTATATTCCGACTGTGCGTAAACCCCTTCTTAGGCATGTGTTGGAATCACAAGATATTAGGTATTTGCCACATTAAAAAAAAAAGTTTCTAAAAAGACATCTTTATTTTACAACATAGCCCAGTTTCCATTAAGGTAAAAAGGGATGCATTTAAACTTTACCTTATTTAAATGAGATCACAAGTTTGGTGACCTGCTGATCATAGCAAGCCCCTATCCCTGTGATGGCCCCCAATTGAAGGGAGCCACAGTTTGTGACCCAATTCATTAATATATATATATATATATATATATTATCTTTTTACTAACAAAGACTGGAGAGACCACAGTATACAGAGACAATACCATGGGGACAATAGTTGCCATGTACAGGAAATCACAGTTAATACAAACTCAGGTGGAGCGGGCCCCCTTGATATTCCACCCCAGGTCACTGATCTATGCCCCCAGCCCTCGGTATCTCCTCCATGGCAGCCACACCCGTTCCCGTTCCTTGACACACCACCTACTCTTGTACACTGTTTTCTCCGCTCTCTGGCACCAGTCAAGGTCACGTTTCCAATCTTCAATCGGGGGGAGCCTGCGCCCCCGTTTCTGGCAATGTTACGCTTTGCTATCCCTGCTGCCTGTGCCAACCATATCCCCACATATCTGGACCAATCTGCCTCGCTTCTGATCATGAGAAGAAGTTTCTTTGAGTCTAATGGGATAGGCTCACCAACCACGTCCGACATGGCTTCCATAACATTCCGCCAAAATACGGCTACCTCGGGACTTTGAGAGTGTATGAAGGTACCTTCCTCTCCACATCCCCGAAAACACTGCGCATACATGGTCCGACCCCAGGAGTATAGGTGGGTGCGAGGATAATAGACGCAATGCAGGATCTTAAGCTGCATTAATCTGAATCTGACATGCATGGCCACTTCCCTAGGACTCTGATGCGCCTCCTGCCAGTCTATCATCGAGAACCCCTAGGTCCCCGGCCCAGGCCGCCCTAAGGGAGACCAAGGGATCCGGGAGGTTGTCCAATTCATTAATATTCATGACGTAGGTTAGGTTATGATCCACTCCAACTCGGAATTTTATTAACTGACCTATTAGTGCATCTGCCCTATCTGAGTGGGTGCCCTAGATTTATTGCATTTTGCTGAACTCAGTTATTTTGCTGTCTTTAGAACTCTGTGCACGTTACCCTACCTACCAGTATTAAAGTGCCTTTGCTCCCCTTTTAAACATGGTCTAACTGGCATACTCTTAACTGGTAAATTTAACTTGCTTATAAGTCCCCTGTATATGGTGCAATGTGTACCCAGGGCCTGGAAATGTAATGCCACTCTTTGGCTGCAGCACATATTGTGCCATCCAATATAGTGGTAGATCAAACACGGCTTTAGGCCTACCATTCGTAACCTGACTGTGGCATTGTGAAAATCATTTTGACCTTTCAAAATAAACCTTTTTTGCCAGGTCAAAACAACCCTATTAAATGTTAATGTCACCCCTCTGTAGGTCTTATAGCCCACAAGACAGGGTGCATGATATTTTACAGAAGGAGATAGGGAAATTTAGTGTTAACATGTTTCTTAAAGTGACTAGTACCCAAAAGCTAGTTTTCACTGTGACAGGCCTAGCTGTCCTGGTGGAAAACTAGAATATAGATTAAGTTCTAAATATTGTACCTCGTGAATAGGAATAACAAGAAAAATAATTAAACAACTTACGTTTAATGAGTGTAGCAGTCAGTTCAACTGACCGCGGCCTAAAGCAGGGCTGCGTTTTAGCACCTACACTTTTTTATATTTATACGGCAGACTTGGGGAAAGCGATACAAGGAGCAAGTTAGGTAATACCAGAAATCGGACCGCAATGACTAAATATACTTCAGTATGCTGAGGACCTGGTGATTCTTGATCAGACCAGAGTAGGTTTACAAAGAGGGCTGAATGTGTTAAATTACTACAACCTGGAAAACGAACTTGTGGCCAATCCCAGTAAAACAAAAGTTGTAGTGTTTGGTAAACACCCGAAGAAAACAGGCTTAAAGTGGAGACTGGGCAATGGGGGGAGAGTTCTTATCCACAATTGGCCTCATGGCAAACTGACATGGACTGGTGTATGCTCCAGGAAAAGACGGTATAGGTGGCCAGAGGCTGTCCCCAGAAATGGATTGGTATATGGACTAACTGGAACGAGTACAGGGGTCATAACTGTGAACCCCCACATGTCGCCCTGGATGACGACCCAACATTAAGACCGAGTGCTCATTGAAGGATCTAAATAGTTGCTTGTAACCACCTAAGATATGTAATGAAGGGTTCAACAGGAATATTTGTAATTCACTGTATTGATTGTAAGTGACAACCACCGCGGTTTATCTATAATTAATAAAAAGATTTTTTAAAAAAGTGGAGACTGGGAAACAACAGCATAGCCACAGAAAGAGCGTATCAATATTTAGGAGCATGGCTGAACGACAAAGGCAAGGCAACCTTGCACCAGGCCAAGACACAAGCCAAAATACAAGCCACCATTTATGCCCTCTGCAAACTCCGTGGGAAATTATATAGCCCTACTACGAAACCCATTATGAGAGTCACAAATCAAAACTCCTTGCGGTTGCTGGGTACGCATCACAGGCATTCCCAGGTAAGATGGAAAAGATGATGGAGATGATGGAGATGATGGAGAAAGCTCAGTGCCAGTGTTACAAAACACTTTTTAGGCTACTCAAGTACACAAGAAATGCCCTGATTCGGCTTGAGTTTGGCGTTGTACAACAAAAATACGAATGCCGGAGCACCCTGGTTAAATTTTGGTTCAAGACGAAAAAAGCTCAGAAAGGATCCCTTAAGAAAGCATTGAGAACAATATTTGAGGGGTTGCCGAACCCATGGCCGAAATATTGCCTGGAGACAGTGGCAGAGTTGGACCTATCTACAGCAACCTGGTCACAAGAAGGTCTAAACTACTTTGCAATAAAGAAGGTGCTAAAAAAGCACACCGACCAGATATCAAGGAATGATGATCTTGCAAGACTGAAGGTAAACATAGGTCTGTCCGGCCTAACTAAAGCATACGAGCTGCATACAATCCAGCCATACATGAACAGTTCTCTAGGAAGGAAGTGTTTGAAGGAAATTCAATGGGCGCGTTTAGTCCCCCTTCCAATAAAAGAACTGAATCCGGCTTGGAAATCGTTGAACAATATTATCAGTTGCAGGCTGTGTAATTATAGGGAGGAATCATTGGTACATCTATTATGCTGCTGCCCTGCACTACTACAGCAGCGATGTATTCTGTTAAAACCAATGTTCCTGAGACATGGGACCAGAAGATGCGCCGATGCAGTGGCACTGCTTCAGTCAAGTATGTAGTCAACAGATCTGGCGAAATTTGGCATATATATGAACATGACACGAATGTCCCTAATCGGAAATAACTCAGAGGAAAAACGTGGGCGGCAACCGTGCCCGGCAATGAACTAAAAATTAATCTTGTACGAAAGCCCAGGGAATATGGACCTTTGCCAATATTTAATATTTAATTTAAAAAAAATATATCAAATATAAGAACAAAGCCACATTTTAGATATGGTCTGGTACCACTGACCAATTAATAGTCTTACATTTTTATACTTGTTTAGACAAATGTTTTATAATGTCGATAAATACATCTTTTATTGTAATTCTGGATAATGCACTCCAATTTTGCAAACATTTTAAGTAATTATGCAAAAAATAAAATTTTCATTCATTCATTCATTCAGTTTGTTTACACATGGCCAGTTCTGACAGCAACTGCCAATACGAACAAGAGTGGCAACAAGGAGAATCTCTGTCTTAGGCCTCACTCTAGGTGAGAGATGTGCGAGATGTGAGACCCTTCATCTTGACTTCCACCCTGGGTTCTGGGCAAAGCAGTCAGGTTGATGCTCAATCTCCTGGATTTATGCACAATTTCTCTAGCACTGCAAAAAAGGGATGCTTGATGTAAAGTGACTACACAGCCCACAACCCTACTGGACAGGGTGTTTTCAGGAGGTCAGGTCCTGACTCAAGAGCACTATAGTGCATAGCTCATTCCCGCTGTGTGGGACACCTGCTGGAAATAGACTACACAGCCCACAATTCCTCTGGAGAGAGTGTCATCAGGAGGGCCGGTGCTGCCTCAAGACCCTATAAAGCGCGTTGTTCATCCCTGCTGCGCGAGACGCCAGCTGGTAAGGGACTACATGTAGAGTCTACCCAAGCCCGGGTACATGTTAGTTATCATGCCACACACGGAGCTTGGTATTTCAAGTCTTTATTGTTCAGAGTGAAACCATTAACTGAATGTACCATGTCGAATTTTCTTAACCAAACCCAATGACTTAAATCACTCTCCTATGGAGTCCACCAGGGACCGAGGTGGTGCCACTATCTCAAACACACACAACACTACATCTCCTCCTTTGTTCAATAAAAAGTACACACAAAAAAATACACATATACATAATAACCCCTCCATGAGACTTCGAGGTGCTCAGATTAGTATTCCAGATCTTGTTGCGTGAGGTTGAGGAGACACAGGAGAGGCATTCACGGGTGGCACAGGTGACGCAGGAATAGGTGCAGTTTTTGGCCCCTCCTGACTTCCAGATGGAAAGGTCTCACTCTGAATGTCTAGAGTGAACAAACCTCGAGGCAGGTGGTTGAAAATGGAAGAATCTCTTATGATGGACTTTCAAGGATGAGAATCAGTCAACATGGTCCTTTGTTAGTCACAACCCTGAGTGGGTCAGCATCAAAAGGAACATCAGACTTGCCTGTCTGTTTCTGCCTGGCAATGACTTGGTCTCCTCTTTTGAACGATGCACTCCAAGTACAGCGGTGACTATTTCCATAGGGTTAATCAATGTCAATAGATCTTTCAGTGGTCCACTGTGGCAATTTGGTTCCCACTGCTTTCCCAAACATTAAGGTGGCAGGGTTTTCACCTGTGGTAGAATGGGGAGTTAACCTATATGCACGAAGAGTAAAGGGGAAAAGTGATATGAATTAAAGTCTTTTCAGGGCAGCACGCTGAATGGTCTTCTTGAGGGTGCTCATAAATTTATTGACAACACCATTCACCAGAGAGGTGGGCTTTCTGATGCTTGACATTTAGGTGAGGGAGAAAATCTTTAAATTCTCAACTATGAAAAATCAGGCCATTGTAAGATTTCGAAATCGAAGGAACACCCCATGTTGAAAAAAAATGTTCTAGTCTCCCAATGACTCTGTTGTGAGTGGTTGATGGCAAATCTTCCACAAGGGAAAAATGGGAGTATTTATCAATAGCTACTAGCAGATGATAATCATTGTCAAGAGGTCCACAGAAATCAAGTGCAAACGTCTCCCATGTATTCTTTGGAAGATCAGACATGTTTATTGGATGCAGAGTTGTTTCAGATGACAAGCAGCTGCACAAATGACATACCCTTAATTCCTTTTCAACTCTATCATTGGGACGATGGAACCACACTCGGTCCTGCAATGCTCATTTAGTAGCAACAACTCCATGATGTCACTCATGAGCTAGTTCACTGACTTGTTGTTTCAGGCTATCAGGTATAAACATTCTCAATCCTCCTACTATAACGCCTTCTGGGGTAACTGTGAGAGGGTGGTCCAGAACAAAGATAGAGACTCACCCTACTCCAATCATGCCGAGCCGGAGACAGTCATGGGAGGGGAAGGGTTAATCGGAATACCTCCCTCATCTCTACAGGAAGAAGGAGCTGGATGAGGACAGCCCAGAGAATGGGCAACGAAAGACGAACCGGAAGAGGTGGGGCAATCGGCCTTAAGGAGAACGACGTGGGAAGATGAGTGTTCATGGCGACGGAACCCGGAAGATGCTGAGCCCAGCAGGAATGATTCAGAAAAGGGGGTGGTGATGAACAGAGTGTCTGAATTAAGCAGACCACTCTTACCCAGTCCAAAGATCAGGGCTTGATCCATCACCGTTTTTTAGTTCACTGCACCATCCCAGCTCAGAACCTGGCTACATGCAAATTAGTCTGACCCTGGCCCAGTGCATCATGGGAACAGGGCAGACCAAACTACCAAGCCAATTCTTATACTGGGAAGGAAACAAGCTTCCGGGGACCGGTTTCTGGCATTTCAGCCGTCTTCGGCCCGGCTTGCTTGAATCCTGATGGTGCAATGAGCAAGGGACTCACATCTGAGTATACCCTTCCACGCTTATGGTGGACAAAAATGATTCAGAAAAGGGGATAACGGTGATGGATCAAGCCCTGATCCTTGGACTGGGTAAGAGTGGTCTGCTTAATTCATACACTCTGTTCATCGCCACCCCCTTTTCTGAATCGTTTTTGGCCACTATAGGTGTGGCAGGGTATATTCAGACATGAGTCCCTTTCTCACTGCACCATCAGGATTCAAGCAAGCCGGGCCGAAGACAGCTGAAATGCCAGAAACCGGTCCCCGGTAGCTAGTCTCCTTTCTGGTGAAGAATTGGCTTGGTAGTTTAGTCTGGCCTGTTCCCATGATGCACTGGGCCAGGGACAGACTGATTTGCATATAGCCAGGTTCTGAGCTGGGATGGTGCAGTGAGATAAATAACGGTGAAGGATCAAGCCCGGATCCTTGGACTGGGTAAGAGTGGTCTGCTTAATTCAGACACTCTGTTCATCACCACCCCCTTTTCTGAATCGTTTTTGGCCACTATAGGTGTGGCAGGGTATACTCAGACATGAGTCCCTTTCTCACTGCACCATCAGGATTCAAGCAAGCCGGGCCGAAGACGGCTGAAATGCCAGAAACCGGTCCCCGGTAGCTTGTCTCCTTTCTGGTGAAGAATTGGCTTGGTAGTTTAGTCTGCCCTATTCCCATGATGCACTGGGCCAGGGACAGACTGATTTGCATATAGCCAGGTTCTGAGCTGGGATGGTGCAGTGAGATAAATAACGGTGATGGATCAAGCCCTGATCCTTGGACTGGGTAAGAGTGGTCTGCTTAATTCAGACACTTCATTCATCACCACCCCCTTTTCTGAATCGTTTTTGGCCACTATAGGTGTGGCAGGGTATACTCAGACATGAGTCCCTTTCTCACTGCACCATCAGGATTCAAGCAAGCCGGGCCGAAGATGGCTGAAATGCCAGAAACGGGTCCCCGGTAGCTTGTCTCCTTTCTGGTGAAGAATTGGCTTGGTAGTTTAGTCTGCCCTGTTCCCATGATGCACTGGGCCAGGGACAGACTGATTTGCATATAGCCAGGTTCTGAGCTGGGATGGTGCAGTGAGATAAATAACGGTGATGAATCAAGCCCTGATCCTTGGACTGGGTAAGAGTGGTCTGCTTAATTCAGACACTCTGTTCATCACCACCCCCTTTTCTGAATCGTTTTTAGCCACTATAGGTGTGGCAGGGTATACTCAGACATGAGTCCCTTTCTCACTGCACCATCAGGATTCAAGCAAGCCGGGCCGAAGACAGCTGAAATGCCAGAAACCGGTCCCCGGTAGCTTGTCTCCTTTCTAGTGAAGAATTGGCTCGGTAGTTTAGTCTGCCCTGTTCCCATGATGCACTGGGCCAGGGACAGACTGATTTGCATATAGCCAGGTTCTGAGCTGGGATGGTGCAGTGAGATAAATAACGGTGATGGATCAAGCCCTGATCCTTGGACTGGGTAAGAGTGGTCTGCTTAATTCAGACACTCTGTTCATCACCACCCCCTTTTCTGAATCGAGCCCAGCAGGAAAGCAGGGGATCAAAGCCGGGAGGAAGAACCGCCCGGGGGATCGGGAGATTGAGGCGACAGCTGCAGGAGCGGCGGACATAGGAGAAGACGTGGAGAGCTGGTCCAAAGACTAGTGGACGCCCCTGGAGGATGCTGTGAGGCCGCCACAACTCAGGAGAGTTGCAGCAGATGCGGTGAGTGACACAGATAGGGAAGGGGGAGGGGTTGAATAAAAAGGAGAAAGCATCTAACCGAAGCCAGAACTGCGGAACCCATTAAATCGCTAGTGCTGCCATAAAGGTCCTTGCTTCTTGTTGGCCCTCACTTCCCAGTATTTAGGAGGTGTTGCCTCGCGCTATATCGTGGAGTTATCATCACGTCGTTAGAGAGAAAGACCCCCTCATGCTTTTCTTTGAGCGTCTCCTTTTATGTTTTCCAACTTTTCTTTTATTTGTCCTGCGTTTGGCGTCCGGAAGGCTAGCTTGTATAAAGGAGAAAATATCCCCAAAACCCAGATCGTTCCTAGATTTAATTATTAAGCCCATGTATCCTGGCGTTTACTCAGAGGAGTAGTCTAGAAGCCGGATATCTATTTTTTTTCTCTTAAGGTCCTTTAAAGTTTTTCACTTTGGGTGTGGTGACAGTTAAAGTATAGTAGAGATAGGCCAATCCACTGACAGCTCTTTTTTTCTTTTGGAGAGACTCAGGGGAGACTTCACCCAAGCCCTGACCAACAAGAGTCTCAAGAAGATGACGAAAAGCCAGACGACCTCAGAGGAGAACGCCAAAAGAACCACCTATATCACCATTACCACTTGGCATAATCAATAAAAACCAAACATTCAACCACCAATCAACCCTCCTAGCTTCCATTTCCACCCATCCCTCCTATAGTAACTTACAGTTCTTCCAGCACATTTTTGAATTTCTGGTATTCAAGATGATCATGAAGAGGTCAAGTATGTTTTCTCTAAGGTTGATGTGTAATAATGTATTTGAGTATTAGCAAATCTCTGTCAGTGCTTGTTGCAACAATGATTTGTTTTACTGATATGGAAGAAGGGGTACTGTATTTTATGATGGAATTAACACAAGCATCAGCCGCTTTAGAATTGGTGCCATGAAGCAGTATTAGTACACACGAGAAATAGCAGGGTGTTGATGTTTTCTTGGACATTGCACAATTATATAAACATACTCCTACAGTTTTAATCCCTGCCTCTCAATGAGAGGAGGCATCTTAACTTTAGGATTGCTGAAAATGGTGAGAAATGCTTGGAGGTCACTGATAACCATGACGTGTTTTCCATACAGGAACACATGAAAATGTTCACGAGCCCACACCATAGTGAGGCTTTTATTTTTAATGTGTGAATAAGCACGTTCTGACTGTGACAAACTCCTGATAGCATAAGCCACAATGGGACATATCTACAATAGAAGTGACGGAGCACAGAGCTAGCCTTCTTGGCTTAACGCCGTGCTCCACCACTTCTGAAACACAGGGCTGCACCATATTTACAACAATATGGTGAAGCCCTGTGTTTCCTCCTGCGCTGGTGCTAAATTTAGCAGCCTAGCGCTAATGCAGGCACCAGCGTTGCAGGGAAAGATTATTTATGTGCAGGAAGGTGTCCCCTTACCTACACTGCCAGGTGCAGTGTAGGAAAGTACAAAGATTGGTGCTCATGCGAAAAGGCAAGAAGATTGGGAAAGCATATAGAGTAAAGAAATTCTGCTATGTTATATCGTGCTAAGTTCAACTATCCTTAGCAATGAGGAAAGCCTGCCCCTAAAATCATTCCAAAGATAATTATTCGTAATTCTGTTTCTTTTCACAGAGGTACAACATCTGTACCATGTTACTCCAACAACCGACTCCTATTTGGACTAGGAGTCTATTGTTCGAGTAACATGGCACACCATTGATGGGTTACTGCCTTCTCCTATGAAACCCATGTGGTTCCGTTTTGCTTCCTTTGTCTGATCAATGCGGACACTAAGCCTTATGCATTCTTCTATTTTAGGTTACCCACCCTATCGCTGGGGGCGTTACATGCTTCTACTTAGGTCAGTACCCTCACCCATCAGGCTTTTTTAAATGATGTTTCAATGAACTTTCCTGAATCAGGTTTTGATTGATATGGTTACCCCCCAGGTTCCTTACCACCCCGTCCTGAGGAAGACCCGTAGCTGAGGAGTTTATCTACCCGTGCCGCGTCTGGGTTAAAACGTCGACGATCCCCCCCCCCACCCCGTTTGGGGCCTGCACCCTTTTTGTTGTTCCCCCGCCCTCTGACCACATTCACAGATGTTGTACCACTGTGAAAAGAAACAGAATTATGAATAATTATCTTTGGAATGATTCTAGGGGCAGGCTTTCCTCATTGCTAAGGATAGTTGACCTTAGCACCATATAATGAAGCAGAATTTCTTTACTCTATATGCTTTCCCAATCTTTTTGCCTTTTCACACGAGCACCAATCTTTGCACTTTCCTACACTGCACCTGGCAGTAACCCCCGCTCTCCATTGTACCAATAAGAGTTCTTATTCTGAAGTAAATGTGAATAAACTGTTATTTAAGTTGACTTGATTTACTGTGCTCATACTCATTGGGTACTGATTGATTGTATATGCATTTGGCTTATTCTTTTTTCTCCCTTTTCACTTGCAGGACTTAATCGCATACGAATACTCAATGGTTCTTCATTCTTTGCTATAATTGATCTATGTCTAGGACCACTTTGTTTCCGTTATCAGACACCTTAGCACTTGTGTTCATCATTCTCCCAGATTAAGGGGCTCTCCCTTCCCTGATCTACTAATTTCAGATGATACTCTTTTGATCTCTCGCGCCCAACTGGATTGCAGAATCTGCTTAATAATTTTGCTGACTTTTGTGATTTCCGAGGTCTGGAAGTGAACACCTTAAAGACCAAGATTTTTATGTTTAATCCCCAGAAGTCACATAGTGGTGGGTTTCAATTGAAGGGACTGACCTTACAAGTAGTTAATAAATGTAAATACCTGGGTGTCCGAATAGATAAATCCTGTACCTGGAGATCACATATCTTGAAAAGTGAACTGACCCTGTTACATAGAGATTCCACAGTCATAGAGATTCCACAGTCACTAAGAGATACAAGGCCACCACCCCCAGATCTGTTGAGGTCTATCATGCAAAGGGGCAGAATGTTGTTGGGTAGTAAACATCGTGGGGCTGACCTCTAAAGAATATGGGGCCTCATTCACAAAGAATTGGCACAGGGTAGCGCTGCAAGTCTTTCTGCTGCGCTGTCCTACGCCAATTCGAAAGGGCAGGAGTGCACTGTATTTACAAGATATGGTGCCTTCCTGTCCTTTCTACCTTTCTATTTTGTGCATAGTGCTTAGCACAGTCAGGCACCTTTGCACCATGGTGCATGGGTGTCTGCATTATTGGCAGAATTGTTTTTGTGCAGGAGGGGACAGCTTCCTACACAAAAAACAATCCATAAAGGCATATTCCTCTTTCTGTGTATGGTGCAGAATTCAGAACACACAGGAAAAATAAAAAACTAGGAGAAATAAATATATTTCTCCTTGTTAAGCCTCACCTGGGGAGGCGCACAGTTTTGACACATTCCCAGATTTACAGATACTTGTAAATCTGAGAATGTGTCAAATCCGGTTCAAATACTTACACTGAGTGTAGTATACCAGGGTTAGGCTGTGGAGGGTGGACTTAGTGTTATCCCCGACATGTGTAGGATTTGGTTGGGAAGGGGGAACTCTCATGCATACAATTTGGCTTTGCACAGCGCTCATGAGATTCTGGCTGGGGGTTCTGGCTTGTCTCGCAGAGGTATTGAGGTAGGAGCTCGCATGGACGGGCAAGAAATGGGCGGCAGTGCTGGCGGGTGCCACCAACATTCCGCGCAATTCCTGCTTCAAACGTATCCAACTCTACATCATACACCGCGCATACCTGTCACCTGATAAAGTCAACAGGTATTTCGAAATCACGTCGTCCGGGTGCCCGAGGTGCTCCCTTGTGGGTGCAGATCTTCTTAATATGTTGTGGTCATGCCCCACACTACAGACCTACTGGCACATTGTGACGGACATACTGATGGAGGGTGCAGGCGAGGAACTGCGACACACATGGGAGACATGCATACTGGGCCTGTTCAAGCGAACAAAACTTAATAAAGTCCCTTCCAGATTCTGGGACCTTGGGCTTAACACAGCGAAGAGGCTAATCACCAAACATTGGAAACTGAGTGAACCCCCACAGGCAACACACTGGCGTAGCTCCTTTGATAATTGGGCGAGGGCGGAGAGCATAACCCTGCATAGAGAAGAAACTGCGGGACTGCGCATGTACCCCATTGCACAAAGTTGGGATGATACCCTGAAGTCTTTCCATCGGGCATATCACAATAGAGGAGTTGACTAGCTAAGGCCTCCTCTGGCCCCACCAGGACGGCAGGCAGGACAGGGGGTCTGTGCGCCTGCATAATTGCTTGGTATCTGGCACACATATACAGCATAACTCAGTTATTCCATGTAACAGCGCTGCTGCCCACTCATTGAGAACCCTACACCCACGAGACTCAAACCTGGCGTGTTTAAGACACAGAGCCTTACCTTTTCCCTTCCTGGGAGATACCACTCACGGTGGGCTTCCTAAACTTCCGGCTCCCGCACTGACCCTTCCCCAGGACCAAAGACACACATCCATAGCGTCAAATTGACTGACTCCCTGCACACCAATTTTTTTTTCCTTTTCTCTTCTTTTGATATTATATCTTAGAATTTTTTTTACGTTTCTTTTACAATTGTTCTAGTTGTTAAGATGCTTTGAATATCATATTATCCGAACCTTGCTTTACACATATAAGCAATTATCAACGACACTATATGGGACGACACGCCCTGTATCCGTTATTCCATTATGAGCAACAGGAGACACACGGCTAGGAATTCAGGCCCTTTTGTTAAATACGACACCCAAGAAGTACAGCTCTTATGACCATGCAGCTGCACGCTCTCTAAAGTCATTTTTTTACCATACGAACTCTCTCTAACGGGTCAAATTATACCTTGGGCCATATTGTACTTCCCCAGCCCTCGTAATGCTTTCCTCAGACAAAATGCAATCATTGCTTTTGGGGTATGAGATTTCTTATTACACAGATAGTGCCCTTGGGAATGTTCTTGCTTTATGTAATGTGATACATGACTAATGTCCTGTGAAGGTTTAATTTTTTTTTCTAAACAAATTGATACGAATACAGTATGTCAAGTTGAATTCCTCTGTTTATCATGATATGTATTGTATAAGTACAGTGACAACCAAGAAAAAAAGATTCAAACAAAAGAAATTGGGGTAGGAGCTCCCCTCCTCACCGACGTTGGTACTATTGCACATTATGGAGGGTATCGGGGGAAATATTTACAGGAGGCATTTAATGCTGATGGGGTTTACGCTTGCAAAGAGGGACATTGCCAGTCAGTGGAAAGCAGCGAGTCCACCTTCTTTGTCAGCATGGAAGAATGGTCTTGATTTCTGCATGGGGTTGGAGATCCAGATATTTAAAGCCAGGGGATACCCGCAAAAACATCCAACGATCTGGACGTGATGGGCGGACTATCTGGGTCTCTATTTAGAACCTGTACCCTCAGTGGATGCCCCGATTATGGAATAGTTCTCCAGGCCTGTGAAGTGTGGGACTATAGATATGATGATGACCTTTGTTTGTTGGTGTGGGAGGTGGTTTGGCGATTACAATGTAGTGATGGAACAGTGCAACAAGAGGGGGTTATACTGTTTACCTTATTTTGTTTTTATTGAAAATATGTCATCTAAATGTCAATGTCGTTATTAAGCAAAATATATTGTGGCAAAAGTTTCCTGGGTAACAGGGCTCAGCATCGCATCTGATATTTGACACAATAAAATGTGTTAAATTTTTTTTAAAAACATGAGTGTTGCTTGGGAAATCCCACCGCAACACCCATGGGACGCAGGGTAAGGCAATGCAGCGACTTACACTGGTTGCCTTACACCATAGCTACGAGGTCAGAAAAAGCCACGCAAGTGGCTGACTGCTGAGCACGTGACACAGACCCACCCTGTACGAAATGTCACTGTACACCCAAAATCCCTCACTTTCTTCCCCCCAAATGCACATCCTTCCTCGCCACTTTATGATTTTTAAAACACGTCTTTGGCTAATCCTAAATGTGGATGCTGTATCTGAAATAATACTAGCCGTGCCATAAACAAGTCCCAGCAAACAGTTGGGTTCCTCTAATGCACAACCAACACTGGTAAAACATGAGGAAAAAAGTGACTGCAGACACTGAAGTACAATTATTTTATCAGGGAGAAATGTATGCTCATCTGAATGATAATACGTTTTACAGAACGATGTCTGACGTTTTTTTATTCATCTCGGATTATTAATTTATCCCACCACTGAGCCCCTCATCAGCAATTTATTATGATTATGTCCCCATAAATTAAGTTTATCTGTTCATATGTGGTATACTCATCAACACTTATGTGGCTTTAAACTCCCGAGTGGTTGCAGCATCTTCTACTGATTATATTGAATGTAAAATTCGGAAACTGAACTCCAAATGGGAATTATCTCAAATTGAATGAGAACAAAATGCCTTCTATCTTTGTGCAACCACTGTATCATTAATTCTAGACGTTTCAGCATTGAAAAGGTGTAGTTGCTCCCGGTTATCTAAATAATACTGAATTAAAACCGCAGGCTGAGGGCACCATGTCACAGTAACTCTTCTGTTTGATGCTGCAAATTCAACAGATCTCACTATTGCCAGAAACAAGATCCACATGGAAAACATGTCCAGTTCGGAAAACATTGTAGCTCTCCTTATGAAAGGGACAGAGCTTTCCTTTCAAGCCAGTGACATGTATGATCCCTTAACTAACCTACTGACACAGTATATACACAAATTGGCGATAATCATACTGTTTCGTAGAAATATAATCAAGTACAAATACCACCACATGCCCAAAAGGCGATGCTTTGCAGTAAATTCTTCAAAAGGGTACTTCTATTAGGAATTTTATACTCAGAAAATACCATACGGCTATCACTGCTATCTCAGGACCAAGCTTAGAATGGTTACGGTATGAGGCCCTAAAATCTCAAAGTTAATGAGGACTATTGGCGATAGAAGCCTCCTGCCAACCTAACAGTTGGGGCCATTGATATTTTGCAAAGCAGTAGTTCAACTTCTTTCCCTCTTATGCACATGCAGCCCATGGTCTGAACAGTGGTTGCCGCGCTAGAGGACCTATGTGTTCTGTTTAGAATGACAGAACTTTCACCTTGCAGTGCAGAAGGTGGCAGTACAAAGCTAGCACTCTAATGTATTTAATATTTAATACCTAGCCATCCGTAAGGTAACTGCAGGTGTACACAATGTCAGTAAAATTACATTGATGGAATTGACATATTGAGGGTATACTAGGTCAGCCGGTAATCTGACAGGGTAAAACAAGATGCTTCGATTTGCCAAGCCTTAATTAAGACCCAATATTTTAGTATTAAATCTCTTTATTTGCAAAAAAAAGAAACTAAAACAAAAAAAGGGGCTCTTACATACAGCTGGGAAATATCAGGGCATCTTACAGATAACAATGCGTCCAATGTTTAGCAATCTCCGCAGCGCTCCACCCTGCGCAAAGGTCATAATGTCTTGTAGTCCTTGGGAGCTACGAGCTCAACTAGCAGAGTTTGTCCAGCGTTCATAGAGCCACAAAAGAAAAAACACCGAACTTTAACCCATCCCCTTAACCAATTCCCCAAACCCCCTCCCCACTCCCACCCTCCGGATCCTTCTTCCAAAAGACCCAATATTTTAAATTAATAATACTGTTGCTAGCTGGTCTCATTTTGAAAGCCTAGGTGTATCTTTAGCTTGAAACAAACACTTTATCAAACAGACTTTTCATTTTCTGTCATTCATGAATTCAAAAGGAACTTAGAACTCTTGAGCTGGAGGAAAATCCATTTAATTTATGTGAATTGACTCTGCAGGAAGACCTAAGCTCTAGACACTGCAAATGGTCCCTGGTGCAAGGACATGAAGATGGTAGAGTTGTAAGTTATGTAGGGCCTGATTCACAAAGGTAAACGTATACTTTATCAGCCTATCAAGGTCATGGGTCTTCTTCAGGGTAAAGAAATTACAAGCTATGGTGTCTATTGAAACCATGCAAATAAGGTAAAGAATAAAACCCTACCAGCCCCTCAATTGGATAGGAGAACCTAAAGAAAAAGGTACATAAGGGATATAAGGGCATAGGTAAGTATGTGTGACCCACTCCTTTTCCTCTAACCCAAATCGGTGTTAGAGGTAAATGTTTTCTCAGAACATTCTAGTGGACCATATTTTCCTAAACAAAGGGTAATAAATAAATAAAACAGCAATATCACTTAAAACAGCAATATAACCAGTCATCTCAAGGAAGGCTATCAACGTCTGACTAGTCACAACACCATTAGCAATAGCAACTGGAATAACCCTATCACACCGTCACCAACAGTAGCATTTTTTTTCGTAAAAAAAAATATAAGAACAAATGGACCTAACACACACATATAATTTAAAAGGAATTTTCTAAATATGTGCAATCATATGTAAATTGTCACTTAACCTCATCATACTAAATTACGGGCTTTTTGGCATAGTCACACACTGATAATACAAAATTGTTTACAAACAGAAATGACAATGCAGCATTCTATGTGAATAGTATGTCGAAATCAAAACTGCTTGAAAACCTTCAACAAATCATTCAAGCAATATTTGGTAGACCTTATCCATCAATAGAGCTTGCGTGATCATATATGCATCATGGTTGCAATAACTGATGCACTAACACTCATCCATGAGTTTGAGCCATACACACTCCCATGCTTGTAAGTGTCGTACATGTATCTTGTCAGGATGTCACGAAGATATATGTGTCATGGTTATAATGAAACATGCACTAGCACTCACCCATGATGTTGTGCCATACATGCTCACATGCCTGGAAGGAGTATGACTTTTTATGTAATACCAGGCACAGGCAGAAATTACAATATGACTCATGTGTCACACCCATAAATGGATGCTTCATCTGAGGCAGGGGGAGGGTTACCACATTTCATTGACTTAATAATGCGCCGTAATGTAATGCAAGTTTTACCCTGTTACATGCCAGCAATCGTGTTACACAAAGTAAGAACGCCACTGTGCAATGCTAGTTAGAGGCCCCAGAAGGGGTTAATGATGTTGCGGCCTCACCAGTATCCAGGTGCCACCATAAGAGCATGTGCCAATGCGAGTCACTTGATAACTGCAAGTCGCTTAAGCGGGTACACACCCATAACCGGATACTTCATCTGAAGTGGGGAGAGAGTTGACAGGGTTTAAAAAAAATAAATGTACTAGTGCACTGTAATGTAATGCAAATATTAACCCCGTTATATGCAAGCAAGGCCCCAGGAGGTGACGGCCCTGCGAATACCCAGGTGCCACCAGCCATAATGAGTATGTGCTGATGGGGAACATCCTTTTCAAAGCTACTTTTACAACGCATGCCTTTACATCGCAAGCCTTACAACGCATGCCATTACAACGCATTGCGCTGGGGGGCGCTCTAGGATAGGGAATAGATTTAATTTACTATCCAACACCTTCCCTACTATCCACGGGGACTGGAGTTGGAATAGTAAATTAAACTATTCACTATCCAGCACCCCTCAACACTATGCGTTGTAACAGCATGCGTTGTAAAACCTGAGATGTAAAAGCATGCGATGTAAAAGCATGCGTTGTAATGTCATACATCCTGTGCTGATGCAAAAAGCTAGGTACCTCTGAGGCATCTATGCGGGTCGCAAAGCAGGGGAAACATGCTCTGGCTCAAGTAATGTGAATCATCACATACTTCATCAGGAGGATGGTGTATCGATGACACCTAGCGGAGCCCCCTCTGCCGCCATATTGTGAGAGGGGGACTCTGCTAATGGACTGTTTAAATAACTCCAGTGTTTTCAAGGGCCTGTTCGACCTGACGGGTTTCTCTTGTGACACTTGCCAGAAGACTGCAGCGCTGATGGGAGTTTTAGTCCAAAAGGAACACAATTGCCACATGCCGATCTCCGTAGGCTTGCCGGAGCCAGACACTGGAGCTAGGGGAGAAGTATCTAAGTAGTGTGTGAAACCAAACAAATACACAAAATGTGCGGGGTGACCTAGATACAAATATATCATATTTGCCCAAATTGAGGTACACCATGTGAGTTTTAATTCTGCAACTCTCTCAAGGACAAGTTGTCTGTAAAAAAAAAGCCACTTGCCAACAGACCTATTTGTTGGATAATGCAATAGAATTCTCACAGCTTAATTCTGTTTACGGCTTGGGGAGTATAGCAGCTTGTTCTTGTGGTCAATCCCAGGTTATGGGTTATACCTTTACTGGTAAAAAGCATATGATACCCCCATTAAAGTACACCAATGAGGGTATTATCATCCAAAACAGGAGTTAGCTAGCTGCCAAAAAGAAGGAAATAAAGAAAGTAGGACCCAGTGAAAACATATCACTAGTGATTCTGGAATTATAAAATCCTACACCACAGTATGACCAGCCAATCGTTGCTTTCCGTAAGGTGTGATTTCCATTTTAGATATTCTCTTAGATAGAACTGCATATTGGTTCTATGGCTAAAGTTGTGTCCATTGTGCACTTCGATTAGGGGCCTGAATGATAAAGTGCAATCGATAAATCCACCTCTGTACTGCTACAAACAGTTTCTTATTGTTGACGTCCTTTAATGTGATCTGTTCAATGATTGTCCACTCAAAATTGTTTTCAGAGTGATTGTTCTCCACAGAGTGTCTCAATGCTCTCGTTCTAGTTTTCCTACACCAAAAAGTGCCCCTGTGTTCATTAATCCACACTTTAGCCTTCCTTGTGGTCATACCCACGTATCTTTCACCACAGGTACATTTGAGAAGATATACGACATCTGTTGGCTCACAATTTGTAAAACCCTTTTGCATCCAGGGGGTCCTGAGTCCCCGGTCCAGTTGTTTAGTTTTTATTGTGAGTGCACACATGCTGCAGTGTCCGCAAGGGCCATGGCCAATTACAGCCGGCAGGTTCCACATTGCTGGTAAATTGATTTGTACCATCTGTGGTTTAGGACAGGTGTGAACCAGCTCATCCTTGATTGATCTTCCTCATCTGAACAAAAACATACTTTTTTTTAACTCTAGTGAATCTGATGTGAAAAAGTTCCAATGTTTCTTTACTATTTGCTGAACTGCATTTGAATGCAGGCCAAAGGTAGTTACACAAATCAAATGATCTGTAGTAGTTCTTGAAGAAGTTTGTAGCAGTTTTGCTTCCATCACAGTATTAGAAAAGAATGCTACATCGGTGTTGGTGATACTGAAGATCTTTTTCTCTTTGTTTGTAAACAATTGTATATTAACCTGTAATTCCGCCGCGGTGCGGGCGTTTCCGTGCGCGGGCGTGGCCGCGTCGGCCATTGGCCGACGGCAGCACTGGGAAGGTAGTGCTGCCGTTGGCCAATGGCCGACGGCAGCAAGGAAAGGGTTAACAGTGGGTGACTATGAAGGAGACGTCCTCCACACTTTGCCATGAAGCCTGTAGTTTAGTATGATTAGGGTAAGTGACAATCTCCATGTGCATGCACATACATGATGCATATTTCTATGAAAAAAGTTTTTTAAACTATATATGAGTCATAGGTCCATTTTATCTTATGTCCTTTTGAAGAAAAAATGCAACTGTTGGTGATGGTGAGATATGGTTATCCAGTGGCTAACGCTGTGATGAGTGGTTATATTGCTGTTTTAAGTGATGTTGAAGTTGTATTTATTTCTTACCTCTTCTTTAGGATAATATGGTGCACTAGGATGTTTTGAGACAGCATTTACGTCTAACACCAATTTGGGTTAGAGGAAAAGGAGTGGGTCACACATACTTACCTATGCCCTTATATCCCTTATGTACCTATTTCTTTATGATCTCCTATCCGATTGAGGGACTGGTAGGGTTTTATTCTTTACCTTATCTGCATGATTTGACTGGACACCTTAGCTTGGAATTCCTTTACCCTGAAGAAGACCCATGACCTTGAAGGCTGATAAAGAGTCGAAATATGTTGGTAATTAAATGGATTTTTTCAGGTCTAGTGATTCATTGTGTTTCTTTTTAAGATCAACTTTTAATGTTTTTTAATCATACAAGCAGTACTCACCAATATAGAAAAATGTTGAGTGTACCTCTAGGTATATTTTATATATTTGTTTTGCCAAAAAAATAGGACCCAAGAAATTGTCCTGAAAATAGATTCATAAAAACTCCCATGGTTAAAAATAGTTTGCCTCAGTTGAGTCCACTTGGGTGGCAATGCTCCTACCCCAGTGTGAGAGGTCGGCAAATGATAAAGTATGAGACGACCTCTCAAAAATCCTTCGATGACCCTATGCTTTAACAAGTCAAAACCACAATAAGACAGTTTGACTTTACCATCCTCAAGTAGTTTTATGGTGTTTGCCTATATATAGGAGGATATGCTTGAGGATCCACTTCCAGTACTCTCCTATGAGGACCGTTATATAGAAAATCATTGTCTGGAGGAGCTTCCTCTAAGAAGCCCAGCATCAGTCATAATAGTACAAGAATGTCTTTATGTGGATGAAAAAAATGTGTTCTATATGTTTTTGAAAAACATTTGGAGAAGTACAGTTATGAAAATGTCGTTACATTCAATTTCACCAAGTCTTCTTTATGGAATTTTGATAGCTACAAAATAAATCCAACAGGACTTTACATAAATAATTTTACTGTACGTTTGGTTTGGAAAATATTTTAACACTGGGTAGATTTTTCTTATCCAATATCATGACTGTAAGTAAATTGAAAATTGAGACCCAAACCACTTTTCATTTTTCAAGACTGGAATCGGGTGAAGACCAGATGGAAACATACCTGTATACATATGCAGAAAATATTTGCGGATTCATGAAAGTTGCTCACTGATTTCTTACCAGAAAGGGCTTAATGCAAGACTATAATGAGTAAGACTTCTGAAGAGCACACTTCAGGCATATTGTGCCCTATATCAGCAATGACAAGACTGGTTGCCTTCAGGGGATGTTTGGTTCTGGAACTTGTGTCTGTCAATGATCCCCTGAAGCGGGTGATGCTAGGACATCAATATGACTGCCACTAAAGTGAAGTGCTCAAATACTGAAGTGGATTAGAATCATTCAACGAGAGTAAAAAGATCCTTTGTGGTGTAGGTATCTGTTTTAGAATATGCCTGCAACATCTCCTCCTCTACCCAAAGATAATGGAGTAACTAATGACTTGTCTGCAAGATTCCTTCATGAAAACAAGTAGGAATGTTTGTGATGTTACCACATGGAAACAACTTACTTAAACGTAACTGATATATCTCCAGGCCTTATGTCCTTTGAAACCCTGAGCTGTCATTCCCTAGTGCCTCATTGATATACTGGTATCAATTAGGGGTCATGTTTGATAACAATGTATTTTTGGTACTGAATGTCTCCATTTCTTTCTTCACATTGTAAAAAAAGGGCTATGGAATTATTACCACAAAAATGCTAGTTTTGTATCATGGCTTTTACATATTTTTACTTTGTATTTAACCAGCTTGAAGTCAAATGGGCTAGCAGATATTTATCAAGTAAGTTAACGTTTGTCATGTTCTTTCATTTGTATATCCTCTTTCTGGATTTTATGCCCATTTAAATCACTTTTGTTTCTGCCATAACTTTTGAAGTCTTGTTGATTGTTTACTTTCAAACAGGTGAAATACCACCTAGTTCCTTCTTTTTTTTTATCTCTGTTGGTTTTTTAAGGGTAATCATACGTTTTGCATCACTGTGGTAAACCACTTTGCTTCACTCATCATTGGAACTGTTGCTCATTGGAGTAGGTTATTTAATAGTCTTAGTTAGGGCTTCTGCATTTTTCGGCCCTTTTCCCCCTCCTTTAAAACAGAAGGAAAGCTATGTGAGCCCCTCATCACTTTGCATACATTCTCATTACTGTACCCACCATCATGGCATTTTATGGTTATACTTACTTACCTGTAGGACAAAGCGTAAGGTATGTTATTTCCCTGGCCTTGATCTACATCCTCTTCCACAATTTATCTCTTTGTACCTTCCTATATTTTGTATCTCTTCCTTTATTGTTTAGTCTCCAAAATGGCAGTGTCAAAGTGGAAAATTCTCATAGAAACTAAATTTTCCAGTCAACTCTTCCACATGAGAGAGACCTGCTACAACCCCTTATCTATTGTCTTTTTTTGTTATAGGCTATATTTCCAAAGGTGACCCTCATTGAGTACTGTCACCCACGGAAGAGATTCATTAAGGCTATTGTAGTCACTTGCCTTCAGTGACATGTAAGAAATGAAAGTGTGCAGGATTTCAATAAAGGTTGTAAAAACTGACTTTTTGCTTTAATAAGAGGAAATGTGCTCAAATGGCAAACTGTTATTGTTTCCGGGGCTTTGAAAATTCTTGAATTGGAGCTGCTGTTCCCTCCATGGTCTTTATAGTGGCTTGTTGCTCTATCTAATAATTTACAAATTATCTTTATCTATAGCAGATTGATTCAATGGTAAGAAAGCTTGGAAAAGGTTAGTAAAAAATAAAGTGGAAAACAGATCATGTACTACTTTTTGCAAAAGCACCGAGTTGAATAGATGTCATGTTTAGAAAAAAAACTAGACCAGAAAATAATTGTATGTATTGAAAAAGTGATACATTATTCATGTAGTGTGTTCTCTTTAATAGCATTAGGAATCTTAACGTATCCTTTCTAATTAATAGATGCCAACTTAGAATGAGACAAAGAGAAATACCATTTTATCAACACCACGCCGGCAATAGAAATGACATAACTTGTCCTTTCACCTCCAGTAACATCACAAGATGTTAAATCCAAGAGTGATCAACTCTGATTTTTTATCATTTGGTATCGAAAAACTGAAGCCTCAGTAAAGTCTAAAGGCACTGGTGTTTCCAATGATAGTAGGCACAATCTTTTTTTTTTTTAAACTTTAGTTTTCATTTTTACATGACATTAAAACATCAACAACACAGCATACAGCACAATGCAGGCCCATTGAAAATGGAGTTATAATGCCTGGGTCCACGCGACATCTCTTGGGTTCCACAAAAGAGCTAATTTACATCACAGTATCGGGTAGGGCTACATTTTAAATAATTTTGGCCTTGGGAGAAACTTAAAAAGCTATTCTCCCACACCCTCACTCTCTTGATGATCCTCCCTGCCCGTGTTCCTCCCCCCACCCTCGGATGTATTTTGCTCGGACCCTGCCTCTCCTGCGGATAGCCCTGTATTGTATAGTTATCACCATTCCATTAGGTTTGCCTGTAGGCCTTCATCCTTATGTGTGAGCTTCATGTGTGTTTCCTCAGCTAAGGCCCATCCTCTGACATCTCTGAGCCACACCGTTACCTCTGGGCATCTCTGACACATCCACGTTATGGCCACCCTCTGCCAAAACTTACATCAATTGCAATAATTTATAGGGCAGTTTCCGGTTTTTGGGTTTGGGAATATGGGCCTGTAGGCATTGCAGTGGTTCCTCCCTTAACCTGCTCCATAGGTCGGAAGGCCGTGACCCGTCCGACGGCACAGTGGGCATGTGTGTTGGACAGCTCCCGGCAGTCCTAGCACCTACCCAAGTGGGAAGCACTGGCACTCCCCCGTGGATGGCCCTTCAAGCTGCCACCACTAGACACCAGGAGTTTTTAAATGTTGGTGTTGGGGAGTGACCACTTGGGCAAGGGTCGCTCTCTCTTTATGAGGGTGAATTTTATGGCTGTTTCTGCTCCCCGTGGGGGCAGATCAGCCTTATGCTTTTAGGCCCACCTACCACCTTTGCTTGGCTGGTGGATAGTGTGTGGACTAGTGCATTATTTGCATATGTGATTATAATGTTTTAGTTCTCCTTGTTATTCTAGTGCAAAGCTTTTGATTCTTGTTTGCGGTTTTGGCAGTGGTTGATCTGCAGTTTTGCGTAGTTGCATTTTTTTGGTAAGAAAAACATTTTTGTTGTGTTTACTCCAAATGAGTATTAATGTTATGCATGAATGAATTTTTTGTAAGTTGTGTCTTAATAGCAGCATATTTAGTTAGTGTTATGAGCATGAAATTCTTTGCAATGTGTTTTGTGTTGTCTTACGTGCAATTTTCTTTCTTTTTCTTTGTTAGTGGGATACTGTTGGTCCTCACTGTGTCTGTGCAGAGTAGGTGGTGGTGAGTCTAGCTGCTTCTGGCAAGTGAGTGGTATAGTGTTGGAGTATATAGGTCTTTGTGATAAAGCCACATTTTGTTTATAACTTATTTTACAAAGTGTTTGTTGTGTTGACTTGTTTGACAAGTTACCTTTATTAGTAAGGATTATGACTAGCTGTAGAATTACTGCTCAGCTGGTGGTTGGTATGCTTTTTAAATCTTCCTCTCAGCAGGATTATGAGACTGACAGTGCGTCTGAGGAAGAGGAGGGAGTGGAAGATTCTGGCACTGAGTTTTCTGTCCATTAGGAATCATCTGATGATGAAGCTACTCTCTGTGCTGATGAAGCTACTCTCTGTGCCGATGAAGCTACTCTCCGTGCCGATGAAGTACCTGTTTTAGAGGAGGACACTAATGTGCAGATTGTGCAGCAAGAGACATTGGGATTGCAGCCTGAGGCTGCAAGGGTTCCTACTGGAAGTGCTGGACTCTGGGTTGATCCAAACATGGTGCAGCCGGTGTTGCCTGCCTTTAGTGGTGATGCAGGGTGTAGAGTGGATTGTGAATGCTTTTTGCTTATATATTTTTTTCAGTTCTTTATGGATGATGTATTTTTGGCGGAGATTGTTGAGCATACAAATTTGTAAGCTGAACAGTTTTTGAGGGACAACAGTGACAGACTTAGGCCTCGCTCTAGAGCTAACCAGTGGACTCCCACAAATCTGGATGAGATTAAGAAGTTTTGGGGTATGACTTTTTGATGGGCTTGATAAGGAAGGCGTCCCTGGCTTCATATTGGTCTACCAGTCCCTTGACGGCAACAGCCATATTTCCTGCAATTATGAGTTGTGATTGGTATTTACTTTTGCGTTGGATGCTGCATTTTGTTGATAATGCTTTGGCATTGCCACGAGATCACACTGACTGTGACCATCTTTTTAAGATTCAGCCCGATCTTTATGACTTTGTAGATCGATTTTCAGAGATCTATACTCCAGGGAAAAAAATAGCGGTTGATGAGTCTTTGATCCTGTTCAAGGGCCATTTGGTTTTTAGGCAGTACGTTCCTACCAAGTGAGCACGTTATGGAATTAAGATGTATATGTTGTCTGAGAGTAGGACAGGATATGTCTATAATTTACGCGTGTACACTGGTACGGATTCCACTATTGACTCCCCTGGTTGTTTGTCCACTTTTGGAGTTTCAAAATTGTGTGGGAACTTGCTGGAGGACTGTTTAACAGAGGTCACCATTTGTACATTGATAGCTTATACACTTCTGTGCAATTGCTTAAGGAATTTTTCAAAGTGGACACTTTTGCTTGTGGCACAATCCGCTCGAACCGTAAAGGTTACCCAAAAGAGCTTGTTTGCAAAAAGCTTCAGAGGGGTAAGTGCAGTGTTTTGCGTTGTGAGGAACTGCTAGCTGTGAAATTTGTGGACAGGAGGGATGTGTACATGCTGACTAACATCCATGATGGGAGTACTTCACCTGTGACTGTTTGGGGTCAGGTTGCTGAAGTGCGCAAACCTGTGTGCATTGTAGACTACAATAAACACATGGGTGGTGTCAATAGAGTAGATCAGAGGTTGGAACCTTATACTTCTATCATCAGGCTTACATTTGGTATAAAAAGCTGGCCATCCATCTCTTCAATTTAGCAACTTTTAAAGCTTTTGTTGTGTTCAAGGAGTGTTCTCCTGCGTCAAAGATGACTTCTGTTCAGTTTCAGGAGTCTGTGAGTTGCAATTGGTTTGTGTTTTCTTTCTTGTTAAAAAACATTTATGACCTTGTGGGTGGACTGGCTTTTGGCTGACTGTGTGCATGGACTGGCGCTTGGCTGGCAGTGTGCGTGGACTGGGGCTTGGCTGCTGGTGTGCGTGGAATGGCGCTTGGCTGACACTGTGTGTGGGCTGGTGCTTAGCTGGCGGTAAGCGTGGACTGGTGGTGTGGGTGGGTTGGTGCTTGACTGGCAGTGTGCTTGGACTGGTGCTTGGCTGGCAGTGTGCGTGGGCTGGTGCTTGGCTGGTAGTGTGCATGGGCTGGCGCTTGACTGGCGGAATGCATGAGCTGGTGGTGTGGGTGGACTGGTGCTTGGCTGGCGGTGTGAGTAGGCTGGTGCTTGGCTGGCAGTGTGGGAGGGATGGTGCTTGGCTGGCGGTGTGTATAGGATGGCATTTGGCTGACAGTGTGTGAGTAGTGACTTGCTGCTGGTCATTACACACTCTGCTAGTCAAACACCACTGCAGACACTATGCCAACCACCAGCCGGTGTGATTGCTGTGTCAGTCATGTGGGTGTATGAAAGTGATGGGCCTTTGAATGGCGCCGTCTGTTGATGTGAATGTTGTAATGTGCTGGGCTCGAGGCTGGCGGTGTGAATGGTCTTGTGTGTCACGTATGAAAGGTGTGTGAGTGTCCTGTAAAGAGGTTTGTGCCTAGCCGTGGCTTTAAAGCTCACAAGCTGTGAGTCATTGGTTCAGGTTTTAAACCTTTTGAATATAAACAGTGCATTTCCTTTTTATGAAATCTCTTGTTAATGGAATTTTACGCTCTCAACCTTCACTCATCCTCGTGCCAAATCCAACCAGAATGTGTGAGTACTCAAGGAGTTGTTCATTTTGAAGTAATAGTTATATTTTCTGTCTCTCTCTGACAGGGTGTACATTGTCTCCACATAGTCTGTGGATGTGAGTGTTGTAATGTGCTGGGGCTGCAGCTTGTAGAGTGAAAGTGTGTGTCAAGTATGAAAGGTGTGTGAATGGCCTGTAAAGAGGTTTGTGCCTTGTTGTGGCTTTACAGCTCACGAGCTGTGAGTCATTGGTTCAGGTTTTTAACCTTTTAATTATTATCAGTGCATTTCCTTTTTGTGAAATTTCTTGTTAATGAAATATTCATTTTTAACCTTTCACTCACCCTCGTGCCAAATCCAACCAGTATGTGTGTGTACTTCAGGAACAGATGGATAGGCAGTCATATTTGTCTCATCTGTCTTTCTGTGCTAAGGTGTAGTCTGTCTCTATGAAAAATGTGCCTACTTTAGATATTTCTGTAAAGTAAAAAAAAAAATGGGGAGTGCTGGGTGGTGAGCCTCTAAGGCAGAGGTCTTCAAACTTTTTGATGCCGAGACCCCCTTGTAAAACCTTTTTAGTCTTAAGGACCCCCTTCCAACAAAGGTTTCTATAAACTGGTACTCCTCATCATCAACAACTATCGACAACCATAAATGCGCCTGTTAGACCTCATCAAATCCATCCATCCATCATTCATCCACCCACACTTTTATCCTTCCATCCATACATCCATCCTTCATCCATCCACCCTTTCATCCTTCCATCCATACATCCATATTTTACCCATCTACCCTTCCATCCATCCATCCACCCATCATTCATCCACCCACCTTTACATACATCCATCCATCATTCATCCATGCAACCTTTTATCCATCCATACATCCATCCATCCTTCATCCATCCACCGTTTCATCCTTCCATCCATATATCCATCCTTCATCCATCTACCCTTTCATCCATACATCCATCCTTCATCCACCCACCCTTTCATCCATCTATCCACCAATCATTCATCCACCCACCTTTTCACACATCAATCCATCCATCATGATCCATGCAACCTTTTATCCATCCATACATCCATCCTTACTCCATCTACCCTTTCATCCTTCCATCCATACATACATACATGCTTCATCCACCCTTTCATCCATCCATCCATCCTTCATCCATCTACCCTGTCATCCATCCATCCATCCACTCATCATTCATCCACCCACCTTTTCACACATCCTTCTATCCATCCATCCATCATTCATCCATCCATCCTTACATCCATCCATCCTTCATCCGTCCACCCTTTCATCCTTCCATCCATACATCCAACCCGCCAGGTTGGAGGGCTTGTGGGACTTGAACCAATGATTTATGGGACGTGTCGGAGAGGGGGGGGAAGGAGAGGATCTTTCATGTGCTTTACTGGCGGGACCCACAGCTCCAGGCACTCAACGTCCATTGAATTCGAAGGCCTACAGCCTCCTCTCCCCCCCTTGTGTATGTGAGCCCGGCTGACACAGCTTCAGGGACACACAAAGCCACACCCGAGTACTTCACAAGTCTTTAAAAGACCTTTTACTTGTTAAGGAGGCTTTGATGTTTTCCCCCCCCTCTGTGTGAATTAGGCTTCCGCCGTGAGCACCCTCAATGAGCCCGACGCCACTAAGGCAAACCACACAGGAGCTGCACGCTCTAACAGAATCTGCGACCCCCTTCCCAGGACTCCACGGCCCCCCTGGGGGTCGCGCCCCACAGATTGAAGACCTCTGCTCTAAGGGATCCCAACAAGTTTCTTTACTCACAAAGCCATGCAAACCTCAAAATATGGCTATAGTCACACATTTTCCTTGCATTCATGTGTCATTATATTCCGGAGCCAGAAAAACCACAATTTTCCTACCACCAAGCATTTCCCCCAGGTCTCCCGATAAAGATGGTACTTCACTTGCGTGGTTGAGTCAAGTACCCGCAACAGGCAAGGACCCAACACGTATTGAGGTGACATCAAAATTACCTAGCACAAAACAACCTGGTTTTGCAAGGGGTCCCCCAGGTTTTTGGCCCCGGGCCCGGCGGCCATCTTGGGAAACCTAGTAAACCCACACGCTTCTGAAAACTTAACACCCGGTGTAGTCCAGCGAGGTATAGCTTGCGTGGACCCCCCAACATTTTTTGTGGATCCATGCAGATTCCAGAAATTTGCCACACAGAAATTTTAGATTTTTTTTATTTTTTCAGGTACATTTGAGGTTTGCAGGGGATTCTGGGTAGGAAAACGCTGGGGGGTGGGGGTCCACACAAGCTATATCTCACTGGACTCCCCTGGGTGTCTAGTTTTCAGAAATGTGCGAGTTTGGTAGTTTCCCAAGATGGCCACCGAGCCCGGGGCCAAAAACCCAGGGGACCCCCTGCAAAACCAGGTTGCTTTATGACAGGCAATTTTGATGTTGCCTCAATAGCTTTTGGGCCTTTGCCTGTTACGGGTACTTAACCCAACCACGTGAGTGAGGTACCATTTTTATCAGGAGACTTTGGGGAACGCGGGGTAGGTAGAATTTTATGGATCCAGACAGATTCCAAAACTTTCCACCACAGAAATGAGGAAAATGTATTTTTAACAAGTTTGAGGTTTGCAAGGGACTCTGTGTAACAGAACCTGGTGAGAGCCAGACAAGTCACCCCATCCTGGATTCCGCTGGGTGTCTAGTTTTAAAAAATGTATAGATTTACTAGATTTTTCTAGGTGCCGGCAGAGCTAGGGTTCAAAATCTATAGCTAGGCACTTTGCAAAAAAAGAGCCTGTTTTCACTATGAAAGTGTGGTGTGTCCAAGTTGCGTTTTGAGCCATTTCCTGACGCAGGCACTAGGCCTACCCACACAAGTGAGGACCATTTTTCTGGGAAGACTTTAGGGAACGCAGGGTGGGTAGAATTCTGTGGATCCATGCAGATTACAGAACTTTCCGCCACTGAAATGTGAGGAAAATTTGTTTTTTTTACAAAGTTTGAGGTTTGCAAGGGATTCTGGGTAACAGAACCTGATGAGAGCCAGACAAGTCCCCCCATACTGGATTTCCCTGGGTGTTTAGTTTTAAAAAATATATAGGTTTGCTAGGTTTCCCTAGGTGCTGACAGAGCTAGGGTTCAAAATCTACAACTGGGCACTTGTCAAAAAAAGGGTCCATTTTCACTGTGAAAATGTGGTGTGTCCATGTTGCATTTTGAGCCGTTTCCTGCCACGGGCACTAGGCCTACCCACTTGAGTGAGTTACGATTTTTCTCAGATGGCTTTGGAGAACGCGGGGTGGGTAGATTTTTGTGGATCCATTCAGATTCCAGAACTTTTCACCACAGAAATGTGAGGAAAATGTGTTGTTTTTTTTACAAAGTTTGAGGTTTGCGAGGGATTCTGGGTAACAGAACCCGGTGAAAGCCAGACAAGGCAACCCTTCCTACATTTTCCTGGGTGTCTAGTTTTCAAAAATATATAGGTTTGCTAGGTGTCCCAAGGTTATGGCAGAGCTTGGGTTCAAATTCTACAGCTAGGCACTTTACAAAAAAGGGTCAGTTTTTACTGGGAAAATGTGGATTGTCCACATTGCGTTTTGGGCCGCTTCCTTTCGCGGGCACTAGGCCTACCCACACAAGTAAGGTACCATTTTTCTCGGAAGAGTTCGAGGGACGCGGGGTGGGTAGAGTTTTGAGGATCCATGCAGATGCCAGAACTTTCCACCACAGAAATGTGAGAAAAATGTGGGTTTTTTCACAAAGTTTGAGGTTTGCAAGGGATTCTGGGTAACAGAACCTGGTAAAAGCCAGACAAGTCACCCCATCCTGGATTCCCCTGGGTGTCTAGTTTTCAAAAATGTATAGGTTTTGTTTCCATATGTGCCGGCAGAGCTAGGGTTCAAAATCTACAGCTAGGCACTTTGCAAAAAACTGGTCCGTTTCCACTGTTAAAATGTGGTGTGGCCACGTTGCGTTTTGGGCCGTTTACTGTTGCGGACACCAGGCCTACCCACACAAGTGAGCTATCAATTTTCTCAGAAGACTTTGGGGAACACGGGTTGGTGGAACTTTGTGGATCCACGAAGATTCCAGTACTTTCCACCACATAAATGTTAAGAACATTTTTTTGGACAAACTTTGAGATTTGCAAGGGATTCTGGGTACCAGAACCTGGTGAAAGCCAGACAAGTCAACCTCTCCTGGATTCCCCTTAGTGTCTAGTTATCACAAATGTATATGTTTGCTAGGTTTCCCTAGGTGCCGGCAGAGCTAGGGTTCAAAATCTACAGCTAGGCACTTTGCAAAAAAAGGGTCAATTTTCACTGTAAAAATGAAGTGTGTTCAAGTTGCATTTTGGGCTATTTCATGTCCCGGGCACTAGCCCTACCCACACAAGTGAGGTACCATTTTTATCTGGAGACTTAGGGTAACACAGAATTGTAGAGCAACTGTTAATATTTATTGACTTTCAATGCATTTCTGCCTTGCAAATGAAAAACTGTGTAAAAAAGAAGTCACTTTAAAAAATGTCCTATAATTCTCATGCTAGTATGGGTAATCACAATTTTGGAAATGTGCAAATACGTAGTGTTTCTAAACTCTATATTTTGTTCCAATTTAAAAAATATATAGGTATCTTTCATCCCGATTTTTCACTGTATATATTTTCCCAAATGAATTGCTATATACCCAGTACATAATAAAAAAGCATTGCAAGAAGCTGCTCAGTAATTGGCTCTGGGTTCATCGGTTCCAAGTGAACTTGCAAGTCCTATGTATCCCCACAAGCAGAAGGGTCCAGCGGATGTACAAGTATATTGTTTGTAAACATCTGTCATAATTAGAAGAAGTTACAGATGAAAAAGTTGGCACAAATGGCAGATTTTTTCAACTCATTTTCAATGTTTCCTATTTTCAACTATTAATTACTATAAAGAAACCTTGAAGAATCTACACAAATGACCCCTTGCTAAATTCAGAATTTTACCTAATTTTCTAAAATGTATAGCTTTCCAGGATCCATTATTGCTTTAAACCCATTTCTACCATTAACTGGAAGAAGGTTGAAAGCACAAAAAATAGCAAAAATAGGCATGTCCCAGTAAAATGCCAAATCTGTTTAAAAAATGTTGGTTTTCTGACAAAAGTCTATCAGTCTCTGAAAGCTGGGAAAATGTTGATTTCAGCCTCACCAACCCTTTGTTGATAACAGTTGCAGGGACAAAAACAGACGCTTTCACTTGCAGCACTTTTTTCCCATTTAAAAAAAAAAAAAGATTTTCATGTATTTTGGCTAATTTCTGGTCCCCTCCAGGGGAAATCCACAAAGACTGGATTGCTGTAGAATCCCAGTGATGTTGGAAGAAAAGGACGCAAATTTGGTGTGGATACCTTATGTGGTCAAAAAGTTATAGGGGCCTAGGTGCGAACTACCTCAAATAGCCCCCCCAAAAAAGGCTTAGCACAGGGGTGGAGGGAATGGCCTAGCAGTGAAGGGGTTAACTGAAGCCCTGCGACCCTGCGTATCCTATCAGTCACCACTGTCCAGAACTGTCGGACCACAGAATATTCCCACGCCAGGTGGTGAAAGCCTGCGCCCTCCGTGGTGCACCTCGGGCATTTACCATCCTTGTTGTGCGAGATGCGTCTCTGCTTCACTGGTGTAAGGTAAGTGCGGTGTAGAAAATTATAATGCATCATTTTGAACCTAGCGTTACATGAGTCTGTGTGCTTTAGATCACAAATGGTCACCCATGTCCTCTGATCTAATTGTGTGTTGAGGTCTCTCTCCCAGGCCGCACTTGACGGTGGTGACGGTGCAGTCGAGTCCTGCTTCAAGGGATTGTAAAGGAGGGATATCAACCTGCGGCCTGTGTTGCATGTGAGCAACATATCTAAAGTATGGGTCAGTTGTGGGATGTCTGGGTATTGTGGCCTAGTAACTTTGGCTACTTCCTGGAGTCCCCTATATTGCAGATAGTGACCCTGCCCAAGGGAAAAACCCTTGCATGCCTGTTCATATGTTATGGAAGTGTCATTTGGAAATAGGTTTCCCAGGACCTCACAGCCACCATCCCAATTACATATGCGTTCCCATCTCTCTGATGGGGGAAGGATTCAGATCAGCAGCTCTCTATGACGTGGAGCTCTATGTAACACCTTCTCCGAAAAACCCATGCCAAATGCCCTCAGTGTGTGGGACGAGATAGGGGAGTTCTCCCTCCACCCCTCTACCCCTCATCAGCAGTATCGGGAGGGCTACCGGATTCACGCTACCCACCAGCAGTTGTTTTTCCCAACTGTCCCCTTCTGCCAGCCACTGCGCTGTTTGCTGTAATTGGGCGGCATAGTGTATAACTCAAATCGTGGAGCTTCCCTCCTTGTATCTACTTGTCAAAGTATTAAGTGCTACTCTGCTCCTCTTCCCCGAACAAAGTAGTGAAATCAGGATCATGTTCAATAGCTTAAATACTTGGTTCGGGATCAGGGTGGATGAAAAACAGCTGCCTACAACTAAACACCAACAAAACGGAAGTACTCATCATGAGCCCAAACCCGGAACCCTGGAATGACACCTGGTGGGCCCCCAACCTCGGAAGCCCGCCCACCCCCACGGACCACGCACGCAACTTGGGAATTATCCTGGACTCAGAGCTCAAGATGGACCACCAGATCAACTCAGTCTCGTCCTCCTGCTTCCACACCCTCCGCCTCCTACGTAAGACCTTTAAATGGATCACCCTCGAACACAGAAAGACAGCCACTCACGCCCTGGCCACCAGCAGGCTCGACTGAGGTAACGCACTCTATGCCGGAATAAACAAAAACCTCACCGCAAGCTACAGAACATCCAAAACGCCGCCGCAAGACTGGTCCTAACCCTGCCAAGACACTGCCACATCTCCCAGCACCTGCGCACACTCCACTGGCTCCACATTGAAGGTAGAGTCATCTTCAAAATGCTAATACACACTCACAAGGCCCTCCACGACACCGGACCAGTATACCTGAACAGGCAACTCAAATTCCAGGCACCCCAAATGACCCTACGATCAGCCCAGCTCTCTTACGCCGTGGTCCCCCGTACCAGAAAGACCAGATCGGGAAGCAAAAGACCAGATCGGGAGGACGCTCCTTCTCCTTTTGCACGGCCAGAGCCAGGAATGACCTTCCGCTCCACCTCACAAAGATAACGTTGCTCCCCATCTTTGCAAGAAACCTCAAAACCTGGCTCTTCTACAGATCCCCTCCTTGATGGACTGGAATCTGCGACCCCCCACAGCACCTTCAGATACTTACTGGTGAGTAGTCGTGCTTAACAAACACCTGATTGAGGGGGAGCTAATTCTGGAGCGCATAAAGACACCTAGGGAGCATTACCATCTTTAAAATAGCTAGCCTACCCATTAAGGACAACAGAAGGGTATTCTAGAACTTCACTGAACTCTGCAGCGTCTGGAGTGTCCTGTCCAGGTTCAGGGCAGTTATCAGTCAGCGCAATCTTGACTCCCAGGTACCTAAAGCTTGCATGTTCCCATCCAAGCCCTAAGTCTGGGAGGTCGCCCAGAGGTACGGCCACTATGCTCACCAATGGGAAAATCAGTGACTTGTTATGGTTGAGTCTCAGTCCGGAGACCCCAGAACCTGTCCAATTGGCGCAGCAGTTTAAAGATGGCTACCCAGAGACATGGCAAGTAAAAAAGTGCACCATCTGCATATAGGGAGATAATATGATTCAAATTCCCCACCCAGACACCCCACTGGTCTTGCTCTGCTCTCACTCGTACCGCCAGTGGTTCAATGGCTAAGGCAAATAAAAGGGGCTAAAGCAGGCACCCCTGATGGGTGCCTCGTCTCACCTCCAACTCCTGAGAACGTGCCCCCCCAGTCTCACCCAAGCACGTGGGGCTTTGTATAATGTTTGGATCCACTGGCGGAATTTAGGAGCCATCCCCATGGACAGCCCTGAGGACCTCCAAGAGGTATCCCCAGTTTACTGTGTCAAAGGCCTTAGCCAGGTCAATAGACACGAGTGCCAGCTCTACCTCTCTGACTCTGGGTTCATGCAAAATGTGGTTCAGCCCGCATAGGTTCATTGCTGTGTTACGTCCTGGTATAAAGCCGCATTAGTCCTCATGTGCGTATTTTGCACATAGAAAAGTTATATTCTGGAAGGATGTTTGAGTTCCACCCTCATGGTTGTGTATTTTATACACCTAGCCAGGATTTGCTTAATGGAACTTCTTTTTCAATGTTTGTCCTCCAGAAATATCTATATTGTACAAAAGTTTGAAAACTAATGAGAAATAAGATGACTTTTCTGTCTTTTAATGCAAATGGGTTGAATAATGTTCGTAAGAGAAATGCTATAGAATGTTGGTTAAAGAATTTCTGTCCAGACGTAATTTTTATACAAGAAACGCATCATAGAGTCTTAGCAGACTCCGATACATTTTTTAAGAACTGGGCAGGCTACAGCTTTTCGTCAGTTTCAGGGTTGGCGCAGAGGGGTGTGAGTATCCTCATAGGAAAACATGTGAGATTTTTAATCTAAGGGTCACACTCAGACCAGAGTGGTAGATGGGCATTTGTCTATGGGAAAAGAAAGCAGGTAAACATAATACTAACCACAATATATGCACCAGTCGTAGACGACCCACAGCCAATTTTGCAACTGAAACAAGCATTGACAGGCATACCAGGCCAAAAAAATGATCGGCGCCAAAATAAACCACAAGTAGCCATTGCCCTACAAAGTTGTAAAACAGATCTGGATATCTTTGACTGTTGGCATTTTCGAAACCCATTTAAACGCGAATATTCTTGCCACTCTGCAAAATATAGCTCAGCATCTAGGTTGGATTTTTATCTAATATCCCATGGTCTTGAAATCAGTACCTATGAACACCTCCCAAATGCATTCTCATACCACGCATTACTCAAAATGGAAAAAAATATAGGAAATCAGGAAAAAGAGGGATCTAAAAGAAGGTATTTTAATCAACTGAATCTTGCAGAACCACAATGGTGCACAGACATTGAGGAGGAAATACAGGCCTTTTTTAATCTGAATAGAGGTTCTGCCCCAATTAATGTAATATGGGACGCATTTAAGGCCACATTAAGAGGCGTAATCACCTCTAAAGAAATGCCGAAACAGAAGGCCAAAAGGGAGGAAAAAGTCACTCTACAGATAAGTCTCTCACACGCAAACCAAGAGCACTACAGAATCAGATCTCCAGCTACTAGACAAAAGGTATCAGAAGCAAAAAAGAAAATGAGGGAATTCTATTATGAATTAGGCGATGCAGCTAGCAGTCTATACGCTCAGAAGCTCTATGAAGAGAGCGAATATACAGGGAGACTTTTTAGCTTGGCAAGCAAAGAAAATAAATTCGTAATAGAATTGATCATCTATATGGCACAGTTACCAAAACCCATGCAAAAACTACTGCATCTATAGGAGAGATGTTTCTCAAACACTATGAGGGAGTTTGTCAGACCAGCAAACAGGCTGTGAGCGAAACAGTTCATGATTTTTTAGAGGAATTACATATTCCAAAACTAGGAAATGAGCATAAAAAGCTGCTAATTGAGCAGTTTACAAAGGAAGAGTTCGATGAGGTAATAAGTTTCCTCCCTAGCGGTAAAGCTACCGGGGAGGATGGTATCCCCGGGGAATTTTTAAAAATATTCTCCGGAACCCTACGCAACGAGTTTCTGATGCTAGCTAATTATCTACTACAAGGGGGGGTCACCTTCAGAATCCTTTCGCACTGCAGTTGTAGTCAGTATTTTAAAGAAAGGAAAAGATAAAGAAAATATGAACTCATATAGGCCAATAAGCCTATTAAATACAGACTACAACATTTTTACCAAACTCCTTGTGAATCGACTTAATAAAATGGTAGGATCACTTATCGAACCAGATCAGTGCGGTTTTATAGCAGGGAGACACCTCCATACTAACAAATTTTTTTTACTGGAGGCTTTGGATTTTTTTAACGTTAATAAAGTGGAAGCACAGATTTGGTTTTTAGACGCTGAAAAGGCTTTTGACCTTGTCTCATGGGACTGCCTCTTTGCAATTTTGCACAGTTTTAATTTCCCGAATGAATTTATATCTCTTCTGAAACAACTATATGAGCACTCTAAGGCACAGATCATAATTAACAATGTAAATGGAGGGACATGCCACATAAATAGAGGCACTCGGCAAGGCCGTCCCCTATCTCCAATTTTATTTGCCCTATTTATCGAACCATTGGCTATTGCAATTAGGGGAAAAATGGCCCATACCGTACCAGTATCTGGAATGACTAATATAAAACTCTACGCCGACGATATTGTGTTATTTTTAAATCCAAAGCTCACCAGTCAGTTGGAAATTTTAAAAATCTTCTCAAATTTTCAAAAATTAGGAGGTTATAAGATAAATACGAATAAAACGAAAATTATTTTATGTAATTGCACTGTAGACACTTTATTAACAGAATTCAGGCAAATATACAATACCCTCCCCAAGAGATATTTAGGAATTTATATAACAGAAAAATTGAAAGATCTTTACCTACTAAATTATATGCCAATATTAAAAAGGGTTGGCTCTCAATTAGCTCGTTGGAATCAACTCCCACTATTAATAATGGGTAGTGCCGTACTAATTCGAATGTCTATTTTACCACTTTTTAACTTCCTCTTTAGTGCAGCTCCTTGTGCAATTCAGGCTTCTTTCTTTAAGCAAGTAGACGGTATGTTTTCTTCTTTTCTATGGGCAAATAAGACACAGAGGTTGGCACTTAGCACTTTGAATTGTCCGATCATAGAGGGGGGATTGTCTCTCCCAAATATTAGAGACTACTATTATGCAACTTTTGCACACCACAGTTTTAGGTTTTTCTTTTTAGATGACCACGAGGCAGATTATTTTTTTATGAAAAAGATTCTAATTGAATTTAAGATTAATGACCCAGTAAGAGTGACCAAGTACCCGAAGAAAGTACGTTATAAGACTATACAATGGCTACTCAAAGAAAGAGCCCAGCTCCTGAAATATTTTGATATTTTTAGAACGAATAGCTCAACTATCTTAACAAACTTACATATAGGAGAGACGGTTACTTTAGATAAAAACACCCTGAGACTTTGGAAAGAAAACGGTTTTGAGAAAATCCAGGATTTTATTCTGGGGAATAGCTGGAAAACCTGGGAGGAAGTAGAAAGGGAGATCCAGCATTCAAGCACAATTTTAAAATTGTCCTTTATTAGCCTCCATGTCTCATTGAGAGGTAGCTATAGGTAACTTATTTTACAAAACATATATAAGTGAAACATTAAACAGTCCAACACAGAGGAAGATTAGAACTTGGATAAAAAATGTAACGAAGACAAATCAATCACTTTATATGGTAAGGTGAGAGACAGGTGGAAAAAAAGAGAAGATATTGAGATTAACAGATTCACCTGGGATAAAGTTAATAAATATAATAAATCCATATTCCGAGGTGCTAATTTTAAACGGATGCAATTTTTCACTAAATGGTTAATTTATAGAACACCTTCGTTTCTCCACAATATATATATCCTCAAGTAGAGGATAAGTGCTTTCGCTGTGAAGAAAAGGGCAACTGGAAACATATTATATGGCAATGCACCAAAATACAGGAATTTTGGAAGGATACTGAAAAATATCTCAGAAATACAATAGATGTCCAAATCTCATTTAACAAATCTATTTCGGTCTTTGGCTGCTTCCCTACCTCCTCTGCCTACGATGAGTCCCTATTTATAGCATCCCTTGTAGCTAGATCACTTATTCTGCAACTTTGGAAAACAGACAAAGTACTGACTTTTAATGCATGGAAACTTAAAATATCTAAGATTCAGGGGAGGGAAAAAAAATATGCACTGAGGTCAGGGGCACTCAAAAAGTATCATAAATACTGGAGTGTGTTTGAATACTACTCATTGTGGGATTTTATCTTTAATTTTTTACTTTCTTAAGATTGGATCTTGGCTGCACAAGGCTGGTTCGACTGCATAGGGTCCTTTGTAAGGTTTAATTTAAATAATATTTAATAACAGATAGTTTGCACATTGCACATTGCACTTTAAAGAAATATCTTTTTTCAGAATCTGTATTTATATTACGACGTATTTGTAATTCGCCATGTATGTATTTTGCATTTTAAAAATATTATGCAAAATTGATATGTAATGTTTTCACGTCTATGAACTCTCAATAAAAAAAAGAAAAATGTACAAGGTGCGGCAAAAGTGGATGCAGGCGGGAAGCTAACAGTTTACACAGTATTTTGGTGTCCGTATTTATCATGGTGATTGGGCGGTATCCTGAGGGTGCCCAATTGTCCCCTCTTGGCTTCAGGATCATGTATATTTCGCCCTGTCTCACACAAGGTGGGAGGAAACCTTTCTCGAAGGCCTCCTCATACACCTACAGGAGGGCTTGGGACAACGTTCCCGCAAAGACCCGATAAAATTCTGGGGGAAAACTGTTACCACACGGGGACTTAGCTCCCGGAAGCTGCTGTAATGCGGCCTGTATTTTCTCGATGGATATCGGCACATCTAAGTACTCCCTTGCCTGCTCGAGGAGTGTCTTCAGGGTTAAAGTCTGTGGGTAGGGAAGAGAAAGCTCATTCTCTCACCTCGGGTCCACCGTATAAAGTAAACTGACTGAAGATGAGACTGGAGAGTTTGCAGTATCTCTGCCTCGGAATGGGCCATTATTTAACAGCTTAAAGAGATATGTGTGTGATTTCTACATTATTATTGCTACATTATTTAGAAGGCGAGGCTATCCTCTGCATATCATACAGCAACAAATTGACAAGTCTTTGTAGTTACCCAGAGAAGCACTTATTTGGAATACCAACGCCAGAAACAAATGTGACAGAACTCCATTTGTAGTTGACTATCATCCATCGGCTCCCAACTACAGAAATATAATGCAAAAAACATTTCCCTTACTGTCCACTTGTGAAAAATTGCAAAAGGTTTTTCCAAAACCGTCAGTCATTGCTTACCGCAGAGCTCCAAATTTACTTTTTTTTTTGTGTCCTCATATATGCCACCAGAAAATGTATGCTCTAGATGGGATCTTTCAGGGCCTTTCGCACATATAGACTTAGATTCCGCCCCTGGATTATGTGCGCGGCCTACCAAAATCGCCCAGAGGTAGGCTGTCTCCTTGCCCAACTCCCTATTACCTGTTCACCGGGGAGGACCGGACCACAAAACCTCTGGCATAATCATTGGACTCTTGACTATTTTTACGACCTATCTTTTAGCGCGGACCAGATCTTATTGGCACTCTCTCCACCACACAACCTATCTGACTGGCCAATCATCATAATACTTTTTAAGCAGTCAGCAAATCTTGGGGGGGGCCTTCGACTTCCACTCTCTGCAAATTTCCCTCCTGGCAATAATTACAACATAAAACAAGAACTGTGTGACTGGACTATTCATTGTGTACCCCTGTGGAAGGCCAAAGAAAATCAGCCTGGAGGAACAGATAATTGGTATTCGTAAAACCTCCTCCAGGAAATCACACACATGTCTCCAATAACTGGTAATTTCTTGGCGATCCATAAACATGTGTAGATCATCTGCGGCCGAAGAGTTACACCTTGGACAAAGATGATTTTCAGCAGATATCCTACATAGTTTGGCAGGGGTCCAATAAACCCTATAAGCGGTGAATAGGTGGTTTCTTCTGAGATTAGCTGGTTAATTTATCTTTTGTGACATAGTAAATGAATCAGCCCAGACTTTCTGTATCTCCTCTCTATTCTCCAATATGGAATTGCCCCATAGACTTATTATATCGGAGTCCAGACTATCTTTTGCAGTCACCAGAGTATTGTACCAGAAGGCCACCTCCCGCTTCCAGCATTCCTCCTCTGCTGATGAAATCTAGAGACTGGGTCTCCTCAACCTCTCCCCAGCCTTGTCTTCCCCACCATGATGACAATTGATAGTATTTGAATCTTGTGAGGGACCTGCCAGTTAAGTTAGATAGAGATTCCCAATCCAAGAGTTAAGTGTTAACGCAGAGGTCTCCCTACTTTCCCAAGCCTGCTTCCTTCAATGGTTGTGCCAGCCTATCCAACAAGCAGTCCGGGGTGCCCGGGGAATCCCAGATTGGGGCTTGTGTGTTATAGTAGGGGATCCCCAGGATTTTCCGAATATGCAGCCAAATTTTCAGTGCCGCTTGTAAGATCTTCAAGCGAACCTTTTTGTAGAATTTTTGGTCCCCAAATTTATATAGAAAGAATTCAAGACCTTGAGGCTGCTCCGATAGCATTGCCTGAAAAAGACGGCCGTGTGAGGAGGAATCTAACTTATTGGCCAGCCCTCTAAAATTCTTAAACTGGAAGGCATAGTAATAAAAAAGCAGATCAGGTAAAACCAAGCCACCTAGTTTCAACCCTCTTCTTAATTTCCTCCACGCTATCCTTGGAGTTTTTGTGGCCCAGATAAATGACCCAATCTTCCCTTGGAGGTTAGCAATATATTTAGGGTTAAATATTAAAGGTATACAATTAAACAAAAAGGTTATTTTGGGGAGGATGGTCATTTTAACCAAATTCACCCTTCCATATATGTTCAGGGGCAAACTCCCCACCTAGTTAGTAATTTATCTACTTTCTTCACCACTGTGTGCCAACTAGTTTTAGGAGTATCCTCTAGTTTCTGTTGAGCTATATACCTAGGTATCTAATTTTAGGTTTGGCCCCCTGTACCGGATCTGTGCTGTTCCAACTCATTATGTCAGTTTTTTCTTTATTAATTTTGTAACCGGATACCCTGCCGAAATCTTCAGCTAATTTAAATAATGTAGGAATAGCCTCTATAGGGTTAGCAGTATAAAGGAGGAGATCGTCTGAGTATAAAGCTGTTTTAAGTTCCCATTCCCCCATTTTAAAAGGTGTAATAACAGAGTCCGATCTCAGGGAGCAAATGAAAGGCTTGATATATACATCAAACAGGAGAGGAGACAGGGGACAGCCCTGCCTCGTTCCTCTGGAGATGTTAAACCAGTCTGTCAACTCCCCATTAACCAATACCTTGGTCCGTGGGCTCCTATATAAAGATTTAACTCCCTCTATAAAAATAGAGGGGAAACCAAAACGTGTCATAGTCTCCCTTAAAAACACCCAGTTGACCAGGTCAAACGCTTTAGCAGCATCAATCGCGACAATGGTCAGTGGCAGCCCTTTATCCTGAGCTAAATCGATTGCCCCGATTATTTGAAACGTACGCTCATTGAGCTGTATGCCTGGTATGAACCCTCTCTGATCAGGATGAATAATAGCCTTGATGACCTTAGCTAATCTGGTTGCTAGGATTCCCGAAAATAACTTCAAATCAGAATTTAAGAGAGAAATCGGTCTATACGATTCTATTTTTTGAGGATCTTTATTCGGTTTTATGATTAGGGCAATCGTAGCCTCCAGCCATGAAGGGGGAACTTCACCTCCCTGTAGAAAAATTCAGTTGAAGAATGTCATAAGCCCGGGCAGAATTTCCTCCAGGTTGTCCGCATACACCTCTGTTGGCAAGCCGTCAGGTCCAGAGGCTTTCCCTCGACTCATCTTCTTCATCTGCGCCCTTATCTCTCCCTCTGAGATCTCAATAGCCAACATGGTCTTATCTACTTCACACAATTGTGGCAAATCCTTCAACCCTAACCAAGCCTCCATCTCCTCAACTCCACAACAGCTATCCTCTTGATAAAACCCCCTCATAAACCCCTTAGCTTCCTCCCTAATCGTTTATTCTTCCAACAGCAAAGCCCCCGAATCCTGCTGAATTAATGAGATGATATTTCTACTCCGCTCTGATCTCGCCTTCCAGGCCAAGAGAGCGCCACACTTCTCTCCGAACTCATAATAGTTCAGCCTGCTGACCTACCACCTGTCCTTAATTATTTTATCAGCCCTTGCTTTAAATCCTAACTGTAATTCTAGGAGTTCTTTTTCCAACCTCGGGATATTGTTCCTATCCCCGATGGCTGCTACCTGTAGTTGTAATTCTTTCTGCTTTATAGTTTCCAGGTCATCTGTTTCCCTTTTCTTAATTAACCTCCTTCTATACGTCATCTGTGAACCAAGTATACCTCTCAAATAGGCCTTAAAAGATTCCCACACCAGTTGCTCTGTGCCAGTGCCTGTATTAAAACGAAAAAACTCTATAATACTTTCCCTAACCTTAAGTTTACTGTCCTCATCCAACAAAAGTGTTCTATCCAAAGTCCATCTAACCTCTATAGGCCTAGCCCTTAAATTAATTACTAGTTCCACCACTGAGTGTTCGGACAGGCTTATCGGAATATGAGATACAGACACTACATCCGGCATTATAACACGATCTACCAAGAAAAAATCAATTCTGGTGTACTGTTTATATTTTTTGCTATAAAAAGAGTATTCTCTAACAGCTCCATATTTAGCTCTCCACACATCCTGTAGGTTAAAGTCCCTCATTATGTGCCTAAGAGCTGAAAAAGAATTATTCAGAACACAGTATTTTGCTCTAGAAGTACGGTCTAACTAATTATCGAAAACTAAATTAAAGTCTCCCTCCAATATCACAGGTGCGGTATGTTGTAGTAAATTACTCCCTAATTTCAAAAGGAAACTGGGATTATCCTCATTGGGGCCATAATATACCGCACATGTATACGGAGAACTACCAATGGAGAGGGCTGCCACCAACCATCTGACAGACGGATCGGTGTCCCATTTCAGGACCTTAATCCCCTTATTTGCTCTAACAATGATGGCTACACCCCTTGAAGTACCCTTTTGCTGGAACATAGTACCTCTTGGACCCAACCTAATTTTTCAAAAACTTGTTTGCACAGTTTATCCTCTAGATGTGTCTCCTGTAGTAGATACACAAAGGCTTCAGAATTTTTTAGGTATTCACAGACCCTAGATTGTTTTCTTCTACCCCCTAAACCGTTAAGATTCCAGGAGAGGAATTTATTACTAATAACCATACTAATAGCCATATCTGAACTTAAACCAGAGCGCGCCCACCTTCCAGAGCTCCAGCCGGCAACCTAGCAATTTTGCAACATATTAGGAAATTTTTTCGTTTTGACCCCCCTCCCCGTGACCCCTCCCAAACCCTCCCCCAGGGAACCAACCCATCCATCAGGCGCTGTTCTCGACTATATGGAGCCCCCCGCACCCTCGGCACCCTCGGCACTGCAGCTGTTTATTGTTTTTTTTTATTTATTTTTTTTTTTTTTTGCGGATACAATATACCATATCATTCTCCTTCTCTCTTTTTCTTTATTTCTCTTCCGTCCCCTTATCTTCTCTCTTTTTGTTTTTTTCACCCCCCTTCCTTCTTTTTTTTCCCCCTATAAACCCTCACCCAATGGCAATCCACCTGTATAAATCTTCTTCTAATAACTTAAGATATAACTATTTCCTCATCTGGGTCAAAAGTTCGTCAACTTCCTCCGGGTGATTACAATTATGCATTTTATTGTTCCACATCACCTTTAGGAGAGCTGGGAATTTCATCTGCACTTGTGCCCCCAATGACCTAAGTTCTGGCATCCTAGAGCCTAATTCCCACTGTCTCTGGGCTGTCCGGCCTCCTATATCAGATCTAATTTGATATGGGTTGGCTCAATAGTGGAGGGTGGAACGTGTGAGACACCTGCTTAAAATTAATTCCTTGACAATATATATATGGAAATTAACAGGGATCTTCCTAGGCGCATTCCGGTCAGAGTGTAGCCTAAAGGGGTCTCTATGCACCCTTTGGATCTCTGTCTCAAGATCGATGTCGGGTCGATCTTTCAGGACCCGTACCGTAGTAATTTGCACACAAATCCCTTAATATCCTCCACTTCCTCCCCCTCTGGGATTTTCAAAATTCTCAAGTTGTTCCTACGGGTCTGCATCTCCAAACTCTCCATATCCATTAATAGAGACCGGTTCTGTGTCTTTAGAGTAACAATATCCTTAGAATTCCCCAATGTGGACTCCGATAGCATAGAAACCTTACTCTCCAATGCACTGGTCCGAGTGCATATGTCCTCCAGCTTAGTCTCCAACAGATCGAATCTGTCATGCAGACACCTTTGATTGGCCTCAGAGACTTGAAACTTGCTCATTAGGTCTTGTCTCAAAGCTTGAAATAAGAGACTGATCCTGTCCCCCTCTAACTCAGTACCAACTGAACCTCCTAACTGCTGAGGGACAGGACTGCCTTGAGACATCCACTGTGCCTGTGCCGAAGTATGGGCCAGAACCTGAGCCTGAGCCTGAACTGCATCCAAGGACAGGAACTGGGGCAGGGACTGGGACTGTGTTGGAGGAGACTGTGGTGCCTGAGTCTTACTAAGGCCAACTTAGGCCAGGGACAAAAACGGGTCTGCGGGTTCAACCTGAGGCTCTACTGGCAGAGCTCCAAATGTACGATCTCTTATTGTGAGAGCTGAACTCAAGCAAGCTGTAACAAATGCAGGGGTTCATTGCTGTGACTCTAAAAGGTGCATCATGTGTGAATACTTTTTACAAACATCATCAGTTACTAGTTATGTTACCAGAAGGACCTATGCAATAAGGCAGCTTTGGCTAATTACTTTCATGAAAAAGTCAACAATATTTATCTAGAGTTCACATCTCAGGATAATTCCATCGCCTATCCGACCAATATTATACCCCCTGAATGTTCTATAACGCAATTTAAAGAAATTAATGAGTTACAAATAACTGATATTATTAAACTCATAAAAACAGGATCAGCGTTGGACCCATGTCCACCTAAAGTTCTCTTTCCTATAATTGACTCAATTACGGAGGTAATTATGCAAATATGCAACGCCATGTTTAAATCAGGAATCTACCCCGACATGTTAAAAAACACCCTTCTAAAACCGCTTTTTAAAAAAACGCATCTGGATAAAGATGAATTGAAGAACTTCAGACCTATAGCCAGCCTCCCTTTCCTGGCTAAGGTAGCAGAGAGAGCAATAAATTGTCAGCTGTCTGAATACATTGAGGAGCATCATTTGTTAGACGACACGCAGTTCGGCTTCCGTAAGCTTCACGGCACGGAAACCGCTCTCATCAAAGCCGCCGAAGATATTAGACTCATTGGAGATCAGGGAGGGACAGCAGTGCTTGTATTACTGGATTTATCTGCGGCCTTCGACACGGTCGATCATTTTATTCTGATCAACTATGTCGCCAACATCGGCATTCAACTCAGAGCTAAGAATTTGCTGGCCTCCTTCCTGGCAGGAAGAAAACAGACTGTCACATTAGGACCATATCAGTTGGCCGAATTGTCTCTACCCTGTGGGGTTCCTCAGGGCTCATCCCTTAGTCCGACACTTTTTAACATCTATGTGTCAGACCTAGCTAGAGTTATTAAATCATATGGGATGAGCCTTACCTCCTACGCCAAAGACACACAGTTGGTGCTCGCCATCAACAATGATGGTGAAGAGGTCGCTGAACGCTTTCAAGAAGGCATGCTGGCCATCCAAGACTGGATGGCCAGCAATTGCTTTAAACTTAACTCTGAGAAGACGGAGGTTGTCATCTTTGGAAAACTCTTCCTGGTATGGCCATCCTCCTGGTGGCCTTCATCTCTGGGATCTCTGCCCATCCCTGTACCAAGGGTCAGGAATCTGGGAATCATTTTTGATGACAACCTTAACTTTGTCCCCCATGCCAACCAAATAGCCTCAACAGCATTCCACAAGTTAAGACTGATAAAAAAAATCATCCAGTTCCTACCAGATAGTGCTGGGAAAACATTGGTAAGCACGCTGGTACTTTCTTCATTGGACTAATGTAACGGCCTGTTCACTAGCGCACAATCTCGGGTCATAAATAAAATGCAGATGATACAAAATGCGGCAGCGAGACTGCTTTCAAGGATTCCCAAATTCAACCCGATCGCCCAGTCTATCCGGAACTACCACTGGCTGACGATCAAGAATCGTATAAAATTCAAAACTCTATGTCTTTCGTACAAAGCGGTACATAAACAAGGCCCTCAGTTTCTCAGAGAACAGCTTACTGCCTACTGCCCCACCAGACTACTGAGATCGACGAAAGCGTTTCAACTAGTGGTACTGCGCACAAAGACTGTCTCCTGGGGGGATAGACGTTTTGTGGTCACGGCAGCCAAACTTTGGAACACCCTTCCACTACAGATTCGATCTAGTCAATCTCTTTTTCAATTCCAAAAACGGTTAAAGACCTGGCTGTTCAACCAGTAACCCATCCGGTACACTTAGTCACCTGCCTCTTCTCCATTAACACTTATCCCTGAGTCATTTACATAATCTTTAGCACCGAGACGCCCACGGGCATTTGTTCGTGCTCTATAAATGTCAAAAATAAATAAATGAATAAAATACATGTCGCTCAACATGCATTATTTATGTGATTCAGGGACAACGGCAAAGCTGTAAAAAACAATATGTAGGCCAAACAGTGAATGCCCTCCGCACACGATTCAGGAACCACAAATCAGCAATAATTAATAAGAAAATTGACCAACCTGTAGCCAATCATTTTAACCTTGTGGCTCATTTACTATCAGATTTGAAGATTTTCCCTGTGGAACATGTCTCAAAGGAAGAACTACTGGACTCAGGGAAAACTTCTGGATGTACCGTTTAAAATCATTGCATCCAGATGGACTGAACATTACTGACAATACAACCTGATTACTGCATATCTCAAGAACTCTCAGGACTGCATTGATTCCACATTCCAAATGGAATCTTCACTCATGATGCTTTTTGAAAATTCAGCTGTGTCATCTGTGCAGCCACTGAGCTTACCATCTTGAAACTACCTGAGGAAGGCGGAAGCTGAAACGTTGTAGTGGAAATATATTTTTGTTCTTTGGTTAATCTATCTGTTTGAGTCACTTCTTTCTTGGATATTTTATTTCTTTGTGACTCGTATCCTTTTGGATCCAGATTTTTGCCCTGGCTGGCTGTTGTTTTCTTGTGATCCTTCATCTTCAAGTATATATATATATATATATATATATTTTTTTTTTTTAAAACCATTTCTGAAATCTGCATAAAGATCAGACACCGACACAGGGGTAGCATTGCTATTCCTTCCTCATATTTATTTCGATATTATCGCTATGACACATTTCGGCGTACCTGCCTTGTTCACATAGGCAGTCATTATAAACAGACTGCTTTTTTTAAACAGAGTACTGCGGTCACATGACCCAGTTTTTCAGTGGCTAGGGAAGACAGACTTGCGTTGCTGCTTAAAATCAAAGTATACACTTTCTCCTTACAGATGTTTATCAAATCAATCATAACCACAATTCCATCATTGTCGTCAACATTTGAAAAAATGACAATATCAAATCATGTCAGTTAATTTGTCAATTTCGAACCCTAAAGCGCCACAGTAGTGTTGATTGGTCTTGACATAGTGAACCATGTATTTTCAGAACAAATGCTCTACAAGGCTCCACTTTTTTGATTTGTCTCAAAAATAGTGCACACTTCTTTAGGGCCCTAGCACTAAATAACAAATCGTTATTTAATACATTAAAACCATATCAATGGATAAAATCATGAACTTAAAATAAATATATATACATTTGTAAAGGAGTCCAAAATTCACTTCAGCAGCATTGATACTACTATGTATTCATCGACTAAAGTGCAAGTGCAAGTTCCATCGATTGGTTTATCATTTAAATTCAATTAGTTCTGTTGACTTTAGAAATTTTCTCTGAAAATATCTTCCTTTCATAATACACCATTGTATCTGCCAAGTAAACCAAATACATCACATTTAGATATATAATTAAACTCATTTATAATGCAAATCTAATGCAATACTCGACACGATAGATCGATTTACTCCAAATAAAGTGCAAGTGTTTTACAGTACTCAAACTACAATTCTATCTTCTTCCTATGTGCAAAAATTGCTATTGAAAGTGCAAGTGCTTAGCCATACAAACAAACACAAATGATATTCTAAAAATGTTAATTTACAAATTATGATTAGTTCATGGTGGATTATTCATAAAGGTACTTAAACTTAACTCTAAAATATTCCATCTATTGATTATTTAAAACTTATAATACAATCTATGACTTGATCTTTCCGGTCTGTCTTCCTATCTCTGTTATATATTAAAAATGACTTTTAAAAATCTTACTTAATGGATAACTTATTTAAATTAAGTGGACATGCAGATCCTCTTCAGCATTTAATCCATGTGGATTTTTTTTAATTAAATAACTTTATGTATTTTGACTCAAGATGGCAGAGTTTGCCTTCTGGATTTCCATCTCTTCTTAACTTTTGTACTTGATCAATGGCAAAATATGATAAGTCATTAATATTTCCTTTGTGCATCTCATTAATTTGGCGAGTTACCACATAGCTTTTGTCATTGTTCTTTACCGCCCTGAGTTGTTGCAGGATACGGACATGTACCATGTGAATTGTACTGCCAACATACACTTTAGGACAAGTACACTGAATAATATAAACCACATAGTCACTTTTGCAATTTAATGAACACCTTATTTTCCATGGGCTGCTCATCAATGGAGATATGACCTGTCGTTCATTTTTACCAACCCTACATTCTTTTCACTTAAAACATTTATGGAAGCCAGGACTGGCCTTTAGCCATCCTCCCCCTTTTGCTGTTTCCGGGTTGGTATTAAGTCATTTTTCATGGATTTTGCTTTATTAAAAGTCACCATGGGTCTGTGTGATATCATCCCATGTAGTATAGGGTCTTGTTTCACTAGATTCCAATGCCTACACAGGCTATCTCTCACTTTAGCCTGGTAGGCATTGTATCCAGTGATCATCCTGATCTGACTTCCAGTGCTCTTTTTCTTTTCTTATGCCTTCTCTGTGCCAGGTTTTAGGAGTATGTCCCTTTCAATTTTGTCCACTTTGTTTTTAGCCTGCTTCAATGTGTTATACTTGTACCCTCTTTGCAGAAACCTTTTAGTGAGGGCATCTTGTGCTCATGCAAGGCCGTAGGCTCACTACAATTTTGTTTCATTCTCAAATGCTCTGCATATGAGATACTCATTTTCAAATGTGGTGGATGAAAGTGAAGGGAGCCAATGGGTAGAGAGGGCTGACCCATTGCCCCATCCAGTATTCTGTGGTGGTCCGAAGCAAAATGAAAATAAAAAACTAACAGCCTATGGTGAAGGCCACAACCAAAAGCCCCTCTCTGTATTTATATTAGGTATGTTTTTTGTTGAAAACAAAAATCTATAGAGACCGCTCAAGCAGCGTCAACGGACAGACTTAAAAATGATCCCTTGTGCATTGCAATGCAAGCATTTATAGGAGATGGGGTGATACACCATCAGCCAAGAGCATGAGGTGAGAGAGAAGTGCCTCTGTGGACGGAAACCAAAGACCACTCTATTTATATTTCAGAGAAACTGTAACAATAGGTTCCTTAGACAACTGTGCTATTATGCCAGACCAAAAATGGCGGAAATACACAGTTTCTCTCCGAGAGTTAATCTGTGTGTGCTCATGCTACAGTGGAGTAGGCTATGGTTAGCAGTGCCCATGACCATTCTTCTCAGGAAGCAATGCATGTGGATGTGCATTTCCCACACTAATACATTGGGCAATAGGCACTCCTTTATATTCGCCCCACACTCCTGTCCCATCAAATAACAACAAATGTCCCAGACATTACTCCAGCCTAGTGTTCCACAGTGCCTTCTCACTATAGCACACACCTCTCGAAATCTCTCAGGTGAGTAGGAAAACAAGGGCTCTATCAAATGAGGTCTAAGGGGCAGATTTACAACTTCTGGTGCATCTCTGCTAATCAGCAGGTATGCCCCAGAACAGTTGCGACACGCCAAACCACCCGTGCGCCACAACTGATGGCGGCGCATCGTGGCGCACGGATGGGCAGATGCGTGTCGCATCCCCCGGCGGAAAGGCGGCGCATTGCTGTAGTTGCGTCGCAAACACGACTCCGCTCCGGCAAGGCTTGGGTGCCCCTATGCCTAACATGCTGCGTCAATCCTTACGCCTGCTTCAAGCAGGCGCAGGGTTTTGACGCAGCAATCTTGTAGATTTCACTCAGCCACATTTCCGAGGCGTTCCTGCACCGGAACGTCCCACCCTGTGCCGGAACGCCCACATGTGGCACAGGGCTTTACAATGTGATGCATCTCCCGCGTCACAAAAGTGAGGCAACGGCGGCGCAAATGTGGCATACTGGGCTTGTAAATCTGCCCCTAAGTTTATAAAACTCTTACAACATTGCATGATACAATACATTGGGCAGTATGTTTATTTAAGTTTTAATGTTTGCCAGACGCATATCTACAGAGAAAGTAGCAGCGATTAGCAAGGTGCAACACAGTGTGCACAGAGTGAGGAGGTATATGAATGGAAATCAGCATATGAAAGAGAGCTAGAAAAAACATTCCCCCCATTGAATGTTGAAAGAGAAAGACATAAGTAGTTGACTTAATGTGGGCAGTGGAAGGACAACCAGTGCTTAATTTAAGTGAGTGGTTTTCGGTGCTCAGCACCTGTACTTAATTGTCAAGACCAGCACAAATTACACTCTGCCACATGGTGGTGCTGTCTGTCCAATTTACAGATGAGCACAACAATTGTATATTAATTCAATATACATTAAAAAAAAAATAGCTAAACCTGCATCCCAAGTCATTCTTATAGCTTTGGGGGCCTGGAATAGTCGGAATTGTCATACTTATAGGAGTGTTATGCTTTCTAGGTGTGTTGGTAGTGTCATTGGCAACGCTGGCAGAGGCAACGAGTGGGAGCGGGCTCTTGGTGAGGGCCCTGGCACTTATTATTTTACAAATGAAACACTGAAGGACACAAGTCATCTAATCTAAAGTATGGTAAAGAAGCTATGCTTCATGGGAGGAAAGGACACCATCAAATAAGAGGCAAGCAAATGAGATTGTCAAGAAGCCCAAAGCCCCCTGGAAATGTGGGATTGTCCACAACAATAGACAGTTAAAAGCGGTCTGCGGGTGAAACCTAAAAGCAATATCAACAGAAAGAAAACACCGTCAGCATTACATACAACCTCTTTTGTACCACATAATCTCTTTCTTTCAATGCAGATTTTGCACTTTTGCCACGTCATTTCACACAAGTCTTGAACTGCCATTAACACTGGTCAAAACATCTGTTTCTGCATGGTCATGCGGGCCAAAAGTAAATGTTGCACTGGTTGGTAGTGCAAAGGCCAACATTAACTGGCCCTGAGAAAATTGCCTACAACCAAAGCAAAATTGCAAAGCACCTGCATAATTTATGTGATGGTATCCCCTATTCACTCTAAGTATTAGTCACACATATGGTACAATTCCCCTGTTTTATCTACAACATATTGAAATTACAGTCGATTTGGTGCCTTCCAGTGAGTCCTGCAGTGCAAGGTACGCAAATGAAGGCGCCGCGCGCGAAGAGAGTGGGCCAGGGCCAACAGCAGAGTGAGGATGACAGATTTGTGGATGAGTGACGCATCCAGACAGAGATAAATGAGCAGTTCCTACCTAATGCTGCTCATGCTGCCGGTTTCCGATCCAAGCTTGCATCGCTCCAGCTGGCTGGCCACAATCTGGCGCTCTGCCTCCAGTTCCCGAGTCAATCTCTCAAACTGCAGCTCCTGAAATACAGACGTACAGAGTTACTCCGCGGGCGAGGTTAACAAGGGAGCAGAACTGGTGACGAGACATGCTGTGACAGCTGCACGCATGAGGAGAAAAGAGTAACTTAAAATCAATAACTAGATGCGGAAAGGGTAGAATTGACTACACCTGGATTCTAAAATAACGCATGACACCAATTGTAGTAAAGAATAAAAAAAAAAACTGAACCGCAACTGACGCGGCTTTATGTATCGTTGATAGATTGAGAACTAGACCCATACTGATAAAAAACAATGGGCAATGTATTAAGTGGACCGGGTCCCTATAGGTCTCAGACCGGGAAGTAATTAAAAACGGACATTGAAACGGGTCCCTATCGGGCCTTGTATTCATGTGCTTAACTTTAGTGTCAAAAACACGGTTGATCTATTTCTGAAAATGAAAGCAAAAAAGATACAGTAATCCACGTCAGCAGTTTAGACCTTTATATTTCAAATGTTTTATTTAATCTCGCATTTCCTAGTGTGTTGGCTATCTCCAGGATGTTGCATTTTGCACAATGCAGTTTTTTGTGTTTTAAGTCTTTCCCCAAGTTATACAGGCCACTTCCTTTCTGGAGACCCCCCCCCCCCCCCCCACCTACTTTGTTCATTCCACTTAAAGACCTGACAAGTGGGACCAGTCTCCTGCATTATTTGTAAGTGAGGGTGATTTGCACGCGGGAATCAGCTCATAATGTACGCAGAGCAAACAGCCACTGTTCTCAGGCGACACGAGTGGATTAATCATTGGAGACATGGGAGCATATGTATTCTTTTTTTCATGCAACGCGGCACAGCAAGGGAACCTGCTGCACTGCGTTCCTTGAAAGGAGAGAACAGAAATGCTCAATATTTACAAAGCCATGGAGCGCTCTATTAGCTCCGGGAGGGGTTCACTCTAGTCTACTTTTTATGTGTGCTGCAGAATGCAGGGCCCAATGCTGAGCACATTGAAAGAGGAAGTAACGAGAAGAAATAAAGTTATTTTTCCCCTTTACATATCTTTTGGGCAGAGGCGCCATTTTGACGCACGCCCAGCTTTACAAGTCTTTCTATATCTGGGTTGGTGTCACTATACATGGGTGGATGCATGGGAACGCTCATGCAACCCCTACCCAATGCAAAGTACCACAAAGCAGCCACATGTGCACCTTGCGTTACTTTGTTCTTAGTAAATCAATTTAAGCCACACAAAGTGGCTTTGCATAACTTAGTAAATGGCAATAATTATTTTGCGCCAGGGCTGGGTCACTTTTGTGGTGCAGCCCGACACAAAACGTTCGTAAATATGGGCCTTAATACTCTCCCATCAATGACAGCACCATTATGTTTCTATACAATCAATTGTAACACTGACATCAGGACCGGACTGGCCGTAGAAGGCACTGGGCGTTTCCTCAGTGGGTCGTCAGGGTGGGGGCCGGTTACCTGAACGACAGGCTCAGGCTGCACAGCATCGTGGCCACATTTTTTTTGTTTTCGTACATAGAAAATATATACCATTGAAAAGTGACTCGGATTTACACTTTTTATTTCAAATTAAAGCACCTTCACGAAAATGTCTGTATATATGTAAAAAAAAGAAGTCATTATACACATGGCTACAAAATTAACCATAGTAATAGAGGGCAAGGAAAGAGCTTAATAGCCTAGGGGGCCTGGTTCACAAGCATCTGCTATGAATCAAATTAGGAAATGCCAGTGAACATCTCAGATTTACATTAGATTTCATTTACAATAATGGCAGACTTGACTGGAGGAAGCATGGAACTGCTTTGGGCACCGGTCGGATAGTTTTGTGCAAATACAATTGGGAAAGAAATGCTCAATTGCATCTTGAAGATACTCCATATCTGCTGTAGTGTAAATATTTGTAAATACAGTACAATATGGCCGATGCAATCCGAAAGGCTCACTCTGATCTCCGGACTTCTTCCAGGTGAAACCTTGGTGAACCGGGCACGTAGTAGGTAGGACTGTGGTAGTATAGACATTTGAATGGCATCAGCAAACAGTATATCAGTAACCTGATAATGTGACCCCCCTGAAGAATATGCAATATTCAGAGCCATTGGATTTATGTGGCAACAGAGGATAAAATAACGTGACAGGGGAGCGATGGCCTGAATTATGTGGCAAGAAAAGGCATGACTAATAATGCAACCTATCTTGAAATTAAAGGCAAATTATGTATCACAGTCTGTCTTTTTGTTATCTAGATATGTCGGAAAAAGACAATTATCCACATTCAGCAAAACCAATTCTAAAAGTTAGTCATCAATAATGGTGTTGTCATGCGTGAAAGCATTAGGGCAATATTTAATTAATATTCGGCCAAATTCATGAAACGAAAATCGGCTCGCAAGGGCCAGATTCTGAGAATCTGGCCCTTTGCGAGCGCAATTTTTGCATTTGGGATTCATCATCCCAAATGCAAAAATCGCTATTATAGAATTAGCAAAATTGCGATTAATTGCATTTAAGGAATCTCAATTAGAGATTCCTTAAATGCAATTCAAGAAGCATTAAAAAATTGCGAAATCGCTATTTTTGGCCGCTATTTACCGCGAAGTCTGACTTCATGGTAAATAGCGAAAACTGAGAAAAATGCACTTTTGTGCATTTTTCTCAGTTGTATGACAGCTCGTCATGAGGCACGGTTGAGCTGTGCTGATGACGAGCTGAGCTCGTCATGCAAAATGATAATCAAAAAAAGTCAGCATGGGAGGGGAAAACACCTAGCAGCCAAGGTGTTAAGGACTCGCAAAATGGGACAATGATGAATCTATCTGATTGCCCTTTCAACCTCAAATAATAAAACAGCATAAAACAAATACAAGTTTTTACTTTGCAGAAGCCACGTATACATGTACAAAATCTGACAATAGAAGGTGTGTCTTATTTATTCAGTGCATTCCAGATTTATTCTTACACCCCTCTTCAGTGTTAGTCTATTTTAACGCCACAATGCATCGTGAAACAACTCTTTTCACTACGAAAAACATGTAGACGTTTACAGAAAGTTTACTGCTTAATATGTACAAACATTCAGCTTTGAGCACAATTCTTGTGATATAATAGCACATTTACCAGAACAGTGGAACAAGCCTCTTTCATATTAAGGACCAAATCAGACTCCCCCCCCCCCATATCAATTACATTTAAGTACTTTAGTAGTAGTTTGTTTCCTGCTGCAGAGGCTAACCTTTTCTCAGTCCATTAATCTATGATCCATCAAAATAGATTTGTTTTGTTAAAATCTGCACATATGAAGCATATAGTAGAATATGTGGCAGGATCATCATTATATAGAAAAAGCAGCGATCACGAAATACCGTTTTACCAGTGGAACTCAAACATTGTATTTCAAATGCTTACTTTATCCACTATGGATGTAGTCAATAGCAACAGTTGAACATTTCAGACCATCGTCATAAATTCTTACTTCTAAAAGTCGAACATCTATTCATATAGTCTTCCTTCTATGTTTGAAGTGGATATATTATTTTGTAAGGATTCACCAACATCTCCAACATGTATGCCAGGAAATTTGTGCCAGTCAGATTTTTGAGAGTCACACAGATTTTCACAAATCTTGTGAAAATATTGATTTGTACTCTCACCACAGTCATCCAGCCTGGGTACATGACGGTCAGGCAGGACAGGCAGCACATGCTCGGAGGCGGCATCGACATTGTCTTCATGGAAGCCATCAGAAGTACCACCTCCATTCGGCAGCGGCGATGATACAAGATGGCTGCTCCATGAAATCCTCTGCACGTCGAGAGCACTGTTGATCTCAGAGGGTCACTTTGGCAATGTTGTGTGGTGGTCCGGGCACAGGAAAAGGTTGTCGGAAGCTCCAGGGAGTGCAGAGGCAAGTTTTTGTACCTTAAATAGGTCTAGTTGTACGTTTTCTCCTCCACTAACGGGGCGCTCGGTGTCCCGGCTGCCATTTTGTGAGTTTAGAGCTCACAGTTGCCTCAATTGAATGGAGCAGATGCGATGCCTCCCTGAAAATTTTGTGAAGGATTGGAGCACTTTCATTGTTTATTCATCAATAATTTACTTTTTGCCTTCCTGATTATTTGGATGCTATGTTCATCTGGTTGTGGAGAATTTTCCTTTCATTTCCTGCAGAAAGGTGCCTCAACTGGGAGTTTGCTGTGCATTCATTAAATTGTTGTATCATGGGGCTGTTAGTAAACCGCTGGAGCGGAAAGGTTTTTTGGCAAACCTTTGTTCTGGTTGTTAGTTTGTGGAACAATGCCCCCGCTCCTGGAATGTTCTAGTTCCGGCAGCCATTTTGTGGGATAAATAATTGTTATCACCTCAGGAATTAACCCGCCATAACACTTTCTCAGTGTTGGGGCTTATTATCGCCACATTTCAAGGTCGGGTCTACATGTTTCTGACTCTCCTTATATTCCGCAGACTTTCCTACACACTCAGAAATAAGCTTATTCTGTCTTGTGTTGATGTATTGGTTCTCTTTTGCTGAGATCACTCCTCCTAATAGTTTCTATTTCTGGACTAGTTTTGTCCTTTGAGGATCATCCTGTCACATCTTTATCTAAGTGATCCTTATTTAATCATAGAACCACCTCTGTCAGTTTCAAAAAATGGATCCTGCACATTCAAATAAAGCCCAAGGACCCTCCGGTTCTAATGCAAATGCTCGCAAAGAGCAATACTAATAAAAGGGTTAAAAAGGATCTTTCCTCTCCCAAAAAATCACCTCTACCTTACATTATGGATGAACTAAGAAACATTAGTCCATTCATGGCAGATATCACTGCAACGCTTCAAAGAATCAAAGCTAAATGGTCCGGTCTGGACTTAATACTCACAGACATCGAACAAATGATTAGTAATGCGCAGGATGCTGTCCCTAAAGTGAATATTTTATCTAAAGAGATTGTTCAATTGAAAAAAACAATTGAGGATTTAGAAAATAGAAACAGACGTAACAACCTAAGACTTTAGGGTATATCATAGGGTTCTGAAGGCAATTATATGATTTCTATTCTGAAGGTTCATATTCCACAAATAGTTGGCTTACTGAAATCGGCAAACCTCAACATTCAGAGAGAGCACAGGATAGGTCCTCTCAGTGCAGTGGCTACAAACAGACCAAGAGGAATCATTGCCAACTTCCTTTTATATTCTGATGTAATGGCAACTATGGCTGCAGGCAAACAGTGTAAACAAATGCTCTGGTCTGGTCACAAAGTCTTCTTCAGTCAAGATGTTTCAAAACCCACTAGCAATCGTCGGAAAGAGTTTCTAGACCTCAGGCCTATGCTTGGATCTATGAATGCCCGGTACAGCCTTATCCATCTGTGTTTTTTCCAAGTAACATATAAAGACAGAACAATCACTTTCGAAGATCCTGTGAAGCTCAAGAACTTTATTCACAAGACAGAAGATATGGAACTTAGTAAAACCTAACTGTTTTCTCTTTCTTTATTTAGCAGGTTCCCATTAGTATCTTGTCTGCCATTGTTGTCTTTGTTCCCATCGTGTACCAGTTACATTGTCCATGTTTCGTTTGGTGGCGTTATCTTTCCAATGGTGGGTAAGTCATTATGCGTTGTATCTGCTCAGCTCCTTTTTCACTAATACAGTCCCTCCATTATCTGTTACTATTTTAGTTATTTACTTTGGAATCGCTCAATGGAGTGATGTTGGTACTTCTCGTCCCTCCTTTTCATCTTTATTATCTTTTTTGTGATCACTACGGCTAAAGTCCTCTGGCTTTTCGTCGTCTTTTTTACATATGTATTTCAGAGGAGACTACATTCTCCTTCTTTTCTTCTTCTTATTTTCCAAATCTGTTTCTGTGGCCCTCTACTATACTCTACCTTGCTGGTTCAGTCTTGGAAAGCTTGTTATATATTTTGCTCACTTTTTCTTTCTTGCTTCATATTTTCTCAACTACTTTACTTTAATGTCACTTCTGTGTCTGCTGATTATTTTGTTTATTCGGATCTGTATTGCCATCTATCACACTCGTTTTGGTTGATTAAGTCTTGCATTTATTTCAGGTTTCATTTATGTCATGTTAAAGGTTTTATAATTTTAATCTTGAAATTCTCTCGCATTTTTCCTCATGAGTAATTTACCTATTATGTCATAGAACGTCAAAAGTCTTCATAATCCAGTTAAAAAGCAAAGAGTTTTGACTTGATCAAAACTGAACTGTCAAATTGCTTTATTACAAGAAACACATCACAAAGAACAAGACATAAATTCTATTAAGAGACAATTGGTTGGGAATGTTTTTAGTTCCCCCGCTGTACATAACAAAAATGGGGTTCTTATATTGTTTCATAAGTCGTTATTATTCAATTGCTAAATGAATTCAAGGATGATGCTGGAAGGTGGCTTCTGATAGATGTGAAGATAAATAATACACAATTTACAATTTGTAATGTATATGGGCCAAATGGAGTGGGCCTATTATTTTGGACTGATTTTTTTTCTATGTTGTCCACCCATTCATCAGATAACCTGATTGTTCGTGGTGATTGGAATCAGCTTAACGACCCATTTTTAGATCGCAGATCACAGACCAAATTGTCCCCACTAAAATGCATAGAACCTTTCAGAAAGCCATAGCCGCTCGAGGGTTGGTTGATGTCTGGAGAGCATCTCACCCTGATGTTTTGGAATTCACTTTCTTTTACCCCGTCCATTGGTCCTATTCCGGAATAAATTACTTATTGTTTACCCAACATACACTTCAATCCTTAACACATGCAGAAGTAGGATAAATTCTCATCTCAGATTATACCCCCGTTATTGTAGATCTTGATTATCCCAACCATGGGCATCCACAGAAATGTTTCCAGGGGGAGGCAAAATATTAACTTCATCACCAACCTCCGACATGATTGAGCACAAGTATTAAATACATTTAATAAAAATCTAATAAGACAAAGAGCTTAAATAAACAAAGAAACCCATAGGGGGAAGAGAAAAATCTTGTGAGGCGCCACAGCAGATGATGTGGCAACTACCATACCACAGAGGGAAAAACTAAAAATGGCCAGAAAAAACAAAAAAATTCTATATCAGGTTGACGTGGTTCTAGAGCATGGGTACTCACAAACTTTCTCTCGGCGGGGGGGGGGGAATTTACAGTGTGGTTTGTGGCAGAGGGCTGCACCGGTGGGGGCGGGGTCAGTGGGGGAGGGGGTTGGGGCTAGAGCAACAAAAAAACTATGACCATGAGGTTGAACACATGCCCCTGCAGCGGACGCCTTCATCCACTGAGCCACCAGACCAAGCATACACACATCTCTCTCTATCTCTCGCTCTCTCTCCTACCTCTCTCTCTTCTACCTCTCCCTATCTCTCTCTCTCCCTCTCTGTCTCCCCCCCTCTATCTATCTCTCTTCTCTCCCACTATCTGTCTCCCTCGCTCTATTCATCTCTCTTCTCTCCCTCTCCCCGTCTCCCTCCCACTCTCTCTCTCTGTCTCCCTCCCTCTATCTATCTCTCTTCTCTCCCTCTCTCTGTCTCCCTCCCCCTCTCTCTCTGTCTCTCTCCCTGTCTCCCTCCCTCTCTCTGTCTCCCTCCCTTTCTCTCTGTCTCCCTCTTTGTCTGTCTCTGTCTCCGTCTCCCTCCATCTGTCTCCCTCTCTCTGTCTCCCTCTCTCTCTGTCTCCCTCTCTCTCTCTGTCTCTCTCTGTCTCTCTCTCTCTGCCCCCTCCCTCTGTCCCCCTCCCTCTCCCTCCCTCTATCACCCTCTGTCTCCCTCCCTCTCTAATTATCCCTCAGTCTCCCTCTCTGTCTGTCTTAGTCCCTGCCGCTGTCTGTCCCTGTCCCTGTCTCTGTCTGTCCCTGTCTGTCCCTGTTTCCCTCCCTCTGCCTCCCTCTCAGTTTCTCTCTGCCTGTCTGCCCCTGTCTCTGCCTCCATCTCTCTCTGTCTGTCTCTGTCTCTATCTCTATCTGTCTCCCTCCCTCCCTCCCTCTCGCTCTCCCTCTCACTCACTCTGTCTGTCTCCCTCTCTCTCTGTCTCCCTCTCTCTGTCTCCCTCTCTCTGTCTCCCTCCCTCTCTCTCCCTCTGTCTGTCTCCCTCCCTCTGCCTCCCTCCCTCTGTCTCTCTCCCTCTGTCTCCCTCCCTGTCTCCCTCTCTCTCCGTCTCCCTCTCTTTCCCTCTCTCTCCGTCTCCCTCCCTTCGTCTCCCCCTCCCTCTGTCTGTCGCCCTCTGTCTCTCTCCGTCAGAAGCCATTTATTTATTTCAGGATCTATTCATAAAATATAATCCTAGTACATTAATAAATCACTGGATGCATTTTTCATAATCCTTCACCTATCAAAGTGTTTTCTGTTAAAGAAGAGCAGATCTGAACAACGAATTGGTCTTTTTAATTAGAGAAAACGGCCCGAAAGAACAAAAGGAAGGTGACTTGGAAGGCTCTGGCCTGCTTCTGTGTAAGGATGCTGTGCGGTCCGTGCATTGCCCACACATCTGAACCCATGTGGATGCTGCCATTGCTGTGAAGCATGCCAGTGAATCCCCCCTTACCCCACCGCTTGCTGCAGGCACGTAACATGGCCACTTCAAGACTCATCTGCAGTGTTCTCTTGTTCCATCAGGTCTGCGTTTCTGCACACTGCATCCTGCCACAGCACCATGGACGTCATATTGGGGTAACCAGGGGCCGCGGCTGTGACCCCTGGCTCGTGCCTTTCAACCCATAACACTGCCTTTGTGACACCTGGACCCCTACAGATCACAAAGAGTGAGGGAGGGAAACAGACAGACAGGGCTTCTTTAAAAGACCATTTACTTGTTAATGGGCTAAGTTGTGAATCGCAGCACTCATGCATTGGTGTCAGCTGACACTATTTAATTAAAAAAAAAACACAGGTAGGATGTCTGCACTGCAAGGCACCTTAAAGGCAGAGGGCCAATTGTCATTCTTTATGTGATGATCAGGAGCTGACAGAATGACAATGGGCCACGCCACAGTCTGCATGAGATTCGGAAGGGGTTTAGAGTTCAGAGAGAAGTGTGAGAGGCCCCAAGTGAGAGAACGTTTCAACTCCTGGGGCTTCTCGCACAAGAACAGCACAGCCTGCTGTAATTACCACATTGTCACTGGGCCAGCACAGGACAGACCGGCGATCCAGGGGGGGCAAGCGACCCCCCTTGCCCCCCCCCCTGCGGACGCCCATGATCCCAACCCCATTTCCACCAATCGTAGATGGAGATTTAACAACTCCCTTTTTATTAGATCAACAGTTCTCAGAACAATTCACAGTTTTTTTAATAAGAATATTTCATAAACAATCTTCCTTTAGATTCACAGATGAATAATGTTTGGGATACCTTTAAGACTACTGCAAGAGGTTTTATAATGGACTTTGTGGCCAAAAAGAAAAGACTTAGTAGGGATTCTAAGCAACTCTTAGAGCAGAATAGGATTTTGTAGCACAAATACTTCTTCTCCAATGGTAATGATACATTATCTAAACTTATCAAGGCTAAGTTACAATACAACAAACAATCTTAGGGCAATGCCTGTGATACCCTATTTAGTTCCAATGCAAAATATATAGAGGTCAAAATAAAGCAGGTAAATCCCAGGCAAATTACCTGAAAATTAAAAAGCTGAAATATAAGATTGTTGCCACCACAGGGGTCCGGCATACTAATGACTCAAAAATTTTAGAATGCTTCTCGGATTATTATACAAGTTTATACACCCCTGAATCATCCCCCTCTACTGAACAGTTAGATTCTTTTTTTCAATCAATCTCTAAAAATCCTGATAATGTGGTAAACGTATCTTCCCTTGATACCCCTCTCTCGGAACAAGAGTTATTAAATGCCATAAATCAACTTCTCAAAGATAAAACTCCTAGGCCTCACAGCTTTACTGTACGCTTTTATTTACATTTCAGACATCTTCTGATTCTGATTCCTAAGTTACTTTTCCTTGTTAATCATTTTTTTTAGCACAGGACGAACAGAAGGCTCTTATACTCAGGCTATGCTCTGTTTACTCCCTAAGAAATATAAGGATCTTTCTCAGTGTTGTAACTAACGGCCTATCTCGCTGATTAATACGAATTGTAATATTTTTGGTAAATTATTGGCTCTCCGTATTAACTCTGTTATTCCTGATTTCATTGATATACATTAGTCTGGCTTTGTAAAGGGAAGAACTATTTCAGACAATTCTAGAACCTTCCTTAATATTATTCACTTAGCAGCTAAAATTAGCTCTCCCTTAGCCGCCATAACGCTGGATGTCGAGAAGGCTTTTGATCGAGTGAGTTGGGAATTTATGCTTGGTGCACTGAAATGGCATGGTTTTAGCCCTACTTTTTCCAATACATTTATTTGTTATACTTTCAACCTTCTACCTCGGTTTGGGTCAATGGTACATAAATCCAAATACTTCCCCCTTCATAGAGGTACTAGGCAGGGCTGCCCATTGTCTCCCCTGTTATTTATTTCATTGTTAGAACCTTTCCTGGAAAGAATGCGCGATCCCCCAGATTTCCTGGTTTTCATTTCAAGAACCTAAATATAAAGTACACTGTGTATGCGGATGATATTGTATTATTTATATCTAACCCCTCTACATCCCAGCCAGAATTCTTTTCAGTATTGAACACATACTCTGTTGTTTCAGGTTATAGACTGAATATTCAGCGGTAAGACATCTGACTCATCAATAAATACTGTCTTCCTCATATGTTCAAAGATTCTGGTTTAAAATGGCGCCCAAAAGGTATTAAATGTCTAGGCATCCTCTATTCCAATAATATTAGGAAACTATTAAAATTAACCGTAGTGAGGTTATAACTTAAGTTAATGCATTAATAGAAGGTTGGTCTCCTCTTTTTCTTTCCTGGTGGGGTAGGTTGTCTATAATAAAAATGATGTTGTTACCTATTGTTAATTTGTATTTGTCAATGCTTTCTGTATCTCTTCCGCATAATTTCTTTACAATCATTAATCGTTCTTTAATTCACTTTTTATGGAACAAACGCAAACCTCAAATTACTTTAGCTCATCTCCAACAACCTAAAGATTCTGGTGGGGTACATTTTCCTAACCTTAGATCATATCACTCAGCTTTTACATTGAAACATATTTGGGTTTCCCTTTCTGAAAATCACGTAGATTCATCAACAGTTAGGGGACAACTAGAGCTTGCACGGTTATCTCCTTTTGCTTTCAAGGATGTGGTCCGTATTACCCAACCCAGTAAAGGTTTTATTTCCCTAATACTTACCCATTCTATAGCTATTACCAAACAATTTGTCAACTCCTCTAATTCCAATTCAGAAAATACTTTGAAAACCCCAATTTGGTATAACACAAACATTAAATTAAATATCGGTCAGTTATTCTCTTATGGCTCTTTGCTGGACTTTTCTGAGATACAAAGAAAGTATCACATATCTACCAAATATGCCTCATTTTCAACGCCTTAAACGTCTTCTGCTCCTTTATACTTCTCAACAATCTGTTACAGTTTCAGACATGCATTCTCCTCCTTCCTCAATAGATTTTTCCATTCCATTGAAGGCATCCAACATATACAAACTATTGATTGGTTCCGCTAAGTTGGAAATAAATAAAGTAGAGCTACTATGGAAAGCAGAATTATATCAAGAATTTTCAGTCCATACTTGGAAATCGATATGGGCCAAGATTCATACCTCGTCTTGCTCAGCAAGCACAATACAAACATTATATTATTTTTATAATAGATTATATATCACTCCCACAAGCTTACATACTTTTAAAATCTCCTCTAATACTAATTGTTGGTCTTGTGCTCATGATTAAAGTGATTATTTACACATGTTTTTTGATTGCCCTCTTGTTAAAAAGTTCTGGTTACAAGTTTGGGATAAATTGAATGACATTGTATCAGTATGCTTCCCCTTTGATGTTATACACACATTTTTGGGTGGTTCCTCCCCCCTTTGGACTTCTCAGCAGAAGGTTGGGAAATTTGTTGATTTGATGTTTGTTTAAGCATTTCAAATAATCACATCTAATTCGAAAGATACTTCTAAAATTCCATATATGGCATGGTGGAACCTGTTGTGCCATCATTATGTTTTAGATCAAGCACCTGCTATCTCTCTTCCCTCAAAAATGTAAATAGATTTATTATGGTCACCCCGTACTTCATTTCTATCTAGATGCATGACCCGATCCCCATCTAAAATTTGTATTTACAAACCTCCTTAAAATTAGAATGGTTTATTTATTATCCATTCATAGAGCCACATAGTTATTAGCTATTTGCTTGTTCAACCTTACAGTATAATATATTTTCACCTCTTCTTTCTTATTTCCCCTTAATCTTTGTCTTGTTTCTTTCTTCCCTTTTCTTTCTTTCTTTTGTCTTTCTTTTTTCTTTTATAAAATGATTAAAATGCACTTGTTTAAGCAATGATAGTTATGCATTCCAACTCAAGTTTCTTATGTTTATAATCCAGTGCTATAGAATATGTTTAATTTGTTCAACTATTAAACGTTTATTATCTCCCTCCTATTATCAGAAAGTTATGATACATATATATATATATATATATATATATATATATATATATATATATATATATATATATATATATATATATATTTATTTGTTTTTTTTGCATGTTCAGAAATTTGCTTGGATTGTCTTTCAGATGTCTACTTTTATTAGATGTAATTGCCATTTGTTCTTCAATTTTCTTCAATAAAGCATTCTCAAACTGAAGAAGTACCACCTCCATGAACACTACCACGAGCTACATGGAACACTGGTCTTTCAAAATCCAAATCACAGCCAAATTCACCCTGAGGTGCGCACTCATTTACATACCACCAGGACCATGCACCATCTTTGCAGACAACATTGTGAATTTAGCCATGCCACACATAATTTATACCAGTGCCTTCATCCTCCTTGAAGATTGAACTTTGACATGAATGAAAACACAGACACAAACACCACTGCACCGTCGGAAAACTCGACTTTACATAACATGTGAAAGGACTGACTCGGTCTGCAAGACACCTCCTGGACCCTCTTTTGACAACATTTCCAAAGCCAGGCCAGTGTCAATCAATTGGACAGACCACACCCTCGTCAATTTCACAATCCCTGGCCCAGACCATATTAGACATGCCACTGCTTGGCCACTTCGCTGAAACTGGAACAACAACCCGGAGGGTGGGCTGATGACCAGATACATGGCACACCAGTTTAACCACAGCAGCATCCCACCCAATTCCATCAACAGTAATAATAACCAACTTCTTGACTCCCCCCAAGCACAGCAGATACACTAATTCCAAAACTCAAGCCAGCTGGTACACAGAGGAACTCAGGATGATGAAGAATCACTGCAATGACTGGAGCACAGGTGGAGAGCATACAGAGAAAACTGACAGGAATAGCATTCAAATCTGCCCTCAGATGTCACCACCAGCAGATCTAGACCAATATACACACCACGCTAGCAGACTGCTAGCAGAGAGTATTAACTCCAGCACCAACAACAGCAAAGAGAGCAAACTCTTGTTCTACCGCAGCAATGTAACTTTCATATACATCATGCCCCCACCCCTTTGATTTGAATGTTGAAACCCATGAGATGCACTTTTTCGGTAAGTTTCAAGAAGATTTGTCAAATAGCGCAATGGTTAATAGCAAACTAAAAAAGGCATTTCCTATGCAAACTCAGACTTAACTATAACTACCCACTTTGCAACTGCCACTTGGTAATTTAATAGACATACATATATATCTATCTATGATAGACAGACAGACAGACAGACAGACAGACAGACAGACAGACAGACAGACAGACAGACAGATAGATAGATAGATAGATAGATAGATAGATAGATAGATAGATAGATAGATTACCCTGTGGCGGTTGCCACTGGGTAGTTATAGTTAAGTCAGCTTTTCCATAGACTATGTGTTTTTTGGTTTGCTAATCTTCATGAAACTTTCCAAAAACAAAAGCAAATTCATTTTAGCTCTTCCTGGAACATTTCCGGTCATTGATCAAGTAGAGTGTGAGAAAAATGGGAAGGGGTGCCAAAAGTAAATAGCACCAAGCATTTTCCATAGCCTTCTTTAAGCAGCACTACCACAAAAATTACACCAAATCTGCTGGGAAGCTAGTTCTTGATATGCAGATTGTGCTTTTTGTCATTTGGGGTGTATCCATACATTAGTTTCTGAGGCATGAAAGTTAAAATATATTTCTATATCTGGATGGTTGGGTGCAACAGACTTCAACAAGAGTCTTGTGGGAGCGCCAATTTAGAAATAGAGCGTTCTCATTGGCTGCAGGAGCTTTTTTTCAGTTGGGCCATCTCACTCCAATGGAAGTCAAAGTCCCACCTCAATCCCAAAGGACTCCCGTAGCATTGCACTGAAAAAAAATGGCGGACTGCCTTTATTTAAAAAATATATGGGGAGGGGTGCCAGTGGGGCTACACCTTCCCATACCCATTTTGGACCTGGGGACCCAATCCCAGGGGCACATTCCATAATTAAAGGGAGGGAGAATGCAGCTACCCTCCCTGAGACATTATGGGTCGCAGGAAACCCATCCACCAGGGTTGCATTTCAAAAGTGGAGAAGGCACACGGACTCCCTTTTGAGCCATTATAGGCTCCAGGAGCCCATCCACTGGGGCCGCATTCTATAAATAAGGGGACGAGCGTACAGCTCCCATCTCTGATCCATTATAGGCCCGGGGAATCAGCCCATTTCCCTGGGGCCTTATTCCTTAAGGGGAAGGGGTGTACAGCTCCCTGAGCCATTATAGCCCCCAGGGAGCCCATTCCTAGGGGTTGAAATGTGCAATAATTCGGAGGGGGCAGCACTGCCCCACTCTATAGTAACATGCGAGGCTGCGTGGACATTCTCCTTTTATTATTGAATTGGGCTCTCGGGATAAGGTTCCTGGGGCATATTAATGATAGGGAGGGGAGCTATGTGGCCCTCTCCACTTTTTATTGGATTTGGCCCTGGGGATGATGTCCCAGGGGCCAATTAAGGCTCAGGAAGGGGGCTGCATGCCACCCTCTCCTTAATATGTGTTTTGATCCCAGTAAGATTGTGTCCCTGGGGCCCAAAAGCCAACCATATGTTGTGCCAAATGCTTAGGCAGCGTGGGATTGGCAGCTTGATAGGGGGCTGGCCACCGGGCCTGGTGGCAGAACAAGCCCTGTGGCTAATCCCCCGCTGTGCACGGCTGCTAGCGATGAGTTGGACTCAGGTCCAGGTTGCAAGCCAGGCCTAGCAGCCAGCCTCGCACAAGACCAAAGGCATGGGGTTAGCAGCCTTCCAGTGGCTGCCTGTGGAGAGTTTAATGCAGGAACTGGCAAGAAGCAAGGCTCTGAAGTCTACCCCATGCCACCCATGACGAATGGAAGTTCACAGTGTGGGTTTGACTGCCTCTATGTGGTTGGGCAGCAAGGCCCTGTGATGAACCCCTCCACTGCGCCCAGCTGAAGGCGTAGGATTGGCTGCCTGCAGGTTGGCTGCCTGCGGCCAACCTTGCAGCATGGGGTTATGTTATGTTATGTTAATAAAAGCTTGTAAAGTGCACAGTCACTAAAGGTTGCAGCCCTGCAGGGGCTTGAAGGAGGCCCTGTCACTGGCAAGTATAGCCTTACTATGCATACCAATCTTACAGATTTGTGTCTCAGACAAAGGTAGTGGTTATCACTCAAATATAAATATCAGCTGGAAATATATTTTTGGAAAATAGCTACTTTTTACTCCAAATAACAGTTTGTCATTTTATAAAATGTTGCTATTAAATATAAGCTTTTCATTTTGCAAGCATCACTTTCCCCCAAAAACAATTATATTTTTCAAAACCATACATATACTACAATTTGTTGGTTTTATCAAGTGCTCACATGCACTACCCACAGTCCAGTGGCAGCTGGTGACATTTGAAAGTTGTGCGGCGTAAAAAGATAATCATACTACACCGTAGCGAGCGAGCGTAGTGAGCGAGCCCGAACCCCCTAAGGAGGGTTCGGGGGGAATTTCCCCCGAGAACATTTTGAAAAAAGAGTTGACAAAAGGTGCATTTTCAAGCAAATTTGTGAAAGCTGGAATGTTAATAATGCAATTGTGAAAGTGCAGTTATTACATTAATAAAGTGGTGTCATATAACATAGGTAGCTGCTTATTCAGCATAACCACAGAGCTTCATAACAGACTTTGAAACACAATGCATTGCTGAGTACCTCACAGATGTATTTTAATAACAAACAAATAAACAGGACGCAAACTAGCAGCATTTAAATAGAGTGTTCACTTTTTGTAATTAAAATCAGCATGCCTGTTTTTAATGGAAGCAAATGTCTCAATGACTTGAACATTGAAGTCTGAGTGTGTCCTTAAGAAACCGTCTACAGCATGCAATGTTCCAGCCAAAAAACAAATTGGCTTTAGATAAAAACTTGAAGCAGCAGGATGACACCAGGGGTAAATATAAAAAAACACATGAGCTTGAAAAACTAGTTTTCACTTACATCTGTTAACTAAACATGGGTTTAATTACAAATTACAAGTGGTATCCTTACTAACACCTTAGTGAGACATTTAGTCCATGCTAAGGTTGCTGACTTTGTCCCATCATAATTCCTGAAGCATAATACACCACAGTGAACAGCCAGGAGGCCTATAATTGCTTAAACTTTTTTATGAGACTGACTACAGATATGACATGTACCTCGGAGACCTCAACAATAAATGTAAAAATCTATGATTTGAGCGTTGCTTGTGCCTCACTTGGCAAATCTGTTGTCCCATAAGTGCCAACCGTGATGTCACCTTGACTCTGGCTGCGACATCAGGGAATAAATGCCACGATGGTTCAAGAAGCAGAATGCTCTTTCAAGGCAGCAGAATGTCAATGTTTGACTACAAGAAATGATAGTGTACCTGGCGCACTCAGATTCAATTTACTCTAATGTTTCGATAAGTGTGCAATGTTGTGTAAACGCCTACTGAGCATAAATGACAATAAACCTTAGAGGCCCAGTCCCACAAGGGCGACTGGGACAACAACATACATCAACGCTTGGATTATTTCTGGCAATAAAACGTTCAGTTCATTTTCTCATTTGTTCATTCAAATAAACTTTTATGTTTCCACAAAATTATTAGAAGAATTTTGCATCCAAAATACTTTTCAATTACATTTAAACAATTTCATATGTTACTACCAATATCACAATGTACATTCTTAACTTCACACCCAATGCATTTCGAGACCTTGGTCTCTTCTTCAGGGGTGTAGCTGCAAAAGAAAATATATCATAAGACCAATTCATTTGAAAAAAGTAAGAAATTCTACTCTATACAAATCAGTTAATCATGCCCAGTCACCAGCACCTGTGTAACATGCCACCTCAAACCAAAACTTACTTGAAGTCCTTAATGTATTCCTACAAGAAACAACTGCAAAACAAACAACAAACTTAACCAAAGTCCAACAACGAATTTTGACTGAATTTAAACTTATGTAAAACCAGATCCTATACCTTTGTTTCTTAGAATCAATTCTAACCAAGATGGAGCGATCGCTGACTTCCTCTGTAGTCCTGGCACTGTAAAATTATATGAACCCTAGTCAAAATCATGTAATCCGCTAAACACAGAAGCAAGAGAAATGTTGGTAACCATGCTCTTACCTAAAAACAATGTTCCGATCGTTTGGGAGCCAGAATAAGCTATGAATAGAAATCGAAGAGCAAACTGTTATCCACCCTATGTTTTAAGGGTCAAAACCTCAGATAAAACCTTCTAGCTAGCTTATCTTACCTATCAGTGGATGTCCTGCTCTCGCCACCATCCGTTCTAGACGCTGTCGACAAATGCCATACAGCTCACCGAGCTTCAGGAAAAGAAATAATCCTTCCGCGTCACGTGATCGCGGTTAGAAGATCATAAAGCTCAAAAGCGGACAAGAGTAAATTCGGAGCTCCGTGTTAAGAAAAAATACAATTCGATCTATGTATTCTAATACTTTCAGTCGGAAAAAATCGGAGAAACAAATCTGAGTTATAAGCAGATATGCATGAGGCGGAAATCAAATATTATTAGTAATTTCGCGAGTAAAAAAATCGAGAGACAATCTTAACCCAAATCATTCTCATTCAACATAAAAATATCCTACGTAAATAATATATGTAAGGAGACTCTTCCACTCTTATTGCAATTACCAAGACAATCTCTAATTTTTTGCTGCAATCAACAGAAATAAAAGAAATAAAAGAAGGACTCATATTCAGTGCCATCTCTGAATGCTCATTCATGAAGGTAAACAAAGGACTAATTCTGTCTCTGGTTCTGATTCTCAATACAAAAACTTCATAATGCACAAATACTTAATTAAAATGAAATACATACAATGTGATTCATATAAAATACATCAAGAAATACATGCAACAATGCTTTCAGTATACTATATTACACAGGTGATCATCACTACTAAACTGTTGAAAAATGTGTCATGTTAAGGTATGAATGTTTGTGCTGTTAGGGGGTGAAAAGAACACATTAGAGAAAACACGACATCTCCAATTTGTCATTGAGTCCCGTCGGATTTAGGGTTCTAAGATGTTTTATCCAATATACTTCCCGTTGGAGAAGCTTCTTTGAGTAGTCAGATCCAGGTTGTTTATCCACCTGCTCAATGATTTGGAATTTGAGTTGTGCTATCGTATGCCTCTTGTCTTTCCAGTGAGTTGCCAGTGGAGATGTTAGATTGCCTGTTCGTATTTGACTCTTATGTTCAGAGAGTCTAGTTTTCATTTTACCCTCGGTTTTTCCGACGTACAGTAGCCCACAAGGGCATTTGATGGTATATATTATGTTTTCAGAATCACAAGTACTTCGGTTCTGTAAAGTAATCTTTTCTCCTGCTTGTGGGTGTAGAAGTATATCGCCCAAAATCGCATTGTTACAGTGGATACAATTCCAACATTTGAATGTACCTGTTTTTTGCAATTTCTCTTTTTTCTTTTTTGTCAAAAGTTCTTTCAAATTACTTGACCTAGTATAAGCAAACAGAGGTTTGTTTTCGAATAGTTTGTGGAAGTCTTCTTCTGTCTTTAGTATTTCACAGTGTTTGAGTATACTTCTTTTGATATCCCAAGATGCAGTAGAGTATTTTGAGACAAAAACAGTTCTATCAGTGGTAGATCTTAGTCTTTTTTCCAAAAGTTTTTGTCTAGGAATCTTACGTGCCTTCTGAATTTGTTTTTCAATTAGATCCTCAGGATAACCTCTGGTGAGGTAATTGTTTTTTTGGTACAAACAAGACTCTTCACATGTTTTGTCATCTGAGGAGATCCGGCAAATCCGTAAAAATTGTGAGAATGGTAAATTATTCACCAATGTCGGTGGATGGAAACTGCTATAAAGTAATGCATTATTTTTATCCGCCGCTTTTCTGAATACACTTGTATGTAAAATTCCATCTTTCAATTCAATCTGCACATCTAGGAATGAAACTTAGTGCTTGTCCATCTGAAAGGTAAATTGAATCCTAGGGTCTGCTAGATTCAACATTTGAATGTTGTTGATTGTCTTCTGTACCCTTCCATATTATGAATATATCGTCGATGAATCGAAGAAAGCATATTAATTCTTGTGTCCATGATTCATCTTGCAGAATGTACTCGTTTTCAAACCTTGCCATAAAGGTATTTGCGTATACCGGCGCTCCCGGAAAGCCCATGCTGGTTCCACTTAACTGAATGTAAAATTTGTCATCCCACATGAAATACCTGTTTTTCAGGCAAAATTCCAATATTTCTAAAATGAAGCTTTTTGGTGCATCTAAATCTTCTTGGCTCAATAAGGCCCACTCTACTGCCTCAATTCCGCTTGCATGTGGTATCGAAGTGTATAAAGACACTACGTCGATGGTACATAAGATACAATCGTCTGTAACTTTGTCCTTGATATTTTATAGACATCTCAAAAAATCTGATGTTTTTCAAGTTGAATATTTCTTCCTCCAGTTCATGGATAGCTCTTGAAAGTTCTTCCACAAATAATAAAATAAAATCAGAAGAGCATTTATTTACGATGTTGTACCATTTGTCCATAAATTGTTGGTTGTTCTGCAATCTATATAACATGGGTTTAATGGATAATCATAATCCTCTTGGTATTCTTTTCACTCGATGATACTGGATCAGAGTTGAGGCATGTAGTCTCTGATTTAATTCTCTCCTTGTTAAATATTCTAATTGCCGTAGTTGTTGAGCAATTGTGCCGCTTTGTGCGTTGATTGCAGCAAAAAAATAGAGATTGTCTTAGTAATTGCAATAAGAGTGGAAGAGTCTCCTTACATATACTATTTACGTAGGATATTTTTATGTTGAATGAGAATGATTTGGGTTAAGATTGTCTCGCGATTTTTTTTACTCGCGAAATTACTAATATTTGATTTCCGCCTCATGCATATCTGCTTATAACACAGATTCGTTTCGCCGATTTTTTCCGACTGAAAGTATTAGAATACATAGAACGAATCGTATTTTTTCTTAACACGGAGCTCCGTATTTACTCTTGTCCGCTTTTGAGCTTTATGATCTTCTAACCGCGATCACGTGACGCAGAAGGATTATTTCTTTTCCTGAAGCTCGGTGAGCTTTATGGTGTTTGTCGACAGCGTCTAGAACGGATGGTGGCGAGAGCAGGACATCCACTGATAGGTAAGATAAGCTAGCTAGAAGGTTTCATCTGAGGTTTTGACCCTTAAAACATAGGGTGGATAACAGTTTGCTCTTCGATTTCTATTCATAGATTATTCTGGCTCCCAAACGATCGGAACATTGTTTTTAGGTAAGAGCATGGTTACCAACATTTCTCTTGCTTCTGTGTTTACCGGATTACATGATTTTGACTAGGGTTCATATAATTTTACAGTGCCAGGACTACAGAGGAAGTCAGCGATCGCTCCATCTTGGTTAGAATTGATTCTAAGAAACAAAGGTACATAGGATCTGGTTTTACATGAGTTTAAATTCAGTCAAAATTCAATGCAATTTTATAAATTTTAACTCGTGTTTTTATAAAGTTTATAAATGTATAGTGTATACTTTTATGGTTGTAATAACTCAAATAAAGTTTTAATGACAGTCAAAATTCGTTGTTGGACTTTGGTTGAGTTTGTTGTTTGTTTTGCAGTTGTTTCTTGTAGGAATACATTAAGGACTTAAAGTAAGTTTTGGTTTGAGGTGGCATGTTACACAGGTGCTGGTGACTGGGCATGATTAACGGATTTGTATAGAGTAGAATTTCTTACCTTTTTCAAATGAATTGGTCTCATGATATATTTTCTTTTACAGCTATACCCCTGAAGAAGAGACCAAGGTCTCGAAATGCATTGGGTGTGAAGTTAATAATGTACATTGTGATATTGGTTGTAACATATGAAATTGTTTAAATGTAATTGAAAAGTATTTTGGATGCAAAATTCTTCTAATAATTTTGTGGAAACATAAAAGTTTATTTGAATGAACAAATGAGAAAATGAACTGAACGTTTTATTGCCAGAAATAATCCATGTGTTGATGCATGTTGTTGTCCCAGCCGCTCTTGTGGGGTTGGGCCTCTAAGGTTTAATGTTTGACTACATGCAGAGCACACTCAACCTTTCATACCCCGTAGGTTGGTAAAATGAATATAAAAAAGTGTGCGTTCGTAACATTTTAATTATAGTGCTTAGATACAGTAGAAGAGACGGATCAAGCACTGTACATTATCAAGTCATTATTCTTATTGTTAATATAGGTCTTAGGCATAGGTTTCATACACCAGACCCAAACAAATTCCTACATACAGGCCTCGTGAGGACCATGTATGCTATGGTCAGTTTCTGTAACCATGCACACATTCTGGTCTCTGCCTTCACTTGATATGGGGCCGCAATAGTGGTATAAACGGAATTCATCTTGTGCTGTGTTCAAGCCAAAACACCAGTCGACATTGCCAAGTATAAAAATAATGTCTCTAAATATTTATCTTAACTGTTCACAGTCTTAGATGTACTGAATTGTAGTACAGAGTCATTTTCATCTAAGCTGCAACAGCACATGGATATTATATTTTCCATTCTCGTACGGTGTACTTTTTTCTGATCTGCAAACACTTTTGTTAAAATTAATTACCACTTTACTTCAAATCATGCATGAAATCGAAAGCAATCAGTAATAAATATCCCGACAGTGAACGATGGAGAGAGACACCCATCAATCAAAATCCCCAAATGTAATTTGGACCCTGGTATACCCCCAGCTTTGTAATGACATTAACTATTGTGCATCTCAGAATGCTCGATGGGCCTACGTGCCTAGAATACCAATCTGTTCCTCGGATGCCCACTCAAGGCGCCTCAGTAAGCGAGGTTTGAGTAACATGTTCAACTGCCCATTATGGGATGAGTGTGTTATTGTTGTGTTCTCTTGTTGTGGGATACTGTCTAGTACACACATCAGAACAGTGCTAGCTATTCAGGGTTTCTTAGACTCTGCCTTGTCATGTACCGTGTGCATGACCCGCCTTGGAATGAGGCCCACAAGTGAGGCGGCGTGCAGTCTTGAAGAGGCATTCTCACGTTGGCTCTTCTTTTAACAGTGCAGAGGGCGGGATGTGAAGCTCGCCGCAGGGTGTACAGTTCCCCTCATCCTGAGTATTGCAACCAAAAATCACGGGGCCCTTGCAGAATATGACGACGAGCCTTCGGCCTTTACAAACGGATCGGTTACCGGCCGAGGGGCGGCTTTATATTGAGTCTGTCCGTAGTCTCCTAACTCACAGATATTCACTGGCATTGGGTATAACGGGAGCCCCATGATGACGGATTACCTCCATGTCACGCCCAGCCCCCCCTCGGAAAGGCAGGTAGTGCTCAATACGCTCGAAGGTTTGCCTACAAGTCAAGTCAAGTCAAAGAATTTATATAGCGCACTACATACCCAGAGGGTCTCAAGGCGCTAAGGGAGGGGAGAAGGATTACTTGTCAAATATCCACGTTTTAAGTTGCTTTCTGAATGCTAGGTGGTTCTGGGTAAGGACTAAACAGACTCAATATAAAGGCGTCCCTCGGCCTGTAACCGATCTGTTTGTAAAGGCGAATAACAATAACCGGCACGTCCTTTTTCATTTTCGTTGTGTCTGCCACTGTACCACCACCCACACCAACACTATAGATCTGACTAAAAAGCACTTCGCTTTACTAAGAGAAATGCAGTTGTGCTACGTCATATTACGCACTTTTTTAGGACTCCTGAGTTTTGGCTTATTTAACACAGATAACGTGGGTACAGATGTTTAAATATTGCGCATTTCAATAATCATTGCCACTCGGACACAAGTTTCCAATTTTAAATGACTATAATAAGAAGAAAGAAGTCGTGGCGCCGCACTGTAGCAAATATCACGCGGAGCTAGGCCCAGACAGCGAACGTATGTCAACAGGGGATTTATTGAAATAATTTATATATATGCACACACCTTGCGTCGCTTGTAGAGGTTAGTAGTCAGTGTGTGTCACACACAGTCACTCCCTGTCTGTCACAGTCTCGATGATTCTCGAACCACGATCTCACTCGAGTCGACTCCTCGGACTGCACGTGCTCTCCTGCAGAGAGGAGGATTGAATGTCCAGTCCATCCAATCACTGAATGGCTTAACACACACTAAGCCTACAGTCGTCCCAGTGATTGGGCATTGACGCTCGCTCCCACCCCGCGGTGCAAGACTAGACTGGCAACCGCACACCACTACATGCTGCAGCACTGCAGCAGCCAATCCTGACGCTGCTCTCTTCAGAGGAGAGCTGCTCTCTGAAGAGAGCAGCGTCAGGATTGGAGTGAGCAAAACAAACAACGCTCATTTTCGAACCACTGGGGTCTGTGGCTTCGGACATACTCCGTACTCAGATATGCTTGCTTTTGAAAGGCCATAGGGTTAGTAGCTACAGGAAAGGCAGCCGGTCAAACCCCACATGTGCAGTGCGCACTCATTGTGCCAGGCCAGCCCCGCGCAGCCCATAGTAACGACGGTGAGAGTGAGTCATTGCAAGCCAGGCTGGTTGTCACGTCACATGATGTGATGACGTGGTGATCGAGCACAGCTTTTCAAAATTAATAAACAGGATTACTTGTATTTTAATTTGCAGCGGCGCGCTCAATTAATTGCCCAATTGTATTAGTGGGGCAACGCCCACCGCCCAAAATGGTGAAACCACCACTGCCACAGTCCTTGGTCTTTGGGACAAACATCTGACAAGTATAGTCTCTCTGGTTACAAGCATGGACTGCTGGTACATCCGATATGTGAAGGCTGTAGTTTTCCCATGTCAGTCTGAGGTCCTTGAGGTGTGCAGCAGAAACAATGCTGCACAGCTTCAGAATTTCAAAGTTATGTATGAAAAAGAGGCGGAGGGGTGCCCAACCCTCTAAATGAGCAGACTATCACTTTGTGTAATACTTGTGTGCTTTCATCAAAATTGCCCAAGCTGCCTACTCAGTGATGCACTTATGGCTGACAGCAAAGGATTAGTTCTGATCTAGGCAGTTCAGAAAGTGGTCCAGTTGGTCCTATCATATGTAAACTATTCCCTTGTAAATATTATCTAGTGCCAGGTGGCATCATGTATTCCTAGATGAAGGGCCCAACAAATACCCACCTCACTTCCCGGATGGCACATTAGTTCTGATATCTTCTCCCAACGTCTGGAATATGTGCCCCCTCTTTGCCCTTTAACTTCTCCTCACCACCGCTCTCCTAGTGATACCCTTCTCATATCCCCCCCTATCCTTCTCCGCCTCACTTTCCCAACATGACCACCACTCGAGTCAAGGCTGGAAGTAATTGCTACAAAATCAATTATCCTCCCAACCAAACGAAAGCTGCAATAAAACGTTTGAAGCACAACACTATTGAAAATTTCCAGGATTCCCTCTTTGTTGATCAATTTTACAATGGTCGCTTTGGGAGACTCAAAAATGACTTAATTTTCTTCACTCACAACACCCCCTCTTGGTCCACCAGCTTATACAATTCCCTTAACGTCACTTCCTCCTCCTCTATCCCTCATGGGAAACAACTAAACTTTTCCCCCCTGCGTGTTTCAAGGGCCACCTCACTATCTCACTCTATAACAACGGTACTGTCATGATCCAAGGCAAAGACACCTGTCTCTCGCTCTTTGACCACCTCTTCCCCTCCCTACTCCCCTCCTCTGCGACCGGGTTTTCCCCTGACTCTCTTTCTAGCTCCACCCATTACTCTCTCTCTCTTCACCTGACCCCCCTTTACCCCAATTAGCTGCACTTTCGAGAAGCACAAGTCGGCCCTCTTCCCTCCCCCTCCTCTATGACCTCCTCTCCTATTCCTCCCCCCTCACAGTATGCCCCTCCCCGCATCACTCCAGCCTTACCTCTAGCTAATATGCTCCTCGTCCATTCTGCACCATCCCGGTACTCCAATCTCTTCTCCTCCCCCATATTCCTTCCTGTCACTCCCCTTTTTAGTCCACCTCTCCTCCAACCTTCTCCCCCAGTCAACTTTCCCTACGCTCCCCTTATTCCTCCCTCCCCCCTCGTTTCTACCCCCTCCTCCCCTCGTTATTTACCCCGATTTCTCCACAAACCCACTGCATCTCTCTCCTCCCTCCCACTCCTCCAGCAATGCTGTTCCACTCCCTTTCCCCCCTTGGTAACCCTTTCCATTTCCCTCCCTCGGGCCCAGCAGAACCACTATCTTTCCTCAACTTCCCTTTCTCTCAACCCCCCTCACTCTACCAGATGCCCTTACCTCACAGCCACCTCTCCAAGCTGACAGGACCTCTACAACCACCTTGCCTCTTTTCCTACCAAACCTTCTACATTCCCACGACTCCACACAGTCCTCTTCTCTCCTTCCACCTAACCGCCTTGTTCCGCACCCATCTCCCCTAAATATGTCCTGAATTCCTCTCCCTATTGCAACGCCAACAAAGAAAACTCTCCCTTCACCTCCGATTCACCAACTCCCGCTCTCAACCTCCACCACTCCCCACTCTTGAACCCCATACCCCAACTCACCTCCTGTGCCCCCACCTCTCCCTACTTTTCACCACCAATTCCACCCCCTCCTGTTTCCATCGAGCCACCCAACCTTCCGTGCTCTGCCTTACTCTCTCTGGAAGATAAGCTAGGCTCTCATATCTCCTCCATCTCCCAGCTTGTAGCTGCCATTTCACTTTTAAGCTCCAAGATTTCCATCTCTCCATGCACCTCTACCCCTTCCCAACTTCCAACGAGATGCACCCCGCCCACCCACCCGAATAAAGCCAAGCTCAACCTGTCGCCCGCAAACTTCGTTAACTCACACAAGACCTTGAACATCACCCTTCTTTAACCTGCATCCCCTACTATCTACACTATTCCGACAATCTCCTCTGTCAGAACCAGGCATCCACCTAAACCCTCCCGAGCACCCCCGCATAAGTATAATATCCCGATCACCCTTCAGAGCCCAAGTGCCCCCGTCACCAAAACAGTCTTGACAGAGCTGCGCTGTCTGCTCCACAACTGCAGATCTGCAGTAAAACACAAACTTTAAATCTCCGATATCATCACCTTTCACAATATTGACATGCTCTTCCTCGGGGGACGGCGGCGAGGGCGTGGTTGGTCGATCGGAGGTGGCGTTTGGGAGCGTAGAAGTTGAGGCGGTTGTTGAGGTAGCTCGGGCCTTGGTCGTGTAGGGCTTTGTGTGCGTGGGTGAGGAGACGGAAGGTGATTCTCTTGTTGACGGGGAGCCAGTGCAGGTCTCTCAGATGTCCGGAGATGTGGCTGCGTCGGGGGATGTCGAGGATGAGTCTGGCTGAGGCGCTCTGGATCCGCTGGAGTCTCTTCTGGAGCTTGGCGGTGGTTCCGGCGTAGAGGGCGTAGCCGTAGTCCAGTCGGCTGGTGACGAGGGCCTGGGTGACCGTCTTCCTAGTCTCGGTGGGGATCCACCGGAAGATCTTCCGTAGCATGCGCAGGATGTTGAAACAGGACGCGGAGACGGCGTTGACTTGTCTGGTCATGGAGAGGGAGGAGTCCAGGATGAAGCCCAGGTTGCGTGCTTGGTCTGTCGGTTTGGGTGTGGTGCCCAGGGCGGGGGGCCACCAGGAGTTGTCCCAGGCGGAGGGCGAGGAACCCAGGATGAGGACTTCCGTCTTGTCTGAGTTCAGTTTCAGGCGGCTGGTCGTCATCCACTCGGCTACGTCTTTCATCCCTTCGTGGAGGTTGGTTCTGGCGGCGGTGGGGTCGTTGGTCAGGGAGAGGATCAGCTGGGTGTCGTCTGCGTAGGAGATGATGTTGAGGTTGTGTTGGCGTGCGATGGCCGCAAGGGGGCTCATGTAGATGTTGAAGAGGGTGGGGCTGAGCGAGGAGCCCTGAGGAACGCCGCAGATGACTTCCGTGGCTGCAGATCTGAACGGTGGTAGGCGGACTCTCTGTGTCCTTCCAGCGAGGAAGGAGATGATCCACTCCAGTGCCTTCTACTGGATTCCGATGTTGCTGAGGCGCTGCACTAGGGTGCGGTGGCAGACAGTGTTGAACGCCGCGGAGAGGTCTAGGAGGATGAGGGCCGCTGTTTCACCGTTGTCCAGCAGGGCTCGGATGTCATCGGTGGCAGCGATGAGGGCGGTCTCGGTGCTGTGGTTGGCTCGGAAGCCAGACTGTGAGGGGTCGAGGGATCCATTTGTCTCGAGGAAGGCGGCCAGCTGCTTGTTGACGGTCTTCTCGATGACTTTGGCTGGGAACGGGAGGAGCGAGATGGGGCGGTAATTCTTGAGTTCGGTGGGGTCCGCTGTTGGTTTCTTTAGTAGAGCACTGAGTTCGGCGTGCTTCCAGCTCTCAGGAAGGTGGCGGTGTCGAAGGAGGTGTTGATGATGTCCCGCAGGTGGGGTGCGATGACAGCGTCGGCCTTGTTGAAGACGTGGTGGGGGCAGGGGTCGGTCGGAGATCCGGAGTGGATAGAGTTCATCGTGCAGATGGTGTCTTCTGTGTTGATCTGGGTCCAGGCGCTGAGGGTGGTGGTGGGGGGCGTTGGTGCGATCGTGGGGAGCGTTGTTTGTGGGCTGAAGCTGTTGTGTATGTCAGCGATCTTGTTGTGGAAGTAGGAGGCGAGGGAGTTGCAGAGGTCTTGCGACGGGGTGATGTCGTTGTTTCCGGCGTTGGGGTTGGAGAGCTCTTTCACGATGTTGAAGAGTTCCTTGCAGTTGTGTGCGTTGTTGTCCAGCCGGTCCTTGAATGCTGTTTTCTTGGTGGCGCGGATCAGTTGATGGTGCTTCCGGGTGGCGAGCTTGAGGGTGGTCATGTTGTCCGGTGTTGGCTCCCTTCTCCAGGCTTTCTCGAGGGCTCGGCAGTTCTTCTTGGAGCTCTTGAGTTCGTCGGTGAACCATGGGGCCTTCTTGCTGCAGGGTCTGCTAGGCGGGGTCCTCAGTGGGGCGAGGTCATCTGCGCAGTTGCTGATCCACTTTGTGAGGTTGTCGGCGGCCTGGCTGGGGTTCGCTGAGCTGGCGGGAGGGTGCTGGCTCAGGGAAGCGGCGAGCTGGTCTGCTGTGATCTTGTTCCAGTTTCTTCGAGCAACCTGTTGCTGGTGGTGGTGGATCGTGGATCTTCTGAAGGTGAAGTGGACGCAGCTGTGGTCCGTCCAGGGGAGTCCGGTGGCATGGCTGAAGGCGATGTCCTTGCTGGAAGAGAAGACAGCGTCGAGTGTGTGTCCGGCGAGGTGGGTGGGGGTGGTCACCAGCTGCTTGAGTCCGAGGTTGGCGAGGTTGTCAAGCAGGGTGGTGGTGTTGCGGTCGTTGTTGTTCTCCAGGTGGAAGTTGATGTCCCCCAGGAGGATGTAGTCAGCGGAGGGGAGGGTGTGCGGGCTGATGAAGTCGGCGATGTCTTCGCTGAATTGTGTGCGTGGTCCCGGGGGTCGGTAGATGAGGGTGCCTCTGAGGGTGGTCTTGGGGTCCGTGTGGATCTGGAAGTGCAGGTGTTCGGCGGTTGTCAGGGTGTCGTCGGTGTTGGTCGTGATGCGGATGGTGTCCCTGTGGATGAGGGCGATGCCTCCTCCAGTCTGGTTGCCGTGGTCTCTTCGGGTGATCTTGTAGCCCTCTGGGATGGCGATGGCGATGTCGGGCGCTGAGGAGTCGTTCATCCAGGTTTCCGTGAGGAAGGCGACGTCAGGAGTTGTGGTGTCGAGGAGTTTCCAGAGTTCGATGGTGTGTCTGTGGACGGAGCGGGTGTTGAGTAGGATGCACTTGAGGTGGTTGCTGTTGGTGTTTGGCTTGGCGGGTGCTGGTGCGGGGCAGGTCCGGATGCAGGAGAACTTGCAGGCGTGACAGCTGAAGGGTCCCTGGGTTCGTCTCGGGGTGGCTCGGTAGCATCCCGGGATTCGGCCGGTGTTGAGTGCGCTGAGAGTGGCGGCGTCGTACGTCCGGCGGGTGGGCTGGGGTCTGCGGGGGCCAGGGGTCCTGGCACTGGGCGCGGTGCAGGCGCGGACGGGCGCAGACGGGCTTACCTTTGGCGCACCTTCGGCGCTCAATCGGTGCTCCCGCTGCGCGCGTCCGCTGCGCGGTCGCTCTGGGGGCGTCATAAGAAGGGAGCCGGGAGGGAGGGTCCGCTGGGAGGCGGGTAGCGCGGGGACCAATCGGCAGGCGGGGGGGCAGGTTCGAGTCTGAAACGGCGGGAAAAGCTGGGGGCTCGGCTGGCGGCCCTGCGGCGGCTGGGGCGGCCCTGCGGCGGCTGGGGCGTAGGCTCGGCTTCTGGCGTCAGGCTACTGGCTGCAGGTAAGGAGTAGCAGGCAGGGGGCGTGGGGGCGACCTGGCCGTGGTGGGCGCAGTGGTCGCTCCAGGTCTGTGGTGTGGGTCCCCTTAAGAAGGGAGCCGGGAGGGAGGGTCCGCTGGGAAGCGGGTAGCGCGGGGACCAATCGGCAGGCGGGGGGCGGGTTCGAGTCTGAAACGGCGGGAAAAGCTGGGGGCTCGGCTGGCGGCCCTGCGGCGGCTGGGGCGTAGGCTCGGCTTCTGGCGTCAGGCTACTGGCAGCAGGTAAGGAGTAGCAGGCAGGGGGCGTGGGGGCGACCAGGCCGTGGTGGCCTCTCACTCTATGTTTGATCTCCTACTACCCACAGGCTATTCTATATTTAGGAATGACAGAACTGACAACATTAGGGAGGCGTTGCAGTCATCTTTAGAAACTCCCTTCAACTTAAGGCTTCTCCTATCAGCTCCTTCCACACCTTTGAATGCCTTTCTCTTGAGCTTCAATTGCACCACCGCTCACCCCTCAGATTCCATGTCATTTACCGCCCGCCTGGTAGTGGCCCTTCATTTATGGAGGAACTCACTGACTTCATCAGCGACCAATATTCGCGAAGTGACAATCAGACCTTCGTGGGTGACTTCAATCTCCACTGGGGCGTACCGCATGACTCTTCGGCGAACTCGCTGGCCACCTTCCTCTCTGCAAACGATCTTATCCAACACTGCACAGAATCAACACACTCTAAGGGCTGAATCCTGGACCTTGTTATTTCTAAAGCAAGCATGCTCTCTATCACTACCCCCATTCAAGTAGACTGGTCCGACCACCTCCTCATCCCATTCTCTCTTCACCTATCACACTCTATAACCCTTGGTCAACCTAAGAGGGCCACCTCCTGGTTCCGTGATGCAAAAAACATTGATGTTGGACCCCTCTGTGAATCAGCTTTGTTATCACTTCCAAGGCTAGACCCGAACCTAGATGTTGACAAACTCACCTCCCAATGCCTCACAGTCCTTGCAGCTGAAATCAATAACGTCGCTCCACTCAAAAGCAAAAAGATAAGGCCCACTCCCTCAGCTCCTTGGTTCAACAAATCCATCCACGAAGAAAGGAAGCAGCTAAGACTCCTGGAGAAACAATGGAGGCAAGTGCCCTCCACAGATAATTTGGCCACGCTTCGTTCAGCAAGATCCAAGTACCACAAGCACATCTTCCTTGGGAAAGCATCGCACTTCATAATCCTTCTTGACTCAGCCAAAAATAGAGCCAAAAAACTATTCAATCTCATCAAGATTCCTAACTGCTCCCCCCCCAACTTCCAAGTTGGAGGATTCTACAAAGCAAGCAGCGGATTTTGCTATATTCTTCGATTAAAAAGTGAAATCACTTGTGGACCAGGTCGCTCATCCTACCCCTCCAGAGGAGGGCAAATCCTCAGCCATTTGTCAGAACTTTGACTCTGAAGATGACCTCCTCAAGTGTATCCGCAAAACAAAGCCCTCCAACCATTCTCTGGACCCCATCCCCAGTGCCATTGCCATTGACTTCTACACCCATTCCCTTTCCTATTGGACCAGTCTGGTCAACCTCTCCCTTCATCAAAGCTCCCTTTCTGTCTCCTTCAAAACTGGGCAGGTCACCCCTCTGCTTAAAAAACCCACTGCTAATGCAAAAGACCTCAACAATTCCGCCCCATCACTAATCTACCCTTTCTTGCGAAGATCACAGAAAGATGTGTAGAGAAACAACTCTCTCGTCATATCAAGGACAATGATCTTCTTGACAATTGTCAGTCCGGCTTCATCCAAAACTGCAGCACTGAAACAGCCCTACTGTAAGTGGTTGATGACGAGCTGAGTATACTCGATTCGGGGGGTCCTGTCTTCTAATACTCCTTGACCTTTCTGCAGCCTTTGACACTGTCAATCACAACACCCTCCTTAACACTCTTCAACAGAGAATGGGCTTGGAGGGCACTGTGCTTATATGGTTTGCCTCCTTCCTCTCAGATAGATCCCAAATGATCAAAATAGAGAACAGACTTTCATCTCCTGTGGCGGTAGGTCAAGGTGTTCCGCATGGCTCTATACTTGCACCCACTTTGTTCAATCTCTATTTAGAACCACTGGGAAATCTCCTAAGTAAATCCGGGATCCACTATCATCTCCATGCAGATGACACTCAAATCTACCTCAAGGTCACCTCCACTCACGATCTCTTCATCCTAAGCTCCACTCTCGATTCCATTCAAAGCTGGATGTCAACTCATCAACTGATTCTGAATCCCTCCGAAACTGAATTCCTCCTCCTCTCCTCCTCACTCTCTTCTCCCCTGGTTCAATCATGGATGGATCAGATGAATCTACCTAACAATAAACCCATCATTGTCGACAGCGCAAAATCCCTTGGTGTCATACTCGACAAAAAACTCAATCTAATCTCCCACATCAATTCCATTGCAAAGTCTGCTCGATACCAATTGCGCCTTCTTTGGGGAATTCGTCGCTTTTTCCCCGGAGCAGGGCCTTAAAACCCTGGTGCATCGCTGGTCCTCTCCAGACTGGACTACTGCAATTCTCTTCTCACTGGCCTCCCCAAATCCCACTTGTCCCCCCTTAGATCTGTTCTCCATTCAGCAGCTCGTTTCATTTATGGGGCCAAAAGAAGCGACCACATCACACCGATGTTATCCACCCTCAGCTGGCTTCCCTTTGAGGCTAGAGCTATCCACAAGACTGCCTGTATTATCCACAAAGCCTTGCACTCCTCCTCTCCTCGCTACCTGGCGAACAAGCTGAAACTCTCTGGAGGCTCTAGACCTTCACGTAATGCGGAAAATCTACTGCTTGAACCTCCCACTTTCAAGAAGGACAGATCGATGGCCCAATCCTTTTCAGGCAACACGGTGAGAATATGGAACTCACTTCCGCCTCAGCTCCGGACCACCACCTCCTCCCAGGTCTTCAAAACAGACCTCAAAGTTCTCCTCCTCCAAAGATACCTCCTAAAGTAATTCACGCCCTCTCTATTATCTGAAGGAAGACCTCCCATCACTGAAAACTATCCCCCAGATTCATCAAAGTGCCGTTTTGCGAGTCCTTAATAGCGATTTTTAAGGAATCGCTATTAAAGACTTGCAAAATGGGATGCATGTAGAAATCGCAATATTTTTTGCGATTTCTACTGCTTCCTTATTTGCGATTCGGTAATTGCTAATCGCAAATAAGGAATGGCTTTCCCATTCATTCCTTATTTGCGATTAGCAATTAGCGAATCGCAAATAAGGAAGCGATTTCAAGGGGGCCAGGGTGTCCAAAGGACACCCTGAAGCACCCCTGAAATGCAAATGTACACTGGTGTTGCGCACACACATGTCCCTGCACTTTAGAGCATTTTTCTAAGTTTTCGCTATTTACCACGAAGTTACACTTCGCAGTAAATAGCGGCCCCATATTGCGAATTCGCAATTTAAAAAAGGTTCATGAATAGCATTTAAGAAATCTCTAATTGAGATTCCTTAAATGCGATTTTTCGCAATTTAGCGATTTCTCTAATTGCGATTTTTGCATTTGGGACGATGAATCACAAATGCAAAAATAGCGCTCACAAAGGGCCAGATTCTCAGAATCTGGCCCTTTGCGAGCCGATTTCAGCTTGATGAATCTGGCTGTATTCTCCATGACTATGGAAGTGCCTTCCCAATGTGTTCTTGGGGTCGAAGTGTATGCCATTTATTGCAGTATTATCCTTCTACCTGTGTTTGGTTCTCTTTTGTAACATGCACACGCCACTTTTCTCTTGTAACACACTGCTTGCTACCTCTCACATTTTGTTTGCTTTTGATACTTGCACAAGTGCCACCGTTGCCTACGTAACGTTTGTTCTTGTGCATCTGTGTCTAGCATATACTGCAGCATATTACCTCTAAATGTACTTTGTTTTCTCCTGTAACCTGCACACTATTTCCTCCTGTATTGCACTGTTTGCTACCTCATGTATTTTGTTTGCTCACAATTGTCACTTTTACCTCATGTAACTTATCGTCTGCTTTTGTAATTTGTTCATTTGTAATTTTCTGTTCCTATTGTGAAGCGCTCTGACGCCTTCGGGTAAAGTCTGCGCTATATAAAAACGCATAAATAAAAATAAATAAATAAAAACCCACCTCTATACCACGTGATCTGCTGTTGTATTCTTCTAGCGCTCCGACTGCTATGCAGGACTATGTCTCACTGCAGGTCACCTCCATGAGCATCACTGCGAGGTGCCGAAGACGGGAAGCTGACAGGGAGGTACATCATGTGAGAACATCAGAGGCCACTGTTTGAATGTGCTGCTGTGTCTCAGTCACTATGAACCTTGGGTGCTGCTATCTTGGCGGTATCTGTGATGCTTTTGAGAGAAGCTTGGTCTGCTACTCTCAGCGGTGCATCTCTTCCGTCGGGAAAGGGAAGCTTTCCATGCTGCAGCCTGTGCTGTTTCTCCTCTCGCTATTTGAAAGGTGGTGGATATGGTGCAATTGGTTCGCATGTGAAGAAAGATTGTACAGCATCTCCTGGTGTCGCACTTGATTTTATGTTACGAAACCTTGAATTAACCTTTACTTTCTGTGTCCTACAAGTTAGGGGCTGGGGAAGGCGGGGTATAGAAGTTCGCACTGTGCCGACTAGTCTGGACATGAGTTAAACTTGAAAAGCCGGAAAACCTAGAGACTCTGCCCGTTTTGTAAGTGAAGCTGTCAGTGCTTCTGTTTCTCTTAGCTGTAGTTGTTCTGTGTGCGAAGGACGCTTGCTCTGCTGCTGCTTTCAATGCTAAACCTGTCTTTCTCGGTTGAAACCTGTCCCACTGTTGCACATGCTGTACATGATATCGAAGCTACAAAAGTATGCATTCCTGGTTCCCACAATGCACTTGCACTATGTGTATCAATCAATCTTGAGACAACCTTTCCACTGTACAAAAGCCAAACCGGTTGTGATTTAGAAATGTCTTTTTTTTATTGTCATGTGCAAACCGCTTTCATGGTCAATCTTATCAGTCCACGAATCCCCCTTCCCTTCAACCCTTCTATTATCTAACACCAAAGAGTCGCTCTGATATCCAGACTAGGCAGCATAATTGGCAAAGTGTCATGTTGACTTTAAATCACACTAGTCTTGAAACATAGAAAAAACAAGAAAACGAAATGAGAAAATCTCTGTTGAAATGTTGCTTAGCCAGAAGCAACTTGTTAAATGTGGTACAGGGAGCGCTATGAAAGCAAGGGAACATGAGAAGGCGGGAAAGGCCCTCTCTTACTTGTCAAAGTTCGTTAAACGTTAGTATTTCATACAAACCTCGACAATGCCACACATATTAATTATTAAAAGCCAGATACAACCTGTTACATTTTAAACCGTTGCGAAAATTAAGCTTAGTACATGATCAGGTGAAATAGAAAAATGTAAAACCTTGCGGTATAGGCTATCCTACCAATATCTAGAAATCAGTAATGTACAAGGACAAAAACCAGAAAACTAAGACTAATGACGCCATTGTCTTGTCTTCGCTATTAACGTGGCCTGCCATATAACCTGGCCAATGGAATTACAAGATTATGTGGCGGTTGTGTTTTATGCATAACTATAGATTTTCTGCATTCGCCACATAATCCATCATATGCTGCATAATCTGCACATTTTAACAAGAAATGCTGTTCCTATCTCAAACAGTTCAAAAGTTACTAGAAATGCAGTGACAAGTGTTAATGCGCAGTAGAAGACCCTTTGCAAGGTTGACTGGTCTTCTTTCTGTTGGCATTGCTATATTTAGGCGTTAAACTGGTACTAAAGTAGGTGCATCCAATGTTCAGACAGTATTGACAAGTGTAAAAATATCAAAATAATGAAGTAATACTATCACAAAATGCGTCACTTTACACCAAATAATTTGCCTGGTCTTGCCGCATAATTTACTAAACCCTGCTGCATAGGTTGACCCTCCCCAGCGGCATAATTCCACTAGCCCTGCGCATGGCTCTCCATGACTCAGCATTCAACAGATTGAGGCTGCGATAAATGTAGAGGTGGGGCACTTCAATAACCATAATATCAAACCAAATTTGATAAGGCTGGTTCTAATCAGTTGTTGCTAGGTTACCAATTAAGGAGTGCAGACCTGCACAAAACAATCCCACATATTGCAGGTGAAATGAGGCAGTATCACTTGATTAATACTGCTCTGTAGAGGCCTAGTGCACACTAGGTCTGCCCGGGAGCTCACTCTGTGTCCCTAGGGTTTCAAGTTTTTAGCTAGTTAATCAATAGTAAGAAAATTATTCAACATTAAATAATACACAAGGTTTTTGTAGTTATAACTTGCTTTAGTGATACTCTATTCATATATATGCACTCAAAACATAAACAATGTCATAAACAAAAATGACAATTTGCAGTTTTCATAGAGTAAACCTAATAGACCTGTAGCATAATGTTACTTAAGCAAATGATACTTGTGAAACATAAATTATAACATATCCCAATGCATTTCAGGTCTGCTGCGACCCTTCTTCAGGGGGATACAATTACAAATAACTCATCCAATTATGATACTGTTTGAACACATGATTCGTCACATCAGTTCCGTTTTCAGAGCACTGTGAAAAAATAATAATAATGAGATATTCCAATATATTTACATGGTATGTACAAGATCTAAAAAATAGAGTTAACATGATAGTCCATTAGTGTGAGTCCAAGCCATGTGTTGACCGGTAAGAATAAGAAACGATACATGACTGATAGCCAAGCGTGATGGTTCAGAAGTTTCTACAAACACCACCAAGTGTACAGAGAAACCCGATTAAGAAAGAGTAAAAGTACATGTAAGAACCGCTTAAACCCATAACCAGAAACAAGAGTTAATCTAGTAAAAAAGAAAGACATCTACCTGATGTTGTACATATGATGTTTATCTGCGTATCAAATAACAGTCCTCGAATAACGTGATTGGTCTCTGAGGGGAATGTGGCAAATAGGTTCACGTTACAATTAAGTGTGAACATATCAAAATCGGACCTGTAAGGGAGATACGTGCGTGCATGGCTTACCCTTAATGAGGAGTATATGCGTCTCCGATGTATATGTAGGAGAAGATGTAAAATCCGGTAGTTACTGCCGCTAAAAAAGTAAAGGGTGCACATCAGCTGCCAATGTTTATTAGTGACCGGTAAATGTTAACTAGAGTGTCCCTAGAAAGGAGGCATTCCTTACCTCGCCAAACTCGCGTGTAGTCGCAAATGTTCCAATGCGCCTGACGGGCAGAACGTATGTTGCGGTTGCCGTTGCAGCTGTAAGATGATAGATGTGCATGAGCTGCCGATTTTAAAATTACGCGTGAACCCCATTAAATATTCCCAAGCGATTCTTACCTCGCCAATCTAGCGTATCTCGGCCTCTGACCTCACGATTACTTCCGGTAACAACAACCGGTATGTGGGCGTGTCGCTTAAATAACAGGACGTGCGCGGTGCTTGATTTAAACTACGAAACTGCGTGGCGACATTTTGTAATGTGCAATATAAGCATACAGCCATGTGTATGAACGAGGATTTGTATTAAATACTGTGCCTATTCGTTACATAGTCAACGCGAGTGTCCTATGGTGTTATGTAAAATGAACGTAAAAAATAAAAATGGAAGCATGTAATGAAACAAGAAATGATAAGAAATCACAAGTGAGTATGTTAATATGGACTACATGTCAATCCTTTACAAAGAGTGAAATTAAAACAAACATGAACTCTGTTAGTCAGAGTATATCAGGCGAAGATCCTCTTACAATGTACTAATGAATACACTCTAACCAAAATAAGTATTCAGGTATTCACATGAGGGTAAATAATCACACAGGTTGACCATCTATAGAAAACATGCCATTTCATACTGATCGTTAAGCCCGCCCAGGGTCAATGTACCCAATTTTTTTATCCAAAAGGTTTCCCTCTGGGATAGCGCTGTGTGGTGGTCCTTACCCATGTGTTTCTCTACTATTTCCAATACAGTAAATCTCAGTTGTGGTATGGTATGGGGTGCTTGAGACCAATGTGTAGCTAAACTGGATGTGGTAGATCTGTTACGTATAGTGCTCTTATGTTCAATTATGCGAGTCTTGATTTTGCGAGAGGTTCTGCCAACATAAGTTAATCCACACGGGCAAAGAATAGCATAAATCACCCCTGTGGTGTTACAGTCAGCGCTGTGTTTGAGCTGTATGTCTTTACCAGTTTGAGGGTGGGCAAAAACCTTGCTGACTATTGCAGTGTTGCATTGGCCACAATTATGACATCTCCGCATGCCTCTGTGGGTGATTGTTTGATTGTTCCGTGGATGCTTTAGTATTTCTCTGAGGTTTTTGGAACGAGTATGTGCCATGATGGGAAAGTTCTTGAAGATGTTAACAAAATCTGGTTCACTGGCGATCATTTCCCAGCGTTTCTTGATGATCTGTTTAATCCTTTGCGATTGCGTAGAGTGTAAGTGGAGTAGAGTGTAGTGTGGCGAGGTAAGGAATGCCTCCTTTCTAGGGACACTCTAGTTAACATTTACCGGTCACTAATAAACATTGGCAGCTGATGTGCACCCTTTACTTTTTTAGCGGCAGTAACTACCGGATTTTACATCTTCTCCTACATATACATCGGAGACGCATATACTCCTCATTAAGGGTAAGCCATGCACGCACGTATCTCCCTTACAGGTCCGATTTTGATATGTTCACACTTAATTGTAACGTGAACCTATTTACCACATTCCCCTCAGAGACCAATCACGTTATTCGAGGACTGTTATTTGATACGCAGATAAACATCATATGTACAACATCAGGTAGATGTCTTTCTTTTTTACTAGATTAACTCTTGTTTCTGGTGATGGGTTTAAGCGGTTCTTACATGTACTTTTACTCTTTCTTAATCGGGTTTCTCTGTACACTTGGTGGTGTTTGTAGAAACTTCTGAACCATCACGCTTGGTTATCAGTCATGTATCGTTTCTTATTCTTACCGGTCAACACATGGCTTGGACTCACACTAATGGACTATCATGTTAACTCTATTTTTTAGATCTTGTACATACCATGTAAATATATTGGAATATCTCATTATTATTATTTTTTCACATTGCGCTGAAAACGGAACTGATGTGACGAATCATGTGTTCAAACAGTATCATAATTGGATGAGTTATTTGTAATTGTATTCCCCTGAGGAAGGGTCGCAGCAGACCCGAAATGCATTGGGATATGTTATAATTTATGTTTCACAAGTATCATTTGCTTAAGTAACATTATGCTACAGGTCTATTTGGTTTACTCTATGAAAACTGCAAATTGTCATTTTTGTTTATGACATTGTTTATGTTTTGAGTGCATATATATGAATAGAGTATCACTAAAGCAAGTTATAACTACAAAAACCTTGTGTATTATTTAATGTTGAATAATTTTCTTACTATTGATTAACTAGCTAAAAACTTGAAACCCTAGGGACACAGAGTGAGCTCCCGGGCAGACCTAGTGTGCACTAGGCCTCCACAGAGCAGTATTAATTAAGAGTTGTGGGCACAACCACTCATACTGGGAAGCTCCCAATACTAGATTTAACCTTATAAAGACACGTTGAATTGGACTACATAGGTGTGCTAGCTACACATTTACATAGCAGTTTCGCTCCAGCCCCACACTAGACTAGCACCCACAGCAAAATTCACAATGGCTTCTTTTCAAGAAATTGCAAACCTTACTCTCAATCAGGCTGAAATTAAGGTATATGGCACAGATGAGGCAGCATCTATATATTCGTTAATTGAGCAAGTACGCACATTCAGCACGTCTAAGGGCACCACAACTCAAATGTTGAAACAATTAGAGTATACCATGCGAAGAGAGGTAAACCAACGGCTCCACGCAACAACATTAATTGAATACCACAAAGTGAAGAGAATCCCTAGGGGATTACGAATTGCACTAAAACCCATGTTATTTAAATTTAACAAAGCATTCATTATAAAGTGGCAAGCGATCCTCAATAAGTGTTCACTGGACCTTATACTGTTGATTATAGAAGAACTTTCTCAAATACTTAATGACTTGAAGGAGGACATCTACAAACTTCAACTTGAACTATCCAAGAATATCCCAGAGGATGATTGGAAAAAGATTCTGGAGGACATCAATACTAGATTGGACACCCATGCAAAGGAGGTACACGACCGTAAAATTCGCAAATTTCGTAGAGATACGATAGACTATGAATTAGACGAGGTCTATACATGGGCGGAAGCCTATGCACAAAGGAGATTCACAAGTAGAACCCCAAAGAACACATCATCAGAAGAAAGCGTGGTACAGGATGAGGATCTCTCATTACAAAGGAGACCGGCACCAACAACAATAGTAGTGGAGACTCAAGAAACAACAACAGCCAGTACCTCGAAGGGCACTCAACCGTCTTTTTTAGCGGAAGGACAGTCGTCAGTTCATCCACCAGACCAGACAGCGATCCACCCACTAGACCAGATAACAGAAATACGTCAAGACGCACCCGCAGGGGACAAGGTCATAAAAAAAGTAACAGAATCAGGACGGCCACAGAGACAAGTGACAAAAAAAACAACCTAGTAGTGAACATTTCCGAAAGACAACTGACCACCGAAGAGGAAAGAGTCCTGAACAAGGGGACTTCCTTTGTTCCCACCTATGTTTCCAACGGTCTTGAAACAGAGATTGCTCTCTTTAAATTTCTACGAAAATTGCGATTGAAGTGTTTTTTTTCTACGATAGCTACTAATGGAAATACCAGACAACCAGAGAAATTCAAGCCTAAAAGCAAGTTTATGTCCCCTATCTCACACAAAATATTAGACAATTTTGAGATTCTTGTGAGAAAAGACCTGGAGGCCATCAAATATGAGATTCCGAAAAAACAGAACTTAACCAAAAAAGAAAGGAGAATACTGGATAATCTGCAACAGGATACTTCCATTACATTCCAACCAGCAGATAAGGGTGGAGCCCTAGTTATGATGGAAACTTCACTCTATGACCAAAAAGTAAACCAACATGTTTTTGATGTGGAAACATACATACCACTTGATCATGACCCCACACACGAATTCAGCAGAACATTGGATGAAATCGTCAAAAAGGCGGAAGATGCAGGAATAATCAACAATAACACGAGCAAGTACTTAAGGACGAACACACCACAAGTGCCACATATATATATGTTGCCAAAGATACACAAGAGCACCAGTGATCCACCTTTTAGACCCATCGTGGCAGGATGCGGTTCTATCCATGAACCTATTGGACGTTACATTGATTACCATCTGCAACCATTGGTACAAGCTTGGGACACATATCTGAAAGATACTACGGACTGTCTAAATAAGCTTGCAGAGGTTAATGAACTCATTGATGACAACACGTTATTGTGCACCATAGACGTGGTGGCACTCTACACCTCCATAGCGCACACAGAAGGCTTGGAAGCCATAGAATGGAGATTTCTACAGTCTGACTTTGACCAACAATTAGGAGTTTTTTTATTAGAGCTCTTACATTTTGCCTTGTACCACAGCTATTTCACCTGGAAATCACAGTTCTTTCTCCAAAGAACAGATACATCAATGGGATTTTCCGGAGCGCCTGCATACGCGAATACCTTCATGGCATATTTTGAGCAACAACACATTTTATCACAAACGGAGTGGACAGACAACCTAGTGTTGTTCTTACGTTTTATAGACGACATTCTCATAATTTGGAAGGGCACCAAAAGTCAATTGGAAAGCAGGATTAAAGCACTTAATGAATGCAACCCGAGGTTTCAATTCACTCACAATATCCAGAATGAAATGATACAATTTCTGGATATAGAAATTTGTAAAACACAACAAGGCATTTCAACGAAAGTGTTCCGCAAACCAACGGATGTCAATAATGCGCTACACTATACGAGCGCTCACTCAAAAAACCTCAAGGATCACCTACCCACCTCACAGCTGATTAGAATTAAAAGAATCACGTCTGCCTCGAATGAGTGTAAGACTCTTATGCAAGAACAAGTCACACGATATAGTGAAAGGGGTTATCCCGCAAGCATACTGGAAGCTTCAGTACAGAAGGTTTCGAGAATGGATAGAACACAACTATTGAAGAAAACAGAAAAATCAGCCAATGAACGAATAGTATTCGTAATGAAACACTCTACGCAATCGCAAAGGATTAAACAGATCATCAAGAAACGCTGGGAAATGATTGCCAGTGAACCAGATTTTGTTAACATCTTCAAGAACTTTCCCATCATGGCACATACTCGTTCCAAAAACCTCAGAGAAATACTAAAGCATCCACGGAACAATCAAACAATCACCCACAGAGGCATGCGGAGATGTCATAATTGTGGCCAATGCAACAATGCAATAGTCAGCAAGGTTTTTGCCCACCCTCAAACTGGTAAAGACATACAGCTCAAACACAGCGCTGACTGTAACACCACAGGGGTGATTTATGCTATTCTTTGCCCGTGTGGATTAACTTATGTTGGCAGAACCTCTCGCAAAATCAAGACTCGCATAATTGAACATAAGAGCACTATACGTAACAGATCTACCACATCCAGTTTAGCTACACATTGGTCTCAAGCACCCCATACCATACCACAACTGAGATTTACTGTATTGGAAATAGTAGAGAAACACATGGGTAAGGACCACCACACAGCGCTATCCCAGAGGGAAACCTTTTGGATAAAAAAATTGGGTACATTGACCCCGGGCGGGCTTAACGATCAGTATGAAATGGCATGTTTTCTATAGATGGTCAACCTGTGTGATTATTTACCCTCATGTGAATACCTGAATACTTATTTTGGTTAGAGTTTATTCATTAGTACATTGTAAGAGGATCTTCGCTTGATATACTCTGACTAACAGAGTTCATGTTTGTTTTAATTTCACTCTTTGTAAAGGATTGACATGTAGTCCATATTAACATACTCACTTGTGATTTCTTATCATTTCTTGTTTCATTACATGCTTCCATTTTTAGGTCTCGCCTGTCGATGCGCATGCGCATCGAGCAAGCGAGACTATGGGGGCTCATCGACTCTTTATCCAACTTGCAAGGAATCGTGGCGATTCCTTGCAGTGCCCGTGACTTTTAAGCTCAATGCGCATGCGCATTGAGCTTAAAAGCGCGTGCACATGGCCCCAGCCGCCTGCCTTGCCTACTCTCCCGCCCCCTCACTTCTTGATTGCACGGCCGCTAGGCCGTGCCTCCCCTACTCCTCCTCCTACTCTCCTCCCCTCCCGTCTGTTCCCGCACTCCTCCCACACCCCCGCTCCGCCCCCACACTCTCTCTGCCCGCCCGCTCTCCACTCTAGATGGCCTTGAATCCAGAAATGGACCTCTTCATCCGTCGAATAGTGCCTGTACGCGTCCCCGTTCGGCGCCCTCCCCCAACCCCTTCGTGCACTCCAAGTGCCCTCTCCCCGCCCCCCTCCTCCCGTGCGTACAGGAAGAACTTTTAGCACCTCCTTGAACCCAGAAATGCATCTTTCTTAATCCCCTGAATCCTGGTTGCACGGGTCCCCCCTACAGAGCCATTACGCTGCCCCCCCTCCTGTGCAGTCTACGTGCCCCCCCCCCCACCTGCACCCGTGCTACAGGCGCAACTTTCAGCACCTCCTTGAACCCAGACATGGGTCTTCTTCATCCCTCCACTCCTGGCTGCACGCGTTCCCGCAGAGCGCCCGAGCCCCACCCTCCCCGTGCGTGCAGGCCTAACTTTCAGCATATTCTTGAACTCTAAGGAAGACCTCTTCCCACGAATCATCTCCCCCTCCAGCCCCCATCAATGGGACCTGAGCCCTCTGTCCAGCGCCGCCTTCCTTGCTCTCCACGTGCACGTGTGCCGCGTGAGTGCACGCCGGACTACTCTGGGCACGCTCTTGAACCAAGTGATCGGCCTTTCTCCATCCCTCGGTGCATGGCCACCCTTCCTGGGACACGAAGCTCGGTCTCCCTGCCCTCCACGTGCACCCGTGCCCGGTGAGATCAGGCGAAGTCTGAGTACCTTAACAGGTGAAGGGGTTTTGCCTCGAGCCCTGGGTGCACAAGCCCCGCCCCTTCCTGTCAGGAGAAGATCTCCTCCGCCCCTCCCGCCTCCGCAGCAGACACTTCCGCTGTGGTGCACGTGCACTTGGGCCCAGTAAGTGCTGGTGAAGCTTCGAGCACTTTCTTGAGCTCCGCCGATGACTATTGCTTCTCTGCCCCTCTAGCCAAGTGGTCCTAAAGTTTTAATGGTGCGGCGGCGGCCACTCGATTATTAGCCACCAGGGTAGCCAACATTTTTTCACATATACACTCTAAAATTGATATCTCTAAAGGTATTTAACAATTCAGTTATCCCTTTTAAAACTACAGTCCCATTCATGACTGTCTGAATGCTATGCGCAGCCTGGCCGTGTGAAATTATCCACAGTGTGGTCTTTTCGCAGTAATAGGGGGGGTCTTTAAGGGTTATTTAGAGCCCCAACCCCTACGGGCGACAGAAGATCTCACCAATGGTTCATAATTACAGAGTAACTCAATGCCACCTTATTTTTTTCCTAAAACGACTGCAGTTTTTTTCTTTGCATGATCCACTTGGCCAGTGCCTGGTCCACCCTTCCTCCTGAAATCAACGTAGCCTCCTCCCTGCCGACAAAGTTGATGAACTCTACCCTACCTCTAGGTTTGAATACGTTTTACGTTCTATATTTTTGTGTTTCCCACCCCAGTGCATGGTTTTTATTGTCTAAGCTTCCAGATAACTTTGTCTCCGTGGACACAATGTTCCTATTGCAAACAGTACCTTAATAAGACAATGCATGCTGGGACTTGAAGTCCTGGTTCACTAAGCTTTACCTTAAAGCACTGCATGCTGGGACTTGTAGTCCAGTTTCACGAACTGGCCTAAAGTTGAGTTTACTGTGGTTTCTAGAAGTACAGAGTGTGCTAGCATGAGGGTTCACTCCTTCTGAAAAGGGCACCTGGTACGCTTCCTGCTGTGGGATGCCCGGGCTTCCGGTGTCACGGTTTCTGGATCTTCTTGGCTTTGGAGTCTTTGCATCAGCTTGTTTTTTAATGCCATCTTTTCTCCCCACGCTCTTTGGAGAGAATGCATTTGTGTTTTCTAATTGCTTCCCCTGACTGACGCCTTCCCGGATCATTGCAACCACAGTCACTTGGGGTTTGTTTGGTTAACAGCGGTGGGCTGTGGACACAGGCCTGTCACCGCAGCAGCTTGTGCTGCCCCTGCTGTCACCCAGTGCACTGGCCGTGCTGTGTCCCTGCTGCTTGTGGATGCTGGCTGCTGAATCCTATCATTGTCACCAAAGCGCTTCAACGCCTGCTGACGTAACTGAACCACCTGAAATACATGACTCCAAGTAGGGCCATCTTAACAGCATTATACGCCCCGGGCCGAGCACTGCACCGGGCTCTGCCTACACACTCACAGGAATAAAAATGTTTAACGGAAAATTGGTGTTACATTTTGGTCTGCGTGGGGCCCCTATGCTCGTGGGGCTCCCGGGCACTGCCCAGGGTGCACACGCGTTAAGACAGCACAGGCTTCAAGTGCATTTAGGTGGAGGTGTGAATTATGTTGCAGGTTTGCAAAACAGGCTGGGTAAACAAACAGATGACGTGGGCAGTTCAGTGCGATTGTCCAGCGAGTTGATATCGTCTGCAAGTTATTGTCCGCCCTCTGGTGCTTTGGACCACATCCTGACCCTATAGCCCTGAAAAATGATGGTACCACACAAGCCTATTGACCGCATACTGTCTGTGGTGTCTGCCCGCCGCTCTCCACTCTATCAGGCAGCCAGCCGCACTCCTCCCACACCCCCGCTCCGCCCCCTCACTCTCTCTGCCCGCCCGCTCTCCACTCCATCAGGCAGCCAGCTTCAGGAGAGCAATCTGGAGAGCAATCTGCGGGGTGCCGCCATTTTAGCAGCACGGGCTTTCCCGATCACTGGACACTTACAAATTGGGCAGCAGCATTGAAGGCTTTGCTGCCTTACAAAACCGGCTCAGCGTGGCTGTCGCAACGCAAGTTTCCGTGTCTCCTGGAAGGCATCAAGTGCAATACTCTATTCCTCGTGGAACAGATCCAGCAGGACAGACGAGTACAAGAATAGTAGTTTGTATCAAAAGCATGACCTTCATTACCGCATGATAGCTGGGTGTTAATCAGCATGGCTAAGTCTAATTCCTTACGCACGGTGACATTTCTAATGTAGCTTCAGCGCCATCGGAAGTATAAAGCACTATATCCGTATCATACCATTATCGGCACTACAGGTCTTGTGTTGCGGATTGAGTTTCCTTTTAGAGGAAAGTTTGGTTCTGATTTGCATGTGTGCCAACTGGGGCCTCTGGTCAAGAATTGTAACTTCTGTCATTGCACAGAGCCCTAGAACTTTGGGTGGCTGATTATCTCACAAGAACATAAGAAACTTTACACGAAAAAAACACGTCCTTTTGGCAGGGCCACTGGAGCTTACTTGACTAACTATTTACAGCTGTTGGCTGGAGACTGTCATGTCTGGGTTCATTATGATATTCCGAGCGTTAAAACATACACTGCCAAACGTGCCTTCACATCCTCACCCCCTCATCCTCACACACCCTCACTCACCCTCACCCTCACTCACCCTCAACCCCTCACCCTCACTCACCCTCACTCACCCTCACCCTCACTCACCCTCACCCACACTCACCCTCACTCACCCTCAACGCCTCACCCTCACTCACCCTCACTTACCCTCACTCACCCTCAACCCCTCACCCTCACTCACACTCACCCTCACTCACCCTCAACGCCTCACCCTCACTCACCCTCAACCCCTCACCCTCACTCACCCTCACTCACCCTCACTCACCCTCACCCTCACTTACCCTCAACCCTTCACCCTCAAACCCTCACTCACCCTCACCCTCACTCTCACTCACCCTCACTCACCCTCAACCCCTCAGCATCACCCTCACTCACCCTCACCCTCACTCACCCTCAACCCCTCACCTACCCTCACCCTCAACCCCTCACCCTCACCCTCACTCACCCTCAACACCTCACTCGCCCTCACCCTCACTCACCCTCAACACCTCAACCTCAACCCCTCACCCTCACTCACCCTCACCCACCCTCACTCACCCTCTCACTCACCCTCAACCCCTCACCCTCACTCACCCTCACTCACCCTCAACCCCTCACCCTCACCCACCCTCAACCCCTCACCCTAACTCACCCTCACCCTCACTCACCCTCACTCACCCTCAACCCCTCACCTACCCTCACCCTCAACCCCTCACCCTCACCCTCACTCACCCTCAACACCTCACTCGCCCTCACCCTCACTCACCCTCAACACCTCAACCTCAACCCCTCACCCTCACTCACCCTCACCCACCCTCACTCACCCTCTCACTCACCCTCAACCCCTCACCCTCACTCACCCTCACTCACCCTCAACCCCTCACCCTCACCCACCCTCAACCCCTCACCCTAACTCACACTCACCCTCACTCACCCTCACCCTCACTCACCCTCACTCACCCTCACTCTCACTCACCCTCACTCTCACTCACCCTCACTCACTCACCCTCACTCACCCTCACTCACTCACCCTCACTCACCCTCACCCACCCTCACCCTCACTCACCCTCACTCTCACTCACCCTCACTCACCCTCACCCTCACTCACCCTCAACCCCTCACCCTCACACAGTGCAATAGGTCTCGGAGCATTTGAGTTAGAGCTTTTAGATTTGTTTATGGCTTTTTTTATTTGTAATTCTTTAGCATTGGCTACAGGAAACAAAAATGCTAAAGATTTACAAAAAAAAACCATAAACAATTCTAAAAGCACTAACTCTAATGCTGCGAGACCTATTGCATTTCCAATGCTTGTTATTTTTTACGTTCATTTTACATAACACCATAGGACACTCGCATTGACTATGTAACGAATAGGCACAGTATTTAATACAAATCCTCGTTCATACACACAGCTGTATGCTTATATTGCACATTACAAAATGTCGCCACGCAGTTTCGTAGTTTAAATCAAGCACCGCGCACGTCCTGTTATTTAAGCGACACGCCCACATACCGGTTGTTGTTACCGGAAGTAATCGTGAGGTCAGAGGCCGAGATACGCTAGATTGGCGAGGTAAGAATCGCTTGGGAATATTTAATGGGGTTCACGCGTAATTTTAAAATCGGCAGCTCATGCACATCTATCATCTTACAGCTGCAACGGCAACCGCAACATACGTTCTGCCCGTCAGGCGCATTGGAACATTTGCGACTACACGCGAGTTTGGCGAGGTAAGGAATGCCTCCTTTCTAGGGACACTCTAGTTAACATTTACCGGTCACTAATAAACATTGGCAGCTGATGTGCACCCTTTACTTTTTTAGCGGCAGTAACTACCGGATTTTACATCTTCTCCTACATATACATCGGAGACGCATATACTCCTCATTAAGGGTAAGCCATGCACGCACGTATCTCCCTTACAGGTCCGATTTTGATATGTTCACACTTAATTGTAACGTGAACCTATTTACCACATTCCCCTCAGAGACCAATCACGTTATTCGAGGACTGTTATTTGATACGCAGATAAACATCATATGTACAACATCAGGTAGATGTCTTTCTTTTTTACTAGATTAACTCTTGTTTCTGGTGATGGGTTTAAGCGGTTCTTACATGTACTTTTACTCTTTCTTAATCGGGTTTCTCTGTACACTTGGTGGTGTTTGTAGAAACTTCTGAACCATCACGCTTGGTTATCAGTCATGTATCGTTTCTTATTCTTACCGGTCAACACATGGCTTGGACTCACACTAATGGACTATCATGTTAACTCTATTTTTTAGATCTTGTACATACCATGTAAATATATTGGAATATCTCATTATTATTATTTTTTCACATTGCGCTGAAAACGGAACTGATGTGACGAATCATGTGTTCAAACAGTATCATAATTGGATGAGTTATTTGTAATTGTATTCCCCTGAGGAAGGGTCGCAGCAGACCCGAAATGCATTGGGATATGTTATAATTTATGTTTCACAAGTATCATTTGCTTAAGTAACATTATGCTACAGGTCTATTTGGTTTACTCTATGCGCTATCCCAGAGGGAAACCTTTTGGATAAAAAAATTGGGTACATTGACCCCGGGCGGGCTTAACGATCAGTATGAAATGGCATGTTTTCTATAGATGGTCAACCTGTGTGATTATTTACCCTCATGTGAATACCTGAATACTTATTTTGGTTAGAGTTTATTCATTAGTACATTGTAAGAGGATCTTCGCTTGATATACTCTGACTAACAGAGTTCATGTTTGTTTTAATTTCACTCTTTGTAAAGGATTGACATGTAGTCCATATTAACATACTCACTTGTGATTTCTTATCATTTCTTGTTTCATTACATGCTTCCATTTTTAGGTCTCGCCTGTCGATGCGCATGCGCATCGAGCAAGCGAGACTATGGGGGCTCATCGACTCTTTATCCAACTTGCAAGGAATCGTGGCGATTCCTTGCAGTGCCCGTGACTTTTAAGCTCAATGCGCATGCGCATTGAGCTTAAAAGCGCGTGCACATGGCCCCAGCCGCCTGCCTTGCCTACTCTCCCGCCCCCTCACTTCTTGATTGCACGGCCGCTAGGCCGTGCCTCCCCTACTCCTCCTCCTACTCTCCTCCCCTCCCGTCTGTTCCCGCACTCCTCCCACACCCCCGCTCCGCCCCCACACTCTCTCTGCCCGCCCGCTCTCCACTCTAGATGGCCTTGAATCCAGAAATGGACCTCTTCATCCGTCGAATAGTGCCTGTACGCGTCCCCGTTCGGCGCCCTCCCCCAACCCCTTCGTGCACTCCAAGTGCCCTCTCCCCGCCCCCCTCCTCCCGTGCGTACAGGAAGAACTTTTAGCACCTCCTTGAACCCAGAAATGCATCTTTCTTAATCCCCTGAATCCTGGTTGCACGGGTCCCCCCTACAGAGCCATTACGCTGCCCCCCCTCCTGTGCAGTCTACGTGCCCCCCCCCCCACCTGCACCCGTGCTACAGGCGCAACTTTCAGCACCTCCTTGAACCCAGACATGGGTCTTCTTCATCCCTCCACTCCTGGCTGCACGCGTTCCCGCAGAGCGCCCGAGCCCCACCCTCCCCGTGCGTGCAGGCCTAACTTTCAGCATATTCTTGAACTCTAAGGAAGACCTCTTCCCACGAATCATCTCCCCCTCCAGCCCCCATCAATGGGACCTGAGCCCTCTGTCCAGCGCCGCCTTCCTTGCTCTCCACGTGCACGTGTGCCGCGTGAGTGCACGCCGGACTACTCTGGGCACGCTCTTGAACCAAGTGATCGGCCTTTCTCCATCCCTCGGTGCATGGCCACCCTTCCTGGGACACGAAGCTCGGTCTCCCTGCCCTCCACGTGCACCCGTGCCCGGTGAGATCAGGCGAAGTCTGAGTACCTTAACAGGTGAAGGGGTTTTGCCTCGAGCCCTGGGTGCACAAGCCCCGCCCCTTCCTGTCAGGAGAAGATCTCCTCCGCCCCTCCCGCCTCCGCAGCAGACACTTCCGCTGTGGTGCACGTGCACTTGGGCCCAGTAAGTGCTGGTGAAGCTTCGAGCACTTTCTTGAGCTCCGCCGATGACTATTGCTTCTCTGCCCCTCTAGCCAAGTGGTCCTAAAGTTTTAATGGTGCGGCGGCGGCCACTCGATTATTAGCCACCAGGGTAGCCAACATTTTTTCACATATACACTCTAAAATTGATATCTCTAAAGGTATTTAACAATTCAGTTATCCCTTTTAAAACTACAGTCCCATTCATGACTGTCTGAATGCTATGCGCAGCCTGGCCGTGTGAAATTATCCACAGTGTGGTCTTTTCGCAGTAATAGGGGGGGTCTTTAAGGGTTATTTAGAGCCCCAACCCCTACGGGCGACAGAAGATCTCACCAATGGTTCATAATTACAGAGTAACTCAATGCCACCTTATTTTTTTCCTAAAACGACTGCAGTTTTTTTCTTTGCATGATCCACTTGGCCAGTGCCTGGTCCACCCTTCCTCCTGAAATCAACGTAGCCTCCTCCCTGCCGACAAAGTTGATGAACTCTACCCTACCTCTAGGTTTGAATACGTTTTACGTTCTATATTTTTGTGTTTCCCACCCCAGTGCATGGTTTTTATTGTCTAAGCTTCCAGATAACTTTGTCTCCGTGGACACAATGTTCCTATTGCAAACAGTACCTTAATAAGACAATGCATGCTGGGACTTGAAGTCCTGGTTCACTAAGCTTTACCTTAAAGCACTGCATGCTGGGACTTGTAGTCCAGTTTCACGAACTGGCCTAAAGTTGAGTTTACTGTGGTTTCTAGAAGTACAGAGTGTGCTAGCATGAGGGTTCACTCCTTCTGAAAAGGGCACCTGGTACGCTTCCTGCTGTGGGATGCCCGGGCTTCCGGTGTCACGGTTTCTGGATCTTCTTGGCTTTGGAGTCTTTGCATCAGCTTGTTTTTTAATGCCATCTTTTCTCCCCACGCTCTTTGGAGAGAATGCATTTGTGTTTTCTAATTGCTTCCCCTGACTGACGCCTTCCCGGATCATTGCAACCACAGTCACTTGGGGTTTGTTTGGTTAACAGCGGTGGGCTGTGGACACAGGCCTGTCACCGCAGCAGCTTGTGCTGCCCCTGCTGTCACCCAGTGCACTGGCCGTGCTGTGTCCCTGCTGCTTGTGGATGCTGGCTGCTGAATCCTATCATTGTCACCAAAGCGCTTCAACGCCTGCTGACGTAACTGAACCACCTGAAATACATGACTCCAAGTAGGGCCATCTTAACAGCATTATACGCCCCGGGCCGAGCACTGCACCGGGCTCTGCCTACACACTCACAGGAATAAAAATGTTTAACGGAAAATTGGTGTTACATTTTGGTCTGCGTGGGGCCCCTATGCTCGTGGGGCTCCCGGGCACTGCCCAGGGTGCACACGCGTTAAGACAGCACAGGCTTCAAGTGCATTTAGGTGGAGGTGTGAATTATGTTGCAGGTTTGCAAAACAGGCTGGGTAAACAAACAGATGACGTGGGCAGTTCAGTGCGATTGTCCAGCGAGTTGATATCGTCTGCAAGTTATTGTCCGCCCTCTGGTGCTTTGGACCACATCCTGACCCTATAGCCCTGAAAAATGATGGTACCACACAAGCCTATTGACCGCATACTGTCTGTGGTGTCTGCCCGCCGCTCTCCACTCTATCAGGCAGCCAGCCGCACTCCTCCCACACCCCCGCTCCGCCCCCTCACTCTCTCTGCCCGCCCGCTCTCCACTCCATCAGGCAGCCAGCTTCAGGAGAGCAATCTGGAGAGCAATCTGCGGGGTGCCGCCATTTTAGCAGCACGGGCTTTCCCGATCACTGGACACTTACAAATTGGGCAGCAGCATTGAAGGCTTTGCTGCCTTACAAAACCGGCTCAGCGTGGCTGTCGCAACGCAAGTTTCCGTGTCTCCTGGAAGGCATCAAGTGCAATACTCTATTCCTCGTGGAACAGATCCAGCAGGACAGACGAGTACAAGAATAGTAGTTTGTATCAAAAGCATGACCTTCATTACCGCATGATAGCTGGGTGTTAATCAGCATGGCTAAGTCTAATTCCTTACGCACGGTGACATTTCTAATGTAGCTTCAGCGCCATCGGAAGTATAAAGCACTATATCCGTATCATACCATTATCGGCACTACAGGTCTTGTGTTGCGGATTGAGTTTCCTTTTAGAGGAAAGTTTGGTTCTGATTTGCATGTGTGCCAACTGGGGCCTCTGGTCAAGAATTGTAACTTCTGTCATTGCACAGAGCCCTAGAACTTTGGGTGGCTGATTATCTCACAAGAACATAAGAAACTTTACACGAAAAAAACACGTCCTTTTGGCAGGGCCACTGGAGCTTACTTGACTAACTATTTACAGCTGTTGGCTGGAGACTGTCATGTCTGGGTTCATTATGATATTCCGAGCGTTAAAACATACACTGCCAAACGTGCCTTCACATCCTCACCCCCTCATCCTCACACACCCTCACTCACCCTCACCCTCACTCACCCTCAACCCCTCACCCTCACTCACCCTCACTCACCCTCACCCTCACTCACCCTCACCCACACTCACCCTCACTCACCCTCAACGCCTCACCCTCACTCACCCTCACTTACCCTCACTCACCCTCAACCCCTCACCCTCACTCACACTCACCCTCACTCACCCTCAACGCCTCACCCTCACTCACCCTCAACCCCTCACCCTCACTCACCCTCACTCACCCTCACTCACCCTCACCCTCACTTACCCTCAACCCTTCACCCTCAAACCCTCACTCACCCTCACCCTCACTCTCACTCACCCTCACTCACCCTCAACCCCTCAGCATCACCCTCACTCACCCTCACCCTCACTCACCCTCAACCCCTCACCTACCCTCACCCTCAACCCCTCACCCTCACCCTCACTCACCCTCAACACCTCACTCGCCCTCACCCTCACTCACCCTCAACACCTCAACCTCAACCCCTCACCCTCACTCACCCTCACCCACCCTCACTCACCCTCTCACTCACCCTCAACCCCTCACCCTCACTCACCCTCACTCACCCTCAACCCCTCACCCTCACCCACCCTCAACCCCTCACCCTAACTCACCCTCACCCTCACTCACCCTCACTCACCCTCAACCCCTCACCTACCCTCACCCTCAACCCCTCACCCTCACCCTCACTCACCCTCAACACCTCACTCGCCCTCACCCTCACTCACCCTCAACACCTCAACCTCAACCCCTCACCCTCACTCACCCTCACCCACCCTCACTCACCCTCTCACTCACCCTCAACCCCTCACCCTCACTCACCCTCACTCACCCTCAACCCCTCACCCTCACCCACCCTCAACCCCTCACCCTAACTCACACTCACCCTCACTCACCCTCACCCTCACTCACCCTCACTCACCCTCACTCTCACTCACCCTCACTCTCACTCACCCTCACTCACTCACCCTCACTCACCCTCACTCACTCACCCTCACTCACCCTCACCCACCCTCACCCTCACTCACCCTCACTCTCACTCACCCTCACTCACCCTCACCCTCACTCACCCTCAACCCCTCACCCTCACACAGTGCAATAGGTCTCGGAGCATTTGAGTTAGAGCTTTTAGATTTGTTTATGGCTTTTTTTATTTGTAATTCTTTAGCATTGGCTACAGGAAACAAAAATGCTAAAGATTTACAAAAAAAAACCATAAACAATTCTAAAAGCACTAACTCTAATGCTGCGAGACCTATTGCATTTCCAATGCTTGTTATTTTTTACGTTCATTTTACATAACACCATAGGACACTCGCATTGACTATGTAACGAATAGGCACAGTATTTAATACAAATCCTCGTTCATACACACAGCTGTATGCTTATATTGCACATTACAAAATGTCGCCACGCAGTTTCGTAGTTTAAATCAAGCACCGCGCACGTCCTGTTATTTAAGCGACACGCCCACATACCGGTTGTTGTTACCGGAAGTAATCGTGAGGTCAGAGGCCGAGATACGCTAGATTGGCGAGGTAAGAATCGCTTGGGAATATTTAATGGGGTTCACGCGTAATTTTAAAATCGGCAGCTCATGCACATCTATCATCTTACAGCTGCAACGGCAACCGCAACATACGTTCTGCCCGTCAGGCGCATTGGAACATTTGCGACTACACGCGAGTTTGGCGAGGTAAGGAATGCCTCCTTTCTAGGGACACTCTAGTTAACATTTACCGGTCACTAATAAACATTGGCAGCTGATGTGCACCCTTTACTTTTTTAGCGGCAGTAACTACCGGATTTTACATCTTCTCCTACATATACATCGGAGACGCATATACTCCTCATTAAGGGTAAGCCATGCACGCACGTATCTCCCTTACAGGTCCGATTTTGATATGTTCACACTTAATTGTAACGTGAACCTATTTACCACATTCCCCTCAGAGACCAATCACGTTATTCGAGGACTGTTATTTGATACGCAGATAAACATCATATGTACAACATCAGGTAGATGTCTTTCTTTTTTACTAGATTAACTCTTGTTTCTGGTTATGGGTTTAAGCGGTTCTTACATGTACTTTTACTCTTTCTTAATCGGGTTTCTCTGTACACTTGGTGGTGTTTGTAGAAACTTCTGAACCATCACGCTTGACTATCAGTCATGTATCGTTTCTTATTCTTACCGGTCAACACATGGCTTGGACTCACACTAATGGACTATCATGTTAACTCTATTTTTTAGATCTTGTACATACCATGTAAATATATTGGATTATCTCATTATTATTATTTTTTCACAGTGCTCTAAAAACGGAACTGATGTGACGAATCATGTGTTCAAACAGTATCATAATTGGATGAGTTATTTGTAATTGTATTCCCCTGAAGAAGGGTCGCAGCAGACCCGAAATGCATTGGGATATGTTATAATTTATGTTTCACAAGTATCATTTGCTTAAGTAACATTATGCTACAGGTCTATTTGGTTTACTCTATGAAAACTGCAAATTGTCATTTTTGTTTATGACATTGTTTATGTTTTGAGTGCATATATATGAATAGAGTATCACTAAAGCAAGTTATAACTACAAAAACCTTGTGTATTATTTAATGTTGAATAATTTTCTTACTATTGATTAACTAGCTAAAAACTTGAAACCCTAGGGACACAGAGTGAGCTCCCGGGCAGACCTAGTGTGCACTAGGCCTCTACAGAGCAGTATTAATTAAGAGTTGTGGGCACAACCACTCATACTGGGAAGCTCCCAATACTAGATTTAACCTTATAAAGACACGTTGAATTGGACTACATAGGTGTGCTAGCTACACATTTACATAGCAGTATCACTTGACTCATTACATATTTAGCAAGCAGCAACATGTAAAACTTCTATTTGCTTCTCTTTTTTGTATCCTACACATTTTTTGACAAATTACAACTTCTCAAACAGGTACGTGAAAACGCTGGTTTGTGCTCAAGAAGCAAATAAATAATCAAGAAGCAAAATCAATTATCAGTTCATCTATAGCTTATAAGCAAAAATCTATCAACAGAACATTGCGTGGAAGGGGCGTTTCATGGGTGTTGTGTGGGTGCTCCCAAGCAACACCTATGGAATCTGAAGCATTTCCAGGTTTACGAGAAATCGTGAACCTGGTGATGCGCAAGAATTTAACGGCACCCCAGGGGTGGCGTTAGGGGGTGCAAGGAGGACAAATGTTTTAATTTCTCCTTGTTTTTCACTTTTTCTATGTGTGCTGCATTCTGCTGCACACATAGAAAGAGGAAATCACCTAAATTGATTGACTTTGAGCAGGAAGATGCCCCTTTCTGCACAAAATCAATTAGCCCCGCAACACCGGCACCCTTGCACCATGGTGCAAGTGTGTCTGCATTGGAGCATGGCTGCCAACTATGCGCCAGTGGAAAAGGACAGGAATGCACCGAATCACATAGATATGGCTCATTCCTTCCCTTTTGTTCGACGTAGGGCAGCACAGCAAGATTCCCAGCGGCGTTTCCCCACGCTAAAACCTCATAAATTAGGTCTTATAAAACCTAGTCATAAAGTAGAAGGCATGAAGTGAAGGCATCTCTTGTGTAGCACAGGGTTTTGAGGTATTGTGACGGTCCCCCAAGGATCACACGACAGGCTTGCTTGATTCAGGTCAGTTTATTCTTTGCCATGGGACAATGTGTCTTGCGTCCTGCTTCCTGGTCCCCTTCCTGTGTACTGTGCCTCCCCTGCCCCTTGACCGGATGTGGTGTCTGGTGTCCCCTCCCCACACCCTTGTCCCCAGGGTCCTAATGCCCCTTGCCTGGGCATGACAGGTTTTAGATTGCTATGCACAAAGAACACACAAGGCGGACAAAAACAAGAAACCATGCACCCAGTGAATGAGTCCCGTACCAGATCTAACCCACCTATGGTGATCCTTAATGATATGTGTGCGTAATGTAACCCATGTCTTTAATGGGATCACATCAACATTAATGTGCACCACTGTTAGGAGTTATATATTATCTTCAACAGTAGTTCCATATTTACAAGAGCTTTGGTGTGCATCATCAGTAGACCACACCGGTGGAGGAGAACGGCGCCTCCATGTAGCACTGTCAGTCCCCGATTCACAACCAAGCCAGCAAGGGCTGCAAGCACCATAGCACCCAGTGAGCTTACAGTGCCGCAGACGGAAGCTGGGCATAATGAGAATAGCACACCGCTCTAAACCTTTAACATAAACGAGGTGTAGGCATCAGGGTTCAGTTGTTGCGAAGGCACTAACCTAGTTTTACTTACGAGGGCCGGGAAGTCCGTGGACTAACTCGTAAGGGTGGAGTTAGGGGATGCATTCAAAGCTTTTAATGAAATGGGATGCATTAAGGAACAGACGCAAATAGTCATTGGATGAGGAGTGGAGGAAGCAATTTGACTTGCATTAAGATCAGACAGTAAATCACTTAAGAACAGAGACTGAAACCTGGTGGTATGCATTCTAACTCCAGAAGGGCTGAGACAATGCATCAATGAAAACCCAAAATTGTCACTCAAGAATGCCAAGTGAGGTCTGGTGATCGGGAGGGGCGGCTGTATTTAGACAGACCTCGGGCAAAGAGTGGGTGGCCCTGACTTTGCTGAGTGACAGGAAGGGCGCACGATAAAACGTGAAGATTGTCTCTTGTGCCTTGGGCCTGAGATGCCAGAGGGGCTGGCACAAATGCAGAATCTCCTTAGAGGCAAGGGGAGTGGATACAAATCCTTAGATTGAAATACATCACAGCAGGGACATTCTCAACACATTCGCTGCACCCTGCAATACTTTTATAAGGAAAGGAAAACACACAGACTATGGATAAACACAAGGTAGAGCCACAAGAAACAGGGCACGAAACGCTATCAGCTGCCTGCATTGTCTAAAGAGCCTCCCCCCCCCCCCTTCCCGTGTCTTTGAAATTCCTCTTGGTCCAGCCAGGGCAATCTCTGCGTTTTTCTCTTCACATTTTTGGATGTGTGGAGTGTGGAGGGGCAAAAAAAGCGATATGACTTAGCCATTGTTGACCACATTTTAATGCTTTTTGTTTTTTACTTTCACTTATCAGTAGGAAGGAGGGTAGGGAAAGCCATCAGAGGGTGGGGGGTTGGGTGATACCACCGGGTGCAGCAGGTGGATCGGGGAGTTTGGCAAACAAACAGAAAAACAGCGCAGGGGTCAAACAATATGAGGGAGGAATGGATGGGTTTGGGAGTGGGCTTTTAGAGAAACCAGGGTATGGATAGAAGAGGACATGAACATCGATAAAGGAGGAGGGCGGGCAAATACCCAACATGGATGGAGGGTGTTAAGACAACGGATAGCGTGAGGGCATGGGCTGGGGGCGAAGAAGAGGGAAAAGTAATAAAAAAAATAGTACTTGCTGAAGTCTGTGGCCAGTGTAAAGACACTGGCACCAGAAGCAGTACTTGGTCCAGGCTCCATGGAATGACGATGGAGGCGAGGAGGAGGTCCTGATCACCAAGGAGCCACGTGGGTGCCAGTCAATGGTAAATGGAGTGATGTAGAGACACGTGAAAGCTAGCTGATGGTAAATCAAGGTAAGTAATGGGCGGGATCTAAGCCTTTTTTAAGATTGAATTTTTAAATACAAGACATTTTGCAAGCACAGCACAAGTGCTGTTCAGGCAAAACCTAACAAGTAGGATTGTGATTAGAATCATGACTTCCTGTGCGTTATATGGTGCAATTTGCCAACATTTGAAATATATGTATTTATTAATTATTTACTTTGTTTGTAGTTAGTTTAACCCAATGGATTTTAAGGCACTGGAACAAGGAAGCCTGTTTTCCTGCATTGAAAAATGTTATTTGTTGCATACGCTCCATTTCTAGAGGAGCATTCGTGGTGCAGGAACACATACCCACCTCTTTATTTCATTACTGTACACTCCCTGTCCATTTCTCTCACTCTTGCAGGTTTCTGCTTTCTCCCTTGGTGATGGTTTCTCCATCTTTCTCTTCCTCCGTCTTTTTACTTACTATGTTTTGACCTGTCTTGCTCTTGTGCACAAACGTGAGTGCCAATCCCCAAACAAAAGTGCCTGTGGCTCCACCAGAAAAAAAGGCTCAACTACGCTCTGTGCCTCCCCTTATGCTCTGCCTATGTGTGCTCTACTCACCTTGATTTTCTGTCTCCCTGCACACTCTGCTCATCCTCCTTCTCTTTCTTGCTAAGTGCTTTCCTTTTCTTTGTTCTCGTATTTCGACGGGCACTACTTTACCGAGTGTTATGCTTCTCTACATGAACTCTACTTGCACAAGTGCTCTCCGTCCTAGGCTGACCTGCTTGAATACGTGTTATTCTACTGTATGTACTATGCTCCCAGGGTCATATCCTTCCCTTGTCTCTCTACCTCCCTCTCTGCTGTGCTTTCCTTGGTTCTCTGCCTGACCTGGTCCTCTGCTTCTCTTTATGTAACGCGTCCCTTCTTTCTCTGCCCTTTCATTTGCTCTGCTCTCATTTGCTTTTTTTGTTTTCTAGCTTTTTATGAGCACTTGAGTTTTATATTCCTCTCTATGCCATCTGCTTCCACAATTGTCATGTTTCAATGTATAACAAACAGTGACACGATGAAAGGAATGCTTGCCTTAATCTCAGCCTCTGGCACTTGCACAGAGGGTCATTCCAGACCATGTTGTTTTGCCTTTGGCAAATTAGGCTTCGTCCTGCCCCAACAGTAACAGTCCAACCCAAACTGCCAGGTCAGGTCCCCTTCAAACGCAACACAAGTTATAGCTCACTGACAAAACCTAAGTAGGCGTGTTCAGCAACTAATGATTAATGGATTATCAGATTCTGTTTTGGAAAATAAAAAAGATAGTTGTCATTTCTAGCTATATGGTTATCAGCATTACGTTGCCAAGCTTCTGGAATTTGGCCAACCAAATATCTTAGAGAATGGGGCAGGAGGCAAACATGGACTCTGTTAGCAGTTTCTGGATTACACGTAGGACATTTTTTGATTTAATCAATCCAATTTGCAATCGGAGATGGTGCAATATAATCATTTTACAGCATTTAATATTCATGAAACATAAGTCAAGTTGGGCATTTGCTGAAATGAGTCCATCAGGGCCATATTTGACAAAGTGCCCTGGGAGCACAATGGCCACGTGCACCCGCCTTGTACACCTCCAGGGCACTTTGGTGTACAGAAGGGTCTGCAGACTCTTGTGCGGCCCTTCTGTAATATTGATAGAGCTGGCGCTGTCTCGAGAGGGCATTCCCTCATTTACATTGGGGCATGGCCCCATGAAAGTGAGGAAATCTCTTTGCCTCTGTGCCTGCGCCATATAATGAACATGGTTGTGAAGGCAAAGAAGGCGTCAGGTGGAGGACCGAAAGTGCGCCACAAAAAGGTGGCAAACTTTCCTGAGGGCAGCCCTTCGGATTAGATAAAAAGGGGTCCCATGGAAAACGCAGACATTATATCAGAATCAGTTCCTGAGGGGGACTTAAGGGCCACTGGAAAGGGAAAGGAGTTTGGTATGTGGGGGGTACTTAAAACACATTGAGGCATATTCTCAAGGATCTATCACCGAGCTATCAGCACTTTATTGCAGCCAAACTGGCAATAATTGTATCGCCCCATTCACAAGCTGGTGCAAACAGCCGATATCACCAGCCTTCCGGCGATAGCATCCTCAAAAAACATTGCCAGAGATGACCCTGGCAACTATCGCTAATGAGATGCAGAGTAGGCGTTCCCGTGCAAAAAGCTGTGACAACACCACGTCACAACATTCTCAATGACCAGCCAGATCTGTGATAAGAACACAAAACATGCGATAAGGCACGTTAGCTGTAGGAAATTAACACCTGCTCTTACCTGGTGCAAAGTCAGATGACAACCTGCAGCATAAAGGGAGCCCAGCCCAGAGCAACACCTGAAGAACAACAGATGCCATGGAGCTACTTATCATGCAGCTTGGAGCCCCAACATTGCCACAACACCCACCCCCACCACCCCCAGGACCGCAACCCCTCACCACCACAGAGGCAGCGCAGGTAAAGACAGCGGACCTTCAGGAAACGCACCAGCCTTACAGACTTAACACCAGAGTATGTCATTGCCCACTACTAGCTCAAAATGACAACCATCCTATGCAAAATAACAACAGAAGGGAGGTAGAGTGAAGAGTTAGGATTCTTACTCCTCGGGCACTGTTACACAAACAAAAAGAATCCTACTCACAGTGGACAAGGGGAATGTCGAACACGAATGTGGGGACATTCAGTGTTTTGTAAAATACCCCTCACACACCAACAGGCCCCTTGGTGTCATGCTTCATCATTGGGGCCTTCGCACCCCTCTAACGGGATGCGGCGTGCTACGACCTACGACTACGCGGGAGCACTGGTAGTAGAGACTATGTGTGGTGCGTGTGGTGGAAGTGGTTGGGTACGTACAAAAATGTGAGTGGTGGGAGATAGTGAAGATTAAAAAGTACCTGGCTCGTAGGTGTCAGAGAAAAAACTTTATTCATAACCTCGGGCTGGTACTAGTAAAAGAAGTGCAGGTTGAGGTAGTTAACTGTTGTAACTATGGACAGTACCTCTGGTGTGCGTCGACATGTTTCGGAGCTGGTGCTCCTTCTTCAGGACGGGGGCACAACTTCCCCACCTTACTCACGTTTTTCTAATTGGTGTGTAATGATTAATTACCAGCGGAGCAGCGTGGGGGGTTACATGGAGGTAATTCCATCCAGAGCCTGTTGCGAATTTAGCAACAACACCCCCAACGTTCTTATGATGCTCATGAAGCAAGAAAACTTTATACAATAGGTCATGCAACTGCATGTTCCTCCACCGCTGTAGGCACACTATATCCTTAGTTTTCCTTTTAAAACACTGTAAATAGTCTTTCACTTTTTGGTTAATTACACACCAATTAGAAAAACGTGAGTAAGGTGGGGAAGTTGTGCCCCCGTCCTGAAGAAGGAGCACCAGCTCCGAAACATGTCGACGCACACCAGAGGTACTGTCCATAGTTACGAAAGTTAACTACCTCAACCTGCACTTCTTTTACTAGTACCAGCCCAAGGTTATGAATAAAGTTTTTTCTCTGACACCTACGAGCCAGGTACTTTTTAATCTTCACTATATACCACCACTCACATTTTAGTAAATACCCAACCACTTCCACCACACGCACCACACATAGTCTCTACTACCAGTGCTCCCGCGTAGTCGTAGGTCATAGCACGCCGCATCCCGTTAGAGGGGTGCGAAGGCCCCAATGATGAAGCATGACACCAAGGGGCCTGTTGTTGTGTTTACAAAACACTGAATGTCCCCACATTCGTGGTCGACATTCCCCTTGTCCACTGTGAGTAGGATTCTTTTTGTTTGTGTAACCATCCTATGCATTCTGAACATCATTGCCCACAGGCTGATGGTACCAACACAACGGATAACCAACATCCCTTCTCAGACAAAGCTGCTGGCTGTGCTGCACCTGTTGGCCTCTGGGACATTCTAACCAACAACCACCAGAGTCGGAGGAGTCTCACAGCCAGCACTATCCAAGTTCCTCAAACCTGTCCTGGATGCCATCATCAGCTTGGTACCCCAGTACCTATACTTCCTGCAAACTGCGCAGAAACAGTTGGAGACCAAGCAAGGCTTCTACGCCATAGCTGGATTCCTGCACGTGTTGGGGGCAATTGACTGCACACATGTCCTACTTGTTCCCCCTGCAGACACTGCACACTATTTCCACAACAGAAAGCACACACATTCCATCAATGTGCAGGCAATAGTGGACCACTGGGGACTCTTCATCAATGTCATCGCCAACTATCCAGGCAGTGTGCATGATTCACACATCTCCTGGCAGTCCATCATCAACCGGCGCTTCTAGGATGGCAACTACGGAAATGCAGTGCTCTTTGGTAAGTACCAAATGAACACACCCCAACTTCACAATCTGCAACTCACAACTCTGGCAATGCACATGTTACAAACCCACTTAGAACATGCCAAACAACATGCCCACCCACCAGACACAACAGCACAACTTACTGTGGCAACCTGGGCTAGCCATGTACATGAGCCACCAACGTCATGGCACATCAGCCACACACCAGCGGAATGTGGAGGTAGGTGGCAACCAGGTATGTGCGAAGGAGCCAAGTGACCCATGAATGAGAATGCACACATTGCCACGTGTGGCTTGGATGTGCTGGACAGACTGCAGTATGCAGACCACAGACATTTCCACCCCAAATACTTTCTCTACTGATGAGGAAAACTACCCCGAAACCCGGGCCATGCCTCGGGTCTAGAGATCTTGGGAACAATAAGTACTTACTTACACCAACCTTGGTGTACCACTTCCGAACTTTTGTCAACTCTTCATACTTCACACACTATGAATACCAGAGTGCATAGGGGCGATCCGGAGGAGGGGCTAGCGGTGTGCGATCCATCATTGTTTTCCACAGACATATCCATGTCGACATATAATGCCGGTGTCGGTAGTGTTATGGACAGTGGACGCAACCATGTCACCCCAACTAGTGTGGAAGACCACAGAAATGTAGCTTGTTACGTCCCCCCTGCTAGCGTGTGTGGAGTAGGCTTACCCAGCGTACGCCAGGTTAGTGTAGGGGTGTGAATAAAAAGCACGTAGCCCTGGGCGTGGTTCTCTTCCGGAATGGTCAACGTGTCTACCAAGGCGGCACCTCTCACCCCGCCACGAGGCAGACGCCGTGTGCGTCAATGTCTGCGATCCTGTATGCCTGCTGCAGCCCGGGCTGCTGCTCCCCAAACCAGTCTCATCTGCCCCTGCGCATCCAGGCCTCACTACTCACCTGCCGACACCGGCGTGTCTCTAAGAGTACTCACCATGTGCCTGTGCTAGCTCCAAGCCAGAGTCCCGCGACCTTGGCAGCCTTCTCAGACCATCGCGGCCTCCGTGATCAAGGCCCGCAGTACTCCTTTCCCATTGATGCACTCCACCGGCACACACAGCGGACAAGTATGTTACACATTTGGAACTAAGTCTTGATTACACAATGGCAGAGTACATATTCATGGCTTTGTTTAAATCCCTATACTCCCTTCGATGTAGTGCCACCAACTCTGTGCATAGGATTCCTACCACACGTGTCTGTGGGCCCTTGCGGACTTCTGCCTTAGGTCTAACACTGGTCCAGCAGGCCTCAGACAAATCCAATCCAATCCAGTCCATCCCTGGCAGGACACGGCATTGTCGCAGGGTGCACACCCGCTCTGCTCTGGTGCCTCCACCTCCGTCAACCTGGAATCTTCTCCACAAGCTATTTCAACGCTGTGTGTTAGAGATCCTGGAGGAGCTGGCAGCACAGCAGTTGCCCCATGCTGAGCGCTGCCTCCGGCACACACTGCAGTCGAGTAGGACACACAATTGGAACTGAGTCTTGATTTGTTCATTGCAAAGTTAATATCATTGTATAGGTCTCATCGCAGACTGCATCCCCTTCCAGCTCTACTGCCACTGACGGTGTGCCACGGGAGTCATGGGCACTCTCCCATTGAACTTTGTTGGCGTCTGAGTCTATGGCCTGGGGGTTGTCTTCATCATGTAGCTGATACTGACATGCTAGGAAAGAGGAGACTGTAGCATTCAACTCCTCCATAATGCCTGTTTCTGCTTGCTTCTGTCCTCTACCACATGCCCTGGATGGACACCTTCCACCGTAACACTCCGCAACATTCTCCTTGGACATCAACGAGGACCCGCTCAGCTCTCGTGGCCCTATCTCAGTGCACCACAAGTCACCGTCCCTTGGGGGTGTGCCTGTGCCGGTCGTAGTGCATCCGGGGCCACTAACTCTGCAGCTCAAGTCATGGACCCTTGCTGTTTGTACTATGAACTTTTGATTGTCTGATCACTGTTGTAGTTGTTGCTAGCACCAACCAACCCCTGAGGGGTTGCTTACACTACCCAACATCCATCCAGCACAGACATCACTGGACATGTAACCCCGGCAATAAAAGGTGATGGGCGCACGTGCCCGTAGCGAGTTCCCCAAATTATCTCAGAGTGTCCTTGTGGTCATTATGTTTGCATGACGGCCCTGGGCCATACCACATCACATTGTGCTGTGTACAGCGTGCACAACCTTGTCACCTCAGGCAGTGGGGTAGAGCTGGGATATATGGCTGTGTCGGACCCCCTCTGAGCGTAAGTGAGTGGCCAGCATACGGCAGTACGGTGTAGGGGTGTGGTCCTTCGACATGTGGCTCTGGGCATGGTTGAGTTTAGGCCTTGACAAAGAGGTAACTGAAGCGTGTGTCTCTGGTGTAGTGTCTGCGCCACCTGTCATGCAATGTGCAATGTTGCTATGTAGCATGCCCATGGTGTGTGGCCTCAGCCGAGGGGTACATGAGGGTGAGCAAGGCCGCCCGGGGTACGGGATCATACATGCCAACTGTTGTGGGTGTCGCTATTTTCGCAGCATAGCCAAAGGTCTACCCTCAACCGCAGGGCGAGTTCAGCCAGGCATGAACTCTACATCTGTGTCCGCCCTGTCCTTACCATAGGCCTACACACACGTAGCTGCCAACCTTCAGCGCACAACATCACAGGGTCATTGTCAGGCTTGTGGACATACGCAGACGGGCATGGCAATGGTGTGCCGTGGGTGTGCAAGTGATACAACTGCGCTGCCCACACTAGTGAATAGGCTCGGGGGAGGCTGAATCAGCAGTAAGGCTACGTAACACACATTGATGCTGCTCATTTGCAACAAGCAGTACATGTCATACAGGAATCACAAAGTCACACATATAACACACCAATGAACCCGTGAGCCTGCCAACACATCATGCAGAACCAACTATTGACTCATGTCTCTCTGCCCTGTCACAGGTGACCAAGGATATGCTTGGATGATGACACCCCTCCGAGCCCCGAACACACAGCCCCAGAGGCAGTACAATTTGGCCCACAAACGCACCAGGGGCATCATGGAATGCAGATTTGGTGTGTTGAAGTCACGTTTCAGGCGCCTGGACATCACAGGTGGAAGGCTCCTGTACAGCCCAGACATCGTGTGCAAGATGATTGTTGCATTTTGTGTGTTGCACAACATATATGTACAAAGCAAGGCACCATGGATACCAGTTCCAGAGGCCCCAGACGATGATGATGAAGAGGAGGCAGGTGGACCACACCCCACTGCAGCTACAGAAGGAATAGACCGCAGGGACACCATCATTATTAATTTATTCAGATGAGCATGTCACATTGGGCCAGTCCTTGGCAATCATGGGATGGTACAGAATAACCACAGGCACAGCATGTGCAAATAAATGCATTCCAAAGTGACATTCCCTAAGTGCATGTCACTCATCTGTCCAGGCACATCACTCAGAAAAGTGGGAGTGCGAAATGTGTTGATAACGATTTAATGATGTGTTCATGGATGGTGGGTGTGTCACCTCTGTGCAGAGAGGCAGTTTTGGGTGTCACGTATTTGAACTGTCAATTCTGTGTGTCACAGTTAGTAGGGTATCCCACTGTTCAGCGTTTCACATGTGTCCAAGATCATTCCATTTTGGATGCCATTTGTGAACTACAGGTGACAACAGGGCTCCCTTTGGGGTAGGTTATGTGCCACCATGATGCAGGGATGCCCCTGTGACTCAAGTCCCACAACATGGGCAACATGTACATAAGCGGGAGTCACTGCCCCTACATTCGTCCACGCTGCATAATGTTTGCTCATGGGCATGGCATGTCTGTATGCAGGAGGGTTTGCTTGTCCCTCTGCAATGTGAAGGGGAGATGCGGCCTATCGCAGTTATTGCTGATTTTTTGTTTCGTGATTGGCCTCATCGCAGCATTTTTTGCGTTCGTGTTTTGCATTTTTGAGGCTTCGTGTTGATTTTAGCGCGGTCATTTGACGCGTTAACGTAGGACTATCGCATGGGCCTACCGGCTTGAGAATACCACATTACCACAGTGTTATTTTCCCGCAATAGACTGCGATGTGAAGAGTTGCGTTAAGCTACTTTTGCGGTAGTTATCACATGTTCTTGAGAATATGCCCCATTATTTAAAAATCCCAGATGAAATCCGACATGCTAAGAAAATATACAGTCATTCGAAGAATGTCCAAAACAGAATGTTTTAACCCATATTTTCCACATTGTGACACGCAAAGGGCGTGTCACCACCTTATGATTAATTCGAAATGCGCACCCGGAACGGAGCGTGGAAAGAGTGTATGCATGCCAAACTGGATGAGATGAGTAACTAATATTTCGAGATAAAAGAAAGGGTGTGCTTCAGGTTTCTTTTGAATTGAAACATTTTAAACCGTTCCAACACTGTTAGCACCCTATTGACAAAGCAAGTGGAATATGAAGAGAGTTGGGTGTCACGTCTCAGACCCTCCGAATCAACATCAATGGAAAGTATGGGTTAAAACATACTGTTCTGGACATTCTTCGCATGACTGTTATATTTACTTAGCATTGTTTATGTATATGGTGTTTCACATAAATTGTGTTTTGTTGGTTTTTTGCAAACTGTCACCAGTGCATTGTGGGATATTGAGTATTTTTGGTTGTGTGGTAAATGAGGGCGGTACATCATCACTGCTGAAACTCTTGAGGGGTGGAGTATGAGAGTCATGCATCACTAATTGAATACAGGTGGGGTAGGTGGAGTTCAAGTTTGATAGGAACACGCAGGGAGACCGCGTAGAGCATGGCGTTTGAGTTCGGGGGCAAGTAAATCGTTCATGAAGCTCCAAGTGACCGTCAGGTAAATAAAGGAGGATTGAATCATTCTACTATGAGTGAGAGGGAAGATTAGGGAAGTAGTTAGTGGGGGGTTGTGCGCTTGGCTTACAGGCGGTACAACTATCAAGGGTGCAAGTTTAGTTTATCTGTTTTGGGTGGTTTTGAGGTTTTCTGTACATGAAGTACAGGGTGTGGGTATGATTGTTATGGGGAAGAGCGAGGGCACGAGGGAGTTTTGTGGGCAGTCATTTGTGGATATAAACTGGGTGGATTATGCACGTTGTTTAGATTTAAAAGAGGTTTCAAAAAACATTTACAATAAGTTTCATCTTTATAGAATGTCAAATACGGTGGTTTGATGTATATTTTTTAATTATTGTAGGTACCCCTGAAGAAGGTCTTTGAGAGACCGAAATGCATTGGGTGATTTTAATATTATGGAGCAATGAAGTTCGTTTACGTACCCGTGAATAGGCCCGGATGGGTAATTCCTGAGCAAGTGAAGATGCGTGAAATTGTGTAACTTTGTGTCTTTGACGTAACGCATTAAGAAGAAATAAAACTGCCAATAAACTGGATGAATGTGGACAAGCAATCGAGTACGTGAAAATGTTTATCACAAATGTGGATCAGGCTGTGCTACCCTTTTGTGACACGCAAAGGGCGTGTCACCACCTCATGATTAATTCAAAATGCGCACCCGGAACGGAGCGTGGAAAGAGTGTATGCACGCCAAACTGGATGAGATGAGTAACTAATATTTCGAGATAAAAGAAAGTGTGTGCTTCAGGTTTCTTTTGAATTGAAACATTATAAACCGTTCCAACCCTGTTAGCACCCCATCGACAAAGTAAGTGGAATATGAAGAGCGTTGGGTGTCACGTCTCAGACCCTCCGAATCAACATCAATGGAAAATATGGGTTGAAACATACTGTTTTGGACATTCTTCGAATGACTGTTATATTTACTTAGCATTGTTTATGTATATGGTGTTTCACATAAATTGTGTTTCGTTGGTTTTTTGCAAACTGTCACCAGGGCATTGTGGGATATTGAGTATTTTGGTTGTGTGGTAAATGAGGGCGGTACATCATCACTGCTGAAACTCTTGAGGGGTGGAGTATGGGAGTCATATCTCACTAATTGAATACAGGTGGGGTAGGTGGAGTTCAAGTTTGATAGGAACACGCAGGGAGACCGCGTAGCGCATGGCGTTTGAGTTCTGGGGCAAGTAAATCATTCATGAAGCTGCAAGTGACCGTCAGGTAACTGAAGGGGGATGGAATCATTCTACCATGAGTGAGAGGGAAGATTAGGGAAGTAAATAGTGGGGGGTTGAGCGCTTGGCTTACAGGCGGTACAACTATCAAGGGTGCAAGTTTAGTTTATCTGTTTTGGGTGTTTTGAGGTTTTCTGTACATGAAGTACAGGGTGTGGGTATGATTGTTACGGGGATGAGCGCGGGCACGAGGGAGTTGTGTGGGCAGTCATTTGTGGATATAAACTGGGTGGATTATGCACGTTGTTTAGATTTAAAAGAGGTTTAAAAAACATTTACAATAAGTTTCATCTTTATAGAATGTCAATTACGGTGGTTTGATGTACATGTTTTAATTATTGTAGATACCCCTGCAAAAGGTCTTTGAGAGACCGAAATGCATTGGGTGATTTTAATATTATGGAGCAATGAAGTTCGTTTACGTGCCCGTGAATAGACCTGGATGGGCAATTCATGAGCAAGTGAAGATACGTGAAATTATGTAACTTTGTGTCTTTGACGTGACGCATTAAGAAGAAATAAAACTGCCAATAAACTGGATGAATTTGGACAAGCAATCGAGTACCTGGAAATGTTTATCACAAATGTGGATCAGGCTGTGCTACCCTTTTGTGACACGCAAAGGGCGTGTCACCACCTTATGATTCATCAAAAATGATGCCAAGGTTTATCCCTTTAGGCTTGGGTATCTGTACAGGGCCCAAAACATTAGGCCACCACGTGGTGGACCAGTTAGAAGGCTGCCTACCCACCATCATCACTTCGTTTAATTTCAGACAGCCTGTATTCAGGCAAGATCAACCAAGCAGGATTTGAAATTTATTGCCGCACTACCATCCTCATGTGCCAGTGTGATAATAAGCTGAGTGACATCAGCATAAGACACAACAAGCTATAACTTCTCAAAAACGACCTTCTGATTTCCTATTCCCACTTTTCCTAATCTTGAACTGAGGAGAGTCTCATATCATAGACCCTCTCATCCTTAAATTGATATTGTGACACACCTGCCATAGTTGCCATCGTCTACATTCATGCTCAAAACGTCTTAGTAGATTAGCTAGCTAAGTGAAGTAATGATACACAATCTACAGAGACCTCTTTGGACTAGTTCTTCCACACATTTAAATCAGGATAGTTGTCTCAGCTACTTATTCTCCAGAGGTTTATGAAAAATAATGTTTTTCACTAAGAACATTGTAGCGCAGTCAGCACGGGGAAATATTCAGTTTGGAATTGGTGTTCTACAAATGGCTATTATCATTCCCTGTTTTTGAAGTTTCTAGAAACTACAGCTTCAGTTCTTTATCAGTCCTTCCTTGGAGTTTTCAACACTAATTATGTGTTGTAGCAATCCGCCTAAAATAAGCGTTGGCTGACTCCAGATATATCCATTTCTCCTCCTTTGTTATCTTTGCTAAATACCGTTCACAGAAGTCGACAATGGAGGCAGGGCCATTTAATCTCTTTCACATTAAGTTTTCAGTGCCAATAAAGTAATCCACACTTACGAGCTTGAAAAGAACTATGCGGCATGCAGAATAAACAAATCTGTTCATTAGGCTCTTGGTCTTATTATATGAAATGTTAGTGTTGTATCCAAAGGCTAATTTCATGCTGCATTAATGAACAAAAGATTTAGAAAACAATTGTTTTGAAAATGCATGACTCCGCGTTAAATTTACCACTCCTGAATTCTTGAGTTACTCGAGGAAAAGCTTTCGAATTCCGACCTTTGAGAGTTCTTACAAATGCAAAGATAACGCTGAATAACAAGTCCACAAACACCTCTTTTGAAAACTAGCGACGGAAACGAAAGGACGAGGAAATAAGCCATGGTTTACAAACCTACAGAGTAGGGCAAATTTGGATGAGGCAATTTGAGCAAAGAGAATTTCGAATGAATATTTACTATGCTTCATTTAGTGACAGCAGCACATGTATTACTTCATCCTGGAAAAGAGCGAGGGTTCAGGTATTGGGTGACTGGCCACAATTTCTTTTCCCATTTTTTTGCTTATCAGCCAAAACTAACTGTTACAAAATATATATGAATATCCATATAAATTCATGTGCATGCATGTGAAAAGATTTCATGCTTATATAAGATCACATTAACATGAGGCCTGGAGCTCAAAAGGGCTTCCTATCTGACCTTGACTGGCCAAGCTTCAACAAGCTATTCTGTACCCCTTTACAGGTCACCTTGCTTGTCTTGACTACATGATATGCAAGTGTAACACAGTGCAGAGCATGCCTTTCTGGTCTGGCCATATCTGGCTGTTTTGCATGGTGCAGACATTGCAAATCCATGTCAGCCATATTTGGCTTGGTGCCTTATTCTAGTTCCGCTGACATGGCATTACTTTAGGTATATAGCACCTAGAAATCTGCCACTCTGGGAAGAAGCGGTCTGAGAGCCCCTAAGGTGGCAGATCTGACTTCTTCCTAGCTAATTAGCTAAGATGCATGCTTTTGGTACCAATAAATACATTTCCCTCTGTTTCTGAGCAAACCTGCGATGTCTGGTGAGTTTCATTAAGTTGCTCCTGGGAGGGTGCCAGTATTTCCCCATCACTAACATTATAGCAAACAACAATAAAAGACTACAAATTCCATTAGTCTTTGTTTTTATACTTCCGACATTACAACCATACAGTCTACCATATAAAAACATCAACAAAGAAAAAACACTTACACTTTCTTCACTGCTCAGCAGCTGGATAAGTGTTTTTCTTGGTCAATTTTTTCCCATGTTGTATAGATGTTTAATGCGCTATTTCTGTGATGTATGCAGGGTTTGTGGCTCGCTGCTGCTGCTAAAGCACAGCACAAAAGTGTGTTTCTTAATGAGAGATTTACGAGTGGCTCCGCACTTTGCGGTGGCTCCCAAGCACCGCTGGAGGGCTTGGGGTGCAGTTTGCTGATCCATACTGTCAATCGTGGCTCAGCTTTCTGATCCCTGTTGGGCTCTTTAGGGAATGCGGTGTGAACGGATGGAGCGTCTGCATTCCAGCTATATGTCTCTGCGCGGCTCGTGGGCTCTATTTCCAGCAGAAGGGAATCGGGGCCATTTTGGAAATGAGCACGGGGAGAGTAAACATGTCAGCGCCTTCAGACAAAACCTGTGTCGGTGTTCTCACTTGTGTCTTCCCGGACTCATGTTTCTTGCTGGTCCAGCTGGGTGGTTATCTAGATGCAGAGTGCATTTCTTCATGGAGCGCATAATATTCAGAGGGCGTGTGTGTTTGACATTTCCAGCCTGTAAGACGAGCATTGGTACTTACAAAGATTCTGCCCCATTGCCAGCAACAAGCATTGGCCATGGTAACAGGTTGTTATCAATTCTACAGTGTTGGCCTAAGTTTAAGGACCTTTTCTTGTAGCTAATGCTAAGGTTAATCCCTATCTATATCCATCTATCCCTTTTAGGCACCTTTTGTACCTGACCCACCACGGCACAATCTAATGCAGAATACTGCGGGGCTGGGGACAAAGAGCAGTCCCATCTCCCCATTCACATGGAGTTAGTAGACGGCATTGACATCTCCCTCCAGAGAGCGATTTCATCAGCCTTAAAACCCCAGAGTCAGCACAGCCTGGCGTAATGTGGTACCTCGCAAGGGGAAGGTGTGGGGCTGTACCCATTCATAAGTCTCAGGGTGCCCGGCAGGGGAAAAGGGTGGCATATTCTTGCCCCAAGGCCAGGGCTGTAAACTCCCAAGCAGACGCCTTCAAACAACTGTGTACCACTTTCCTGAGAGAGCTCATTGGCACTTTGCAGTGCTCGGATTCCCAGCCTGGATTTACCCCCAATGACGGCAATGCATGTTCCCCTCAGGGGCTAGATGATAATACTGGGGAAGACTCTTATAACCCTGAAGAGGACTCTGGTAACAAAACACATCACAGAAGACCCTGGCGACTGGAAGGCAACACCAAAGGGCCCAGGCTGGACGATCAGGGTGTGTCTATCTGTAAGTTGCAGTTAGCTCCCGGGACCTGCTGGATCATGATGATATCTACCACCCATTCTCAGCGGACTGGTTTCCTTCCAGCTAAGGGTTGATGTAAGTGGCTTCTGGAATTCGTAAACATATGGACAAGGAGGTCAGGGGTTGACTGAGGACAGAGTGCCCCAGACTTTTCCTGGCAGGCTAGGTGGCCTGTATGCCTGAGATTGATGGCAAAATGTTGACTTTTGTAACTAAGTTTAACGAGGACCCAAATAGGGGCATGGACCGGTCCCGGAAATCCTGCCAGGTCAAGGTCCTTGATGTCCAATTGTGCATTATCTACAAAGTGGCGTTGCTCTTTGTTGATCAAAACAAACCCAGAGTTGAGAGGATTGGCCACCCCAGAGGCTGAGGCAGTGGGAGATGAGAGTCTCTACTGAGACCCTTCAAATAAGGAGCTCATGAATTTCATGAAAACATTTTCTCACCTGGACAAGGCCACCAGCCCATCCGCAAGGTGTTCAACTAGAAGGGACCAGAAGAGGTAGCAGGTGCTCCTCTGGCCGCACGTGGAATCCCAAACACCTAAAATTTCAAACCAGACAACCCCTGCAGTGGCAGGACCAAAAGAAGTATGGAGGTTTCTACCCCACCCGGGGCAACGGTCGAGGCCGAGGTGTCAACAGACAAACTATCAAAGCCCCTGGGGACCTTAACAGTAATCAATACCTCTTTTTCCCTACCAGAGGTAGGACTCAGGTTACGATGGTTCCTTTGGTCAGGGGCATTGCTCATAGGAGCTTCATGGATACTGCAAACGAAAGGGGGAATTCTATGGAATCCCCCAGTCGGGTCTGGACCTTCAGCCCCTAGTTTTTTCACAAGAGGACATGCAGGGAATTAGCCGAGAGGTCCAAGGTTTGTTAAACAAAGGGGCAATCGCTCCCACAACCTGTCATCCCAGGATTTTCGCAGCAATATATTCTTAGCGGAATATAAAGAAAAAAAGGTTTCTTCTCTGTCATCAATTTGTGAGAATTCAACAGGTGAGTGATATACCATCACTTCAAAATGGAGGGGATTCACCTCCTTTGGGATATCCTCCTCCCAAAGGACTAGCTTGTCAGATTGGACTTGACCTTGCCTCACTATCCCCATCTTTCCCTCACACCGATGCTTCCTGTAATTCATGTGGAAGGAACAAGTCTTTGGGTTTGCATGTCTCCCTTTTGGTCTCTCCTCTGCACCATGGTGTTTCCCCAAGGTGTTACATTCAGCCATAGCATGGCTTTGATTAAGAGGAGCAAGACTCATTCTTTATTTGAGGGTAATTCTGCTAATTCACCAGGATCGGGTCAAGATAGAGCACAGTTGCAATTGATGATATTTCTCCTTTAGAACCTAGGGTTTATCATCAACTGTCAGAAGTCAGAATTTACTCCTACACAAAATTAGACTGCCAGAAAAACGCTTCTCATCCGCAGGGATTTGCGCAGAACATTAGCGAAGGAAAGCATTTCTCTACTACACCTAGTCAGGATTGTCGGACTTCTCTCTTCATCTATTCAGGTGATTTTTCAGGGAACGCTGCAATACAGAGCGCTCCAGTGGCCTCATTACACAGAGTGCCCCAGAAGCGCTTTGCACATCCTCGGGGCACTTTGGTATAACAGAAAGGGCCACAGATGCTTGTGCGGCCCTTTCTGTAATACCGATAGTGCTAGCGCACATGAAGTGCCAGCGCTATCTGCAGGGGGCATTCCCTCATGAGCCATGTTACAGACGTGGCCTCAGAGGCAAATAAGCGAATAGCGGGCACATCTAAAAGGTGGCACGCTGTCAGTGCCCCTCTTGAGAGCTGCCCCCTGGAGGGGTGAGGAAATGGGGTTCCATGGACTCCCCCAGGTATCCCCTTGCAGGCGGGTGCAGTCAGCGACTTCACTCGCCTGCAAGGGAATCTCTAAACCCTTTGAAAGTGCAGGCGGGGCTGCCTTCACAGGGAAAACATGGAGCGGCTTCAAAGCAGCAGGTCCGTTTTTCACAGGAATGCGCTGTCCCCAGGACAGCGCAAGTTTGTGGCTGCCTTGGGGGCAATGCATTCTGTGTAATAGGGCGCACTTTCCCTGTTCGCACCTGGTGCACTTGTTTAAGGTGTGCTAGGTGCAAACAGGGAAAGCGTATCCTTTACACAATAGGGCACCTGCTGTTGAAAGCTCTGCATCTCAGGAGTTGCTTGTCCTATGCCCAAAAGTGCAGATGGAAATCCACTGTTGGCTCATTCACATGCAGTTCTGGAATAGCAAGGCCATCTCCAGTATGAAGCAGGACTTGGTCATAGAATCCGATGTGACCATTTTGGGAGCCTGGTGTGGAGTGGTTACCACCAGAGGGAGGAGCATGGTCAATTCAAGAAGGGTATCTACACATCAACAGTCTAGAGCTGCTCGTAGGTTTGTTTGAAATTCTGAGCCCAGTGGCCAACAGGGTCTCTTATTCCAACCTCTTGAAGATGGACAATGTGTTAGCAGTTTGGTACATAAAACGCCTGGGGGACACTCACTCCAAGGCGCTGGAAGATCTGGCCAGGGATTTTTGGAACCACTGTCTGGCAAGGAAGATCTCTTTTAAGGTGGTGTATCTTCCAAGCCGTTAGAATCAGACAGTGGATTGGCATTCTCATCATCTGAGAGATTTAACTGCTTAGAAACTGTACCCATTTCTGTTTCAGGTAATTATGTTCAAATGGGGTCTGTGTCAATTGGACCTCCTCTCCTCCCGACTGAAACAACAACTGCCCCGATTTTTCAGCTGGTGTCTGCATCCGTTGGCAGAAGCGACACATGCCTTGCTCTAGGACTGGAGCCACTTTCGGGGGTATGCTTTCACGCCATTCATGATGATTGACAGATTCACTACGTTGGTCTGGTGTCAAAGGGCGGCGGTAATCCTGGTGACACCACTGGGGAAGTCGCAAGTCTGGTATCCAGTTCTTCTGTAACTTTCTATGTATTTTCCAAACCTACATCCCTAGACTCCTCTTCTTCTGATGGGTGATTACAACAACTTGCACCAGTTGGTTCAGGATAGCAACCTCCATCTGATGTTGTGAAGGATTACAGAAGATGCTGGGATGTCCCAGACCTTTCATCACAAGCTACGCTACTCATCGGGAGAGCTAGCATCCTGCACAACTGATACTTATACTTATAGATCCGCCTTTTCAGCTAGTCATTTACCGTTCCATGAGGTACCAGCTGGGTAACATCCCCATGTGTGCAGATTATAGAGAGGTATTCAGTTCTCTACTCCCCCAGAACCACACTATTCTTCTCCATGGGATGTTGATATGATTCTGCATCTTTTGTTATCATGGCAAGATAACGAATATCTGTCACACAGGAAATTATCTGCTAAATTGGTGATTCTTTTATGACTGATTTACTGTAGACTGTGGTGTCAGAGTACGAACGCTTGATATCATGGCATGCAAATTAACTCTTGCATATTAACCCTTTATCTAGGAGAATCAAAATTAATTCTAGAGTGGTGCATTACTTAGCTTTACCTTGTCAACCCAAACTGCGTGTGGTTAGATGTCTTTGGGCCTATGAGGCTATGACCGAGACCGGGATTAAGCAACTACTCATAGCTAAGAGTGGACAGTCAACTCCGCTCCGTGGGCGGAGTTTCCAGAGTTTTTGCTACTCCGCATTCCGCTTGGAAAGCGGAGTTCTACAAAAAACTACGACTTCGCTGCATGGAGCGGAGTTCACCACCTACCGCTACACAACGGTCGCAGAGTGTGCATGAATTCAACATGTGTACGCACACTGTGTGCACACAGCGCACATGGAGCATGAGTGAATTATCAACACTCAAAGAACAAGAATCGTGTACACTCAACATGCTTACAACAAACCTCACTTGCACATCAAGCGCACTGATGCACTCATGAACCACAGACAGACAGACTCTATATGCACACATACAAAGTATACCCCTGCACCCCTATGCACTCCCAGAAGCCTCTCTTTTTTTCCTTGCATACTTCTGTTTCTGACTCTGTCTTCTTTCTTCCACGTTAATTTTTTCTTCTCCATCCTCACTTCCTCTTTCTGCCCCTCTTTTCTCGGCCGTATCTCCCTTTACTTTTTATCTCTCGACTCTCTCCTCCATTCACTATTTCTTTTCAACATACACCCTTTGTCTTGCTAATATTTGCTTAAATGCACTCTTCCTTTCTCTCACCTCTACTTTCCAGTCTCTCCACTCTATCTCTTTGTTCCTCCTCTACACTCTCTTGGTTCCTTGTGGTCACTGCCAATAGCTCCTGTTCTCTGCTCCCACGTGTACACATATGTACACAAGTCCCCTTTCCTGTCCCCTCACATTCACCAGTGCTCTCAGTCTGGGCCACTTACACATCAGCCGAGACTGAGCTGGTCTGTGTCCTCGTTTCCCCCTCCTCTCGAGTCTGCATGCGCACACCCAGTCTATCAGTCAGGCAGAGGGGCATGTCCCATGTTTCAAACATAATAAGCAGACTGTACCTGAACCTACGTTTTGTGCCTTCGTGAGCATGCGCCGTAGGCAGTAAAGCGGATCATGCGCTGGTGGGTAGTGTCTCAGGTATACGGCATGTGCTTTGGATGGCAGCTTTTTTTTTTACGGAGAGGAAGGGAGCTGTGTCCTTGTCTCGGCTGCCAGTGCCTAGTACAAACAAGCATTTGTAAGTGTTTAGCCATGCAACACTTGATGTTGTTGCACCAAGGATATTGTTCTGGATAACTAAACACTTATAAGGTCCCAAAGGTGAGCCCTATTGGCTATGCCAATGCTTGTTAGAACTGCAAGTGCTGAGCACCGGCAAGACCCTGCCCACTTAAAGCCCTGCTAAGGGTTTCGTTAACTGTGCACTTAATACAAATAAACTTGAACTATACTTATCCACTCCAGGTGTTTTCGTACCATTCTGTTTTATAATAGGTAAACGGGGCTAGTCCCAGAACGCTAGGTAAAACGATGCTCTGGATAGAGAAGTAACACCCTTGAGGATTTATAAATATTATGAGCTCTGACATTCAAATATATGAGTAAACAAACACCTAACACGATCAAGAATTTAGAAGAATACATTATCGGAAGCAGCAGAACAGAAAAGAAAAAAAAAAAGCTCTTGCACGCTGAACACTGTGGCGGCCATCTTGAGACGGCAGAGGCTTGTTTCACTTCTGACTAATCCAATTAATACTATTGGTAAACAGCTACAGACACAATAACGGGGACAAGCAATTTAACCAAGTTTGTTTATGTAGAAAATGTTAGTGTGGGTGATTGTTTACATTGGGGCAATCTAGTATTATTCATTTTGATAGATGTGGTGATCGCGCACCGTTGAATTCGAAGAGGTCTGTGGTTATAAAGTTGCTACTATTCCAGTATGGCTTCCAGCGTTAGCCGTGACTGGCACAAGGTCCTAAACCACACCGTGTCAGAGAGCCAGGCGCACCTCACCCGTATCCTTGAAAACACAGACGCAAAGGAATAAACCAACAGCAGGGCCTGCTTGGCTGCATATTTTGCGTTTTAGCACTATCCAATGAGGTGGAATGTTTCTCTTAATCAGCGGTGCATGGGCTAGCGTCTGGTGCATTTCAGCTTCCTGTGTTGGGAAAGTTTTGCCACCGTGGTATGTGCGGTTGGACAGCACTGCAGAACCGTTTGGGAAGAAGAGAAGGTACAGGTAATTGTTTTGTGGTTTGTAGCCTTAATCTAGTGGTGGAGTCAGTGGTGAGATGTAGGGTGGATGTGATGCAGAAGATTCCTAATGACCACAAGTCATTTTCTGCTCACCAATGGCTGTCTTTGCAATTTTCATGCAATAGCCTCTTATATCCAGAGTGCACATATCCATCAGACAATTCGAGCACTGTGTGCCCGTTCGACAGCCTTTGCGCTTCACATCCTTAGTACTGATTGGCCAGATTTGTATTCACAAAATACTTTGAGGTGTCTATGTATATAAAATGAAAGGAAAAAAACATTATCCACAGATCCACATGGCCAGAAAAGTAGACGCAATACTTACCACCCTGTTTAACAAGCTTAGGCCGCGAAAGAGAAATTCATCGCGATCACGATCGCTGTGAAAGTGAAAGTGATCGCGATGACGCGCTAAAGCACGCAAGGGATGTGCATGCAGCAGCGCGCGTGCTTGTGTGCGTGAGCGCAAGCTGGTGGTCGCTTTGGGAGCACTTCCAAAAGCCACTACTAAATGTCTCTCCAAGCAGCGCATGTGAGCTGACTCAGCGAGACCTAAAAGGAAACCTCTCCCAACAGTGACACTCTGCAGAGGCGTGATCCATGCAAGGTGTGAAAAAAAAATGCACAAAAATTGGTGATTCTTTCTAAAGCAGACAGGAAAGGCCCGCTGACCCCATTACTGCTCTTCCTTCATCCACATTGCTCAGACCTCTCTTCTGTTTCCGAGGTGCTGTATTTTTGCGGATGGAACCGCAGTTTATTTCCAGTTCACTCTGCCTTCACAACTTTACTTGCATTTGGTAAAGAGACTGAGCTGACATGAGGTGGGAAGAGCTGTGTCTGCTCTGCTATCGGAACAGAAGCATGGAAAAAGGAACTCCTACAAAGCTCCTTGATGTCCGTGTTGTAGGCACACACCCAGTGATTTCATTGATTTGGGTCAGTCATTCACTAGCAGGCTGATTGAAGGTCTACGCTCAGGGTTTCAGATGTGTTTGTGCCACTTACACTATGCTTAAGGCACGTCTGTGCTAAAGCAGTGGCAAGCAAACTCCGCCTGCTCATGGAGCAGAATTACGCTGAGTTTTTCTGACATTTCGCGGAATTACGCAGAGGTGAACTCCGCAAGCTCCGTCCAGGGTTACTCATAGCCCTTAGGAAGCTGTTCAAGCCAGTTTCAGTAACTACTATCACAAGATGGGTGAAGTGGGACTTATAGGAGGTGGGCATGGACACCTGATTCTTTGGTGTACATTCGACAAGGGGGCGATGGCCTCAAAAGCCTACTCTTTGGTAGCACAATTGGAATATATCCTCAGGGCGCCAGATTGGTTTTCAGACTCTACGTTTAAGGCCTGATTTAAGCTGATCCCTTGAATGGTCTCACTGGTGGTCAGTCAGCTATAAACTTGCATAATCTGAGCCTCTGGCCCTGTCAAAGAATATAACATTTCCTAGAAATCATGAAGGAAAGTTTAAATTCTAATAAGGACACGGAGGCGAGGATTATCCTCCCAGTCACTCATTATCATTTAGTGAGTGTCCCTCACATTTATGGATTTATAGACTGATCTTTCTTTGATGTCACTATTGTATCATGATATTATGATGTAATCTTATTGCTGGTAATGTATTTGAGGTTTTGCTCCTAAAATGTTTGGACTACATTTAGAGTCCTTGGTGTTGCTATATTCTTTTTCCTATGGTAGGAACGGGTCAAAAGCAAGAAGTCTAAATTAGATACATGGGAGGATCTCCATCACACAAAGAAAGTGGAAATGTTTTTCTTGGTGAATGTTTTATATGGTGGACTCTATGGTTGAACTGTTGGAAGTATAATAACAAAGACTCATGGAATTTGTAGTCTTCAATTGTTGTTTGATATAATGTTGTTTTTGGCTGCTGAGCAGTAAAATGGAGAAAGTTACTGCATAATCCTCACCATTGTGTCTTGTGTGTCCTTAGGGAGCTTTAAAATTACAGACAACAAAAAGGGTATGTCCTGGGAGTCGGCACCCTGGGACATAGCTGGTGCTGGCTCTGGGACATGGGGTCTACAGGGCCATTTTTGGCTCTGGAGAGGGGGACCGTGCGGCCTCCCTCCCTTACCTGTGCACGGACAGGCCCCAGGGGATGGAGGCCATGAGCGCCCAACTCCCCCTAATAAATATATAAATTCCCCTACAAGACCTGGCCTACCTGGGGGTGGGGCAAAAAAAAGTATTCATGAGTAATTGCATCTGCTTTTTTAAAACAAATTCTTGTGGATCCTCCACAAATTTGCAGGCACATTAAACAAAAAACATTTTTGGCCTCCGGGGAGGTCCCTGTGGGACCCCACCACCAGGCCTATGGGGTCAGGGTATTCTGTCCCTTTACATGATTTTGTGTCATTTTTTATTGGGTCGAGTCGGAGTCTGTTGGATCCACAGAAGATTTGCATCCCGAGATATCTATAAATCTTTTTTCTTTAATAACTTCGAAATGATGGAACGGATTTACACCAAATTACAAAAAGGTCTTTTTCTGGAACAAGACCTAGCTTTCTTCTCAATTTGGTGTAATTCCGTTCAGCGGTTCAGGCTGTATTCATGTTTGCATGGGGAAAGTGTGTTTTGGGCCCCTCCCCCCTTTTTCTCAGCCCCCGCTTGATGAATCACCCTGAAACTTACTATGCATCAGCTGAAGTAAGTGGCTAACTAGTTTTGAAACTTTTTGTGAAGATTCAGCGCATTGTGCCAAAGTTATTAGCAAAACAAAAAATGCTGTTCCTCTGGAAACTAGGGACCAGATGTACATGTTTCCTTTTGCGATTACCAAATAGCAAATTTTTGCGATTCGCCATTAGGTAATCACAAACAGCAATGTACTACAGTGATTCCCAGCTACTGCATCCATTTCCGCAGGAAGCGTGTGTTCTGCAGCCGCTCCCTCCTGTTGCCCAGCAACCACAATGTTTACACCCTCAAGGACGGCGGGTTCCAGCATAGCGTCCTGCAGAGGTGAGTGGGTCTCCGGGGGTTTGTTTGCCGTGGACGTTACACCTTTGACGCTGAAGGACTCCGTCAGGTTAGGCTGCCTGAGTGCAGAATCTTTACTGTCCTTGCCGTTTTTCTTCCCCGGCACTTAAACGTTTCGAACGATCTCGGAGCTGTCATTACTCCCCCCCGTGCGAGTCCTGAGTCGACTCGCTGCGGGCTGCTGCAGTCCGGGTCGCCCTTTTTTCTTTTTCAATTTTCCTTTGTTGTGTTCTGGAGGCTGTGCTTACCGCTGGCGTCAAGCGCTTTGCTGGGGGCAGTATCTTGGGAATGGTCCCAGTGCCGAGCACATCTCTCTGAGCATGTACCTTGCCCGCGCTGGTAGGTGCGGGCTGTGGTTTTTCTTTGTCCTTATCCTTTTCCAGTCTTCCTAGTTGTGCCATTCTTTCAGGATTCTTGCTACTATAAATTTCCAACACAAACTTCTTCAATGTCCTCAGTGTAGATAGAGCTCCGTGCCGGAATTACAGCTGGAAGCCAGTGCTGAAGTTTGTACTTGTATTCGGCCCTTGTAGCTTTTTAATCAGTCGGTAAATCAGCCACATGCTGCCTCATACTGCCTTCTGCATATCCTAGGTCCGGAGAGGGAGTGTAGTGCGACTTCCCTCTACAACGTTACAGCGGCCATCTTGCCTCCCTGTTTGTGATTCCCAATGGGTTGAAAATTGACCTACCTCCTTAATATTCATGAGGTAGGTTGCAATTTGCGACCCATTGGGATTCACTAAAATCACAGGGATGGTGGCCTGTTGGGGTCATTAGACCACCATGTCTGTGATCACTTTTAAATAAAGAAAGAAATATATATTTTTTTAAACGTAGCTCATTTTCCTTAAAGGAAAATGGGATGTGTTTAAAAAACAAAATTAAAAGGTTTTTGTTTCCGCCATTTCCCGCCATTCCGATCCAAAGCCACCAAGATCACCTGCGGCGCACCCCAAGGATCATCCCTCAGCCCGACCCTCTTCAACATCTACATGACACCTCTCACCAACATCATCCGATCGCACAACCTCAACATCATCTCATACGCCGACGACACCCAGATGATCCTCTCCCTCACCGAAGACCCCACCACCGCCAAAACCAACTTCCACGATGGAATGAAGGCCGTCGCCGAATGGATGAAGAGCAGTCGCCTGAAATTGAACTCAGACAAGACGGTAGTCCTCATCCTAGACTCCACCCCCTCCGCCTGGGATGACTCCTGGTAGCCGGCCTCGCTGGGAGCTGCGCCGACACCCACCAACCACGCACGCAACCTGGGGTTCATCCTGGACTCATCTCTGTCAATGAACCAGCAAGTCAACGCCATCTCCTCCTCCTGTTTCAACACCCTCCGAATGGCTTCGCAAGATCTGCAGATGGATCCCCATCGGAACCAGAAGGACGGTGACCCAGGCCCTCGTCACCAGCAGGCTGGACTATAGCAACACCCTCTACGCGGAAACCACTGCTAAACTCCAGAAGAGACTTCAACGCATACCGAACGCCTCTGCATGCCTTATCCTCAATATTCCCCCCCACAGCCACATCACTGCCCACCTGAGGACCCTGCACTGGCTCCACGTCAACAAGAGGATCACCTTCAAGCTCCTCACCCACACTCACAAAGCACTCCACGACGCCGGACCAGCATACCTCAACAAACGACTCACCTTCTATACTCCCAACTGCCAGGTTCACTGACCTCGCCCTCGCCACCATCTCACGCATCCACCGAACGACCAATGGCGGCAGATCCTTCCCTCACCTCACTGCCAAGACATGGAACATCCTCCCCATCCACCTGCGACAGGCCCAGGACCTGCAGACCTTCAGGAGACTTCTCAAGACCTGGTTATTCGAACAGTAGCAGCCCCCTCCCTCAGCGCCTTGAGACTCTCACGGGTGAGTAGAGCGCTCTACAAATGCTTGATTGGTTTCATTTTTAAAGAGTAGCCAGTAGTCCATGGGACGGAAGTATGTGGTAAAATGCAAATGTTTGCAACCGCATTTTGGTCGCAAATCATTCACATATACCACTACGAGCCAAAATTAGGGAGGGATGCCCTTAACACACCCCTTGGCCATTTGTGACCTGACTCTAGCTACGTACATCTGGCCCTCGGTCCTAACTATAACTACCTACTGGTGGTAGTATATATTAAAAAATATAATCCTTTACTGTGTTGACATTGGGTCATTAGAACGTTTACTGTAATAGTGTGAAAAGTGAAGTGTTAGGCATATTTCAATGTGAACGTGAAGAAATAAATGTTGCAATTATATGTGGTTAGGAGAAAACCTTAATGTATAGAATTTGTACATGTAGCTAATGAGTATTCACACAATTGATGCAACGTGTTAATTTCGATGTGCTCAGTAATGATGTTCACTTTATACGTGTGCTTTCATGAAGTTATGTGCCATTTCTTATGTTGACCGAATTCTGTAGGCTTGAATGGTATTTTTCGCCTGGAAGCTCTTGCATTAGACTCGTTAGTGGATTTCATGTGCATGTGGAATTAGTTCTTTCCCACCTTTCTGTTGCAGTTTGAGGAATTCATCCTTGTTAGTTACAATAATGTCTTTGCTTTAGGAGTTAGGCTTAGGGAGGAGAAAATACATTGAACAGAGATGCTGATAATAAGGGACTGTTGTACTTTCTCATCAGAGAGAGCCTGGGAATCAAGGTCATTAAGCCAAAGCCTGGGAGTATTGCTGCCGGGTGGAAAAGTAACTACAAGGAGGTGGCTTGCTTGGATGGTGTAATGGTGTGTTGCATCTTGGGGTGCTACCTGCAAGTTCATGTATTGAAGTAGGGACAATGCGGGGACATCTGCCTTGCCTTGAGAGAAAGAGAGCATCTTAGAACGAGCTCTGTAGCTTTATGCTACTTGACCCATTCAAATTTAGTGGACATCTTAGGAAGCCTTCAGGTGCTGAAACCTTTGCAAAACGTGCCTTGGAGAATGCTAAGTAGGGATGTCACGTTAGCGGTAGTGTAGGGACAGACTAATGCATTTTACCTATGAACCTCCAATGAAGGGGAATTTTGATGTTGGAGCCATCATTTTCTGTATCCTGGTTCTGGAACTGGTTATTCTGTGGATGTTGCACTGTCTTAATTTCACCTGTAGGGTTGGCTTTGTATAAGTTACACTGTATTTCTACACCCTCATTTTTAGGTGCTTAAATGTCAAACTTTTCTTAGCTTTGTAATAAGTTAACTAAACTTAATTCAGAGTCTATGATTCTTTAGATTCATAGTTCATTGGAACGATAATGTAACGATAATCACTGCTTGTTGGAGGCTGTTGACTCTACTCTTCCTCTCTCTGCAAAATCCCAACCTAGAGTGCTTCCCCCTGCCCCGTAATTTACCCACTTTCTCAAACACTGTAAAGTCTTGGAGAGACAGTGGAGAAAGCACTACGCACCAGAGGCTAAGGTGGCATATCTGGAGGCATTGAAAAAATACCATGTTCTTTGCAGATCAACACGTGCTTCCTTTTACACAGATATGACTATGACTGCCCACAAGTGCCAGACAACTCTATTTAAAGTTGTGACAGAACTCTCTGCGTCAAGCATATTCGCACCATTCCCTTTTGCTACATCAATGTAACAAACTTGCGCTGTTCTTCCACAACAAAGTTGTGTCCATCCACCGTCAGCTTGACTCTGATTCTTTCCTTCAAGACAACCTCATTTTCCCTAACACTCAACTTTCTGATCGGGTCAATACTGTCCCCCAAGACCTTTTTCTGTTGAGTCCTGTCAAGTTAAGGCCTGGCTCCCACTTGATTTGACTTCCCTTCAACGTTTGTTGGGAACAATCAAGTCCGGCTCTCCATTTGAACCTCTTCCTCCATCTAAGCTCAGACTTTTGGGCAAATCTTCCCTTGGCGTGATTCTTACTCTCCTCACTTCCTCTTGAAATCTTGGGCAGGTGCCCAGGAATTGGAAACACGCTATTGTGCTCCCTTTGCTGAAAAAGACCGGCCTAGACCCCCTTTGTTGGTCAAATTACCGGCCCATATCTCTTCTTTCAGCCTTTTCTAAAGTATTGGAAAGACACATCAATTCTCAACTTTCTGCACAAGTGACCTTGCACAAGTTATTCCATCCGTCACAGTGGGGTTTTCGTCCTGGTTATAGTACTGAATTGGCTCTGCTTGGGGTTACGGAGGAACTCAGGCAGCAGCTTGACTGTGGTGGAACGGCAGCGCTCATCCTACTGGATTTGAGCGCAGCCTTTGACACAGTCTCACACTCCATCCTGGTGGATCACCTTGAAGCCTCAGGCATTGCCAGTGTGGCTTTGCAGTGGCTGATCTCTTTTTTTTAGAGGATCGCTCATTCCAAGTCTTCATACATACAACAAAATCAAACTCAGTAGCTTTAACATAAGGAGTATCGCAGGGCTTAATCCTAAGTCCTCTGTTTTTTGATTTCTATGTTGCCCCTCTGGCACACATTGCAGAAAAATATGGGTTGACCATCTACTCTTACCCATATGGTACTTAGATCAATTCCTCTCTTTCATCTGCTCAGCATCAGGACCCTTCACTACTACAGCTTGGACTGCGTAATATTTCCTTGGGGATGCTCAGTAATGATTTAAAGCTGAACAGCTCTAAGGCGGAGGTCCTCATCCTGGGGGACAATCCCAAACTCTGGGGAGCTAGTCATTGGCCTGCCTCCTTAGGACCTTTACCTGCTCCGGTCACGAAGGTTAAGAACTTGTTTTACCAATGATAGTAATCTTTCTCTAGGGGCCCAAGTGATTGGAGTCACCGAAGCTTGGTTTGTGGTCCTCAAGTGGCTAAACAACATATTTGGGTTAATTCCACCTGAAGCCCAAAGAACCTTATTGCACACTTTGGTGATCTCCAGACATGACTATGGCAATGTACTGTACTCGGGTGAGGACAAGGCCTCCATTTACCATCTCCAGCTCATTCAAAATGTGGCTGCTTGCCTGCTTTTTTGGTTGCCTCAATTTCCCTTCTGCTCCATCAACTTCACTGGATCAAGGTGAACAAACGTATTGAGTTCAAAGCCCTATGTTATATGTTTCAAGCCAAGCATAGCTTGCCACCTTTGTACATACAAAACCTTGTCAGCCTTACCTAGCCACCCGCCAATTGAGATCGGCCAGCCTTTCTCTTTTCTCAGTTCCCAGAGTGTGGCAGACCAGTATGAGAGGCTGCTCGTTCTCCTACCTTGGACCTAAACTGTTGAATTCTCTTCCTTTGGAACTTAGGAACTGTCAGTCGCTTTTAGCCTTTCGTAAAAAGCTAAAGACCTTTCTTTATAGTCAGGTTAAATTCCTCTCTTTCAACTAGCTGCAAACTCACTTGTCCTTAGAGTCGGGGAAACTCTGTTGGGTAGCTGTGCCCTTTATAAATCTTTCATATACAATAGATAATAAATGATGATTGATTGGCTAATGATTTTCCTCCATCCACAGTTTCATGCAGATAAAAAGAGAAACTGGCCTAGGGTTCCAGAGTAGATCTACAACATGGAACCTGGCTCCTTCACACAAATATATACATGTATATTTCATTGTTGTTTGTGATCAAGGCCATTTTGGTGGCAGAAATGCATTGTGACATGGAATGAGCAAAATCATTTTCAAAGCACCAGAATTTGAGTCTGTGACCTTGTGTACTGTGGATGTGTAGTACAATGGGGATTGTTGTTATACATATATATTTCTATATACGTACTCCAACTGTAGTACAGGAACTTTGTTTTTAAGATTAGATCGTAGTCTGAATTTAAGACTCCGTCCTCAAAGAAAAAAGAAAACTAGAAGGACAAAAGAAAAAGAAAAAAGAGACGCAGGGGAGACAAATCAAAACCGTAAGAACGAAAGACATGTCAGGGAAAATAGTTCTGGACAATTCCAAAACAGTGATCAATCTCACAGATATGGCATTAACACAGGAAGATAAGACTATACTTTCATTGGGATTATCGTACTGCATACCCATGAATTTTAATTCTGCTCAAACAAGGATTTCTTTTTTCAAATTCATGAGAAGATTAAAGCTCCAAAAGTATTTTTCGTCTAGTACATTGAGAAAAGTTTGCAACATTCACGAAACTGTACCATCTGGAAATTTGACTATGTCAGACTTTGAGCTTTTACAGCAGCTAAACGAACTAGAAAGGGAAGTGGATGGTGCCACCGCCTTTTTGGAGATCCACTTCGGGTGGCTGTATATGGCAGTGTGGCAACATCATTTAAACCAAAGTCTGTGTTTTTTTACCAATGATGCCTAGGGATGCATTAGATATTTTCTCAGATTTGGTAATCACGAACCTAAAGAGACTATCAGTGGAATTGAGCCAAAAGCATAGAGCGGACAATAGTGGTCATTTACAAGGTTATCAAAATGTGATGACAAAGATTATGTCTAGAAAGGATGAGATTGTTTGCCAATCAGACAAAGGGGGAACATAGTATTGTGGCCCCTTGAAATGAATAAAACAGAGGCTTATCTGCAATTGAATGATGAAGTATGTTACAGCAGAATCCCCCAAAGCAATATCAATGATATCAAAGAGAGTTTTCGAGTTGAATTATCAAAATGGAGAGGGTTGGGACTTTTAACACAAGATGAATACAAATTTTTTAAAATACATCTTCCCACAGTTCCAATCCTATATTAAAATCTTAAAGTACCAAAAAAAAATTAAATCCACCAGGTAGGCCCATAATATCGGCAATAGGGGGACTGTTTGAAACAACATCCAAGTATATTGACCACTTCTTACAAGATCATGTCCGAAACTTACCCTCATTCTTACTAGATACCAGTGACTTCTTGCAAGTAATCTATGAGATAACATTGATGAGTCATATGTATTCATGACCTTAGACGTCATGACATTATAAATGAGCATTATAAATGAAGACGGACTAGAAGCATCCAAGCATTTCCTAGACACATAAACCTTTATCAACACACACTAGTGCTTCTCCAGATGATGAGATGGTGTTTAAAGACTAATTTCTTTCTATTCGAAAAACAATTGTATAAACAAATAAGGCGGACTGCTATGGGCACCTGTTTCAACCCTAGTTATCCGAATCTGCTATCAACACAAACTTATGCTTCTCCAGATGATGAGATGGTGTTTAGAGAATAATTTCTCTCTATTTGAAAAAAATTGTATAAACAAATAAGAGGGACTGCTATGGGCATCTGTTTCAACCCCGGTTATCAGAATCTGCATATGGGCTGGTGGGAGGAGCAGGTGCTCGCAGTCGATTATGCCGTAGAATGGTCGGAAAATGTGGTCATGTCGGCCTGTTTTATCAACGATATTTTTATTTTATGGAAAGGCATACCAGATTCCGCCAAGAACTTTGCTGACAAATTAAATTGTAATGACTTGAACCTCTCCTTTACTAGTAACATCAGCCAGAGTGAGGCAGATTTTCTGGACTTGAAGGTCTTTGTATAAGACAACAAAATAAACACCAAAACATTTAGAAAACAAAACTGCAGGGAGTTCTATTTTTTGTGCGAATAGCTTCCACTCACCAAAACTTAACAAGCATTTACAATGCAATGGTTTTGCCTTTGTTAAAGTTAGAGCTATTGACATTGCTCTTGACATTATTTTTATTTATGTTTTTTTTTAACATAAATAAATGGCATTGTCATTTACAATGCCACTAGCTTTATCTCTCGCAAATGACACACACAAACACACACAGAGCCCCCCCACACACACCCACACAGAGCCCCCCACACACACAGCCACACAGAGCCCCCCACACACACAGCCACACAAAGCTCCCCACACAGAGCCCTCCACACACCCACACAGAGCCTTCCACACACACCCACACAGCACAAGCAGGCAACAGGGGCACGAAAACGGAGGCACAAGCAGGCAATAGGGGCACACGGAGGCACAAGCAGGCAACAGGGTCACGAAAACATGCACAAGCAGGCAAAAGGGTCACAAGCAGGAATTGTAATTTAGACGGGGCTGAAGTGGAGAACGGTCAGTAGGGAAGTAGTGCGGCTGGTGCAGTGGTACCAGGCTGAAAGGTGAGAGGGGCTGTCTGCACCCCAGTTTGGACAGTTTCCACTACCTAACATCATCATCTTGGTTCACTGATGTTAAAAAACAGGAGCAGCCATGATTTAAAAAACGTTAGAAGAATTTAATAAAATTGTACCTGCGTCAGCTTAGGCGTGCCTTCTAATTAAATTGTGCCGGAGGAAATCAAGGCGGGGATTGAGCCTAGTGTATTAAGACATGGAAATGATGAACGGTCTGGCGCACTTAGCATACAAACAATTAAATGAAATTCATAAATTAACCTAATTCACTGATAACTATTCAGGGCACATTCCATTCCATCATTGTCATCTTATTTATTCTGTTCTAGCCAGCACCCAGCTGCATTCGAGTCAGTCTTGACCACTTCCTAAAAGGGCCAGTACAGCCTGAACTGCTAGGATACAAGCGCCCTGAATGGTAGAAAGTTACCCCAGATGCGTTTCAGCTTCATCAGCGAGGTACAGTTGGGGTTACAATGCCACAGCCATCTCGGGTACAAATGGGGTTACACCCAAATCATTTGGGGCGACTAAGGCCGCAGGAGCATTATGGATGGAATGACGGAATCAATCTGAACCTCTGGTAATTATCTCAGGGCATTCTCCACTGTTTTAGCCCATGGTCATGTGAGACCGTGACCAACCACAATAAAACCAGCGTTAGCCACTACAGGATTGGGCATAGTTTCAGGAGCACAACCAACATTAAAATGACTGAATAGAGTAAAAAAAATCCACACTGTAATGATAGTACACGAGCTTGATACACCAAACACAAAAAGTTGGAAAACACACACAAAAAAAATTGGCATCCACTACAGATTTGCCAAGCTCATATAAACTCATAAAATAAAAAAAAGTCTGCCCTGTTCTTCATGAGAGTTATCACGCTGGAATCATCTCTTGGCTTTTTAGGCCTGGCTTGACAGCGCAGCAATTTATAAAAATTAACTTGCATAGAGAAGTATTCCGATCCACACACAGGTAGATGACTCATACCAAATAGCCAATGGCGCAAGGTACCATTTCATCATCCAGGAAGTGCTTCCATTGGAAAGTACGCCATATCATCAGGCAGTTTGTCACTTCTAATTCTTCATATTTTTTATGGGCTCTAAACAGAAAGCACTTTTTTTCACTTTTACGCAATCATTGGCAAAGCCAATAGGGCAGTCTTTTAGTGTGCTAAAACGCATTTGTGCTTGCATTGTACACAAACGGCATCAGTGGATTGAGGCACCCTATTTGAGATAAAACCAAGGAAGCCTTTCAAAGTGGCAAATTCTAAGAGGTATATACGGGCCAAGAGAACAGCACAGTTGGTTACAGTATGCATTTCAGCATGGAGATGCCAAAATGTGCAGAATACAAGGCCTCCCAGGTGCAGTCACTCATCACTACAATGGGTGAGACAGCATGGGAAGCTGGGGTGCCACCACACTGGTTTTCAGGAGTAGTCTCCTCCTAGAGACTCCAGTGGGGACCTCAGTGTCAAACACTGAAACCATCAAGGGGATCATGAACTTCAAAACGGAGGGGATATTAATGTACTGAGTAAATTGGGCCCTTGTCTAATATAATGCTCAGCCCAGTTACTGAGCAGCGTCCCTGCAAGTCATTTGAACAGCTGAAAGATGGTGGATCAGAAGTCAGATTTACAGCTACACCACAGTTACGCCTTGCTCTCAGGCCAGAGTGTGGGAATATGAAAAACGTAGACACCCTGTAAACAGCATATCACCAACTTTCGACAACACGAGTGGTGGGGGTCAACTCAGTGTAGCTTTTTCTGGAATTACTACACAACCATCTAAAATTCCAGCTAAATGTGGGAGCATCAGAAGATAACAGCACTGAAGAGGTGGATGAAGGACAACACCTTCAAGAACTATTGCTTCAGAGATTCAAACTCTAATATCTTATCTTTATATGTATTTATCACTTAGGGCACAACTAAATTACAGGACGGGCGAGTACTGGGGATGCTGTAAGGGGAATAAGAGAAATCAACCTGGAGAAGTCCACAAATACTTGTGCTGTGGAAAGAAGCGTCATAGCTCATCGGCATTGCTTCAGTGTGTGTGAGATCAGATTTATATAGAGCTATAATGCCATCACTTTGGATTTACGGTGCTGTTAGTTCCTCAGAAAACATACCAATAAAGCCCATATCAACAGATCAGAGAAAAAAAACACTTTCTTCACAGTCCATAGACAAGGATTCAAGCTCTGACTCCCCAAGCAGTGAACAGAAGATTCCCGGGTACGGAAATGGCGATGCTATAAAAGATGATGCCGTTAGATAATGTCAAAACTATCTGGAATGGGTTTACAGAGAAAATTGTTCATTAACAAGACATATACAATGATTAACTTTGGAAACTTTGAACCAAGAAGCAAGCTCGGAAAAGCCTCACAAAGCACAGCAATGAGAGCTTCATATGGTTGTAACACAGCGACACATCACCAAGGAATAAAATGGTAAGCAGGGTGGACTATGGGAGGCAGGCAAACAGCAAGGGAAAATGTAAGGCTGTAACTCTGGTGATGTGGTCAATTACGGAAATTCCCAGTTTAATGTTGATCTCACCATGCGAGAGCACGCACCTTGCGACGGCGGCTACTAGGAATGATGCGAGTACTGTCGCCATATTAAAAATAACCGATTTACCTGAAAAGAGCGAAATTAGTGGAACAGAGCACGCACCTTGCGACGGCGGCACTTCTCGATCGGTCTGGGAGGCGAGCAGCGACAGGCTGGGCAGGCCAGACAGAGCGGCAGGTTGGAGAGGCACTTCTCCGGTCTCCCCGCGGGCGCCGCCATAGTGCTTGCCGTCTTCCTCTCCTTCTTCCCCGGGCTGCGGGGGGCGGGCACTTCCGGCCGGCCGCGCTAGGATTGGCCGGCCGGCCAGTCACGGGGCAATGCAATCGGGGAGGAGGAGACTGGAGGCCGGCGACGGAGGAGAAGAGACGCAGTAGTGCCGGCAATGCCGGACCAGACACGGGGGCGTTCCCGGCGTCCCGTGACGTCGGCAAAAGCCAAAGAATGTCGGGAACGCCCCCGTGTCTGGTCCGGCATTGACGGACAGGCCCCTCGTCCAATGGCAAGGCTCCGTTTACGGAGCCAGCCAATCAACGACGAGGGCCGAACCAAGCCACACTACAGTTCTCATCAGGTTTTCGCCTGCGCCGAAAAGATGCGCAGAGCGCATCTTTGGCGAGGCAAAACCTAAAAAGCCTGCGTGACACCCAGGGGGCTTGTAGAATGGGGTGATGGTGCACAGAGGGAAGGGAGGCAGAAAGAAAGAACTAGGTGGAAGTGGGCTATAGCCGGATTGGTAGGAGTAAGAAAGACAGAAGGAGAAACAGAGAAGCGAGAGGTAGAGGGGCAGTGAGAGCGAGAATAAAGCAAAGTGAGAGATAATTAAAGATAGAAAGAAAGGGGGGCTAGACAGTAAAAAAAGGTTTTGAGCATGTTATGTTTCTCATAAATGTAGTAATTTATTTAATAAAATACAAGACGTACTTTCTTACCTGTGCAGAACATCCATTATCCTCCATCTATCAGAGCTAGCACATCCTGCAAGGGCCACTAATTAGGCGGTTTAATCTGCGGTGTTTCCGGTATAGTGAATTTACTGTATTTGCCACATATTGTATAATCTGCATCTTTGATAAAATGATAAAATAACAAGCATATACCGTCACATGATATGCTCCAGCATCCTGCTGGTTGATTGAGTTAGCCTTAAGGTTTATGTGGGTCCTCCTTTGCCACATAATTCCAGAGGCCCTTGTGACAGATCGTACACTCAGCACCTAACTGTCCAAAAGAGCGGGTGTCAAATCTGACAGTGAGTATATTCTAGCCAATGGGAAGGACGCAGTTTAGTCGGACTAGGAATTCCCCAGCTGCTGAGAAAATGAGTTGACCTCTATATTTAACACTTTATAAGTGACACACTGCAGAAATAAACAAGCGTCTGCATACATTGCTATAGTGCCTAGGTATGAAACGCCTCCAGGCACTGAAGTCTGACACCTGATTGTGACCGACACTGGGCTTTCAATCATTTCTACGTGAAAAACCCTCTAACACAGGAGAGACCAGATCACTTTTGTGCACAAGGAAATGTCACGAGGTTGTAGGAGTTCGCGAGGCAAGAGTTGGGTAGAATAGGGAAGGGGAGGAAGAATGAATTGAATAGAGAGGGGACAGAAGAAGTTCTGCAAGATGGAAGGAGAGACGAGGATAACGCCTATAGGAAAGAAAGGAGATTGGGAGTTAGGTTTAAGGAAGTGTGGATGGGAAGAAGACGAGAACAAATTGAAAGGAAACGATGCGAAATGAGGAGCGACTAGAGAAAAAGGCATGGAAATAAAACAGAGAGAGGCAGGGGGGGGGGGGCGGGGGAAATAACATTAAACGGGGAATACAGGAACGATAAAGAAATTTAGAGAAGCGGAAATACATGAAAGTAAGAGACTAAGAGGAAGAAAGAGTGATGAGATGAGGTAAGACGAGAAAACGGAAGAGAAAGCAAAAGAGAACTGAAGTGCGGGTGGGGGTGAGATGCGAGGTGAGGTGAGAGGAACATGGAGAGGGGAAAGAAACAAGAAGAGATAATAAAATGGGAGACACGAGTAAAATGACAAGGGAGTGTAGAGAAATGAAGAAGAAGGAGGGTGAACGAGAGGGGAATTATGACAGAAGAGAGAAGAAAGGATGAGGTGTGAAGACGAAAAAGGAGATGAAAGCTAAAGGGGGAGGAAAGAGGAGGAGCTGTGGGCGGTGAACGAGATAAAAGCCGTAAGGAGAAAGGAGTAAAGGTTGGGGGGACTCGGGCTGGAATTAGAGAAAGAACTAGGCGATAATGGAGACAGCGAAAGAACGGCACAAGGGAGGAAAATAGAGGCATGGGGGTTGAAACGAGCAGAGATCGGTGAAATGAAGTCGGACAGAAGAGAGCATGTGTGGTTGGGTTTTACAGCGAAAGTAAGAAAATAACGACATCAGAAAAGTAAAAAGACGAACGAGATGGGAAGATACAAGATATCTACGCAATACACAGCCCAGTGTTTGGGCAGCACACACTGCCCGATCAAAAGCGCGACTCGTCATGTCATTGAATCCCCTAGCGCAGCCGGTACCCCCGCCCCTTCCCATACAGCAGTGGGAACCGAAATCGGTCAAATGCGTCTTTTCTGGACACTAGTGCCAAATGAATGACATCTAAGCACTACTCTGGGCACTAGGCGAGACTGAGGTGTTGCAAGTCACAGGGTTTGGAGTTAGCCGATTCACTTCCGTGTTTAGGTGTCGAGTCTCCCGCCTCCAGACCGTGGTGTTAAATTCATCACTTTTGGGTCATGCGCTTATCCGAGTCACCTCTGGGCCCTTGGCCTCCGTTTCATGAGCTCACTGCACCAAACTAAGCCAGGAAGCATCGGGAGCAGCGCAGATTGTCAGAAGTACGGTCTTTGGCCTCTTTGCTGAGACTATAGAGTAGAGGCTTCACTCCGCACTTCGCGTGTGCCCGCAAAACCTCTTACCACCAAGGCTTATCTTCTTTAGCAAGGACGACTACAGGCGAATCGCTTCACTGGCTTCGATATAAAGTTTTCATTCACTCATTCATTCGTGTGCTAATTAATTACATCTTTTATTCATTCGAGTAAAAAGCCACGTGCCTAGATAATTGTGCTTACCTATTTGTGATGTACCAATGGATTTGTGACGTCTTTAGCACAGAATGCTGAATAGTGCTGCTTTTAGGCGCTAACAGAGCTGTCCCCCAGAAAACTGACTGTGCTGTTGGAGATTGTAGTCACGACGAGTTTTCAGTTAATGCTGAAATAAAGTGCTTGCAGGGCTAGATCAGAGCCAGTCTCCTGCCAGTGTCACCATAACCCCAGAGAGTCTTTTGGGTTGGGACAGAGTCAGTCGTCAAGCTGCGCTCCAGCCGGCCATTAGCCCCCAGCCAGACCGGCCACCCAGGGGAAGCTCTGGCCAAGACTTGAGGGCAGATTAACTGCAGAAATGACAGGAGTGAATAAACCCCATCAGGAGACGGGGGAGAAGGAATCCGGGAGGCAGGCGAGGCATTCACCAGGAAGAAAAGACATGTATTGACCAGGCGCCGCAGGAAGCAGGGCGATCTGCAGACACAGCAGCCACCCGCAGTCTTAAGTGTCACCTTAAAATAGATAGATTTTCTTTTCGGTGGGGAGAGGGTGCAGAGGGGGACAACAAGGGGGTGGGGAGAATCAAACTCCACAGGTGGGATGGAGAAAGGTTTTGTTGGCGGGCTCCTCCCCGAGGGGGCAGGGACTCGAGCTGGGAGGCCGGGGTTCGGCGAGGAATAAAAAGACACATGGCGCTTGGAGCGCGGTAAAGGGTTCAGCGTTCACGCCGAGTCGCCTTCTCCCAGGAAGCAGCCAGCGGGCACGGAGGGCACGGCTGCAGGCAGCACAGACCGGTGACTGTAGCACCGCAGAGGCGAGCAGCGACAGGCTGGGCAGCCCAGACAGAGCGGCAGGTTGGAGAGGCACTTCTCCGGTCTCCCCGCGGGCGCCGCCATAGTGCTTGCCGTCTTCCTCTCCTTCTTCCCCGGGCTGCGGGGGGCGGGCACTTCCGGCCGGCCGCGCTAGGATTGGCCGGCCGGCCAGTCACGGGGCGGGAAACGGGAAGAAGAGACGCAGTAGTGCCGGCAATGCCGGACCAGACACGGGGGCGTTCCCGGCGTCCCGTGACGTCGGCAAAAGCCAAAGAATGTCGGGAACGCCCCCGTGTCTGGTCCGGCATTGACGGACAGGCCCCTCGTCCAATGGCAAGGCTCCGTTTACGGAGCCAGCCAATCAAGGACGAGGGCCGAACCAAGCCACCCTACAGTTAACATCAGGTTTTCGCCTGCGCCGAAAAGATGCGCAGAGCGCATCTTCGGCGAGGCAAAACCTAAAAACAACATCCCGTATGCGGAGAATCTACACATGAAACTGAACTGTTATGAGGAAACATTATTGAGTAAAGTTCAGGCAGTAATAAATGAAAGATTCCTTGCTAGAAGCTATGAACAGGGAACTTTTGACATAGCTAGGGGAAAAATCAAAAGCAAAACCATGGGAAATGCAGTTATTTGACAAACAGGGTGGGAAGCCAAGGGGCCAGAGTCGGGTAAGAATGATCACAGGGTATAGTGCGTACCATCAGAGGGTGAGGAAAACCATTTCCTCACATTAGAAACTAATCAAAAGTGAGTCTATAATTGGAAAAACATTGAAAAAAATCCACTTCTCACATTTAGACGGGCCAAATCTATCCAAAGTGAGCTTTGTGTCAGTAGCCTAGAAATGATGAGAGCAAAAAAGTGGCTGACGTCTGACCCTGGCCTCAAAGAATGCCACAGAAGCAAAGCTTGTAAATTTAGCCAAAACATGAGGTAATTTGTATCACCTTTATACAACACCATGCTGAGAATACGCAATTCGTACAACTGCAGGAGTGACTTTGTTTTATATATTGTATATATTTTACAGTGCTCTTGCTCGAAGGTATATGTAGGCAATACTATTCATATGCTGCAAGCCAGAATTCTGCAGCAACTAAGGGCTATAGCCAGGGACCATAAGAACTATCCTGTTGCTCGCCGCATTTATTAGAATCATAGGGGAAAAGCTACAGATCTTTTATATTATGTGATAGATTCTGTCCCTAGGAACTTGAGAAGGGGCAACAGGGAATAAAGATTTAGAAAACAGGAGTTGCGCTATATAATCATGTTAAACAGTAAAGTGCTGAATGGTTTGAATTTAGATGAGATGTATGTGCATCTGTAAATATTAGAATATGACTTCCTCTTCGCTCAGGGTAGCCATTGAGTGTCTAAAGCCTGAGAAGAAATCTTTAAATCCTGTTTTTTTTATTTTTTATTTTCATCACTAAGAGCACTTTAGAAGAGGAATGGTCGTCTAAAGTAACCAATAAGTAAGAATGCTGGGGGAGTTCCAAAATGAGGCAATAGAAAACAGAACAAGGACTGTAAAATAATGAAATTGTGGATTTAGCGAAGTTACTCATTAGGCTGGTATTTTAAAAAAAGATTTCTTACTGACTATACAAAGACACTAGTCTAGAAATTAAGGCATTGCGTCAAAATTAACATTCACTGGGGTTTGAGGGTGAGCAATCAGCACCTTATGGCTGTGCAAAGGCAATTGACTACAAAACTCAGTATTGATGTAGCTCATAAGGTGCCAAGTAGGGAAATGTATGGTTAAGTACTACCACCAAGAACCAATTTTGCAGCATCGGGGATCCTTTTATTGTTGATGAAATACATCCCAATTGACAATCATGTATTGTAGGCCTTGTTTTACCCAATAGCTAGAAGCATACATACATTGGAAAGAAACCAAGCCAATCACCCAGATATTTTAGATTAAAAATGAATATGAATGAAAAAAACAAGTTATGAGACGTCCTGTTGTAAATTATATGTATTTTGAAATTTATTCATGAACTATCCAAGCCATGAGAATATAATGTAAGTTTTGCACTGTGTACTTTTTTGGAAAAATATTCAAACTAGGGTATAAAACATGAAGTATTTTTTCAGTCTCTATGCTGACTTGCATGGGGACGCGTCATTTTAGCTGTTTTGCTAAGAAATAAAGAAACATTAAAACCAGCTTCAGCACTATCCGCTTTCGGAAACCCAGGACCATAGGTCTCATGAGTGTTAAAGTTAGCTGGACATTTCACTCATACAAAACCATAGAAAATCCTTTGTTATAATTAGTTGTGCTAACTATAACTCTCCCTCCCGCAATGCACTGCTGATGATGTCACATATTACATCATTCATGACATGGTCAGTGACATCACTGATGACATCTCAAATGACAACTAACAATAACAGAGGAATTTCTATGGTTTTGTACGAGTGAAATGTCCAGCTAACTTTAACACTCATGAAACCTATGGTGAATTTCAAAGGTTTTTTAAATGCTAATTCCTAACTATAACGTCTCTGAAACCTATGGTTTTTTCAGTGAATTTAAAAGGTTTTTAAATGCTAATTTAAGTGCATTAGTAGTTATAACTATTTTTTTTGTAATGAATTTCTACAGAATTTTAACTGTTTATTTCTAAAAAAATTATTTATTAAACAACATTATATATTTTTCTGAAAATTGCACACAAAGAAAAATAAAACAAATATTTTAAATTATTTAGTTTTTTTTGTGTTTGAATATATTTATATGATTTTCTTTTTTAAAAAATTGGGAGTTGCACACCCAAAGTGTACCTACTACAGTGGGTTCGCGTATTCTAGCTGCCATTTTGGAAAAGTCATGAAGGATCCGCGTATGGTGAGCGACAAGTGCGTGTTTTTTTTCAGTTATGTCATATACGTACAATGTTACGTGGTGTGTGCGACCAGTATGCGACTGGTCCGCGACTCCTGCTCCCGCGCATTCGCGACATATGCGTATTACGGTACGCGAAGCTGGCGCGGTGGCGGACCCCACGTGAAGTCATATACGTGCTGGGTGCGCAACTCCCGTGACATTTTTTATGTTCTAAAATGATGTCTTTAATGTACATATTAGGGCAAAAGATAATCTAAGGTATTCATAAAAATAATACATTTCTACTTGTAATAAACTTGCATCGGGTGCGGGCTTTGTGAGCAGGGATCCCATGTGAACTAAAAAAAAAAGATGTCATTGGTTCATAACATTTCCCACTGTAACTATTGAAGGACCCCACCCATTTTAATTATTCTGCTTGGAGAATGAGCTGCTCTAGAGCCAGAGAACCAGATCATCAGAACTGCTTTAGAGCCATAGAACCGGGTCAGCAGAACTGTTGTAGAGCCAGAGAACCAGGTCAGCAGAGCTGTTGTAGAGCCAGAGAACCAGGTCAGCAGAGCTGTTGTAGAGCCATAGAACCATGTCAGCAGAGCTGCTCTAGAGCCTAAGAACTAGGCCTGCAGATCTGCTCTAGAGAAAAGAGAACCAGGTCAGCAGAGCTGCCATAGAGCCAGAGAAACCAGGTCAGCAGAGCTGCTTTAGAGAGAGAGAACCAGGTCAGCAGAGCTGCTTTAGAGCCAGAGAACCCGGCCAGCAAAGCTGCTTTAGAGCCAGAGAACCAGGTCAGCAGAGCTGCTTTAGAGCCAGAGACCAGGTCAGCAGAGCTGCTCTAGAGCCAGAGAACCAAGTCAGCAGAGCTGCTTTAGAGCCATAGAACCAGGTCAGCAGAGATGCTTTAGAGCCTAGGACCCAGGTCAGAGCCAGAGAACTATGTCAGCAGAGCTGATGTAGAGCCAAACAAACCAGGTCAGTAGAGCTGCTTTAGAGGGAGAGAACCAGGTCAGCAGAGCTGCTCTAGAGGGAGAGAACTAGGTCAGCAGAGCTGCTCTAGAGCCAGAGAACCATGTCAGCAGAACTGCTTTAGAGCCATGGAACCGGGTCAGCAGAGCTGCTTTAGAGCCAGAGAACCAGGTCAGCAGAGCTGTTGAAGAGCCTGAGAACCAGATCAGCAGATCTGCTCTATAGCCCAAGAACTAGGTCAGCAGAGGTGCTCTTGGAGCCAGAGAACCAGGTCAGCAGAGCTGCTGTAGAGCCAGAGAAACCAGGTCAGCAGAGCTGCTTTAGAGGGAGAGAACCATGTCAGCAGAGCTGCTTTAGAGGGAGAGAACCAGGTCAACAGAGCGGCTTTAGAGCCAGAGAACCAGGTCAGGAGAGCTGCTTTAGAGCCAGAGAACCAGGTCAGCAGAGCTGCTCTAGCTGACACTGACTGACTGACTGACACTGATTGATTGACACTGACTGACTGACACTCACTGACTACTCTCTACTACTTTACTACTCACTCTCTACTACTCACTCTCTACTACTCACTTTCTACTACTACTCACTCTACTACTACTCTCTACCACTCGCTACTAATCTCTACTACTCACTCTCTACTCACTCTACTACTCTCTACCACTCACTCTCTACTTCTCTACTACTCACTCTCTTCTACTTTCTACTACTCATTCCACTACTCTCTACTACTCACTCTCTTCTACTCTCTACTACTCACTCTCTACTCATTCCACTACTCTCTACTACTCACTCTCTCTACTACTCACTCTCTACCACTCCCTCTCTACCACTCACTCTCTACTACTCACTCTCTACTACTCTCTACTACTCACTCTCTTCTACTCACTCTCTACTACTCACTCTCTACTACTCTACTACTCACTCTCTACTACTCACTCTCCACTACTCACTCTCCGCTTCTCACTCTCCACTACTCGCTCTCTACTACTCGCTCTACTATTCACTCTCTACTACTACCTACTTCTCACTCTCTACTACTCCCTACTTCTCACTCTCTCCTACACACTCTCTACTAGTCTCTACAACTCACTCTCTATTAATCTCTACTACTCACTCTCTACTACTTTCTACTACTCACTCTCTACTACTCCACTACTCTCTACTACCCGCTCTCTACTACTCACTCTCTACTACTCTCTCTCTACTACTCTCTCTCTACTACTCTCTCTCTACTACTCTCTCTCTACTACTCACTCTACTACTCCCTACTAACTCTCTACTACTCTCTACTACCCGCTCTCTACTACTCACTCTCTACTACTCTCTCTCTACTACTCTCTCTCTACTACTCTCTCTCTACTACTCTCTCTCTACTACTCTCTCTACTACCCACTCACTACTACTCACTCACTACTACTTGTTCTTTACTACTCTATACTACTCACTCTCTGCTACTCACTCTCTACTACTCTCTACTACTCTCTCTCTCTACTACTCTCTCTCTACTACTCACTCTACTACTCCCTACTAACTCTCTACTACTCACTCTCTAATACTCACTACTACTCACTCTCTACTACTCTAATACTCACTCTCTACTACTCTCTCTCTATTACTCACTCTACTACTCTCTACTACTCACTCTCTACTACTCACTCTCTACTACTCTCTACTACTCTCTACTACTCACTCTCCACTACTCACTCTCCACTACTCGCTCTCCACTAATAGCTCTTTACTACTCGCTTTACTATTCACTCTCTACTACTCTCTACTTCTCACTCTCTACTACACACTCTCTACTACTCACTCTCCACAACTCTCTACTACTCACTCTCCACTACTCACTCTACTATTCACTCTCTACTACTCTACTACTCTCTACTACTCTCTCTACTACTCACTCTCTACTCCCTACTACTCACTCTCTAGTACACACTCTCTAATACTCGTTCTCTACTAGTCTCTACTACTCACTCTCCATTACTCTCTACTACTCGTTCTCTACTAGTCTCTACTACTCACTCTCCATTACTCTCTACTACTCACTCTCTACTACTCTCTACTACTCACTTTCTACAACTCCACTATTCTCTACTACTCACTCTTGACTAGTCTCTACTACTCGCTCTCTACTACTCGCTCTCCTACTCACTCTCCACAACTCTCTACTACTCACTTTCCACTACTCACACTCTACTACTCTCTCTACTACTCTTCTACTCACTCTCTTCTACTCTCCTACTGTCTCTCTCTACTAATCACTCTCTACTACTCACTCCACTACTCTCTCTCTACTACTCTCTCTCTACTACTCACTCTCTACTACTCGCTCTCTACTACTGGCTCTCTACTACTCACTCTACTACTCACTCTACTACTCTCTACCACTCACTCTCTACTACGCTACTACTCACTCTCTACTACTCTCTCTCTGCGACTCTCTCTCTACTACTCACTCTACTACTCTCTACTACTCATCCTACTCACTCTCTGCTACTCACTCTACTACTTGCTCTCTACTCGTTCCCCACTACTCTCTCTACTACTCACTCTCTACTACTCACTCTGCTATTCACTCTTTACTACTCTACTACTCTCTCTACTATTCTCTCTACTACTCTCTCTACTAATCGTGACTTCTCACTCTCTACTACACACTCTCTACTACTTGCTCTCTACTACTCACTCTCTACTACTCACTCTACTACTCTCTACTACTCACTCTCTACTACTCACTCTCTACTACTCACTCTCTACTACTCACTCTCTACAACTCTCTACTACTCACTCTTTACTACTCTCTACTACTCACTCTCCACTACTCACTCTCCACTACTCACTCTCCCCTACTCACTCTCCACTACTCGCTCTCCACTAATAGCTCTTTACTACTCGCTTTACTATTCACTCTCTACTACACACTCTCTACTACTTGCTCTCTACTACTCACTCTCCACAACTCTCTACTACTCACTCTCCACTACTCACTCTACTATTCACTCTCTACTACTCTACTACTCTCTACTACTCTCTCTACTACTCACTCTCTACTGCCTACTACTCACTCTCTAGTACACACTCTCTAATACTCGTTCTCTACTAGTCTCTTCTACTCACTCTCCATTACTCTCTACTACTCGTTCTCTACTAGTCTCTACGACTCACTCTCCATTACTCTCTACTACTCACTCTCTACTACTCTCTACTACTCACTTTCTACAACTCCACTATTCTCTACTACTCACTCTTGACTAGTCTCTACTACTCGCTCTCCACTACTCACTCTCCTACTCACTCTCCACAACTCTCTACTACTCACTTTCCACTACTCACACTCTACTACTCTCTCTACTACTCTACTACTCACTCTCTTCTACTCTCCTACTCTCTCTCTACTAATCACTCTCTACTACTCACTCCACTACTCTCTACTACTCACTCTCTACTACTCACTCTCTACTACTCACTCTCTACTACTCGCTCTCTACTACTGGCTCTCTACTACTCACTTTACTACTCACTCTACTACTCACTCTACTACTCTCTACTACGGTACTACTCACTCTCTACTACTCTCTCTCTGCGACTCTCTCTCTACTACTCACTCTACTACTCTCTACTACTCATTCTACTCACTCTCTTCTACTCACTCTACTACTTGCTCTCTACTCATTCTCCACTACTCTCTCTACTACTCACTCTCTACTACTCACTCTGCTATTCACTCTTTACTACTCTACTACTCTCTCTATTTACTATTCTCTCTACTACTCTCTCTACTAATCGTGACTTCTCACTCTCTACTGCACACTCTCTACTACTTGCTCTCTACTACTCTCTACTACTCACTCTCTACTACTCTCTACTACTCCACTATTATCTGCTACTCACTCTCTACTACTCTCTCTCTACTACTCACTACTACTTGCTCTTTACTACTCTATACTACTCACTCTCTGCTACTCACTCTCTACTACTCTCTACTACTCACTCTCTGCTACTCTCTCTACTACACTCTCTACTACTCACTCTCTACTACTCTCTCTCTACTACTCTCTACTACTCACTCTCTACTATTCTCTACCACTCACTCTCTACTACTCTAATACTCACTCTCTACTACTACTCATTCTCTACTACTCACTCTCCACTACTCTCTACTACTCACTCTCCACTACTCACTCTCTACTACTCGTGCTCTACTACTCTCCACTACTCACTCTACTATTCACTCTCTACTATTCTCTACTACTCTCTCTACTACTCTCTCTACTACTCACTCTCAACTACTTTCTCTTCTACCAACTCTCTACTACTCTAATACGCACTCTCTACTACTCACTCTTCACTACTCTCTACTACTCACTCTCCACTACTCACTCTACTATTCACTGTCTACTACTCTCTACTACTCACTCCCAACATTTCTCTCTACTACCCACTCTCTACTTCTCTCTACTACTCACTCTCTAGTACACACTCTCTACTACTCGCTCTCTACTAGTATCTACTCCTCACTCTCTACTACTCACTCTCTACTACTCTCTACTACTCTCTCGAGACTACTCTATACTCTCTACTACTCTCTCTCTCTACTCACTCTCTACTACTCACTCTATACTACTCACTCTACTACTCACTCTCTACTAATCACTCTACTACTCTCTGCTACTCACTCTCTGCTACTCACTCTCTGCTACTCACTCTCTGCTACTCCCTACTGTTCACTCTGTAGTACTCTCTACTACTCACACTCTACTACTCACACTCTACTACTCACACTCTACCACTCTCTACCTACTCTACTACTCACTCCCTACTACTCTCTGCTACTCACTCTCCGCTACTCACTCTCTACTACTCACTCTCTACTACTCTCTATAAATCACTCTCTACTACTCTCTCTCTCTACTGCTCTCTACTACTCACTCTACTACTCTCTCTCTCTACTACTCACTCTCTACCAATCTCTACTACTTACTCTACTACTCACTCCCTACTACCGTCTGCTACTCAGTCTCTGCTACTCACTCTCTGCTACTCTACTGTTCACTCTGTAGTACTCTCTACTATGTACTCTCTACTACTCACTTTCTGCCACTCTATCGCTACTACTCACACTCTACTACTCACTCTCACTCTCTCTACTACTCTCTCTACTACTCTCTACCTCTCTCTATACTACTCTCTACCTCTACCTCTACACCTCTACCTCTACACCTCTAGCCTCTACATCTCTAGCCTCTACATCTCTCTCTACATGCACACATCTGCACATATATATATGCATATACATGCATTTATATATATGTATGTGTACATTTATATATATATGCATATACATGCATTTATATATATGTATGTGTATATATATATATATACGAAAATAATAATGATCCATGCAATTTTCCTTCTTTCAAAGATCTTCGTTTATTACTTCTTTGGCATTCATTTAAATTCTTTCATTTCCAGGACAGTTTTAATTATCATTTCCCATTTGCCCAATGCATTTCGGGTCTATGGTGACCCTTCTTCGGGGGTCTCTAGTAAAAAATCAAGAAAAAGTTAACACAAATTCCACGAAGAGATAATTTTTATAGCGGTTGAATTGTTTGAATATATGTTAAGAGAAAGAATAAGGACTGTAAAAGCAGTCCGATGTCACGATCACGTGATCGCGAATTGAGCCAATTAGAGAACAGATAGCTTTAAATAGCGGCATTCAGTTTGTTAGGAAGCAGCGGATTCGTCGAGAGCACGCTAGCGAGGGACGTTTTACATTTCTCAGTAAGTACAGCGTGAGAGAGGTATAGAATGTTTGGGAAAGTTAATCTCTGTTTGGTTTAGTTAAAACGGTGGCTATTACGGTTTTCTTTGATGGCGTTTTTTAAATTTTGGTTTTGGTGTCCTGGCATATTCATTAGCGTTAACATATACTAGGATTCGTGGTACAAACAGTGATACTGATATACACATATATATATATATATGGAAACCAGATCCTGGAAGAAAAGCACAGTCCACCTTCACGAACTGCAAACCGCCACACACCAGGAACGGACCAACTCGAAGAGGTTAGAATTTAAAGTGCAGTTTTATTTTTAGCCATACACAACATGACGCGTTTCAGCCGGGTTTCCCCAGCCTTGATCACATGACGTGTTTAGGAAAGTAACACCCTTAAATACCATGTATTAATTTAGAGCCTCCCCTCATTTCCATTGAGAGAGAAAACAGACTAAGTCATTTCTAAAGTGCATTGAACATGAGTGCAAAATATATATAGAAGTGCACTCCTATTTCTTAAAAAGAAACAAAAATAGTTCAAAACATCCAATTGAACATAAGTTTCAAACATCGTTACCACCATATAAATGGTACTTGGAGAAGAATTAATTCATTATGTCATAAATATTAACATCTGAAAAACTCCGGGGCCAGTGCCCAAATCCTGCTCCAATAAATAGAATTGACAAAATTACACCAAATGACAAAAATTAATTGATCATGGTAAATTACCGAATGTGCAAAACGTGAAAATGTGGCTAATACTAGCCATACATTAAAGTGAGTTAAAATCAGATGATTGGGGATGCAATCAATAAGCGGGACAGTTAGAAGCATAAGGAAATACAGTAATTCATATAGTTACAATCAAAAACAAGAGTATGTAGAGTATCAAAAACGTGAAGGATCTTTTAAAACACATTATCAAATATATATATATATGTAATACAAAAGAACTTAAAATCTTATGAATTTTTAGTCGGATCATCACTAAGTGCAATAAAATAATTGGAATATAAAGAGGTCAGTATAAAACTGATAAAACTCTCATGGACAGTCATATTAAGACATACTAAAATATCCAAAGTTAATTTCAACACCAAAATTTTATGTTAAAATTCATTGCAGTCAATAAAACCAATGTCCGTAATAAAAAAGCTAAAGTTCATATATATACATACATACACATTCAACCCGTATAGAAATAGACCACAATCAGTTGAGGGTAGACACTTCATGAATATATAGTCACCTAAATGAGGATAAAACGTTGATGTTGCGCCCAACATCAGCTTTTTAGATAACCAATTCTTGTATAAGACTTATTGACGATAATGCTGATCTATAGAACTATATATCTGTACTATAAGAAATGGGCCAAATCTTCCCCCGTATTAAGACCATTAGGTATCTTTGTATTAAGTCTTACTATGTAGTGACTCTCTAATTGGCGGAGTTTCTTTTCTCTGTCACCACCTCTTATAGATTTTGGCACAGAGTCAATTACATAATATTTCAAATCTCTACTACTCACTCTCTACCAATCTCTACTACTTACTCTACTACTCACTCCCTACTACCGTCTGCTACTCAGTCTCTGCTACTCACTCTCTGCTACTCTACTGTTCACTCTGTAGTACTCTCTACTATGTACTCTCTACTACTCACTTTCTGCCACTCTATCTCTACTACTCACACTCTACTACTCACTCTCACTCTCTCTACTACTCTCTCTACTACTCTCTACCTCTCTCTATACTACTCTCTACCTCTACCTCTACACCTCTACCTCTACACCTCTAGCCTCTACATCTCTCTCTACATGCACACATCTGCACATATATATGCGCATATACATGCATTTATATATATGTATGTGTACATTTATATATATATGCATATACATGCATTTATATATATGTATGTGTATATATATATATATATATATATACACATATATATATATATTCCGCTCGTTTCCTCTGAACTTGCGCCCACTATCCGGAACCACAGCACAAGAAGAAACGGAAGAACCAGAGTGCAGGTGAGTATTTTAATTTTCAGCACACCTCGTCAGCATAACGTTTCGGCCTACACAGAGGCCTTGGTCACATGACTCACCGAGAGAAGTGGGCTAATTTTAAAGTGCTAGTGCATAAAAAACCAGTGCATTTGATTGGCCAATACAATAGGAGGGAGATGTCCTTAATGAACATAGAAAACATCTTGCGTAAAGTGCAGAAAGAAATAGAATCATTTCATTTTTTACTGATTACTGTTTAAATACAATATGGTCCGAAAACTTGCCAATACCTATTGTCACATGTCACTATAAAATCCAATAGATAAAAAATTCATATTTTTTACATTTTTGAAAAAAAGTAACAAAATAGTATATACATATAATATAATAAATTTGATTAGGATTGGCTTATCAGACCGAATAATACTGTGTTCAAATACACTGCCATATTGTTTCTGCACTCAGAACCCATGGTGTAAATGATGCTAATATAGTACCATACAGACTATCACATATACAGATCAAATACCTAGGGTTTTATACAATTCCTATCTGCTCACCTCATAGGCCATATTGCTAATACTGGTATGATAAATGCCAAAATAAACTAATGTGTACAGACAGAACCAAATGTGATAAAACAAAAGATTTTGTAACTCAAATTTTGGTTAAATGTTGCCTAATGCAACTTCCAACAGGAGTATATCAGGTGTGATCATTGCATAGGTATCATACTATACAACCTAGTTTGTTAACACATGTATAGTTGTAATAGTAACCAGTACAGTAAATCAGATAGTAAGCAATTGATATGAATACCACCAGTACAGAGGGGGGTGACAGATAACCGCATGGCATTAAGAGATAATCATAGACACGTATAAAAATCCTCTGTGGAATTGAGGCCAGTGAGGTCTTACTGTCCATTTCCAAGATGTACCTGGTCTCTAATGCTCTTAGAATGCCTTCTCTGTTGCCACCTCTCCTCAGGGGACCTACAGTGTCTATGGCATAATATCTAAGGAGTCCACTGTTGTTATTGTGGTGTTCCCTAAAATGCTTTGCAACCGGATACGTGGCGTCGTTGGTATTGATGGCCCTTATGTGCTGGAGTACCCTCTTGTGGACCTGCAATTTGGTACTACCAATATATTGCAGGCCACAAGGGCACTCCAGCACATAGACCACGTACTCGGTTTTGCATGTCAATTGCTTGTTAATTTTACGGGGCACTGTGGAAAATGCTGTGAGGAACTCGTTTTATTGAGTCCCTGTGAACATGCCTTGCAGTTCGAGCATTTTCTAAAGCCTCGGCTTGCTGCCAACCAGCTTTTAGGGCGAATCCCCTCCGGACTAGATTTCACTACTGCATCCTGTAAGGAATATGCCTTTCTGAAGGTGATGGCTGGTTTACTACTCATGTGTACACCAATCACTGGGTCGAGCCTGATCAAGTTCCAGTGTTTCTTGACTATCTTCCTAAGTGCCCCGTGTTGTCTATTGTAGGTCCATATGAGTCTGGTTGGCTGTGAAACACTGGGATCTGTGGACCTCTGGGCTTTCTTGTGGATAAGTGCGTTGTTTCGGGACAGGGCATTTGCTTTGTTAATGGCTATGTCTATTAAGTTCTCTGCATAGCCTCTTGCCAGAAACCTTTGTTTGCTTGCTGGCTGCGCTTCTTTACAATGAGTGTCTGTGCTGCAGATGCGCCTAATTCTGAGCATCTCCCCATAGGGATGCTCCTTATTAAGTGCGGGGGATGGGGACTTTCAGCATGCAGCACGGTGTTACCCGCAGTAGGATTTCTGTAGAGTTTAGTCTCCAACCTGTCCTGACTGACCTCTAATGTTACATCCAGAAAGTGTGCTTGTGTCTGACTAATGTGAGATGTAAAGGCCAAATTGTATGCATTGTTGTTAAGGGTTTCAATGAAACTTACAGCCTCCTCATGTGTCCCCCGCCAGATCATGAGAATATCATCGATGTACCTATACCATCGTATGATGTGGCGGGAGCAGATTTCAAGGTGATCGCCATGGAGAACCTGCCTCTCCCAGTATCCCATGTGCAAACAGGCATAACTGGGAGAGAAACAGGCCCCCATGGCGACACCTCTAACCTGCTGATAATACTGGTTAAGGAACATGAAATGATTGTGGTTTAAACAGAAGCTGGTCATGGTGAGTAACATTTTGTTGTGCTCAGCTAATTCAATCGGACGTTTGCCCAGGTAGAATTGCACAGCCCTCATCCCATCCGCGTGCACTATGCCGGTATACAGCGATGAAACATCTAGTGTAATTAACAAGAAGTCTTTCTCCCATTGCACTTCTTTGATTTTCCTTAAGAGGTCACTTGAGTCCTGGATGTAAGAGGGAAGTGCCATAACATATTCTTGAAGAAATTAGTCAATATAGGTTGTGGCTTTCTCTAGTAACCCCCCACACGCCGAAATAATGGGTCTTCCTGGCGGTTTAACAGTGTTTTTGTGCACTTTGGGGATTAGGTACAGCATATATATATATATATATATTCTGCATATCTATATAAATACAAATATAAATGCATGCATACATATACATATATGCATACATATGCATGTTATGTACATGAAAGTTTGAAAAAGCCACCTAATTACAAACAGAATTGCTTTAACTTAAACGAGGGAGAGACCTATTGCATTTTCAATGCTTGTTTACTTTGGTTCCATCAAGAGGGCATTCAGATGTGTCACACATTTACCATAAATTCTGAATGTTAGCACTCTAGTTCCTCATTAGATCACTGTAGTAAAGCTACTGCTCACCAGGGAAGTTTACTGCTGGTATTCAAAGTGCATGTTTCAGTCTGCAGGTCAGGATTTGAGAAGTCACTCAAAATGTGCCCTAATTTTTCCTTCTGCAGCACTAATCATACAATTTAAGAGTTACCACTTTATTACAATCAAGATGGCTTTAGGTGTGCCATACTTTTGTCATACGTAGGGTTGTTAGCACTCTAGTTGTTCTTTAGAACAGGAGCGGCCTTAGGCATGTGGAAGCTGTGCACCTGCACAGGGCCACCAAACCCTAGGGGCCACCACGCCAATATATATCCTTAACCTAATAATCCTCTGAGGATGGATACATATTTGTGTGGTGGCCCCTGGCAGGGATTTGGCGGCCTCCAGCTCTGTTCCACTTCCAAACACCCTGACCCCTCCCCCCCTTTTACTGGCCTCCGCACTCCGCCCCGCCCGGACCCCCTCTTCCGGGGCACCCTACCTACGCTCCCTGCCCAGGGTTGCCATGAGCCTAGAGACGCCCCTGTTTAGAACACTCTGGGAAGCTGCAGTAGAACACAAAGGAATCAACTGACAGGCTCTGCCCTTGTTGGATGTACATGTTTGACTGAGAATGTCAGACTTCATTCTCAGATGACTGAGAAAGATAATGTGAATTCACAGAAAATATGCTCTCAGTTTAGCTTATAGATCAACTTCCAAACCTCTGCGGCAAAAGCATGAGAAAATAGTTTTCTCTCAAACATGATTCATGATATCCTAGCAGAAGGCTTTTTCACATGGTAAAATCACCTTAGAACATACCACAATTCCTGAAATGAGTATGGTACCATCAACAAATGATTTATAATGTAACAAAAGTCTTAAAACCTTCTATTAACTGTGATGCTTTTTAATGAGGTGCTATCATGTATATTGGTCCCAAGATGGCTGCCAACACTTCTTTGATGAAGTGCCGACAGCCAATCAGATCTCACGATGAGATGTGTCGTTAGGCTCCGCCCATATATATATGTTTTTTTTCCTTTAATATCTAAAAAACTACTGAACAGATTTACACCATTTAACCAAATGGCACGAGTGTGAACCAAGGACTACCTCTTTGCCAAATTTGGTGGAATTCCGTTCAGCAGTTCGGGCTGTAGCTGCTATTAAAGGTTCCTATGGAAAATTGCATGGGAAAACAGGGTGACGAATCACCCCGAGACTATCAGGATAGGAGCAGACCGGAGATGGCCATAACTTTTTGAAAATTTCGCGAAGATTTGTCGACCGGTGCCAAAATTATTCCAAATACAATGTTGCGGGTTTTCAATGGAAAATAGGTCCAAACTATAACTACCTACTGGCGACTGCCAGTAGTTATATATATCAGGAATCTTCACAACCTCAACCACTGCGGCGAAATAAAGAGACGGACCCCACGGCTTCAGGCAAGGTAAGATTTTTATTTCAACCTTTCACGGGTGACGCGTTTTCAGCATCCACGTGCTCTTGTTCACACACCGTGCCGTGCACCGTGTCAGCTCTGTTTGTTATATACTTTTTTGCTTAGGTGTTCCACCTCCTTTGTGAATCACATGATCAGCCATGAACATAGACAAAATACTATTCTTTACATCGGTCATAAAACAGCCCTGCCTTCCACATTTGTTACAATGTATTTCTTTTATGCAAAGCTGTTAAACATTGCACACGAAAAAAAGACATAATCGCCATTTGGCACTTAGTGTAGCGGAGATCGTCGATTTATGATTTTCACTGCACAAATGCATATGGGTTTTTGACTCAACGACATATACAAATGGATTCTTACTGCATCAATGCAGATATGCGATATAGGTACCAGTGATCAAAGATTTAAAATATATTACACGTAATTTACAATCCATATACAAATTACAAATATATTTCTGTGTTTCTAACTGCATGAATGCATTTTTTACTAATTAACACATCGTCTGAACACCCTGAAATTCTATGATATCGCAAAATCAATTTACACTACATCAAGTACATTAATGTATATCGTCACTGTAAATCAACACCCCCGCTACTTGTGTCATAAAAAAATGTCTGGCTGAAACATTAATTAACCGATTGATTGCATTTGAACTATGGACCTTGAATGACCTGTGTATATAGAAATAAGTGACTTTAAAACGTGATACCCTCCAATTAATATCTACAGCGGTCAGTTAATTTATACCGTAAAATATTTCTATTTCACCGACTTAACTACTTGGACCAGTGTACACTTATCCTCATGAAAAAAACAAGAAAAAATTAATTAAATATAGTGTATATACACTTATTTACATGTGTTGAAAGCAAAAAAAACAAAGAAGATTTCATTAATATATACATATGGTCTGTTGTATGTTGGGATAAATATCTCAGCTTCATCACTAACGATAATAATGATTTAATCATATATTACCTCATTCAAGATAATGCACCGGGTCACACAGTGGCTATAATACTCTTCCCCATTGGGCCTTGCCGTGCTCTAGATCTTATTCTGAGCAAACATTGGTTACAGGGACGTTTGAAAGGAGAGCTAAGATAACGTTCAGATTGCACTCTGGTTTATAGGAAGTTGTGCAGATCTTCAGTGGTATTGAGTCCATTGGGGTTTTTGCTATCTAACTCCACTATGTAATAAGTTTCCCTTCTTCTCAATGTTTTCTCCCTATCACCTCCCCTCCTAAGGGGGGCCACTGCGTCAATTACAAAATAAGTGAGGCACGCAAGATCATTATTATGTGTGGATTTAAAATGGCGTGCTACAGGATAGGCACCGTCATTGTTGACAATTGCCCTGAGATGCTGCAATATCCTGACGTGCACCTGCAGCTTGGTGCTACCCACATAACGCAAGCCACAGGTGCACGACAGGACATAAACAGCATATTCACTCCGACAGTTGTAATTGCCTCTTATAGCAGTGCTGACATTGGAAAAAGGGGTATTGAAATGTGTGGTGTTAGTGCCAAATTTGCAAGCCCGACATATATTTCTACAGTTTTACATATTCCCTTCCTTCCACACTCTGACTCGTCCCCAACCTATCTGTCTACTATGAACTCCCCAATGTGCACTAAAGACTGTTTCCATCCAATTCATCCCACTACAAGGCACATATATGCACCACTCCCAATAACATCTCATATCCTCCCTTTATCAATCAACATCAATTAATCTACCTCTATTCAGAACACTAGCTGAATTGCATGAGATCTCAAGAGCACAAACTTAACAACCTTAACTCAACTAATCCTTCTTGAAAAAGGAAGCACATATTGCTAAACTATTACCTATATACCTATAATTTTTGGTGTTTATTTGTTACAGACTGTTATATAGCGCAAACTTGACCTGAATCAGGCATCAGAACGCTTTACATAGCACCAGTTGCATTACATGAGGACACATTCATTTTTGTTAGGCACGGGGAGATTAAGTGATTTGCCCAGAATCACAAGATGTTCAGCAGTCATTGCCGAGACTCGAACCCAGTCCCCCAGATTCGAGGTCCACCACCCTAGCCGCTAGGCCAACCTTGCATTCAGAGGTAGCATGCTACTCGGCACAAAGCTCTCCAATGACTGGTCTGGGGTAGTAAGCACTATATAAATACAATTTATAACATTCAACATCTCTTTTCTACTTCTGCATATTATGTGCCAAAGCAAATCCATTTTCCATATCTCAATCAGTAAGAATATTACCAAGAATTAGCAAGTTATCCTTCACAAAGTCAAACGTGTTCATTGTACTTATATTGTTAAATAATGTTTTATCTGAAGATGATTTGCGGTTGGGGTATGTGAACTCCCTGCTAATTTCAGAATCCATAAGAGGTTCTGGTGATGGTCTTCAGGAAAAAATAGTATAGTTAGCCAGTGTTATGCAGGGAATATTTCCTACACCTTTCCTTTTTAGAGGTTTGAACGTGTGTTCATGTTTTCTCTACTGTCCGGTGAACGAATACACACCACATGATTTAAAGGTATAACCTCTTCATTCATTTGTATACTTTAAAATACTGAAACTCCATCTATATATGTTTATGTCCTCAAACATATTTTATGCATGGTACCAAAGGCTCACCTCAACTGGCTTCCTCTAGGGAAGGTTTATTTGCAAATAGCACTGCCAGAATTTTCACACAATATTAATTATTATTCCTTTTAGTACTGCTAAGACACACCATCATATAGTGGTAGACTTATCTGCCAATTCCTGAGTGTGTGCCCTAGACCCCACTAGTCACTCGGGTGAGGGGATTAATACATGGTGGAATCCCTGAGTGCAGCATTAGGATATTAGGAATTGTTAATGTCAGAGTGTAGTTGTCTGGGTAGATAACTAGACAGTGCAAGAGAAAGCTACCCTGCCCTAGGCAGGGCACTGCCTTGATCAAGAGCCAGGACCTCCTTCGTAGTGGTCCTATGGAGTGCCCTTGCTCCTTACTTCCACCTCTCATAGGCTTCCCTGTGGAAAGATAATATATAGATAACCTTCCTTCTCTATAAATATGTGTTGCCCTAGCACATCTTCCATGACGAAACACACATCAAACACATTATATTTCCTAATTTCCATAACAACTCCTCATGCAAAGGAGAACACCTTTGCGAGAAACTGGGTTGTTGGATGAGGGGAGTGTGAGCCCTTCTCAAGCAACAGCCATAATCCTTGCCAGAATGAACTAGAAACAGCCACTAAAATAACATGTGCTTAATCCCTTGGTAATTTGGCACCAAAGCAGTCAGTCTTGACTTAGAGGCATGGTGTAAAGAAATATAGCATGTTACAACGCATGGTATACATTGCTTGCTTTTACAACGTGGTCATACGGGATACCTTTACATCGCAAGTCATTAGAACGACTTGCTGTAGGGGGAGCGCTGGACTTCGGAATAGTATTATTTGCTATTCCTACTCCAGTTTGCGCAACAGTAGGGAAGGTGATGGAATTCATTTACAATACCTTAGCGGCCCCTACAGCAAGTCGTTCTAATCACTTGTGATGTAAAGGTATTGCTTACTAACATCACAGTCATTGTAACAACCACGTTGGTAAACCACTGCAATGTAATGATAGCATTGTAAACTCTGTTTCCCTGTGTAAAGTATTTATGAGTGCACAAACAGTAATAAAGTCAAAATACAGCCCAAGAAAAATCCCACACCAATAAAAAAAATAGAGTACATTTTAATAGATTATTTGACGCCTAAATGACTAAAAATCGAAACAGTAGAATCGAACACCTGGAACTTCAAAGATTTTAGGTAAGTATAGTGCCTTCAGGCACAACGCACCACTTGTGGTCCATGTAGGACTAAATTCCCAAGTCTAGGCTGACTACGATGGAGTGCAGGTCGGATACAGGTACCAGGTTAGTCTCGCTGAAAAAGTGACCTCCTAAAGTCCAGTGCAAAGAGTGCCATCTGCTGTGAGGTGAAGGAGGCCACAAGGAGCAGGCAGAATGTTTCAGTTGGTCGTCGCTGAAGTGATCCTGTCACGTGTCATGGCTGGTCATGGTTGGGGATTTATATTTGCAGCCACTGTGGTCTATCCATGCTGTAGCATAAAGTTCAGATTTCCCATTGCTGGTCATCGCTGGTGGTCACTGTAGCATGAATAATTGGGTTCACTCGAGCTTCGTGTTAGCAGTCAGTTCAGATTGCAAGATCTGGGCGTGAATGGGCGAGTTCAAGGTCACCAAAAGCCAAAAGTGTCAGGATTTCTCCTTTTCTCCAAGGAGGAGCTCAACTGAGGCCACACCAAGGGTTGAAGACCTGGGAGGCACATCTTTGGGACCAGGAGCTCATTCCAGCAGAGCCCAGTAGGGCATCAGCAGGTCAATTTGCAGGTCAAAGCAGGTCCAGTTTTAGCAGATCAGTTAGGCAGCTGCAGAGAGGCCCCTGGAGCTTGTTGTGTTCCTCTGTCTCAAAACAGGAGGTCAGTCAGCTGACCCTTGGAGCCACATTAGCCTGGGATGAATGGTGTAGGTCCAGTTTTCCTTCTCAGACAGCAGGGCAGGCCTCAGGCAGCAGGTTAGTGTTCTGGCAATATTGCAGCCCTTCTTCTGTAGTACTCAGAGGTCTAGAAGTGTACTGAAGTGTGGATCTGAGTGTCCCTTTTTTATACCTTGTGTCTCCTTTGAAGAGGGAGAGGTTTCTGGAGTGTTCTCAAGTTTCAAGTTTCAAGTTTATTTGTTTATGGTAACGGACCTCAATTGAGGTCCACATAATAATTCAGTAAAAAACAACAAGATGTTTTAAAGAATTACATGATATTAAACTATCAATATAACAGTAAAAAACATTTAAAAAAATGAAACAATTTAAAGCAAAACATTTCATTCGGAGGATTAAGCATTGCTTCAATAAAATCAAAGGCAGTAAGGATACCCATTTGAAGACACATAGGTCTTAACCATTTACGTCTAAATCCCATAAGTACCGGACAGACAAAAAATGACATGATACATATCCAGGGAATTGGAATTACAAAAATCACAAATGTCAGAACAACTGTACCATTTGGACAAAAGACAGTTCAAAGGGAGTAAATTATGCCTTAACAAAAGGGTAAATCGCCTAACTCCATGAGGGAGATTCCAGCATATGTACGGCTGAGGTTTTTTTATTTGACAAAAGTTACCGGAAGAGAACATTCCTCTCTTCACTTTACTAGCCCCTCTATCTTCTCTATAACCCAACTCCCAGGAAGCAGACTTTAAAACTAACTGTAATTGGGCCGCAGATAATGAAAAAAGACTTTGTTCATCTAACTGTAATAATGTAACAGCCTGTCGGAAATTCTTTACAATTGAAGAATAAGCATTAAAAGTACCCAATAGCTCATTTTTTATAAGGTGCCTCAGCGTACCCGGCATTCCTCCAGCAATGTTAAAAACCCATCGCACCACACTCGCAACTGCCTGAGCCCAGGAACTACGCAAACCGAATTTCTGTCTCAGAGAAGACGTAGAGTTCGCAGTATTTACAGAGGTAAGGTTGCGTAATATTTTTCCTTCAGTGGAATCCAAAAAATTCCAACATGTCATATCTACTATTTCTAGTCCATAGATAAGGGATGCGGGGATTTTTGCTCGGAATACCTCGAGCAATATGGAGAAATGCCTTCTACCTGTCGCCTTGTAAAGAGAAATAAGACTCTTCCCTTGAGCAAGAGCTTTCCTACTATTATTCTCCGTATGAGCTTTGGCACTTAAACTCCTCGTGACAATCTTTCCAAGAAAAGGATAGGATTTGACTACTTCTAGTCTTTCACCCCCAACAGACCAGTGGTAATTGTCATATTTGGATTTTTTCCTTCCCCGGAAGCACATTATTTTGCTTTTTTAAATATTTATTTTTAAGAAATGGGCCTCAGCGTAGGAGTTCAGGGCGTGTAGGCGGCCATTCAAGCCTTTTGGGGTAAGGTCCAAAATTAAAATATCATCCGCGTACATTAGGCACACTATTGGGGTTCCCCCAAGAACTGGAGCAATACCATTACTAGATGTTAATAAAGCCTGAGGGAGGTCAGCAATATATAAAGAGAACAACAGAGGAGCCAATAAGCAGCCCTGTTTAAGTCCATTAATCGTGGGTATAACCCTAGATAGTCCTCTCTCGCCACCCATTAATACTCTGCACCAAGTGTCTGTGTGCAGTGCAATAACTAACCTTAATAAACTAGAGGGCATCCCTAGATTGGCTAACTTACTCCACAACAAAGATCTGTCCACCTTATCGAAAGCCGTAGAGAAGTCAATAAAAGCACCATATACACCTCCTCTACAAACTATGACATATTTTTCTGTCAACACTTGAAGAGCAGTAAGATTGACTAGGGTACCATGTTGTTTCCTAAAGCCAGTCTGCTCTAACGGTAATATTGCTGTCGCAGATACCCAGTCATTTAAAGAATTTAGTAAACATTTAGCAAAAACCTTACCAATGGCATCTAAGAGGGAAATTTGTCTGTAATTTTGAGGTAAATCTCTAGCCCCCTTTTTAAAGAGAGGAATCAATAAACTCCCTTTCCAGGAATGCGGAACGGTGCCTCTGGTAAAGCAAAATTTAAAGACTGGATATAAAATTTTCCCCCATAAAGTACTATGTGATTTTAACACAGAAATAGGAATTTCATCTGGGCCCAACGCTCCAGATGTACGCAGAGCTTTAATTCCAGAAACAATTTCCAATTCAGACGGAGGACCATAGGGGAACAAATCCTCCTGTAGCTTACCGGAATCAAACACCACATCATTACCGCTATATAGATGCTGGATAAAATCAACCCATGACTGCTCATTAATAGATATCGGTAAGGGTCTGGATCTTACTCCGCATCCTTCTCCAATAAGTGACCAAAAGGTCTTTGCCTGCCCACTCCTAGTTGCCTCACGGAGTTTAACCCATAGGGCATCTTCTTTCTCCCGTTTTAATCTAGCCTTTATCCTTTTTCGCCTTCTTCTCAAAACAGTTATCCTTTGTTTACATTCGGGAATAAAGGAGAGATACTGAACCCTAACCAATTTATTTATTTCTGTATTTAGGTGACGAAGATCAGTGGGGATTTTTGGAATTATCTTTTCAGAGGGAGGCTTTTTTACTTTAGATTTTAAGGTATGTAAAAGGGACGCAAAACATAGTAGCTCTCTCCCTTCCCATAGGAGAAGGTTCTCTATTGTATAATCTAATATATTGGCCAAGCTTTTAATGGTCCCTGGGTTCCAATAGCATTTCCCTTTTTTAATATTAAAATTCAATAAGTCATCCCCGATTTTCCATGCATCCCTTTGGAATGGTGTTACAATCAATTTAACAGACAAAACATTATGATCACTGAGATCAGTAGTAAGTACAGACAAATCCATCAGAGAACTAAAGAAGGGACTATCTACTATCATATAATCAAGGATCGAACCACCATTCCCTGATTTATGTGTACAATGAGCGGGACTATCCGAAGGGAGCCTTCCATTAATTATAATACAATCTACTTCGGCTAAACTCTCCAAGATTAGTTTTCCTCTTTTGTTTGTTTTAATGTTCTCTGGAAATATGGCTTTAGGTATCTGGAATGTTTCCTCCTTTAGCTTATTCCTGAATAACTCTAGGGCACTTTTGGATATTTTACCATTTAGGTCTCCTAATAATAGAATATGAGGGGGGAACATAGTTTCCTGAAGATTTAGTATAAAAGAACAAATCGTCTTAATACCAGGGTTATAATTTATATCTGGAGGTATGTAGGCATGGAGTGTTCTCCCTACAGATGTGTTTGGGATTTCCTGCCTCCCTTCCCTGGCCCCAGTCTGTCTGGCAGGACTATAGGCTGCCTTTGCAAGTGTGCTGGCCAAGTGCCTTGAAGTGCAAGTGTGAAGGTGACAGCCCCGTCCCCTCCCTCATAAAGCCAGGATGGCCCTTCTTGCCAACACCCAGGCTCTCTATCAGGTACTCTCTGGGAAGAGCACACGAAGACTAACTGCCAACTACACCTACACATGTGACCCAGAAACAGACTTCAAGCACCAAATGGTTAAAACACAACAAAGCTAAACTTTCTAAAACTGTAATTTTCAAAATTGTGATTTAAAATCCAATGTAACTATCAAAGAGGGTTTTAAATTACAATTCCTCAGAAACCAAACATGACAGTCCTACCTGCTCCCAAACAAAAGTTATCACTTAATGAAAATAATAAGGAAATCCAATGTTATCCGATGGAGGAGGTAAGGCTTGCAATAGTGATAAACTCATTTAGGAGTTTTTCACTACCATGACAAATAAAACGTAAAAATACAAGTCCAACTTTTAAATACAATGCTCCCTGCTCTATGGGCTTCTTAGTGCTAATCCAATGGGCAACTTGTGTGCATTAAAATAAATGGCTAGGCCTGGCAATAGGTTTATTTTTCCAGGTGGAAAGGGCAATTTAAAACTGCACACAAAGGCTGCAATGGAAGGTCTGAGACAGGTTTTAAAGGGCTACCTAAGTGGAGACCACAATAAGTGTTGCCGGTCCACTAGTAGCATTTAATTTAGAGGACCGAGGTATCAGTAGTACAACTTTACTAGAGACATATAAGTAAATTAAATGTGCCAATTGGGTGTAAGCCAATTTTATTTATGTTTAAGGAGTAAGCACACCACTTCAGCACTGGTTAGCAGTGGTAAAGTGTGCAGAGTCCTAAAATCCAACAAAAACAGGTTCAGCAAACAGGAGGGGTGAAAACAAAAAGTTGGGGGGAGGGCCAGGTCCAATACCCTTTATTTCAACTCCTGTGCCAGGGATTAATGATAATATTTTGGGTATTACATAAGGAAAGTTACACAGTGTGAGGGGTGCTAAGATTGTACCAAATTAAGTGTGAACCGTATTGGCTGTGTTCTTCATATTATGAAACTAAATGAAGTATACTTTGCCAATTCATATGATTCATTGGACTCTTGCTTGGGTTCTTTATTCGACACACTCTGGATTACTCTGGATATAATTGCAAAATGATGGACAATTAAAATTGTTGTTATTTCAGGGTTTGCTCCCCCAGCTTCTAGTGATATAACATCACTTGATGCCTGTACAGATGATATAGAGCCTCACATTCTTTCATGTGTTCCTGTTTTTACTTGTGACTCCGCAAGAGTTTTTATGTGGTGGTAAATTTACTTCGAGCTCTCTACTTTCCATCTAATATGTTTTTTTTACACAGGATAACATGCAACAGAATAAAACGACCTCTTTAAATAATCGTTTGTGAGTCCTCAAAGCTCTAGATAAAAGCCTTTTCTACTTCTACCCCTTACCCACCCCTGCATTCTGCCAGGATTTGGGAAACATTTGTTCCCCATGGCAAGAAATTGTCAGTTTTGAAAAGGATATGTCGGAACGTAATACTATTGGTACCATATTCCCAGTTGTGCTTATCCCACAGATGCCCTTCCTATCTGCCACTATTCTAGTCATCATCCCAGAAATACCACACCATGCTGACACTTCCAGGCACCACCAATCACCAATTAAGTCATCTTCTTAGAAAGCACCTCCGACAGTCTCTATGCTGATGTCACTCATCTTACAGCTCTCAAAACCACACATGCTTTGCCATCTGTTCCAAAGCAAAAGCCAACAATGTGCATCTGCTCTATGGACCACTTAGTCTTGGATCTATTGCCAAGGCTTGTGACGATGATCCACCATTAATGGATTAATCACCTTAGACATGCACACACCAACATTAGATGACTGAAACTATTTGAAGTAAGCAGTGGGTGCCTGAAATGAATACACTAACAATGAAGGTAAGGCAGGAATTAAAAGAACTACGGATTGTAGAAATAGGAGGAGGTGTTTATTTGTGTTTATTTGGTGCAAGCTCATCCCAGTAAAGATAATAATGAAATGCGCGAGATCAAGCTACTCCACAGTACAGGGTTGCACGAGTCCTAAAGCAGGCAACATTGTAATCCCTTTAGGACAACCCCCAGAAAACCTGGCAAATAAATAATAAAAGATGTATAGCACAAGAGATCAAAAACATGACTGAAAACCTTCCTTCAGTTTGGAGAGCGCAAACTACTACTAGATTAGGATGTGGAAGAATACAGAAATAAGACTCCTTATTAAAACATTCATTTTAGAATGGACTTTAAAATGGATGAACAAAATGCCAAGGGTAATGTGATTTCTGAATATAAAATCACACATGAGGAAAATCAGACTACAGGAAATATTTAAACTAAACTTTAATAAATACATGTATGCATATGGCCTTCGAAAAATAAACCAAATAAAACATTTAAAATGGCAAATGCAGGCTATTTTGATACCTTTCTCATAACGCTGGAATACTGAGCAATCATTAAGTACAATTCTGCATCACCGTTTTCCATATGATTAGCATCTTTTTCACCCTTTGTGAGTAACATACTGAGAGGACAATGCTGATTCATATAGGGGTTGAAGTTATTGGATTGTTTTGCCAGGAACAAACTTTTTCAATTATAATCACAATGGGATCTAACTGAGGAAATCTTAATGGCATTTAATTGAAATATTTTACGGTAAACCTACTAGTATACATTTTTACGCAGAGGTATGGGAGCCTCGTTTTACTACTGAATCAATTTATCCCTTGTCCCCTTTCAATCCCATGGCTTGATTCCAATTCGTATTAGTCAATTTGTTTATGTTTAAAAACGCTTTATATCTAATATCTTCGGATCTGCATATGCCAGAGGGTCCTCATAGCGGGTGTTATTTGAGCTTGGAAAGAGTTGAACTACAGTTTGGGACAGTTAGTCGACCAAAGGTATTATGAATGTGTTTAAAAAAAGGTTGTATTTTAGAATAGCTCTGCGTGATTGGAAGTTAATTCAATGTTCAGACATATGTGACAATCAAAGTGTACAGGTGAAATAGGGGAACAGAAATACATTAGCTTTAGGAATGTTGACCAGTAAGCCATGAGGCAATGAATAGATAATGCATTCACTACGACAGATTGGCTCATTATGATAGTCATCACTAAGTTGTGTATGGCTGTTCTGAATAATAAAAACAAGATAGATACATTACTTCAAGCGAGGATCCTACAAAGCTGCTGCTGTCCTTAATTTGAAAGAAATAGCAAGTGCCTAGACTGATAATATTACTTCCCGCTGACATCAGCCAGAGAGGGATTACATCAAATCATTGATACAGAAAAGCAGGCTGAGAGGGCTCCCATGTCACACAATCGCAGTGTGCAATTCAAGCGGGGCGCTAGACAGCAATGCATTCAAGCAATGAGGATTGTGCGGCCCCTCATTTTCCTCAGGACTCCACACATCTCAGTGAGTCTTGAGGAGCCGAGGCAGTGCCCCCCCGCCCTCCACATGCTGCCTCAATTTGGCAGTGTCACCTTAGAATAGCAGTACTGAAATACGAAATTCATGTTCAGCGCTGATGTTGTGAGGGTTTATTTGTGTGGTGCATATGTTTCCATGCACTTGAGGTGCCTGCCTGTTTGCTGGCACTGATGAGTGGTGATAGGACTTGAGTCAGTAGAAGACACATTTCACCTTTGCATACCTGCACACAGTGCACTCCTCACCATCTGCTCCAACTATTACTGGGCGCTACGCAAGGCCTTTTTAAGTAATATTTGTCCATTTCAAAGATGATCATATGCTGGCCAGTATCTCTAGACTAACCCAACTCCACTAAAGAGCAAAAAGCAACACACCCTCAACTTAACAAGTACAACAGCATAACACCATCTCTCAGGGAATTTCACTAATTCAACACCCTGCGTTTATCATGTTCAACTTCTGCTGTACCACGCTGTTAGAAATGATGGTCTCTAGTTGCCAGAGGTAGGTACCTTTGTCTAAATAGGGACCCTTGCTTCTAGTCAGGGTAAGAGGGACACACACTTTAGATAAACCCTGCTCACCCCCTGGGTAGCTTTGCACGAGCAGACAGACATCCCAAAGGAAATGTGTAAAGTATTTGTACGCAAAACATACAGTGATAACATCACAAATGTACACCACACCAGTTTAGAAAAATATAGTATCTTTATCTAAACTCAACAAGACCAAAATGACAAGAATCTAACATACATATAGAAAGAATATGACTTTTCAAATATTTCAACCAACTGGATCCAAAGAAAACTATGGATGCAGGATTCTACACAAAAGAACCTGTAGATGCGTCAAAATTCACAAGGCCAAATAGCGGCAGAGATGGGAAGTGTCAGGAAACAAAGAGATGAGTCAGTTGTTGAGTCCTTGGGGAGCAATGCAACAGTTCTGCTGCACACAGGAGAAGGGATGCATCAAATACAGACTATAGGGGGAAATGATGCGTCGACTTCAAGACGGTTCTGACCACGGGTGATGTGTCAGGAAACTTTGCTGTACAGGTGTGATGCGTAGAAATCCAGGATGCGGTGGCGACAAGCGGCGCTGCGTCGGTGTCTTCAGATGTGATTGCACGGTGCATAAGTTCTCATAAGTTCTTGCAGTCATGACAGGTGCTGCGTCGTCTCGGCAGCTGCATGGCGAAGCGTGGAGATTCTTCTCACAAGACAGTGCTGGATCGGGAAAACAGCTGCGAAAAGAGCGATGTGTCGATTTTCACAGTTTGTCAGGTTTCTTCCACCACCCAACAGCAGGAACAACCTCCAGAGGCCCCAAACTGGAATAGGCACCCCCTGGCAAGTCAGAACTCTCAGCAGCAGAGTTCAGGGGAGCTGGGGTGAAGTCTTGGTGTCCCAGAGTCTTCAGAATAAGAGGCCAGCACACATAGGCCCTTGGATGTTCTTCTTCAAGCAGGTCCACAGCAAAGTTCCATTCTTTGTCCTTTCCTTGGCAGAAACAGCAACTGCAGGCCAACCCCACACAGCAAAGGGGCAGTCCTCTGCCTCCCAGCTCTTCAGCTCTTCTCCTTGGCAACAGTTCCTCATGAGTCCAGAAGTGATCTAAAGTTCTGGGGTTAAGGTCTACTACTTATACCACATTTTGTCTTTGTTCTCTTTGTGAAAAGGTCTCTGAGCTCAGTCCAAACCAGTTCTGTCCTCACTGGTGCAATATGACCACAGGGGGAGGAGACAGAATTGTGAAAGGGAGACAAGCCCTATTCAGGTGTAAAGATATCTCCTCTCACTACTCAAAATGCAGCCAAGCCGCTTTCAGCTCAGCTCTGAGTCATCCAGGAGGGCCCAAACGCACTTCAACCCCCCCAGTGGCTGTCCACAATGAATGAACATCCCCAGCCCCTGTCACTCCAAAACCAGGCAGTCAATCCACAAACAAGCAGAGGCACTCAGAATGGTTAAACAAGAAAAGGCCTACTTTCTAAAAGTGGCATTTTCAAACACACAATTTAAAAGCCATCTTTACTAAAAGATGTGTTATTAAATTCTGAGTTCATAGAGCCTAAACTTTATTATGTCCTAATGGAAAGTTATATTTGTAAGATGTTACAAAGTATTTCTCATTCTATCCTATGGGACAGATAGCCTATCAATAGTAAAATAACGGAATTGGCAGTATTTCACTATCAGGACATGTCACACACACCAGTACATGTTCTATGTTTCACATACACTGCACCCTGCACATGGGGGTACCATAGGCCTACCAAAAAAAAAAAAAAAAATAGGCCTACCATACAGGTGCCTAACATGTAAGGGAAGGTTAGGGCCTGGCAAGTGTGTGCAGTTGCTAGGTCGACATGGCAGTTTACCACTAGTAGCATTTGATTGAAAGGCACTGGCACACAAAGTGCACTTTACTAGCGACTTAGCAGTAAATCAAATATGCCAATCAGGGAGAATCAATACTAATAACAATTTACACAAGGAGCACTTGCACGTTGACACTGATTAGCAGTGACAAAGTGCCCAAAGCATCTAATCCAGCAAAAACGAAATCCAGCACAGCATCAAAAATACAGGAGGTAGACTCAAAAAGTCAGGGGAAAACATGCAAAAAATGGCAAGCCTAACACAGGCTCAAATAATTCAACTGTGGCAACCCCACAACACTTGCAACCAAGACTAAAAATTCTGCTTGGGTATGCACAGTACACGGATGCACCATTGTCAAAGTGGAAATACAGAAAGGAGAAAATGATACATCCGAGGCTGTATTACTTAAGTGCCCCTAGGGCGCAATGAAGGTTTGTGCCCGCTTTGTGTGCCCCCCGGGCACTTTGGTATTACAGAATTGGCCACAGACGCTTGTGGAAACCCTTCTGTAATACAGATAGCACTGGCACATATAAAGCGCAAGCAGTAGCTTCAGGGAGTGTTTGCTCAAATGCATGGGGTGTGACTAAAAGTACCTAAACCTTTGTTAAACATTCTCTCTTTGAATGCAAATAAACAATGCTCAGGCTTGGGATTAGTGATAGTAAAGGGCTGGTAAAAGTAAACATTTACAGGTTGAGGAAGGAGAGATAACTGAGCAAATAATAAGAGAAACAAGGAGCAGCACAAGAAAGCACATGAGACATTTCTTCCCTTTTGCATTATCTTGTCTTAGGGGTGCCATCTTAGGCATGAACGTTGCATAGCCCAGCTTCACTAATCCAGTCTTAAACTTACATATCCATTTAACCAAACAGGACTTTCATTTCATCTAACGCGGATTGTTATCCCCCTTTCCCAGGTTTTTCAGAGTACTCTGAAGTAAACACAGGGATGAAACATGACCCATTCAAAAACATTTGAAGTAAATATGTTTGTCTTCACTAGACATATGGTAATACTGAGCAACATGTGCCCTGTGCATAGAGTGTATCAAAAACATGATGTTGAATGGCCCCTTGCTACTGGAGTAGCAGTGAAAGTGTTTCCTTTGTATTGCCTTTGGAGTCTGCCTGAACAGCTGATCTTTGTGGCCGCAGAGGAGAGAGGCGCTGGCCCCGGGACTGCGAGGACCAGCAACCAACAGCTTAAGCTGGGTCCTCTTCCCGCGTGAGCCGCGCCCCCTCCCAGTGCCACGCCCCCAGCCACAGCCGATAACTTCTCGCAGCCCCCGCTACGCGGGTGCCGCTCGCAGTGAGTAAAACTGCTGTTGCTGTGTATTGCCCCTTGCTACTGGAGTAGCAGTGAAAGCGTTTCCTTCGTATTGCCTTTGGAGTCTGCCTGAACAGCTGATCTTTGTGGCCGCAGAGGAGAGAGAGGCGCCGGCCCCGGGACTGCGAGGACCAGCAACCAACAGCTTAAGCTGGATCCTCTTCCCGCGTGAGCCGCGCCCCCTCCCAGTGCCACGCCCCCAGCCACAGCCCATAACTTCTCGCGGCCCCCGCTACGCGGGAGCCGCTTGCAGTGAGTAAAACTGCTGTTGCTGTTGCTGTGTATTGCCCCTTGCTACTGGAGTAGCAGTGAAAGCGTTTCCTTAGTATTGCCTTTGGAGCCTGCCTGAACAGCTGATCTTTGTGGCCGCAGAGGAGAGAGAGGCGCTGGCCCCGGGACTGCGAGGACCAGCAACCAACAGCTTAAGCTGGGTCCTCTTCCCGCGTGAGCTGCGCCCCCTCCCAGTGCCACGCCCCTACAATCCAAATCACTTCATAATCACAACCCCTAACGCGCATCGCGGGACGCGCGCGGGACGGAGCTCGGGGCGAAGCCCGGGCAAAGGGCGGGCCGTCTGTGGCCGTCCGGGGCCGTTCAAGGACGGGACGGGCCACACCATTTTCATTTACATTTACACTTCCAACTGTGACCCACTAGATCTCGTTATCCAGGGTTCGATTAGTAACCTATGCAACTGTAGTAAGTGTGAAACATCGGAATACTCTAATCTGCTGACTGGAAACGATAGTTGAGAAGTGTGTAATTTAAACCCCGCTTTGCAAGCCATCAGCAGGAAAGATACATGGCTTTTAAAAAACTAAGATCACGTACGATATTCATGAAGCGAATGGGTACTGAGGAAGCGGTCAGAAAATCCTCAGATAAAGCAATCAAACACGGTCGGATAACTAGAACTCCGGCAATCAGCAACTATTTCTTAACCGTATCATCAAATAAACAAGTACCCACACATGCTGAAGAAATCCCAATAAATCTCAACATTTCCAATAATATGGAGGTAAAAGAGTTATCTTCTTTGGATCATCAAATTAATCACAACTCTAGCGCAACGGATGTTGAACCTACTCAGAATGTATTGTTTTTAACACAGGAATTACAATATCCAAAGTGTGAAATTTTACATTTATCTTCCCTAACACCTATCAAACAAATAGGTAATCTTTCTCGTGTTGAGGAAATGAATGGAAATGACATGCAGTTGATGGATAATGACCTGGATTTACAGTTAAAACAAGATAAGTTATTCATTAGCTACCAGGAAAAACCATTAGAACAAGATCCAGCTCTAGACTCTTCTTTTGATTTATTTCTTCCTAAAAACATCAACTCAACAATTACTGCAACACCAATGTCAAAGGCTCTGTATTCCCTACAGGAAATTCTGGAATCGGTCCTTTCTTTTTTAGGTAACATACTGGAAAACTCGGATCAAACTTTAGATGTCCAAATTGGCATACTAAAATTTCTAGTAGAAGAAAAAAGGTAAAAAGTACAGGCTGATGCCACAGCAAATCCACAAATATCTGAAGAGATGAAGGAAAATAACATTGATTCTACAAATCATCCCAAAAGTACAGTACCTAGAACCAAATGTGACATCAGTACTCAAACATCTGACGTAATAATACTAGAAAACCCAGATAAAAAAATCCGAAAAAAACAAAAGGATGTTAAAATATACTCCGTAAAGAAACTATTTAAGGAAGAACCCTCACACAACATCAAACAGTTTCCAATTTTTTCAGCTTCAAATAAAATAAACTCGCAAAATATTGGGACTGTTAAGAAAGAACAAAGAAATTCTAATATATACTCTCCTAACGAAGGTGGAGGAGAGAAGTTTCCCGAAATAAAAAATACCCAAGAGAAAAAGGGGAAACATAGAAGAAGGAAGCCGTTAAGAAGAATAAACAAAAAGAAAACTCGTAAGCTGAAATTTTAAAATATAATCACTCCACAAAAAGTTCAAGAGGGTCAGGATGACAACATAACTCCAAAAATTTCCAATCCAGAGGCAACAAGTGTCACTGAAAATACACAATCAGCAAAGGTATTGAATCACAGAGCAAACGATTTTATACCTGCCACTTTTACTGAAAGAACCGATCAGACAAATAAGAGACTAGGAGAAAAACATAATAATGTGGTTCTCGGCGGACAAAAAATCTCATCCAAGTATTTGCTCTTTGAAGAGCTCTTTCCCACTGATAATACGCCCTTAAATCGAGGAAGGATAATTAACCTCTTACAGCAAATATCTCCTTTACAATCGCTAACAAGTAAAGAAATAGATCTGGTGAACTTTCCCATAAAAGAAAATTGTAAAATAGTGGAGGTTTCATTCTGGTCTTCAGTACTCCCTGGGATCATTCTAAATGAAAAAGAAACACTGAACAAATGTGGTTATGACGTTATTGAAAGAGTTCAATCAAAGAAAACACATTCTAATAAAATGATCACTGGTCTCTTTGTCACAAACATGGATATGCCAAATGAAAATTGTTATAAAAAGAATCTCACCCCAGATGATTTACGATCAACACACTCATGGAAAAACACGTTGAAAATTCACGTGAACAAAGGTGAAAGAAAAGTATGGAGTCATGACCCAGAACCTACCGAGGACAAGAAATCAATAAAGTCCTGGGCATGGGTTTCGGAGATATTAAACAGTAACAAAGCAACTTACAAGAAACAACATGCTGTTTAACAATGGTTTATCGATCACCTCATGGAATATGGCCGGAAAAACTATAAATAAAATGAATGAAGCTATAAAAAATCAGCCTGACATCCTGGCTTTTCAGGAAACCTGGGCAACTAATTATTTCGGTCAGAAGGGCTATTACGTTTATGATATTCCTGCTAAAGCTACAAACCGGGGCCACGCAAAGGGTGGACTAGCAATTTTGTTAAGCGAGGATTACTTATGGGACCAAGAAGTTGTCAAATCTAACTCCGAAAACTTTCAATGCATCAAAGTTTCGCTGAAAACACATAATCTCGATCCAAAAAAGGCTTTTCTAATTTTTAATATATATGCCCCTCCAGGCGCCAATCAAGATTCTGCTTTCGTAGACATCATGGAAGCAATTACTAAGATAATCGAAGATAGAGCAAATATGTCATACCTAATAATGGGGGATCTAAATGGAAAAATTTCAAACGCTGAGATCAGAAAATGGGCAAATCTATATGAAGAAGAAAAACTAGAATTGTCCATACCGAAATTTCCCAAGGGTAAAACTTCTGATAAGAGAGGAAAATTGTTGTTAACGTATCTGCCAAATTTAAATGGGACAATATTGAATGGTAACGTGGCAGGAGACATCCCGGCCTCTTGCACAAGACGAGGACACGGGTCCCAATCAATAATTGACTATATAATTTGTGGCTTGGAGCTAGTGGAGTCAGCATCACATCTGAGTATCAACTTTTCGGACGAAAGTGATCATGCCCTTCTGCACTTAAAAACTGATTGGTGGGTTCATTCTTCCTCGACAAATTATATCACGTTCAGTAAAAGCACTATTGAAGTAAATAAAAAGCAGCGACGGATATATTGGAATTCAGCGACCCTGAATAACATCACCGCAATGATTACATTTTCTCAACTCTTAACTAACATTCATTCTTTCGACCAAATTACAAATTTTGAATGTATCATCAATAAACTCAAGAATGCTCTTACAGATATGTTAAAACAAAATACTACCAGAATTAAAAAGAACTACAATAACAGTATAATCAGGAAAACGCTCAACAAACTGATTCGAGCACAATACCTGAAATTTTCTCCCTCAAATCAGCGAGACATTAACAAATTAAAAAATCAATTGAGAAGAGAAAAATACAGACATAAAACAATAATGCAGGATAGTAACTGGGTAGATATCCAAATTGCTGCAAAAAAACACAATCAACGAAAGTATTGGTCTTTAATTGCAAAAATAACAGGAACAAAAAAGAAATTACACGCCATACCAGTTCCACCTCAAGAATGGGAAAGTTACCTGACAGAGTTATACAAGGAAAACTTAACTAAATCTGACAGAAACGATACACATATTAGCACGGAAATGACCTCTCCACTGATAGCAGATACCACAGCATTCTCCATAGAATTGCACATCAGAAACGCAAGAAGTACTGCAGCGTCAGGTCCAGATCAAATACCCATTAAGGTCTTGCAAGCAAATCCAAAGGAGTGGAGTCAGATGTTACTACCCCTCTTTAACCATATCTTCAAATCTGGGAGAATACCCAAGTCATGGCAGGGGAGTATTATAATTCCTATTTACAAAAAGGGTAGTGAAACTGCTGCCTGCAACTACCGTCAAATAGCGCTGATGGACGCCACAGGGAAAATCTTCGCCGCAGAGGTATTGGATAGACTAAAATATTGGGCGTTCTCGCAAAGTCTAATACCTATGCACCAAGCAGGTTTTTGACCGAACTATTCTGTTACGGATAATATCTCCATTCTCCAGACTATCTTAGACAAATATACTGTAAGAAACTCACAGCCAGTGTACGCTGCATTTATTGACTATTCTACTGCTTTCGATCGCGTAGATAGACCTACACTGTGGAAAAAGTTAAGGAGAATGGGAATTCCTGAATATCTGCTGCAGGTTATAATTAATCTTCACACCAACACTTGGTCCCAGGTGCAAATGGGCAGTGAAAAAGGTTTAACTAAACCAATCAATACGGCCAACGGACTCAAACAAGGATGCCTCTTAGCGCCGATGTTATTTTCACTGTATCTCAGCGGTCTACCGTACCATCTGTAACAAAGCTTAATTCTACCTCCTAAGATCGCTTCACAAAGTGTACATGCTCTGTTATACGCAGATGATATAGTAATGTTGGATCTGACACCATTTGGCTTACAAAAGCTCCTAGACATCTTAAATGAATATTCTAAATCCCATTTCTTAATCCCAAACTTAACAAAAACCAAAGTGGTAGCTTTCTCATGTAAGAAACAAAGCGTTAAATACAGTTGGAAGCTTGACGGGGTAAAAGTTGAAGAAGTGGATGAATATACCTACCTTGGCAGGATTTTCACAAAGAATTTACAAAATTTAAAACAGATAAATAACTTAAAAAGAAAATCAGAAATACATGCCGGGGCACTCTCCAAATTATACTCTGCCACAGAAAATAGACACTTCTCTACTTTGTTAAAAGTGTATAGAGTAAAAATTTCACCGGTTCTATCTTATGCTACTGAGCATATTCCAATTAAACAATGGTCTTATATGGATCTAAACGAAGGGAAAATTTTGAGAAAAAAATCCTGAAGGTTTCAAAGTCTACACCAGTTCAAGCACTTAGACTTGAATTCTCATTAACAAGTACCTATGCTACAGCCGTTGCCAATGTTATAAGATGGGCTTATCATATTCTGCACGCAAAGGAAGGAACATTGCGCTCTTTGCTAAAGATTGAGACCTATGAAACAAATGCAACAAAGTATATTTTTTATAGGAACATGACAGCAGCATTTAAAATTGCTAATCTTAGCAAAGACATTTTGCTCACCTGGACTACCTCCCAGTTGAAGCTTTTTCTAAAATGTTTCACTCCAAGATTGAGCTTCGATCTGGATTTTGCACATTGTAATAAATTAGCTTCGTATAAACTCTACACTGAAACATTGGAATACAAGCACGTTCAGCCATATGTTGGGTTTTCCCTCACCCATGGTGCAAGAAGGGCAATAACAATGTTGCGCCTAGGCATTCTACCCCTGCAAACCTTTACTGTAAGATGGTCAGCAGATGAATCTCCGAAATGTAAATTATGTCAAGGAGGAGATCAAGACATTGAGCATATTTTATTTGTATGTCCTCATCCAAATATTGTTGCAGCGCGGTCTAGATATCTTGACCCGATATATACCAAATGTAGAATTGCGAAAGTAAAAAATCTGCTACTTGTATGTAAACAACCACCCAATGAATGGGTATGTTACAATTTTTATAAATTTCTAAAGTCATTTCTAACATTATATTAATAACTGTGATCTCATTTTTATGTAAACTGTTTTATATTTGTGGTCCTCAGTGGAGTACCAAAACAAATAAAAATGTATTTGATTTGATTTGATTTGAATGGAATACTTGAATTAATCTCAGCCACTGGAAATCTCTTGGGCTGCATCCCAATCCATTATTTTTTGCTCACATGCCAGCTTACTTTGGATCCAGACACATGCAAAGTAGTCTTGAGCCTGCTCCATTGGGAACAGTCCAGCCCAAACTGCCAGGCCAGGTCCTCTCTGAATCAGAACACAAAGCAATGTTTAACATTTACACAGTGGACCTAGAGAACCATCTTTGCCTAGCACAAGGAGACCCCCGAAATTGAGTAATGCCCCAAAAGTAAGCTTGCAGTATGCTGATGACATTGTTCTGCTCAGTAAAACGCCTCAAGGTTTACAGCGGCTGATTACCCAGTTAATAGAATATATATCCATTGCTCAACTAGGCCTTAATTTCTAAAAATCAAAAGTCATATGCTTCTCACACTCCCACAAAAGACAACCTAAATCCACCTGGTCAGCTAATAGTAACATGTTGGATCAGGTTGTAACATACAAATATCTGGGGATACTACTAAATCGGCACCTCAGCTACAAACAATACCTGGAATTAAGTCAGCCAAAAGCAAACTAGCTGCTATTCACATTTAAAATCCTGCAAGAAAACTTGGGAACTACTCAATAAATCATTTGTTAAAGGTTGTTGCAGCCTAATTCTTGCCCTCAATCTCATACAGATCGGAATTGCTCAAAACCAATGACACATCAGCCCTGAATTCGGCACAATCAATTCTAGTTACATTTCTCAAGCCAACATTAGGCTTGAGTTCGGTTTTAAAAATGAGATCCAGCAAAAAACAGGCCCTCATTAAATATTACTGGAGAATGAGGGCAGCAGAGGCAAACTCCCTAGCCCATCACTACTTGCTGGAGGTGAAAAAACAAACCAGGTTGAATAATTTAGTATACTCTGTTTTAAAGCAATCACTTTCTTCTTTAACATTGGATGAGGCTGGCTCACAATACCTGCCTAGTTTAAACAAACAACCATCAAAGCCATTAAGCTGAAATCACAGCTCAGAGATAAGCAACTTTGACTCACAAAACCCACGTGTGGGTGGGGATGCCAACATATAGAACCTTAAAAACCTCAATCGTACCTGCAGGAACACTTTTCGAGATCAAAAAAGCTCAACTTGATGTTACTGAGGCTCAGAGTCTATCCATCCAAAGAATGTCGTCTTTGCGGTTATGGTAATGAATAACTACTCCACCTACTATGCACTTGCCTGTCGCTACAAACTCTTCGGAAAACTCTTCTACGGCCAATATTGTAGCAAGAACAAATAAGAACCTGCAGATCTGCCGTTATAAAATCAATATGAGGTTCGATAGCCCAATTGGCATACAAGGCGATAACGCTTTTGAGCTCAGAGGCAAAGGAACTAGAAAAGAGAGACAAATGAATCAAGTATGCCAACGGGTACTCTTTGCCTCCCCTGACTACAGTAAATTAAAGCTAGGATCTGCACTAAGATTTGAAAAGTGGCGTTTTTCACCCAATATACTAAACAAGCTAAAAAAAGACATTTAAAGCCAAAATGAAATTAGAGAACATATGCCATCATCTCATAGGCACCTCCTTTATCTTGTTCAAAACTGGCAGTTTACATGATCAGCACTTTACACTTATGCACAGGAACCACCTGCTGACTTTTACCGGAGACATGAGGTTGGATAGTCTGCGGTTGGACTATTTTAAAAACATTAGAAGTCTTATTCTTTCATTGCAGGGCTGGAAGCCCTATGTTCATGTGTAGTTAAAGGAAAATTGTTTTATTATCATTTTAGACAGTATTTTTAACCAGATTAATGCTATCTTACATTTAAACAAGTACTAATGTTTCATGATTTTAAGTATTTCATCGGTCGATTGCATCGTGCTTTAATGATTTTAAATGAAATCGAATAAAGCAGTTTTCCTCATCATCATCAGAGCACAAAGCTACACAGGACCAGTTTTGCCCCTATGAGGACTCATTAGCCAGGTATTCCTTGGATCAAGTGGCACAGTGTGCATAGGATCTATGTCTGGGCACTCCCACCACACCCAGGGCATTAAAAACAAGATGGTTAATGGAATGCTTGAATTAATCTCAACCACTGGCAATCACATCCCAAACCGCTGTTTTTTAAGCACACTATACCACCTCAGTTTGGACCCAGTTATATGCAAAGCAGTCTCGATCTTTCTCCAGTGGGAACAGTCCAATGCAAAGTGCAAAACCAAATACTCCCTGAATCAGAACAGAAGCAACCCAAGACTGGTTTTGCCCTTATTCGGACTCATCAGCTAGGTATAGCTTGATTCCAGTGGCACACTGATCATGGGACCCACGCATGAGCACACCCGCCACACTCAGGGCATCCAACACAAGGTGATGGATAAAATGCTGGAATTAATCTCAGATAGACTTTCAACAGTGAAAAACGAAATACACTGTATTTCACTATCAGGACATGTCACACACACTAGTACATATCCTACCTTGAACATACACTACACCCTGCCCCTTGAGGGTACATTGGGCCTACCATAGGGGTGCCTTACATGTGTGGAAAGGGAGGGCTTGGGCCTGGCAAGTGGGTGCACTTGCCAGAGAAACATGACAGTACGCAACTGCGCGCACAGACACTACAGTGGTAGGTCTGAGATACATTTACTGGGCTACTCCTGTGGGTGAAACACCCAGTACTGCAAGCCCACTAGTAGCATTTGATTTAAAGGCCCTGGCACACACTGTGTACTTTACTAGGGGTTTACCAGTAAATCAAATATGCCAATCATGGATAGCCAATCATATAATTTACACAGACAGCATATGCACTTTAGCACTGATCAGCAGTGGTAAAGTGCCCAGAATCCTATAACGAGCAAATACAGGGTCAGAAAAACAGAAGGCAAAAAGCAAAGAGTTTGGGGATAAACTTGTCAAAAGGGCCAGGTCTAACACCTAGCATGTAATTACATCTGGTAAAGTTGATTAATTCAATGACACCAAAGATGGTGAAAAGTCAGCCTCACATGCGATGTCAGGTCACTTGGAAGTTAGAGGGGGACCTGCACTTTTCGTTTTTCTACCTGTGGCTCTAGAAATGCTTGGATCAACGTTGCCTGTAAGCCTCACCTTTGCATTCTGTCCCTCTTAAAGGTAAGCTATGCCTGTGTTGCTTTTCCAGTCCCCTCACATCTTTTAGCACTAACCAATGTAAACCATCCATAATGTACAACACACTGATTGATGCTTGGTAGCTAGGTCTGCACTATACAAGTCACGTGCTTAGCTAATATATTTCTTTCGATCTCCTGTTCCTAACTAACAATGAAGTCATGGGTTATATGACAAATCTCGCTTTAAAAATTCTCACAAATACACAAAGGTATTGTGCAGAGCTGCAGCCCCTTGGTGCATGCTGGTACTCTTTCTGAGATGTTTGTCATAAGCAGCACTCTCAAGGCAGAACTTCCTGGCAATGCACAATTATATAATTTTTAACCTTTTCTTTAGAACAAATATACTTTGGGACATTTTAACCTTCCCCAAAATATTCCAGGACTGAACTTAGAATAGTAAATTTACATGTATTCTGGGAAAAGGTGCAAATCTTCCCAGATATTCTAGGGCTGGATTTGGAATAGTAAAGTTGCCTTCTCTGCGTCTAGGAAACCCTCTACAGCTCATGTGGCCGCGGCCATGTTGTACACCCTGCAAATCGCAAAAGGTATAACATGTGGAGGCTCGTATTGCCATTCTTGTCCCATTTTTAGGTCTCGCCTAGGCAGCGCTTGCGCGGTCTCTTCGAGACATGTTAAAACTGAGGTATTTTTTGGAAGCTGTATCCACTCTCCGCTCCTATTTTGTATTGCCTTTTGTGACTGTCTTTTATAAATGTGGGGTTTTTATTTGTCAATAGACTTATTAGTAACAACAACCTCCCTGTCTTCTGTTGATACTGGCCCTTTTAAATGTGTCCTGAGTCTGGAGCTTTCATTAGTAGTCCTGAGAACTATTTACTTAATGCACTCACCTCAGGAGGAAGGCAGCTGTTTGCCCTGCACTTTTCCCTCCCATGTTATGTTTTTCCCCTCCCATTTTATGTTTACATTGTGGCCGGCTTATTTACACTGAATTGCTCTGGCACATTGTCTCAACTGTGTATTTTTTATTTTATCTGATCGCCCCTCTACGTGTGTTGTGTTTTTTTTATTTGTCTCTCCCCACCTCCCTCCAAGATCTCCATTTCTTATTTAGGATTAATTGATACATTCCCCCGCCGAGGTTCGAACCCTGTTCTCCAGCTCCAAAGTCAGCAGCATTATATGTTGAGTCACCTCCTCGCTTCGATTCTCTGCACCTTTTGTTTCAGTTGGTTTCAGAGGCTACGTTTGCCCGTATCAACCGTATTTTTAAAAAATGTTTTCCGTCTTGCCCCTCCACGTGTGTGGTGTTTTTTTTATTTCTCTCTCCCCACCCCTCTCCGAGATCGCTGTTTATTTATTTATAGTTAAGTGATACTGCCGAGACTGCAACCCTGTTTTCCAGCTCCAAAGTCGGCAACTATCGGGATTCCCGATAGTTGCCGACTTTGGAGCTGGCATCCATCCACCCTTTCACTTCTTCACTCATCTATTCATCCTTTTGTCCATCTACCCCTTTCACTCATCCATCCATACATTCACCATTTCACTAATCAATTCAATCCATCCATCCTTTCCCTCATCTATCCACCCATTCACTCGCCCATCATCTAACCTTCCACTCATCCATCCATCCTTTCATACACCCATCCACCCTTTTACCCATCCATCTACCCTTCCACCCATACATCCATCTATTTACCTTTTCCCTCATCCATACTTCCACTCATCCATCCATTCTTTCTTTCTTTTATCTATCTATTCACCCTTTCATTCATTCAGTCATCCTTTCAGTCATCCATCCAGCCATTCACACATTCCTTCACTTATTTACTTACCCGACTTTTCACATTATGAGCTGAGCCTTTGTCTGCAGAGTTGCAGACAGAAGAGGCCCATGAAGAACTTCACCCTCGCTGTAGTTCCTAAAGCAAGGGGTGGGGTGGGTGGGGGGTAAGTTTACTATGCCCCTGCACATAGACAGTCTGAAAACGTAGGATTCATGAGTCACACATGATGCACAGTGCCAGGATGTGAGGTGACTGTGACATGGTGTTGTTTCCAGGGCTTGAAGTGGTGTAAAAAAACAGGGGGGTCTCTTCAAAGGGGGTGTTCGATGTGATTAAGGGCGTAGTTTAAAACACCTAGGCTAAAAATCAGCGCTAGCGTAGTGTTCCGCCCAACTGGTATTATGTTGTTTCTGTCATTGCAACCAGATATATAATACAGCAAGTATCATTACACCAACAAAAACAAGGACTATTGGCTTTGTCAATGGTTGTTAGTTGCTTAAAAAAAAAAAAAGCAGCAACCATGGCTTTGTTGGATATAATATTGAAAATAATTCAGTTAAAAAATGATGAGACAGTGAAAGAACGATAACCCGTTCTTTTTAACTTATTTTACAGGCTTCTTTATATAAACTGTGTTCTTACGTTGCCAAAGTTGCTGCATTAGCGTTTTGCCTTTTACTTTACAGAACGCCCTGCTGTACACTGAGGCATGAGGAGGCTTGAGGAGGCCGCCACATGATTTACCAGCCCAGACTGCCCCATTGACATTCTGTATGTGGCAATCATCAGCCCCATACAGAATGACAATGGGCAGGGAGGGGCTGCTCTTTTGCTCAAGGAGGAGCGCGAGGCGCCCCATCAGGAAGGTGAAGCCTCTCACAGAGGGGCAGTGCTGCTCCCTGTGATGGCCAAAATTGCAGACAAAAGGCGTCCGTAAAAGGTTTCCTTACGGACAACGGACGTGAGGTCCAAATTACGGACTGTCCGTGAAATTTACGGACGGTTGGTCACCTGCGTCCGTCCGCCACCCCAGAGGTGGAGGGACCGTCCGCTTGGGCAGTGGCGGTCCCTCCGTTGCAATTAGGATGTGACCGCCACCCTGGCGGTCACATCCTGTATATTTAACATTGCGGCGGGTGCTGCTTAAAGCAGCACCTGCCGCAAGGTTAAAAATGCATAATTTGCATAGACATGCACACAGCGGCAGGCACCACGCGGTGCCTGCCACTTTGTGCATGTACATGCAGGGGGGTACCAGAGGTACCCCCCATGTGCACCCAAACCCCCCCTTCACCCTGGGGGCCCGCAAGGGACCCCAGAAGCAAAGTTCCACATGCTTTTCCACGGCGGAAAAGCCGCCGCGGAAAAGCATGTCTCACCACACATCCTAATTTGGTTGACGGTGTCTTGCAGACACCGCCACCAAATAGCGCTCATCATCCCGCGGATCAGCGGCGGACAGACCTGCCGTCCGCCGCTGTTCCAAACGCCATCCCACCGCCATCCTAATCTGGCGGTGGGTGTTTTCTGTCACCGCGGCGGTGAATCCGCATCATCCGGGCCGGTGGTGGCTTCCACCGGCCCGGAGGATGCGGATTCACCTCCATCATAATCGACCCCTATGTCGGTAATCCTGGAGCTGCGAGTTTAAAACGTCGCCTGCCAGTGCACCCTGTTAACGCGATTACTCTTAATGAAATAAATATGTTCAAACTAAAAGTTCCAGGAAAGTCTAGTGGTACAGCTTAAACTGTGAGGGTAATTTGCAGGCTGACGATTTGAAAGCACCGAGCTGCAGAAGTTCACTGCCGCGGCTCGGGAGCCGGGCGAGACACAGGAAGCCAGGCGGGACTGCCCGGGACTGCCTGCTTGAGGGCGGGGCCACCAGCACAGACAGGAAGTGGACGGGAGCCTCCCCCGCTTTCCTGTGAAGAGAATGGAGCAAGCGTGTCACCAAGCGGGGCTCCCGTGCTAAGGGAGAGCCCCGCCTGCTGCTGGGCCTGGACCGCTGCCGCAATGAGTCTGGGGAGAGAAGCGGAGGGTGCTCGAGGCACATTGCTGGTGCCTGCCCCCGCCGCCTACCAACCTGTGCAGCCGCCACCACCGCACCGGTTCCCGCCTCTCCAGTGAAGGAAGCCCGACGTGTGCCCGGTGAGTGGGGTGTGGTGTGTGCGGTGTGTGTGTGTGTGTGGGGTGTGTGTGTGTGTGTGTGTGTGTGTGTGTGCACGCACATGTGTGTGTCTGTGTGTGTGTTATCCACTTGCTGGGAATCTGGGACAGGAGATGTGCACGGCGCGTGGCTGTACGTGCGCGCACACATGGTGAAATCTCTAATGGTCCTGCGCGTGCCCATCCCCTGTCTCACATTCAATCAATCAATCAAAGACATTTATAGAGCGCACTACCTACCCGTAGGGTCTCAAGGCGCTTGGGGGGGGGGGTGCCGCTACTGCTCAAACAGCCAGGTCTTGAGCTTCTTCCTGAAGGAGAGGTGGTCTTGGGTCAGGCGCAGGTCGGCCGGGAGGGAGTTCCAGGTCTTGGCGGCCAGGTAGGAGAAGGACCTTCCTCCTGTAGTGGCTCTACGGATGCGTGGGATGGCGGCCAGGGCGTGGCTGGCAGATCGGAGGTGGCGTTTGGGAGCGTAGAAGTTGATGCGGTTGTTGAGGTAGCTCGGGCCTTGATCGTGGAGAGCTTTTTGTGCGTGGGTAAGGAGACGGAAGGTGATTCTCTTGTTGACCGGGAGCCAGTGCAGGTCTCTCAGGTGTCCGGAGATGTGGCTGTGTCGTGGGATGTCGAGGATGAGTCTGGCTGAGGCGTTCTGGATGCGCTGGAGTCTCTTCTGGATCTTGGCGGTGGTTCCGGCGTAGAGTGCGTTGCCGTAGTCCAGTCGGCTGGTGACGAGGGCCTGGGTGACCGTCTTCCTGGTCTCCGTGGGGATCCACCAGAAGATCTTCCGAAGCATGCGCAGGATGTTGAAGCACGACGAGGAGACGGTGTTGACTTGCCTGGTCATGGAGAGGGAGGAGTCCAGGATGAAGCCCAGGTTGCGTGCGTGGTTCGTCGGTTTGGGTGCGGTGCCCAGGGCGGGGGGCCACCAGGAGTCGTCCCAGGCAGAGGGCGAGGAGCCCAGGATGAGGACCTCCGTCTTGTCTGAGTTCAGTTTCAGGCGGCTCGTCGTCATCCACTCGGCTACCTCTTTCATCCCTTCGTGCAGGTTGGCTCTGGCGGTGGCGGGGTCGTTGGTCAGGGAGAGGATCAGCTGGGTGTCGTCGGCGTAGGAGATTATGTTGAGGTTGTGTTGGCGTGCGATGGCCGCGAGGGGGCTCATGTAGATGTTGAAGAGAGTAGGGCTCAGCGAGGAACCTTGAGGGACGCCGCAGATGACTTCGGTGGCCTCTGACTTGTACGGTGGTAGGCGGACTCTCTGTGTTCTTCCGTCGAGGAAGGAGACGATCCATTCCAGTGCCTTCTCCTGGATTCCGACGTTGCTGAGGCGCTGCACTAGGGTGCGGTGGCAGACCGTGTCGAAAGCCGCGGAGAGGTCTAGGAGGATGAGGGCCGCTGTTTCTCCGTTGTCCATCAGGGCTCGGATGTCGTCGGTGGCGGCGATGAGGGCGGTCTCGTGCTGTGGTTGGCACGGAATCCGGACTGCGATGGGTCGAGGGATCCATTCGTCTCGAGGAAGGCGGCCAGCTGTTTGTTGACGGTCTTCTCGATGACTTTGGCTGGAAACGGGAGTAGAGAGATGGGGCGGTAATTCTTGAGTTCGGTGGGGTCTGCTGTAGGTTTCTTGAGTAGAGCGCTGAGTTCGGCGTGCTTCCAGCTCTCGGGGAAGGGGGCGGTGTCGAATGAGGTGTTGATAATGTCCCGCAGGTGGGGTGCGATGACAGCGTCGGCTTTGTTGAAGACGTGGTGAGGGCAGGGGTCGGTCGGAGATCCGGAGTGGACGGAGTTCATCATGCGGACGGTGTCTTCGGTGTTGACCGGGGTCCAGGCGCGGAGGGTGGTGGTGGGCCTCACACTGCTCTGCTCCATACTCTCCTTCATTGTGCCTCCTACTGCTCTTCTCCTCACTCTCCTTCCTTGGGCCTCACGCTGCTCCTCTCCTCACTCTCTTTCGTTGTGCCTCACGCTGCTCTTCTCCTCACTCTCAGGGCCGGCATTAGCGCTGGTGGTGCTCATGTAACAATCACTTTTGGCGGCCCCACGTCCCATGACACCGCCTTGGATTCTCCCTGCCACCTACAAAAGTGCCCCTCATCTCTTCTATCATAATATATTGCTTAGCGCAGCGTCCCCCTGAGTTCACAGCGCCTCCCTCCATGGATCAGCGCCTAAAGCAGGCCCTGCTCACTCTCCTTCCTTGTGCCTCATGCTGCTCTTCTCCTCAATCTCCGTCCTTGGGCCTCATGCTGCTCTTCTCCTCACTCTCCATCCTTGTGCCTCACGCTGCTCTTCTCCTCACTCTCCGTCCTTGTGCCTCGCACTGCTCTTCTCCTCCTCACTCTCCATCCTTGTGCCTCACACTGCTCCCCTCACTCTCTGTCCTTGTAACTCACAGTCCTCATCTCCTCCTCTCTCTCCTCCTTGTACACGCACCTCTTCTCCAGACTTTCCTTCCTTGTACCTCACGCTCCTCTTCTCACTTTCCTTCCTTGTGTCTCAAGCTCCTCTTCTCCTCACGTGGGCACCATACTGCTCCCTTCACCCTCCTTCCTTATGTTTCATGCTGCTCCACAAATAACAATTCCAAACCAACCCACATAATTCCAACACATACGCAAACATCCACTCCATAACACATGGGTTAAACACATTGCCATTTACAAAGCCAAAAGCACAAAATCAAACATATGCGAGACCTATTGCATTTCCAATGCTTGTTTAATTTGTAACAACGGACTTTCTTACAAGCCTCGGAAACAGTCCTTGGGATTTGCCAGGGGCCCAGATATTAAGTCGCGAATTCATCCAATGGTGAGCGTTGTCTAAAATCATTTTAAACTGTAATTGTAACCATGTTACGTTTGCCACTCTATAGAATTATCCAATATGTGACCAAGATATTTTCATACTGAAAATGTCACCACTGCAGCGATATCGATGTTGTTTAGGTGGCTATCACAGAGAGGTGAAAGGGTCCCACATTGTGTGTTATTAACACTCACTACAAAAATGTTTTCTTGATAATTATTTTTTTAAAGAGAACAGCAGTTTTTTCATGTAAACTACATTGATTCAAACACGTGAATTCGTGTAGAAAGAAGCCGTAACATCTGTTGTCTGCTTTTATTTTTTCACTTTCTGCTTGCCGAATAACCTCAAAGTCCCCAGAAGCCATGTATTGTAATGTGGTCGTCCAGTTACACCTGCTGCAGATGAAGAACTGATCAATGGCTCCTTCCCCCCGCTGCCGCCTTTTACCAGCAATCTGCTCCTGGATTTAGCAGATGTTCCGAAATTGCAAGCCCGGGGGATTTCTGCAATAATTGATTTAATCCCTTGGCTGCGGGGGAATTCCCCCGCTGTGCTGGGGGGCGCTCACAGCGCCCCGGTGCCCGTGACGCGCTCAGCACGTCATGAGCCACGGTGCTCGTGTGCTCATGACGAGTTGAGATCGTCATAGCCACACCCGTTTCATCAGAACGCTCAGCACAGCAGGGGAATTAGCCCCGCGTGTAAGCGTTCTGACCGTTATGACGAGCTCAGCTCGTCATGAGCACACGGAACCGTGGCTCATGGCGAGCTCAGTTCGTCATGAGCATGACCTGCAAACAGCAGAGCAACACAGTGGCTTTGAAGGTAGAAAGGGGCCTTAATAGATAACTGACAGGGTGCAGTGTATTTTGGCGACGACCAGTGTGCACGGTTTGACCACGAGAAGTAGAAACTATCCCAATATCCTTCCTATGCAGTCTTGCTTCCGGTGAAAACAAGAACATTTTACAGTGTCAATGACGAAATTAAATGCCCAGTGGGTGTGTGGAAGAGAACACTAAGGCTCTCTTTATGTGTTTTCCGGATGTATCTGTAAGGGTACCTGGGGCCCAGAACCACGAACTCCATCCAGCATCCCTGCATATAAATCTGGCCATTATGCGTCTCGGTCTCTGAAATGAGAAATAACCATGCGGGCCCAGAATTACAGGCCCTTTATTGGTGGGCTTCCCCAATTCCGGGGACAAATCCGCTGATATTTACCACCTGCTCTCAGCCAGTGGTTAATGGAAGTAGGGGGTGGTGCACTAGGTAACATGGATGGGGATGTGTTTGGGCAAGGGGAGGCAGGGGTAGCATTGTCTGGCCCGCCATGGTCTGGTCCGCCATGGTCCTGGTCGGGCTGTGCATTTTCAGCAGCCGTTGTGTTGGATGCTAAATCGCTACCCTGTAATACCCGTCTGTGTTTTTGGCTCTGGTAATATAAGGTCACGAAACACCGGAACACTTACAGCATAGCCCACACTTCTAATGAGAGCCTAATCAGGTGATAAACATGTTGAAAGAAATTACGAAGGGGAAATGGTGGAGAGGGTGCGGCATAATGGCTAGAGTTGCCCACTTTGGTACTGAGGAACCAGGTTCGAGTCTCAGCCAAAACACTTAGGGGCATATTCACAAGGCAGTGGCGGAGAGAGTTGTTAGCCTTCTTGGCCTAACGCCTTTCTCCGCCACTTCGGAAAAGCAATGCTGCACCATATTCACAAGGATATGGTGCAGCCCTGCTTTTCCACCTGCGATGGCGCACAACTTAGAACTTCACAACTTAGAGCCAACACAAGCACCCTTGCACCAGAGTGCAAGGGTGTCTGCAAGCGATGAGGTTTGTTTATGTACAGGAAGGTGAACCTTCCTGCAAATAAACAAACCTAAAATGCCAGTTTGAAACTTATATGTGTGCTGCTTTATGCAGCATACATGTAAGTTACAAAACGGCATTTAAAAAAAGGTTTGTTTATGTGCAGGAAGGGACACCTTCCTGTACATAAACAAACCATGGCATTTTGCATTTTCCATGTGTGCCGCATTGAAAATGCAAATACGAGGAGAAATAAAGTATTTCTCCTCGTATCGCCAAGTTAAGACCAGGAATTTCCTGGTCTTAAGTTTGGTGTTAGCTCCTATTCATGCTGCCCTTGTGAATAGGGGGCAGCGTAAATATCAATGGGTGTTGCAGTGGGACGCTCACCACAACACCCACTGCATGCCCCTTTCACGATAAACACAGCATGAACGTAGTAATCTCCTTGTGCCTAAAAAAGAATGTCTGTGTGCAATGTAACTAGTGCTCGTGTAAAGTGCTCCAATACCTTGGGTCGAGCTCACACTATATAAAAATGCAAAAACAAAAGAATGACGTGTTGGCCACAGGAGCATGCACATGAAGACGTGAGTGAGCGTGTATGAACATTCTCCTTGCAGCTAAAAATACACAATAAGAGACATACAAACAATATCTGTGTGTCTGAGACACAAACAAAATTCTTTCCCATAAAAGCCACGCACAAATACACACACACATTACTATGAAAAAAAGTTAAAGATTCACAAAACATTAACGATGAGGGTGGGAGTGTGGGGTGTAAGGGATGTAAGAAGTGTATTCCAGGTCCATCTGCAGAGAACCACATGCACACATAAGCAGCTGTAAATAATTTTACACCAATAACGGTTAGCCTGGCCACTGTGTACAGGTTATGTTTTGTATGCTTGAATGTTTGCAATCATTTTCGAAAATAATATTCTGATAGGTAGTTATGTTTAGCATCCCGATATCACTATTTAGACACTTGTCTGGACAATGCTGTTCTGTGTCAGGACTCTCTGATGTCAAATTTCCACCGTTCTGCCTGCCAAAGTATATTATTCTGTGTATGCAAGTTAATAGTCCTTCTGAATCCCCCACCCAGTGACTTACTCTGGATGTTGTGAAGAGCATGGAAACCACAGCAGTCAGAATATGAACTGGGGTACCCTCCAAAGTATTAAACACTAGAGGTAAGAGATGCTCACCAAGCTCGCCCTCCGCACTAGACTATTGACAGAAGCAGTCGAGGACAGTAGAAAACGGGTTTGAAAATTGTGAGTTTCATCCCTCATCAGGGATTGTGCTCGGCCTATGTTTGACAGGCGAGTGACTAACTCTGGCCCTCCATAACTGCTTTTCTATAACTACATTGTCCTGTGTTTATTTCTTACCACATGAAGGGGAAAACATAAAGAGAGGGTGAAGGCTCTCAAAACCTCTTTGATGGTAGTTTATGAGAAGCAACCAGCATTCTCCTACATGTTAACAACCACTCTTTGCTTTGGCATTCATTCCCGGCTGTCTCGTCTTCTAGTGTTTCAATCACTTGCTTCATGCTTCTAGGGTTCTCTTTTGACTGCTAACTCCCAGCTCCATATTTCTACAGTAAAACACTTGCCACTTTTGTCAACTCAGCCTGATTGACTGCCAGCCCATCTCGGCTTTTCATGACGTCCATATTTCTGGATAACCAGAGGTCTGTAATGGGGGCATGGGTCTTCTTGACTACAGACACACAGATAACTGCACTGCTACTAACTGTTGAAACCAAATAGAAACATATCGTCACATGTGTACCATTCAAATTATTTTGCTACAATTGTGTGCTGTCCGGGCGATAGAGAACAACCACACGCATAGCCATCACTAACCTCCCCACGCAGAGGTAACATGAAAATCTATACATGCACATTTACATTGTTAAACGGGCATGACCAAACACACGATACCAATATATTTTAATCGGGGTGCATCTTCCTTGAGCATTTTTATTAAAATGTGTTTGCATTCATCGTGTGTGGAAACGCTTGAACTTTTTTACCTCCAACTTCAAACATGTCCATTTCTCACAAATTTGCTATAAAAATAATAAAGAATGTAGCAAATTGTGGCCGTGCATAGCATTTTGTTTAATATGAAAATATGTAACTTGAACTCCCTGACAAACGACCAGTGTTTTCTGCTGTTTCGAAATCGTAGATACGTCTAAAATTACAGACACATAAAGGCACGCTATGGGCTAGCCACATCCTGTGTTAGTTTTCAGTCTCTGCGGGCTGGATAATGGTGCTGGTTTGATGCACCAGGCGTGTCCTCCAAAATGAGAATGTCAAGGATAGGCCTTGACAAAAACATTTTTATTCTGTCAAAATTGGAAGTCGCGAATTTCGTATTATGTGAAATGCACAAAATTTGTTGGGCGCTAAATTTTGCAGAACATTTGTTCACTAGAGACTGGTTCGAACAGAAAATGTTTAGCTTGAAGCATTTTGCCCTCGAATCAGTTTGACGTCTCTATGTCGTGGGACTTTTGAATTTGGGGTATGCCTCACACTCAACTTGTCCTCAGGATACTGATACTGACAAGCGACTCTTTTTGGTGAAAAAAATACGTTTCTCGCAGCACTACTCAGGTGTGTCTGAAAAGGACAGAGGCTGAGAACATCCTACCTGCCTTCTTTTCAAGTCTAATTACCCAATCAGCACTAACCCAGCTCTCTCCTTTCACATTTCGACTGATTTAGACATATAATCAGGTGTGCTCCCCTCAACTGCACTTGCCAGTTGCAATTTAGACCATCACTCGTACTTGGTTGTCATTCTTACTTTTTTCGCTTGAATGCTTGACAGGTTGAAGTGTGCAGAAAACATATATGTCAGAGCTTTATAAAATTGACATGACCTTTCCATTACTGCAGAGCGGCAGAGGAGCTAGCAATGCACGGTTTTATGACAACAAAAGGGAGGTTAGAGTCTAATCAAATAGGATATTTTTCGATTGTAAACAATGATCTGTGAGGCGATCAACAGCAGAGAAAGTCTGAATAGCTTGTCTGAAGGAGTGAATTGTGATTGGGTAAGTGAATGGATTCAGATCTCAAGAGGAGTTTGAGGACATGCAACAACAGTCTGTGGCCCTGTTCTCCCAGGGATTTGCCCCAAGTGTTACATCCTTTTCAAAGATCGTTGATGGATCAGGAGAGTGGACAGCAAGGGTTGCTGTCTGGTTCAGGAGTTGTGTGCCAACAGATTCTGAAGGTAGTGTGACCTTTACCCCTTTAGATTTTATGGACTATGACCTTCTTTTCAATTCCAACATTACTAAATCTATTTTCTTGCATTCTCTTGCTCAGCCTTCACCGGGAACGCACAGTTTCCCTTCAGCAACTTTGGACTTTGGGCAGTACCAGTAATACTTAAATGTTGTCCCAAAATAGGGCACAGATTTTTGAGGAAAGTGCAGGTTGCTTAGTTTCCGCACATATTTTGTATAATATTCAGTCTTTACTTCCTACAATTCTAAGAAAAGAGAATGTTTGTCAAAATATCAGAAAGTAGGGATGAGTGGGGAAGAGAAGAAGTTGCGAGGCAACTATTAAGATGCAGAAGTAACATTGCAGGTAGTGACCGAGGTACTCATCAAATGTAATTGCAGTTCATCTGGGATTACTGGCTGGACTGAGCTGCGGGCTTGTGCATAGTGACCGAGTATTTGCAGAGAAGCAACAACCCTTAGATACTAGGCCACCTCATGATCCCTATCAACTATCGTTCAATCCATCATGCATTCATGTGATGTTAGTTGTAAAACATGCAAATAGGGTCCAAGGAAAAGTATGTGAGGGAGCAGATGTCCTGGCTTCTCGACATGTAAAGGCTAATGTGAGATGTGCGTGGGAAGCAGAAACCTTGATATTAGGACTCAATAAGCATTTGCAATGCAATACGTCTCGCATTTAGAGAACTTGAGCTATTGCCAGGGCTTTAAGTGGGCCAGCAGTTTTTTAAAGGGGGGCTCGAAACGGTCTCTGTGGGGCTCTGTTTTGTGCCCTGGCATAGGCGGTCTATCTTTTTTCCAGATTGCAATGACAGCAGGCACATCGATGTGAGCATGCTCACACTGCTCACTTCTCACTAGTGGAGAAGTTATGGCATGAGGTCATGCCAGGTGAGCGTTGTAGTGGCAGGGAAATCCTTTAAAGAGAGTCATTTTCCCTCTGGATTTCCCTTCTATTTCTGAGACTCAGAAGCAGCAACATTGTTTTTGGTGTCACCAGGGATTTAAGTGGAAGCTTTCTCAATATTATATACCAGCCACAGTTGGTGCTTATTTATCTTTTGCAACCAACAACCATTGACAAAACCAATAGTCCTGACTTGTAGGTATGATGTTACTTGTTGTGTCATATATCTGTATGCAATGACAGAACCAGCAAAACTATGCTAATCACAGATTTTTGGCTTATGTGTTTTTGAGCCACGCCCCTTATTACATTGACCACGCCCCTTTGAGAGACCCCCCCCCCCCAGTTTTTTCTATCTCACTTAAAGCCCTGGCTATTGTCATTGTAATGACAATATCTTTTATTTATGTGTTTTGAAAACCTGTAAGCAGTGTCTGAACACGCACTTTGTGCTTATAGGGCCAGATGTAGGTGTCCAAATACCGGTCAGAAACGGACGAAAATAACGTTTTTTGTCCGTTTCCGATCGGTATTTGGACATTGGTATGTAGGGGATAGAAAAACTTACAGATTCGGTAATTTTACCAAATCAGTAATTTTACCGAATCGGTAAAATTACAGAATCTGTAAATTTACAGATTCTGTATCTTTTACCGATTCGGTAAAATTACCGATCAGTAAAAATACAGAATCTGTAATTTGCTATGTAGGTAGCACTGTTGACAGTGCTACATGCCTTCAGAATTCGGTATTTTACCACCCAATACAATTGGGTGGTAAAATACCGAATTCAGGTGTACATGCACATCTGTGCATGTACACCTGTGCCATGTGACACACAGACATGCCCTTAGGGCATGTATGTGTGCCACATGGCACACAAGCCTCTACTTGGGGTGCTAGAGGTTGTCAAAGTGACACCCCCTGCACCCTTGCAGGATTCGGTATTTACCGATTTGGTAAATACCGAATCGGTATTGCCCATTGATGCCTATGGGCTTCAAGGCCCATAGGAATCAATGGGCAATACCGATTCGGTAATTACCGAATCGGTAAATAACGAATCCTACAGATTCGGTAAAAATTACCGAATTTTTACCTACATCTTATTTACCGATTCATAAATACCGAATCAGTAAAATCCGGTATTTAGGAATCGGTAAATAAGATTTACCTACATCTGGCCCATAGTCCTTGCTTGTGAACAGCAAGGCTGGCACTAAAAGAGGCGCAGTTACTGCCAGGCTTGCTTCTCATAAGCAACGACTATAAGTACAAAGTACAAATACAATTAGATGCTTTGAAATATGACAAATAATTATTATATTAATTCTAGATTAGGTTGTACTCTATGTGGAGCTGTTGAAGAGAAATTTATAGAAGGATTAATATAAATGAGATGTGGTAGGTGCAGTACAGCCAGCTGTGCCCAGATGTCCCTAGTGAGCAAGGCACCAGCACTGCTTGTCTAGGTGAAGTAGCACAAGCTGTGCCTAGAGGTCCCTAGTGAGCCTCATAAACTTTGAAGATATGATAAATCTACCCTACCCATAATGCATTGCATGCAAAACAGTACTACAAGTACATTCAAATTGCTATATCAATGTATACAATTAGTAACTTTGAGATGTGACAAAATAATTATTATATGAATTCCAGATTAGGTTGTACTCTATGTGGAGCTGATGAAGGGAAATTTATAGAAGGTCTAACATAAATGTGAGATGTGCTAGCAAATAAAGTAATCACTGCCAATCTAGTTCAGGACTAAGTGAGTGTCCTGTCTGAAGGTCTTTAAGAAAGTAGTGCCTGAGGCTGTAATTAAAACCTAGGGCATTACAACACATGTAACAGGGGCTGTCCTCATGGGAGGTTACAAGAAAAGACAAGGAGGTACTAAGGAGGGACTACATAGCCTAATGACCAATGAAAAGCCACTATTTACAAAGGACATGAACAGGAGCCATTTAAAAAGATGGGTGAGAAGTAACTGGAGCTTTTTCCACATATCCTGAATACAGCAGGTCTCGAAAATATAGCGCAAGCTATGCCTAGACGAGACCTAAAAAGGTTAAATAAAAAGAAATGTGTGTGAGGGGGCCACACCATATTTCAAGTAGCTTATTTTCTAAATGTTCAGAAACGTAGAAAAATACAGTGAGTGTGGTTTAAAGTACTTTTTTAGGTCGAGCTGGAGAAAGCAATGCGAAGCATTGCGTCCAGCTCGACAACTAATGTTGCCCGTCTCCTGGGAATTTGAGACAGGGGTCGGGCACGCGCGGCGATTGGTGTCTGTGGACGCGCACGTCCAGGCCGGCGCCGTGCACATCTCCTGCCTCAGATTCCCTGAAGGGCGCAAACACACACACACAGCCACATTCATGCATGCACACACACACACACACACACACACACACACGCACGCACGCACACACAGACACGCACGCGCACACACACACCTCCTGCAACTTTCACACGTTTCATAATTTCCCCCAAAGTATTTGCTTTTGTTCCCTCTCTCTGCTCTACCTCCCCTCGTGGGCATTGCCCTCCCCCGTACCCCATCAGTGGTAACCCCCCCATCCCCCTACTCACCGGTCCCCGCTCTTTCTCCATCCATCGCCTCTTGAACGCCATCAGCAAGCAGAGAAACGGCCAAGAACACTCTGCGCTTGCGCGGAAGTGCGTGCGCCTGCCTGACGTCACTCAGCGGCTGAACCTTACGGTAGGCAGGCGCGGGCCCCAGGGTCCCTATGATAAGATTCAGATCAGCTTTCACCGCCGCTCCTGTCCTAGAGATCCAAAACCCTCCCAGCCCTGGCAATAGCTGGCGTGGTTTGCCCCCGACAGCCCGCCGCACCTGCAGCATCAGGCGGTCCAATGGACTTTTTACGAGATGGGAAGTCAAACGCGAGAACCAACAACCGGAAGCTCTTTTTGGTTGCCGAGGACGGCTCGACTAGCATGAGGACAAAACGTACCATTCCTCGACCTAAACCATGAGTGATAGCACCGCTGTTTTGGGTATGCAGGCTTACTCTCTGGCAGGGCAGTTGCTGAAAGGGGATTACGGCTTGAACAGAGCCCGTCACACCAGGCTGGTCTTACATATGACTCACAGCCATTTGGAAGGCCGTACTACTCTCCACTGAGACAGATGTGACTGACACTGCCCCAGCCCTAACAGCTGCACAGTAGTTCTGGCCACCAAACAGCTTCTGATGCATGTCACGGACTATCTCAGCCAATCTTGCTGCGATAGTGGCCTGAGAGGAAATGTTCTAATTTCATGACAGGGAGGACTTCTCTTTGCAAATACGTCTGAAGCGATTTCTAAGGGGCTTTTTTTTTATTCCCATGCTCTGCCCTGCCTTAAACCATGGACCCTGCAATGTGACAGCCGGGGAGTGATGTGTTTAATTCACACAGCCAATTAAAATTAGCAGGGCATTCATTAAAGGCAGACATCAGGATTACCTCTGGCTTGCATCTCGCGCCAAGTGAGTTAAAAGACGTGCCACGGACCCATCAGTCATATGATGTCATAGAGACGGCATTCACCCTACCTGAGGGTCAGAGCTCTGCCGTGGCCTGGCAGCTGCTTTGAGGGGCACGCTTCCTGCCTCGAGCTCTGTCGCCTCACACCCTCTTCTCCTGTCTTATTCCTGCTAATTGGCATATTTACGTTTCTTACTTTTTACTGCACGTCTGCCTTGCCCAGAGAGGCACGAGAGCAGAAAATGTATTGAGCCACATTGCTTGAAAGTTACTTTTTTCAAAGCACAGTCATTTAGTTTACTTCCTTTTTCAATTGAGATTTTTTTTGCAATTGTTCTGCCTTTAAAATGTTTGAAAAAGTTCAAAAAGGACTTAAGAGAAGCATTGCTTGGGGCATAGCCAAATGGATGCAGAGCGACTGGCCAGCGGGCAAACAAGTCAATTGGGTAAATGTTGGGACATGGGCGCAAGACACAAGGTGCAATCTTTATTTCCTCATGACATGCCTATGGCAAGGCACCGGTTATGTCTTGTAATACTATCTTCCCAATTTGGTGTTTGTGTTTGGGAGATGTGTAGTGAAGAGTAAACCTGTTGGAAACGTATCCAGCAGACAGGAGAATGCCCAGACGTGGAAACATTTGCTCTCAGCATCTGTGTAGGAATCTGAAAGGAGAGGCTTTCAGACCCAATAATCTTGTGTTCCAGTGCACCAGTGCAGAGTGCAGTGCTCCACTGAGCTTCAGGGTCACATACAGTGTGCTGTGCTCCACAATACGCCAGAAATGATGCTGAGTGTTGCAGCCATTTTGAGCCATGGGCAAAGTGGGCAAGTGTCCAGGTCCCCACCTTTCAAGGGGTGTCCTGGTACAATGATTGGGACAGTCAAAAATACTGTAGCAGTAACAGTCCTTACACATTCTTGTTCAATCTGAGAGCTGCACCTATCTCAATATACCACTCTATGACCTCGGTCTTCGCCTCTCTCCCCACCACTCTATGAGCCTGCCACTACGTTCTCTACCTCAACTCTCTTACTACCTCAACCCCTCTCTCTGAACCTCACTGCTCTGTTTCCATCTCAAGTCTGTGCCTCGGATCAATCACTCTCAGCCTTCTCTCTCTAATTATTACAGATCTGTACCTTTCCACTATCCCACTCTCTCATTCTACCACTGTTCCCTCTACTTCATCTCATTTACTATCAGATCTTATCTCTTTCTCTACAGCTACATTCTGTGCTGTAACTACCATTACCTTTCCCCTTCATCTCAGCGCCTCTTCTCTACCTCACCTGTCTCTGCCTCACCTCTCTGCCGCTTTCTCTTTAAAGTTCTCCATACCTCAGCTTTTTTTTAACTCTCTACCTCACAACTCTTTCTACCAAGGTTAATGCCCTTGCATTTCTGGTGCTAGCTTACAGCAGTTCTAATATCTTAGAGTTTCTTGTTGCTCAAATAGGTGTCATTTCTAATATTTATATATGTTTCGGTTGTCTATATTGCTTGATTTTGCTCGTAGGATAGTGTCACTCATAATCTTTCATGCGTGTCCATTTGAAGTTGGTGTTATATAAAAATGCGCACATTCTACTTGCCACAGCTTGAGGGGCAGTGGTTGTGTACAATGGGACAGTGCACTTCAGCTGTATCCACGCATGTAAATTACAGGACATTTACAGGAGCACTTATTTAGTGACCTACCTAATCCAGTGAGATATTTCACTGAGCAGATCAAAGCCGCAGCACACATCACAAAATACTTCTCTATGTCTGATGTTGGTGGTTGTTAGAGGTTGCGGACTGGGGAAACAGGGCTGTGTGTTTTTCTCTGCACTGGAAGCCCCTATATATCTAGTGCTTCACAGACCGTGCATATATGTGTGCATTAATTGCTTATCCTATAAAATACTATTTATGTATGGACAACATATTTTCAAAGGGGACATTTTTGCATTACATTTGTTTAAGATGTTTAAGGTGTTTCTAATACAACATATTTTTCTAAATGTAAAAAGCAGAAGCATCAATTGCTGTTCAGAGATCGAGTATTTTTGGTATTTACGAGTTTGAGCTATTGGTATTGTAAATGCAAATGCGTTTTATTTATGTTTCTTTTTTTTAAAACATGGATAAAAGGCATTGTCATTTACAACGCCAAAGTTTAAGCTAGTGGCATTTTAAATGATAATGCCATTTATGTATCTGTTTTCAAAACCAACACATGGATGAAGGGTTTGTCAGTAACAATGGCAATGGCTCAAACTTTTGCAAATGTGAGACCTATTGCATTGCAAATGCTTGTTCATTATTTTGCCATTGATTTCAAAAACTGCAATCACTGCAGAATGAAGCTACGTTTCACAGACTTGTGGAGCTATATTCACTAATTTTTACATATTTTCCCATTGGCTCTTGTGGTAAGTCACTCCAGGAGCAACCAGTGCAAAGGAGAGTACAACTGCCATTGTGGGACCCACAAATCTGACATTATTTTCAAAGAATTGGACAAATGTTTTCCTGTAGAATGGACTGAACTGGTTTTGTTGTTTCAGGGACCTGTGTTACAATGACAGAGTCTGTATCCACTTCAAAAAAAAAAAAGTGGAAAACTTTTTTATTATGTCGATCCTGGGCAGCACATATGCTGCTCTGCAACGCATGATGTATTCAGGTATGGACTTGAAGCTCTGCCCACTTTCAGCTCATATTTTTCATTGGCTTGTGTCATTGTCCTTTGTAAACTGTTTCTTTTCATTGGTTAATAGGCTTAGAAGTCCCTCCTTAGTACTGCCTTATCTTATTTTGTAACCTCCTATGAGGACACCCTCTGCTACATGTGTTGTTACTCTGTAGGCTTTAATTACAGCCTCTGAGCACTATTTTGTTAAATGTTTCTCACATGTCTGCTGTTATAGGCAGGACACTCTCCTGAAACGCTTTATTTCTGCCTAGCATGGCATGCAACTCTAATACAGTAGCGGCCACGCCTCTGGTTTATTTGTGGTGCCAAAAGCGGCTGCATGTTTTTTTTCCTATTTCTTCACTTTTTTGTTTTGTTTACAGGTGTCCCATGTCAAGCTTTCCCGTTAATGGCGGCTGCACCCTTTTCTTTAGACAAGCTGCATCTAAAGGAAGGTGCGCAGCTACTATTAAAGTGAAAAACAACATTTTCCCCCCAAAAAAAGAATTTGTTTGTCAAATTGACAAACAAAAGCTTTTTTTGTAAAAGCGCCCCATACTGCGCTTTTAGTTTAATAGTGGATGCGCACCTTCCTTTAGACGTGACTCCCCTAAAGAAAGGGGCACATCCGTCATGAAAGTGAAAACGCGGCATGGGGCGCTTTTACAAAAAACAACAACGTTTGCAATGCAATAGGTCTTGCATTTGCGAGAGTTTACGCTATTGACATGTAAATGACAATGCCTTTTATGTATCTGTTTGAAAAACAGCCCATAAATAAAAATCATTGTCATTTACAATGTCAATAGCTCAAACACTCGTAAATGCGAGACCTATTGCATTGCAAATGCTTGGCATAAGAATGCTAAACTTTCACTTCTAAAATGCACCATTACTCTTATATTAAGTATGAAATAATGTTTGTGCCATTTGTCTATACACTGCCCAAATGTACAAGCAAATTCACTATAGCAAAAAATAGCTTTGCTACGAGAGTACTGTCGCTATGCAACTGTAACATTCATGATTGATGATTGAAATCAGTGATGATGAGCAGATGTCCGCAGAGGCACCTTAGCAGAATGACATGGTACTCATGAGCTAGGAGTGGGTAAGGAAATGGCTATTTGATCGTTTGCTTCTACTAGATCAGGGGGTTATCATTTATCTTGCATTCGAAAAGTAATTTTCCTAAATCTAATGCACAGTGGGATTACCCAATTGCAGTCTGAGAGATTTACAGTTCGTTTTGGGAAGATGCACTTTTTTCTAACACCTTCTTTTTACGGAAAAATCAAATTGCAACTAAGGCTCGGGAGCCAGGGACCGACAGCTGAAGTCGCGGCAGTCCAGCCGAAGTCGTGGCGGTCCCGCCATGTAAATTAGGATGCGCCCGCCACACTGGCGCATCCTGTCCCCTTTACATTGAGGGTGGATCTCCTGGCTGCAGACCCACTCGCAGTGTAAATGGACTGTGCACGGCATTCCCATGCACCTGATGGCAGGCATCACATGGTGCCAGCCTCGTAGTGCATGGCAATGAGAGGAGCTACCATAGGTACCCCCCATGTGCACCCCCCAATACCATACTTTTGCTACTGGCCCCCAACAAAAAAGACCGCAAGCCTTTCCATGGCGGAAACGCTGCCATGGAAAGGCTCATCACCAAACTCATCATAATATGGATGGGGGTGTCTCACAGACACTGCCACCATATTGTGACAAGTTGACCGGCGGAAAACCGGCGGACGGTCTTCCAGTCCGCCGGGGTCCCCCCGCCATACTAATATGGCGGGGGAAATGGATGGCAGGCGGAGGGAAATGTAGGGCAGATCGCCAATGCCATGCAGGCTGTGGGGATCCGCCCTATATCGTAATCAGCCCCTTAGAATGGGATTCAGGCATAATCAAATTCTCTTGTGATTCTTTTTTTATGGGTGCCAAAGAGCATAAGCAGAGTTTCAGGGCAGTTGTTTTGAGACTTATTAAGTACAATTTGGATTGCTGGATAATTTAACTATATGTAATGTGCATTGATTACAGATGATCTGATTAGTTTCATATTAGCAGTCGTATTTAACAAGAGTTTCTGATTTATTTATTTTTGTAGTTTATAGAGCGCTATGTATAACAGAAGGTAGCACCTAATTAAAAAGCAAGTATATTTTGGTACATGACGCTGGTGTTGTACGCATGAGGTTTCATTAAGGATTTTGAAAAGTTTGGGATGAATGTAAATGTAAATGTAAATGTATAGGCATTTATATAGCACACTACTTACCCGTAGGGTCCCAAGGCGCTTCGACCGCTGCGAAACCCTTCCTGGCTTCCCTGAGAGATGGTCCCTTAATGGGTATCTCCAGGGTGAGACCAGGCATCCCCGGCAGTCTGGTGGGGCCGTTAGTGAAGATGAGGCAAGCTAATGCCCAGAGCACCTAATTAAAAAGCAAGTATATTTTGGTACATGACGCTGGTGTTGTACGCATGAGGTTTCATTAAGGATTTTGAAAAGTTTGGGATGAATGTAAATGTAAATGTAAATGTATAGGCATTTATATAGCGCACTACTTACCCGTAGGGTCCCAAGGCGCTTCGACCGCTGCGAAACCCTTCCTGGCTTCCCTGAGAGATGGTCCCTTAATGGGTATCTCCAGGGTGAGACCAGGCATCCCCGGCAGTCTGGTGGGGCCGTTAGTGAAGATGAGGCAAGCTAATGCCCAGAGTTGCCGAGTGTGATCGCTGATCAGAGTGGGCACCGAGGCGAGAGAATTATCGAGTCCGCTGACCCTGGTCCAGAAACCTGCCGCGTGAAGAGCTCAATTACGTGATCTATTTTTAGGTCTCGCAGACCTGCGTTGCAGCGCGCATGTGCTGCTCTCTCTGCGAGGCTTCTTGTAATCGGGAGATTTCAGAAGGGGAGTGTAAGCCCCGCCCATCATTCTGATTGGCTGGCGTCATCGTTTATGGTAAATGCTGGCCTTCGTTCGAAAATGAGGCTTCTTTGTTACCGCCCCTTACTGGACGTCCCATCCGGACTGGATCTTTTACTTGCAGCCTGACACGGTCTCCTTCAATTAGTCTGTAAACACTTCTTTTTTTCATTTAGCTTTGGCAAAGGCAGCCACGTATTTCGTTTTGCATCGTGCTAAAGTGAAAGCACTATGCATATATAAACAAGCGGCTTTCTTTGCGCAATGGCAAGAGCTTGTTTAGAGGCGTGTGCTGAACGCGGAGCACGGTTTTGCAGAAAATGATTTCCTAAACCGTCCCCATTTGCCTACTTTGCAGTAAAAAAACTCCTCTAATTGCTATTCTGCCAAGGTCACTGATCACCTGACCAAAGCCATTAAGAACTGGAAAACACACTGCTTCCTGCTGCCAGCCCGTGTGTGTTGACTCTCCGCGAGGGAAGAAAGCGTGGCTCCCGGGATGGACTGCGCAGCTCTCCGGCGGCGTCCTCGTCCTGCAGGTAGGGGAGCAGGGCTCGGGCATGGGGGTAGGGCGGGCGTTTTCACTCAGAAATCGTTTTTTCGGGGTTTTTTTTGTAATGAGGTATTAATGCCAATTGCTGCAATGCAGAAGAAAATGACACACCGGGTGCATAACTGTGTTGTGCTGGAGTTAATGAGGTTTTGCAGAACTGCAGTCACCCAGCGACAAATAGCGTTTTGATGCAATTGCAAGCCACTGATATCTAGAATTGTATCTAAACGATGATTTTTGAGTGCAAAATTCACAATACCATGGAATTCCCGGGGGTGTAATTAGCTTAGGACGTTTTGAGTTGTTACCTTTCATTTTCGTGGAAGCTGTTTTTGGGAAAGTCATAAGCTGTATGCATTGATTATTTGTGACCGCGGTGTGATAGATAGGGGTTTTAATGGGGTGACGAATTTTAAACGGCACATAAGGTAAAAAGAGCTAAGACAATTTATGTGCAACGTGCTCCCTGAACACTGCAAAATCTTCTGTCTGTGGCTGAGGTTATGGGCATTTTTGCTTTTTTTCCAGACGTGAACTAACCAGCTTTGGAATCAAACTACGATCCCTAGTGGCAGATGGACACTTGTGATCTGGCACATGACTTCGGTCGGACCATTTCTAAACTTTTTCCAATCGCAGAGGTTGCTCCGAACCATCCGGCTTCCTATCCCACGTGTGTTGCATCTTTCAACAGTTGGCGTGGTTGCCTTGGGACATATCGAATACCTCATTGTAGGACTCCGACTCATAAGGCTTATTTATCAGGATAGAAATCACGGTAAGTCCGGGTTACTATTCACAAATGGACCGTAACGTATTCCATCACTTTTGTGATTCTGGATTTCATCTATGTATCAGTATTTTGTATTGTGTTTTTCCAGCCGTGGTTATAGTTATAAGACTGGGGTGACAGGGGGTATGTCATGCACAGTGCAGTGTTCTGGACATGCCCTGCATTATGGGCGGGGTGGACAGGTTGTTACGTTCGGTAGTGATTAAAACGACCATGCACAGTACAGGGTTTGTAGTTGGGGGAGGGCAGCGGTAGTGCCACGCATGTTTAGGAGTTGGTGCTAGCAAAGGGCAGGTAACACCAAGTAGAATTACGCTGGGGGAGTGCTTGTTTCCTGGGAATACAGGAATTTGCATTAAGGGGCGGCTGTGGGGACGTCACAAGTGTAATGTTTCAGAGAAAGGACAGTGGGAATTTCACACACAGGAACTACATGTTTATATCCCAGGGGGAGGGTAGTTGGTATCATGATTCATCAGTCTGCAAAGGGCATTGTTCTCCACTTTTAATGTATTCAAATTGTCGGCCTGGTGAAAATGAAAGGCTAGTTGGCCCTGCCATAATTTGAGCTTGTAACTTCCAGTCTACCCCCGATGTCAATAATGAGCACTTGACTTATGAAGCACCACCTCAGCACCAGACATTGCCATAGCCATCCTACAGGGCTACAAGATCTCCCGCAGAGACCGCACCAACAGAGTGGGAGGCGGAATCGCCATCGTCCACAAAGACTTCATCAGAATCTCAACCAACACCAACGACATCATCACCACCGCCGAGCACATGCACTTCCAGATTCACACCGACCCCAACATGACCCTCAGAGGAGCACTCATCTACAGACCACGACCACAGTTCAGCGACACCATCACCGACCTCATCAGCACCCACGCCCTCGCCTCCACGGACTACATCCTCCTCGGGGACCAGAACTTCCACCTCGAGAACAACAACGACGCCAACTCCACCACCCTGATCGACAACCTATCCAACCTCGGACTCAAACAGCTCATGACAACACCCACCCAGGCCGCTGGACACACACTTGACCCCATCTTCTCCGCAAGTCCCCACGTTTCCTTCAACTACACCTCCGAACCCCACTGTACCGACCACAGATGCGTCCACTTCACCTTTAGAAAACCCAGCACACACCAACGCACCCAACAGCTGCCACGCCGCTGCTGGGGCAAGGTCACCGAGGACCAACTAACGACCACCCTCGCCCGGAGACCACTCACCGACCCAGACACCGCCGCAACCAACCTCACACAGTGGATCAACGACTGTGCCAACACCCTCGCCCCTCTCAAGACCGCCACAACCAGCCACACCGACAAGAAAGCCACCTGGATCACCGAAGACCTCCGGATCTCCAAGCACACCTGTCGGAAACTGGAGAGGAAATGGCTCCACGACCGAACACCAGACAGCCACAGAGCCCTCAAAAGCGCCACCCGCAGGCACCACCAACTCATCATGACTGCCAAGAGGACCGCCTTCAAAGACCGCCTAGACAAGAACGCGCACAACACCAAAGAGCTCTTCCACATCGTGAAATAACTCTCCAACCCCAGCTCCAACACCAACGACATCCCACCATCACAAGACCTGTGCGACTCCCTAGCTACCTTCCTTCATTGCAAGATCACCAACATCCACGACAGCTTCAACTCCGACCCCCCCGCACCCACCACCGAGTCCACCACCTCTGCAACCACCACCCGCACCAGCCGCCTGGTCCAACGTCAACGACGAAGACACCATCAAAACCATGAACTCCATCCACTCCGGATCCCTATCTTACTCCTGCCCTCACCACGTCTTCAACAAAGCCACCACAACCATCGCGCCCCACTTCCGAAAAACAATCAACAGCTCCTTCGAGACAGCAACCTTCCCGGAAAGCTGGAAGCACGCCGAGATCATCGCCCTTCTGAAGAAGCCCAAGGCAGACCCCAAGGACCTCAAGAACTTCCGGCCCATCTCCCTGCTCCCGTTCCCGGCAAAAGTGACAGAGAAGATCGTCAACAAACAGCTAACCCGCTACCTCGAAGACAACAACATCCTGGACCCCTCCCAATCCGGTTTTCGCAGCAACCACAGCACCGAGACCGCCCTTATCGCTGCCACTGACGACGTCAGGATCCTGATGGACAAAGGAGAAACAGCCGCCCTCATCCTCCTGGACCTATCAGCAGCCTTTGACACAGTCTGCCACCGCACCCTAACAGCACGCCTCCGGAATTCAAGAGAAGGCCCTGGCCTAGACCACATCCTTCCTCTCCGGCAGAACCCAGAGCGTCCGCCTCCCACCCTTCCGCTCGAAATCCACCAAGATCATCTGCGGCGTCCCACAGGGATCCTCCCTCAGCCCGACGCTGTTCAATATCTACATGACACCACTGGTCCACGTCGCACGACAACATAACCTCAACATCATCTCCTTCGCGGACGACACCCAGCTGATCATATCCCTCACCGAAGACCCCCACACTGCCAAAGCCAACCTCCACAGAGGAATGAAGGCCGTAGCCGACTGGATGAAGGACAGCCGACTGAAGCTGAACTCAGACAAAAAACGGAGGTCCTCATCCTCGGACCCAACCCCTCAGCCTGGGACGACTCCTGGTGGCCCATATCACTAGGCGCAGCCCCAGAACCCACAGACCACGCACGCAACCTGGGGGTCATCCTCGACTCCACCCTCTCCATGACCAGGCAAGTCAACGCCATCTCCGCGTCCTGCTTCAACACCCTCCGAATCTTCAAATGGATCCCCACTGACACTAGAAAGACCGTCACCCAGGCCCTCATCACCAGCAGACTAGACTACGGGAACGCCCTCTACTCGGGAACTACAAACAAGCTCCTGAGACGACTACAACGAATCCAGAACGCCTCGGCTCGAATGATCCTCGAAGTCCCCCGCTGCAGCCACATCACACCCCACCTGAGAGGCCTGCACTGGTTCCCCGTCAACAAAAGGATCACCTCCAAGCTCCTCATCCATGCGCACAAAGCAGTACACAACACCGGACCCACCTACCTCAACAACCGACTCAGCTTCCACACCCCCAACCGAAGCCTTCGCTCTGCCAACCTCTCCCTCGCCCCAGTCCCTCGGATCCGGGAAACCACAGCCGGAGGAAGATCCTTCTCCTACCTCGCCGCCAAGACCTGGAACACTCTTCCAACCAATCTACGACAGACTCAGGACCTACTGGCCTTCAGAAGACTCCTCAAGACCTGGCTCTTTGACCAGTAGCGCCCCCCCCCCCCCACCTCGCACCTTGAGACCCTTCATGGGTGTGTAGCGCGCTCTATAAATGTAATGATTGAAGTAATGATTGATTGATTGATGAAGCCATCAACCCGCCTTGCACTTTTAGTACCAAAGAAAATAATTAGAAAATGTGTTACTGTGTGTATATGTTGTCAATAGGGCAGGAAGCTATCACCCCAGACTTCTTCCAACCCACTGGTTCTCCAATCCATGCCTTAATCTCGAGCTATCCTACAAATAATTGCTACTAGTTCTTCTTTCTTATTTCTCTGTTTCTCATTTTCTTTGCCTCACTTCTCTTCCCTCTATGCCGTCATATTAATTGCATGTGTTCCATTTCTAAGGCTCGCATTGATTTTTCATTTACTCTCTCTCCCTCTGCCTCACCTGTCTGTCCATCTTTCATATCCCACCATCTCCATTTAACATTAATATTTTTATTTATTTTAAATATATTTTTATTGCAGAGTTATAAACCACAGGATACAATTAGTCAGCCAGTTCACTCGTGACATCCCCCCGTTCAGTAGTAAAACACAGATCGTACACAGCCATTCAGCCCGCATCCCGGAGGCCGGGCGGCATAATACTCCACTCAAGAGGAAAACATCACGGTGCACGTCCCATAGGGACCATGGTTGATATGTCGTTTTACGTATCTGCTTTTACCCCCCCCCACCCTCAACATTGCTCCCGTCAGCCATCCCAGTGGTAATCAGTGGTACCGCCCCCGTCGGGACCTGCCCTAGGTGCTGTATATCTATCCTGCCTGGCCGCTCCCCCCAGCCATTCCTCACTCCACGCAGTACCCCACCATCCTATTAATTCCAAGGTGCCCTAGCGGGCCACCATCCATGTGGCTTCCGACCCACCCCAAACTCCCGTTAACCAACCCCCCCAACCCCCCCCCCCCCCCTGGCAACTGCTAAGGTGTATGCCTCGTCCCGACAAGTTGGATGGATCCATTACAGCACGGGTTATGATACTGTTTGTGTTCGCCCCGCGGTGTCCACCGGCCTAAGTCTCACTGTCCTCATCTTCCACCATAGAATCACGCAAGGCCTGCACCACTAACTCCCATGCACGCGCCGCATCCAATGCCTTCTCATTACCCATCTTGACGGCCTGCTTCATCCGGAGCACACTCTCGCAGTCAGACCACCGCAGCAATTCATTCTTCCATCTACGCAGTGAGGGTCCCCCCCTGGACTTCCAACGCCACGATATTTCCCTTTGCGCCAGTATCAGGCCCAGATCAATGAATTCGCTCGTCACCTTGGTGTGTTTGGTATGCGGGAACCAGAGCAGCAGGCATGCCGCTATATCGAATTCCACTTCCCTATCAGTCACTTCGTTCAGGAGGTCCCCTACCTCCGCCCAGTAGGCCTCCAAGTGCGAGCACCCCCAGAACAAATGGTCCATGTCCGCTCCCAGAGACGAACACCGTGGGCATCGGGCATCCGGTACCTGAAAGTACCTCTGTAATTTCTCAGGGGTTAAGTAGGCCCTATGAAGCACATAGAAGTGTACTTGCTGAAAGCGCGCATTTCTCGTGCCCTTCCACGTGCGCCGCAGGATATGGCCCCACGCCGTGTCCGGTATGGGCCGGCCCACACTCTCCTCCCATTTAGACTTGAGCCCCTGGAGCGGTTCCAGTCCCTCATTCAGCATCCTAATATTGGGGCACGTCACAGCTTTGAACGTACCTGCCGCCATTACCACATATTGGCACGCCATTGTCGTTGTCGGTTCCATGAGTCCCCCTTTCCAGTGCTTCTGTATGGCAGCCACCACCGCCGCGTGCAGGAGGAACCCCCCGTCGGGCAGCCCAAACTGGTCCCGGAGCGCTTCGAACGGTGCCAAAGCCCCGTCTATGTATAGGTCGCCTATTACCAGCAGTCCCGCCTCTTCCCAGTCCAGCAATGGAGACCAATCTCCCCCGTGCGGCAAGGCCGTCAGCATGCCGAGCGGGATCTCTGGAGCATAAGGCCGCGAGGCCTTCGCTCTCCGGAGGCTCCTCTGCCAGCAAAGCCGGAGTGTCCGTTCCTCCATAGTGAGGCCCCGCAACTCAAGCCTCTGTTGCATGATAATATAGGACAGTACGTGGCGTTGTATCCCCCGATCCCGGTCCTCCTCTGGACCCCGAAACACCCTAGCCACGTTCTGCGTAAGGACCTGCAACTGCGCCGCTAGATAGTACAGCTCGAAATCGGGCACAGCTATGCCCCCTTCTATCCTGGGGCGAAGTAGCGTGCTCAGGGCCACTCTTCGGCGGCCTTGCCCCCTTAGGAAGCCAATAATCATTGACCTCAGGTCTCTAAAGACCCCCTGAGGAATCCAGACAGGCAGCGTCCGGAAATAGTAGAGGAAGCGGGGGAGCGCCACCATTTTGAGAAGTGCGATCCTACCCAGCACCGTCAGCGGGAGGGTCGACCAGAAGGACAAGCTGCCCCTCAGTGCCCGGACACATCGACCAATGTTGCCCTCCAATAGGTCCGCAGTCGCGTGGTAGATGCGGACTCCCAGATAGGTGAAACAAGATGGCTCCCAGACCACGCCTAAATCGCCCCCGGGGTCTGGCGATCCTGCTCTCAGTGGAAACACACAAGTCTTCGCCAAATTGACCTTAAGGCCCGATAGCCGGCCAAACTCCGACAACAGGTCCATCGCTCCGTCCAGTGCCCGCGCCGTGTCAGCGAGGTACAGGAGCAGGTCATCCGCATATAGCGATATATAGTGCCACTGCCCGCCGCTGGCTATCCCCGCGTACCTGTTACCCGACCTCGCATGGACCGCCAAAGGTTCCATCGCCAGGGCAAACAATAGGGGGGATAGGGAACACCCCTGTCGCGTGCCCCTGCCCACCGGGTACGCCGCAGACACCAGACCGCCCAAACGCACCCTCGCCGTCGCCGAGGTATATAAGACCCTCGTCCACCTGCGGAACCCCTCGCCCATGCCAAACTTCTCCAACACTCCATCCAGGAAAGACCACTCTAAACTATCAAAGGCCTTCTCGATGTCCACGGACAGGGCCGCCGGAGCTCCCTCCCCGTCCAAGATGGCGTCCATTATTCCCACTAGGCGGCGAATATTCAGCGCTGTGCTCCTCGTGGGTATAAACCCGGCCTGGTCCCTGTGTACCAAGCCCGTCATGTGTGGGGCCAGCCTGGTGGCTAGAACTCGGCTCAGAATCTTGTAATCCACCGTCAACATGGATAGCGGGCGATAGGACCTTACATCCGTTGCATCCCGGCCAGGCTTTAGGAGCGGTACAATCAAGGCCTCTCGCATGGACCCAGGCAATTCCCCAGCCTCAAAAGCTTCCGTATACACCACCAGAAGCCTGGGAGCCAAGCTGTCCACATATTGTTGGTAAAATTCAATCGGCAGTCCGTCCACCCCAGGCGTTTTGTTACGGGCCATATGTTTGATGGCCACCCGTATTTCTGCAAGCGTGATCGGGCCGCCCAGCTCCCTCGCGTCTTCCTCGTCCAGGACCGGAAGCTGCCTCTCCCCTAGGTATTCCGCAATGTCCTGAACCCCCACCCCCAGCTGACTCTGGTACAATTCCTCATAGTACCCCCTAAAACATTCCAATACCGCTGCCTGGGAGTACACCATCTCCCCCCGCGCATTACTAATGCTGAGGACCGGGCAGCCCCTAAGTTCCGGGTTAGCTAGTCTGGCCAAGAGGGTGCCCACCTTGTCCCTTTCCGCATGTGCTCTGATGATATACTGCCTGTAGTCGTAGCACCTTAAACGTTCTGTCTCGGTGGCAACCACTTCCTTTGCTTCCAATATCTGGGTCTGCAAATTCGGCCTAGCCGGCCTGCGGCGCTCCAGGTCCCTCAAAGTCTCTTCCGCTTTCATGAGTGCATTCAACACAGTCGTTCGAGCATTCGAAAACCTACCCAAACACACCCCTCTCACCACCACTTTCATTGCATCCCATTCAGTGGACCTACTCGTGGCCGTGCCCTCATTCACTCTGAAATAGCTATCAATGCCTTGCTGGACCGCATCGCTGAACACAGAATCCTCAAGCGTCTCCGGCCGAAGCCGCCATGTTGGTATCGCTGAGCGCTCCCGCTGCCACTGAATGGGTACCAATAGGGGGTTATGGTCTGAGATGGTCCTAGCCAGGTACTCCGTATGAGAGATCAATGGGGCTAGGGACCCACCGCAAAGCACCGAATCGATCCTGACGTGCAGATCATGGAGAGCAGAATAAAAGGAGTAATCCCTGGCGTCCCTGTGCTGCTCCCGCCAGACATCCAGTAACCCCCATCTATCCTGCCAGTCCTTCCTGTGCGCGGCCAACCTGCGCACCGGGGAGTCCACCAGGGGGGGATGGGACCTATCCAGAGCCACATCCGTGATCGAGTTGAAGTCCCCCCCTAACACTATCGGGCCCGCCAGGAAAGAGGCCAAGGACCCCGAGAGGCCATCAAAATATCGAGCTTGGTCAGTGTTCGGTGCATACACACAGCAGAGAACCACATCCCTTCCATATAACCTCCCCTCCACCGCCACAAACCGGCCATCTGGATCCACCACTTGATTCAACACTTGAAAGGGTATCTCCATTTAACATTAACTATCAGGTGTCGATAATCCCTTGGTGTTTCACCTGGCACACTTGCAAGAAAGGGGAGAACCCCAGTACGGTGCCGACCCCATGTGATGCATGTGAAGTCATATTAGGGTAATGGTAAAATGACTTACAATAGTAACGTGGAGTATTGTACCCTGCCTATCCAGACCAGCTTTTAAACGTCCGAAAGAAATAGAAGAAAGCCTCACTGTTACAATATGTCCGTGTTTTTTGAGGACGCAGAACAAATCCAACAGCAGGCATATAATCCATGCTGGCACTCTCCACGTAGTGAGTTGATATATTTATAACTGCAGGTGGCAGACTGGATTGGTTTGACTTAAGTAAATAGAGTAAACCTTGAATGAAGTAACCATATCATTCTATTGGGAGTTTTAAAACCTTTTTTCTAACAAGCATCTGCAACGGAATAGATCTCGCATTTACGAGAGTTTAAGCTATTGGCATTGTAAATGGCAATGCCTTTTATTTATCTGTTTGAAAAACATAAATAAAAGGCATTGTCATTTGCAATGTCAATAGCTCAAACTTGTGTAAATGGGAGACCGATTGCATTGCAAATGCTTGTTCTTTAGGGTAGTTAAAGTCTTACAACGTTCGTTAGACAAAACATGATGCAAAATAAAAAACTCACAGGTGTAATGTATGCTTTTGGCTTTTGACACACTAGACTAAGACCACCATTGATGGAAGATACAAAGCTTGTAAGGCAGCCCATGACCAGTAGTGTAGCATTTTTTTTATCGGAAAGCTTTCACGTCATTTGGCTAGACAGTAAGCTTTGTAGTACCCAAAAAGGATCCATAGCATGCTTGTTACGCTTACACATAAAAAGGGCTTGTCCTACATGCAACCACGCAATTGTGTTTACTTATCCAGTAGCCGAAGCTTTAACTTTCAGGAGCACACACAAGAGATTTGAATGTTATTAAATTGTCTTAGATACCTAGATACTTTCTGGTATTTTTCTCTCCCAGCAGCACAGATGGGGTGAGGGCAGTCATGAACCCTACATGTATTTTTTGGTCTCGCTTGACATTGTCACCTGACTTTTAGGCATTGCTTTTTGGCATTGTGTGGCGGACTAGAGAAACTCACAGGAAGACGTGCGGGGCTCAAAGTGGGTTTTATTGGTTTTAACAACCGCCTTCTACGTAGGGTGTTTCTATAATAAGGGAGGTGGTCTTCAGATTCTTTCTTCTCAGGAGAAACATGACTTTTGCGGGTCTCCAGGCTTCCTCTTCTCCAATCCAGGATGACCGGTTCATTCAATAAGTCCGGAAACCCCCAAAAAAGGAAACAAATATAGCCACTTCAGTCTGGTGCTCTAAATTTACAACGTGCAAGGGTAGGGGAAGTGAGGAGGCCCTCGGTGCTCAAAGCTTGTACTAAGGAAAGTGCTAGTTAGTGCTCTGGGTAGGGAGTGAAAGGAACGTATTCAGGGTGGTTTCGACCCGTTCCTTCCCACCCACGCCGCTGTTGCGCGAACGTACCTGAGTAAGCCACGCTTCCCTTGAAGCGTGGCTGGGTGAAGCGCCTTGTCGTTGGCCGCCTGGCTTTGTGGGTCTCTCGACTGCGTCCGCTCTCTTGCGTCCTCGTCTTTGTCCTTGGTCGGTCTCCGCTCTCTCCTCCTCCTTCGACTTAGACTGTCTCACCCCATCACACATTGTCAGTGCCTGTTTAAGCTTTCAACTGGATATTGGAGAAGTCTGACTTGTAGAAGTAAAAAATTTTAAGTTCCGATTTTCAATTTTTGTGCTTTCTATCTCACCACTCCTTTTTGAAGGTGCAGTTTTTGGGATTCTTCTGTTATTGTACAGCACACATACATAAACTGAGGCTGTGTCTATGGTTTACAGTTTTGTTAACTAAGCTTGTCAAATTTCCCTGTTGCACCTGAAACCATCAGGTATTTAAGAAACGTGCAGGAGATATGCAACATTTTCCCTAAATACTGCATTCTTTCTTAACAAAATACCAAATCTCCTAGTTTTGCATGTATATGCTGGTTTAGGCACTTGTTTATGCAGCAGCTTTCCACTGTGGCACGTTGCTTCAAATTTCTGTTCACTCTAATGTTAAATGTTAAGGGTGGTTGAAGAATTCTGCTCCGCCAGTGGAGTTTACTAAGCTTTGCCCACTTTGTGATCAGTGAGGGGTTCCGAAAAACTCAGCAAAGTGATGCGGACAGAGTTTTTTTCCTGAGCAGCTAGCTGCGTTCAGTTGGCGAGCGCTCGTGGGAACAAATCGCGCACTAGACCTCCTCTGGGTGAGATTTGTCAATGCGGGCAGTCGCAGCAGCTCTCAACCACTCGCATTGACTAATCTGCCGCTCGTATTGAGGAAGCTGCCGCTCATGTAGAATATCTACTCCAGCTGCAGAAAGCAGCAGTGCCCTCTGATGCGGCGCATAGTGCCGTTCACGCTGATTTTACAGTGTAGGACAAGCTCCCACTGCTAAAAATCAGTGTGAGCAGTGTGACTTAACTGACTCCTCCACTGGCGGAATTCCACCGTGTGCAGCAAAGCTTTTCCAGCACTTTGCAGAGTTTCGCTAAGTAACATTCTGCACACTCCATCCAGGCCTATTATATACTGATTTTCTGCAAATTGCTTTAAGGCTCCTTCTTTTTGGGAAAGAACGTAAAAAAGTTAGACACTAACATATGCCGCCGAGTCAGACTTTTGTGCCCTTGCTAAATAGCTTGATTGCGCTCCCTTATGAGTCAGGTCGTTGATTTGAATTTCCGTCCAGTGATTTAAAAACAACTCGCTTGAATCGGATGAGGTCCCCTCCCCCCCTTTTTAAGAAGGCGGTGTAATCTTTTAGTACTTTTATATCTTCATCGTTCAGGCATATTGAAAAAATAATGATCTTTATTTGAACAGAATTTGAGCATGTATAGTACATGCTGTCACTTGAAGTCTTTATGTTATTTTATTTAGGCCTTATTGATGAAGGGCCCTTTTTAATACCGCCAAATAAGACTTAGGGATTCCAACTCTATTTGATTATATACAAGGTCTGAACAGGCATGTGCAACATATCTATCTCCTCGATACTTGTAAGAGTAAATTTAGGAAACTGATGGCGCACTAATAATTTCCACAGATCATTCCAGCGTTTAAAAAAAAAAAAGACTTTTATTGAATATACACTACGGAGATTGGCAAACATTCCCTTACAGTTTGTTGTAGATTGTCCTGTAGCAAGGTGAGAAATAACTGCATGTTTCACTGATTCGCATTATAAGTTTTGGGAGCTCAAAATATAATAAGTCCCCCTCTTTTCTCCTAAATTGGTTGTGTATGTTCTTAAGCAACCACAGGAGTGTGCTTACACTTTGGAAATCTAGAAGTCTCAAAGGTGGGTGAGCACTAGTGTGTAACTCAGTAGGTTCAGTTTGTCCTGCCTTGTTCAACTTTTCATTTAAGAAGAGGGTTGGGTCTATATAAACAAACTCAACCTTATCAAATGGGCCTATTGGCGACAGTATGTGAGGAGGGTAAGAGGATGTCTCTAAAAGTATGATGTAAGGTATATGTGTTGTTGTTTGGTGAATGGTTTCTCAATTCTTACATGTATGCCCATCCAGAAGATAAAGATATGTTCGTGGTATAACTTGTCATGTTTACTTTTATTAATAAGATGGGACAGTGTAGATTTTAATGTTAGCAAGATTGTAGTATTTGATTGAAATGTTATGCTATAAACATGGCACTGATATTTATTTATATTTGTTTTAATGAACAAGATTACGTTGATCCAACTACAGGTTTAAACACTAAGAGCTTTTATGTGTTGTCTTGATGAAGATGGTATGAATTTAGATAACACCATCAAAATGTGTCGACGCTGTTGATATACAATTGCTGTGACAGTCGGTGACCATAGATAGCCAACGAGATGCAACATATTGGGTTCCAGTCTATGTATTTTCTCATGCAAATGTGTTTCTTAATGACGTAGTGTACTGTCTTGTCTTTATCTCACTGTTTATGTTTGTGGTAGCATAAATTATTTGTATTGTGTACTGCCTTTCCCATATGAACTGTATTGATTGTAATATTTTGTGATTTTTAGATTGTGTCACTAAACATTTTATATATAAAAAAAACTTGTTTTTAATAAAAAATGATGCATATCTTCTAGGATTGATGGATATTTCTTACTATTGACGTATCTTTGGTGCACTGTTTGGGCTTTTGGTAAGACCCCCCTAGGTAAAGATTTAGTGGGAAGTTGGTGCGTTGTAGGACTAGGTATGAGTGAGGCATAATATTTAAGCTACCAAAGGAAGTCATGTTCTGTACTCACTACATAGCTGCCATATCACTGCTGCTATAGGCAAAATCCTTGCAACACTTCTCATAAAACTTCATTGCAGGATGAAAAATACACCTTATTTACCCTAAAACACGATTTAGATCCCTGTCAAAGTACGCCAACAAAAAGCAACTCAAGGCTTAAAAACATGAAACTTGTATTCTCAAGAATCACCTCCATGTTTCGAAAGGAACAATATGGCTTCTGCAGAAAGCAAATGGGAGTACCCTTTAATAGCTGTATATTGCTTCCATCAAAACCAGGTGTGCATTTTCTTGTTCAACCTTTATGTGTGCCTCTGCCTGTTTGTGGATTGACAGTCTGGCTTGAAAGTGACGGGCTGGGGTGGTTTAAGGAGTCTGGGTGAGTCAACACTAGGCTGAACAGACCTTTCTGCATTTGAAGTGGTGGGAGGAGTAGCACCTGGGCCTGAATAGGGTTGTGCCTGCCTTCCACAATGCTTGCTTCGCCTCCTGCGGTGCGTCTGAAGACCCTGGCCCACATTCACAAAGAAAGAAGTTGTGCACTGGCAGTGTGCACACAGAACTGGGTCCAGGACCCCTAACACATAGAGAACAAAGACTTTTGAGGTATAAAAGTAAGAGCTGAGACCCCTGTAAAATTAGACTACTTCGTGATCAAGGGGAACTTCTGCCAAAGAAGAACAGCTGAAGAGACTGAGAAGCACTGCCCTTGCTCTGTGCTCTGGGGCTGGCCTGCAGTTTGCTAATTTAACTGAGGAGAGGACAAGGGACTTTGCTGTGTACTATGTCCTGAAGTGACAAGTCTCCAAGGGCCTGAGAAGAGTTGGCCTCCTGTTATAGAAACTCAGCGATACAAAAGGTTCCGAAGATCGTCTTGTCTCTGCTGTGTGCATGTGCTTGCGCCCAGCTTGTGTCCTGCTAGGAGTCCGTGTGAAGAGGAGCTTTCCTCGTGATTGCCTCTGCCCGTGGTCGTGAAGAGCCTGAGAAGTCCTACATGGCCGCTTTCAACGCCGTCGGCCTGTGATCTGCGAGAAGCGCTAAGTGCCTGTTTTCACCGCCACCGGCCCATGAGCCCGAGAGTGCTGTGCATTTCATCGCTGCCAGCCCGTGAGCCCAGAGAGCGCTGGGCACTTCACCACCGCCGACCCAAGTCCACTGACATCAGGGGGAAGCCGTTCTGAGATCGGCACCAGTGCGGGGTGTTGCCTAGCAACAAGGGGCTCGTCACGAGAAGGAGCCACGCCGGACGCAGGAAGGGCGAGGCGTCACCGAGCAACCTGACTCCGCAACGAGGAACAGCTGTCGCCTGTGAAAGCAGCCTAGTGGGAAGTCGAGCTGCGAGGAGAGGACAGAGACTGCACCCCCCCAGGTAACCGCTCAGATCAATTCCGGGGACCGTGTGTATGGTACCTCATGGTGCGGGGTGCGAATCTGCGAGAATCTGCTCTTGGACGCTAACCTTGGCAGCAAGAGCCTCTGCCTGAGTGATCATAGTGGGCCGAACTTGCTCCAAGCGGAGCAGCAGTACCGGGGCCTGTGTCGGGACAATCTTTTCTTGATCTAAAGCAGTTGGGGCATATTTTGGCAATCGCTGACTGTGAGTCTGCCGCATGTGGCGAGGGGCCCGCAACAAGCACCGTGATTCGGGGCTGAACAGTATTTTGGATCTTTTATTAAGTAATTAACTTACAGAATGCAGAACTTACAAGTTTATTTTCGTTTTCTTACCAAGAACCTTACCAAAGACATTTCTAAAGAAGAGTCAACGGTGTATGTTGGAATTTCTGTTGTTTTGGTCTTGACTAAATTCGAATAAAGATATCTATATTTTTATAATAACCTGTGTGGTGTCCATTTGTTGTGTTTCACTGTGTTACTGTGGGTGTTGGTGCAAATACTTTACACATTACCTTGGGGGTAAGCCTGTCTGCTCGTGCCAAGCTACCAAGGGGGTGAACAGGGTTTATCTACAGCAGAGGTCTTCAAACTTTTTGATGCCGAGACCCCCTTGTAAAACCTTTTGAGGGGTAAGGACCCCCTTCTGACAAAAGTTTCTAGAAACTGGTACTCCTCATCATCATCTTTTGACAACCATAAATGCGCCTGTTAGACCTCATCACATCCATCATTCATCCACCCACACTTTCACACATCCATCAATCCTTTCATCCTTCCATCCATCCATCCATCCTTCATCCATCCACACTTTCATCTTTCCATCCATACATCCATCCTTTACCCCTCCACCCTTCCATCCATCCACCCATCATTCATCCACCCACCTTTTCACACATCCATCATTCATCCATGCAACCTTTTATCCATCCACCATTCATCCATGCAACCTTTTATCCATCCATCCATCCATCCTTTCATCCTCCCATCCATACATCCATCCATCCTTCATCCATCCACCCTTTCATCCATACATCCATCCACCCTTTCATCCATACATCCATCCACCCACCCTTTCATCCTTCATCCCCCCACCTTTTCACACATCCACCCATGCATCATTCATCCATCCATGCAACCTTTTATCCATCCATACATCCATCCATCCTTCATCCGACCACCCTTTCATCCTTCCATCCATCCACCCTTCATCCATTCCTCCATCCATCCTTTATCCGTCCACCCTTTCATCCTTACATCCATACATCTATCCTTCATCCATCCACCCTTTCATCCATTCATCCACCCACCCTTTCATCCATCCATCCATCATTCATCCCCCCACCTTTTCACACATCCACCCATGCATCATTTATCCATCCATGCAACCTTTTATCCATCCATACATCCATCCTTCATCAGTCCACCCTTTCATCCGTCCATCCATCCACCCTTTCATCCATCCATCCTTCATCCATTCATCCTTCACCCATCCACCCTTTCATCCTTCCACCCATACATCCATCCTTCATCCATCCACCCTTTCATCCATCCATTCACCCATCATTCATCCACCCATCTTTTCACACATCCATCCATCCATCCATCATTCATCCATGCAACCTTTTATCCATCCATACAACCTTTTATCCATCCATAAATCCTTTTATCCATCCATAAATCCTTCATCCATCTACCCTTTCATCCATCCACTCTTTCATCCACCCATCCTTTCATCCTTCATCCACCCTTTCATCCATCCATTCCTCATTCATCCACCCACCTTTTCACACACCCATCCATCCTTCATCCTTACATCCATCCATCCAACCATCATTCATCCACCCACCTTTTCTGTGCCTCTCTCATGGGGGGGGGGGGGGGGTCAGTATCTCTCTGCTCTTCCTTCTTTCCCGATCATGGGAGGGCATCTCTGTGCGTCCCTGCTGGGGTCGGGGGACGTGTCATGGGACCCACAGCTCCAGGCGCGCAATATGCATTGACCTCAAAGGGCTACACTACAGCCTGCTCCCCCTGCTCCCCCAGCCCTCCTCCGCCCTCCACCCCCCACCCCCCACTTCTCCTCCTCCCCCAGCTCGAAACGGCTTCAGGGACACACACACACAGTCACACCCGAGTACTTGACAGGTCTTTAGAAGACCTTTTACTTGTTAATGAGGCTTGGATGTTTTTCACACCTCGGTGTGAATCAGGCCTCCGCCATAAACACCCTTGATCAGCCCACCGCCAGGAACTGTGTGCTCTGGCAGAATCTGCGACCCCCTTCCAAGGACTCCCCGACCCCCCTGGGGGTCACGCCCCACAGATTGAAGACCTCTGATCTACAGTGTGTTTCCCCCTTACCCTGACTAGAAGCAATGGTCTCTATTTGGTCAAAGGTGCCTACCTCTGCCAACTAGAGACCCCCATTTCTAACATAAGGGTATAACTAAAACATAGCGACTTCAATATACCCATTGCATATCCCTATTGCAGCGTGCTTTTCTGCTTGATTAGCTGAAGGACAAGAACTTCTTTACTGCAAAACCAAAGGTATATTGGCACATGTTAAAATTAATTGTATTGAACCCTTTGTGGGATGGATTTGAGTTGATCTAAAGGTCGGTAGCAACAATCATCCTCTACTAGAAGCAAAACAGGAACAAGCTTTAAGTAAGTTCAAAAAGATCAATGGTTCTTTTAGGCAGAAGGAACACTTATCTATATCCAAACCAGCTTGCTGAATCAACTTCCATCGTATAAAAGTTGGTACCTGCCGCAATCTAACCTTCAGAGCCAACCTCCACATAGAGGTACTCTTTATATCCCGCAGGTAAGGTTGAATATGCCATCCATACTTTATATCTTTTAGCTGAATCAGATTATCTCTTTTACGCACATCTTCTAAGTCACTGCTTCTAGAGCCCTCCTTTACTAAATGCGTTACAATTTGCGTCTGCTGTGTAACAGACAGCCCTTTCAGTTCCTCCCCTTCTGCAACATATAGGGTTTATGATCATATCCATACAATCCACCTCCCATAGGATATAATCGCTACGTCAGTTTGTAAGCAGGCGTTATGAAACCAGCGATAAGTGCAGGTAGAGTTACTTTTAATATCGCTACGCGGGTTTACGGCAAGATTGATGATAGTAAATAGGTTGATGTCAGTGACATTTCCCAGGTTATTTTAGTAAGGTGCACCCACTTTGCTTGTAATTAGCGTTGCGAGGTTGGGCGTTATGAAAACGGGCGCTGAGGTAAGGAATCACGCACTAGAGTGTCCTTGCTGATAGTGCGATAAAATTATTGCTGCTTTTCGCCTGAAAACGGACGTTAAAGCAGCGATAATTGTCTTGATAATATGCCCCCAAGTTTCTTCTGGTACCTGGGCTGCTACAATACTTTTGGCCACCTCCAGCATCTGTTTATTATGGTCCAAAAGCCCTTCGTATTTCCAGCTCCCAACAAGGTTATTGCTTTAGTCCATGTTTTCTCCTTCTCTTCCCAGCCAATTCTTCTGAGCTCTTTCCTATATATTTTCTTGTAGCCTTTAATTAAATGATCCTTATTTCTCCCACCCCCTTTATAAGTTAATATCAACTTAGCCAGTTTTTTTGGCATAGTCCACCGGATCCTTCCAGCCCCTACCACGCTTCGTGTCTTCTACTGCCATTTTGCTTATGAAGGCAATTAAGAACTCACACTGCTGTACTGTTAGCTGTGGCGTTAAAGAAGATTGCACTTTCAGTACCTGCTTAATTTAATTTTGTGCAAGAAGTATAAAACCTATGTTTTTTATTTCACCCATAGGAAAGTTTGATATTTTATATAACGGAGCACAAAGTGTGGCACCCTTATTGGCTAACTTGGTAAAACAGCTCAGAGGATTTTTACGGTCTACTGAACCTGCAAGAGTGAAATAAAAGGGGCAGGAGGTGTCTGCAAGTGAATTGAAAAGGACCGAGGTGGAGTCCAGACTAGGCAGCCTTGATATTCGACCCAGCAGGGCACATCCAATAACATCAGCAGACCATAAAATAGGTGCATGTGAATAAAGCAATAATTAAGCGTTGCTTTATAGAGCTGTGAAGGTCCAACATTTTGGCAACAATCTCTGGTTTAAAATGGGCGGCTAATATGTTATGTTATGTTAGAATCTTTTATAGAGCGCGCAGCTGCCTCAGCGATAAGGCGTCCCGGCGCTAACGGCAGTGAAATGAAAAGAAACGGGTTTAGGCCGTGGGACAGAGAAAGCTCTTGGCATCCTTAAGGAAAGACGGTGAGCAATATCGTGACAGGAAATCTGCAGTGCAACACTATGTAATGTGTGTTTTTAAATCACTACTACTTTTTAACCAAACAGTAAATTAGATTCGGGGACACATAGTTAAATATTTTACGTTCAGAAATAAGAGCATACAGAATTGGCCACCACTGACTGCAGGTGCTACCCAAAACACTGCAGCTTTTGGCAACTATGGAAGAAACTACTTGAAAGTATTGTTATTAATATTTGTTACATGGTTATGAAGCTATGAGACAGTGCCAGCAAACACTTCATGAAAAACATTGGCATAATCCTAATGGATGAAACAGCAACCTAATCATCACTTCTTGAACGTGTCTAAAACATGCGACTCAGTGTTTTATGAAATATAAATTGAGAAATGAGCAAGACTGCACTATCACTGTAGTAATCTGGATAAAACAGACGCCACGAGAGAATGTTGATGTACGACATGAAAAGCTCACAGGCTGATAGACGGATTACACGCCTTTTAACTGATGAAATGTCTGCACTGTAAATAAAGCAAATGTGTTTACTACCTACGGCTGGTGGCTGCTGGGCCAAGCGATCAGCATGTGATTTAGAATGCTAAAGACCATGGAAGAAAATCACATTTTACAGCCGATGATTGATGCAGTGAATCATCAGATATTTTACACCATGTGACCTGATACAGCGGGATTACATGAGTGCAAGTTTAATCATAGGGCGCCAAGAAACACGTGAGGCAGATAGGGTTTAAATACTAATCCTTACCGTAATTTATGAACTCTTACATCACTAGGACTTAAATCAGTCGAAACACCAATATCAGTCAAACATGGAATGACAGCGACCGAAGAGAATTAACAAAAAGGGGGGGGGGGGGGGACAGGTAGGGCTTAGGTAGGTCCAACGTACATGCCCTATGCACAATTCTCAAAAAAGAGGGTACGCAGTTCCCAAGTGATGTATTAATCACTCGTGATTTGAGATTTTAAAGGAAAGTACTAAAGGTTGTGAGCAGTGCTTAATTTGTAAAATATGAAGTGCAGGTGCTCAAATGTTTGCTGGTGGCCACACCTACTTTTCTCCGGCTCCACCCATTTCCTTCACTGGCTCCACCCACTTTATTAGCTCCCTCACATCCTCAAATGTCAGATGTAATACGAGGTACAAATACCTGTTAATAACAATTCAGGAAAAGGGTGGAAACAGTAACATGACTATTGCACTCACGAGAGGATAAAAAAAAAACTTGTGTGCACTAGAGGAAGTAGTGATGCCGAGGCATATACATGCATTAAGTAGTGGGGAGGGGCTGCTGTAGTAATATATAATATTACGCTTAGAGACATCGGGTGAAGTGCAACAAACAGGACATAAGGACCCTAAAAACTGGACCACCAGCACCACTGAAACGTACCAGAACATTAAGCAGACTGTCACGAGAGTACAGTAACCATTACTACCCCGTCCCAAGTTTCACAGCAGACCCGTCCCTCCCCCACACAGACAAATGAGTAGCTCACTAATGCGCTAATAATCGGCAAATTGCTGCTCTCCATGTACAATGTGGCCGGTGCCTCCCTCTGACTCCCATCCTCAGCACACATCCTGTCCCGGGACTGTCCTCTAAAAGCAATTGTACTTCACTGTACTCTGCTCCTGAGGGCTGAGCGGCCTCGGACACAGCAATGGCTTTCACCCCGTGCTGCATAATGGAATGCAGATGGCCGGGAATGAGGTGCATCTGCAGAGCTATTATTAGGACTCAAGAGGGGAATATCCAGGGCAAGGTACCAGGAAGTCACAGTTAAGGGGACTAGGCAGAATGATGCACGTGGAATTTGTGCACGCTGTGAGAGTTATAGAGCACATGGGGGAAAGTTTGTTTTCGTGAGTCTTTGTATTGGGCTTTTGAGCGTGTAGTTGTATGGTTTTGCATGGGGCACAATCCGGGGACAAGTCTTATAAAAAGAAGTGGGGGGACTGACCAAATGGGACAAAATGCAAAGCAACTGACCTCATTACATCAATACATAGCGCTATCAAAAGAGGTGAAAAGAGTGTGGGGGGGGGAGGGGAGGGGGAAGCCCTACAGTATATTTTGCTGTCCTGCACCCGTCCAGGACAGTGCTAATGGTTTAACACAAGCCAACCGCATAAACAGACCAGTGCGTGAAATGCAAATTAATATCATGTTTCAGTAAAGATACCCATTTAGCTTTTTTTGTACAAAATATAAACTTCCCAAACGAACAGCATTTTTCATAGACGGGAGAGAAATTTCAACAGCATAACACAGGTGAACACATGAACAGTCGGGACGTACCTTTCTAAGGTGATTCTCTCGCACTTTTTCAACTGTAAAAAAACAAAACCGAAGAGCAAACTCCCAAGCAGAGGCTTGCTGTGCCAGCGAAGACAGCAACTATACAAATCCAAAGGTCACCGCATAGGTATGAACTTTTAAATGCTCAACGTTTGCACCATTCCAGCTTCGAGAATGTGCGCGTTTCCAGAGCTCGTCTGCATCCACTTCTTTGAAGCAAAAAAGTGCATGAAAAACAAATTACTTTTACTCGGATCTCTCCTCCTGTCGGAAGTTACAAGTTCTTCTGCTCCTGGCAAATTGTCTTTTTTTAAGCACACACAACTTCTGTCTTTACTGTTAAACACACTTATCTTCCTCCTTCATCTGCAAGAGCAATCCTGCGATCCCCTCAGGATTTTTAAATCTCTCCTGCCGCCAAGCTTTTCAGTTTGCCCCGGAAATGCGTGGTTTGGCGCGCTCTTATCACGCGACCCTGGAAAATAAGTGGGGGGATGCCATCCACACGCATGGTACCCCGTTTCGTGCCCTGAAAGTAAACGTGATATAGAAGGTGCTGCACCTCACACGACACTTGCCCACTCTTCTTACAGTGGTAACGGTTGCTTCCGTTCCCGGGGCTTGTAAGGACAGTTCGGTGGCACCTGTGGCAGACAGGGGTCAAGACTTAATTAGCAGGCATGGAGCCACTGTATCATTTATTATCATATTTTCCCTCTAGAAATGAAAATGCCCGCCTATTTCCACTATCAAGAGAGAGTGACATCCAGAGATCACTGCAGGCCGGGCAGGAAGCAGTAGCAGAGAGGCGGGCGAAAGTTAGAGTGCGGGGGGAGGTGCCTTTTTGAGAAGGCTGACCTGCTACGGGGGCTGCGCAGCTTTTTAAGCAGGAGGGACCAGGGACATAATTACAGCCGGGAAGAACAGAACTGTGAATATTCCGGTAGCCTTAGGGAGGAGCATTTGCATGCATTTCTCGCTCAGCTGTGTGCTCTCAGGCAGTCCTTCGCTGAGTGGCGGAATGAGCCTCGTAATAAGGCTTGCGCCTATGCCGCATACAACTTTAAATATTTTACAGCGTTCACTGGGAAACACGGGTGAACTTGAAGAAGTCAATACGGAGTGTAGACCCGGCCCTAAGAATTAAGTGCCGGTGCTAAGCCCCGGAAAGCACCGGCACAAATTAAGCACTGGTTGTGAGGAGGGGAAATCCTCCTTTCGGAACTAGGGCCCTCACACACCCAGCAAGCTAGGTGTCATGCTTCATCATATGGGCCTACTCCTCGTCCGGCCGGCTCTACAATGCCTAACGGTCACCCTTAAAGGGGCTCTTTATCGGAGATCTTTTGTTTCTCGCCGTAAGGGTTGCCGTGGGTGTGAGGGGTCTACGTGAGTGTAGATGTGCAAAGTGGTGATAAAACAGGTAACAGAGTCCTCTGTGGTTAGTTTATTCTGTGAGGGACTCCACCTGGTTAAAAGTAAATTGGGCGGGGTGACTCTTTATAATGTGACAAAAAACGTCCTCAACTCCCAGATGGTCAACATGTTTCTCGCCCTACACTGTGAAGGAGTGATCATTGGCGATTCTTTAGGACCGTGTGAATTAAAAAAACTATCTACACATACGTGGCAAGGTGCAACGCTACCTACCACTAGTTAATCCCCTGGGATATTACCCCTGGGAAAGGGGGAACAACCTGTTGCACAAACAAGAAGAACAAAACAGTCTAGTTAAATTTTCAAAAATTATGTTGGTGCTGTTGTGCGTTCAAGTAGCTGAGTTAAATCACAATCCTGATCATGCATAATATTTGGGCAATCAGTGTGACATAAAACAAACAGTGACATAAAGAAGCCCTTTCTTATTGATTCAGCACACAAGGGACGGGAACACATAAGGTGAGTATTGCGTGGCCTCACCTAAATAGGCTTCGTGTGCTGCCTCATCAGTTGCAGCGGAGTCTAAAAAGACACAGTGAGTGGTGTCTCTATATAGTGGTGGAAGGAGACACACATAGAGATGTCAGGGGTTAGAGTCTTGATAATAGCGTTTTGTTTAGGCCAAATACAAAAATCAGTGACATGCGGACACTAAGGTAGCCTGGGTATGACCTGCATAGGTGCAGTCGCATCCTCTCCAAAATGCAATTGTAGAAGGGAACCAAGGCCACACACTATGAACCCAGGAAGGTACTGAGCCCATCACAACCCAAATGGATACATGGAAGATCAACTGTAATAGTCGCTCATGGTACCCCGGTGCGAGCTCAATAGTCCCCTTCCTCTATCTCATACAGGCCCATAGGAATCACGCAACTAAATAACAAACCAAAGGGTCAGGTAGTGTTTTTAGAAAGTATAGTGCTACCCGGCACTGCTTAAAATTCATTTTTTTTCACTGCTGTCAAATCTGATATGTCACAATACATGAGCAGCACTGGTGTAGTCCCTTTATTTGCTAGCGACTGCATACAAGATTCAGGATCACAGGCACCTGCCATCAGGCTATCACTGACAGTGTTGTCAGTTATCTGAAAAAAGAAGACTTGGAATATGAACGCTTCCTCACCTAGGCTCCTCCCCTGTCAACCAAATAATTGCATAAAATCCACGGGCTACGTGTCTCTTTACTATGCAGAATCAAACTTTAAAATGCTCTTTTACCACACAACAGGAACTGTACAAACTTAGCAGATTTTGACCAACCAGCAGTAGAAATGAAAGCCACATTTTTAGCAAGAGGATTCGTGAAACTGTTATTATGTGACTCTTATAAAAGTGCATGTTACCATAACAGACTCCACAATCGAGACCCCAAACAGACGTCGAACCTGGTGCTTCTTACCAGACATTCAACCATGAATGAGAAAATTTGCCACATCATTAATTCCTATTGGCAGATACCCAAAGCTGAAAGAGAGATCCATATACCCAAGCCTTTATTTGCCCACAGAAGGAACAACAACATCAAGGATCTGGCGGTAAGATCTCGCATGACCCAACGTACATCTGTCACACAAACCACCCTATTTGGCAATACACCCCCTAAAGGCAATTATAAATGCCTGTCATGCACAGCGTGTCAGTTTACTATTAAAACCACCTCTTATGTCATCAATGGCATAAATATATTTCTGAGAAACCTCACAAACTGTAGGACTAGCAACATTGTAAATCAAGTAGTATGCCCATGTAATCTAGGGTATGTAGGGGAATCCTCCAGTACCATGGCTACGCGACTGACAGAACATCGGTCAGCCATCCGCATGAAAAAATATAGTGCACATTTAGTTAAACATTACATTGAGGCACAATACACCACGAACGATATACAATGGCTTATACTGGAGAAAATCCACAACAACATGGGTAGTCTCAGTACAGAGATTAGAAAACTGAGGGAGTTCTTTTGGATTTTTTCCTTAGATACTTACAAGAAAGGATTAAACAGCAAAATACCATGGGACCAGGTGATTAGATACAACTCCAAATAACCATCTCTTTGGTGGTCTCTTTTATCATAGCCAGACTGTCTCGTAAGGAACTTTTCTATTCATTAGGTCTATCCTATTTTGTGCCGCCTGCAGTGCATTGTATTTTCCATATTGGGGGATATCCCAGTTTTCAGATGGCCTTGTAGGGGTTTGGTTGATTTTGTGCCGGCCGCAGTGCATTCTTGCACTGTAGTGTTTCATTTCGGACCATATCGCAGGTAAGTTCTAAGATGACCACTCCTATCCTCCGCTATTTACTAAGGGATGAGGATGCCTTATTTTTCCTCCTCTAAGATGGCCGACAGGTTTTATCCTGGTGTGGTTCAGTCCGCTTTCTATGTTTCCTCTAAGATGGCCGACAGGTTTTATCCTGGTGTGGTTCAGTCCGCTTTCTATGTTTGATATTGAACACACCTGTTAAGTATCCCTGTAGCATGCGCATGGACTCTCAGCGCTCTATTTTAAATGACAATCTTAGTGCCTTTCTGCACGACTCAGCATGAAGTCCGTACTCAAGTGCTGGCGTTCATACTATGCATCGAGGAACACTCAGCCACACCAGGCCCAGTGATTTTTCTTAAGGCCCAATTCTTCAGGCCTTGCGTAGCTAACATCGGCCAGCCAGATACCCGAGGCCCAGTAATTTATTTTCTGGCAATAACTTACAAGGCCCCACGGAGCCCACATCAGCCAGTTATATATATATATTTTTTTCTTTAATTGGGACCATGGCGGCCGTCAGCTACACGTACGCTGCATAGGCAAAACCTAAAAAGAGATGGGTCGGAGGCAAAGGAGAAAATGATGTATGCTGGGCCTAGATGGGTCACAAACAATCAGCTGACTTGCGGATTCGGAGCGCTGCCCAGCTCGCTGCAGCAATGCCGCATTTAGCCTTGCCTACCCCCAATGGGTGTCCATTCAGGCCGTCTCTCCTCTCCCTCAGCATGAGATTCAGCACCGGAAAGTAACCTGACTTCACATGGGGTTGGGAACATCCCTCACACTCCCCTCCGATGCCCCAATTTAGGGCCAGTGTTTAGTCAGCCTCCACCCTGTCTTGTTCTGTTTCACTTCCCTTGAGGTGGACTGGAGGGGATAGTGAGCTCTGCTTACATCTGTAAGCAAGCATGACCGTATGTACTACTGAAGTCACAAGGACACTCTCGGAGACCCACTGGTGTGGGGCTGATCATGGACCTCCTGGAATAGCGTCACATATTACTGTAGCCCACATGCCCTGAGTGAGGGAATGCACACGCTCGGCAGCTTCAAAAGGAATCACCTCAAGGTGCTATGGTCGGAGTGGTCCTATTGGGGATAGGTGGAGGGGTGTGGAGGCTTCATGTTTTAACCCTACGTACCACCACAAATTGGGCAAGCCAGGACTCAGTGGGCAACTTTTCAACTTCCTTAAAGTCGAAGCATGGTTCCTCGTTCCTCTGTGATGAACCAGACCACAGCAGTGCTTCGGAGGCTGAGCCTGTTGAGTCTCTGGGCAGGACATCTTGGTAATCTTCTGGGCTTCCCCCAATGTGCTTTGGTCTGGGCACAATAGTTCCTTGTGTTTGCAGTCACGCTGCTCTTTGGTCACTTGACAAGCTGCCTTTTGTCTTTGAAACCGTGCCATTGATCATTTACTCTGCCCTCTCTGGTCTGGTGCCTCGACATGCTGCCTCTCTAGGTCTCAGAACTCGCGAGAAGCTGCCTCCGGGCGTGCACAATGGACCCTGTGATCATGCTTTTGTGAACAGCTCGGCCCTCTAGTCACTCACCATGTCACCTGACTCTGAGCCAATCTAGAAGCTGTTCTCTTGCGGTTTATGTTAGTAAGCCCGAGGATTGGCTTGATCAGGTGAACCCAGCGCTCCTTAGGAGTTCGAGCGCTGTGGCTGAAAGCCCCTGGGCTCCTAACTTTGCGCAAATACGAGAGGGTTCAAGTGCACATGTCAGGCTGGGCGCAGCAAGGCACCCGTCCCACTCAATATGTGCACCTCACTCCAAGGCCCAGCTGTCACTCGGAACCTGTGCCAGTAAAGCTCCACCCACGTCCACACTCAATCATGCTGAAACTGAAAGGCAAACTCACCAGTGCTGCAATAAAAGCAGCAGTGCACTGCGGCAGCTAACAAAAAAAATATATTGAATCAAAATATTTATAAGACGACAGGGGCAACAAAATAAATAAGGGGGCAACGCCCCAATGCGCAAATAAAGAAACCGCCCCTGGAATATGGTCTAGAATGTGGCACCAAGGAACACCCTGATCTGCTACTAACTGTAGTCCGGGTCAAAGACCGCCACTGGGTTAGAGCCCTACACCCATAGGCTCATGTAGTTCTGAAGGCTGGTGCTTACGAGCAGTATTTGAAGTAGAATGCGCTGATGGAAAGCACTGGATGCTTCATTGCTGGGCTGAGTCATTTGAGCTGAGGAGGCTTGAGTACTTTAAAGAAGACCTGCAATGAAAGCCCTATATTGCGCTGCTGGGCACTCTGGTGAACTAAGGGGTCTGTTCACCTTTGACCGAAGCCAAGATCTGCAACCAGATTTACAAGGGTCAGTAACACAGAAAAAAGGTCGGTGGTGAAAATCAAAAAATTTAAACTTGCCATTACTGAGGATTACAATGGTGGAAATCTTTAGGGGATTTGTGAAGTGTTATTGTTGCTTGAGTTTGGCAGTTTACTTTTGCGCAGACATTTGGGTGTGGGGTTGTTAAACGTTTATATTGCAGTACCCTCCTGGAAGTTGTGATGATAGTCTATGGGCACACTCATGTTTTTCAACTAGCGTGTGTCTAGTTGGCAGATGTTTTATATGACTTACGTGTGTGACTAGTTGACAGAAATGGGTAGCTGAGTTTAGTACCCCGCTCTGTAGTTTTTTGAAGTTATGGTCTAATGAATTGTTTATGTATTTCTGTGTTAATATTTTTAAGTGTGATTACCTGCTTTAGGTTTGTGTAGTGTATTCTACAATTTGTATTCCTTTGAAGACATTTAGGCTCCGATTTAGGTCGCCCGCAAATGGGCAAGTACTTTATCGCACTGGATACACTCCAACATCGCAGGGACCAGAACTAATCAGGTGCCATAAATAGAACCCAGTTAAAATTCCTGCCTTCCAAATGAGGCATATCGTGAAGATTTTTGTGCTTACTGCAACAAAATCTGCATGGCCACAGGGGTACCTTGGGCCTATCTGAGGAGTGACTCACATGTAAGAAAAGTGAAGGTTAGGGCCTGGCAAGTGGGTGCACTTGACAAGTAGACATGGCAGTACTAGACTGAACACAGGCCCTGCAATGGCAGGCCTGAGTTACATTTACAGACTGCAAAGTCAGTGCTGCAGCCCACTAGAAGCATTTGATTTACAGGCCCTGGGCACACACAGTGCATTGTACTAGGGACTGACCAGTAAATCAAATATGTCAATCATGGACTCCCCAATCCATAACAATAATTTACAAAGGGAGCACTTGCACTTTGGCAATGGAAAGAAGCGCCAAGTGCCCAAAACATCTAGACCAGCAAAACAAAGTCCAACACCCAGCTAAAATACAGGAGGCAAAGGCAAAAAGCACTGGCAAAGCCAATAGTTCTCACCTTTGGGACCTTATAAGTGTTTAGCCCTGCAACAGTTGATGTTGTTGCACCAAGTATATTGTGCTGGATAACTAAACACTTATAAGGTCCCAAAGGCGGGACCTATTGGTTTTGCCAATGCTTGTGTTGTATGGCTGCTGTGAGTAACCAATTCATTCTTGTTGTGTATCAACGTGAAAATGGTAAATAAAGTTGACAAAAAAGGTTCTCAATCAATACAACCACAAAAACAAAATCTAATAAATGACTGTGTAGTTATAACCCCAGTATACAGCGTATCACAAATGACTCTATATAACCAACTTAAACGTCACAAGCCGGGCTACAAAGAACTGGATACTGGAAGTCTTACAGATACTGCAGGCAAAGGAGCCAGGGCCAGCAATGATAACTATTGTGTTGCAGCATTTGTTTAGCTCCTACTACATCCAAGGGGGCTCTAAAGCACTAACCCACACAAATAGCAAGCTCCAACGTGTAGGGTGTGTGGTTGGGCAGTGCAGTTTTTGTTTTGTACCAATGGGGGAAGTGTTTTTATTTCTCTGTGATGACCTCCAAGGTACGGTTATCATGTTAAGGGAAGCAATATGTGAAAGAGACCTTCAAATTATAGTTATAATAAGGACTAATTAGCTTAACCAGAGGGGTGATGGTATGTCGGGTGTCCCTAAACCAAAGAGGGGAAGAGGGATAATCGGATAAGAACCAGTAATCCATAAAGCGACATGTGCCAGAAAGAGATATTGTCAAATGAGTCAATGGATGCCACAAGGGTAAGAATGGGACTTGGAGATGTAAGAAGTAGCCATGCACCTGGTCATTTCATTTGTTTATTTACTTGTCTGCGGTAGAAGAAAGACATCCCATGAAAAAGAAAGGACGAAAGGATGTGGACGAGCGCTGAAGGCCGACAGCCTGAGCAGAAGCTGCACACTCTTTAAAAGGCCCAGATTTCACCTACTCCTGCAAGCCCGTAGTAAGTCAACATTGTGAGCAGGGGTTCACACCGATAGCCTCTATCAGACTCTCAGAGGTTCTCAAAGGCGGGTGAGACACAGTAGGACATGGGTAATCACAAACTTCTCTCGGGAGCCAAATTTACAGTGTGGTTTGTGTCCGAGGGCCGCACCGGTAGGGGCGGGGTCAGTGGGGGGGGGGGGGGGGGGGCTAGAGCAACAAAAAAAACTGTGTCCATGAGGTTGAACACAGGTCCCTGCAGCAGGCGCCTTCGTCCACTGAGCTACAGACCCGAATTGAGTGTGAGGGTATTATATATGATATATTTTTTCTCTCTCTCTCCCCTTCCCCCCTCCCTCCCTCCCTCCCTCCTCACTCCCCTCCCCTTCCCTCCTCACTCCCCTCACCCCACTCCCTCCCTTCTTTCACTCCCCTTCCCTCACTCCCCTTCCCTCACTCCCTCACTCCCCTTCCCTCGCTCACTCCCCCTCCTCCTCACCCCCTTCCTCACTCCCTCCCTCACTCCCCTTCCCTCACTCCCTCCCCTTCCTCACCTCCCTCACTCCCTTCCCTCACTCCCTCCCCTCACTCCCCTTCCTCACTCCTCACTCCCCTTCCCTCCTCACTCCCCTTTCTCCCTCACTCCCCTTCCATCACTCCCTTCCCTCACTCCCTTTCCTTCCCCTCACTCCGCTTCCCCATATTCCCCCTCTCCCTCCCTCCCTCCCTCCCCTTCCCTCATCCTCACTCCCTCCCCTTCCCTCTCTCCCTCACTTCCCTTCCCTCACTCCCTCCTTCCCTCACCCCTCATTCCCCTTCCCTCACTCCCTTCCCTCATTCCCCTTCCCTCACTCCCCTTCCCTCACTCCCTCACTCCCCTTCCCTCACTCCCTCACTCACTCCCCTGCCCTCACTCCCTCCCTCATTCCCCTTCCCCTCACCCCCCTTCCCTCACTCCCTTCCCTCACTCCCTTTTCCTCACTTCCCTTCCCTCACTCCCTCCCCTTCCCCCTCTCCCTCCCTCACTCCCCTTCCCTCACTCCCTCCCTCACTCCCCTTCCCTCACTCCCTCCCTCTCTCACTCCCCTTCCCACACTCCCTTCCTCACTCCCCCTTCCTCACTCCCCCTTCCCTCATTCCCCTTCCCTCACTCCCCTTCCCTCACTCCCTCACTCACTCTCCTTCCCTCACACCCCCTTCCCACATTCCCCTTCCCTCACTCCCCCTTCCCTCACTCCCTTCCCTCATCCCCCTTCTGTCATTCCCTTCCCTCACTCCCCTTCCCTCACTCCCTCACTCCCCTTCCCTAATTCCCTTCCCTCAATCCCCTTCCCTCACTCCCCTTCCCTCACTCCCTTCCCTTACTCCCCTTCCCTCACTCCCCTTCCCTCACTCCCTCCCCTTCCCTCCCTCACTCCCCTCCCTCCCTCGCTCCCCTTCACTCACTCCCTCCCTCCCTCACTCCCCTTCCCTCACTCCCTCACTCCCCTTCCCTAATTCCCTTCCCTCAATCCCCTTCCCTCACTCCCTTCCCTCATTCCCCTTCCCTCACTCCCCTTCCCTCACTCCCTCACTCACTCTCCTTCCCTCACACCCCCCTTCCCACATTCCCCTTCCCTCACTCCCCCTTCCCTCCATCCCCCTTCTGTCATTCCCTTCCCTCACTCCCCTTCCCTCACTCCCTCACTCCCCTTCCCTAATTCCCTTCCCTCAATCCCCTTCCCTCACTCCCTTCCCTTACTCCCCCTTCCCTCACTCCCCTTCCCTCACTCCCTCCCTCACTCCCTCACTCCCCTTCCCTTCCTCACTCCCCTCCCTCCCTCGCTCCCCTTCACTCACTCCCTCCCTCACTCCCCTTCCCTCACTCCCCCTTCCCTCACTCCCTTCCCTCATCCCCCATCTGTCATTCCCTTCCCTCACTCCCCTTCCCTCACTCCCTCACTCCCCTTCCCTAATTCCCTTCCCTCAATCCCCTTCCCTCACTCCCCTTCCCTCACTCCCTTCCCTTACTCCCCTTCCCTCACTCCCCTTCCCTCACTCCCTCCCTCCCTCCCTCCCTCACTCCCCTTCCCTCCCTCACTCCCCTCCCTCCCTCGCTCCCCTTCACTCACTCCCTCCCTCACTCCCCTTCCCTCACTCCCCCCTTCCCTCACTCCCCTTCCCTCACTCCCTCACTCCCCTCTCTCCCTCACTCCCCTTCCCTCACTCCCTCACTCCCCTTTCCTCACTCCCTCATTCCCCTTCCCTCACTCCCCTTTCCTCACTCCCTCACTCCCCTTCCCTCACTCCCTCCCTCCTTCCCCTTCCCTCACTCCCCTTCCCTCACTCCCTCACTCCCCTTCTCTCACCCCCTCACTTACTCCCCTTCCCTCCCTCCCTTACTCCCTCCCTTACTCCCCTTCCCTCCCTCCCTCACTCCCCTTCCCTCACTCCCTTACTCCCGTCCCTCACTCCCTCACTTCCCTTCCCTCACTCTCTCTCTCCCTCACTCCCCTTCCCTCACTCCCTCCCTCATTCCCCTTCCCTCACTCCCTTCCCTCACTCCCTTCCCTCACTCCCCTTTCCTCACTCGCCTTCACTCCCTCCCCTTCACTCACTCCCCTTCCCTCACTCTCTCCCCTTCCCTCACTCCCCTTCCCTCACTCCCCTTCCCTCACTCCCTCACTCCCCCTTCCCTCACTCCCTTCCCTCACTCCCCTTCCCTCACTCCCCTTCTCTCACTCCTTCCCTCATTCCCCTTCCCCCACTCCCCTTCCCTCACTGTGCCTTCCGCACTCCATCGCCCTCATCCCTCTGTCACCCTCATCCCTCTATCGCCCGCCTCCCTCTGTCTGTCTCCCTTTCTCTGTCTCCATTTCTCTGACTCCATTTCCCTCCCTCCCTCCCTCTGTCTCGTTCCCTCTACCTCCCTCTGTCACCCCACCCTGCCTGTGTCACCTGGGCTGAGACAGCTTCCCCAGCCTGCTTCCCCAGCACGCACAGACACACAGCCCCACCCGAGCATTTCACAGGTCTTCAAAAAGACCATTTGAATGTGAATGGGGCTTTGCTGTATGTCACATCCTCTTGGCGCCCCTGCAGCTCCACTCTGGCTTCGCCGGAATAAATTGCCCGGCTCCGACAGAGCAGCAGAGTGTTTGCAGACACTCTTTGTAAACACGGGTACTATGTCTCGTGGTCCGCGGGCCGCCACGGAAGGCTTGCCGGGCCGTTGCCGGCCCGCGGGCCGTACTATGAGTACCCGTGCAGTAGGACAACCCCAGTTGGGTCGCAGCTCCAACCCCAGAAAGATGGCACTGTGCCCATGCAAGGGTCAGAGACAAAGGTAAGAGCGAATGGGTCTGCCTCGTGTTAACCTGTTGGCCTCACCTTCCCAAGAGATCCCAGTACTTTTCTTGGATCCCAGAGACCCTTGTTCTTTCTAGTTTACATAAAGAGGCGTCCTCCTGACATTCGAGAAGTTCCTCCCAGGACAAATTCCACTGTAATTATTAGCGCTGAACAATTACATTTCAGGTTAAAAAAGGGACCATGTGGTGCAAGAAGGCTTACACTAATTCCAAAACTTCGGCTAGAATAGCATCATGGCGCCGATTTGATAGATTTCAGTGTGTTTGTTCTTAGCCCAGCCCCTCTCCGACCTGTGCGCCTTGCGAATAGCATACTTTTTTTTACGGCAGTGTATAGTGAACAAAAAATGTTATCATTACACAATGTAATAGTACCCAGCTTACCTACCTGTGAAGTTCCTAAGGATCCGTTAGAATGTCAGGCATTCGAAATACTGCATGTCTCAGCAGTGAGTATTTAACTGAATTAGACATGCTGCCAGCTACAAGGGCGAGGGGAAAAGGAGCGGGTGAGGTATACAGGGGGGGGGAGGAGTGGGTAGCCTGGGATGTTTAATGCTGGCTGTGTAAAGAAGGGAAGGGATATTCAAGGGTGTTCCTAGTCGGCGAACAACTACAAGCACAGCTGTGGAATCACGTCACCGGGTGAAGCGGGCACATGTGGTAAGTGTCTCTTCAAGCCATATGCAGGTGACCTTGTAAAACCTTGTGGAAATGCCACGTACTTTGATGCTTTTCATTCCTGCTGGGCCATCTCGGCTGCGAACACAGTGCGCTTCAATATTTCTCACACATACAAATCACCAACAGAGCGCAGGCTGCGCATGCCCTTGATGCTGAAACCAAAAAACGTGAATGAACTCAAACACAAAAGTCCATGCCCTGTCGACCTAATAGCTCGCATTCAGGAACAGAAGGAGGTTGTAGTGTTGCCCCCACATGGAAGCACTTATTAAAAGGGGTTCCCCGTTGGCGCATGGTGCTTTTGTAGAGTACAACTCTAGCAATAAAAACATGAACTTGAAAGAAACACGTGTAGCGCCAGGTGCAGGCTCCTTGTGTTTGGTGGCGTCAATAATTTACATGTTGTCAAATTGAAGTACAACAACTTCCACTGTCATTATTAGCGCTGAACGACGACATTTCAGGTTAAACAAGCCTGAAGGACAGCAATGGGCGGGAGTTGGTGTAGGGCGGGGAGCAAGCTGAGGCTAAACAAAAACGAGTTTTAAGCACTCATGCTTGTGCTAGCATACCCCTTGCGAGAGCGAGTAGCGGCACACGGACCATGTGTGTTTTTCAATTAGCGCGTGTGCCGCTGCTCGCTCCCGCAAGGTGGATGCCAGTTCAAGCACGAGTGCTGAAAAAGAGCTGACCAATTTCTAAAGGTCCTCTCCTAGAGCAGAGCATGCGCGCTGCCTAGGCGAGACCTAAAAATACAGGGGAGACCCACACCATGCTATTTACTGGCCATCAACCCACTTCCACACCTCTGGTGAATTTCGGCAAACCTGAGTTTTGCGCCTTGTAGTGTGGCCTCTGTGCTCCATTAAACTTTATTGTCCTACTGGAATCCAGGCTTTTCTTAACAACACTCATATATTAAAACCCACTTTTTTAAATCTAGAAAGCCCTGCCATACTCATTGGAAAAAATGGAATCCATGTGACGAAAGTGAACAAGTGTGTCTTTTTAATTCTTTCATAATGAACACTATAACAGTATTTGCCCACAAGGGCAGCCACGACGTTTAGATCAGTCACATACTAACAGGAAAAGAAAGATTGTGCCAGAACTCTCCTTTTAGCGAGCTCTCAGTGAAGCAGAGGATTGTCACTGGCTGTGACACCACAGAAAGCGGTATTCGCACCTGCGTCCCACCATAGAGCCATAGAGACTCTGCCGTGCAGGTCATCCAAACCCACCAGCAGTGTGCGCCAGCTGCACCCACCTGACAGGCAGCAGGATTCTGCTGATTAGAAGTGTCCGAAATGAAGGTCTTACCAAACCAAGTACTCAAACTGAATAAGAAGGAGCTTTTCCGCAAACCAAAATAGAGGCAACATTAGCATGTTTTCAAGGTTTAATTGAATTTAGATGTCAACTAAGCCTGGCGCAAGCGCGCGCTAAATGAATGAGATGCGCTCTTGGGCGTGAGAATAGGATGAGCTCTGCACTTGCAGCTGAACAGTTTTTTGGTATGAAAACATAGACTGAATGCAAAGTTCTCTTAAAATCATTTTCTTAAGCCTATAAACTGTTGTATTTGTTCCCAAATGAAGTCATTACTAGTGATTTACTGAAGACAGTTAACTGCTCATCGGCTATCATTCACTCTGGGAACAGATTTTTTGGCCATATATTGCTGAGTATGAACTTCTTAATACATGATGATGACATCAGACTATTCTGTTGAGTCACGTGATTTGCGGGCCGATGCTGTGAATTCTCCGTGGAGAACAACGCATTAGTGGGAAAAGCCCACAGGAAGTAACAGAGAAGTGCAGTGCATTTTCCAACAAGAAAACAAAAGTGTATTGTCACAACATACATTTCAAGGCTGACTGTCGAAATAATATGCGATTAATGGCGCTAGATTTCTCTTTCCCCAAAAAACAGACATGGAAAGAACCATGTGCCGCTGTACCGTAATTTTGGGAGAAATATAGTTGTAGTTGAAAATGAGGTTAAGAAAACGACACAGTACCACTATGGCGGAACACAAACTAGTGATTAGTCACAAAAGTGACAGTCACAATATTGTGCTCGATGATTCAGCGGTCTGGTCACTGAGCCCAGGGCATCTCACCTGGGACAGTACACTGCTGTGGCCCAGAAACCAGCAGCCATTCCGTATTCGGATCTTTAGGAATAAGTGTTTGTCAGGACATCAGAGAAGCCTACTTTAGCGGGCTAGGGAGTCAGCCTTGGGTGAAAGCGCTGCTGCAACCATGGCACTGTCAGCCTTGATAAAACACTGAGTGAGGGCCTGTTCTGCCCACTTACGGGCAGCCTTGGTGTTGGTACCGGCCGGGTGTGGGCACTTCAACCTCCAGACTTTTTTCTTTGCAGATTTATATAGTGGGAACTCGACCCGAAGGTATTGGAGCGCTTTACATGAGCACCAGTTAGGTTATACAAGGACACATTCCTGACTACAGACTCTGGTAGGGTATGGACAGCACCCATTTATCACCGGGATTTGGAAGGCGTCACCCTCTTTTCACTTAATATTCATCAACATGAGAGCACTCCTTCAAATTCCTGAATTCACTAGCATTTTTGAGTCAAGGGATAGAGAACTGTGAAGCTGCATCCTTCAGACTTTCATCTTCCATTTAAAGGAAGAAGCAGCCACAGACAGCTTCACTTTACATAAAGAAAATGTAGCGTTCCAAACATTGCAACACATTCCTCAACATAACAACCATTGGTAAAGCCTGTAGGTCCCACTTTTGGGATCAGTGGCTTTGCCAGTACCTTTTAGTGAAACTGTACAGCATTGCAAAAAAGCATTTTTTTTACTCATGCTGTGCAGCCATACCAAAGGAGAAAAAAGTTCTGATGATATGGCCACTTAAATTTCGAGACACCTATATGCATACCATGCCTACAACATGATGCGTAATCTCCCAGAATTTTGCTGTCATTTCACATAATTATGCTGTAGCAAATTACCCAAAATATGCCATCCCCTCTTCTGCTCTGTCCATCAAGGTTTACTTTTTTTTTAATTGTTTTTCTCTGGGACCAACAGTTGCATATTGCTAATGGGTTGCTACCTAATCCTCAGGAATGTTTTCATCTTTGTTTAATGTTTGAAGTAATCAGAATTTTTTTTACATCATCCTCAAGTTATCTGTATTGATCTTATATTGTAATCAGAGGCTCATTATCAAGTCCTTCTCAAATCAGGAACAATCAGGCCCTGAGAAGTCATCAAAAGCTCATTTTCGTGTCATCCTTAAATTATCAGGTACAGGCTTCTGAACTTTGCTGATGACTTCAGGAGCTTGATGATGTCTGATGATGGAAAAATGACCTCTACAGTAGTTGGATGATCATCCGATCACTCTGGGATTGCTTCTAAAGTAATCTTGTTTGGCCTGGGATTGCAGGTGAGAGACAGCCACGTTTGGGAAGAGGCCGAGGGAACGGGTGCCTCGCGCTGCCAGCAAGGTGTGAATGGGGCATCACCTACCCTAGGTTGATGATAGTCAGGATTATCCATACACTCATACACTGATTCTTCCACGCATTCTATTTGCATCCATCCATCCCTTCAAGTGTTTGTTTATTACCTTGTGGATTCAGTGGTCGACCCATTTACTAGTGTACGTGAAGGGTAGCGCTGCTCCCCATTCATTTATACTGGTGCTGCCATGCTGCTTCACCTTACAATGTTGCGGTAGGGCCATGAGGAAGAGAATCACATGGCTGCCCCTCTATGGGAAAAGCCCCTTCCTGTGTGAGCGACTGAGTAGTGAAGTCTACAGCCTCAGGGGAACTAAGTGGGACAGGTAACATTTGACACTAATCCCCGGGCACTGAAAGCCGCAGGTGAGATCACGTCCTCTTCTTCAATGGTTGCATTTATTCTATTGCTCAAGGGGAGGGCGTGGTATTTTAAGTAAGATTCTTTAATAGACAGGAATCATGTCTGTTTATTTGTAAAGGCCGTAACTGGCATTTAATAGGTACCTTTACTGCCCTGGAAAGGGCGCGAAACAACTTGAACACTCGCATGCAGAATCCACGTTAAACACTCTGCGCAAACTGACACAGATGCTGCACCTCACATATGGGACACAGCAAGCGAGCTTGCTGACCTGGAACCGATGGCCGCTAGGGGTGGTGGGACGGCTTTACATCTCCTAGCTGCTTACAACCGGTCCTGACCTCGGTGGGTGCCACTTGGGACTCCCCCGGGTACTGTTTGAGGTGCAACTGTCTGTAACTAGAGTCTGGGTACCAACCAGGCTACATGATGTCACAGATTAGCGCCTCTAAAATAATCCAAAACTGCTTTATTTGGACCCTAGGACGATAGAGGGCAAGCCTTGCCAATGAAAGCTGCAGGTATCCCCAGTGCAGTTGGCAAAGGAAGGGTGGGCCCTGCTTCAGAATCATCTTCATGATGTAAGACAGCACGTTGGGTTAATGCATCTACTGCAGTTGCCTGCAGGGGACAGGCATGATCTCGTGCTAGGAAGAGCGAGCTCAATCTTTCTTCCTCAACGGTGGATAAAATGAGTGCAACTGAGTCGTGGAAATAACAATGCCGATTTTTATACAGCAGCAACAGGTTTATCACCCCTCTAATGTATTTTATTTACGGGACAACTTCTTTTTGCGCCGCTCCATTACTCCATGCGCTGCCTCCATAATCCTGGTAGTCAAATAAGAGGTATTGTTCACTTATTCTGTCCCCTTGTCATATTCCTTTGAGGAATCCTGCTTTTAGGTCTTTTAGGCCCTGCGATGGCTTAGATGAGTCTTTTCTTGTAAAGGTGTGAAGGATGAATAATAAGGATCACACAGGGTATGTGACGCGATAGGTGTACTGGCACATCCATTTGTCCTGCCAGTTTCCCAGATGCCCAGTGTACTTAATGGTCTCTAGCCTTTTTTTTACAGTTTTATATCGCAAAAACGTGACCCCAAAGCGTTGGAGCGCTTTGCACGGGTTCCTGAAAATTCATCTTTTGCCCACTCTTTAAAAAAAAAATCCAGAGGGGGAACCACCCCTCAACGAAACACACCTTATGACAGTTAGGCGTGCTCGCTATGCTTGCTTGTCTCAGGTCACTTGTCCTGAACGTTTACGCCTCACCACTTTCAAATGTCACCCGCCACCACTGCCTTCTCCACCATAGGCCTTCATGCAATGACACCTCACAGGATGGTTCTTGATGATGTGGGTGCCTGCCTTCATCTCAAGTCCCTGCTGAACTTCTGAAATGTGTAAATGCTGAGTGCGTTGCTCATAAATAGGGGTGACATGGACCTTTGTGTCAGAACACCAGTCTCTCGTGCCATGCTGCCCTGGCCTGCTTGTGACACATTAAGATGAGCCACACACAGCAGTCAGATAACAAGAGCCACTGGCGTTTACCCCTTTCATCTATGGTGCAGCGCACTTGAGGCAAAGTAGGAGAAATCCCCAGTCAGAGTCTCCTTCATTCCTCTAAATAATGCAATATATTGTTCATAGCACAATTCTGTCTCCCTCAAGATGGTGCTGTGAAAGTCCAGCGCTACACTTACTCTAGTGCAGCAAAGGAAAGCGAATCAAAATACACAACATGAGGGACCAATAAGGAGAGCTAACTAAAAAACAGAAGTGCAGCCAATCAGGTGCGCCTATTGAGGCACGGAAGTAGCGCTAGGTTGTCATTTTTTTTTTTAAACTGGCATGGCGCCCGGTAAACCAGACGAAGCAAGGCAGCACCATGACTGAGAGGCAAGGAATGGCGATGTATTCCCTTTAGGCACGAGTCTAGGCACTGAGGGCCTGGCTTGGTCTCTAGGGTCGGTATTGTTTTAGACTAGTGATGCAATTGTGTATTATTTATAGCCTTGAGAATAGCGTAATTCAGAAAAAGGGCTGTCTTTCGTGGAGACAATGCGTGTTCGTTTACGTGAAAACTCATGGTTTTTCTCACCTACACACTTTTTGAGTGTGATGAAGTTGTAGTATAAATTCAGGCACCCCTATTCATACACCAGCAGTGTGGCTTAGCGGATGCAAGGCATGATACTTGCATGTAACATAGCAATAAGGCATACCTCTTGTTTTTAAACACTTTGGACATTATAAGATGCAGTGATGACCACTATAACATGTGTGTTGTGAGGGTTAGGACACCACCAGAGTGCCACTTTAATGTATGTTTGTATACATATTTAGTCCTATGGTAATTGAATTAGATATATGTTTGTTTTTTGAAGGTGGATTTTATGAACTATGTAAATCCTTGTGCGTTTTCCTGAAGAGGCCTGGAGTAAGAGGGCCGAAAAACATCAACCAATTCTATAATATGAAGTTCCCAAAATATTTTACATTCATGGATTGTTTACGGAGCACCCTAAGGTCATACATAGGCCCACAATGTGTCTTGTGGGGCTATATTTTGTCCTTTTTTGAACTACTCTAATAGTGGACTCAGCTTGTAAAAATGATTTTGAGACACTCAGGTAAAGAAATACACAAGGATCACAAGAATTAATTAAGAAGCATAATTGTTTTTGTTCATGTATGTATACAATGTCCTGCATTTGGCTAATATATGTTCAAAGTGTGGTTATACTATATTAAAGTAAAGCAACCTCAAGTTGCACAATCATATGAAAAATCTTTGGTCTCCAACAGTGAACCATGTCTATTGTAGAGGTAAGAATGAGAGCAAGATTCCTCAAATGTTCCCAGCATCCAGACTCAGCTTTCTGCAGCGTGTACACGCAGCCCCTGCATACGCGGACACGTCACATCACTATACTTAGGTTTCTAGGTTGGGTGGGAAGAATGTCAAGGTGTTTATTTTATACGCATTTCACACCAGTCCTAGCAATGAACATTCTGCTGTTTGACAGAGGCAGAAAGGTGTGTGCTAAACAGCTCGACACCCCTTGAAACGACTGTCCAGTGGCTTGTTTGGAGGTTTATTTGGCACCGTAGTGGTCAGTCTCAGCAGAGGGGCCAATAATTTTTTGAAGACAGAGCCTACTCGACTCTCCTCAGTGCCAGTGAACATGATTCACTAATGTGGTTTCCTACAACTCTAACCAGATTTCCAGGGGCGGCAAGATGCTCTTATATAGCCAGAGGGCATGTTCAGAAATATGAATCATGACGACACATCAGTTTAAAGTCACTGAGTCTTTGGATTGGCACACAACTGACTCCACGTCAGGATGGCTCTAGCACCCCTCTGTCGTAAAATACCAAAAATGATCAGAAAAAATGTGTAAAAGAAAGGAGACAGGGTGGTTGGCCTGTGGTATAAGGTGACTGGTTTCATGTGAGCAGGACATGTCATAATGACAGGTGCAATAACTCAAAACTGTTGATTATTAAAACTTTCTTTTCTTTTGATGTCAGCATAGCATTATGCTTTTGCCAAATGAGCACTAGGAAAGATCTGCCAGTCGCTGGCTAATATTAAAGCATTGAAATTGAATGTTTTTTTGCTGAAAATGCACAAAACCTTCGATGCCACCCCTCTGGAAACATAAATGTGAACAGTAATATAAAGGCGACCCACAAAGTGCAATATGTTTGAAAGAGGGCTTTATTCCACAAGAGAAACGCCCACGCCGCGGCTCAGTAACTGCTGTCTGGAATCTCCACTTAAATAACCACACTTCAGGTATACCCAGGCGTGCACAGAATGCAATGAAACCATGCACAACAAGTGAACAATGCTCTTATCACAAAGGTGCTGCTTCCCCCTAACACTGCCTTTGTTTGCACTGTACTGTACAGCACCCAATAAAGTGGCGGTGTCGTGAAGGCACGAACAGCTAAGGGTTAACTGACTCCAAGAGGAGAGCAGACGTGCTCCCTCAGGAGAACGCTTGTAATTGTCCAGGTTTATTGAAAGCTTCTTGTGTATTGTTTATGGAGACACTTGCTGGCTAGTACAGCACCAGGGTTCATACTTATTTACATCCAGCTGTAATTTAGGAGTTTTATTGTTCATTCATTAACTGATGGTTCCGGATAGCATTTGACCCGATGTATGCACTTCCCAATTCATAGCTGTTACTACATGTTGACTAATGCACAAAACAATAACTCAAAGGGGACTATAAGATTTCTATTTTCAGTAACGTGAAACGTCATTTCACACAGGCCCTTGATTGCCAATAATTCTTGTATGGAAGATGACTGCTGATACTCTATTTCAACTATTATCAAGTCTTCACTGATATCATTCAACTACTCGCACATCATTCAATGTCTTCAATCAGAAAATAAAACGCGACTTACACAAGTGCACCTTGCAGGTCACAAAACAAAAAAGCAAATAAAAGCTGCCTGCATTAACCATCAATCACTTGGAGGCAGATGCAAAGATGCCTTTTTGTAACTAGCGGATAACTATGTAAGCACAAGGCTTCATTGTAACCTTCTGCACAAGGATAACTATGTAAGCACAAGGCTTCATTGCAACCTTCTGCACAACGAGGAAACAATGAAGCACCCTGTACAGTCAGATGCAATATTGACAACCACTCCACTATGTAGCATCATTTCACCTGATTACAATTATTCGCATGGGTTACCCTATAGTGGCTCTGTGAAAACTCCAGGAGGGCATGCCTAGGCCCTGACCCTGGAAGGTACTGTGTGTGGGAGCTCTTGTTACTCAACATATTGCAATTATGAAGTGTGACACAGGCACTGCACCCCCTGCATTTTCAGAGCTAAAGTTTAGCATGTCAGTCCCATTATATTGTGCTGCCGGAAAACCTTTGGTAAATATTGAGACTTGTGGTTCGAGTGCGTATTTGTGGAGGATTTTGGTGTGGTCATACTATATCTGGTGTGATAAATGTAACACACTTTCCACTTCGGCCACAGCTAGGGTCTCATAAATTGTATGTTTTCCAAAGGGCATTCACAGGAGTTGTGAACCATCTATTTGGGAGATTATCTGTCTGTGATTGTATAGCAGGGCTTTAGCAGATGTAGGATAAACACACGTTTAATTTTCAACTAAACTAACACAGTTTAGTGTCAGAATGGGGATTTGGGGGGGGGGCAGCCGACCAGCGGGAGGCGCCCACCCGGGGGAATTTGGGGCAGCAAGGGGGGGCGGGGGAAGGTGAGCACTGAGGGCTCCCGTAGTTTAGTAGCATTGGGTGGTTTTGGGCTGGTTGGGCTCCTTTCTGGTCACCTTGGGCGGTTTTGGTTAAAACCGGACATTTTGTGGGGACAGGCACCATTTCAGGTGCAGTGACACGGCAGCCGGAGGGTGATTTTAGATCGTTGTCCCGCCCTCCCTCCCTGTTTCCCGTGGGGTGGGGGGGGGTTACAGGGTGGTCCAGGGGATTGAGGGGCTTTCTTGGTTGATGGTGCATCTGAGGTGAGGGTCAGGAGTCATGTTGTCGCTGGAACAGGTGCTGGGATGGGTGGCATGTTTTCCTAAGGAAAGGGGGGTAAGAACAGGAGGCCTGGGTCTGTATGGACGGATGGGGAAGCGGAGGTCAGGAAGGTCAATGAGGTCATTGCAGTTGGGGGTAGGTTGATGAGCGGATGTGGACACTTTGTTGCATTGTTGGGGATACATTTAGGGGTGGGGGTGGGGGGGGGCGTTAGGCAGTTGCTATTTAGCGAGCTCTAGTTTTGTTCGGCACAGGCCAGGCGGGTGCTTTATGTAGGTGCACCTGATTCCAAATAAAGCGGACTTTATCACACTAAGTTGGTGTCCGTGTCAGTGCTTCCCCCCCCCCCACCTACTGGTGTGCCCCAAAATCATAGCATCCGTGAACCGTTCTATAAAGCTCTTTACTGATGCACACGTGCAAAAATGGCCTGTGGTTCACAAACACCAACTTGTTAAAGGCACATATATTATTAATTTGCTTTCACTAAATTAATGGCAGTCCGAGCTCTGACCCGGCATGTGCCCACCGCCGACATTATTGATTTTTCGAAGAGCTCAGCTCTGAACAGACCAGAGATTGACTTCCCACGCCAATCACATTTCCTAATGTCCCATAACCAAATATTAAGAAAATCAGACATGGCTTACACCAAAGCTTGAAACATGCAAAAAACTCTATGGTTGCGAATAAGTGGGCACATGCAACATGTTTAACATATCCAAGGCCATAGTGGAAGGAAAGCCCTTAGCTCATCTTTTTTCACTTTTTTCATTGACATAAAGGCATCCTTTTACGTACTTGGGGATTAAGCACAGACATCTTCTGCGAGCGCCGTGAGGGGCGGTTCTAAGACTACCTCTTCATGGCCACACACATGCAATAGCAATGTGTGGAGAGCGCCACAAACTTTACCAGCATGATGAAAGACGCCCTGAGTCCCGTGTCACTGCGGACAGTCCAGCATCACTAGCAGGTTATATGTTACCTCGGCAGCAGGCAGCCGTCACAAGCAAGGGCTCCGGTGACACTTCCCCACAAATCTGAAAAAGCAACCCTGCTGGAGCCAGGGGAGGACGGTGCACTGCCGCGAGGGCTCCTCCTCACGAGCACCAGCGAAGCTCTGGCAGCGGGGCTGCAACATCCACAGCCGCCTAGGGCTCGAGAGACACCGGCGAGGAAACAGCCAACGCGGGGAGGAAATGTATGAAAGGTGAGGTGATAAAGGCGGCTGCAGCAGCCAGCTATCCTCGGCTACAGCCCGTCCTGCCGGCGATATTGATTGAGGATACCACGCACAGTGGCTGCAGTCTTGGAGCCGAGCAGAATGGAGTGCAGCCAGGCACAAAGGTCTCCATGGAAACGGTGAATTTAGACCCCCACCGGCATTATTTATGCAACATTTCATCACAAAAGGACCCTCCCCCTAGCCGGGCCGGTGGAGTCTACAATTTTCCAATCTCTCCCGCTCCGAGTCTCCCCTCTTTTATTTCCAGGGCTGCCTCTTGGCTGCTTCCAGCGCGAGCTGGGATCGCACAATGGACGCATCCTGCGGCCTCGCGCTGCGTGGGTGCCATGTTTGCGCTGAAGGAGAGGGGCGGCGCGAGCGAGGCTGGAGCGTGGAGAGGAAGCGCGAGAGCAGACCTGGAGCACAACCTGCCAGTCTTTCAGTGAGAGGACGGAGTGAAAGCGAAGTGACGTTGAACGGGAGAAAGCGGGCGAGAAATTGAACGACCGAGCAGGCTTTCAAAACCAAAACCAGGTAGAGAGGGGCACTTGAGAGCACCTCTAGAGCACTTGAGAGCCTGGAAGAGAAACAGGATGAGAGAAAGTGAGAGAAAAAAGAAGTGAAGACTTTTAGCGAGCCGGGGGTTTGTAGGGAAAGGAGAGGGAATAAGAAAGCAGTGGCAGTATGCATTGAGCGAGAAGCGGAGGGGGATATCTCCCCCCCCCCCCTCCCTCACTGTAGATGCGCCCCTCTGCCGATAATGGACGGGCAAACTTCCTCTCATTAGTACCCGGAACACTATGGGGTCTCTTCGGGTTTTCCTCTGAGGATAAGTAGTCTCTTTCCTAGTACACTGAGAGAATAGGAAGTTTCCACCATTAAGGGGCTTCTCCCTCCTTAGGCTGGGGAGGATGATGGGCATCGGCTCATGTTGCACAGAGAGGGGAGAACCTTTCTTCACTGCTCTAGCACAAGGAGTGGTCTCTGCGTGTTAAGCAAGGAGGGTAAGAAGTCTCTTACATTAGTAGACCAGGAGGGGTTTGTGTGTCTCCCGTCACTGTCTTACAGAGTGTGGAGCTGTCTTCATTTACTTGCAGTGGGAATGTAACGAAGCACTGCCTTATTACATTGCATTTGCATCTCATATTTCTAAACACGTGTTTGTTCTTTAGAACCTCAAGAAAAATATATAGGAAAATAAATAAAATAACATTTAAGACTGAGTCTTATGCCAGGCATCGAGAAGAACAGCATCGGGTTCTCTCTGAGCCTGACCTGCCCCAGGGCTGTCATTGCGTTAATGGAACAGAAACATGTTATGCGGCTTCACCACATAAGGCTGTCTGAAATGGTTCATTCTAGATAGACCTAACACGAAGGTCTCCAAGGCTGGTTTTTATAAACGAAGAAGCAAAATGCTTGAGTCGTATGAACTCAACAAACAAAATAGCCAGACAGATTTATTTTTTGTATTTTTGATCCCACCCAGCCAATTACTTCTGGAGGGTCATCTGTTTTATTTTAGTGTTTTTGTATTTTTAGAAAAACATTTAGACATTAAATTTAAATATGTCATCAAACAGACAGTCAGCGATTTATTTTCCCATCCCAGGTTTAGTAAGACAGGCAGCCAGTGCTTTTTGAACTTCTCGTCCGCCTGTCTTCTTGTACCTAATGTAAAGGACTGGTTCCTAATGTTAATTTATTGTTAGGTATTTGATTTATTGTTCTTGGTGTTGCTTGTATGAACTGACAGTATTGATTTTTAGCACTTGGATAGCACTTGTACATTTATGCACACTTTATTTGTTTGTATGTATCTTTTCACTGTTCGCTGACTGTCTGTTTGATGACATATTTAAATTTAATGTCTAAATGTTTTTCTAAAAATACAAAAACACTAAAATAAAACAGATGACCCTCCAGAATTATTTGGCTGGGTGGGATCAAAAATACAAAAAATAAATCTGTCTGGCTATTTTGTTTGTTGAGTATATTTGAGAGGTCCAAGCCAGTACAGAGACAGGACCCAAACCTTTCTCCTCGCCCTGAGTCGTATGAAAGCACCCTCATCTATTGACCACCCCATAAAAATATATGCGTTTCACCTGTGTCCTCACTCTTTGTCAGTTGAATACAGCAGTCATACAGCAGGAGAGGCCAAGGCATCAACTTGCGAATGGCAACCTAACACTATCAATGAAAGAAGTATCCATACTATTTTAGTACTCTGGAACGCTGATACTACAGCTGGTCATTAATTTTTCATGAAGACTGTAGCTTGAGGACGAGGGCAGTTGTGAACAGGCAGGGCCATGTAGTATGATTAACACTGCAAGAAATATAATACAATCAGGGCACAAGTCTTAAAAAAAAAGAAGTGGGGGGGGGGGCTGACCTAGTTTGGCAGTATGCAAGTGACATCACGGCGTGTGACATCATGATGCGTGACTTCACGGTGTGCGCATCACGGCGCATGACATCACGGTGTGCAACATCACAACGCACGACATGCGGGTCACGACATCACACATGGCATCACAGGAATTGACATCATAGAAAGTGGCATCACAAGCCACGACTTTACAGGAAGTTGCATCGCAAGAAGTGACATCGGATCTAAAGCTCTCACATTTATGTTTAGCAGGTCTACCATGTGTATGTTTGAGCGCATTGCAAGGATAATAGCACAGTGAGCTATGGAAGATGATATGTGACTTCTACATATCATGTAGAACTCTGCCTTCACTGTGCCCTTACCGTTTCTGGCTGCTGCCGTTTCTTACCAGCCTGAGGTCCGACACTGTCTGGGGTTCTGCCCGCCCGCCTCCCGCCGCCTGACTCCTTTTGCCATCCCGGGGTCTGGCTGCCGAGCGGAGCGTGGGTGGGGCACAAAGACCACAAGCCCCAGCAACCTTAGCGGCATATACCGCGAGCTTTGCGCGACAGGAGGCGCTTAAATCCAGCATCACCCTGGTCGAGGGGGGGAACTCTGCCTTCACTGTGCCCTTACCGTTTCTGGCTGCTGCCGTTTCTTACCAGCCTGAGGTCGGACACTGCCTGGGGTTCTGCCCGCCCTCCTCCCGCCGCCTGACTCCTTTTGCCATCCCGGGGTCTGGCTGCCGAGCAGAGCGTGGGTGGGGCACAAAGACCACAATCCCCAGCAACCTTAGCGGCATATACCGCGAGCTTTGCGCGACAGGAGGCGCTTAAATCCAGCATCACCCCGGTCAAGGGGGGGGAACTCTGCCTTCACTGTGCCCTTACCGTTTCTGGCTGCTGCCGTTTCTGACCAGCCTGAGGTCGGACACTGCCTGGGGTTCAGCCCGCCCGCTCCTGCCGCCTGACTCCTTTTGCCATCCCGGGGTCTGGCCGCCGAGTGGAGCGTGGGTGGGGCACAAAGACCACAAGCCCCAGCAACCTTAGCGGCATATACCGCGAGCTTTGCGCGACAGGAGGCGCTTAAATCCAGCATCACCCCGGTCGAGGGGGGGAACTCTGCCTTCTCTGTGCCCTTACCATTTCTGGCTGCTGCCGTTTCTTACCAGCCTGAGGTCGGACATTGCCTGGGGTTCTGCCTGCCCGCCTCCCGCCGCCTGACTCCTTTTGCCATCCCGGGGTCTGGCTGCCGAGCGGAGCGTGGGTGGGGCACAAAGACCACAAGCCCCAGAAACCTTAGCGGCATATACCGCGAGCTTTGCGCGACAGGAGGCGCTTAAATCCAGCATCACCTCGGTCAAGGGGGGGAACTCTGCCTTCACTGTGCCCTTACCGTTTCTGGCTGCTGCCGTTTCTTACCAGCCTGAGGTCGGACACTGCCTGGGGTTCTGCCCGCCTGCCTCCCGCCGCCTGACTCCTTTTGCCATCCCGGGGTCTGGCCGCCGAGCGGAGCGTGGGTGGGGCACAACAAAGACCACAAGCCCCAGCAACCTTAGCGGCATATACCACGAGCTTTGCGCAACAGGAGGCGCTTAAATCCAGCATCACCCCCGTCTCGCGGGACGCCGGACGAAGCCCGGACAAAGGGCGGACAGTCTTACACCGTCCGAGACTGTCCGCGACTGGACTGGGCCATACCCCCTGCCTTTGAAGTAAGGGAACTTTTTATTACTTTACTGTTTGTGGGAAGTTTTCTATCTAGCGTACAATATGCCAAAAAAACAGCCCCCAATCATTTCAAAAACAATGGACAACTACTTGGTTCAGGTGGTTGCGAAAATCAACAGCGACAGGAGACAGTCACTGGGGCTAAGCCAGTCTCCCAATTTGCAGCCCCTGAGCCCAACTCAAACTTCCTCACAGACACCCGATTGCTAGATGCTCCTATTGACTTGATAGACATTATTGTACACCCAAGTCACAACCATGATCAAAATAGTTTCCCGGCAGTCGATATAGCAACTTCAGTTTTAACTGACCCAAAAAACAATATTGACTCCGACCATGAGACATGTGTCCAGAATTCAGATGATGCTCCCTCCTCCTCTTCTGAACAGGAAACTTGACCTGCGAGAACACGCAGAAAAACTCAGCAAAAACGGACAGGTCTACGATCAGGAATGAGGAAAAAAAGAGCAACACTCCCCGGGAAAACTAAGATAGCGACAAATGCAACAGGGACGATGAATTGCTCCACAGGATAGCTGATATGATAGACTCTTAAAATTAAATCTATCATTAAGCCTCTAGTTGCTAAAATCGATAAATTAAATGCGGAGGTAAAAAGAATGAGTGGAATCCAGAGCAAGGTTGTGGATGAGGTTGACAAACGAACAACATTAGTAATAAAAGCGGCTCAATCAACTGAGGACAATGTGGGGAGTACTACAGAGAAGGGGAGCGGCCCAACGCTATCTGTTTGCCCAGCTCAAATTTCAATAAGTACTAACAACTACCCTGTGGCTACAGATGGTGGCCCAGTAACATCAAATATACCGCCTGTAACATGTCAAGAAATTGATCCCCTTCAATTCATAGAAGAAGCCTCTCCAGTGGTATTGGTGTTGGCCAATGTACCACCCCTAGCGAATGGTCAATCGGAATCTCCAGCATCATTGTCTAGTAAGGCACTGCATTGGCTAACAGGAAATATGCAGATGGCACCAGGAGGAAAACAACAGCTCGCGGGTGAAATTAAGACAGTGAAAAGGGTCGCTTGGATTGGGAATCGACCAAAAAGGCTTACAGGAGACTTTGTCACAGTGACTTTTTCCCACCCAGCTGCTTTACCCAATGTCCTAACCAATATTTTCCCGCCACAAAGAAGATCTGGGACTGTTGTCCCCCTCACTCTCAAATTTTTCTATGGCGAACAACAAAACGTAACATTCCCCAAGACTCCGGGACCTGTGTGGGACATTGTGAGAAATAGTAGAGGAATAAAGGTGCCATGTAATGAATGGGGAATGGCTTTAGGAAACAGATATGAGGCTCTATCGGGGTTAAATGACTGTGATTGACTTGGTAGGGGACGTAACACTGCTTGCCTCATTCCCCCTGGTGATTACCTAGTGGGAGACCCGATGGTCCAGATAAATGCCGTGATAGTTGATACTCCCACACCCCAGATAAAAGTGAGGAGCAGACAAGACACTTTGGTGGTTCTAGAGGAAGCTTATGACCCCACTGGCCGACCTGGCTACATAACTAATCATAGTTCAAATGTAAAAATATCTTCAAACTTGGTGGCAATTGAGAATAACATGAGTGAAAGTATTCCATCTCAACAACATAGGGTCAGCCAATCCACTAGCACGGAACCCCCTAATGCTAATGTCTTTGCACAATATACTTTGGTGTCATGGAATGTTGCAGGCCTAAAAAGTAAAATGACATCGCTGGACTGGCTAACTTTCCTGGATACAAAGGACATAATCCTTCTCCAGGAAACTTGGCAGATAGCCCCAGAACCTATACAAGGATATCTACATTTTTATATCCCGGCTACACCGAGTTTAAGGGGAAGGCCAAAGGGTGGCTTGGTGACATGGGTCAAACAGAATAGTGGGCACTCTGCTCTCCAATTGGCTATTAATAGTCCCGATATTCTGTTAGTTAAATTACAGCGACCTCACTGCAAGGACCTTTATATTTTTTATATTTACTCAAGGGGGCTACCAGGTGGTAAATCCACTGAGGCAGTTGACCAATTAGATTCTCTTTTAAAACAATATTGTTTGAACGCCAATGTTATTGTTGGCGGTGATTTTAATTGTTGTTTCAAACCCCTAGATAACCATGATATAGATCTTATGGTAGAAGAGGACTATATCTGGGAAATCCCTCAGCTGTCTCTAATACCTATTAAAAAGTGGACAGAGGCCGCATTACAACTAAAAGTTCTATGTATGGAGCATGGGCTACGGGCCACTAATGGAAGAACGGGTTCTGATAAACAGGGTGCCCTTACTTTTAACAATGGCATATCACATAGTCGTATCGACTATATCCTCACTAATAAGGAGAATTGGTCCAGCGTCGATGATATGTGGATAGAGCCACGGGCCGAAGGTGATCATGACCCATTAATTCTGTTATTTAAATTGTTTGATCTATTGAAAAGTGATGAATCAAGGGATAACGTTCAAATAGCCCTCTCAAATGACAATAGACGTATTAGATGGTCCAACTGTGTAACTAACGAGGAAAGTATAACAGCTATGAGGGACCTAACAACCCAGGCTATCATAGAATTAAGGAGCAACTCCACTATGGAGACTCCGGTATCTAATGTTAGTACGATCCATGATGTGTTTTTTAATAAATTGAAATTCTTCTTTGTCAAAAAAGTTACTAAAAAACAGTGCAGGCCAGTAAGGAAGGAGGATCAATGGTACGATAAATCCTGTAGGGTTGCCTACAGGGCCCTGTCCGATGCAGTAAAGACAAAAGATATAGTTAAGATAAAGGATGCCCGAGTCATGTATAAAAAAAGACAAACTAGGGCTAAGGGGGAATGGGAGGAAGGATATTGGAGGGATCTCCTAAGAGCCAGTAAAGAAAGATCTATGACCTCCTTCTGGAACATCGTTAAATGGGGAAGGGGGGCCAAAAGAGGAGAACCCATGAACCATGTGTCACCAGACACATGGGTTTCCCACTATGCGTCCCAGTTCGCTCCTGAGGATGGAGATGCAGAAGGGTGTGCGAAGTATTTGTAAATACAACTACGAGTGCTAGTTACCTATCTTTCACCAAAGCTGATGTCCTAAAAATTTTAAATAACATCCCAAAAGCGAGGGCCCCAGGTTTGGATTCTGTTCCTGCAGATCTGTTTATGCATGACAAGGACCTTTGGGCTTCCTATATCCAGTTGCTAGCCAATGGTATTGCGAAGGGTTCGCCTATTCCGGAGACTTGGAAGGGAGCCGAGATTATCCCAATCTTTAAAAAGGGGGCATGCTCGGACCCAGGCAATTATAGGCCTATCAGCCTTATCGCATGCATACAAAAAGTATTGGCGAGGCTTGTACTGCAGCGTATCCATGGTTGGATAGATGAACAGGACATACTGTCACCCTTACAGGCAGGGTTTCGCAGTCACACTAGTACCATCAATCAAGTTTTTAGATTTGTTTTATTATATTGGCGTGTAGTGCTTCTTGGGGGGGGGTATGCTTTTTGCAGCCTTTGTTGATTTAAAATCAGCATTCGACTTGGTTCCTCGTGCTAAGTTGTGGAACGTTCTACAAGAACAGGGCATCCCAAATGAAATTGTGTCCTTATTAATTAGATTGCACGAGAACAATTTTGCACAAGTTCGATGGAATCAGCAGGGTAGCGTAACTGATAAATTCCCTATTGCAAGGGGAGTACGCCAAGGATGCGTGCTAGCCCCAACCCTCTTCTCGCTATACATCAACAGGGTGATCAGGTATTTCGAACAACAACCGACAGACGCACCTAAGTTGGCCGGAAAACTGATCCCCCTGTTGATGTTTGCGGATGATACCCTACTAATATCAAAGACCCAACAGGGACTTCAGAAGGCCATTGGAGTTTTTGAAGCGTTTTGTGCAGACCATGGTCTTGTCATCAACACAACTAAAACAAAATTCATGGTTCTGCACAAACGGAAACATATCAGAAGGAAGGTTATCATGGACGGGGTTCAACTAGAACAGACCCAAGTTTTTAATTACCTCGGTATTACCCTGTCATACTAACTAGATTGGAAACAGCACACCAACCAGCTGGTTACGAGGCATGCACAATTGACAGGAGCACTCACCAAGGAATTATTTTCCTCACATACTAGACCTATTACTCCGGTCTTAAAGATCTACAATGCGAAGGTTGGAGCAGCGGTCCTCTATGGGGCTGAACTCTGGGGGCCCAGTAACCTAACAAAGTTGACGGTTGCCCAAAATAAATTTCTCTGCAACATTACTGGTTTACCAATATCAACTCCTTTGATACCTCTCCACTATGATTTGGGAACTCATAGCTTCGAGGATATGGCCAAATACAGATCAGTAGCCTACTGGAGGAGATTATGGGTTACCCCAGAACTCTCCCAGTATACCCAGGGTTTCCTCGAGGTTAGAGCCTTGGACAAAGCTCATAAAATTTTATGGATGAGAGAGGTAAAAACAATCTATATGGCTATGGGTCTATCTCCACTATGGGACGACCCTGTAAGGAATGTTTTCCCACCTAAGAAAATACTTCGAGACCTGTATTGGAGCATGGTTGAGGCTAAGTGTTTTGGATGTCGTATTGAACGATCCTTTACTACTGATTTCATAGAACTCAAGCATGCACCGGCCCTAGAACCTTATTGGGATTGGATTACCGTCCCAGGGGACCGGAAGAAGTATCATCAATTGAGGGTGGGGACACTACCACTAAATGCCTTAACTGTAAAATGGTATGAGAATCAAACTTCGGGGTGCCCTTTTTGTCCTGATCAAAAGGAAAATATTGGGCATGTGTTGTTTGCCTGCCCAGAATATAACGCACCCAGACGATCATGGCTAAAACCAATTTGCGCCCACTTGGGTTTTAAAACTGCTAGTGAGGCCGCTAGGATTTTAAGAACTGATACCTCCCAGCCAGTTGTTATAGCCATGTCGACATTTCTTCACTGGATGTGGATAATTCGGGCCCGTAAAATGAGTTTGGAATAACCCTAGGGCCAGTTGTTACATGCTGCTATCTGATTTTGCACACTGTATTAAGTAACTGATATATTTTGCATTGATGAATTTCGTTTTTTAATAATTGTTTTAATCTTTTTAATATGACATTTAAAATTTTGTAAATAAGGATGAATTAGTTTGATATTTTTAGATAAAGCTGAAATGATTTATTGTGGATCTTGTATTTTGCTGGGTGTGGGGGGTTAATTTTGTAAATGTCTTTTTATGATTGAAAAATATCGAATAAAGACTATTTGAATTGACTTCTACATCTTGCAATCCCCCAGTTTTTAGTAACACATACTGTACATTAATTTACAAACCTATATAATTTATTGTACATGTAATATGCACCTGTTGATGTAAAGCGCTCTGACACCCTGCATTAGAATGAGTAGGGCTATAAAAGAAAAAATAGTGATACTTAAATTATTTCAACGCCTCCTTAGGGGAAGTAATCTCTGAATAAATGCAATTTGCTTTGTGTAAATACCTGGAAAGAACAGCACATCTAATATTCTTACAGTGCATGCATATCTCCTAAACAGGGACTGAACAAAGTGAAAAGCTGCCTCTCTTAAGTATGTGTGAAGTGCTAACCTTTGTTTCCCCTCTGCTGCTTTTGCTTCTAGGTGTGAGGCTCCTGACTGCTCCCAGCCAAGAGACTTGAGCAGAAGGAGGCATGATGACCCCTCAAATTTGGCCTTTGTTATGGGCCCTGAAGGAGTGTAAAATAAGAAAGCCCCGTCCCCGCCTGCACTTTGTTGCTTGTTGCAGATGGAAAGCAGACAATGTGCAGGTGCTGCTGAAAGTGTCCCGGTGTTTGGAAATTACACCGGGAAGAGTTCAGCTCATTATTCAGTGCAGCCCAAATTCTTGGCAGGGTGGCCATCCACCCGCGTGTAACCCTGACTCGTGCCCTAAATACATTGAAAACTACTGTAAGAACTAATATTTTCTAAGAGTCACATTTAATAATCAGAGGTTTTGTTAGTGAATCTCAATGTATCCTCAGGTAATGCAACTGGTGCTATTTAAAACACTCTGATACCCGATTCGGGTCAAGTTTGCGCTATATAAAACTCTGTTAAATAAATAAATAAATGTTATACCCATTTTTGTTTTCTTGATTGTTGGCTTTCACACAGTTGTGTATTGTGAATTGTGGAAGCTCTTCAGATGAGGCAATGCCCTGTTGATTCTGGCACTGGACTTTGTAGGAAAAGCTTCTATGGGAGATATTGCAAATATAAAAGAAAATACCTTCTCTCGGTTACATTGGATGTGCATAAAATGAGCTCATTATGTCACTAATGACGGATCAGAGCACTGTGCCCGGACTCTATTTTAGGAGTGTGGGACAACGAACGAGGGGAATGTGGCGAGCGTCAATCCAGGGAATAATGGAAGACAAGCAAAAAGTTCAGCAGTTGTTACTATTCACCGATGGCACTTTCAGCCTTCTGAGTGCCTTTTTCTCAAAGTTTTTAGTAGGCTGGGAATTTTAAATCCAGATAGAATGAAGTTCTCTGTCTCAGGATTCAGTTAGGGATACAAGTCAATTTCTTTTGTATTAACTGTCCTGCTGAAGTTGCATCAAGTCCCCTGGAATCATGGGAAAGGGATCTGTTGATGTAATATTGTTAGCTTGGCTATACATTTTGGATCTACCAGTGGAAGTTTGAAGATATGTTCCTAGGCAGTAGAATGAAATAAATTATAGGTAGAAGTTGGGCAATGTCAGACAACTTTAATGAGATAGACACGCGTAACAAAATCTTCAAAGTGACTCACAAGAGCACAAGAAACAGACTTAGTCAGGAACCAGATTCAGAGTCCGAGATCAGTGAGTGTCATGTTGCAATACACAAAATCATGACATGGCACAGAAACAGTGACAGTCGATGTAATCTATCGCTGTGGTTTGGGTTTCTATGGTGGTAGAAATTGATTGGATTTTTCTCTCTGTCATTTACATTCTAAGCTGGTATTCAGAAAGGTGCAATTGATCGTTATAAACAAAGGAGTATGAGAAATGTTTTTATCAGGTGTTGAAGGAATTGTAGAGGCTCTTCAGGTGGGTGAGGGATGATTGATTGGAAAGGGAATCATTTTGGACCTTTAATTTTTCATTGTCAGAGCTTTGACTAACCTTATATAATACTTTTATTGAGGGCAAGATGCCATTACTTCTACCCTCGTTGCAAGGTTTGTGATTGAATTCTCTCTTTCTCATCCGACTCAGTGTATCTGATCCCCTGCTCCAGGCCTCCTGCTGCAGTGTGCAGCTGAGCGTGCTTTAGGATCAGTGTGCGTAGGAGTGATGTCATGATGGAGGTCTATCAAGGGCAGGTGCAAGCTGCTGGTCACAGTAGTGATTCTGCTGGGCAGCAGAGGTTCTAATTGATGCTGTCTGGCATCTGACACTGTAAATTGTGTCCTCGTTTCCCCACCATTTTCAGGACCATTTTCCACATCCATGCACAGGGTTGTGGTGTCACAAAGTAGGGCGAATTCACACAGTGGAACACTGATCATTGTAGGATTGCCAGTATCTCACTGCTTTGCGCACCGTCTGCAGGATAACCCGTCTGTTCCTGATGGCAACGCAGTCAAGAAATGTGTTAGTAGACCTAGTTATTCTAACTGACTGCCGAGCAGCCAATGAGGATGGGAAAAACAAACAGACCAGTTTTGATTAGGCACAAGGCAGACCATTTCATACGCTATGCCATGTAAAAAAAACTGACTGGCTGTCCTTTCAACAATCAGAGTGAGCCACTTTGTATAGACTATGTTGATAGCCTGCCCAGCAGCTAATGATAGTAGCCTTGGAAGTCGGACCTTACTGGACTATTCTGCAGTGATTATAAGCACTGGCAGTCTGAATGCAGGTACCATTTCTTACAGACAAATAAAAGAACATTTATGCCTCGATATACAAGTCGTTTCCACCTATTCTGCTGCTTCACTCACCGGGTGATGCTTGCCTTTTGCCTACCATCCTCTGCCATCATCAGTTCAGGGGTACTACTCTTCTACAGAAAGACCAGAATTGGCGAGCCCTAACCAACCAATCACCCACAAATCACAAAGGTCAGTTTAAAAGAGTATGACCGATGGCATGCTGGAGCTTACTGAATGCCTTTGGGAAACGATCATCTTGCAATCCTGCCTAGATTCCTCACCACTAGACAGCTGTCTCGGGCCCCATGAACTCTTCATCACTCCTGTTTAGCTGCCCACATTTATCGGGTGTTTTTCCTCATCTCGTGCTGAAGGTTTACAACCTGGGAGTCCACTCTGATGGTGATTTAAAGTATCAATTACATTTTAATACTTCAAAAGGTGTGCCTTGTACGGCTTGAGTATCTTGCTGTCTATTCCTCCAGTACTCACTCTACCACTGAGGTCAAGACTAGTAAATGCAGTGATCATGTCACTATTGCCTCTGTGGAACTGAGATCAAATTCCATATATAAAACTCTGTCAAATAAAAAAATAAATACAAAATAAAATATCAAACCTTCAAATGATGCACAGGTTTGCAGCACACCTAATATTTGGCTTCAAGTACACCGAATACATTTCAGCAGCAACACGATTCCTGCATGGGCGCCAATGAAAGAGTAAGCAAACTTCTAAGCCTTGTTGTAACATACAGACCTCTCCATGATTAGCATCGGACTATAGCTCCGTAGTCCCCTCATCCAACCAGACATTTCATGTTGATTTCACTGAACTTTCTGTCATTCTGTAAATGAACATGCTATTAATATTTTATGAACTAGTTCACAACCAATGTTTACACACTCTAGAACTGACCTCCACCGCTTCTTCCAATGGAGTCATACCACTTAAAGTTCAGAAAGGCTTGACAAATCACCTGTTCCTTTCAGGCTGCGGTCTCCAATAACATCTGTCCAAGGACCTCTGAAGATAACTGGTCCAATTCCTCCTGATCTGCTTTCCTGCACATATACCACTATGATACTGCCTCATAGCAAGGTGGGCACCTTGCAAATAGTATCAACAAATAAAGTTTGTGAAAACACATAGGTCCTTATCGGAGAAAAATGCTCTCTGGCTGCAAGAGGATATTTTTCTTCTACTGGTGGGCAATGTCTAGTAGCAAAGGGGCCCCCCAAAGTAATTACTTTCCAACCGTGCAGGTAAGAAGAGTGACATAGTGGTCTGCTCTCTCACCTCCACCTAACCTGGCTGACACTACTGTGTTGTCTCTTTGTTCCTTTTCCTAACACAGGATGTGGTTTGTTTAGAGCCACACAAACACACGGACACACATACATGAACATACACGCTAGGTCTCATTAAGACCCTCTCGTGCTCTCAGCTTATCTCACTCACATGCAGTAGACTAGTAAGACACTGGGTATTTGTGGGCAGTGTATGTATGCCCTTGCAACACCAGCTGTGTAATACCCAGCTGGTCCATGGGACTGGCTGGGGTGGGCAGAGTCTGATTTTGAAAAAGATACTCTGAAGCAAATCAGCCTAAGCCACAACCAGCAATGCAGGGCCAGGCTCCTGATAACTGGGAGTTTACGTTGCCAGGCGTTCCAGATTGGTAGCTTCCAGCCACAGCGCTCATGGTACAACCCCTTAAGTATTATGGCCCATAGAATGAACATATTACTAGACTCAGGTGAACTCAGCGTTGCAAATTAAATGTAAATTAATTCGCCTGTACTGGTGCATAATACATGCCGAAAGAGGAGGCAAAAGTTATGTAAACTCAAGCTTGCAATCGACCTCAGCTGGCCAGCACTCATTAATAGCTTTGAGCATAAGGTTATGTTTTCCCTAAGATACAACATAACTATCGACTAAAACAAAATGACTAGTGCCTACTGATAAAATTAATACATCTTATTGGAGGAAAATCAATAGACTTGCTGCCTCAAGCAGGTTACTTTGTGTTAACAGGTACTTTCATGTCCCTGTTCCAGCAATGTGAGTCTGAGTGCCCTTGGGGAGGGGCAGTGGTCGAGAATGTGCTCTCAATGCCGGTGGCCAGCTCTGTGTGGTACTTGGCAGTGGAAATACCATGCATTGTTTTTGTCATGGCTGGTATAGTTAATTAGCGCTTGTGGAGCACCGGGGAACCATGGCTTTCCAGACGCTTTTATTGCAGACCAGATGCAGGTTTGGTTTTACATTGCTGCATGTGGCACTGTAGAGAACATAGCTTGCCCTCCTACTAACATACCACATGTCTGCAACATGGCAGCAGGCCTGATCTGGTTCTGCAGAGCAATGTCAAAAGAAGTGTTACTAAGACAAACCTTTCCTTACTTAGGGTGGGAAGAGTTAGCTCAACAGCCATTGGCACTGACATTTATTAAAGTCAGCATCAACAAGCTGTGTTCGAACCGCCAAAATGTTACTAGCCACATATGTGCTGTGATATGCCGAGAGTGAGTGTGTGTGACACTGATGTGCCATGGTACGTTGGTATCCAAATATCCCATTCCAAAGACCTGCTCTGGCTCTCTAGCCTCATGTTAACAACCAGAATCCTCTAGACCAGTGGTCTTCAAACTTTTTAATTCCGTGCCCAGCTAGTCAAAAAAAAATCACCGGGCAACCCCTCAAAAGTTTTCACTGTTATTCTATCAAACTAGCAATGTTTAAATATGTCCACACTTATTTAAACATTGCAGTTAAGTTCTGTTACTGTTTTAAAAATGCAATCAAATACATGATTGCCAAACATACTATTCTGGTCAGGCAGGCCTTACAAACATGTCAAGGTATCCACAGTGTGATTATTAGGAATGGGGTGGAGGTTCTGAAGAATATTTGGAGTCCCTTCCCGTTTGACACCTTCTTCTAGCTAGGGTATAAATTACAAAGATGTAAGTGATGGCCCATTACATTTTTGTCTGCTGAAAACAAAGCACTGTTAACAGCATATTGGTTCCTTTGGCCAAAGGCTGGCATCACCCCTGGGATCACTTGAGGCCCCCCTAGGGGGCCCCAACCCCCAGTTTGAAGACCCCTGCTTTAGACTCCATTGCAGCTGCACGAGAAGAAGAGAACAGTAACTATGGTTGTTTTATCCACTTCCTGCTGTATTGGGATATCATTGGACCAACGGACATGTGATGTCACTTCTTGTGATTTTAGGCTACAGGGGCCTGTGTTACGCACAGGCAGAGTGTGACAAGGAACATCAACCAAATCAGACTAAGGCATAACACAAGCTTAGAAATAATGCACTATACACCACAACTCCTCTTCATCAAGTCGCGACAGTAGCATGCGTATGGTGCTAATTGCATCCATAGGCAAAGTGAGGCTAGTGAGAAGACATTACCATGGTGCTAGCTCACAGTGGAAATGCTGTACCGTGGTGACATGCAGCGTCAAAAAGGGTTCTAAATTGATGGCTCAGTCGCCACTTTTCCATCGCACCCATTTTGTTTTCTGTGCACCCACCTTTGCTAAAGAAAATCAGCATAATTGTGCATCAGCAAATATTATGCTGCACAGCAGAACACCTTGCCAGGCATCTCATGTGAACAAATATAATAATGTGATTAACACCTGAGACAATAACTAAGGGGCAGCTACGAGCCTCTTGCATTTAGCAATATTTTACATAGTAACAAATTATGTTTTCTTTACTGGGAAACTGTTGGCTGAAACTGATGTGAAATTTCATACACTACTTAAAACGACACTAAATCGGGAAGGAGAAGGAATGGATGGCAAGATGTTCTTCTCTTTTTTATAATTTATTTGCCAACCCTTGCTCATATTTTCTATTGTCAGTTCAGTCACTCGCAGCATGTGGGTCGCTTAATAAACTAAATGGTCAAAATGTGTTGCCCGCTGTAGTGGGGGATCCCTAAAGACCAGCTATGATATGTTTTTGACAAGCTCACCCACGCATTCGTTTCTGTAGCATTCGTCAGGTATGTAGCTCTGCTGACTAGGAAGTCTTTCATCATCTTCAGATGAAAGCTATTCTTCAGATTAAAAATGCTATTGCTATAGTCTAGCTAAATCCATCATGGAATAACCTTACTATCGTGGGAGAGAGACTCTCGTCTCGCTAACAGGCGCTGTCCAAGGTTCTGTGAGAAGAGCACGTGCTGCTTTGCATCTGCAGGTTTCGGGTTTAGTGACCCGAGGCCTGTCCGTGGCATGCAAAAAGCGTGATATCATATCCTGTTTAAGGGCAAAATAGAAATTGCCTGTTGTAAATTAAAAATGTAGAACACGTAATTTACAGAACATTTATACCTGGTGACATCATATGGTCTTATCACATTTCACGGACCGATACCTCCTTAAAACCGTATGCTAATTATTTTAGTACCTGCACGTTCTGATATGAAACGCCTCTATACTGAAAACATATCATCACTACTAGCCCGCAAATATTTTTCACACGCGGCTAGCGCCTCTGCACAATTCTAAGGCTGGCCCCAGGCTGCGTGTGTGCTTCCCATAGCACATTGTAAAAGAACGACGTGCGACTGATGGGCGTGCAACAAGTCACGCTTCGAACTGCAGCGCAGAGAGACAGACAGCCTTCAGTGGTAGGCCCTGGTGCAGCGGCGTAAGGCAAACGATGGGCCCCCTTTGTGTGATCGAGGACCTCTGAGTCTCATATATCACCGATATTCATTTGCCTTAGGCCTACTGGGGCCCTTTAACGGCCAGGAGCCCCTGAAGGGTTGAGGCCCTCCTTGCACTGCAATACAATAAATATTTTAGACAATACTTAACGGAATGATTGTATGAACATTATTTTGAAATAGTAGCTGTTTAGCTCATTACACTCCTTGTTTTCCCACACAGACCCCCGAGGAAGGGTCGACTCTGACCCGAAATGCATTGGGTAGATGTCGAATGTTAAAGTGATAAACCTTCACAATATGAATGGATGAATTCAATTTATGTTGAAGAACTAAAGAATAAAGATAAATCTTTTTTGAAATCAAGAAAAAGCCTTAAGGATTTTAGTATGCAAAAGAGGAAATAATTGCGATAAGACCACCTAGGTCAAGAAATTGATGTGCACACCTCCACTTGTAAGTGAAAATTTCACTTTCTCAATTAACTTTATTCTCCATTAGAGGGCCAGGTGCTTGTAGTTTGTAGCGTGATCATTACTGCTAAATATCATGTTATATATACATGAGTTAAAGGTGCTGTGGTCATTCTAAAGTTTGTTAAAAGGGAAGTTATAGGTAAGTGACAGACAGGTAGACATATAATATCAATGATTAGTGCTGAGAGAATGGTGACAGGGTTGTTCTCTGCATCAGTATTTTTATTTGTAAACATGCCCTGGTCTTATTAAGTAGACGTGAATCGTATAAATAAAATCAAAATTCAAAATTGAAAAGGTGCTATTATCCAGTAAGCTTGTGAACATTTCAAATCTAGGTAAGTAATAACGTCGGGCCCCACAATTGATGGCAAACCTTGAGACGCTGTGTTTAGATGCACAAATTCATAGATAATATATCTCACCCCTTAGTAGGTAGGGTAAGATCCCATGAGATCAGTGAGGGTCACTTGAGAGCTGTAATGAAAAAGATAACAGAAAACCGCATGTGACATTTTAAAGGGCTTCCTAAGGCTCTAAGGCATAACCCACAACTGGTTTTACAAATGAAGGGAGGGGTGCAGCCATTTGCAGGATCTATCTTGGACCAATCTTACATCTTAGTTACTCATGGTTCTCTCTGTGCATCTGGGCTGTGTCACCGGTGTGCCTCTCGCTGTCTCTGCCGGTGGAGAAGTGAAAACCATGTCTTCTTTTATAGGAGTAGCATGCTTCCGGGTAGGGCGTTAATTGTTTAATCACTGGATTGATTGGAAAGTTTTTGTTGTTACCATGGGTGCCATCTTAGAGTGGTATAATCTATATTAAACTTGTATGAGGAATGTACTAGTGTGTTGGATATTTGTGTGCTGATGGTTTTTATGTGTCGCTGGCATGGTGATATTTCTCAAGGGTCAGCGATGCATGTATTGTGCATAAAGTTATATGTATATTTTATTTTATTTTAGTGCGGCACACATGGGAAATGTCTCGGTCTCCATTTTGGAGTGGGTTTTTTCGGAAGATGTTGGTAAGTAAAGTATCCCTGGTTGACTAATGAATAGCAATTATTGGTGTTATTTGTGGCCCATCAGTTTCCTCTTTGTCAGTTTTTACAGTTGGGACATCATTTTGTGGTGGGTGGTGTCATGTGACTGAGGGCTGCATTGATGCCAGCAGGATAGCGATCGGGATAGAGGGTTCCAGGTTGCTGGTAAAGTGGATATGGGGGAAGTGAAGCATATACATCCAGTGGCTGAATTGCACAATGTGAAACCAGAAAATTGGTTTAATACCAGCTTTACCACTTTACCAAGCTGTGGGATCCTAGACAATTGTTTAATTTTACTTTCCCTCCTTTTTCTACATTATCATATACAAAATGCAGTTGAATAACATGACTTTTGGATGTACATTGTACAAAACCTTCTCCTGTGTTTAATTTAATAAACTATAATGCTTTTCATGCAAATAGGAACTCAGCCCAAAGAGTGAACTTTACAACTATTCCATCTTAGTTCACTATTGACATTATTGTCAGGGTGGTGGAAAGACTGAATGTTTGTAACTTCATGTTTGAAAACTATTGCTTTAATTGTGCCGCTCACAAACCCGGATTCTGATATACCTGAGGATTAGCTCCTGAACCTTGGCTTGCAGCGCACTCCCTGAGGCAGAGTCGGCTGGTGGGAGCGCTACCGCATTCGGCGGTGAGATCATCCGCTCTCAGCGCGACCGCGCCCAGGTTGTAGTGTTTTGAAAGGCTGTCTCTCGGAAGAGCCTACCGGGGGACTGCAAGGCCCAGAAACCACCACACCTTGCAGCTGGCGCCTCTTCCCCCGGCGGCCACGCCCACCTAATTGGCCTCACGTTATTACCTTTCGCGACACCCGCTGCGCGGGTGCCGCTCACAAACCCGGATTCTGACATACCTGAGGATTAGCTCCTGAACCTTGGCTTGCAGCGCACTCCCTGAGGCAGAGTCGGCTGGTGGGAGCGCTACTGCATTCGGCGGTGAGATCATCCGCTCTCAGCGTGACCGCGCCCAGGTTGTAGTGTTTTGAAAGGCTGTCTCTCGGAAGAGCCTACCGGGGGACTGCGAGGCCCAGAAACCACCACACCTTGCAGCTGGCGCCTCTTCCCCCGGCGGCCACGCCCACCTAATTGGCCTCACGTTATTACCTTTCGCGACACCCGCTGCGCCGGTGCCGCTCACAAACCCGGATTCTGACATACCTGAGGATTAGCTCCTGAACCTTGGCTTGCAGCGCACTCCCTGAAGCAGAGTCGGCTGGTGGGAGCGCTACCGCATTCGGCGGTGAGATCATCCGCTCTCAGCGTGACCGCGCCCAGGTTGTAGTGTTTTGAAAGGCTGTCTCTCGGAAGAGCCTACCGGGGGACTGCGAGGCCCAGAAACCACCACACCTTGCAGCTGGCGCCTCTTCCCCCGGCGGCCACGCCCACCTAATTGGCCTCACGTTATTACCTTTCGCGACACCAGCTGCGCGGGTGCCGCTCACAAACCCGTATTCTGACATACCTGAGGATTAGCTCCTGAACCTTGGCTTGCAGCGCACTCCCTGAGGCAGAGTCGGCTGGTGGGAGTGCTACCGCATTCGGCGGTGAGATCATCCGCTCTCAGCGCGACCGCGCCCAGGTTGTAGTGTTTTGAAAGGCTGTCTCTCGGAAGAGCCTACCGGGGGACTGCGAGGCCCAGAAACCACCACACCTTGCAGCTGGCGCCTCTTCCCCCGGCGGCCACGCCCACCTAATTGGCCTCACGTTATTACCTTTCGCGACACCCGCTGCGCGGGTGCCGCTCACAAACCCGGATTCTGACATACCTGAGGATTAGCTCCTGAACCTTGGCTTCCAGCGCACTCCCTGAGGCAGAGTCGGCTGGTGGGAGCGCTACTGCATTCGGCGGTGAGATCATCCGCTCTCAGCGCGACCGCCCCCAGGTTGTAGTGTTTTGAAAGGCTGTCTCTCGGAAGAGCCTACCGGGGGACTGCGAGGCCCAGAAACCACCACACCTTGCAGCTGGCGCCTCTTCCCCCGGCGGCCACGCCTACCTAATTGGCCTCACGTTATTACCTTTCGCGACACCCGCTGCGCGGGTGCCGCTCACAAACCCGGATTCTGACATACCTGAGGATTAGCTCCTGAACCTTGGCTTGCAGCGCACTCCCTGAGGCAGAGTCGGCTGGTGGGAGCGCTACCGAATTCGGCGGTGAGATCATCCGCTCTCAGCGCGACCGCGCCCAGGTTGTAGTGTTTTGAAAGGCTGTCTCTCGGAAGAGCCTACCGGGGGACTGCGAGGCCCAGAAACCAAAACACCTTGCAGCTGGCGCCTCTTCCCCCGGCGGCCACGCCCACCTAATTGGCCTCACGTTATTACCTTTCGCGACCCCCGCTGCGCGGGTGCCGCTCACAAACCCGGATTCTGACATACCTGAGGATTAGCTCCTGAACCTTGGCTTGCAGCGCACTCCCTGAGGCAGAGTTGGCTGGTGGGAGCGCTACCGCATTCGGCGGTGAGATCATCCGCTCTCAGCGCGACCGCGCCCAGGTTGTAGTGTTTTGAAAGGCTGTCTCTCGGAAGAGCCTACCGGGGGACTGCGAGGCCCAGAAACCACCACACCTTGCAGCTGGCGCCTCTTCCCCCGGCGGCCATGCCCACCTAATTGGCCTCACGTTATTACCTTTCTCGACACCCGCTGTGCGGGTGCCGCTCACAAACCCGGATCTGACATACCTGAGGATTAGCTCCTGAACCTTGGCTTGCAGCGCACTCCCTGAGACAGAGTCGGCTGGTGGGAGCGCTACCGCATTCGGCGGTGAGATCATCTGCTCTCAGCGCGACCGCGCCCAGGTTGTAGTGTTTTGAAAGGCTGTCTCTCGGAAGAGCCTACCGGGGGACTGCGAGGCCCAGAAACCACCACACCTTGCAGCTGGCGCCTCTTCCCCCGGCGGCCACGCCCACCTAATTGGCCTCACGTTATTACCTTTCGCGACACCTGCTGCGCGGGTGCCGCTCACAAACCCGGATTCTGACATACCTGAGGATTAGCTCCTGAACCTTGGCTTGCAGCGCACTCCCTGAGGCAGAGTCGGCTGGTGGGAGCGCTACCGCATTCGGCGGTGAGATCATCCGCTCTCAGCGCGACCACGCCCAGGTTGTAGTGTTTTGAAAGGCTGTCTCTCGGAAGAGCCTACCGGGGGATTGCGAGGCCCAGAAACCACCACACCTTGCAGCTGGCGCCTCTTCCCCCGGCGGCCACGCCCACCTAATTGGCCTCACGTTATTACCTTTTGCGACACCCGCTGTGCGGGTGCCGCTCACAAACCCGGATTCTGACATACCTGAGGATTAGCTCCTGAACCTTGGCTTGCAGCGAACTCCCTGAGGCAGAGTCGGCTGGTGGGAGCGCTACCGCATTCGGCGGTGAGATCATCCGCTCTCAGCGCGACCGCGCCCAGGTTGTAGTGTTTTGAAAGGCTGTCTTTCGGAAGAGCCTACCGGGGGACTGCGAGGCCCAGAAACCACCACACCTTGCACCAGGCGCCTCTTCCCCCGGCGGCCACGCCCATCTAATTGGCCTCACGTTATTACCTTTCACGACACCCGCTGCGCGGGTGCCGCTCACAAACCCGGATTCTGACATACCTCAGGATTAGCTCCTGAACCTTGGCTTGCAGCGCACTCCCTGAGGCAGAGTCGGCTGGTGGGAGCGCTACTGCATTCGGCGGTGAGATCATCCGCTCTCAGCGCGACCGCCCCCAGGTTGTAGTGTTTTGAAAGGCTGTCTCTCGGAAGAGCCTACCGGGGGACTGCGAGGCCCAGAAACCACCACACCTTGCAGCTGGCGCCTCTTCCCCCGGCGGCCACGCCTACCTAATTGGCCTCACGTTATTACCTTTCGCGACACCCGCTGCGCGGGTGCCGCTCACAAACCCGGATTCTGACATACCTGAGGATTAGCTCCTGAACCTTGGCTTGCAGCGCACTCCCTGAGGCAGAGTCGGCTGGTGGGAGCGCTACCGCATTCGGCGGTGAGATCATCCGCTCTCAGCGCGACCGCGCCCAGGTTGTAGTGTTTTGAAAGGCTGTCTCTCGGAAGAGCCTACCGGGGGACTGCGAGGCCCAGAAACCACCACACCTTGCAGCTGGCGCCTCTTGCCCCGGCGGCCACGCCCAACTAATTGGCCTCACGTTATTACCTTTCGCGACACCCGCTGCGCGGGTGCCGCTCACAAACCCGGATTCTGACATACCTGAGGATTAGCTCCTGAACCTTGGCTTGCAGCGCACTCCCTGAGGCAGAGTCGGCTGGTGGGAGCGCTACCGCATTCGGCGGTGAGATCATCCGCTCTCAGCGTGACAGCGCCCAGGTTGTAGTGTTTTGAAAGGCTGTCTCTCGGAAGAGCCTACCGGGGGACTGCGAGGCCCAGAAACCACCACACCTTGCAGCTGGCGCCTCTTCCCCCGGCGGCCACGCCCACCTAATTGGCCTCACGTTATTACCTTTCGCGACACCCGCTGCGCGGGTGCCGCTCACAAACCCGGATTCTGACATAACTGAGGATTAGCTCCTGAACCTTGGCTTGCAGCGCACTCCCTGAGGCAGAGTCGGCTGGTGGGAGCGCTACCGCATTCGGCGGTGAGATCATCCGCTCTCAGCGCGACCGCGCCCAGGTTGTAGTGTTTTGAAAGGCTGTCTTTCGGAAGAGCCTACCGGGGGACTGCGAGGCCCAGAAACCACCACACCTTGCACCAGGCGCCTCTTCCCCCGGCGGCCACGCCCATCTAATTGGCCTCACGTTATTACCTTTCACGACACCCGCTGCGCGGGTGCCGCTCACAAACCCGGATTCTGACATACCTCAGGATTAGCTCCTGAACCTTGGCTTGCAGCGCACTCCCTGAGGCAGAGTCGGCTGGTGGGAGCGCTACTGCATTCGGCGGTGAGATCATCCGCTCTCAGCGCGACCGCCCCCAGGTTGTAGTGTTTTGAAAGGCTGTCTCTCGGAAGAGCCTACCGGGGGACTGCGAGGCCCAGAAACCACCACACCTTGCAGCTGGCGCCTCTTCCCCCGGCGGCCACGCCCAACTAATTGGCCTCACGTTATTACCTTTCGCGACACCCGCTGCGCGGGTGCCGCTCACAAACCCGGATTCTGACATACCTGAGGATTAGCTCCTGAACCTTGGCTTGCAGCGCACTCCCTGAGGCAGAGTCGGCTGGTGGGAGCGCTACCGCATTCGGCGGTGAGATCATCCGCTCTCAGCGCGACCGCGCCCAGGTTGTAGTGTTTTGAAAGGCTGTCTCTCGGAAGAGCCTACCGGGGGACTGCGAGGCCCAGAAACCACCACACCTTGCAGCTGGCGCCTCTTAACCCGGCGGCCACGCCCACCTAATTGGCCTCACGTTATTACCTTTCACGACACCCGCTGCGCGGGTGCCGCTCACAAACCCGGATTCTGACATACCTGAGAATTAGCTCCTGAACCTTGGCTTGCAGCGCACTCCCTGAGGCAGAGTCGGCTGGTGGGAGTGCTACCGCATTCGCCGGTGAGATCATCCGCTCTCAGCGCGACCGCGCCCAGGTTGTAGTGTTTTGAAAGGCTGTCTCTCGGAAGAGCCTACCGGGGGACTGCGAGGCCCAGAAACCACCACACCTTGCAGCTGGCGCCTCTTCCCCCGGCGGCCACGCCCACCTAATTGGCCTCACGTTATTACCTTTCGCGACACCTGCTGCGCGGGTGCCGCTCACAAACCCGGATTCTGACATACCTGAGGATTAGCTCCTGAACCTTGGCTTGCAGCGCACTCCCTGAGGCAGAGTCGGCTGGTGGGAGCGCTACCGCATTCGGTGGTGAGATCATCTGCTCTCAGCGCGACCGCGCCCAGGTTGTAGGGTTTTGAAAGGCTGTCTCTCGGAAGAGCCTACCGGGGGACTGCGAGGCCCAGAAACCACCACACCTTGCACTGGCGCCTCTTCCCCCGGCGGCCACGCCCACCTAATTGGCCTCACGTTATTACCTTTCGCGACACCCGCTGTGCGGGTGCCGCTCACAAACCCGGATTCTGACATACCTGAGGATTAGCTCCTGAACCTTGGCTTGCAGCGCACTCCCTGAGGCAGAGTCGGCTGGTGGGAGCGCTACCGAATTCGGCGGTGAGATCATCCGCTCTCAGCGCGACCGCGCCCAGGTTGTAGTGTTTTGAAAGGCTGTCTCTCGGAAGAGCCTACCGGGGGACTGCGAGGCCCAGAAACCACCACACCTTGCACCAGGCGCCTCTTCCCCCGGCGGCCACGCCCATCTAATTGGCCTCACGTTATTACCTTTCACGACACCCGCTGCGCGGGTGCCGCTCACAAACCCGGATTCTGACATACCTGAGGATTAGCTCCTGAACCTTGGCTTGCAGCGCACTCCCCGAGGCAGAGTCGGCTGGTGGGAGCGCTACCGCATTCGGCGGTGAGATCATCCGCTCTCAGCGCGACCGCGCCCAGGTTGTAGTGTTTTGAAAGGCTCTCTCTCGGAAGAGCCTACCGGGGGACTGCGAGGCCCAGAAACCACCACACCTTGCAGCTGGCGCCTCTTCCCCCGGCGGCCACGCCCACCTAATTGGCCTCACGTTATTACCTTTCGCGACACCCGCTGCGCGGGTGCCACTCACAAACCCGGATTCTGACATACCTGAGGATTAGCTCCTGAACCTTGGCTTGCAGCGCACTCCCTGAGGCAGAGTCGGCTGGTGGGAGCGCTACCGCATTCGGCGGTGAGATCATCCGCTCTCAGCGCGACCGCGCCCAGGTTGTAGTGTTTTGAAAGGCTGTCTCTCGGAAGAGCCTACCGGGGGACTGCGAGGCCCAGAAACCACCACACCTTGCAGCTGGCGCCTCTTCCCCCGGCGGCCACGCCCACCTAATTGGCCTCACGTTATTACCTTTCGCGACACCCGCTGCGCGGGTGCCGCTCACAAACTCGGATTCTGACATACCTGAGGATTAGCTCCTGAACCTTGGCTTGCAGCGCACTCCCTGAGGCAGAGTCGGCTGGTGGGAGCGCTAACGCATTCGGCGGTGAGATCATCCGCTCTCAGTGCGACCGCGCCCAGGTTGTAGTGTTTTGAAAGGCTGTCTCTCGGAAGAGCCTACCGGGGGACTGCGAGGCCCAGAAACCACCACACCTTGCAGCTGGCGCCTCTTCCCCCGGCAGCCACGCCCACCTAGTTGGCCTCACGTTATTACCTTTCGCGACACCCGCTGCGCGGGTGCCGCTCACAAACCCGGATTCTAACATACCTGAAGATTAGCTCCTGAACCTTGGCTTGCAGCGTACTCCCTGAGGCAGAGTCGGCTCGTGGGAGCGCTACCGCATTCGGCTGTGAGATCATCCGCTCTCAGCGCGACCGCGCCCAGGTTGTAGTGTTTTGAAAGGCTGTCTCTCGGAAGAGCCTACCGGGGGACTGCGAGGCCCAGAAACCACCACACCTTGCAGCTGGCGCCTCTTCCCCCGGCGGCCACGCCCCAGGAACAATCCCATTTAAGCAAAATATTCTCCTCCGCGACGCGGGACGCACGCGGGTCGGAGCCCGGGGCGAAGACCGGGCAAAGAGCGGGCCGTTTGAGGCCGTTCGAGGACGAAAGAGACTGGACTGGGCCACTATTCTGTCATCTCCATCTGGATACACCCCATTCCTTCCCTAGCATTATCACCTGAATCATAGCTTAACAAAAATGGTTCTTACCAGAGGATCCAAATCCAAAACCAAAGCCCCGAGCTTTGTGGGTAAATTGCTTGGCCCTATGGACGACTTTCTCACGAAGGCTAACACGTTCATAGACCAAAGCATTTCAATGATGGAAGAAAGGGTCTCCTTGGACCTGGCATTTGCCAAAAGATCCTCATTAGGGATCCTGGCGAACGCTAGATCCCCAGCCACGGGAGTTCCAAACGCTGAGGTAATTCCAACACGAGAGAGACGCAGTTTACCAAATATAGTGGATTTATCAGTGTCCCAACTTGCCGACTCACAGCTTAGTTTCGATTTAGAAAAAACACCGGACCTAGTCCCGCAAACCTCTCCACAAATCTCTTCCATAGATAAAATGATAGAAATGGGGGGGGGCGTGGCTAGCAGCCAACGATGGCGGCCGCAGCTTAGGGAGGCTCCCGGGTAAAGGCGGCTTTCCGCATCAATCCGCACAAATATCCTGATCCACTCCGGCTCCAGAAGGGGAACCGGACCCAGAGACCGTGCAGCGACCATCTCCGGAACTTTCCGGTGCGGCGAAAGCCCGAAACAGCACGTTGCCGCGGGCCGAAGGCGGAGGAGGAGCCGGGCCTACACGCGGCCACAGAACCTCGGAGCCACAGCCGGGTTGAACCCAGCCGGAAGCAGCCGACAGTCGGGTCCGAAAGACCGGAAGTGCCGGCTCAACGATCGCCTCCTTCCGAGGACCCATTAACTCTCTCCGAAGAGACCGGAGCCCGAGTGCCCACCCTCTGACCACCTGTTGACCCTCTCCGGGCATATTCAGCGCTGCAGGAGACTCGGAAGACGACGGATCCTCCAGGTTCATCGCCGCCATTACTCGGCGAAGGCGACTGGGGAAGTCTCTGTGCCGCCCCGACAAGAACCGCGCCATGTCGCACAGAGGCCCCAAGAACACTACGACCCAGGCTAAGCTGGACAAATTTGCATACGACCGACGCTCGCCACCACAAGACCAACGCAAAACCGTCGGAGGGAAAATGGCGGAGGCTGAGGCGGGGAAGAAAGCCACACTGGACGATGTCCTGGCGGCGCTGGCGCAGGTACAAGAAACTGTGGGGGCCACGGCGACCGAAGTCACCTTAATCAGGGCGGATTTGCAAAAGATGAACGAACGGGTCAAGCAAGTCGAAGTGGTCACGAAATCTTTGATTGAGGACGTGTCCGAACTGCAAATTGCGATGGAGCGCCTGCAAACGGACAACAAACTCCTTAGAGACAAGCTGGACGACCAGGAAGGTCGCTCAAGGCGCAATAATGTCCGTATTCTGGGCGTTCCGGAATCGGAAGACACGGGGGCCCTAGACCTGTATGTGGAAGATCTGGTGAAGACTCGGCTCCAGCCTAAAGGCCAATCGAACTTCTTCTCGGTCGAAAGAGCCCACCGGGTTCCGGGAGGGAAGCCCAAGACCGGAGGCCCACCGCGACCAATACTGGCGAGGCTGTTTAATTTCCGGGACAGAGACGCCATTTTGCAGGCTGCTAGAGTGGCGCCGACCATCCAGATCCAAAACTCCAAAATCGCTTTCTTCCCGGACTACACAGCGGAGGTATCGAGGAAGAGGAGAACGTTCCTGGAGGTAAAGAAGACCCTACGGGAGAAAGAACTACCCTACTCCATGATATTCCCAGCCAGGCTACGAGTGGTGGCGGACAAGAAAGTATGGTTCTTTGACTCCCCTGACACAGCCCGGGACTGGTTGGAGGGCTGGCACACCGTTGGGAGACAGCGCAGGACGAACAGACAAGAATCGGACCGCAGAGGAGGCAGCAGGAATGGCTCGCAGGCGTCAGGGCGCGTGGAGGGTGCAGAACGCTCGCCTTCCCATGGCTTTGAAGGGGGTGGCGAAACTGAATGACTCCGGCGACGGCCACTGGACTGCATTAACTCGCCGACCACCGGCACTAACTTGCCTTTCGCAGCAGCACGTTGACTCTGGCGTGGCAACCCTGAGAGCCTACAGGGGAGCCGCCAACCCGGGGAAGCGCTCTCCCCCTTACAAGCAAGTACTGTGTTCATTGGGAAGGGTATTGCACTCTGCTAAGTTGGGGTGGCGGGCAGTTGGAGGTCCGTTAAGCAGGGGGGCAGGGAGGGGGGAATGTTTTGAATGGTTCATGTTAGGAATGGGTACAAGGGGTCGAGGACATTGTTTCAGGGCTTCTGGAATTCGGGGGACACTGTTGGGAATAAACTGTGACACTATGCCCCCATGAGGACTCTGACCGCATCGCCGCGCGGCGGCGCAGCCAACAGAGCAGTCCCATCTCCGGGGCGCAGCAGCGTCTGTCCCATACTCCCCGATGGCTAGTAATACTGTACAGACGGGGAGTCTGAACCCTACAGAGGCACAGTCTCCGCCATTAACCGTGCTGTCCTGGAATGTGAGGGGCCTGGGTGATAAGGTAAAGCGGGGATTGGTTTTAACTGCTGTGAAGCGCCTGCGTCCTACTGTGGCCCTATTACAAGAAACACACCTGATGGGGGGAGCTACTAAGGCCTTAGATAGGCGAGGTTACAAAATGTGGGCCCACTCTGCCTTCACGTCCGGCTCCAGGGGAACCGGCGTACTCGTGCAAAAGAACTCACGATTCCTGCCCCTATCCACCAAAACTGATGACCAGGGCTGCTTCGTGGCCGTGCAGGGACAGTGGGAAGGGAAACTCCTGAATCTAGTGTCAGTGTACGTCCCGCCTGCCTTGCACTCAGTGCACCTCCCGAGACTAGGGGACTTCCTCCTGACTCTCCCTGAGGGTGCGATCATTATGGGGGGAGACTTCAATGCTGTCCAGGATCCACAACTGGATAAATACCCCACTCCAAACCAGACTGGGGGGGAGACATACTTCCGGCGCTTCACCACGGCCATGGGCCTGACCGACATTTGGAGACACCTACACCCAAGCATGCAGCAATACACCTTTCAATCCGCGGTGCACGGTAGCCTGTCGCGCATAGACTACTTCCTATCCCTGGGGGAGGCCCTTAGCCACGTAGACACTTCAGTGATTCACCCCCGAGGTATTTCAGATCACTCCCCGCTCACACTGACGCTTTCTCTACAGACGAAAACACGTAGGCGCATTTACCCCCTGCACGCTTCTTGTCTCAAGATCCCACAGGTTCGCAAGGCACTTAAACAAGCCACGAAACATTACTTCCTCGAAAACTCACAATCGGTGCGTTCCCAGGCGACGCTCTGGGAAGCCTACAAGACTGTTCTGAGGGGTCAGGCCATTAACACTATAACCGGATATAAGAGGCAGCAAACACAAGAACTGGCGGATCTAGAAATCGCCTTGCAGGAACGGAACAGGGCCCATGAGTCCCACCCTTCTCCCTCCACCCTACACGCACTTACTCTCCAGCAGCAGCTCTACACTGACCACTTACGGACGGTAGTTAAGGGTCACATCGCGGACACTCAGAATAGGGTCTACGAAGTGGGGGACAAGGCAGGGAAGATGCTGGCGTGGCTCGATAAGCGTGAGGGCAGCTCCAGGGGGATCCAGAGCCTAAAAGACGCACAGGGGGTGACACACACCGACCCGAGACATATAACGGAGTTGCTAGCGACCCACTTTGAGCAAGTATACACCCCAACACGTCAGGTTACATCGGAGGAAGCCAGGGCACTCCTCGCGCCGATTGCAGTCCAGACCCTATCCCCGGAGGCATCGAGCGACCTGGAAGCGGACATTACAACCGACGAGGTCCAGATGGCCATTGCGGCATTGAACCCGGGCAAGGCCTCAGGTCCGAACGGGATACCGGTAGAGTGGTATCAGGTAATGCCGGACACCCTTAGCACATACCTGTTGGGGATGTTCAAAGATTGCCTGGAGGGGGGCTCCCTTCCGCTAGATCAGCGTGTGGCGACTATTGTGACAATCCCGAAACCGCGCAAGCCGCCGGAAGAATGCTCCTCATATCGACCTATTTCCCTCTTAAACGCGGAGGTGAAAATCCTGGCCAAACTCCTGGCGCAAAGACTCCTGCCCCATCTGTCCTCGATTATACACCCGGATCAGTCCAGGTTTATGCCGCACAGGAACACTGCTCAGAATCTGCGGCGGCTACATGGGGTCCTGGCTCGATCGGACGCTATCACAGACCCGGCGGTTATTCTGGCGCTAGATGCCAAAATGGCATTTGACCTGGTGGAGTGGGAGTACCTCTTCGAAACGTTGAAGCGGATGGGGTTTGGACCTCGCTTCCTGGCATGGGTCAGATTGCTCTACACGGCCCCGGTGGCCCACGTAGTGGCAAATGGCCATATATCGCGCGCTTTCCCGTTGGGAAGAGGCACACGGCAGGGATGCCCACTGTCACCGCTGCTGTTTGCTATCTCGTTAGAGCCCCTGGCAACTCTCATACGGACCTCTCCCCTCCTCAAAGGTGTACCGGGGACTGGGGGTTGGGAAGACCGCCTGTCCCTATACGCAGATGACATGCTCGTATATCTCACAGAACCTGAGGAGAGCATACCGGCCCTCTTGCGCATCTGCGACACATACGGCAGGATCTCCGGCTACACGCTGAACTGGTCCAAGTCGGAGTTATATGTTTTGTGAAGTCCGGCTCCGACTCTAGACGATACGTGCCCATTGCGACTGGCGGGATCGTCCTTCAAATATCTAGGCATACACATTACTAAAGATGCGTCGGAGTTCATGGATAAAAACCTGAAACCGCCCATGGATAGGCTCAAGCGGGATGTCGAGTTCTGGTCGGGCCTGCCGCTGACACTTCTAGGTCGGGCAGCCCTTTATAAGATGATGGCGCTACCGCGCTTCCTCTATGTCCTCGAGAATTCACCATACCCGGTGCCTCCCAAATTTTTTTAGAAGGTGGCAGCACTGGTCTCCAACCTCCTCTGGGGCGCTCTCCCGGCAAGAGTGGCACAACCCAAATTGCGCAGGGACTGGTACAGCTGAGGAATTGCGCTTCCAGACCTAAAACTATATTACTGGGCAGCCCACCTCAAACCTATTAACCAATGGCTCCACGCACCACACACCGAGCCGGCATACCATTCCGACAGGGTGCAGCTGGGCGCGGAGGGCATGTTGTGTCCGCTGTACGACCACCGCAAGGTACGGACCTTGGTCGGCCCCACCAAATTAACAGTGCAAATATGGCATGCGGCGACGACAGCTCTAGGCTGGAAAGGGAAAATCACGAAGATGACACCACTGTGGGACTCCCGCGCACTGGGCAACCTTAGGAACACCAAGGGGTTTACACAATGGGACACAATAGGTATATCTACGGTGGGCGATCTGTGGGAGAGAAATGAGGTGGTACCTTTTGCCCGCCTCCAGGAACTCTATGAGCTCAATGATAGGGAACTATATAGATACATTCAGATCCGCCACGCTCTGCTTGCGGCTATCCCAGCCAACACACCACTGCCAGAATCTTCACCCTTAGAGGACCGCTTACTCACAGACTACATGTTGGAACGTGCGACGTCCCTCACTTATCGCAAATTACTTAATAACACCCCCGATCCCACGTCCCACCTGAAAGAGAAATGGGAAGGGGAAATTGATGACATGGACGAGCACGAGTGGAACGAGGCACTTGGGTCCCCCAAAGAGGTAGGCATCTCAGCACGCATGAGACTGGTACAATTTAAGATCCTGCACCGGGTTTATTACACGCGGACAATGCTGCACCGCATACGCAGAGTGCCACACCCCTACTGTCTGCGAGGGTGCGGGGTGGAGGGCACGTTCTTCCACACCTTATGGGACTGCCCCAAGATACAGGAATATTGGAAACAAATACACCGCACTCTCTCACAGACACTTAACCACTCTATACTGCCTAACCCAAGACGGTGCCTACTGAACATTTGGGAACCCACTGACCTGTCCCGTTATGAGCAGCTTTGGGTCACGGCAGGGATAATGGTGGCAAAAAGGGACATAGCGCAACGCTGGGGGGCAGCGGATCTCCCAACTAAATCCCAATGGTGCCTTAACCCTTTCGATGCTGATGACGAGCTCAGCTCGTCATCACCCACGGGTGTCGTGTGCTGATGACGAGCTGAGCTCGTCATAGTGCCACTAAAATGGCATTTTCCAGCACTGGGGGGGAAAACGCCCAGCAGCCATGTGGTTAACATGGATCGTGTGATGTTGACCGAACGGGCAGTCTACTCCAACCGAGCCTGCCCGGTGAAATGGAATAAAATTTGGCTGAAGTGGAACGAATATAGAGGGGACATTTGTGAGCCCTTGCGGGAGGAGGACCTGGAAGATTCTGATGACGAGGGTGAAGGAGGGTAACTTAGACGGGTTGCAGAAGTGAGATGGCGGCCCTACTTGTGGCGGGCGGCAACCTATGGGCACCTACACTGTGGAACTGTGAGGGGGGGAGGGGGGTTCGTGGGACTAGGAGACACGCAGGTACTGACCGGGGACCCCGAATCTTCATGTTCCCGAGGGACGATTGTTATCTATGTCGCACTGATTCATACCAGACCAAATGACCATTCCTACTTGTTAATGTTCTGTGTTTGTTGTTTTCCAAAAAATGAAAAAACTCCATCAAAACCTCAATTCCTGCATTGAATATTTGATCAACATGCACTTTTACTACTCCAGTATGTCTTGTCACGACCGTGATGTCTTTATAACCTCGCCACTTGTTTTACTGGAAACACGCTATGCACTGATCCTTGATAGCGGCCGGCCCGCAGGGTTGTAGGCGTTCCGCTGTGTACTATGCAAATGTGCAATAAAGGTTTTGGAAAAAAAAAAAATGATAGAAAGGGGTAGGAGGGAGGGAGCCATAAGTAAGAAAAGGGTGTCCCTCAATCTTAAAACACTAAAAAACCCGATGCAGCCACCTAGCGCTCCACAAGACCGACAGGATAGAGTAGAACAAATAGAAGTCTCAGTGTCAGTCCACCATCCAGAGAAGGAAACACTCATTCCGAGAATTCCGGACCCTCCTACTTCCACACAAACCCATGAGGGCTCGAGTGATATGGAGGTTCCCGAATTAACACTGACCAAGATAGCCAATATATTCAAACAAGCATTACAACCCCTAGAACAGCGATTAGCACACTTGGAGTCACAACTCTCTAAATTTATAAAAACTCAACAGCCGAACCACCTGTCAGGACCTCAAAAAGCAGGGGGAAACAACATTAAAAAATCACTTATTACAAAAACTGCTAATGTAAATCCACCCTCGCTTAATCTCCAACAAAAGACACTTCAGATAACAACGCCCAGTGCCCCCATAACCAACAATACACCAAATTTAGTCAGGACATCACAAAAAACTACTGCCCCGAGTATCCCTAACAATTCAAAACACACCATCACATTGACCTCCCCAGGAGCGCCAACTACACCAGCCCCAAACCTCGAGGCATCTAATAAAACCGCGAACAAAACTCTCGGTAAAAATACAAATAAACCACCTACTAAAACGCCGGTCCCTCAGGTCCCAGCTTCAAAAACCCCCTCGGACAGGCCCAAGAGAAATACTGCTAAGAACTTAGGCCCTCCAAGACTCCCAGCAGAGTTTCCTCCTGAGGTTTCACCGTATGTGGTGGTTATGGCCGGTGTTCCTGAGTTAACTGACCTTAGCTCGGAACCTGGCTGGTCCCTAAAAAACAAGGCACAGCATTGGCTGCAGACCAACCGCCCGATTCCATCTACCTGGCGTGGAAGGATTAGATCTGTTGCCAGGGTTCCATGGGTGGGTAATACCAGAAAAACGATCCCCGGGGACTGTATAGTGATTACTTTTGAGGACCCACGCATAGCAGATTACATCTGCGCTTGGGAAGATATTGCCTCAAATGGAGGTATTAAGATCAAGTCACTTTCCTTTTTCTATCCTTTCAGGCAACTAGATGGATTCATCCAGGAACAAGAGCCTCCCTGGACCGTTCCATTTCCCAGACAGGAGGACTTACCGAACCCCAGATATCATGGCACCCCTAGCGCACATGATCCAGATTTTTCCTGGCATACAGTGAGACCACGCCATCAGGGGGGACGCTGGGAAGATAGAAGACCCTACACACAGTGGCCGATAATTAGGGACCAATCCCGGTGGGATCGTATGGCATAACATCCCGTTGTACAATAGGTATAGTGGCCTTGAAATGGTCGACTGACCACTAACAGAAAGCCTACCCAATGACCTGCATGTATCCCTTTCTCCGCAGACCTCGAATATTCCCTCAGGACCCATGAATGTTGAAGCTATAGCTTTAACAGAACAAATAAAAGATGAGCCCTCGCCAATCTCCATACTCTATTGGAACATTGCAGGCCTTCGATCTAAAATCGAGGACGGGTCTGCGCAAAACTTCTTAAAACCTTACCAAATAATCAGTCTCCAAGAGACCTGGTCAACAGAAGAACCACACTTACAAGGCTATAAAACCTATTTTGTACCAGCATTAAGTAGCATAATGGGAAGACCCAAAGGTGGGCTAGTAACTTATATAGCGAACACCGTAACCCTCATTAAAGTGGTCACAGTTTCCCAGGATTCCAATCATCAAATTCTCTCATTAACCTTTCCTAATAAAGAAACTATTTTTCTGACCAACTTATATAATAACCTCCTGGAAGAAAATTTCATAACTCTCCTCATAAGTATACATGAGAAATTAAAACAATTTTACCAATGGAGAACTGTCAAAGGGGCAACCCACTTAATCTGGGGAGGAGATTTCAACCTCCATCCTTGTCCAATGACTAACCCACTTTGTTGTGGGATGGCGGATGAATTCGGTGCCCCGTTAGCGCACTTCGCACATAACAAAGCGGGGAATATTCTAAACGCTGTCCTTTCGGACCTGGATCTGCATATTGTTAATCACCACGATGCAGACCCTAACTCATTCAGCCCGACCTACGTGGGTAGAGGCCATCAAACAACAGTTGATTTTATATTTCTTTCCCCTGGCCTGACAAATACAGCTAAGGATTTCGGGGTCATTGATAACCCGCTCAGCGATCATTCAGCCTTAAGGATTAAGCTCTACATGTCTGTACCCACCACTCATAATTCAGACATAGCAACCACCCTCGCACAGAATAAACTAGAGGTCGGTAAACACAATGGATTCACAATCAAATGGGCAAAAATTAATCCCACTGAAACCACAAAAAAACTAATAAGTCTGGCATATCCAAATATCCTAAAATGTCTGGACCTCTCATCAAGCCATAAGGAAGTCCTAATGAACTTTAAACAAATTCTGGATTTCATTAAGGACTTACTTACGTCAAAACCTAAAGCAAATCACACTGTAAAACAGAAATGGTTTAATCATAACTGCACAGCTGCACTAACAAAACTAAAATTAGCACTTCATAATAAACCGCGAGACGCAGCCCAAATTAAACTCCTAAGGCGCCAATACATAGGGGAACGAAAATTGAGAACTGCCCAACTCAAGCAGAAACTTTGGGACGACCTCCACAAGGGTGCCGTCTCAAAAAACAGTGAGCTTTCTGGCGCACAGTCAGAACTCCATACCTCTCGGAAACTGGCATCCCTAAAATAGAAGTCGCCATCGATGAGAACACCTGGGTTACACATTTCTCGGAGATTTTTAAAAACACCCCATCCACAGACCCATTGCCCTTAAAAGTCCAGTACCCCATCCCGCTTCTTTTTGACATCCCGGACCTCTTGGAGGCATTGCAGAAAAGCAAACCAGGTAAAGCTCCAGGCCCCGATGGGGTCCCAGTGGACTTTTTTAAAAATAACCTAGATCTCTGGGCCCCCATTCTAACGAGAGTCTGTACAGCGGCTGCGAATGAGGGAGTCCTAAGCTCTTGGACTAAATCAATAATGGTCCCCATTTTTAAAAAAGGGGACCGCCAAGACGTGAAATGTTATCAGCCAATCTCACTGCTGGACTCGCTAGGGAAAGTAGTGGGGAGAGTCATCCTAGAGCGTCTCCAGCAGTGGAGTGAGGACCGAGGCATTATCTCTGATATTCAATTTGGTTTCCGTGAGGGCTTCGGTACACTAGAGCAGGTCCTCAATCTTACCCTAATAATGGGAAAATATACGCAGGCCAACCCAACCAAGATCTATATGGTCTTTGTCGACCTATCCGCAGCGTTTGACTGCGTCTCGCACGCAAAGCTGTGGACAGTCCTAGCCCAAATGGGAGTAGACCTCCCTCTTCTGGACTTTCTAAGAGAGCTCTATACCGGGGCATCGGCCAGAGTGCGTTTTGGCCTAACCGGAGAGCTGACCTCCCCGTTCAGCGTAGGGCGTGGAGTCAGGCAGGGATGTGTCCTGGCCCCCTTCCTCTTCTCACTCTACACAAATGGTCTGGAGGGGGAGATGTTGAGGGGGGCTCAGGACCTCCCACGCATAAATCGACACCTGATTCCCGCCCTGCTCTATGCGGATGACGCCGTTATCCTCGCACGAACTCCCCGTGAGCTCCAGCAATCATTGAACAGGTACACGACCTTTATGGGCAACCTTGATTTAAGGGTGAACGTGAAGAAAACGTTCGTAATGACGGCAGGTAGAGGGCAAAAAAGAATAAAACCCATTCACCTCGATAATCAAAAGCTTGAGGCCACCCCTCAATACCCATATCTGGGTGTCATGATAGATGATCAACTGACCTGGAAGCCAGCAGTGAACACAAGAGCACACCTATTCAAGAGATCAATAGCTGCTCTAACGAGCTTTTCTCAGAGACTAGGAAAAAGGCCCCCAGTGGAGTTACTAAAAATCTACAATGCCAAATGCCAGGCTATCGCATTATACGGCGCGGGAGTCTGGGGTTACACTGACACTAGCTCCATTCAGAAGGCGGAAAACGTCTTTCTGAGATTTTTATTAGCTACTCCGAAAGGTACTTCAACATATGCAATGCATCTAGAATTAGGAACACCCTATATAGAGGACCTAATCAAAATAGAACCAGTGATGTTGTGGCGCCGTATCTGGTCATCCGATAAAAACACACTGACTCAGTCCATTATTGCTGATTCAATGAATCTGGACAAATCATCGAAATAAAGTGGCTCCTCTACGTAAGAATTTTTTTTAAAGATCTAGGGTTTGAGAACTTCTATTTAGATCCAGAATCTATAACAGACATCTCAAAAAGAGATCTTAAACAATCAGCACTAAGACATTTGGAATCTCTAAGACTTGCATCTAATTCAACAAAAACAGCAGTAGTACATGCTAACATGATCCAAATAGCCTATGGCATTCATCTGTATCTGACACTACAAATATCAAGTTATGAGAGAATGTTAATAACAAGATTTAGGCTAAATACTTTTTTTAGATTGGTCACGTTTCCATTGAAAAACTGTTGGAATGCTACCCTTCCGCCCTGCCCGTGTGATGGCTCATCAACACAATCCAACTTGCATGTATTCATGCTCTGTAAATTCCATCAAGCCCACAGAAAGATTTGGTTATTACCAATACTAAGGACTTGGGGGTTGAGACAATGCAGACCCGCCCTCTTAAGACTCCAAATGTTGGAAACTGAAAATGTCTGTTATTTTGTTAGCAATTTTTTAAAATGCATTATGAAACACAGAAAAAAACTGTAAAACGCCCTCATTAAGATCACTTCGAGCGGTTTCCTATATTTTAACTATTTCTCTTTTAACTTATCAGTTATTCTCATATGAAATGTCATGAAATGCGTGTTCTTTTTTAATATGCAAAAATGCAATGTATGATATTATCTGTTTCTATTATGGTTTTTCCATTGTGAATAAGCCGAATAAAGATCTTTACTATTATTATTATTATTATTGCTTTAAAAAACGTACTTCTCAATTCACTGATATCATGTTATAATGTGATGTACTAAGGTGAAACTGTTCCGCATGATAATGAAATATACTTTTTGAATTTTGAAGAGAAATTAAAATACTTCTACACTTTTGATGCAATATGTCTTAAAAAATAAAGGTATTTCTAAAGTTAGACTGCCAGGATGACCTAGTTACTTCCTTTCTTTAATTTCAATTAACCTTTAAAGAAAGGCTTTCCTGTTTAACTTATTAATCAGTGTTAGTGCTGAGTTAAGGAAACAACAGTCCAGTGCTGCTGTTGACCAGAGGGTCGCATGTAAAGGTCTGGAGGGCCGCATGTGGCCCCCTGGTCATATTTTGAGTATCACTGATCTAGACAAACCAAAACACAAGACTGGCCCCAAAAATGGTGATTAAGACACAAAGAATAATGTTAAGCCGCATGGGGATACCATTGAGCTGTCAAAAAATTGATTTGCAAATTTATCATAGAATCCTACAACTCTCTACATGCCAGATTTTATCCATCTAAATCAGTACCTACGCAGTTTGTCAAAAATTATTTTGAATGTATTTAATGCTTTTTCCCATATAAGATTTCAGATAATCTTGGTCTGCCCAACCAATCACAAATAGATGATGTGGGCGTTGTGATTATAAACACAACTCATCACTTCACCTTCAATATGTCTGTCCTGCAGTCAAGGGAGCGTGGCGAACTTATATTAAACAGATAATTTTGCAAACAAAATTACACGATGTAACAATAATATAAGACATTGCCTCAATACAAAGAATATTAAAACGTTGCAATTTTGTGAAAGTTCTTCGAACCGACTTAAAAAAACTTTTGTTATAATTATCTTAATCAAATCAAATCAAATAAAGCTTTATTCGATTGTAAAATTGTGCAATCATAAAAGCAGTACATACACAAGTTTAATCAAAATAATAATATAACTCCTTTAGTATCAGTCATACATGAAAGTTAAAAAGACCTAGGTATAGTTAGGGATAACCGAATTAAAATCCAATGCTAATTAAAACACTAAGCTCTTCCTGTAGGCGACCGCCTTTTTCAAAAACATCGCAACTTTCCAGATCATATCCGCATTATCCAGGGTTTGCAGTGCGATATATGCAGGTGGGCAAGTCCTAAGTCCCATCAATTTTAAAATTGGTCGAATCCACACTTTCCTAACGTCTGAGTAAAAACCACAAAAAAAGATAACATGGATGGTGGATTGACATGAGAAATCATCACAAGGACAGGCTGTCAAGGTGCGACTCCAATTATTCATGTTAGGAAAGCTGGTGAGTCTGTGGAATATACTGAGTCGAAATCTTGTTAGTAAAAAACCTATCATACCCTTCTAGAATAATGTCTAAATAGGGCTGTATTTTGAAAACACTTAAAATCATTTGATTATCCAATACCGAGGGCTTGAGTATTGCAGTCATCAACCTTGTCATTTCCAACATCGCAATACCTTCTTTTTTTATTCCATCCTGCTTACTGATTGCAGGGATTCGGGGTCAGTAAAATACTCAGGATGACCCCTATTCTGCAAACAATTAAAAACATAATAAATCCAGGGAATCCTTTTTCCAATTTTAAAATATCCTTTAAAATAATCCAATTTAATGTGGGTTCTTCTTTAGTCCATACACGATGCCACAATAAGACTGTCTCAAGTTTAATAATGTCAGTCAGATACGTTAATCCCATTTTGGCATGACAAATGTAGGCAGATGTTGTTTTGGGTACAGACAATAGATATGTCAAAAATTTATGTATTTTCCACTACTTGTAAAGAGTTGATATTTGCAATACCCTAGACCCCGGACCCATAGGTTGCGGTAGAAATACATTTAGCCCAATAAATCTGGAAAAGTTCCACTGGAGGTCTTTTCCCTAATCTTTTCGAAAACTGGGTGAGTGTGGATATAGTATTAATAAAACTAAGTTTTTTAGATTTTATTGCCTGTGCCCACATGTCTTCTTGGTGGAACATAACACCCAAATATGAGAAGGTTTTTGTTGTTTCAATCTTTTGATCCCCAATAAACATTTCACAAAATTTTTTCCACACCACAGCTCATAACATGTGCCTTGGACGTGTTCACTGATAGTCCTAAGTCCCGCATAAAATCATTAAAACTATTCAGAACTCTCTGTGGACCTACTTGGGTTCTGGACAGTAAAACCGCATTGTCGGCATATAAAAGAGCAGGAATTGGATGACCGTTAGTCTTAGGGTAGTCAACGTTTTGCTCAAGTAATGCGCACTCAAGATAATTTATGTACAAATTAAAACGGAATGGTGCAAGAAAACATCCTTGACAGACTCCCCTACGAATTGGGATTGGAGTTGTGGTCCCACCCTTAACATCAAAACAGACTCTAGTTTGAGCATTACCATAAAACCGCCTTAAAAAGTGGATAATTTGATGGTCCACACCTATCTTTTCTAAAATCTCCCACCGTTTGATATGTCTTACCGAATCAAAAGCAGCTATCAGGTCTGCAAAGGCTAAAAACAAATTACCATTTTTTACAAGAACATATTTTCCCACCAATAGTGCCCACTCCTTCACGAAAGCCATACTGTAAATCAGAAAGAATCCTAGTATCAGATGCCCAGACTTTTAGTCTTACTAAAATTACACGACCTAGGATTTTTGTCATTGAGTCAAGTAACAAATTGGGCCTGTAGCATCTAGGGTCTTGGCGATTTCCTTTTTTTAAAACGGGGACTATAATTGACTCTGTCCAGTTTGCTGGAAATTGAACGTGACAACTAGCATTCGCTACTTGCGTAACGATTGGGCCCCAAAGAGATAAATTCGATTTCAAGAGATCACTGGGGACACCGTCTGGTTGGGGCACCTTTCCTCCACAAGTATTGGAGAGCACCGTCACCACCTCATCTAGGGTGAATTTAAGGTCAGTATTAAGTCATTTATTCATTAATAAAGGGTTATTCAATTCGTTTTCAAGTCTATCTATCCCCCTAAAAACCTCTGTGAAATGCTCAGCCCACTGTTCCTCTGGAATGGCGATCTCAATGGAGGGCCCCCCGTCTGGTTTAAAAAAAGGTGCTTTTACCGCCTTCCAGAAAGCACTGCTATCCCTACTTATAGCAGCCAATTGGAGGGACCTCCAAGCTTTCCTTTTCAGGCCATCTCTTCTCCCCTTGATTGCTAGATTATACGTTCTCCTTGCCACCCTAATGGCCTCCTGATCTCTCGGGATAGTGTGGAGAATCTTTTTTAAACTTGTGTGTGCTTTCGAGCATTGGGAGTCAAACCAGCCTGTTGGTTTTGCTTTCCTGAATTTATGAACAAAAAGGGCCTTCCTCAAGGAACTAGATATTGACTCAAAAGCCTCTAAGATGCTACTTGGGCCAACAAGGTCAATCGTACAAATATCAAATTCATCTTTACACTTAGTCACCACAGTTTTTAGAACACAATCAGGATCAATCATGGCCCATTTCAATGCATAACCATTCGTTTGGTCCACTACAAGTGAATCCAAAGGCTGGGGAACAATTCTAACCCTTTTAGTACTTTTTAAACAACCTTTAAAAGTGGCACACACGACAAAATGGTCACTCAGAGATATATCTCCGATGTGAAATGAGCTAACTTGAGAGGCATAGCGGTTTGACAGCAATAAAAAGTCAATTGTAGTATATAAACCCTGCACGCTAAAAGTATGACCCATTGATACTGGTTCCAAGCACATCTCATTTACAAATCCTAAGTCCAGGGTACGTAGCAGCTCGTTTAACCGCTCCCCAACTTTTGAATGAATAAAGTGCGTGCAACTGGGCCCTTCTTCCGTGTCGAATCCACGCACATTTGAGTCGTCAACAGGACATAAACCACATTTTTAATATCCTCCAAAAAGAATCCTAGTATCTTGGACACTTTTACGCCATATAGATTGAACTTCAATTACTAACTCATTAAAAACAGCTTCTATATCAAGCGTGGCAATGTTATTGTACAAATTAATCAAAACTATTGCTTGCTTACTGTCGATCTTAATATTAATAATTTGATGAAAAGCATTATCTAACCTAGATTCAATTTTACCAAAATTCAGAGTGTTTTTGATGTATGTACAGAGGCCTCCCTTTAATCTACCATCTTTACTTTCTCTTGCCTCGGTGTTCTATACCCGTTAATATGTAGCGGGTCTCTAGCCCATGTCTCTTTGAGGCAGAGGATATCCTGACCTTGAATAAAATCGCACCAAATTCGATTTGTCAATTTTTGGTGTAATCCTACTATATTACAGGATACCAGTTTACAAAGGGTTTCCTCACCTAGGTTATCCTGAATAAACATTGGTAATTTTGGCGAAGCAAGATTGATATCAGACTGCATTACTTTTATGCTTGAAGCACCTTCTATTATAGTTAACTGAGTGGCACATGGCAGTGATAACTGATGGTGGTCACTAACTAACAACACTTGCCGAGGAACTCCATATCTGGATGTGGTGTCATTTTTATGCCTACTCTTTGCAATAGTGGGATTGACATCATCATCAGGAATAGATGATTCAGGCATACTGCATATAGACCCTTGGGCAAGGCTTGGCAAATACTCTTTATATGATGCGCTAAATTCTTGATTGGTTAGTCAGTCAATTGCATCTAAGGACTCAAATACTTCAAAGCGATTGCTGGTTGGCACTGTATAATGAGAAGTTCTGCTATTGAACAATAAAGCCTACTGGCGATGGCACAGTTCATCAGTCAGGGGGTGATAGAAAAACACCAAAGGGAGGATATTAATACCATTTACATTAATATCCTCACTTCCTGCTCTATCAAGAATGAGCCGCACTAGATTTGGAGATCTAAATGATAAAATGATGCAATCTCCTCGCAATTATTTTTTTGACTTACCAATCCATGAAACTCTTCGTGCCATTTTGAATTCACTAAAAAAAGCATTTATTAGCCCTGTCCTAGTACTGAGAAAATGACAAGCTTTATTTTGGAGAGTTGACCAGTGTTCAAAATCATTTTCAAGCACTGGGGGGACGTTTGCTAAGTCACTGTATACGGGGTCGCTTCGGGGGGTGGGGGTTTAAGACCACATTGGGCGAGGCCTCATACGGCCTACACTGATTGTGTGCCAAAGAGCCTAAATCTGCTTTCATATTTCCCTGAGATCGTCCCCCCCCCATATTGGGCGGGACGGGATTTTTTGATGTTACTGGCTGAATCATTGAGAAGTTATGGCCCGGTCAGTCTGAATGGTCTGAGTATGTGCACGTGTCAGAGGGTCGGTGCTTATGGTAGAAGGCATCTAAGGTTTCACGTCTTGGCTACAATTCTGGCTACATTTAAAATTTGGACAGTAAGTTGAAGTAGCTATACCTTTATTCGTAGCACCGTTCCCCCTGAGTAGCATAGGCCCAGCACCTTTGCCATTATTATCACAAACATCAGAGATAGTTAATTGAGAAGAGGCTGCTATCTTTTCCAGTGAGATTAATCTTTCTTTAATACTACCCAACTTCTGTACCAAGGGAGCAAGGAGGTCTGTGATCAATAATCCCAAATGTTTACAAAAATTATCCTCATTTGACCAAGTAGCATAACCATTCCCACCATTATTAACATTAGCGTTACTAGTGAGTGATGACATAGAGGAACAAGCTTTGTTATTCACACCGGGGAGGTTAGTCTGGAAACTGATTATGTGTTGCTCGTTGGTTTTGTTTCTGTGCCACACATCTTTTCTTTCTAGTTCCCTGGTCAGGTCCCTTCTTACCACCCTGGTTTCTCGTTGCTTGCTGTCCTCTAGTACTAACACCGGTGCTCTGTATCTCCGGCTCTTGCTCGATATTAAGACTCATGTCCTGAGCAGACAGATTAGGGTTAGTGTTAGTGATAGGGCCCAGTGAATCAGCAGTGTTATCAATCGGTCGAGGGACAATGGAAATTTCCGGACCATTACTTGAGGCAATGTCTGTGCAACTGTCAGGTTGACTTGCATGAGGAATTGCGGGTCCAAGGGTAGCCTCCGTTCAGTTAGTGCAATTTCATGCATCAGGACAGCTTCAGCGTGCACAAGGAACGCGTCTAAGGTGCCCACCACCCCGGAGCCCACCCCTAGTTTGCGACTATCCATTTATGCAAATACAGTCACAATTATCTTGAAACGTTACTCAACTTGTTACAGTTTGATTACCTGGCTGCGAAAAAAATAGATGTTAGAGGGCTGGCCCAGCCCAGGCTCTTTCAGGCTCTGGTGGGCACAGACAGGCCCGCCCTTGGTCCCGGCTGCGTGTCCTGCGATGCGGTGGGAGAGGCAGCCCTATAAGCGCGATGACCCCGCCTCTCCCTCACTCGCGACACTCGCGGCAGCTGGGTCTGGAAGTGGTGCACTCTGGGGGTTGCAGTCCTCCCCAGAGTGGAAATGGCGGTGCGGGCTGTGCAGCTGTGTGGCGTGTCCCACCAGGAGTTTCCTCAGGCGTTTGATTGTGGCAGGTAAATGGCAGACAATAGAAAAGTCTCCTCAATTAACTTGATTTTATCCTGTTTTAACAATACCCTTTTGACAATCACTGTTTTGCTAAAGCTGAATTTTAAAATGTGTCAGCTTTATTTACATTTCAGTTAAATAATTAGTATGTAGTCTGATTGTTGTTACTAGACATTTCTCTTCTTAAGTATTTTGGAATGATTTTAATGAATCACAAGCCATACATTTAGTGCTTACATACTAGAAAGATATATTTACAAAATCTATTTTTAAAATAAGTGGCGAGAAACCACTGGAAAGCTATTGGTCTGTTAGTGGAAATAGATTTTTTGGGTTGTGACAGTGGACTTGGCTTAATTTGTATCTGTTTTAAAAACTCTTTAAAGACGCTTGTACGTTTTAATCGGTTGTGCCTAAATAAACTATTAATTTCTACCACTCAAAAACATCAAGTAGAGGGTACAGCTAGTACCACTGTGGCACCACAAAGTGGTATTTTTACCCTGGAAACTGACAAACAGCCAGGTCCTTTATGTAAGTAAATTGCATGAGGTAAGGAAAACATTCAGATGATGGCGAACTTAATCTGAAGGGTCTTCTGTCATAAAATTCCTTGACCTGAAAACTAGTTAGTACATACAGTCTGCTAAAAGCATTTGCGTGAAATCTGTGGCTATTTCTGAGAACTGAGCTAATTGTAGGGTTCTGTGCCCTAGGCCCGCATACCAGTGAAGAAACGACACAGACACATATGTATGGTACATACAACTGGCCCAGGACACCTGCGCTCAGCCCCTTTTACTGGCAGCCACCACGTCACGCGTGACGTCTGTGTTAGATGGGTGTAAGTAAGGTGAGTGGGAGACCAGCCCTCAGGGAGTGACTGCATACAGTGACATGCCCAGCAGGACACTTCACTAATGTTTAGACCAAACTGCTATTACATCTTAAAAGTCAGTTGAATCTTCCTAGCTTCCATAAACAGCTGAAATATCGTTCGTTTTCGTCACCATTATAACCCCTCAAGCTCCACAGTCAGTTTGTCTTAGATTCTTAGCCCCAAGACACCTTAAAAGTACTTGCGCACTACAGAAATTAAAATTAATTCATTCATTCGTCTTCTCTGAAGTTGTGCTGTTATTTACAAATACTAGCCATTAACTGAGCTCTCTTTGGGCTGCATTTCCCAACTTTTATCAGGGACAGTGCTTAGATAAAAGAAGTCAGGTATCAACTCGGTCTTCAGGCACTATATAGCGAGAACACCAAAATAAATAAGACATAAAAACTGTCTCTTTTATGAATGTTGGTAGCATCCAGAAGCCGAAATTCTCATTTGCCAATTGTACTGAAAATCTTTGCAGCCTTCCTGCCATCCTTTAAACAAATTCCTCAGCATGTCCTCTGAAGTGAACAAGCGATACTGAGAGACCTGATCTTTATAGTGGTCCATTCTAAGCTGATTGTTGGATCTGAGCTACAAGGGGAGGCGTGAGTGATTAATGAGTGAGTGCACTGTGATTGTTAGGATCCATAATGTACAATACAAAAATGGAAAAAGAAGCCATTTTCACGAGCCATTGTTTCACCATGAGTTTGTTACTGTGCAAAATGTGAGTATGTTTGGAGTATAGTACCATCACGGCAAATCTTCCCCCCTCCCCTTATCATGCCTCCCGCAAATAATTACACACCACACAAGTTTTAGACTTGGGAAAAACTGCTGTAGGTTTATTACATACAACATTAAGTAATCTGGAGGGTTAGCTTACGGACGATCCAATGGCAGGCAGCCTTCTCGCCACCTGCCCGCCGGACGAGCCAAGCAGCACCGTGGCAAACAGCCTTTGTACTACACCTTCTGGTGATCACCTCCCAGGATCACCTGACGACCATTTGGAATTATTATATAGAAAAGCCATGCCTAAACCATTTTGTTGTTCTGATTTTGATAAAGCATTTTATATCTAACAATTAATTTAGTGAATGTCTAATGAACTCTAGAATAGAAACAAATGTGGTATCCTGTGAAATGAAATAATCTAAACAACTATTCTTGTAAATCCTTTCTGCAATAATTGACACTGGAGTTACTGCTATTTTATATGTATCTGAAAATGTCTAATTTATAAAATATTCCGATAAAAAATAATAAAAAATATATATTTTTGGAATCGAAAGGTACATGCATGTTATTTCCTAATATGCTTTTTAGGTCCAATATGATATTTTCATGTTCCTAAATTGTTTTTGTTCATAAATCATGGTCCCTTATACTCATGCCCCTTTCAGGGCGGAGCGTAGCTAGGCAAGCCCCCGGTTGCTCAGGCCCACAACTGCCCGAAGGACTAATGGGCTGCCGACACAGATTCCCGGAACCTCCCATGAGGCTCCTGGGGTTAGGCTCTGGCACCCCTATGTGCCGCGCAGAGGTAACCTTTTGTACCCATGTGCTTCCAGATCACCCTGTAACTTCGCCTGCAACAAAAATTAGAAAATTACAAAGTTCTTGCCATTTCTCCCTATGCCAACACACCAGGTAAGCAGTAGGGTGGGAGACAGCGTGTCTAGCTCCTGAGGCGTATGCGGCATGTCCGGTGCAACAAAGAGGCTGAAAACATGGTGAGGGGCACATATGTACCCCTCACCTTGCCTGGCGCCCCAGACATGACGCGGAGGCCCACGACCTCGGAGGGGACTCCTCCCCAGATACTCCCCCCTTGGGGGGGGTGAGGGAGGGGGAGAAGCCAGATGACACTACAGGGCCGCCCTCCTGAGTGCCCCCCTGCGGTGGCCTCGGGTAGCCGCATAGTACCATCATGGCAAATGTTCCCCCCTCCCCTTATCATGCATCCTGCAAATATTTACACACCACACAAGTTTTAGGCTTGGGAAAAACTGCTGCAGGTTTATTACATACATCATTATGTAATCTGGTGGGTTAGCTTACGGACGATCCAAGGGCAGGCAGCCTTCTCCCCACCTGCCCGCCTGACGAGCCAAGCAGCACCGTGGCAAACCACCTTTGTACTGCACCTTCTGGTGATCCCCTCCCAGGATCACCTGACCATTGGTCCCTTATACTCACGCCCCTTTCAGGGCGAAGCATAGCTAGGCAAGCCCCCGGTTGCTCAGGCCCTCAACCGCCCGAAGGACTAACGGGGCGCCGACACAGATTCCCGGAACCTCCCATGAGGCTCCTGTGGCTAGGCTCTGGTACCCCTATGTGCCGCACAGAGGTACCCTTCTGTACCCATTTGCTTTCAGATCGCCCTGTAACTCCGCTACAGCTCTGGAGGCGGCCACTGTCGCCGCCAAAGCCCCCCACAAAACAGCTTTAGTCTTACCCACAGCTCTCCTGTCTAGAGCCTCCTGCAATTCTAGATGACAGTGAACCCTCCCTACTGGTTATCGAAGACCCAGTCTATATGCCAATAGCCCTTGATGTTAGCCTGGTTCAGCTAGTGTCTGATGCAACAAAAGGCCCTTTTGGCCTGTGAAGTTGTGCCGAGAACTAATCACCCTCTTCGGGAAAGTTCCACTGCGTCAGATGACTCAGACCAGCGCCCCTCTGAGTGGGATGGTTTCAGTTACCCTGGCTCGCACTGCACATCTATTTGCTGCTTTTACCCAGCTTTTGTCCTTCTAGCACTGAGTGTGCCTGAACACCTGCGTCCAACACCCATGGTACTGCTGCCCACAGCTGGGTGACCACTCCCATATCCTGCCTGCCTACCTTGGCTATTAGGGCGAGAAGGGTTGTCCTTAACATTTGAAAAGTCCCGGAGCTTATGAAATCATGATGCACAGGAAGTTCAAAACTAGCAGTATGTGCAATGAGCAAGGCTCCAGCACTTACCCTGCAACCCTTGTTCCTTATGGAATTTCACATGCTCGGCTCCCCCTACGGTGAAACCCCCTAGGAATCACCGCTTGGAGAATCGGTCTGATTTGAACAACGCGCGCTGTCTGCAATAGTAGCCCATTGTGCTTGACATCCTATTACCCCATTTGTTGGGACGGCAGCACACTATGTTGGCTGACCGCGTTCCCACGAACCATGGCTAAACTTGCTGCCGTGCGGGGCTTATGAGCTAACCGCAGATTAGAAGAAGGGTTCAGGTTGCGCACTCCGCTTTTGAATCCAAAATGAACAGGTTGTGGTGTGCATCAGAGATATCACTCCCCGACAAAGGTGTGGTAATCAAAATATAGTCCGTGACACTTAGGGTAAGTGCCAACTCTCTGAGCAACAACCAATGGAAACGAAGAACGTTTTATAACATTTTGTATCAATAAAGTTCAAATGAGAGATGTAGTAGATTATCTCATCATTTTATTCCATGTTGTTTTCACATGAATTGTTTGTTCATGAAGTTAATTTTTTCCAAACACTCCTTCCAGATGTAATACATCTATTCCATAATAAGATCATCAATTCACCCAATGCATTTCGGACAGGGGAAGTCCTTCATCAGGGGTGTTCTGCAAACAATATAAAAACAATATATGTATGATCCATCGAAGCGTCCAAACATATAAGAAAAGTGAACATATCAAAAGTGATTGAAAGCGAAGTAAACCGGTGATAAGAAAAATGAGCTGGCGTGAATAATTATCCCAATAGCATCAAGTAAAGTGAGAACACAAAAGTAATATAAGGACTGAGAATGTTAAGTCCAACTTGGCAACACACTTCAAAGAGAACAGACACAATGTTAGCCAACTCAGATTTGCATCTGTTGAGGTAGTGGTTAAGCGAGACGACAGAGACAATAACAACTTTCTTTTACAACGCGAGAACCACTGGATCACATTTTTGCAATCTTCCAAACCGCTTGGTTTAAATGACCGGATGGAATTTTCATGTTACTTACGATTGAACAGATTTCCTTGTAATGTTATGTTTCTGTGTATCCTGTTGTTAATCACCATTTTTCGTTTAGGATTTATTCGTTTACTGTTATTTTCACTTCTCTTGATTATACACCATTACAGCATGGCCGCCATTCACGTAGTCCTCTTTCTATGCACATACACATGCTTCACATTGGTTTACTTTTGTATATACGGCACACGCGATTACTTTTATAGAGCGAACGGCGCCCGATGTAGACGCGCGGGTCTATGCGTTATCACCAGTAAGTTTTGTTGACGGTGTCTAACTTGGGTTATAGTTGGTAAACCTCACAGCACATGAAGAAGATCACATTTTGGGTATTGGACACGTTGAACTTAATTGTTTTCTTCACGCATTCGAATACGCACGCAGTACACTCTGCTACACTTGGTTTCATATTACTTCCAGCTATCTCTCTTTACTTGATGCTATTGGGATAATTATTCACGCCAGATCATTTTTCTTATCACCGGTTTACTTCGCTTTCAATCACTTTTGATATGTTCACTTTTCTTATATGTTTGGACGCTTCGATGGATCATACATATATTGTTTTAATATTGTTTGCAGAACACCCCTGAAGAAGGACTTCCCCTGTCCGAAATGCATTGGGTGAATTGATGAGCTTATTATGGAGTAGATGTATTACATCTGGAAGGAGTGTTTGAAAAAAATTAACTTCATGAACAAACAATTCATGTGAAAACAACATGGAATAAAACGATGAGATAATCTACTACATCTCTCTTTTGAACTTTATTGATACAACATTTTATAAAACGTTCTTCGTTTCCATTGTTTGTTGCTCAGAGAGTTGGCACTTACCCTAAGTGTCACAGACTATATTTTGACTAACCGCAGATTAGGTCACCTCCCCTTGGTCTGTGGTGCACTCCCCCCGTTTGACCAGACAATTGCACAGACCCCTTTGGGTGCTACCCTGGCGAACACCTTAATGTTGTGAAATTAAGTTTGACCCTGTATGTTCTATGCCCGCTATTGGGTGACACCTCACCCTTTTTATGCAGTAACAACTTCTTCAGTGCACCTCGCTTAACTGCCGTTGGATCACAGATGCCAATACACGCAAACCATCTCTGACCCTGGATGCTTAAACTCGTAAAAGTGCGGAATCCCAGATTCTCAGTCTCATATCAGCTGCTGGACACTTCAGTGAATCAGCTGGGTGATACCACAGACTGCATTGGTCATGAGAACATTAAGAAGTACCCAATTTTCACTTGGGCGTCTACTAAATCATACTGGCTTCACACAGCTAAAAGGCCAGAGACACACATATTAAACCTGTTTACTGGTTTTGCCACTTGGCACCCTTCTGGTTGCAGCTCTATGATTGTGAAGCGCGCTTGCCCCTCGGGTACGATGTCACTGAACAGCCGATGATACCCCTTCTAATCTCAGGTTATAGATCATAGCAGGATAACCCAGGGGGCAGTCAAGTCTGTGGGAACCAGAGTGGACCATTCTGTACTACTACCTGCCCTTTTCCTGAATAAAGGGAATGCCAAGGTCAATGGTCCCCTGTCGCCATTTGGCTCTAACGCAGTGTTTACCAAACCTTTCTGCGACACAATACACTTGTTAGATGACAACTACCACCACCCGCCTGCTGCCCTCGTTAAAGCGCGGTTGAATATGTCTTAACTGAAGCGACCTGATACCTGCCCTTGGCTGCAGAAAAATGCCTACCTAGTGAACATGGTACCTGATTCTATATGGTGCCCGCAGGTGTTCCCCATGAAGGCTTTTGTAGCCAATTGCACAATGCTGTCTCAGCATTTCGCAGTGCCTCTCTTTGCATTGAAATTTCCTGAGTAAGTGTAAAATTATACTTTCACACCATTGGGCTAGTAACCGGTGGCAAAGGCATACTTATTTTGTGACTTCTGACATTGCTGCTGGATATACACTACAAAACCACTGTACACGCCAGTACCATGGCTTTACAATGCAAGATAGTTTTTTTTTTTTTTTTTTTTAAACCTTTATTTGGAGACAAGCAGGGTCAAAGGAAGTGCATACACAATACATACAGACATATATGGCCATTACAATGGTACGTCAGAACCAAAAAAATGAAATACAAGCCAGTACAGGGCAGCAGACCAGTCAATACAAGGAGCAACATCGGAATGCACAGTGCAAATTAGAGAGCAATGATCCAGTATGTTCAGGCAAGCTAATGAGACAATACAATACGGACACAGTCGATTAGCGCACAATAAATAAAAACAAAGGAAACCCAGATGTAAGGGACACATAAAATAAAGGTACCCGACAGGGACACGACCTCAGTTCCCAGCCATATACTTGTCGTAAGGGGAACTACAGCCCCCAATAGCCCGCATGGAAAGGAGACAGCGCAGCCTCTCCCCCAACACTGGGAGATCAGCAGGTGTAATGTAGCTACGCTCCGTCTGCGGAGTATGCGTAGTGCCGCCTACTCCGCATTTTGCGGAGTTGGCGGAGCCAGGCGGCACTCCGCAGACGGAGCGTAGCTGGCCGCCACCCGCCTCCCTCCCGCCCTCCCTAAATACTTTGAAATAAAGAAATGAAATAATTTAAAAGCACTTACCTTGCCGCCGCTGCCCGCCGCGTCCCCGGGGCTCACTTACTTCCGTCTTCCGTACTAATGCGCATGCGCGGGCGGCCGCGCATGCGCATTTTCACGAGAAAATGCGCATGCGCGGCCGCCCGCGCATGCGCATTAGTACGGAAGACGGAAGATCGCGAGCCCCGGGGACGCGGCGGGCAGCGGCGGCAAGGTAAGTGCTTTTAAATTATGTGATTCTTTTATTTCAAAGTATTTAGGGAGGGCGGGAGGGAGGCGGGTGGCGGGGCTGGCGGCCAGTGGTGTTTGCGGAGTGGGGCTACGCGGAGTGCGGAGGTGGGCGTAGTTTCTCGCCCACTTCGCGTAGCTCCGCGAAGCCCCACTCCGCGAACTCCGCCCATCAACCAATCCCTTCACGGTCCCCTGATTCAGAATCAGAGTCCTGCACAGCTCTGGCTAGGAGGTACACCTGGAGCGGGCTCCAAAAGTCCTTCGGTCTGCATCGGACAGGCATCAGGTCAGAATAGATGTTGTATTGATCCTGACAGTATATGAGGTCAGCCAACCAATCCTGAAAGCGCAGCACCCTGCCACGACCCCAGCAACAAGCAACCCTACGCCTAGCCAGCAGCAGGGCCACGTCAACAAATCTACGGTGAGAGGCAGGCACGTCCTTAGAGTAGCCCAGCAACATCACTAAGGGGTCAAATGCTACCCCATCCTCCGCCATAATCTGCAGGGCCTCATGAACCTGAGTCCAATATTCTAATACACCCGCACAACTCCAAGCCAAGTGTAGGAAGTCAGCGCCTTCCGCACGACATCTAGCACACCTGTCTTCTTCCGCTAAATGAAACCGTAGTTTCCTCGCCGGGGTATAATAGTACCTCTGAACAAACTTGTAGTGGATAATTTTAAGGCGACAACTAGAAGAAACATTGGCCGTGAGCCCACAACAGTACTTCCACTGCTCGTCGGTAATAGGAGCACCCAACTCGGCAACCCACTGCTCGCGCACCCGATTGGCCGGGACCGAACGCTGTCTGCGAATAGCCCCGTATAATTTCAACACCAGGTGTCGTCCATCTGAAACCAACAGCACGTGGAGGGGGAGGGTAACCTCAGGCTCCGAAGGGAAATCTGAAAGCAGAGCACGCATGCCCTGCCGTAAGCGGATGAAATAGAACAGCTCTAGAGGGGAGGAAGCAGCCGCTCCAAAGAAATGAGCTTGCGTACGGAAGGCACCCTCATGAAACAAGTCGCCCCACGTGAGGATGCCCAGACGCTTACACATTCGTTGAAACCCCGTTTCCAACAACAGCGACAGATCAGGATGATAAGACAGAGGCAGAGCCGGCGAATAAAGAAAGGAGACGCCCAGCAATTGAGCCACCCGCTTCCAAGCATCCACTGTGCACGTCACAGTCGTGCGAGGCGTCTCCACGTCGGACACCTTGCCCAAAACCATCCCCTCCAGTGGGAGCGGGTGGGCAACCCAATGTTCAGCAGCAATCTGGGGCATGAACGGCGTGGGGCGCATCCAGTGATAAGCGTAATGCGCCTGAGCGCTGAGATAATAAAGCTCGAAGTCAGGGACGTCGAATCCGCCATCAGCATAGGGCAACGTAAGGGTAGCCCAAGCCACCCGTGGCTGCCTGCCCCCCCAGAACAACCGCAAGAGCTCAGAACGGAGCCTGCGAAAGAAATAAGCACCAGGATGATACGGAAGGTTTTGAAAGAGGTAAAGAAAGCGGGGTAAAACTACCATCTTGATAAGGGACGCCCTACCGGCCATGGAAAGAGGCAAGGACATCCACCTGGTGACATCATCTGCAAGTTTGGTAATAGCCACCCCATAATTAAGCCGAACCGATTCTTCTCTGTCCAAGGACACGACAATGCCAAGATAACGCAACTCCGAATCACACCATTCCAGAGGGTAGTCAAGGGGAAACCTAGCTACAGCAGCAGTGAGGGGGAAAAATTGAGACTTCCGCCAGTTAATATGGACACCGGAGACCCCCCCAAAAGCGACCAGCTCTCGTAAAAGCGAATTAAGGTTGTTCTCAGGGTCCTTGACATAGAGTGTAACATCATCGGCGTATAAAGAAATACCGACCTGCCGCTGAAGACAATTAAAGGCGCTCTGCTGGTGAAACTGCCGAATCCTGCAGGCCAGTGGTTCAATGGCTATAGCAAACAGGAGGGGCGAAAGGGGGCATCCCTGTCGGGTCCCTCTCGTAAGAGGGAACGAGGGGGATAGCACCCCATTCACCACCACCCTCGCCATCGGATCAGTGTATAAGAGCTTAACCCACGAGATGAAGATCCTGGGGAAACCCATTCGACAGAGAACATCAATAAGATAGCCCCACTCAACAGAGTCAAACGCCTTAGTGGCATCGAGAAAGATGGCGGCGACCGGGACAGTAGGAGCAATGGTGGACACAAGCGAAAACAAGGTGCGAAGATTGTGGGAGGTAGCACGGCCAGGCACAAATCCCGACTGGTCAGGCAGCACAATAACGGGCATGAGTTCGGCTAGTCTCACTGCCAATACCTTCGCGAGAATTTTGACATCGCAGTTGAGCAACGAGAGGGGCCTATAAGAGCCCACATCCAACGGATCCTTACCCGGCTTAAGCAGCGACGTAATGGCGACCTCGCGCATGGAGCCCGGCAGACGCCCCTCCTCCAGGGACTCCTCAAAAACCTCACGGAGCACAGGGGCCATGGTGTCCACATAACACTTATAAAATTCAGCAGGAAGGCCATCCAGACCGGCGGCCTTCCCATTAGACAGAGACATGATGGCATTCCTAACCTCCTCCACCTCTAGGGGCCTGCCTAAGAACTCCCAATGACCATCCGATAACCAACAAAGTGCCAGCTCATCAAGAAATCCGCCGTATCGAGTCTCACCCGTCTGCTGTGTCGTGTAAAGGTGTGTATAATGGTCAATAAAAGTACGCTGGATCTCCGAAGTGTCTCGACAGCGAGTGCCATCCGGTGACATCAATTCCAGCACGTCAGACCCATGCCTTGGATGTCTAGTAAGGGCAGCGAGGACCTTACCGGGTCGCTCCCCTTCACAGTATCGCCTCGCCGTCCAGTATTTCCCCCTATGCTTAGCCTCTCTAGCAGCCTCCTCCTCATATTCGGAGAGCTTAGTACGGAACTGCGCCAGAAGATCGGGATCAGAGTCAACCTGCATCCTGCGTTCTAAGTCTCGCAAGTCAGCTTCCAAGCCCTCGAGGGTCCGAACAATCAGCCGAAGTACTCCACAACTTTTAGAAATAGTGACACCCCGGATAGTAACCTTGAACGCCTCCCAGATGACCTCAACGCTGTCCACAGAGCCTTTGTTCCTAGGGAAGAACGCCTCTACCTCCACACCAAGCTCCTCCTTGAACACCGGGTCAAGCAAAGCAGTCGGAAACAGACGCCAAGGTGGGCGCGGCCTATGCAACCCGGGGACGGATAGAACAACCTTCACCGGACAGTGATCAGAGTACGTCCGAGCCAGATGTGTAGCCTCCCGTAGGCCAGCTACCAGCCCCCTAGAGAGAAACACATAATCCAGTCTTGCCCACGAACGAGCATGTGTGGTGTAATGAGTGCCCTCCTTGGTGGCAGGGTGGGTGTGCCTCCAGCTATCGACCAACCCGGCCTCTTCCACAATCCCCCGCAACACTTCTCTGGCCTGTACATTATACTGAGGGCTCCCCTCCGATCTGTCCGACTGGGCATGAAATGCAAGATTGAAATCACCTCCCCACACAATGTAAGTGGCATCCACAGCAAGAACATGACCCCACAAAGTGACAAAAAAAATTGGCGTATCGACATTAGGAGCATAGCAATTAACAAACAATACAGTGGTCTGCCCAAGCCGCCCCCACAGTAGCACATAGCGCCCCTCAGGGTCCCCAACAAATCCCAGTTCCTGAAATGCGAGCGATCTTTTAACAAGGATAACAACCCCCCGAGCATAAGAAGAATAGGAAGCAAACCTCCTGGCCACAGCCCACCTCCCGCCAAAGTTGGGGGAAGGAGCGGGACGCAGATGCGTCTCCCGGAGGAGAGCAACATGAATAGCATGCCTGTCCAGGTACTGGATCACACTACGACATTTCCTGGCATCATTAAGTCCCCGTACATTCCAGGACAGAATCGATATCTGATCTATAACAGCAGTCGACATTACCCAGTTTCAGGGCCCCACGGGACCCAATAAGCAAATACAGGGCATCCAACTACCAGCAACAGCCAGAAACAGGTCCACACCCTAGGGCGCAGACACCCCCCCACAGACACTCCGCACATTCCCCAGCCATCTCCGAACCAATCAACCAAAACCACAATGACCCCCCCCCAACCAAACCATCCATGCAACAAGCACTCAGAACATACTGCACGCCGCACGCCACCAATCCATCTCACGCGACCCACAACTCGCACACGTGTTCCTCTTGCATAGCGCATCCCATCACGTGGCAGCCTAAGATGGCGGCCAGTGCACTCGGGCCCAAGATGGACGGCAGTACGGACCACATGATCAGTGCCGCCAGATAGAGAAATGAACCAGCCTAGATAGCGGGCACAGCACCACACCCGCGCACCCAGACAGCAGCAGCACCTATCATACCGACCCAGAGATCCTGGGCAACCAAACATGGACAGCTTCACTCCCGCCCCATCCACCCACCTGAGACCACCCCAACAATCAGGCCATACGCGTCCCCACCCCCCCCCATTCCCCAACACACATCCAGTCAAACAACAAAGGACTAGAATCCAAACCAAAGGTACACATGGGGCACACCCTCCGGGGAACCTTCCAGAGGTGCACGATACCACTCCCTCACGCCACGCCAGTGTCCGCGCCAACAAGTGTCAGTCGGCCCCAGGCGCCGCGCGGGGGGGTGGGTGCCCGGAGCGCGACATCAGATAGCACCATCCCGCGGTGCCACACCGACCCCAGGAAACAACACGCACTCACGCAGCACATGAAAGACATGACCCCCCGCACCAACAAAAGTAAAAGCGGGCAATAGGAAGGCCGCAAATGCGGAGAAGGAAGGCAGTAGAACACAATATGAAAGATACACGACCAGAACACTCCAAAAACAGGAAAAAGAGAGACAAAGTCCAAAGTCACCACAATCAGGCGACCTCCTCCTCAGCCGCCGAATGTTCGTCCTCAGGGTCTCGATCGCCTCCCCGATCCGCAGCTGCTCGCTCGCGCTGGAGGCGCTTCGCAAAATCCTCAGCATGCTGTGGGTTGGTGAAGAAATGTTGTTTAGCCTGGTGCGTCACTCTAAGTTTAGCAGGGTACAGCAAGGCGTAGTCCACTTGTAGTTCCCGAAGCTTCTTCTTCACCCCCAGGAACTTACGACGCTGATCCTGCACCATCGGCGTGAAGTCGGGGTACATGGTGAAAGACACCCCTTCGAAAGAGAGGGCCCTGTTAGTGTGGGCGGCCTGGAGGGCGGCGTCCCGGTCACGATAGTTCAAAAGGCGCGCAATGATGGGGCGTGGTGCAGCCCCAGAGGCCGGCCGGGGTCCCAGTGTCCGATGCGCTCTCTCAACGATGAACTGGGATGAGAACACTTCCGCCCCAACGGCGCCCACAAGTAGCCTCTCCACATAAGTCTCCATTTTGCCCACATTCGTGGATTCCGGCACACCTACAATGCGCACGTTGTTGCGCCTGCTCCTCGCCTCCAACTCCTCATTCTTAGCGGCAATGACACGCAAGATATTGTCCATTCTCGCCAGTTGGGTGGTATGGGTGGCCGCCGTGTCATCATGGTCCGAAATGCGCTGTTCCGCCGCCGTCAAGCGCTCCTCGTGCACGTCCAGCTTCTGGACAACCGCATCCATGCGCGACGATATCTTGTCCACTTTGTCCACTATCGTGGCAAACCCCTGCCTCATCTCCTGCATCATTTGGGCAAAGTCCGGTGGCGGCGGCTGCGGGACACTATCAGCGACATTCGGGGGGGGGGGACCGCGAAGTTCCGGCGTCCTGGAGCAAACGCGTCGCCCGCCTAGCCCCTCCAGAGTCAAAGGACAATTTGGATTGTTTAGTGTCCGGCTTCCCCATAATGGTGCGCTAGTGACGTGATGGGGGACAAAAAGCAAATAGGATCGAAAGCGGACCAAGGGTACGGCCAAAAAACAAAAGGCTCGAATCGTGGGGGCACGAGCAGGCCAGCGCGCCCCGCCACTCCCAACTACGAGAGAATGGCCGTCCCCACTCCCAGTCCAAAGGAGCGAGCCCCCAGAAACCAAGAAGAAGATCCGTTGCGCCTCCGTGAGCAATGGTATCCGGGCAGGCAGATGCAGGAGCCAAGAGATAAGTCCGACAGCAAGGAAGAGCCAAACGGCTTGCCCGGCCAGCAAGCGGGCCCCGATGAAGAGGGGCGGAGCAAGGCCTACACCCCACGTGCAGAGCCCCGGACTGGCATGAGCAACGACGCCGGGCCAGGGGGCATCAGACTTCCAGAGCGCAAGTCGGGGAAACTTGGGGTCCCCGTAACTTCGGCCAGCAACCTCCAAATGGCCCAGGAGTTGGACCGTGGGTAGTGAGTCGGTATCCCAGTAGATCCGTGGGGTCAGATCAGGGCGCAGCGATGGTCAACAGGATCCCTAGGCGGATAATAGCTCCGGGCAGCGGGAGCCTCACGACAGTGCGGCCATTCCGCAGTGCGCCCTCTAGCGCCCCCTACAATGCAAGATAGTTGCATAAGATGACTGAAGCCACAATTCTGGCTTCACTGCGTAGCATATTGAAAATGCTTCGATTCTGAACTGCTGGGACTGTCACCAAAATATGTTGAACATTGTATTAAGTGTCTCCCTTCTATGAGTGGCAAGCTCAACAGCAATTGGGGCAATTATACTAATCAACTTCCGCAACAGACAGACAGGTCACCTGCACGCAGCCAGGTGCCGAAACCAGAAAGAGGGAGCCCTTTGGAAACGGAATAGCCACGCACAATCCCTGCGTTGGAGACAAAATTGACCTTGTTGCACTGCGAAAGAGGCACATGCGGAGACAAAATAACTATTATTTGCAAAACAGGGCCTGTCTGTGACTTTTGTCTATATTAGGACAAAATATGAACCATGCTATTATCACTGATCGAGTCTGTGATGTCATATTCGCTACCTCTGGCGTATTTCTCCTATTTGCCATATATGACTGATACTGCACTCTCATTCTATGCTTTGTGTGATCTTTGCCCCCTTAAGTGTGAGCAGAGCCCCGTGAAGTATACTTGGCTTCGTGGCCGATAATGCACAAGTAAAGGTGAGAAAGTAGAAACCATACTTGCCGAGCCCCGGCCAGAACCGACAACCATTTTGCCAATTGCCATCAGTAGCGCATTCAATAATAAGACATTGAGAAGGGCCACATGCATAACTCCTGGTGGCCGAAGGACCTTGTTGGCCAAGCAGCGAAATCTTCACTCGATGCCATAATACGAAACAAACTTCTCACAGCGCACGCCACCCAGGCGCCAAACAGGACACCAAGATTTACTCCGAACATCCCAACACCAAAGGAAAGGCACCCCAGGCCGTGCACCTATGCCTGGTGTAGGGGAGGTGCTCGAATGATTTGGATGGTGTAGGTGTGAAATTCTCACTACCGGGGCAAGCAATGTAATTGTGAGTGATAATAACTTAGAGAGGGAACATATTGAAAACTGTTTGCGCTGTTATGCTAGGGGAAGCTGGCGCATTACCGGGCCCTTGCTGCCCATATCTGAGTGGCAACCCAAAGTCCCAGGGCTAAATAGTACCCCTTGGGCCAGGAAAGAGTGGTCAAATTTGGAGCTTCCGTACACCCAAGTACACAGTCGCTAAATCAAATCAGCCTCGCAACACTCACTTCCATCAAAGGACGATGCCCAACTTGACTTGCCAAGAAAACACTGGATGACTTGGTATGATTCTTGCACTCAAGTTAAGCAGATGGAAGGATTAAAACATTGAACCTACTTGACCTTGTCATAATACCATGTAGCGGCTGGTGCCTACAGCGGTGTAAACTGACCACCCCACCCAAAACAGCAGTCCGCGGTCCAAAACACGATCGCAAAAAACGCTGGCTACAACACCAAATAGGAAACTCAGCCCCATGCTGTCCTACGTGTATATTCCAAACAAAACTAATCAGGCCTGCGTATAACAGACATTCTCTAGCATGCACATCAAAATTCGGCTATCCTCACGCTCAGCTGCTTCTAACTGCTCTAGCCTCCGAAGTCCAACGTGATAACTGCTTTGTGAGATAAATTCTGGCGTAGACACCTAAACCCATCATTGTTGGGACACCCTTTGTCTAAGACACATCTTTTAACTCCTCCTGACATGAACTTACTGCCGGAGGCAGGTGTAATAGACCTTAAACTACAGCGGCCCTCCGTAGGGATATAATTAGCCAAGACCCATTAAGCCGTCGTGGGTAGGCGTCAAGGTAAATGGGTCTATGTCACAGTGCAACATTCAAACCAGACCAAATATTTGCCCAGATTTTGATTGACAAAACATTCGCGCAACCGCTTCAATGTTTCTATCATGTGAGAAGACTTACGTTTTTTAAAGGGGGCCTCGAAATGCATCTCTATCGGGCTCTTTTTTGTGCCCTGGCACAGGCGGTTCATTTTTTCCAGACTGTAGTGACAGCACGGGAAAGGAAATCCTTTCAAGAGAGTATTTACTACTTAGAACATGGCAATAACATTATATATCTGATGGGCATAAGCAGCATTTCTTGTGTCCCCATATACCAGCCTCACAGTGTCATGCTGATGCATTTTGCTTTAAATATCTTCATCATCATGTCTGCCAGCTTGGTGCTCAATCATCTTGCAAAACCTCTCAGGGCTCAACAGGCCTTATTAAAAATATTTTTTCTGTTCTCAACAGCCTTGTTCCATAACCCATCTTTGTCGAATAGGACACCGAGGTAAGAAAAGGTATCAGTGGAACTAATCTTTGTTTCATTTATTTTTTATATTTCTGAGTTTCTTGCTATTCTTATCACACTTCATAAAACAAGTTTCCAATTAGTTAACTGAGAGGCCCAATTTCTGCATGCTCTCGACAAAGTTAGTGAGCAATGACTGTAAAGCCAGGGGGCTGCGGGCCATAAGGACCATGCATCAGCGTAGAGGGGGCGTGTACCTATTTGTGGGAGATCTTTACAGGTGGCCACAAGTTCCTCTCCTATGCTATTTATATATAGTGAAAACAGGAAGGGGGCCAGGATACATCCCTGTCTCACCCCTCTCTGCACGCCAAAGGATTCAGTGCATTTTCCAGTGTTGCCATATTTTACCTTGGCACTACACCCCGTGTATAGATCTCTCAGAAAGGGAATGATTGGCCACTCCACCAACACACCTTTCAATTTTAGCCAGAGCTTGGCATGTTATATGCAGTCAAACGCCGATGAAAGATCACCGAAGGCCAAGTAAATCATTCCCTTTTTAATCCGAACGTATTTACCAATGAATATGTTAAGAATGAGACTCTGCTCTATTGTTCCTAACCCAGGTCGAAAGCCATATTGCAGGTCTGACAATTTATCGTGGATTTCGGCCCACTGCTGTGATCTTTCTAAAATTATACATCGAGCTATCTTTGCTAGGGAATCAATCAAGAAGATTGGCCTATACCAAGCTGGGTTTAGGCTGTCTCCTTTTTTAAAAATGGGTACAATGATTGATTCTCCCCAAGATGGGAGGAAGCCTACTATACAACAGGACCAGAGTACTTTAGTCAACAGAGGGCCCCATAAATTGATATTGTGCTTATACAGGTCAACTGGAATGGCGTCTGGTGCCTTACTGTTTTTTGCTAACTTGGATCGCATTACTAACTTCCTCCAAGGTAAAAGGTTGGATGGACAAAGTTTGGGAAACGGTTGCAATCTCATTATCCGTTTGTCCCCGCTATTGTGGATTTGTTGTGGCCGGTGCGGTAGATACCAACAAAATGGCTAATCCATTCATTCACCAAGATTACATTTCGATTTTAGGAGACACATCTGTCCTCCATGGTGAGAAGTTAATTATCTTCCAGAATGCGGTCATCATTCCTAGCCACAGCCTCCTGCAGAGATTACCAGGCAGTCTCTCATAAGTGTAATTTCCTCCTCATTACTACTTTTTTGTATTCTACTCTGCATTGGTGTACCTCGCTATTACTCCTTGGTGTATTATGCAACGCCTCCTTCAAGCGCTTGTGGGCTTTGCTGCAAAGAACGTCAAACCACCCTTTTTGTCTCTTTTTTGTCTTCTCTCTAGTAGCAAAGAGACTCTACTTTACATCCTTTGAAATGGCCAGAATGAACGGGATGATTTCAGAAGAGGGTGTATTCTCGTTTAAACATACATCAAAGTCTCTTTGTTATTGGATAATAGGTGTTTAAGGATTTTTTTTATTTATCTGTGTCCAACGTTGAGTATGGCCATTATGCTGTGCCAGTTAAATCGCCTCTACCTGTGGTATAACCTTATCATGACTATATTTGTCTTTGGTCCAGGCCAGCACTCCCCAGCAGCTCCGGCTAGCAGTTCGATCCGCTCCAGTCCCGGGCCCCCTCCTCGAGCAGTGTTCGCGCCGGCAGAGCGCCTCAGGTGGTCTTTCTCCTCTTAGCATACCTACTGTTTTCTGTCTGCATTCTAAACCCCTCACTCATTTTATTTGATTGGCCTGTGTGTTCTTACTGTATAACTGTTTTCACTGTATTTACTGTTTATTCTTCTCTTGTGCAATCTTCCTGGTGCTGCCCCCCAGCGACCCCGCCCCCTGACACATCTCAGCTCCCGCCACCCTACCTCTGGTCCAGCCGCCCTACTTAATGCCGACTGCTACGCGGTGGGCGAGCCGCTGGCGCGCTGAAGACACGCCTAATGCAAGCCCGCATCCGCCATCGTCCCGACAAGCGCCAGGACCCCTGGTTCTCTGAGACCTCACCGCTATGAATCAACCACCCTCCACGCACTCAACTCCGGAAGACATGCCCACTGCACAAGATCCTTGCCGAACACCACCCATGGGCAGTTTTCATGCAGACCCTGACTTAAATCCTTCACCATCGACGGAGCCCCCGCGAACCCTGCAGAAACACCCAATACACACACCACCAAAACCCTGTCTTGCATCCTGCTCAACGTACTCTCCCTGCACGACACACCATTGAGCTCTGGGACCTACTCGACACCCTCTCGCCCGACGGCGCCTACTTTACGGAAACCTGGACCAACGCTAACTTCGGTCCTGACCTCGCAACAGCCATCCCTGATGGCTACAAGATCCACCCAGGATGAGGACTTGCCATCACACACAAGAGCCACGTCCGACTCTCCACATCCAGCATGATTGACACCCACTCTAGCACAAAACATCTCCACTTTTAGATCCGGACAAGCCCCAGGACCACTCTTCGCAGCAATCTCATCTACAGACCGCCAGCACCTCGCACCCACCACGCAACCACCATCTCAGAGCTCGCCGCACCCCACGACATCAACATCACCTCCACAGACTAAATTTTACTAAGGGACCTCAACTTCCACCTCAACAATGGCAAAGACCCCAACTCCACCAATCTCCTCGACAACCTCGTCAACCTAGGGTTGAAGCAGCTCGTCAACACACCCACCCACAGAGCGGGTCACACCATCAACCCCATCTTTGCCGGAGAAACAAACATCTGGTTCTGCCACACCCCCCAGCCCCTCTGGACTGACGACCACTGCATCCATTTCATCTTCAAAATCACCACCGCACCCAAACCTGCACCATGGCCGCCACAACGGAACTGGAGCAAGGTCACAGAGGAGCACCCCAACACCACCCTCTGAAATTTCGCCCCATAGCGTCGACCGTCACCAACGACGCAGTCAGGGAACTTCACCTTTGGATCTCCTGTTGCGCAGACCAGCCCGCACCCCTCCGCCCCGCCAAACAACGGCCGCTGAAAGCCGCATGGTTCACCACAGAACTTCAGGAAGCCAGGCGCACCTGCAGACGCCTAGAGAAAACGTGGAGAAACCTGAAAACCACGAAACGACCACAGGTGCACCCTGAAGGAATACCACCAGCGCATAGGAGACACCAAACTGGCCTTCATAAGAGACAAAGTCCAGACCAACGTGACCAACGCAAAGGAACTGTTCAACGTCATACAGCAGTTCGTGAAACCCACCTGTGAAGCCACAGACATCACACCTTCCCAGGAACTCTGTGACAGACTCAGCTTCTACTTCCATCCTAAAATCAAGGGCCTCTACGACAACTTCAACGAACCAACGACAAGCACCACCCCCAACTCACCACCGCCGATAAGCTGACCATCACGTCCTGGGATCCCGCTACCATCAAACTAATCACAGCGACCATGAAGAAAACCCACTCAGGAGCCCCAACAGACCCCTGTCCATCGCACATCTTCCACAGAGCCACCACCGTCATTGCACCCGAGCTAAGACGCACCATCAACGCCTCCCTCAGATCAGGCATCTGCCCAGATGACTGGAAACGGGCGGAGGTAAAACCCCTCCTCAAAAAACCATCACCGACCCAACAGACCTGAAAAACTACCGGCCCATTTCTCTTCTCCCCTTTGCGGCCAAAGTCACAGAGAAACTCGTGAACGCACAGCTGACCGCCTTCTTAGAAGAAAACTCCATCCTGAACGCCTCCCAGTCTGGGTTCCGCAGCAACCACAGCACAGAGATCGCCCTCCTCACCGCCACTAACGACATCCGCATACTACTCGACCAGGGACACACCTCAGCCATCGTCCTTCTGGACCTCTCTGCAGCCTTCAACACCGTCTCTCATCGCACTATTGCAGCCCGACTGCTCGACGCAGAAATACAAGGAGCCGCCCTCGACTGGATCCAATCCTTTCTCTCTGGCAGAGCCCAGAGGTTCCGACTCATTCCCTCCCTTCCTCTCCAAACCCACAGAAATCAACTGCGGAGTACCCCAGGATCATCACTCAGCCCCAATCTTTTCAACATCTACATGGCCCCCCTCGCTGCCATAGTCAGACAGCATGGGCTCAGCATCGTGTCCTATGACGACTACACCCCAGCTCATCCTCTCGCTCACAAAGAACCCCGTAGACACCAGGCTCTGTTTCCAGGAAGGTATGAAGAACGTGGCCGCCTGGATGAAGGACAGCTGCCTGAAGCTAAACTCGGAGAAGACCGAGGTCCTCATCCTCGGACCCTGCACCTCTGCCTGGGACAACACATGGTGGCCCTCCACCCTAGGGAGCCCACCCACCTCTACAGACCACGCTTGGAACCTCAGCATCATCCTCGACTCCTCCCTACCCATGAACCGCCAGATCAACACCCTCACATCCACTAGTTTCAACTGCCTCCACATCCTCCGTAAAACCTTCAAGTAGATCCCCCTAGACCGCAGAAGGACCATCACCAACGCACTCATCACTAGCCGATTGGACCACGGCAACGTCCTCTATGCCGGAATCAATAAGTCTCTCCTGCACAGGCTCCATACCACCCAGATCGCCACAGCCAGACTCATCCTCGAGACACCGAGCCATGAGCACATGACCCAACACCTACGAGGCCTCCACTGGTTCCCCGTCAAGAAGAGGATCACCTTCAAACTCCTCACCCACGCCTACAAATCCCTCCACAACATCGGACCCAAATACCTCAACAAGAGAATATCCTTCCATGCACCCAAGAGGAACCTCCGCTCCTCCGACTTCACCCTGGCAGAGGTCCCCCGTATCCGCAGACACAGAACCGGCGGGAGAGCTTTTTCCTACATCGCGGCCAAAACCTGGAACGAGTTCCATGTGAAGATCAGATGCTCCCCGACCCTGCACAGGTTTAAGAAGGACCTCAAGACCTGGTTCATTCAACTGATCCGGAGCTGCCCCCCCCCCCCTAGCGCCTTGAGACCCTCACGGGTGAGTAGCGGGCTTGACAAACTCCTGATTGATTGATATTTTAAAAAGGTGCGGTCGATAGTTAAAGGATCAGTGGGAAGTGATCGTTTAATGAGATGAAATGTGTTCAAAAGTTAAAAATAAAGTTGGCTCAGTGATTTGACAATAAAACATGGTCAATGATGCTGTTGTTAGAGGACTCATTAAAAGTTTCCTTTCGATACGCATAGGGTATTGAGATTTAATTTCCAAATGATAAGTCATATTTAAGTATTAATCAATTTTTTCATCTTCATATATACTATGTGTAAAGTGTGAATGCTCTATATCCTCCATGTATGTCATTCCACAAATTTTTCCTGACAGAGCATTACATTGACGTTTATTAAAATCCCCCTGATAGAATTGTGATGTACTTTTTATTACCAGCAATAATACGTTCTAAGTCGTTATTTATTTCCTGTAAGACTTCAGTTATTACTTCCATAGTGGCATTGTTATAGAAGATGATTATCGCTAGACTGACACGTCCTTTCTATTGCATACCATTAATTGGAAGTATGGATTATCTGTGATAAATACGATATTAGTAAATTGTAACGTGTTTACCACATAAGTGCACAGACCCCCCCCCCCCCCCCCTTTTTCTTGCCATGAGATGACGGTATGGTCGGTCTAAAGTATATCCTATACCCGTTTGTTGGACTTGGCCCATTTTGGCTAAAGTTCCCTAAACTTTTTGCCTTCCCCTAGACCTTTTGTTTTACATGGATGCTTTGGGATCTTTGCCACTGCTGATCAGTATCAAAGTGCAATTGCTACCTGTATAAAGTGTTATGGTAATTGGTTGTCCATAATTGGTATGTTTGCCTTACCAGTAAAGTCCCTAGTAAAGTGCACTATGTGTACCAGGGCTGGTAATGCAAATGCTACTAGTGGGCCTGCAGCACTAATTGTGCCACCCACACAATTAGCCCTAAAGAGAGAACTCAGGCCTGCCACTGCAGTGCCTGCACACAGTTTGCAAACTGCCATGTTGTCCTGACAAGTGCACCCACTTGCCAGGCTTTCCCCTTCCCTTTCTTTGCACATCAGACACCCCTATGATAGGCCTAGGGTACCTCCCTGGGCAGGGTGCAGTGTTTGTGAAAGGTAGGACATGTACTGAGGTGTGTACCATGTCCTGACAGTGAAATACTCTCCATTCTTTTTTTCACTGTTGCAAGACCATTTTGACCATAGGACAGAATGGGGAAGGCTGTTCAATATGTTTGCAGCATATCTTCCCATAGGCTTAAGATGGAGAGGTGAAGTTTAGTTTGCTGAACTCATAATTTAAAAACACCTCTTTTTGTGAAGGTGGTTTTTGCATTGTGTGTTTAGAAACCACACTTTTAGAAGTGGCTGTTTTTTGTGTTCTAACAATTCTGTGTGTCTCTGCCTGGTTGTGGATTGACTGTCTGGATTTGAAAGTGATAGGATCTGGGAAATGTCTTGACCCAGGGTAGGAGGTGAGGCAGGAACAGGTTGACCTGCATCTGGAGTGTAAGGGGGAGGAGTAGCCCCTAGAGGTGAAGAGGCCTGGGCTGCTGCCACAAAACAATGGCTTTATCTCCTGCTGAGTGATTGAGGACCTAGACCCCCACTATCAAAGGAAGATTTCACTGGCAGGGAGACACCCAGAACTGGTTTGGACAGGGGTCAGTGCCCCCTGAACACAAAGGCTTCAAAGACATTTAGGGGTATAACTATGAGAGCTGAAACCCCTGGACTTTGGACTGATCAAGACTGAAAAAGATTGAAACTACTTTGTGGTCAAGAGGAACCTCTGCCAAGGAAGAAACAGCTGCAGCAACTGAAGTAAAGGACTGACCTTTGCTGTGTTTTCTGGGGCTAGCCTGTAGTATGCTGATTTAACCAAGGAATGGCTAAGGGACCTTGCTGTGTGCTGTGTCCCCCTGCTTGAAAGGACTTTGCTGTGTGCTGTGTCCTGAGGTAACTTGTCCCCAAGGGCCCGAGGAGAGCTGGTTACCTGTTGTGGAAACTCAGGAACATAAAAGTTTCCAAGTGTGTCTCAGCGACGCTGTGTACGTGTGCTTTTTGCAGCCTGAGATCTTCGTAAGAACTTTCCCGTGATCGTGTGCACCTGGTGTCCAAGTGAGTCTCACCGACCCTGTGTGCGTGTGCTTTGTGCAGCCTGAGACCTTCGTGAGGATTGCCTTGTGATCATGTGCACCCGGAGTCCAAGTGAGTCTCAGCAACGCTGTGTGTGTGTGCTTCATGCAGCCTGAGACCTTCGTGAGGATTGCCCAGTGATAATGTGCACCCAGAGTCCAAGTGAGTCTCAGCAACGCTGTGTGCTTTGGCTTCGTGCAGCCTGAGACCTTCGTGAGGATTGCCCTGTGATTGTGTGCACCCGAAGTCCAAGGGAGTTTCAGCGACCCTGTGATCATGTGCACCCGGAGCTCAAGTGAGTCTCAGCGACGCTGTGTGTGTGTGTGTGTGCCCTGTTGCAGCCTCAGACCTTTGTGAGAAATTGCCCTGTGACTGTGTGTCCCTGAGCAGTCTTTTCCTCTGCTTTGATCAACAGCTTGACCAGAAGCTCTGTGATCTTCATTGCCATCAGCCAGGCAACCCCAGAGCAGCTGTGAGGATTCACCGCCTGCGACCCGAGCCTGCTTTTGCTAAGGAGAGACCTCGAACCATCACCGTCGGGGGTCCGAGTTCCACTGCCCAAGATCAACGAAAAATGCCTCCATATTGCCCCTATTAAAGAAGCAGAATTTAGTTCCAAAGGTTTGTAATAATTTCAGACCGATTTCCAGACTTCCGGTACCAGCCAAAATAGTGGAAAAAGTCATGAACACCCAACTTAACCCTTTCCTAGAAACCTTGCATAGCCTTAATCGCACGCAATACGGGTTTCGGGGTGGGCACAGCACGGAATCGGCCCTGTTGAAATCCACAGACAAGATTAGAGTTAGTATAGATCAGGAAGGACATGCTGCACTGATAATCTTGGATCCCTCTGCGGCTTTCGACACGGTCCATCACAGTCGTTTGATGGACAGGCTGCATGAGATCGGAGTAGAAGGGGCAGCCTGGAGGCTGCTTAAATCCTTTCTCTCTGATAGGGTTTAAATGGTGACATTGGGGAGCTATACTTCCAAACCCTTCTCGCTATCCTGTGGGGTCCTTCAGGGATCCTCTATCAGTCCGACTTTATTTAATGTATATGTGGCTCCATTGACTCCTCTAATCGAATTGTTCGGGTTCAATTTGACGTCATACGTAGACGACACACAAATTGTGGTGTCGCTGCTTCCGGACAAGCCACATGATACAGCTTCCCGTTTTCAGGATTGCTTATCAGCCGTAGGTGGGTGGATGAATCAAAACTGCTTGAAACTCAATTCAAGTAAAACGGGGGTGATCCTCTTCGGCAACAATGCAAATTTCTGGTCCGCCAGCTGGTGGCTGGCAGAATTGGGTCCTCTTCCTCAACCAGTGTCAAAAGTAAAAAACCTGGGAGTTTATATAGACAATAAACTTTGCCTTAAGGACCAGGTGAATGCCGTTATTTCTTCCACCTCTTTTATCATAGGGTCCTGTAAAAAAAATCCTTCCTCTTCTTCCTTCGGCCAGTCGAAAAACCATTGTCACGGCACTAGTCATGTCAAAACTGGACTATTGCAATGGCATGTATTTGAACATGCAACAGGGCCTGTTAAGAAAACATCAGCTCCTGCAGAACACGGCAGCCAGATTATTGACGAAAACACCTAAATGTGCGTCAATCTCAGCAGATTTAAAGAAGCTACACTGGCTGCCCGCAAAAAGCAGGTCTGTAGTAAGGCTCTGTGCATAGTTCATAAATCTCTTTATGGGCTTAGCCCTCAATATCTTAGACAAAAACTTCACCGGTATGTGCAGAGGAGAGCCCTGGATTTATCAGAAGCAAAATTGGTCCAGGTTCCTCGGGTTAGAAGAGCTAACTGGGGAGGCAGACGCTTTATGCTTGGAGCATCTAAGGCTTGGAATGAGTTACCATTGCCTATTAGACACATCTCGAACCATCTAGAATTGAGGAAAACAGTAAAAACCTGGCTGCTCCAATCCTTGTAAACATGGTTATCTCCCGCTTGGTCATACCTCAGTCTGGACACCAATTGTTAAGCGCCAGGACACCCATTGGGTAACAGTGCGCTCTATAAATGGCAATAACATTAACATTAACATTAACGAAGGCACATCGGAGGCCCAAGCCGCGAGGAGAGGAGAGTGAGATCGTACTCCCCAGGTAACACTCAGCGAGCATCTGTGTGTCGCCGCCTGTTGCGGGGTGCGGGCTACGAGAGAAACACTCTCTGCCTTTCCCATCTTTGCAGCGAGAGCCTCTGCTTAAGTTCATATCACGGTCCGTACTTTCCAAGGAGCGGCAGTACTGGGGCCCGAATGTGGAGCTGCACTTTGTTTTCCATCATAACAGTGTTGGGGGCATATTTTGTCAGTAGCTGACCGTGTGTCAGAAAGAGTGGCCTAGAGACCATCCAGAGCACCGCGATCGGTGCAGGAGTATATTATTCTTGCATTATGAACTGCCTGATTGTTGCATTACAAATTGCAATATTTTTGCATTATGAACTGCCTGATTGTTGCATTACGAACTGCATTATTTTTACATTACGAAATGCCTGATTCTTGCATTACGAACTCCATAGCATTGCATTAGGACTGCATTGGATCATCGAGAATGGCTCATTAATTCTGCAAGAACCTACAAGGGCTTGGTGGCCTAATAACCGGCAAGGTGAAATATTACAAATACGCATATGTTGGATTTTTATGGTGTGGTCTCATCGTATATCTTTTTTATAAACATATAATAGTTTTTTTATGAAACTCATGTGGAGTCCATTTATGGGGTTATCACTGGTTTACTGAGTGTGAATGCAAATACTTTACACATTTGCCTTGGAGATAAGCCTGGCTGCTCGTGCCAAGCTACAGAGGGGGTGAGCAGGGGCTATTTGAAATGGTGTTCTTCCTTTCCCTGACTTAGAAGCAAGGGTCCCTATATGATCTAAGGTACCTAGCTCAGCCAACTAGAGACCCCCAGTTCTAACACCATTCATGTGGATGGCCTCTGTGAGCCATGTCTCTTTAAGGCAAATAATTTGGTGCCTATAAAATCTAGCCATTCTGTGTTCTGCATTTTGTGACGTAAATTCGCCACCTTCCAGAACATACAGCCAAGGGACTCGGTTTTGGTTTGTGCTAGTTTCTGCAAACAATTGTTTGTCATGGGGGCTTGCTCATTACTATTGTCTAAACGGGGGACTATTGTCTCTTTAAATTATCTTCGTTTGATGTCAGTGATGTCATGTAAGTGCTAGTACCAAGTCGAATTTCAATGTCAAAACTATTCTGCCGCTTCTCTTCCCCGCCTTGAGTCAATCAGGCATTGGTACCTGTTATAAATTGGAATTCTTTAAATTAGGGAACTTTGGTCTCTGTTCAAACATGGGCTCTGGGGAGAAATTGTTTCTTATGCATGTTACAAAAATAGCCAAGAGGGAGACAGGTAATACCATTACCGTGAATGCCGGAAGTCCCAGTCCAAGTCAGGACTGCGTCCACCAGCTGGGGAGATCTAAAGTTCAGTATCACAAAGTCACCACTCTGGTTTTTATTCCCTCTCCCTACCCACTTAACTCTCCTTACCATCTTGAAATCATTAAATAGATGGTCAGTTAAACTCATTCTCATGCCCAGCCAATTTAGGGACTTGTTTCTCAACGAAATCCAATTCTCCATACTATTAGTGGGGAGGAAAGGGAAGTTGGTCAGAAAAATAAATAAGTAAATAAAAACGTATGGGGCATGTGCCGGACGTAGATCCAGGAGATCAGCGGTATATTCAACTAGTTCTTCAGGTCGATTAATAGCGGCTGGTGTAGCCACAGCAGCTCTGGTATTGCTACTATTCCTGTTCCTATCTCCTGTCCTCATCATATCCCTCTCCAACCCTCTTACATTTCTGGGGCCTATATTACTACAAGGATGTATGGTAGGTCTTATTGCTGTAATATTGTGAGATGTACCCTCAATAGAAGGGTCGGCTAGTACTTCAGAGGCTGGGAGGGATTCTGTGTTACAGGGGACCTTCTGGTTTTGGCCTGTGGAAAAATCGTCAAGAGTTCCAGACAGGAATTAGCTCTTAAATCGACTTTCATTAGTCTGGATTGTATTGTCCCCATGGTGTCTCTTACTTGCTGATCAAGGGTTTTAAAAGCCTCAGTTAAAGCATCACATTTTCCAATGATTGTGTTATAACTAGGGTCTGAGAGAATAGATGCTGCGCTTATTTCTATTTGGACCGATCCCTGTATTTGGGTACTACCCTTCTTATTCCTAGTCAAATCTCTTCTAGGAATGGTGGTTGTGCAGCGGGATCGGGTTTTTTTAACCGGTTAGGTGGGTGGAGGTGGATTTGGCAGGGGAGACGTAGTCATCTTGATATTGTATACACCCATTTGCCTTATTAATCCCTTCCCCTCTGTTCTCCTTCTTGAATTCCTTCCCAGGTGCGATATCTGTTATGCCTCCAGAAATGCCTCCAGAAGTGTCAGTGACATTTGCTTGTGTCCCCTTCGATATTATGGTGGCTTTTTAGCCCCCTTGCCATTCATTCTCCCTACTAGGTCCCTAGTGTACTATCTCCATGGGTATCAGGGCCGTAGGTAGCGACATATGCTGGCTCTACGGGTAATTCAATTCCCCCACCTGTTCACAGGGTTTCCTCAACAGTAGAGATCTACTCCTCGATGTCTCCCATAGCTCCAGTAATGTACTTTAGTAGGGATGTTTGTGACTTGGCAGGGGAAAGAATTTTTCCTACTGTGGCCAAGTGCTTCTTTTACCCATATTAAATAACCGGTACCTCAGCTATGACGGATCTACAATTGTCCCGGGAATTAGCTCAATAGGATAAACCCAATAAGGTATTTGTTGGTGAAAGGTACAGTTATGGGATTTTCACAGTGTAGCTAGATTAGTGAACCATCCACCCCACCACTGCCCCACAGCCAGTGCTTAATTTGTAAAAAAAAGAAGTGCAGGTGCTGAATATTTTGCCAAGGAGGCCACAGCTCACTTCTTCCTCTGGTGAGCCCCACGTTCAACACTCTCACTGCCTCAGTCTCTATCTTCTAACCTCGATCTGTTGCCTGTACCATAAGTCTTTGCTCTAAGAGTCTATCCTCTCACCTCTTTAATTGTTTTCTATCATCTTTGTCACACCTGGTGTGTTACCTTATTCCCTATATTTCTGATTTGCTCTCTATTCATTCTAGCCCTAACCTTTTTACTCTTCACTTTTATAAATGCTCTGCTCTCTCTCCCCTCGATTTTGGCTCTTTACTATCACTCTTCTGGCAGTGATTAGCTGTGTCTCCGTTTTATCATTTGTCTGCTTTTTTTCCTCTGCCCTGTCCTCTACATCCTTCCATTCCATCTTCTCTCTTCTTAATGCTCTCTTCTTCACATCATGGCTGCTTTCTCTTTGTATCTGGTTTGCTCTCCTTTTCTTCTACTTAGCTCTGTCTTATCTCTCTCCTCTCCTGTTGTTTCTTTCTCCTCTTTACTCCTCCTCTCACTCTCTATAAAGACCTATCCATGAAGTCCCAGATTAGCGCAGTGGTATCATCCTGCTTTTTCCACCTCCGCAGAATTCGAAAGATCTCCAGATTCTTAACCACGGAGGCCTTAACTCTGGCTCTTCTGGTCCTAATCATCTCCCGCATTGATTATGCCAACTCACTTTACGTTGGCATCCCTGCCTACCAGCTCCGCCGTCTGCAAATGGTCCAGAACCAGGCTGCCAGACTCATTTTCCACCAACCTAGACACCATCTTGTTCGCCCCCTGCTTAAAAGTCTTCACTGGCTCCCGGTGGCCAAGCGCTGCGAATTCAAACTAGGCTGCATCACCTGCAAAGCATTGGCCGGCCTCGGCCCAGCCTTCACTTCCTCTTTGATCCACCGCTATCTCCCCTCTCGTAAACTTCGCTCCTCCCACTTGGCTCTGCTCACAACTGCCACTTTCAAACGTAAGAAACACGGTGGTGATTTTCTCTTCTTGCCCCCTTCTGTTGGAATTCACTACCTCTGGTACTTAGATTAACTACATCCTATACCCACTTTAGATACTGCCTGAAAACTTTGCTCTTCTGTCAGGCCTACGAGTAACGCAATGCTCTTCTCTCACTCCTTGCTGCTGGTTCTGCTGCCCCCTGTTCACCATGAAACTGTCTGGTGTAAGTGCGCTTTAAAAATAATTTTAACATAACATAACATCTATAACACTGCTGCTGCCTCTGATGCCTGTCGTCAGCCTATACATGTCCCTGCTATTTTGAACTCTGCGTTTTCCTGTTGTCATTCTTAAAGAAGTGTTTTACTTTCTTACCTACACCAAGTGCAAAAACAAAACGTACACCAAATGAAAATGCTTTTTTGCATATATTAATCTGTGCGGTATGACTGGGTTTATTGCAGAACAGACGGCTGCTCAAGCACAGCAGGGGATGTCACTGCTAGTGCTGCCTGTAATTAGTAGGTCCAGGGATGGCGACGGCATCGGCATCCACTGCTCAGCTTGCTGTGACCCTGCCTGCTACAGCGCAGGCATTGTCCCAAGCCGTAATGCTGCCAATGCTGGTAAGTATGGATGTGGTGCTTACTGGACTCAAGCACGCTCAGCAATTACCATGCTGCGGTGCAGCGCACAGATTCTACAGGTGACGTCATGGTGCACAAAAGTTGTGTTAGTCCACAGCCGTATCGAGCACTTTGAGGATAGCAGCAATGCAGGGCTGCAGGATATGCTACTCTGGCTATGCAGCAAGTGGAAAGTCCACATTTACTTTAGTTTATTCTTCCTCAAGAGCCCTCACTCCCAAGTTCCAAATGCGCTCTCGCAGCTTCCTTGCCTCAGCTCTGTCATGAGCCAGCCCCCAGCTACAATTATCCAATGGGAGGCTTAGGCTCAGGTAATGGGTGCAGCACACTTCGGGGAATAGAATGCAAGCCATAATTTGTCGATGACGTCTTGGATTTGTGATCGGCATGATGACATCATCACTAACGTGCTGATACACAATCATGCCTGCCTGGACAGGCGTGTGCTGGCCTGTCTATGAACATTTACCAGCCAGTCACCATGCAATTTATGTTAATTTTTTTATTTTGAATTTGAACAATTAACATTGAGACCACCACCTGCAGGGTCAGAAATTGTATCCCCGACAATGTGAAAGAAGTGCCGGTGCTGAGCACCTGAAAGCACCTGCTCAAATTAAGCACTGCCCACAGCCACCCACCTACCTATCAGTTTCGTAGCCCGGGTATAACTGTCCTTAGCCTCCCTTCCCCTGCAGTATCTTAGTGCAAACATAGATAACACTGTAATGACAATGACAACTAACAGACCAATCAAATCTGGTTGCTAGTATATATCGAGATAGCACAGCGTGGTCCCTTACGTATTGCTACCAGGTACAGTGAGGGAGAGACTTATCAGGAAAGTTAGTGTATTTAAAAGTAAATAAAAGTCAATGGCAGTACATTGGTTCAATAAAGGGTCCGGCATGGTGGCCAGCAGGAATGACCTGGACGAGGATTTGCTGGTTACTATAGGCTGGCAGCTCCCCTCCGCTGTCAGGGTCCAAAGCTTGCTGGTTCGCCACACAACCCGTTTTGTTCCCTTGAAGATTGATAGTTACAGAATGGACATTCCTTGATGTACCCTGTTGGCCGCAGAAAATCATAAATCAAAGAGGCGTACTTGGGAGGAATCACGAAGCTGAGAGCTGGGGGGGAAATTAGTGAACGCGCCCAACACACACAACTCCGAACGGGTTGAATGCCTGTGTTGAGATGTTTTTTGGAGCAAGCTTAAATGAAATCAGAAATAAATTGCTTGCCATTGAATAGCGTACCGCAACTTTCAAAAACACTTCCAACATATTGTTTCCTTGGCCATGATGCCCAGAGCCAGGTGCTTAGAGAACACCTGTCAACTGCTGATACCGCCTAGAAAAACTGCGTTTTTAAGTGGTGGAAACATAAAAAATCACTGGCATGTGTTTCCCTCTGAGCCAACATTTTCTTTCTCGTCTTTGTTTCATATGACCATGTTTTTTTACAAACTCAACTGAATTGCCATAAACAGAATGTTCTTTTACAATCAGAATGGGAACAATGCCGTCTTGTGTGAAGGCCATTACCACTGCCGAGCCATACGTGCTTGGGCCCTAAATGCAGCTTAAAGCTCATGTGCTGCAGCCTAATGAACAGGAAGGCACAATGGGCCCTGTCTACTACGGTGCCACCGTGGGATCAGGCCCCGGCCCACTGCCCAATCACCTCCTGAATTCTAATGAGGTTAAGGGGAGTGACTCAGCGCTTTTCATCGAGCCAGCCAAACTGCTGCTTCGCATCACCATTTCACAATGTTCTGAACAGCTTTGAATTTTCAACTCTTTCATGCCAACTTTGGCCAGTGCACAGGCACACTGGTCCAAATTCTAAATCTGTTTGCATCTAAATGTTTTTTCTATAATGCAGTAGGAGCTCACTAATATATGGCAGATAATCAGTTGCCGCTCACATGATTTGCGGGTGGGAGGGTGGGGGGTGCACGTGTGTGGGGGAAAGGGAAAGAGGGGTTACATTTTTGTTTTTTTAAACGTACTTTACTGGGTACCATGCCGCCTCCGCTCCTGTGTCCCGTTTCCTGGAGCATGAAGCATGCATCCTCCCTCCCCTCCCCTAAGTCAATCACAACGCTGCAATGGCAGAGTTGTGATTGGTGCAGACAGCGCCCAGCCGGGCGCCTGTAGGGAGGCCATTTTCTCTATGTAGGCTGACATGGAGAAAAAAGAGAGTGCGCCTGACTGGCTTGGTCGGCCCTCAGGGCCCACAACAGTGGGCAAGTCACTCCTCCTCCCCCACCCGCCCATTATACCATACCAAATACCATTTTATGTTTCTGCTTCTCGCACTGCGAGAAACAAGTGGAGGGACGCTCCTCGGCCCTAATAGAGGAGCCGCCCCTGTAAATAATCTTTGTGACCCCCTCCTATTTCTAAAATGTGAGGTCCTGTTTTGATCTAAAACAAACTTTGTTTATGGATATTGCATGGTCATATCACTCACATTAAAAATACCTTAAAGGAATACAGGGCCATATTTACAAGTAAGTAACCCAGGGTGGTGCCACAAGCCATTTGGCTGTGCCCCGCTACTTCCGAAGCAAATGGATGCGTCATATTTACAACAGCAGGACGTATCTCTGATCTCTCCCCAGCACTCCCCAGCACCATGGTGCAAGGGTGCCTTCTTTGTTAGGATGGATTTTGTGCAGGAAGGGACACCTTCCTGCACAAAAACAATCACAAGAGGTGTTTTCCTCTTTCTATGTGTGCTGCAGAATGCAGCATGCATAGAAAGAGGAAAAAACGTGGAGTTTCTTCATTACGCCACCCCTGGGGAGGCATAGGATTCTGACACATTTCCAGGTCTATATAACATTGTAAATCTGGGAATGCGGCAGAATCCATGGGTGTTGGTGGGAACACCCACAGCAACACCCATGGCACCCCCCTTTCAATCAAAGTGCTGCGTGAAAAGGTGCCATATTTACAAGGGAATGAAAAGTCGAGCAGGGTGGTTTTAAGTGTTTTTGAAATATGGAGCCCCACACTTAGCCACTGGTGCGCCACAAAAAGTGAAGCACCGGCAGTGCAAGGGGCTTGTAAATAAATATGCCTCACAGTATTTAAAACAATCTATTTAAGAACTCTTCAAGGTCATCAGGGATAGACTTTCTACAGAACAGAGATGTCTCTATCAGGGGGTCTGCTGAAAGGCTGGAGCCCTGCATTAGGCCCCACTTTGCACAATCCTTAAAAACTTCTCTGTTTCAGCATAATCTTGCTTGATTTGGTTTTCATTTATGCACATATTGAAAACAAGCAGAGCAATTTGACAAAAAGTAAATGACAACTGTACCACAGCAGTGAAAAACCTCAAAGTATCTCATCATCTGCTTAAGAAAGGTTTTGGTATGCTTTGAAATATATACAGAATGCTAAAGAAACTATTGAGATGCTTTAACTTCTTGCTAGAAAAGGGGTTTCTGACTGGCTAGGTTATGCCCCTAAGCCAGATAGAACCCACCCTCTAGTCAGGGAAGGGAGTTACACACCCAAGATAACTCCTGCTCACCCCCTTGGTAGCTTGGCAGAGCAGTCAGCCTTATCCCAGAGGCATTGTGTAAAGCGTTCAGCGTCGGCTCCTATAGTAGGGTGGAGGAGCGTTGCCCCATTTCTTTCTTGCAGTGCGAGAAACAGAAACATAAAATGGTAAAACTACCATTTTATGTTTCTGCTTCTCGCACTGCAAGAAAGGTTTTGGTTGGGGCGGGCGGCTCTAGGGCAGGGGAGGAGTGGTTGCAAACTGCTGTGGGCGATGACTGTTTGGTCCGAGTCATGCGTACTCTGCCTTTTTCTATATGTCGTCTGCATGCAGCCTACATGAAGAAAATGGCCTCCCAATAGGCGCCTGGCTATTCGGCGTACCAACCAATTACAATGCTGCCATTGCAGCGTTGTCCTTAGTTATGGGGAGGGGAGGAAGGCTGCCTGCTTCCTGTTTCTGCCAGAGGCAGGAGAGCAAGAGAGCAGGAAAACACATGACCCAGCGAAAGGTAGGTTTACAAAATGTATTACCCCCCTCCCGCGCGACCCCCCTACCCGTGATTAATTCTGACCGCGGCTGAAAGCGTTTGTGCCACACACACACACACACACTAGCAAAACACACAAGGTGATGGACCAAATGTTGCACATTGACAAAACATTCACCCCCAGTCACATATCTGGGTTTAATCCATTGTTATTTTGCTCACCACGACACCCCAGTTCATACATGGCCATATGCAAATCAGTCTTGACCCTGTGCCTCATGGGAACAGTCCAGACTGAACTGCCAAGCCATGTCTTTCCTGGACCAGAATCAAGCATCCTAGGACTGGTTTCTGGCTATCAGCCGTCTTCGGCCAGGATAGCTTGACTCCAGTGGCGCAGTGAGCAAGGGACCCACGTCTGGACATACCCTTCCCACTTAGGGTGAACAGCAAAACACACAAGTTGATGATGGAATGTTGCACATTGACAAAACATTCACCCCAGTCACAGATCTGGGTTTAATCCATTGTTATTTTGCTCACCACACCACCCCAGTTCAGACATGGCCATATGCAAATCAGTCTTGACCCTGTGCCTCAAGGGAACAGTCCAGACCAAACTGCCAAGCCATGTCTTCCCTGGACCGGAATCAAGCATCCTAGGACCGGTTTCTGGCTATCAGCCGCCTTCAGCCAGGATAGCTTGACTTCAGTGGCACACAAAATACACCAGAAAAAGAGACTCCACACAAGGTTATATAAAAATATCTTGTATATATATATATATATATATATTAATATATAAAACGCATAGAACACAATAACATAGATTACTTTGCCACTGGGCAATTGTCATAACAATACATAGACCATATATCACTTTGTCAACTAGGCAATTGTCATAACACTTTTGGTTCAATAAAGCAGTACTTATAAGTTGCACAAGTTATAAAACATCATCAAGGACCATTACTGTGCCCATCATATAGTTCCTGAAGATAATACTTGTTATGCTGGCCAGTATAAGGCATACATCATAGCATTAGGGCAAACATTGCTGCAGTTAGGTCAGGAAGAGAAAACACAGGGGTTACCAAACATCCCTTCACATATATCACAATATGTCATGAGGTAACAGCCAGTATCACCATAAATTCATAGAGCGCAGTGCTAGTACTTATCTTATCTTAACAAGGTTTTATATAGCGCTCGCACACCCAGAGGTTTCATGGCGCTGACCAATAAGAACTATATGACTCAGATTAGGCAGCTAAAATAGAGTTAGGCCATAGATTGGACAAACAGCCAAGTTGTGAGATGCCTTCTAAACGAAAGGATAGTAGTAGAAGAACGGATTTCCAGGGGAAGGGAATTCCACAGTTTAGAGGCAAGGGTGGCGAATCTTCGCCCACCCTTGCGTTGGAACTTGAACCGAGGGACAGAGAGGAGAGTTTGCTAAGCAGAACGTAGACTGCGGGAAGGAATGTATCTGGGTAGGAGATCTTGAATGAATTTTGGGCTACGAGCATGCAAGGTCCTAAAAGCCACACAGGCGGTTTTAAAGATAACACGCTGTGAGATAGGAAGCCAATGAAGTTGCCTAATTAAAGGTCTGGCTGACTGCCAACGCGGGAGGCGAGATATAAGTCTTGCAGCCTGGTTTTGGGCCATCTGCAGACGCCTGCTGAGGGCCTCAGGGAGGCCAAGGTAGATGGCTTTGGCGTAGTCTAAATGAGACAACACCAAGGCCATCACCACCTGGGTCAAGGCTGACTGTGTAAGCATCCGACTGATCTTTTTTATTTTACGGAGCTGACAGAAACATGTAGCCACCACCGAATTTACTTGAGGTTTCAATGATAAGTCTCTGTCATAAGCACCCCCAAACTTTTGACCGAGTTCGACGGAGTAGGGGGGGGGCTAGTTCGGATGGCCAGTAATGAGGGCCCCAGAAGGGCTGGCTTTTGCCGAAGAGAACCAGTTCCGTTTTATCTGGATTTAACTTCAATTGGTTACCATCCATCCAGTGAAGTATGTGGAGCATGGTATCCTGAAATGAATAGATCGAATCAGATGAGCTGTCAATTGTGAAAGTGAGTTGCAGATCATCTGCATAATTAAAAGTGGTAACTTTAAAAGTTTTAAGAGACTGAAGCAGGGGAGAAGATAAATGTTAAATAAAATGGGGGAAAGTGAGGAACCCTGGGGAACCCCACAGATGATAGGGAGTGAAGGGGATGAAAAAGGAGGCAAACCAACTGCCTGCGAGCGATCACTTAAAAATGACCTGATCCAATCGTGGGCAGAGCCGCAGATGCCGGCTAGTCTGACACGGTCGAGCAGAATGTTATGGTCGACCGTGTCGAACGCAGCCGACAGATCGAGTAGGACCAAGGCCTGAGGGATGTCCATATCTGCATTGTGACGCAGGGAATCCAGGACTGCCGTGATAACCGACTCAGTTGAGTGGGCCGGTCGAAACCCGGCTTGAGCTGAATCTAGGACGTTGGTTTGTTCAATAAAACTAGAAAGGTGTGAAGTAACATGGGCTTCCAATACCTTGGCAAGGTAAGGCAGAAGGGAGATTGGCCTATAATTTGCTAAAATAGTGGGGTCAGCTCTAGGTTTTTTTAAGAGGGGCACCACAACTGCTTCCTTGAACGAGCTAGGTACCATACCTAAGGTTAACGATTTGTTAAGGAGGCCTAGAGTAAGAGCTGGAATAGTATAAAATACATTTTTTAAGATATGAGTTGGGCAACAATCTCGAGGGGATCCAGACTTTACCCTATTCAGGAGGGTAAGTAAGCAAGAGGCATCCAGGGAAGGGAAATGATCTAGCGAATGAATATTCGTGACATATGTGTGCTCAGAGGGAGCAGGTGTAGTGACAGGAATACTGGATTTAATAGTCACGATTTTATCCCAAAAAAATTGATTAAGGGTGTTGCAGAAATCCTGAGTAACCACAGGCTTGGGTTGGGTTCTACCTGGGTTTGAGAGTTTATTGACTATTGCAAAAATGTCCTTAGAGTTGTTATTGGACTGCTCGATTATATTAGAGAAGAAGGCAGCTTTGGCTGAAAGAATGGCCTTCATGTAGTCAGCGCGGGCGGCCAGGTAAAGGGCCTTTTCGAGCGGACCATAAAATCTTCTCCATGCTCGCTCTTTTTGGCGAACAAACAATTTTTTAGCTTTAAAATCAGGAGAGAACCATTTATGAGCGTCAGATTGACGGATAGTTTTGGGTTTTTTCCGTGGGGCACAAATGTCGCTTGAGATAGCAAGCCAGTTGGAAATGTTGACCACGGTCTCATTTAGGTCAGTGTTGTGGAGGGGTATGGTGTTCTCTAAATTCTTCAGAAACGCTGCAGTATCTAGAGAGCCCCATTTCCTGATAAAACCCTCCTTAGTGATAAATTGGATCAAAAAATGGTCAGACCAAATACATGGGGAAACTACGGGGGGGGGGAATACAGAGGTTCATACTCCAGACCTGATCAAGTGTATGCCCTTTGGTATGGGTAGGGGTGTTGATTTGATGACTAAAATTAAGCTCAGTAAGTTCACTGGACGACGGGCCACCAAGCTCACTATTAAACCAAAAGTTGAAGTCACCAATTAATAAGATGTTAGTGTAATTGGTGACCAGAGTGGCCAATTGGTCGCACAAAGAGAATGGAAATAATGGCATATTCTGAGGGGGTCTATATATCAGTACACACAGGAGTGATCCTGAGCTAGAGTCGAGCTTAATAACTAGATTGTCGACTGCGGTGAGGTCGAGAGACGACATTTTGGAAAATGTGAAGCTTTTGTTGATTATAGCGGCTACTCCACCCCCTACTTTCCCTGATTCACGGTCTGCCTGTAGGATGTAGTAGTTATCCAGGATTGCTGCTATGATATCTGGAGATGATTCAATGTTCAGCCAGGTTTCCGTGAGAAATAAAATATCAGGTTTTTGGAAAGTAAGGAGGAAGAAAATATCGAGTTGATGTTTAACTAAAGATCTGGTATTTGGATAAAAGATATTTAACCTTAGAGTTTTAGTCAGTGCAGGCTTACATTGTCCATGCCCATGAGAAGCTTGAAGCGAGGGTCTCAGGGAGCAGGATGGAATTTGAAGATGTCCAGATCTTTTAAATAAGAGATGGTGGCTGGGCAAAGAGGACAGGCTGAGCTATATAGATTTAACAAAGTCTCCCTGGAATATGTTAATAAAGGGACAGGGGGGCTAGCCCCTAGGCCCGGTCTGGCACAGACGGGCGCAGACGGGCTTATCTTTGGCCGGGAGGGGATGCACATTATATACACGCTGAGCTTGAGATTGACAGGAAGGCTACAGCGGCAACTCGGGCTACTCCCAAGATGGAGGTTCCCCTCGCAGTCCCCGTAGCAGAAGCTAATCGTCTGCACGGGAGAACGAGGTGAGGAGGAAAGGGAAGGGTAAGTGCAGCCAGTTATAGTACTGCACCCTTTACAGTAATGTGGTTCCCAAACGCAGGTCAAGTGCCACCGGCCAGCCCACAACAGGGAATGATGCAATCTCTGAAGCTGTCCCTGCCTGCAACCTGTTTCTATCACAACACTCGGGGGCCTACGTCGAGGTTTTACACGGTTTGGCACACTCAAGCAACAACCCCAGGGTACTTATCCACAAAGGCAGCTACCAGCGACCATGCGGAGCAGCTGCAACCAATGAACCTATTTTAAATAACACATGGAGCCTCCTTGAAGGTTCCACCACGCAATGCCCCACAAGACCTGCTTTATAGGCCAGCTGCCCACAATCAGGTGGCACAGCTGCAAGAGCCGGGGAGACGTGAGTCACCTGCCAATTCCTCCCTTTTCCAGATTCACCCAGCTACGCGTCGTCCTAGGGAGGTGCGCCAACGTCCCTGGCGACTCCTCTGTTGCTGCGACAATGGCCTCTGGTGCTGCTTCATCCGTGTTCGTCTCGCCATACTTCTCTTGGGAAGTAGGGGGGCTGTATCCTCCGGCTCAGCGCAGCTTCACTGTCACACTCTAGGGCAGAAAGCCTTTGCAGTCACCTATGGGGAAGTGGAATATGTAGCACTCGCCACTTCCTGCTTTTTTCCCACATGGCCTGCATAGCAGGTGCACTCAACGCGCACTAATCCACGCAGCTCCTCTGCGGTAGGAGAGGTGCTCCAACCATACTTTCCTGCTATGAGATGAAGAAGCGCTCACCAGGTGCTCGACACATCAAGTGCCAGGGAGCAGTGACTGAGCTCCCAAGTACTCCTCATGCACTTTTCTTTGCAATACAAGGGTGAAGAACAGTCCAGTCCTTGTGTTCCAGCCAGGAGCAGCAACTGCAGGTCAGCCAACACCACACACATCAGGGACAGCGCTCCTCACACAGTTCTGCAGTTTTCCTTCGAGGCAGATTTCCCTTGAGTGCCAGCAAAGATCTTTCTTTGAAGTCTTTGATTTCCCTGAGATTTCCAACAGGAGGCAGCACACATAAGCCCTTGGAGATTTCTTCACAAGCAGGATACCACAGCAGGGCAAAAAGAGTCAGTCCTTTTCCTCCACCACAAACAGAAGCAACAACTGCAGGTCATCCCACATCTCACACAGAAAAAGCAGCACTCCTCACACAGTTCTTCAAATCTTCTTCTTGGCAGGGTCCTCTTATTTCTTGAAGTAATCTAAAGTCTTAGGATTTTAGGTTTGATACTTATACCCCATTTTCTTATTGTTCTTCTTTGAGGCAGGGTCTCTGAGCTCAGTCCAACCCAGTTCTGTCCTTTCTGCTACAGCATGACCACAGGGGGTGGAGCTAGCATTGTGCTAATGAAACACAGCCTATTCAGATGCTAGCAGAACTCCTCCCACCATTGTCAATGCAGACCATGTCTATTTACCACAGCAATAAGTCACCTAGGCAAGGCAGGACACACCTAAACCACCCTTGAGACTGTCCAGATGAATGCACATCCCTAGCTCCTGCTACTCTAAAACCAGACACAAAGAGTGAGAGGCACACAGAATGATAAAGCAAGAAAATGTCCACTTTTTAAAAGTGGCATTTTCAAACACTCTGTTTAAAAAACACATTTACCAAAAGTCGTGTTTAGAGCAATGGTATACTTTTTCTGCTATGTTCAGTTGATTAGTGGAACAATTCATGGCAAAATAAAGGAAGGAAAGTTGGGTTATTTCACTATAGTGCACGCTGTTCATGCGAAGGTGCCAGGGTTTGTGCCTAATTTGTACTGTTGGTGATGGGCAATGTGTGGGCATATCTTCAATTAGATCTGCTGTTGAGGTGGCAAATGCTTGGCCTCCTAGATGGCTTGCAGGCAAGTTACCTCCATGAGGGTGACAGGATGTGTGTTTGTACAACTGTTGTAGCTTGGTATGTGGGTATGTTTCGTTGAGATGACAAGATGCCTTCCACCTATGCTTGAACATGAAATACCTTGGAAAAAACAAGAGGCGTTTGGCAAAATAGGAACAGTTAATTTAATTAAACACTGCGCCCGGGACAACAGTTACAGGCGTAGGGTCTGATGACTGTCTCAAATTACAATCGATCTGAGATGGGTTTATATACAAATCATTGAATGCCATAAACCGTTCTAGTGATCCTTTTTTGGTAAGGAATGTAAACCGCTGCCTTTGGAGTCATGAATTAATTTATTCTATGTCACCAGTGGGTAACATGTCCAGATGTTCAGCATCAGGAGCACTCGATCACTGCATGTACTGTGTCCTGTGCTATATGCTCCTAACTTATGTGGCATCTGCATTACCATTGTGGTGTTGCAGCCCTTATCTGTTGTATTGATCTGGGATTTCCTGTTTGTGTGTTTGTCTGCTAGATATGAGCCATCCCACCTGCGACCCGTCAATCAGTGACCTCAAGTCTTGGTCACAGAGCCTGCCTGACTACATATTTCTGAGTTGGGGTTGACGTGGAGTTCACAACTGGCGAATTCGTCAATAAAGATGCGATTTAGTTTTTATTTATAAATGTATTGTTCTTCATATTGACATCAACTTTCTCAATATTAACAACATGATTGTGCAAGAAGCTGAATATGTACAGGAGTTCTGTAGGGCGTGGAAGTGGAATATGCTAATTCCGGAAGAACTGAGCGAGCTAGAGGCCACCTATTGAGGCTTGGCATATGGGATTTGTAAAATGTAAATGATTATGCTATACTATAAGTAACATTAAGATGAGGTAATAACAACCCCAGTTATCATCATCATCGTTGAAAACTTTATTTCGACCACTATGGGCCATAAAAGTACATGTTAAAACAAGCATCAAAACATTAAAATCAATTTTTGAGTAATATCTAAAATTAGATAAAAAACAAATATCATATATGTACACCTATTTACAACAAAATCTATCATGGTTAAAAATAGAATTAAACCATCTGGAAAGTTATCAATGCGATTCAAGACATTCTATGAAAACTGTTGGTCTGTTTCAAGTCATTATAAGGGTTCTGCGTTTAATGCTAGGTGCGTGCATACATACATTATGAATACATCCCTGCAATTAGGGCACTCATTGGGTTCTGTATACAAGACTCCCAGATGATAGTTCTTTGTGTAACTGTCTTTTATTTTTCAATAACGTTCATTGGATATTATAAGTCATATCAACAAGGTTCAAAGTTCATAACGAGGTGTATTTATGCAATGAAATCCATCAACGTTTTATGCATGCTCCAATGCATTTCGGGCTACACAGCCCTTTATCCAGGAGCTCTACGAAATCAAAAGACGAGATATAGCCAATCACTAACATGTACTAAAATCACTATTTTAACAGACATAAGCGCGCAAGGCCAGGTGAGTTCATGCGTACGTATATGTGAAACACACAAAACCAGGGTGATCGAAAAAGTGAACGAGCAGTGAATCGTGAATGAAACACCATGCAAGTACATGAACTTACTTGGGGACTTCAGGAAGTTCAATGCGAAATGAGGCTGAAACGAGGAGGGTGACACAACGTTAGAAAACGAGGCGTTCGTGTCGCGTGCGGGTCTCACATAGGGGAGACTGCGATATTGACATGGCAGTGTAACACCGACTTACTTAGTAGATGACGACTTCTGTGCTTCGTTACGGCGATGTGTTCGGCAACGGAGGTCCCGGGCGAAAAATAAAATAAAAAACGTGAACGAGGTGGATTGGCCCGTACCGGGTAACATGATTAAACAAACTAAAAAACGGACTCAAAACAGACGACTATAGTGGCGGCTATGCTGCAACCAGGGACGTAGTGGGTGTAATGTAAAATAGTGTGCAAAACATTAAAACATGGGGTGTTAACAGCAGTACATGTTAAATGGCTACACAAAAGATATAAGGCATCACAAAGTCACCAAGTGGTGATTTAATTAAAACAGCTACATTCGATCCTGTCATTCAGCCCAAATGGCTGCATAGCCTGAAGACGATAGATCCATGCCAATTCTCGTTGCAGCAGGCATTTATTATTGTCTTTGCCCTCTTTTTAGGGCTCGCCTGCTGATGCGCTTCTGCGCATCGCTGGCGAAGCTCTAATGTGGCTTATCCAGTGTTGATCCACCACTGGCGATTCCACTGGCGATTTCTTCAAGTGCATGTGCTTTTTAGGTCATTGCGCAAGCGCAAGCCCTAAAAAGCGCGTGCACAATGCCACCAGCCGCCTGCCTGCCTGCCTCGCATTACCACATCAAAGGCAGCCCGCCCCCCTCCCACAAGCTTCTCAGCGTGTGCTCTGCCTCAGGCCGGCATTTCTCCTCCCCATATTATTCACTGCTCGGCCTGCTGCTCCCCATGCGTCTCGTCACCCTTCCTCCCTTATGCTGGACCCCAAGAGATTAAAGTGGGGAAGGGATGCGAATGTATGAAATTAATTAATTAGTGACCAGTTCAAATGTTCGGTTTACATCCTAAAGCTTCAACTCCAATGACATTTCTACAATTTGCAACTGTCCTTCCCAAGATTCCCAGCTAAAAACCACAGCATGTTTGTATTGGGTCCTGTCAATTCAAGATGTAAGTGGGGTGTTCTGAACACAAGCTGTTCCCCGCCTCTAATTTATTTAACTGTAACCCTTCTGCTGGCCTTCTATTCCGTGTTTAACGCAGGCTTTTGAGAATAAGTAGCCTGTTGTCAAGTGTTATTGCGTTTATCCAAGATTTCACACAGCAGTACAGTATATTACGTCGATGTGCACAGCAGGAAGGATGCACTCGATCACTCATGGGTCTGCTCAAGTGTCACTGCCCTATGCTTGTTTTACTTTGCTTACCATGGGGCACACACGCTTTAGCTTTAAACATGTAAAGCCAACGCGTTGGTGCCGTGATTGCTTCAAACGCAAAGAAATAGAAAACAATTGACAATTTTTTTTCTATTGCTTTATTTTTGGTGCAATCGCGGCACAGCGTTAGCTTTACATGTTTATGGCTAATGCGAGAGTGCCACCATTGTAATAAGGTTCACAATGTCCGCCGCATGCCAAATTTATTTCCATGGGAACCGCTTTCTTTCACAGGGTTGTCGCAGCCGCCATCTTTCCGTGCTTCCAATAGGTTGTCAGTTCCCTTTCTGCCTCCATATGCCCTCCCAGCCTAATCAGGGCCGGGCCGAATGCGAGTGACTCGGGATGGGGTTCTGCTTTACATTGCGACTAACTTTTATTTACATGGACGCAGTTTTCCCGCTACAGCACGGCGCCCGCTTTCATGTATTCACAGGGTTGCGCCAGCTGCCATCTAAAGTACAACCGGCAACTGCAAAATGTTAAAATTGCTGACCTCCAAAGTTTTGCCATATGAAACCTGCGCCTGAGAGTCTTTTAAGCTTGCAGTAAATGTCTGTAAGTGACTTCCGGATTTCTCTTGTGGCTGACTTTGGCAGTGTAAAACTGTTGCTTTGTGAGAATAACTGTGGATTGAACTGGGAGTCAACTGTAGCGTTTCCAACACTGCCGGCATAACTACAGTGTTATTACATCTGCTAAGGCACGGCTGAAAGATATAACGATATGCGGCCGGTAACATTTCAGGTATATGAACAGCCAGCCTGGCGTCGGTAGAGGCAGGCATTTTTATATTTATTGGGCAGGTGGATAAGATACGAACCTCCACCGAGTACGGAGGTCACCCCTGGTCAGATTTGATGCCCCAGGCAGTATGAGGCATAGGTTGGCTGCAGTTGTCGTCATAATTTTTTTTTCGATGTTGTGTGCTGGTGTTTGTATGCATTCCTTGCTCACATGGTTATACGCGGATGTTCAGCGCCTCAATGACCTCTCTTACGAGTCTGTGCGATTTCCCTCACCCCCTCCCCTCACTCTTGCTCTCACATTGGAGGAGAGGTGTTGGGTGGGGGCTTTTATTCATGTCTGGACTGCGGCCCCCGTTGCTCGCACCGAGGGCTGCCTGGCGGTGCTGCGGGGGAGGGAGGGGAGCTGGCAGTGAAGCAAGGCGGAGCAGGCTGGTCTTTTATTTTGGATCCATTTCACAGAGGAGCAACAGCACCTTGAAGTTATACAGAGCTGTCGGAATACATGAAAACAACCATTGTTCTAAGATTTGCTGTTAGGTTAGACGTAAACTGTCGAGGTATGGGACACAGCATAGCGCCTACACATTCAATCTGTGGTCATTGGTGCTTTATTTCACTGAGCTCAAATTCGCCACACAAAGGAAAGCAGTTTTGTGGAGCAAGTTACACATTTTGTAGCGGCACCGAGGCCATGGGCGGTGTGTTCACCACCCTCTGTAGTTAATAATGCCTCAAAGTAGATCTCATGAGGCCCGCAAACCACAACAGACTCATGTTAGATTGGTGGTTCAATAGGTTAACTTCACGCACGCACTGTAGAAACCTCTCACCGCAAGGTCGAAGGGTCTGATCACTGCCGGTCTAGTCAACTCCTTACACTTTAAACGTTGTTAAATTCCCCCAAATGGCTTAAGTAAAGATAACACTAAATGGCAGTGCAGCTTTTACGTGTTTCACGGAGCATACCACTTTTTAGTTGTCTTTCTGTCTGCCTTGTTAACTCTTATCACCAGCTCGGATAGGGAGAGTGATCCTCATAGGATCAAGAGCCTTGATCAGCATGTGAACCATATTACTGCTCAGTTCATTCTATATAGAATAGGATCTGCTAAAAAGGTCGAAAGAAAATATATTGTCACATTAGTCATAGGCTCTGTCTTGTGACTTACAAACCCTTCATGTTATTTGCCGCTTTTGGCCTTTCTGCCCTATTTCTGTTTCATCCAGCTCATCTTTTTCTCCCTCCTAGGCCTACTCACTCACCCTCACTCACCCTCACTCACCCTCACTCTCACTCACCCTCACCCTCACCCTCACTCACCCTCACTCACCCTCACTCACCCTCACTCACCCTCACTCTCACTCACCCTCACTCTCACTCTCACTCTCACTCACTCTCACTCACCCTCACTCACTCTCACTCACCCTCACTCACTCTCACTCACCCTCACTCTCACTCACCCTCACTCACCCTCACTCTCACTCACCCTCACTCTCACTCTCACTCTCACTCACTCTCACTCACCCTCACTCTCACTCACCCTCACTCTCACTCACCCTCACTCACCCTCGCTCTCACTCACCCTCACTCTCACCCTCACCCTCACCCTCACCCTCACTCTCACTCACCCTCAACCCCTCACCCACCCTCAACCCCTCACCCACCCTCAACCCCGCACCCTCACTCACCCTCACTCACCCTCACTCACCCTCACTCACCCTCACTCACTCACTCTCACTCACTCACTCTCACTCACTCTCACTCACCCTCACTCTCACTCACCCTCACTCACCCTCACTCTCACTCACCCTCACTCTCACTCACCCTCACTCTCACTCACCCTCACTCTCACTCACCCTCACTCTCACTCTCACCCTCACCCTCACCCTCACTCTCACTCACCCTCACTCACCCTCAACCCCTCACCCACCCTCAACCCCGCACCCTCACTCACCCTCAACCCCTCACTCACCCTCACTCACCCTCACCCTCAACCCCTCAGCCTCACCCTCACTCACCCTCAACCCCTCACCCTCACTCACCCTCAACCTCATGCTAAAGATTTACAAAAAAACCCATAAACAATTCTAAAAGCACTAACTCTAATGCTGCGAGACCTATTGCATTTCTAATGCTTGTTTGTCTATGATTTCCAGTACCATATATTTTAGTTGTGCCACATTATGGGATTGTTCACTGAAATGTACAGCAATGTTCGACTTTTCATTTTATTTTTCTTTCAGTTTTGCCGATGTAGATCATTCCACATGGACACTTGAGTAGATATATCAAGTTAGATGAGTCGCATGTAGCGTCAACATTAAGTTTGATATTGGAACCCTTCATGGGATGGGTGATTGTGTTGCCTCTGATGGCGTTATTGCAACTGTTGCAATTCATACATGGACGTGTTCCTTTTGATTGTTCCTGTTTGTGTGGTTCTTTTGATAATATTTCTTTGATGTTTTGATTGCGGGTATATGCAAAGATGGGCGGAGATTTAAACAAATCTTTAAAATCAGGTTCCAATGTCAAAATAGGCCAGTGTTTTAGGATAATTTTTTTGTATGTTGCACTCAATGTAGAAAACTTGGAAATAAGAACCATCCTGGTGTCTTTGGGATTAGATGATTTTGTGAGTGCCATTTCTCTTGATATCTTGGCTACACGGTCTTCACCTTGTTTAATTACTTCCTTGGGATAGCCTCTTTCAAGGAATATGTTGCCCATTTCATTGATTCCTTTGTTGCTGAGTTCAGGGTTTGACGTGATGCGTTTGGCCCGTAACATTTGGGAGTAAGGTAGATGTCGTTTTAGAGAACCCTGGTGGACACTGGAATAATGCAGTGTGTTATTGCGATCTGTTTTTTTGCGGAACAAGTCTGTTTCAAAACCTGTGATAGTTTTGGAAATATGTACGTCTAGAAATATGATTGATTTCTCATTTATCTCTGCGTTTAATCCGCATACCATATAAGAAGCGGGAAACAGCAAATACAATAGGGGGGTATGAATCATACTGTAGTACTCTGAGCGCATATTCGCAATTGCAAAATCCTAGATTCTTACAAATAGGTTTTACCCATCGAGTGCGTGACAAACCTGTATGCCGGGCAGAAAAAAAATACATGACTTTTATTTTCCAGCGGGTGTCCACACGCCAGGCACTCAGTGCTTTTATTAGCATCCCATTTGCTGGTTATTGACCTTAGTGGTAGGGTACCCATTCTCAATTGCAGGTACAGCTTTCTTGCTTGGGCAGGTTGAATCATATCAAGAAATTCCTCTTTCTTATAGTCTGCTTTGATAACGCCCACTGCTGAAGGCCATGCCCTCATCCATCTATAAGTATGTGCATTCCCTGGAAGCGCAGCAGACGAGCGCAGCGGGCGCGCCCAAGGCAAGCCGTCTGCGCCCGTCTGCGCCAGGACTGGCCTTAGGGCACGCCAGGCTGGCCAAACCATCACGTACTCGGCTAATATTCCCAGAGACTTACAAAATACCGTCACCACCCCTTCGCCAACGACCCTTCGCCGCATATCCGCTGTTGGCCTCATGCGCCCGACAAAATCCTTTCTGGCAACTGCGCCCTTTCAGCCTCACGTACCAGGAACTCCACGCCCATTAGGATCTTATATTTGAACACTCCCTCACTAGTGAAACACGCTGAGGACATCTTCGTATTGCTGTCTAACTCTAACCCTGACCTGCTCCTGCTCACAGAAACCTGGCTAACCTCAGAGTCCCTTCCTGATATACTGGCTGCCCTCCCCCCTGACTATTACATCCTTCACACCGATCGTCCTAACGACCGGCCCGGCGGTGGGGTGGCAGCCATTATATCCAAACGTCTGATATCTACCTCCTCCCACTCTCTCCCCCTCTCTGAGGTGGAGAATTTACTCTCCAGTGTACAAACGGACTCTGGCCCTCTCACTCTCCTCCTTCTATACCGACCCCTCCCCCCCCCACTCAATGCCCTCTTTTTCTTCCACTATAAACAAAACAACTGTCCTCTTTGTTAACAATGCATTCCTGTTTCGCTATGTTTGGCGATTTGAACTATTGGTTCAACGACTCTAACGCTGGCACTCATGCCACCGAACTTTTCGACACCCTCACTAACCTGAATCTTGTTCAACATGTCACCCAACCCACCCACATCAAGGGACATATCTTGTAACCAGATCTGGTCCTGTAACCTGGCCCTGTCCCCACCAGACATATTCCCTTGCTTCTGGTCAGACCACCACCTGGTGGACACTACCATAACAATGGTCGGTCAGTTCCCTGCCCCACTGATGGCCGGTGGCTTGTCACGGAAATGGAGCACCTATGACGCTCAGGGCTTTCTTACCGCTCTTGCCGACTCTCGCATTGAATGCTCCGACGATATCGACAAACTAGAACAAAATCTAGGCTCCTGGCTAGAATCGGCCAGCGATTTAGTTGCCCCCTTAGTCAAATTCCCCTACACCAGGCACCACAATTCTCATAGGTGGTTCTCTGAAGAGCTCAAAGCCCACAAACTGAAAACCTGCCAGTCGGAACGCGTCTGCAGACACAACTATTCACGGACCCTCTGTGTATTTCGCGGACCCGCCCGCTTGTCTCCTGTCGCCCCCATGCTCTCCATCCATCTGGAGCGGGGCCGCCGAGCGGAGACCAGCGAGGGGCGGACTACAATCACCAGAAGCCCTAGCGGTGAGCCGCCTCACCTGTCAGCGCCAGGAGGCGCTTAAAAGCGTCACTACCACCACTGTGAGGGGGAACTCTTCTTAGCCCTTGCTGACGCCAGAACCCATCAAAACTTCCACGGACCATCTGTGTATTTCGCGGACCCGCCCGCTTGTCTCCCGCCGCCCCCACGCTCTCCATCCATCTGGAGCGGGGCCGCCGAGCAGAGACCAGCGAGGGGCGGACTACAATCACCAGAAGCCCTAGTGGTGAGCCGCCTCACCTGTCAGCGCCAGGAGGCGCTTAAAGGCGTCACTAGCACCACTGTGAGGGGGAACTCTTCTTAGCCCTTGCTGACACCAGAACCCATCAAAACTCCCACGGACCCTCTGTGTATTTCGCGGACCCGCCCGCTTGTCTCCCGCCGCCCCCACGCTCTCCATCCATCTGGAGCGGGGCCGCCGAGCGGAGACCAGCGAGGGACGGACTACAATCACCAGAAGCCATAGCGGTGAGCCGCCTCACCTGTCAGCGCCAGGAGGCGCTTAAAAGCGTCACTACCACCACTGTGAGGGGGAACTCTTCTTAGCCCTTGCTGACGCCAGAACCCATCAAAACTTCCACGGACCCTCTGTGTATTTCGCGGACCCGCCCGCTTGTCTCCTGCCGCCCCCACGCTCTCCATCCATCTGGAGCGGGGCCGCCGAGCGGAGACCAGCGAGGGGCGGACTACAATCACCAGAAGCCCTAGCGGTGAGCCGCCTCACCTGTCAGCGCCAGGAGGCGCTTAAAAGCGTCACTACCACCGACTTACGGGATGCCGGGCCAAGGGCGGGCCCGTTTAAGCCAGTTAAAGACCGGGTAAGACTGGACTGGGCCACCCCATTGACATTTGCATTACCGTATCATTCTAACTGTTTTATCATCATTGTACACCCGTTGTCATTCTGTAAGTCCCATATTTTGGCCCTAGCATCTTGAGTATGTCTCCCAGAGGTACTAGAAGCAATAAGACACTACGTGCTGCTCAGACAACCGGCCCAATTGATCAATTTATTTCCAGGGCAAATGACGCAATTAACCAAGGTGTTCTCCTGCTGGAACGGAGGGTTTCACAGGAATTGGCTATGACTAAACGCTTCTCGCTGGGCCTATTAGCCGCAGCCAAAACTCCCTTGCGCCCCTTAGAACCTGGTGCACTATTTGACGAACACGCTGACTCTCATACCGTACCAGGTACTGTGGACTTGTCAGTATCCCTTGAGCTATCAGCCTCACAGCCATCACAGTCATCCTTGTCTTTGGAGAGAACCCCGGCTCTCTTTACAAGCCCGAATAGGGACGACTCCACCACAACTACTAACAGGGGTTTAAGGGAGGGAGCGATACCAAAGAAACCAAAGGAAAAAAAAGAAACCCCAACAAAAAAAAGCCCGCAAACAGACCCAAACTACTACACAACCTAACCACCAAGCTCTACCTACTATCCAGTCCCCCAGTCAAGCGGCTCCCCTTCAGCAAGAGCCAAATCCCCTACCCACAGAAATAATAGACCTTTCCACTACTACGGCCAACCATAGTATTGACAGTAATGTGGGAAGTGGGTGTGAAACCTGCGGCTTAAATAACCAACTATTGACCAGATTGGGGGTATTAATTAAATCTTACGTGCAGCCTATTGAACTTACCCTGTCAAAAATCGAAAAGCAGATAGAAGTGTTGACTTTAGCCCTAAAAACCAACAAGGGTTCTGTTCCCGGCCACACCGTGCCCAAAAACCTAACCTCAAAAACTCCAAAGAAGGGGCGGCAGTAACAAAACCGCTTACCACAGCAGCAGCTGCGCAACAAAAACCTTCACCTTCAGTGGTGAAGAAAGGCCCTGCTGTAACAAAACCTCTAGCTCCCCCACCCACTCCAGCTCCCCATCCACTCAGGCCCCTTTACAAACAAAGACACCAGGGTTTCAAAACACCACCTATAAGAACAGGAGGAAGGGTGGTCACTCTATCCACCTACCTCCAGAAGCTACTCCGTATGTTGTCATTATGACCGGGGTACCTGAGTTGAACACAATCTCGGAGGAACCGGGCTGGTCCTTAAGAAATAAAGTTCTACATTGGCTATCTACCAATAGGCCTCTTCCCCCTTATTCCGAAAACAGAGTCACAATGGTCCGCAGGGTCCCCTGGATAGGTAAAGAGACAAAAATTATCCAGGGTGACTGTGTTATCGTCAATTTTGAGGATCCCCACACGGTTGAGCACATTTGCTCCTGGGGTTCACAACCTACATCTGACGGGATAGACACCAAAAGACTCTCGTATTTCTACCCTCCAACTCATCACTATAACACTGGTCCAGGGTGGAACTGGATCCAGGTCGGAAACTGGAATAGAAGACGTGACTGGGCTGTTTGGCCGGGTCACGGGGGTAGAGACGCTGCTCCAATCTTTGGAGGGAGAGGCGCCCCATTGACAAACAGATATGACTGCTTGGAAATGGTGGATTGACCATCACCTGACAGTAACCAGGAAAGCACAGACCCCCCCACCCCTGGGTTCAAACTACCAAAACTATTCCACTGCTCCCCGCCCTTATCACTTACGGATGGCACTCTAGCTACAGCGGAAGTACCCACCTCAATATCCTTAATTGCACAAACTACCTCCTCTAAGAATGATGATCATATTGCAACTGATCTTACTGCCCCATTAATACACACCTCTCTTCGTTCAGTACTATTCTGGAATGTAGCGGGTCTCTGTTCAAAGTCAAATCTTAAATCATGGTTGGACATAGTGAACACACACCAAATAGTCTGTTTACAAGAAACTTGGGCCATAGAGCCCATACATATTCAGGGTTACAAAACATTCCATACTCCAGCTAGCATCACCTCACATGGCAGATCTAAGGGAGGCCTAGCAGTGTATATTTCAAATAACTTACCATTAAACAAAATAACTGTTTTACATTCCACTACGAACTTCCAAATTATAATGGTTGCATTTAACAAACATATGTTACACCTTTTTATTAACCTATATAATAACCTCCTTCCCGCTGAATGTGCAAAGACTGTAACTGAAATCTCCTCTCTTATAAATGATCATCGAAATAAGTACCCATCACTTGTATGCAATGTGATTTGGGGGGGGATTTCAATGTTCCTCTGTGTACCAACCATAAGAAAGGCATTTGTGGTCTTCTAGATGAAAACGACTGCCCTTTGACTCACTTTACGCACACGCATTTAGGCAATACCCTGAACAATAGTCTCTTTTCCCTGGAATTGGAGTATGCTAATGACCTCGTGGACCGACCAGTCGAATTTAAACCCACATATCACGGCAGGGGCTTGTCAAGCACCATTGATTACATTTTATGCTCACAAATACTAAAGGGCAAACTCCAACAGTTTAACACAGGCTCCGATATTTCAAGTGACCACTTTCCAAATAGTATCACTTTGTTAATTGACATTGATGTTTTTCATCCTACTAGGACTAGCCTACTAACCCAGCAATCTCTGGCTATGGACAAAGTCAACGGCTTTTCCGTGAAATGGTCCAAAGTTGATCCTGTAGTAATCACTAGCAATGTTATATCCAAAGCCCTTCCTTGGATTAACAACTATCTGGCAGAGGAGTCCCCACCCCAGCTGATTTTATCCAGTTTCTTGGAGATTTTAAAAGTTATGCGGGTTAAATTATACCGCCATCATAAACCAGGTAATCAGGAATCTCCCCAATGGTTTAACACGATCTGTCGTAAAGCGTTATCCGCCCTAAAAAAGGCGTTACATAATCCAAAGAGAGACACTGCCGAGATAGCCAAACTCAGAAAGGAGTACAAAATGGCACAACAGAACCGTAAAAAGGAATTAAAGAAAAACCTATGGGCCCAATTACATGAGAGCTGTCTAAGTAAAGACAGCTCCCAATTTTGGTGCACAGTTAAATCACCTTTTTTGGTTGATGCCAAAACTCCCCAGCACTTAGATGTGGCCGTGACGGCTGACGAATGGGTGACCCATTTTTCAAAGATTTTTGGCGGCTCCCCCGTTGATACTACAACAATGGTCAAGCCGGTAAATGATCTTACCAAGGCACAAGTATATCCCATCGAACTTCACTTTAGCTTAACTGAGGTCATTTACGCTCTAACATCCTCCAAAACCGGTAAGGCTCCCGGTCCTGATGGAGTCCCACTTGATATCTTTGTAAATAACCTTGAACTATGGTCCCCCATCGTCGCCCAGGTGATGACTGCAGTCTCCAAAATTGGCCTAATAGACTCCTGGTCCTCCTCCATCCTGCTCCCTATCTTCAAAAAGGGGGAACGTAACAACCCAGCCTGTTACAGGCCCATCTCCCTCCTGGACTCCCTGGTGAAAGTTGCAGGACGACTGATCCTGGAACGCCTCCAGGATTGGGCATCGGGGAACAACATCTTGACCGATCTCCAGTATGGATTCCAGGAGGGACTTGGCACTGTTGAACAGGCATTGAACTTAACCCTCTTAATTGGCAAGTATGCTGGGGCAAAAGGAGGAAATTTGTACTTAGTGTATGTCGACCTCAGCGCAGCTTTTGACTGCGTGATACACTCTAGGCTGTGGTCCATTCTTAGCGAACTGGGGGTTGATCCCCCTCTCATTAAATTCCTTCGTGATCTTTACTCCGACGCTACAGCGTGTGTGAGATACGGAATCGGCGGTGAGTTATCACCGTCATTCTCAGTAAATAAAGGAGTCAGACAGGGCTGTGTCCTGGCCCCTTTCTTGTTCAATTTATATACCAACGGGCTGGAATCGGCCATGTTAGCAAGGAGCCAGGACATTCCATCCATTAATCATCGCCCCATTCCCGCTTTACTTTATGCGGACGTCTCTGTCATCTTAGCAAGGACGCTAATCCAATTGCAAAAACAATTAGACAAATATTGCCAGTTCATGCTCTCTTTGGGGTTAAAAGTAAACAAAAGCAAAACCTTTGTCATGCACATTGGTCCCAAGGCAAAGAACCCTAAACCTATTGTTATAGAACAAGTTAGACTGGAACGTGCCAGGGAATATCCCTATCTAGGCATTTTAATGGATCATCAGTTATCGTGGAAACAAGCTGTGGCAAGCAAAAAGTTGCTCTATCAGAGAGAAACTTCAGCCCTTGTTTCCTTTTCAAGAAAACTTGGTAAACCAGCCCCAACCGAGTTGCTTAAAATATATCACGCAAAATGTCACAGCATAGCACCCTATGGTGCAGGCGTCTGGGGCTACGCTCCCGTAGATGATCTACAAAAGGTCCAAAACGGGTTTTTAAAATACCTACTGGCACTCCCCCAAAGTGCTCCAATATACGGCTGCCACATCGAGCTAGGCATTGATTATTTAATTGACAACATCAGATGTCAGCCGATTCTCTTATGGCACCGTATTTGGAATAAACCCCAATGCCATTTAACCCCTTCTTTAATATCTGACTGCTTTTCCTTGGCGTGCTGGAAAAACATTCCTTGGTTACTGTATGTTTCCAACTTTCTAAAGGATTTGAACCGCACATCTTACTTCACTGAGCCCTCTTCAACATCTGATATTAGTAGAAGCGCTCTGAAAAATCTCTGTCTTAACCATCTCAGAGAGTTACGCCTCTCTCACGAAGTATCTAAACCAACAAATGTGCAGATCCTAATGGTCCAAACTTCCCCTGGTATCCAGCCTTATTTAACCTTTTTCCTATCTAGCCACGAAAAATTTGTTCTAACTAGGTTTCGTTTTAATTCTTTTTTCCGCCTTGTTACCTTCCCCACTGAGTCTAATCAGTCCCATGACCTGACCAAATGTCCGTGTGATGGTGTATCATCTCAATCGACCATCCACGTAACTTTGTTCTGTCGCTACTATGAGCAACCTCGCAAGCGCTGGATTATCCCACTTCTTCGATCAATGGGGTTGAGAACCTGTCGGCCAGCTTATCTGGCACTTCAGTTACTAGACTCACAACATGTAGCTAAATGTGTAGCTCTTTACTTAAAATCATGTTTAAAAATACGCTGTAATATTGGGTTATCGTCTTCATGACTCCATGTTTACCTGAATTAATTTGTAAAATGGTTTTACCAAACGTTTTTAAACAAACATTTAGTTTTTTATCTGTATTATAATATTGTGTTTTACATAATACACTGGAATTTTATGATGTACTTTTTATGATTTACTAAATGTCAATCGAATAAAAGTTTTTGAAAGAAAGAAAGACTCCCTGGCTCACTGCCAAACAATATGCAGCACTGCAATTGTCTCCTGCATCATACCTTAATCAGCAGTGTATGGTACAACTGAAGACCTCATCCCAATTCTCACCAAGCAGAGCACAGCTCAGTGTGAACGTAAAGTCAACGCCTTAGATTGCTGAAAGCCATTCCGTCACATAAAATGACCACATTCGATCCCCGACTAATAGTTCAGAGCAGGAAACCACGGTGTCAGCTCCAACGAGTCATAAAACACTTCTTGGAGTGCCTGGTTGGTACTTCACAGACCAAGCAAAAGGCTTTGATCCGGTTAGAGTACCGCATTCAATGTGATTTGCAGAAGCTTCGAAACCCCAGCTTTTGCTCTTGGATCCATAGGCAACATAACGTGGCTGTGCAATTAAATATGTCTTGCTTGAAGACAGCTAGTACAATAGGTGCACTATTTACTAACTTACACTTACAATAGAACCATATTCATGGCTCTGAGGTCTGGTGGCTCAGTGGACTAATGTGTTCATTGCAGTGGCCTGTGTTTGACCTCATGGTCACAGGTTCAAATCCTGGCCGTTCCACTCAGCCTTTCATCCATTTGAGGTCGATAAAATGAGTGCCGTTGGGTAACAATGAACATCTGTTATTCAGCGCCAAGAGACCTCTGGGTGAGCATGCGCTTTACAAATACACATGTTATGTTATGTTAATAGGTGCACTCTTTACTAACTTACACTTACAATAGAACCATATTCGTGGCTCTGAGTTCTTTTTTGGTGTTCTTTACTCCACCTGTGTTTTTTACCCAAGAGAGCCAATGTGCACCTCGCTGGAACCACAATCAAACGATTCCCACAAGAACACTGCACGCACTAAAATTGCAGATCACTTGAGTATTGCCCCTCACCAATACCCGAGGGAATCATTATGTGGTAAATAGAGTATCTTGCATTATGTTATTAATTCCATTCCTTTATTAGGCCCTGTAGAATTTAGTTGAGTATTGTTTGTTTTGTTTATTTGGCATTTATAGTTAAATATAAGAGCCTTAGAATGAGCCTAGTTTGTGGTTCCATTACCCACAGAGGTAGTCCATAAACATAGTATTACAAAACTGACGTTTCGATCCAATTACTAAGGATCATCTTCAGGATCTGGTGAGAGAGTGGTCATACCACACACAATCGTGGCGGTACCCGGTCGATTTTACTCGCCGTCCTGCGCCAGAGATTTCCAATATACAAGATCCTGAGCGCACACAAATTCCTGTGTGACCCAGACACCCACGGCTCCGCGGATGTGCCCGTTGACATGGCTCAAACCATTCTCTCACCAGATTCGGAGCGCTCATCACTCATTGTGGTTCATCCATCCCGCTGATGTCCTCCTAAACAGGACTTCCTCACCCTTTCCGTTCAGCACGGTCCAATCCTTTCAACCCGGTCCTGAAGATGATCCTAAGTAATTGAATCAAAACGTCGTCGACCTGTCAGCGCAATTGATGGCGCACACTTGTCGTGGTTCAATAAAACTGCTATCAAATTGTCAAATAAGATTGTAAATTATTGACTGGGACCACCATATTCACAGTACATATCTTTTCACTTTTGCACCTTGTGCAGTTCCTTGCTGATAACACATTGTCACTTGCGTCGCCACAATTTGTGTCACGTACACAATCGAGTACCAAGTCCAATTCGGGTTGTTTTATGCATTTCTTGCCCACAGTGCTGTCACAACTGTATCTCTTATAAATTGTACTACAATGATTGAGATGCTATGTGCACTTTCTAAAAAATCGACTGTGAGTCTCCCGTTCTTTCATGTAATGTATTGCACATGAATGTCTAACTGTCCTACCTAATGATACCAGTTGAGATATTGTTACTGCTTTCAGGTACCTACCCTAATCTCAACGTGGTTCATGGGTTTTACTCCTGTTGCTTAACACAACATAAAACCACAGCAGCAACCCCACTGCCATGATATATTGGCAATAGGTGTTTGCACCAAACATTGCATAACATGTAATATCCTGACCCCAAAAATCTTTGTCATCCGTGCCATTTTGCGTTTTTTTTCTTTTAAAATATTGAAGACAAATGATGTATGGAAGACGTAGAAACAGGGGTAGCTGTGCTGGGCTAATAAAACAAGCTAGGACATTTTGAAAATAGTAGCTAGTAAATGATGTCGCTGACTTTGAAGATGGTGCGGCCTGGCAAAGGGATCCAGTGCTCTACCAGGGAGAACATGCTACTTTTATACAACACACAAGTAACTAGTATAGTTTGTTGCTTACTATATGAAAACGCAAAACAAAAAGAAATGTGCGGATTGCTTGAACTAATCTAAGGCCACTGATAACTTATCTGGATTGCAATCCAGGCCATCCTTTTTGCCTATGATGCAACCTCATACAGAACCCTGCCACATGGAAAGAAACATTGATCCTTTTTCAGTGATCCTGAAGTACCAGTCCAGATCCCCTCTAAAGCGGACAGAAGCAACCATAGACCGGGTTCAGCCTATTTGGGTTTCTTCAGTAGTGTGCAGCTTAAATCCAGTAGCACAGTGAGCATGGGGCTCACGTCAGCGCATGCCTGTTGCAGTCAGAGCGATTGGCAGTGGTTAAGACTATTTTCAAGGATTCCTCCCATTACTTTATGAGTGTCTCAAATAACACCCTAAGTGGCCAGAGGTATGCCCAGACATGGGTCCTTTGTCCGGTGTGCTACAGAACCCCTACTGACAAAGCCTCATAAGGCTGAAACTTGTCTGGAGTTGCTTGTGAACCATAATGGAGGTCACTGCACCTGGCAGTTCGGGTTGGGTTGAAAAACAATGGGTTGGAATGCTATCCAGAGCTATCACCAGTAGTGTAGACTGTTGGCAAACATTCCTTCCCTCACCTTTTGGTGTTCAGAGTATTGAGGCAGGGCATGCTAGGTATTAGAGAAAAGTTTATCACTACAATGAATAGCTATCAAATGTAGTTTTCACCGTTTATTTTCATTACGTATCAAAAATATAGTTGACTAGGTGAAGGTAGATTTTTGAAAACGATGATGAAAAGTAACTTTTAAAAATCATATTTGTGGTTCATGGAAGCCTTGCTGTGATTAACTAATTTTGCTGGTTTCCCTCCCCGCAATAGGAGTAAATAGGATCGTGATGAGATATGGAAAGGTGCTCTGCCAGGAAAGAATAAGGCAATTATTAAGGGAGGAAGGACTGAGTTTTGCACTCACTGAACACTTATCGGAATACACCATTTGGAATGCATGGGAAATACTGATATAAGGGGTGGAGGCAGAAGCCAGGATGTGCTAGGGAGATTTTGGCGTGGAAGAGGCCTTTCTTCAAGACATTCATCTCGCACATTGACCACTTCATGGAGCAGTGACTAAGGCAGTGATATGAGGAAAAAGACTTGCTGAAAAACAACCCTCTTCACTGGATAAGGACTGCTGATTTGCCGAATGGTTAACTTTTCCAGCAAAGTTTAAGGCTATTGTGGGGCCACCTGATTCCCTTACATTTGTGCGACATTATGATAATTGTTTACTTATATTTTTATTTATTTATTTTATTAACTTTAATGTTTAGTATTGCTTGAACATAAGACATAATTCTGTAATGAAGAGTTTGCTGCTTGTGCAGAGTGAGTATGTTGCGCCGTAACTATGTTAACTATGTAGGGTCTGCCTCTCCCAAATTAATAACCCACTTTCTCCCATTGTGATATACGTGTGACGCATATTGGTCAGTGAGTGTCAGTGTGGGTGTGTACATCTGTTTGGCAGAATAACAGAGTGGCCAAAGAGTGGAAGGGTACAGTTGACAGAGTAAGAGGCGTGCAACAGAGGATGGTGGGAAGGGAGGGGGCAAAGTAAGTGGGCAGAAGAAGGTGGCATGTTTAAAGTTAAACGGGCGAAGTCAGAAGGAAGGGGAAGACAGCAGTGTCATGTGAACCAGGAACAGAGTACGGCAAGCTAGGGTCAATATTTCAGAGCTCGCCAGGCAAGCAAAAGGGATATACATATTTGGAAAATTGGAGGCACAGTGGGTCTGAACATGTCAATCTTATAGGATGACCATCAGCTTGATGTATAAGAGATGAAGAGAGCTTTTAATCCAAGAAGTCCTCAGCTGTTCCATGGCTGTGCAATGCAACATGCAATAAGATATAGAGGTGGAGTAGAGCCGCAGAACGATACAGAAAGCTCCCTACTCATTTTCGCAGCAGGATCTGGGAGGAGATTAGGCGGTCTGTAAGAACCAAGATGCCATTTTCAGGAATTGGCTTGGCATTTTTAAAGTCTATCCATTAAGAGTTCTTTAGGAACTCTTAATGGTGAGGGTTGATCATTAAGATCATGTTATAAAATTGTCTATCTAACATCTGAAGGAAGAAAGAGAATGATGGTAAGCACGAGGGACAAAAGGCACAGGGAAAAGAGAGAAAAGTTTGGAGATGGCGCAGATTTTTTTTTTTTACAGATTAAAGATCACCATTCAGAATATACTGGATTCATTTGCAGATCAGTCTTTTCCACCTATTCGTGGTAGAGAGAGTTTGGTATCTCTAATTAAATGGAATGAGATCTCCTAGGAGTCCCACCCTTTTCCAATGATGGATGCAACTGGAATTCTAAAATGATCTGGTCAACAGAAATTGTTCCAGGAGGTCCTGAATAAAGATGCCATTTTCTGATATTGGCACTACCAGACCTCGATGTGCACGATCTGTCTTCAAAGGTGACTCCTTCATATATTGTGTACCCCTGTTAAAACTGTTGTGGTTCACAAGATTTTCAAAAATCAGTAGAGACCTAGTCACTGTACGCAGTAAAAGTAAACAGTCCCCCAATGTTCCCCACTGTTTGAATGAAGTGGTTTTCTGAGATCAAATGTGAAGAATGCTGATCATCTAGGTAGAAAATGTTCTCTTGCCTCTGCTGCTCAAAAGAAGAGTAAAAAGAACAATTGATGGACAGAATCAGTCTGGACTGTTTGGTCTGGACTGTTCCCATGGGGTACAGGGTCAAGACTGATTTGCATATGTCTGGGTCCAAACTGGGGCGGCGTAGTGGGCAAAAGAACAATGGATTTAACCCAGATCTTTTGACTGTGGGAGAATGTTTGTATTGTCAGCATTCCGTCCATCATTTGTTTGATGTAACACTTTTTGCCCTAAGTGGGATGGGTATGCTCAGACATGGGTCCCTTGCTCACTGTGCCACTGAATTCAAGCTAGCCTGGCTGAAGAAGGGTGACATACCCTGAAACCGGTCCCAGGATGCTTGTTTCTGGTCCAGGGCAAACCTGGCCTGGCAGTTCGGTCTGGACTGCTCCCATGGGGCACAGGGTCAAGACTGATTTGCATATGTCTGGGTCCAATTCGGGGTGGTGTAGTGGGCAAAAGAACGATAGATTTAACCCAGATCTTTTGACTGGGGAGAATGTTTGCATTGTTAGCATTCCGTGCATCATTTGTTTGCTGTAATACTTTTCGCCCTACGTGAGATGGTTATGCCCAGATGTGGGCCCCTTACTCATTGTGCCACTCGATTCAAGCTAGCCTGGCTGAAGAAGGGTGACATACCCTGAAACCGGTCCCAGGATGCTTGTTTCCGGTCCAGGGAAAACCTGGCCTGGCAGTTCGGTCTGGACTGTTCCCATGGAGCACAGGGTCAAGACTAATTTGCATATGGCTGGGTCCAAATTGGGGTGGCGTAGTGGGCAAAAGAACAATAGATTTAACCCAGATCTTTTGACTGGGGAGAATGTTTGCATTGTCAGCATTCCATCCATCATTTGTTTGATGTAACACTTTTCGCTCTAAGTGGGATGGGTATGCTCAGAAATGGGTCCCTTGCTCACTGTGCCACTGAATTCAAGCTAGCCTGGCTGAAGAAGGGTGACATACCCTGAAACCGGTCCCAGGATGCTTGTTTCCGGTCCAGGGAAAACCTGGCCTGGCAGTTCGGTCTGGACTGTTCCCAGGGGGCACAGGGTCACGACTGATTTGCATATGGCTGGGTTCAAATTGGGGTGACGTAGTGGGCAAAAGAACCGTAGATTTAACCAAGATCTTTTGACTAAGGGAGAATGTTTGCATTGTCAACATTCCGTCCATCATTTGTTTACTGTAACATAAGAGAAGAGTCAGGCCACACAGTGTCCCTGCATTGTGAGCAAACTGAAATCGAGTTCATGCCTTGGCTAATAATGTCTTCACAGATTATGATGAATGAGCAGCTCTGCAACCGGAAAGTATGGAGACCAACCATAAATTTAAGAAAGGGGTTGTGAAAGGACACACATGAATGTGCTCATCCCTATGGTCTGGCTCAAAGGAGTGCATATTTTTTGTTATGGAACATATGTTAAACGTCTTGCACTGTGATGGAGTTTTGTAAATTACAGAACCCTGTCCAAAACTAATAGGTGGGTCCATGGTGCCACATTGTTTATATCAAAATAATCTGGATATCTTATTAACCTCCACCCAAAACAAATCTAACTTGCTAAGGGTTTTGAAACTACTGCAATAATTTCTCAACCAAATTTTATCTGCCTTCAGTCTGTAGCTATACATTTAAATCTCATATCAGCAATTCACATTTTTAAACATCACAGATAAGATTTATTTATTTCTCATCTTGGTGGCTTTCGCTACTATACGTCTTAATTTCTCTCTCTTCATAACCCTTTCAGAAACCAATAAGGTCATGGTTGCTGTGTTTCGTGATTCAATATGTGATCATATTTATGCTTGCATGATAACAACTGAACATGGATTTAAGTATTCACAATACTGTACCGTACTTATGTATTGATGATCTGGCTGCTTATCCTAAACTATTTGAATGTTTCTATCATTAAAGTTACTTTATTTAAATCTTAACTGATCCAAAGTGGTTTCTATTATGTGACGTGTCATCCGGGAATGCAAGCAACAAATTCTGACTTGTCCAATCAGATACTTATTCCTGCAGATGGTGCTTACAACTGAGAGAAATACATCAGCTTGATGGGTTTCGGTAGTTATACATTTAGGGGAAAACATTGGTGTTTACAATTAACAATAAGAAAGCCATAACATTGCAGCTATTCACAGATATTCCAAACAGGCATTTAGAACCTTTTTTGATCACTATATTTTAGGGAGTATAAAAGCGTTTCAATCACCATGATATTTTCAGAGAGTAGTAGCAGAGGGCTCTCTCCTAATGTAAACATTATCGATGGAGAGATAAAACTGGGACAAGGTTAACATTTACAAATAGTAGTCCTCTTGCAGATTATTTCTACTTTGGACAAACAGCAGGAGGGGGTGTAGTGATGCAAAAATACGCTTGGCAATCTACAACTTGTGTACACCGATTTCAGAGTGTTCTGGTGAGTTTCATAAAATACATACATCGATCCAAATCATAAAATGAAGCCTACAATACATGGATTTCCCTATTTTAAGAATAGTGCACACCAGGTCTTATGTTTGTTATACAATATTCTCCAATGGAGACAGCTTTAAAGATCTCTCAGATAGATAAGTCCAAGACAGATACAGTAGTACTCTGCCCATTCTAAACGTACATTTGGTGCACCTCCTATAGTTCCCAGGACAGGTCCATGACCTTGTAGTGTCAAGGAGAGGCGTAGGTCTCTGCTAGATTAGCCCGACACCAGAATCAAAAATAAAAGTCACTGTACTAGATGCATAGATCTGGGCTCCCAGTAAAGGGTACATGCCCATATAGCATGTAAGGAGCATTCCTATTCTAGCAGAATATTTATTAATAGCCCATTTTTTTTACTTAGCATTTGTTTATTCTAATAAAAGCAGCGTAAAATAGCAGTAATCACTTCATGGTCAAAAAGCATGGATTACCACTTTCTATCCAATTGATTAACACTGGGTTATCTTATTACATTTAATAAGTGATAAGTTTGGATTGGAAGCAGATAGAGATATGTTGTTTACACTCTAATAAATTGTAATTTAAAACCCTCTTTTATGATAAACTTTGAATTTTGAGTCACAGCTTTTTACCGATGTGGCGAGTGCAAAGTAAGTGGTTTTATTTATTTATTTAATATAACTTATCCTGCTGTCTGTTGACTTCCACCAACTACCACTCCGCCCGCCACTCTTACCTGTGCGAGCCGCTACTGTTGTAGAAGTTTTATCACAGTTCCGGCCAGTGGAGGTAGCACCTTGCCAACTGCACATAGGCAATGTCCATCAGAATGCATTTTAGTCCAGGGAGTGCTCCTCCTCCCCCCAGTAATATGTCCAGGAAGAATTATTAGGAAGATATTGGCTGGGATTGACTGTGGGCTTTTGTTCAAAATGTAGGATTTGGAAATGTAAGCAAGAGCTTCTTGCCACCTTATTGGACAACTTCTTGGACAAATACCTCTGTTGAAGCTGTAGTTGTTCATGCTTCCAGAATATGGAGGGGAGTGCTGCCCATTTCCTCCTGGTATGAAACAAGCATGAAGACACTGATGATCTGCCCTCCTGCTGCTGCTGACCTTAGTTGTATGGAAGCCTCAGCCAACCCAAGGAGTCCAGAGATACACATACAACACTGGGAAGCTGTCTGAATCCCTCATAAGAGGTCAACGTAGTGCTTCCTCAAATAACTGCTTCTACATGAGTGGGTGAGCTGATTTGAGTCTCTGCCAAGTGAAGATACTGTCTCCCTGCTCAGCTTTTAATATTTTTTATTCTTTGTTGAGTTTGACTTTTGTGAAGGAGCTTATGCACCCTGTAAGTCAACTGAATCAAGAAGAACCTGTGTCCTACAGAGTGGGCACTTTGGGCCCGATTCACAAAAGTAATCTGAGACAAAATCCTAACTTTACGACTTTCGGTATTCATAAAGGGCATTTAGGAGTAGAAAAGTCCATCTTTTGGCCTGGGCAGTCTCGAAAGAACCAGAAAAGTTTCTTTCTGCTGTGAAGATGCAATCCAGAGACAATCCCACAGGTACTCTGTGAAGTTTGGGATCTGTGAACTGTGCATACCTGCATAAGGGGACTGACTCTCATCCAGCCCCTTTAGTGTGACTGAAGACAAGAGGCAACCTTACAATGGAGAGTCATACTGTGCTCCTGAAGATGAAAGATTCCTATATGGGCCACTTGTAAATAACATGCAGGAACTTCAAATGACTGTTCATGAAGAAGAGATACGCGTGGTGTGGAACAATTACTTTGAAACTCAGAAGCTTTACAGTGACTGATCTAAATTCTGATATTTTGGGCTTATTTTATTCATAAAATACTTTTCAGTTCCCTGAATGGTTTTAGAAGCATGATTAGTTGATTTCTTCAGCAAAGTTTTGTGCAGAAACTTCGGATCCCTACCTCACATTCTCTGAAGAAGCAGTCTATCTCGATTCCACGTTACCAAGGGGTAGACTAGGCTACCATTGACAAACAGCATTTAACTGACTAGAAGCATGTTTTGCATGGTGGTGGGAGAATTTGCCCCACCCAGCAATCCAGCTTCCATATATTTAATTCTACCACTGAATAAATCAGACCACAAGAGGAAAAAAAACAGGAATTCTGGCATGATTGTGGTGGGTAGAACAAAAACAAAGCTGAATTCAAGCAAGACTCATGAGACATTTGGGTATTTTTTCGCCTCAGCATAATGCGCTGAAGGCAGCAACCTACCTTTGGCGGCTTTGTGACATATTTGCAAATGAAAAACAGATCATGCACTCCAGATTAATCAAAAGATTTCGCAAATAGTTAAACAAAAATGAAAAAAGTGAATTGCTGGCAAAAGAATTTGGTTGCAGCAAAATACCACAGGAAGAATGATGAACATTTCAAGAGAAAACACCCCTTGATCAGCTAGCTATTCGTTCAGCCTCACCCAGCTGAAATTACTTACATTACTTGCATTAACTTCACAGGGCACATTTGCATTTTCTAAATAGAAATTGATAACCTAGACAGTCCAATGTCTTTCTTTGATTAATGGTGCAGTCATTTTGTACACTGTTTTACCATTCTGGCAGCTAATATCTAAAAGTCAAGGAAGTCCTTGAAGTAGTTTAGCAAACTGACCAAGTTCAACAGGTGAGCAAAAAGTTCCCTTCTGTGTCTATATGGAAAACGTGTAATAAACATGACTTGTAATACATGCAAAATAATTATCATGAAAAACAGGAAAAAGGCGGTACATCATTTCCCCTGGTGATTGCTTGGCAATTAACACCTTTGGAAGCAGATGGGAGGGCCTTGGGGTCAGAGTGACTGTCAGCTGTTCCAGAGAGGCAATATTTTAATGCCGAGCCAGACGCTGATGACACTCATGACTGGGTTTGTGTTTCAACACCTAAAATAAAGACTACTGAGGAACGGCGTTAAGAGTAAGAGACGCAGCCGGGCGCGAAGTGGGTGTATCAGAGGATAGTGTCAATAATGAAAATAGTTGCATGATACTTTAACAAAATCCTCAAGAAAGCGCACAAGTAATTACAGTTTACGTTTGTATTCAGTTGTGGAAACCAGACAACATGAAGGTATCCATCTGTTAGTGGGATTGAACACTCAGCATGGCAAACAGCTAGCAGCAATAGTTCGCTAACAAGGAGGGTTTACTCTACACAGGGCCAAAAAAGGCAGTCATGGAGTACGCCATGTGCATATGCTTCAATCGGGCAAATCCACCCTAGCATTGGGGTTAGCGTGTGTGCGGCAGGGTCAAGGGAGTCGCGATGGACAACTCATCGGAAAGCTAGTATTTATTACCCAAGCAAGAGCACAGAAGAAAAGAGCTCAATGCATCCACAACTCTTCCGCCAATTCGAAGATAATACACCTAAGTACACTCCCTGGACTGGGTCTGGCCTTAATTTCTCTTATGCCACAGTAATTTCACATAATTCCAATTTTGCATTATGTTTGTTGCACACAATTCCTGAAATTGCTCCACAAGGTGTAAAATGTTTTCACTGGAGTATGTGAGCAATGAAAACTACCAGACCAGAAGCACCTGTTGTTCGCAGCACTTCATCATCATCATCATCATCATCATCAATCTTTATTTTGCATGGTTTCCAGTGCATAGAAAGTACATTAGATAAAATAAAGACATCTCTGATGCAAATATGTGTACATAACCTACAAGATGCTTCATAAAATAGAATGAAAAAATTCATCTATAACATCTAACGGTTAAAAAAAACAATCACTACAAAAGTATAAAATGCATTTTACCCTCGATCTTAATCTGTCGTCTCACTTTTATACTTCACTATCCCATTTTGTCAAGGCCTTTTTAGTAATCCAGTAGGACCATAAAAACAATGCCGCACCATATTAACCAAAGAGATTAGACAATTGTTTTATAAAATAAAGCACAGGACGGCATTGTTTGAAATGGAATTTTTGCAGAAGTGGGAGAATGTACCTTTCCCTTGTGAGCTATAAAAACTGAAAAAATAATAATATATGTAGGTCGGACTGGACTGATATTTTCGCACAAAGACATACTGGCAGAACGATTAACAAATAAATATTCTTGGGAAAGCCCAGCATTAACAGTATATATTTCAGACGAAATCTAACTAGGATGAAACAGTGTTGAGGATTTGACAGAAATATCAAATATGATTCACCCACCTGAGCAAGGAGGGGGCATGTGAAGTATAACTTTACTGAGATTTTGGTGCGATTTGCTTCTGCTCGTTCGCTTGAGGACTTCTCTAGGAATATTTGTTTAATTATTTCTTTGGACATAGATCTACAACTGGAAGGATTAACAAATAGACCCCCCAACCCAAACTTTCCAATGCTGTATTCATGTATTGCAGCCATGTGATCTTATGTACATTGCCTAGGGCCAGTCAGTCCATGATGATATTCTGGGTCATGCTTACTGTGTCTCTCTTCCAGATTGAGTTCCATAACATAATTGGAGCGAGACTCATTATGTCTGAAATGTATGGGGATTTAAGCTCAGCGTGACAAATACAATTTCCACAATTACTAGGAAGTGCTAGTAATCTTCCGTAAAAACCATCAACTATTCTTTGTAATTGATCAATTGCAACCATCACCCAGACTCCTGTCCCGTATGATGCCCACGTGACAGATTTAGTTGCATACACCTTCTTTATTACCTCGATCTTCTTGGAACCCAGCTTCTTAATGAAACTGAAGATAATCCTGACATATTGCTCCATGGCTAGGGCCCTATTATCCACCATGTTTGACCAACTATATTTTCTGTCAAACACAACCCCCAGGTAAGTAAAAGTATCCACCACTGCCAATCTGTGAGACCCTATGTGAAACAGTTGGAGTTTCTTTTGGTCGTGTGCCTACTACTAATACAAAGGATTTGGCTTCATTGATATGATGCTCCAGACTGGTCATGAATTTGGAATAGGTCTCTAAAAGTTCCTGTAGCCCTACCCCAGTTCTTACAATGAACACAGCGTTATCTGCATACAGCAGTATTGGGAGGAGAGCTGCGATAAAGCTGGGTACATCTTTCAAGGCTCCCATCATGGCTGTCTGCACCCCTTTGGTGTATAATGAAAAAAAAATGGTGCAAGGACGCAACCCTGTTTTACACCCCGTTTTATTTTAAAAGGCCTTGTGCAATCTCCGCCATAATAAATGAACACAAGTGGTGGCTTGGGCATACATCTGACGAATAAAACTAGTTATCGGTGCGTCAATGCCTCTTTCTTCCATAATAGCCCATAATAAGGGGTGGGAAACACAATCAAAAGCGGCCGACAGGTCCATAAAGGCCACATAAAGGTTTTCAGATTTTGCTGGTGTATATTTTGCTATGGTTGTACTTAAATTAATATGTTGGTCTAATCTTCCCTTGCCTTTTTGAAAATCATACAGCACTGGTATTTGGATATTTTTCTCTGTGGCCCAATCCTCCAATCTATTCAGCAAGAGACGTCCCATCCGCTTTGCTGTTCTGTCTTGAAGGAATAGTTTTGCATGTTGGACCTATTCCCCTTTTTAAATATAGGAATTATTATTGGTGTGTTCCATGAGGCTGGTTGGCCCACTTTACTTATAATATTAAAAATATTTGTTAAACATGGAATCCAAATCTCTTGATGGGCTACAAAAACATCTATTTGGACCCCATCCAAGCATGGTGCCTTTCAGGGGCTACTTTGAGCCAAGCCCACACTCATCTCTTCAATATCATATACCAAGGTTTCCTTAATAGGTGCCTATGGAAAGTTATAAAAAGATTCTAAAGGCACATGGGCAGCTCCAAACATTTGCTCAAAGTGAGCTACCCATATATCCTCCTCCACGTGGGTATCTAAGGTAGGATCGGAGTGCTCTTTAAAAATAGTGCATTTATCACTCCAAAAATCCCTAGGGTTTTTTGTTTGGCCTGCAACTGACAAATTCTCCCATGCTTCCTCCTACAGGCCTCTGATCCTTGCGACCCGTGCCTTGCTATATTCCTACACAGGTCCTTTACCAGCTTATGGCCAATTGGTCTGGATCTAAGGGCACCATGAAGATTTTCAAAGGTCTTAGAACAGGTACTATCGAAACAGCCACTGGTGGGATGGTATGCAGGGAGTTCTTCCTGAACAGGTTGTTGTTGACCTCAACCAATATATCTGTACATCTCATCATTAAGCAATGCAGGTCATGAATTGGATCTACATCAGGACCTCGCTCAATTTTTTTGAAATTATCAGTGGTATTACTCGGTCTTTATCAATTTTGTACCATTTAAGTGAGTACCCATTTTTCCTAGCTAAGATTGGTTTGAGGACTTTATCTGCAGCTAAGCTATTGCGTGTTGCCCATACCAGGTTACAGGAGAGGGTGGCATGGTCCCTAAATAGGGAGAAAGCTGACTCCACTTGGCTTATTCTACCTACAAGAGGTACAGATACTAGAATATAATCTATGGTGGATCCAGACTTTGCACTCCCAAATATCTTTTGGGGTAGTCCTGAGTGAGGGTATAGCATATTAATTCTCTCGCCGTGCCAAGTTGTTAGAAACTTATTGAGCAAATTACCAAATTCACTGTCAGTAAAATGTGAAAAAACCTCACCGTCTGTGTCAACTAATTCACACACAGTTGCAGCCTTAATGTCACAACAATGCACGTTGACATTACCCATCCATAAAAAACAAATACGTTTTCAGTGCTCTTTGTTGATTATATATATTTCTCTTATTAACACCATCGCTGCTGATGGTATTCCCCTCCTGCGCTGGTCACAAATTATCCCCATTGTTCATGACGAGCTCAGCTCGTCATAAGCACAGCTCAACCGTGCCTCATGACGAGCTGAGCTCGTCATGAGCATCGAAGGGGTTAAATGATCTGCAACTGAGGCCATGTTTCCTGTAAAATTATTATTTCCATAGTTGATCAGCAACCAGTCCCAATCACCTAGACCCTCACGTAGTAAAATGTGGTAGTGGAGGGAGGAATTAAAGAATTTCATCACATTTAGCCCAAGTGTAGTTGCTTCTAATATCACAATTCCGCACTTCACTCTGCCCATCAGAGATGGGATGGCTGCGGTTTGGAATGATCAATACCCATCTAGAAATATCTGGCTTGTTTCCCAAGTTTCTTGGAGGCACAAGATATCATATTTTGTTATGAGACTTTTCCTATCTAAATTACCCATCTTTTATTTTGTATCGGCTACATTCCAAGTAGCTATTTTTACCATACACTTGGTTGTCTCTTTTCTCTTCACCCATGTCTCAATCATTTTAATCGGGGATGTACTTATAGTGGGAGCTATGGGGACATTATTTAGTCAATTGCAAGATTCCAGATTTGCAAAGGGGTAAAACAATTTTCAATCCTTACATCTTATCTCCCCATATCTGGAAAAGGGGGGAGAGTTAGAGGGTAAGTTTCATTTTTATTCTTCAGCACCTTAAAAGGAGAATGCCTGGGGAGTCAAAAAAAGTAGCCCAAAGGGAGGGCATGAATCCTTAACCCTTGGGGGGAGGGTACATTGGGTGTTGCCCTAAGTAAATCCCCTGCCACTCTTTTCTCATTAAAATTAAGGACTATAAAAACACCCTCTAGGGCTTTCGAGGACCGACCCACCCACTCAACTCTCCTTGCCATAATCATGTGCCTCGAGAAATCAACAGGCTCCTTCATAGTTCTCGACAGCCAATACTGGGCTTTGGTCATAAGTTGTTCAGTGGACTCCTGCTGTTCCTCCATCAGAACTGAGGTGTCTGCCAGTACTATGATATAGGGACACGCGGCAGGTAGGAGATCTGGAGTGAGTGGCCTCCCCTTGGGATTTTTCCAATCTTCCTATTACCCTAAATGGCCAAAGATGAGATATTAGATCCTATATTCTGCATTGGTCACTGCTGTATCACAGAAAAACCAAAGGAAATGAAAGACGGAGCGTTGACAATACAAGCACTCACCCCCAGTGAACTGATCTGGGTTTAATCCATCACCATTCTTTAGCCCACTCTGCCACCCCAGTTCAGACATGGCCATATGCAAATCAGTCTGACCCTGTGCTTCATGGGAACAGTCCAGCCCGAACTGCCAAGTCATGCCTTCTCTGGACCGGAAACAAGCTACCGTGGACCGGTTTCTGGCATTTCAGCCTTCTTCATCCTGGCACAAAAGCGCACCCCTCCTGAAGTCTGGAGGCCGCGAGGGGGACAACTGAACTGTTCAAAGTTCCCGGCCTGTGGAATATCAGCTGGCTTCAAAGGAAACAGCAAGTTATGCCGAAGGCCCACTAAAGGTTTTTTACTTAGACAAAGCAATACAATGGGACAGAGCCTACTAAGGTAACAAGACTATGAGAATGCATTTGTAACGCTATTATAATATAATGGACTACCTCTTCCAGCATGCAACATCATGCTGTATCTAACTGTGACCAATTGGAGAACTGTTAAAAGTCACGTGCTATGCAAGGCGTTCTTAAATGAAAATCCCTCCCATTGTATGTCTATGCCTGTGATCAAGGGGTTTGAAGCCCTGAAACGCGTAAGGCAAGGAAATTGACTTCAAGCATAATAAATGTTTTGTGCCATCGTTAATGAAGCTGGTGTTTGAGTGCGCTTCCATTCGAGGGTGCGTTTGGATTATAAAATGATATGCGGCGGCATCTCAGCCGCGGAAGTGCACCCCTTCTGAAGTCTGGAGGCCGCGACGGGGACAACTGAACTGTTCGAAGTTCCCCGCCTGTGGAATATCAGCTGGCTTCAAAGGAAACAGCAAGTTATGCCGAAGGCCCACTAAAGGTTTTTTACTTAGACAAAGCAATACAATGGGACAGAGCCTACTAAGGTAACAAGACTATGAGAATGCATTTGTAACGGTATTATAATATAATGGACTACCTCTTCCAGCATGCACATCATGCTGTATCTAACTGCGACCAATTGGAGAACTGTTAAAAGTCATGTGCTATGCAAGGCGTTCTTAAATGAAAATCCCTCCCATTGTATCTCGATGCCTGTGATCAAGGGGTTTGAAGCCCCGAAACGCGTAGGGCAAGGAAATTGACTTCAAGCATAATAAATGTTTTGTGCCATCGTTAATGAAGCTGGTGTTTGAGTGCGCTTCCATTCGAGGGTGCGTTTGGATTATAAAATGATATGCGGCGGCATCTCAGCCGCGGAAGCGCACCCCTCCTGAAGTCTGGAGGCCGCGAGGGGGACAACTAAACTGTTCGAAGTTCCCCACCTGTGGAATATCAGCTGGCTTCAAAGGAAACAGCAAGTTATGCCGAAGGCCCACTAAAGGTTTTTTACTTAGACAAAGCAATACAATGGGACAGAGCCTACTAAGGTAACAAGCCTATGAGAATGCATTTGTAACTCTCTTATAATATAATGGACTACCTCTTCCAGCATGCAACATCATGCTGTATCTAACTGTGACCAATTGGAGAACTGTTAAAAGTCACGTGCTACGCAAGGCGTTCTTAAATGAAAATCCCTCCCATTGTATGTCGATGCCTGTGATCAAGGGGTTTGAAGCCCTGAAACGCGTAAGGCAAGGAAATTGACTTCAAGCATAATAAATGTTTTGTGCCATCGTTAATGAAGCTGGTGTTTAAGTGCGCTTCCATTCGAGGGTGCGTTTGGATTATAAAATGATATGCGGCGGCATCTCAGCCGCGGAAGCGCACCCCTCCTGAAGTCTGGAGGCCTCGAGGGGGACAACTGAACTGTTCGAAGTTCCCCGCCTGTGGAATATCAGCTGACTTCAAAGGAAACAGCAAGTTATGCCGAAGTCCCACTAAAGGTTTTTTACTTAGACAAAGCAATACAATGGGACAGAGCCTACTAAGGTAAGAAGCCTATGAGAATGCATTTGTAACTCTATTATAATATAATGGACTACCTCTTCCAGCATGCAACATCATGCTGTATCTAACTGTGACCAATTGGAGAACTGTTAAAAGTCACGTGCTATGCAAGGCGTTCTTAAATGAAAATCCCTCCCATTGTATGTCGATGCCTGTGATCAAGGGGTTTGAAGCCCCGAAACGCGTAAGGCAAGGAAATTGACTTCAAGCATAATAAATGTTTTGTGCCATCGTTAATGAAGCTGGTGTTTGAGTGCGCTTCCATTCAAGGGTGCGTTTGGATTATAAAATGAAATGCGGTGGCATCTCAGCCGCGGAAGCGCACCCCTCCTGAAGTCTGGAGGCCGCGAGGGGGACAACTGAACTGTTCGAAGTTCCCCGCCTGTGGAATATCAGCTGGCTTCAAAGGAAACAGCAAGTTATGCCGAAGGCCCACTAAAGGTTTTTTACTTAGACAAAGCAATACAATGGGACAGAGCCTTCTAAGGTAACAAGACTATGAGAATGCATTTGTATCGTTATTATAATATAATGGGCTACCTCTTCCAGCATGCAACATCATGCTGTATCTAACTGCGACCAATTGGAAAACTGTTAAAAGTCACGTGCTATGCAAGGCGTTCTTAAATGAAAATCCCTCCAATTGTATCTCGATGCCTGTGATCAAGGGGTTTGAAGCCCCGAAATGCGTAGGGCAAGGACATTGACTTCAAGCATAATAAATGTTTTGTGACATCGTTAATGAAGCTGGTGTTTGAGTGCGCTTCCATTCGAGGGTGCGTTTGGATTATAAAATGATATGCGGCGGCATCTCAGCCACGGAAGCGCACCCCTCCTGAAGTCTGGAGGCCGCGAGGGGGACAACTGAACTGTTCGAAGTTACCCACCTGTGGAATATCAGCTGGCTTCAAAGGAAACAGCAAGTTATGCCGAAGGCCCACTAAAGGTTTTTTACTTAGACAAAGCAATACAATGGGACAGAGCCTACTAAGGTAACAAGCCTATGAGAATGCATTTGTATCGCTATTATAATATAATGGGCTACCTCTTCCAGCATGCAACATCATGCTGTATCTAACTGCGACCAATTGGAGAACTGTTAAAAGTCACGTGCTACGCAAGGCGTTCTTAAATGAAAATCCCTCCCATTGTATGTCGATGCCTGTGATCAAGGGGTTTGAAGCCCTGAAACGCGTAAGGCAAGGAAATTGACTTCAAGCATAATAAATGTTTTGTTCCATCGTTAATGAAGCTGGTGTTTGAGTGCGCTTCCATTCGAGGGTGCGTTTGGATTATGATATGATATGCGGCGGCATCTCAGCCGCGGAAGCGCACCCCTCCTGAAGTCTGGAGGCCGCGAGGGGGACAACTGAACTGTTCGAAGTTCCCCGCCTGTGGAATATCAGCTGGCTTCAAAGGAAACAGCAAGTTATGCCGAAGGCCCACTAAAGGTTTTTTACTTAGACAAAGCAATACAATGGGACAGAGCCTACTAAGGTAACAAGACTATGAGAATGCATTTGTATCGCTATTATAATATAATGGGCTACCTCTTCCAGCATGCAACATCAGGCTGTATCTAACTGTGACCAATTGGAGAACTATTAACACCTTGGCTGCTAAGGCAATTCCCCTCCTGTGCTGGAAATTGCTATTTTACATTATTTTATGACGAGCTGGGCTCGTCATCAGCACACGACCACTGTGCACCATGACGAGCCCAGCTCGTCATCAGCATCGAAAGGGTTAAAAGTCACGTGCTATGCAAGGCGTTCTTAAATGAAAATCCCTCCCATTGTATGTCGATGCCTGTGATCAAGGGGCTTGAAGCCCCGAAACGCGTAAGGCAAGGAAATTGACTTCAAGCATAATAAATGTTTTGTGCCATTGTTAATGAAGCTGGTGTTTGAGTGCGCTTCCATTTGAGGGTGCTTTTGGATTATGATATATATATATATATATATTCACTGAAAAAACCATAGGTTATAGACCATATATAGTTAGGAATTAGCATTTACAAAACCTTATTTTACTCACACAAAACCATTGAAATTCCATATATAGTTAGGTGCACTAACTATATATCGTGCACCCGCAATCCACTGCTGATGATGTCATATATGACATCATTCATGACATGGTCAGTGACATCACTGATGACATCACTGATGACATCTCAAATGACATCACTGATGACATCTCAAATTACATCACTGATGACATCACTGATGACAACATCCAGTGACTGTATGCCTTGCAAATCGGCTACATGCTCTTCACGCTTTCGCTGTAGATCATTGCATGAAAATTAACATTACCAAAAGTAAAGTGATGTGCATAGCCGGTAAGAAGAAGTGCCGTTCCGTAAATTATGGTTGGACTATTGGGGGCCAAAGATTGGAGGTCGTAAATTCCTATACATTTTTGGGAAAAATAATGACGGCTAGCTTGAGTGAGAAGCTCCATATAGAGCATTGTTCCCGCAAGGCTCTTGCCCATGGCAATGGTTTAAACTCTCTATACCAGGCAACGGGAAAAAGGCACTTCTCAAGTCTTCTGGAAGTTTTTAGATCAAAGATTCCCGCAACTATTTTGTATGGTATTGAACTAATAGAGGTGAAAAACTGGGACTTTTGCCACAAGATTGAGGGAAAACTCTTAAGATCTCTTTCTTCCCTAAATACTGCTTGCTCACTAGCAATTAGTCATTAGGGACTATGCGAGCTCTCCTCAGAAGTGAACTATTGGGTAATTTTAAAGAGTTTTCTAAACTTGTAAGTAACTTTAGAAGGGCTGCAACCCTTCTTAAATTAGATGAAAGTGTTCTGTTCACCTATTCTCCCTTACAGTTAAAACTCATTTTAAAGGAGGCCTCGTGGGATCTTTGTTTTCACTCTGATAAAAAATTAGTTGGTGAAAAAAGGAATGTGGAACCTCTCCTTAATTCCTATGTGTTGAAGCGGCCACAACCTTATGCCATATGGAACCTACCGCATGGTATTCGTAGATTTTGGTTTCTGTTACGCTACGATTTAATTCCACTAAATCTACTGTTATCCAAATGGTATGGCTCCTCTGCTTTGTGCAATTTATGTAAATTGAGCACCCAGGACTGTATGCATGTTCTATTGATTTGCCCTATGCTCCGTAAACTGCGCCTCCGATGGTTAAAAGTTATTTGTCTCCGCCTTGGCATTGTCACTTTAAATGGCTTTCTTCATGCACTTTATTGTCCTCCCAACGAATTGTTCTGTTTCCATATTTTTAACTTTTTTAAAGGATTTTTAGCTATTTATTAATATGTACCTGGAGATGTTTTGTCTGTCCGACCTTTTGTAGATTATTTTGTGCGTGTCTATTTTGGATTCAATCTTGTTCCTCAAACATCCTGATTTTCTTTGTATTTGTCTTGCTGTTGCACATTGTATATTTTATGTGGCCCTCTTTGAGAGCCAAAACATAATAAATAAAATTGAATTGACTGTAGGTTTCTGTAAAGTTAAAATATGTCTTACATATTGAAGAATGAGTGGATGTATAAGTGTCTGGATGAAGGATTTAGTAGGTGCATGACTGACTGTATGAGTGAGTGAATAAATGTGTTTCACTGAGTGCATGGGTTAGTGACTAAACTGTCTTAATGTGTGCATCATTATGTCTGTTGTTCTGTAAACTGTTGCATGTGTTGATAAGTAGCTATATGAGTAACTATATGGGTTATTGATTGGTTGCCCAAGTATTTGTATGGGAGACTGAGTGTGTGTGTGGGTGGCTGGGAGCTGTATGACTCTGTGCATAGATGTGTGAGCAGTTGATTCACTAGATGTATGGTTTCAAAAGTGCATGTGGAAACAGCTGTATGGGCGGTTGACTGTGTGCATGGGTGTATTGGTGAGTGAATGGATATCTCAGTGCTACATGTCAAAGTAAGTACATATGTAAAACACAGTACATGTGAGAGTTGACATATATAAATAACTGTGCATAAGAGCCAGTGAATGTGTGAGTGGCTGTATGGATCATTGTGAACTTGTATCAGGGATTGTATAAGAGAGTAAATATGTGTTAGTATATGTTTGAATAAGTAAAGTTTGTATAACTGTATAGTTGAGGAAATGGAGGTGTGAATGATTCTTTGCATGACTGACTAGGTGTGTGAGTAACTCCATGGATGAGTGACAGTCTGTGAGTGTCTGTTTACACTGATTGTATCTAAGGTTATATTAGAGTCTGAAGAGGTTCATCGTATTATCACATGAATGATATCATCAGTGATGTGATCAGTAATGTCAAATGAGATGTCATCAGTGATGTCATCAGTGATGTCATTTGAGATGTCATCAGTGATGTCATTTGAGATGTCATCAGTGATGTCATCAGTGATGTCACTGCCCATGTCATGAATGATGTAATATGTGACATCATCAGCAGTGGATTGCGGGTGCGCGATATATAGTTAGTGCAACTAACTATATATGGAATTTCAATGGTTTTGTGTGAGTAAAATAAGGTTTTGTAAATGCTAATTCCTAACTATATATGGTCTATAACCTATGGTTTTTTCAGTGAATTTTCAAGGTTTTGTAAATGCTAATTCCTAACTATATATGGTCTATAACCTATGGTTTTTTAAGTGAATTTCAATGGTTTTTTAAAAGCTAATATCTGTAGCTGTAAAATGTATTCTTCTTTAGATCTTAAAATATATTTTACATGTTTTTTATACAATTTAAAAAAAAAAAATTTTTGTTTCGCTCCCAGTCCGCGAACCGGTCAGCTTCCCGTTAGCTCAATTTAAAGCCGCGACTCGGTCCGCGAACCGGTAAACGTTCCTTTAGCGTAACTGTTACGTTAGAATGACGTTTTGCGTTGTCGCGTAATACGTCATTTGACGCGCCAAGTTAGCGGATCCGGAAGCGGACCGGAAAGCGGAGCAAAGCGCGAAACGTAAACACAGCAGGTCATGTGACTCGGTAATAACACTTTTCATTGGTTCATTTCACTTTTGGTTTCCTAATGATGTAATACTAGGTCATGTGATCTAAAATTAACACTTTTCATTGGTTTAGAACTTATACTTTTCCCAAATGATGAAAACCCCTCCTTCTTTCCTCACTCTGACTTTCATCTTGGTGAGAGAAAGACCCTTTTTCATAGTTGAGCAATGGCTTCAGTAGTTGCTTCAGCTGGTGCACTCCCACCACCACCTTCACCTCCTCATGGGAAGAGAGGACCACCTGCTGGAGTAATCATACAACAAGAAGAGGAAGATCAGGAAGAGGAGGAAGAGCAGGAAGAGCCAGAGTTTTTGCCAGAGGAGCCCAGGAGGTATAATCGAAAAGAAAACTACATTTGGCAATTTTTTAAATTTCCTGAGGGGCAAAAAAAAGTGAATGTACGCTATGTGTCTTGCCGTATTTGCGATGATAGACTGTCAAGGGGGACTGATAAGAAATACAGCTACGGCAATTACACGATGCATAGGCATATGAGTAGGTGGCACCCAAACAACTATAGTGCTGCCCAGCTACGTGATGAGCAACAAAATCCCCCTGTGATGGCAAGAAGATCAGTTGTTCAAGAAGTGTTGGGACCAGAGGCGAGGGAGATGGTCCCAAACATTCAAATGAACTTTGGGGAAGTGAAGCAAGTGTGCGTGCGCTGTAACCAAATCATTTGTTACAGAGAAAGTAGCATTACTCTAATTATGAAAGCTATTAACAATCATGTTTGCCCGAAACGCCCCAAACAATAAATTCTTCTTTTTTTCGTTGCTCCTGTTGATCCCTTTTCAATGAATCGTTTTTGTTTCCCCCCTCCCCCAAAAAAAACAAAAAAATATCAAAATGTTCAGAAAATACAAAAAAAATAAAAAAAATGTTCAGAAAAATAATAAAAAAAATTTAAAACAACAAAAACAAAAAAAAAAGTTCTTTTCAGAACTACCTCCCCATTATAAAAAATTGGTAGAATTTTTGAAACTCTGCCAACCTCTATTTCTTTTAGTTCGCTCCTGGTCCGCACTCCGGTACGCGAACCGGGAGCGACCCAAAAACATTTTTTTAAAAAAAGAACAGTAAGTATAAGGGAAGGAAACAGACAGTTATGTTAAAAGAAAGACAGCTATAGGGAGTAAACAAAAGATACTGTTACCCGCAATCCACTGCTGATCATGTCACATATTACATCATTCTTGACATGGTCAATGACATCATCAGCAGTGGATTGCGAGTAACATTATCTTTTGTTTACTTCCTATAGCTGTCTTTCTTGTAACATAACTGTCTGTTTCCTTCCCTTATACTTACTGTTCTTGTTTCAAATTTTTTTTGAGATCATTCAGAAACAGTAACATTAATAGAGACAGAATGAGTGAATAAGAATGAAGAAGTATGAGAAGAGAGGGACTGAGAAAAATACTGGAAGGAGTAGAATAATTAAGTAATAGAGAAAGGAATGAGGGAAGTAGCAAACGCAGGAAAGTAAGGATTAAAGAAATGAAGCAGTAGAACTAATAGATGTTAAATGTGATAGATTAAATGATTGATTCAGGATGACGATAAGGTGTGGCCTCTCCAAAAGTTTGTTTAAGGTGAGGCCTACTCAGGGTTGCATATCAAATTTATGCTTGTTGAAGAATACAGAGGAGATAATACATGTGAAGGCCTACCATTGAAGTAAAACATGTCCACTTCACTCTTGAACAACGGCCAGACCTCTTCTGTGTCCATAGACAGACCTAAACTTCATCTGCACAATGTCATTCGTAAACTTAGAAAACACAAGTAATGTAATTGAAAAATTTGGAGTTTCTTTTGCTCATTTCACAATCACATCACCTGTGTTGCCTTTGCTTAGGTATCTCATAGTGCAGATGTAGTCCAGCATATGAAACAGTACCCAGAATTGCAGCAGTGTATGCATTAATACATGTAAAGGCCTACCAATAAAGTAAGTCATGTCCACTTATTACATCATTCATGACATGGTCAGTGACATCATCAGCAGTGGATTGCGGGTAGAAAGAGTAGAAAACATTTACCTTATAATTCTTGTTAACTTTTTCAATTCTTTTTTCATACTTTCAATCTGTAAAACAGAGAACAAACATTTCAAAAATATTAAAACATGTATTTAAAAATTAGAAAAGACAAGGGAAAAGGTTCAAGAACAAACAGTTTTTCAACAACTTTGACATTTACAGAAGCCTCTGCTTCTCTACGTCCCCTACACAATCCTAAAGATATTTATTTTAAACAAACAGTATCTTGATGCTGAAAAAATGAGGCCTATTTTGGAACATGGTGCATCTTTTGCACTGCTGATGTCTCACAATAGTGATGCAATAGCAGCGCAAAAGAGATGTAAAGCCATCATAAAATTGTGTCTAACATTTTAAATGATTGTTTCAGGATGCAAATAAGATGTGTCCTTTCAAGAGGTTTCTTTGAGGTGAGGCCTATTCAGTTTTCAAACAAAACAGTACCCAGAAGTGCAGCACTGTAAGAATGAACTTTGACACTTACAGAAGCCTCAGTTTCTCCATATCTACCTCACATTTCTAAATGTATATCATAAGTACAAAAAGTAGAACATTAATTATGCATGTTAAATGGTTTATTTTTGCTGTTCTCAGAATGTATCAAATTTCACTTAAATCAGTGACTTGAAGGTATTCATCATGTAACAGCGGGGAAAAAAACACAATCAAAATGATTGTGTTTAAAAAACCCATACAACCTAAGAAATCTGAATTCAAAACTCCTTAAAATTAACTTACTTTCCATAACGTCGAAGGATGTCCTATGAACAGCGTACACTCTGTTGTGCTATAAATATTTTCAGCCCGCCACTTTCTGAAAGAAAACCTCCATCGTTTTGAAAAATATGTTACATACAATAAAAGACTTCTCACATTCCACCACATGTTTCCACTTGGCCAAATCATGTTGCAGCGTTTTACAACTCTTGTAATTCTTATAATGAAATCCCGTCATTTTCTATTTTCGCAACTTTCAAAAAGAAAACATTTAAGATTACTTTCACAATCCTGGACTACTAATATCTTACCCTTCTTTCTCACTCATGTTCTACTTTTCCTATGACACTGATACTGCTTACTATGAAGCAGACTTACTTGCATCAGGTTTATATAGTTGGATTTTTAAATTGACATTATAATTAAAAGTTTTGGACCAATAATCTAGACAGCATTGCAGACTTACATTCCCTCTACTTCATGAACCGTTTGCAATTCCTCAGAGGAAATCCCGAGATTCTTTCTTTAAAATTTTGGTTTTAAAAACACCAGGTAAGAATTTTTAAGGTCAAACTGCAATTTTTTTTTAAAGTTACAACAGAATCGTTGCAGAATGACCAGCCGTTTCTAGACTTTAAATAAGCTGTGTAATGTCCTGATGTTGTTGAAGGACCATCGTGATAGATAATTGCTACAGTTACAAAAGTCCTTCCTGATATTGACAGCTGAGAAGCAACAACATTTTTTATTAAAGTTGACAATTTTGATCCATCAGGCCTACATCTTTGGATCATTAAAATGACATACTGGCCATATCTTCGTATAAATAATGTTGACATCATTTCAGATTTACATTGGCTACACTCCATGTTGTGATCAGCTGCATTTACTAGCTTATTAAAGGAGACTGATTTACTGTCTGGCAAAGTTAAATATATAAATCTTTCTGAGTCTACACTAGTAGTACTTGTTACCATACAGTTCTCGCAGTCATGCTGCCATTGATAAGAAAGCCCAAACAGGTGATATACATCTACACCCTCATCTTGCAATACATCAAGCATATACATTAAAAACTCCTGACAATCCTGCTGATTATTTTCAGAGAAGTCTGTTTGACCTGAACATTCATCTAACAGATAACGAACTTCAGACACACTGTCTACTTTTGTTCGATCAGTGCTACATTTCTCTAACACAGAATTCAACAAACAGCATAAACTTTGTTCCGAATTGAATACAATCTGTTCTTTTAAAGTCTCTAGTGAAAAGAGAACATTAACCACTACATTTGCATAGCAGTTGACACCAGAACTGTTTTCAAATTGAAAACCGACAACATCTTCAACAGAATCCGTTTTCTTTCTGCTTACAATTTTCGGTTCATCGACTTTTCGTCTTTTTGCTACAACCTCCCTACTATTAGTGATATTTCTTCGTTTACGGCCTACCACACGTTTCTCAAACAAAGGATATTGAGGCAAATGTGGCGCATACTCTCTTCTTAACCTATTGTATTCCTTAACACAATCTAGATCCGCACAAATGTTTGTGACATCACAATCAATCAAGTACAATCCCGATAAAGTTCTAACTCGTGACAATGCTACATATGCCATACCCTCTTTGAACACAGAACTGCCAATATTCACCAATGCACTATCTACACTTAAACCTTGCGATTTATGGATTGTCACCGCATATGCCAAGCAAACAGGAAACTGTTTACGACGAACATATAAGTCTTTAACAAGCAAAAACCTATCAGAACAACGACCAATTAGCTGTACTTCCTCAATGCCATCAAATTTAATTTTTAAAAATTCACTACCATCTCTACTTCTGTATTTCTCAAAATCAACAACATTACCCATTGATCCATTTACCAGACCTCTTTCAACATGTAAATTCCTTCTCAAAATGATTCGGCAATTTAAACACACATTCAAAGTCTTTTCAAAACCCGCTGTTTTAGATATACTCTTCTCTAATGAATCCAATTTTGATTTCAAATTCTCAGACAAAATAATTGTTGATCCCATATGCTCTATTCTGTCAATAGCTTCAAGTTTCACAATCTCTTACTTTTCTAAATCCAACATTTTGTTGTTGAAGATGGCACATTCTGCAAGAGTTGGCATCAAACATATTCCTGATTTCTTCTCAGTAATTTTCTGAAAAATATTCTCAGGCACAATGTCTTGTTCTGGATATAAATTTGACAGTAATCGTGCATGTAAAGCTTCTTTCCCATGCTCGGTCACTTTTCCAATTCTAATATCTTGTAGAATATTCTTTTAATCTTCATCCTTCGCCTGACGCATTTTTTTTATGCAGTTCAGCATAATTGAAGTTTAACCATATATTGACGTTGCCAATGCTCCCTAGGCACTTCCTGGTATCTTCATGCGTGAGTATTTTGAACACAGGTTGTCCTTTTACTGGTGTCAGCTGCAGAAGATCTCCAAAAACAATGAAGTGTTTGCCACCAAATAACACATCATACTCAGTTTTAAGAACTTCTTGCATTCTCAAATGCACAAAGCCAAGCATGACATTGGAAACCATGCTTACTTCGTCAATGATAAGAAGTTTCATTTTCCTCAAGACTCTTGAAACTTCACAACAAGCATCCCCAGATAACTTGTGGTATTGTAATTTGTTGTCATGCTCCACTGGCAGCATCAGTAGACGATGCAAAGTAATACCTTTAATGTTATGTGCTGCCAGTCCAGTAGGAGCGGTAACAACACAAGACAGCGATGACTCAGTCCTTTCCTGCAAATAACAAGAAATTGCTTTAATAAGGAAACTTTTTCCAGTTCCCGCTTCTCCACTCACGTACAGTCGGACAGGCTTCAACGACGTACATGAGCACTCTTTCTTCTCATGACTTAATCCATGATCAATTTGCTTGGTAACTTCATCATATATTTTCCTCTGCTCAACGTTGAGTTGTTTTTCCAAGTCTTCTAAGTTAACCGCATCCTCCTGAGCATGTGCCATGGCTCTTTCCACTTCATTCATAGCAGTGGCAGCTTCATTTTCGATAATAGGTCCTCCTAGTGGATCCTGACTCAATGAAACAGAACTCTGACTGTCCTGAGAACTGTCTCTGGCAATCTCGGCTGCAATCGTTGCTTCCTGCTCAATTTCCAAAGTCAACATTTCTTGATATTTGGGAAAAGCAGGACATTCTATGGTCTCCTTAGCAGCAGTGAAAGAGTCTTCGTAACAGAGGAAATCTCCAAGCAGTTCCTCTTCTGCACGCCAAGGCTTGAAAAGTTGCAAAAGTGCTAAATAGAAAAACTCCTTTTTTTCTGGAGATTCGCCACTCAATTTTCGATGGTTTACTAATTGGCATTTTCTTTGCTTGACCAGACATCCCTCACTTCCAATTACAGCATACACTCCTTTCTCAATATCTTCTTTGATGTTCCTCTTGAATATATAATTTTGTAGAACCTCATATAGACAAACATTCTCAAGGTGACTGCTTCGATTTGGATAATATGTATCCGACATGTTAGTCTTCAAAATGTCGGTACTGTTTGGTTCCTTTTCCGCCAAATACTCAATTTCCCGGACAGGTTTTAGAACTCGATTTCGCGTTGCAGCAAGACCAAGACTTGCCCAAACGATACTCCTGGATTTGGCATAGAGACTTGCTGAAGACAACCGGTCAGAACATTCGTAAGCTCCGATTTCTCGATGCGACAACATCTTCAGACTGAAACTGTACAACTTCTTGCTGAGGCTCTTTTCATGGGAAATGTCCTCCCACATATCCTTCAATTCTGTCTTTTCTTTTTTGGTGATGTAAGATGTCACATATCGAGCCACAGCCATACAGTTGTCAGCCACAAACTGTATATCCATGTTAGCATTCCACATGGACAAAATCACTGGGTTGTAGTCGTTGATGTACTTGGACTCTTCGTTCCTTTTCAAATTGTATGTATTTTTGGGTGATTTCCTCGTCACATTATGTCGCAGAGAAGACATCAAACTGTTCACTCTTCCTTTAGAAATCACCGGTCGTGGAAAGTTGAAACGACATTTGGTGTAGAACTTGTCCTTGTTTCTGAATTTACGACGACAGTACTTTCCACAACGATGGCTTTGGAAACGTAGAACTTGTTCTCTTAGGCTTTTCTTCTCCGTTGCGTTTGGAACAGCACACATAGAATACTGTTCTATGAAATTCATCACTAAGTCATCCGGATCTGTTCTAAATTTAGGTGCATCCTTGATCCACAGCAACATATGTATATGAGGAGCACCTCTTGCTTGGTACTCCTTTCTCCAGAAGAAATCCAACACCTCTCCAAGAGGTGGATTCTTCTTATTTGTGATGAAAGACATCATAGCTTCGAATCTATGATTGAAGTACCTGCATACATTCACTGGATCCAAAGAACACAGTTCTCCAGGTGTCTTGAATTCAATGTTTTCAATATTTCCATTTGCCTCTCGTAGAAATTCAAGTAAGTCTTCCCAGCCATACTCGGCACAGCTCAGAGTGAGGAACCATGTTGGAGTTCCTAAGTTCCTCAGCATACATTTTAAATCACCATGACGACGGTACCAGTACTCATTAGTACCACGCTGACACGCCATGAGATTAATTAGGTGAGAATCCAAAATACTGTCTTGGACATTGACTTTATGCATAAAGTCACTTGCCGAGATGGTTCGCATCTGTATACCACTTTTTAAGATGTGGTTCACTGCATATGACAGTCCAGACAGATCGCTTTCAAACAGGAGATGAAACAAATAGGGAATGCATTGACGAAACCTAGGATCTTCTGCATACAATCGTAAAGTCCGGTATTCAGACGCAGGAATTTGATGAGGTCGCTCATCATATCTTCCTCCTTGACCTATTGGAAATAGTTGTGGGAAACACCGAGCTTCCAAACTTTCCTCCCAAACACTAATGGGACTCCCTTTGGCTTGTTTCATTTGAAACAACTCAATAGCATTCCCCATGACTTCCTTGGAATGCAAAGGATGAACACTATAATGTTCATATATTTCTTCACTTTTAGAGGCCTCTACTTTCTCAATTTGGCCAGCACACAAATCGCTATCCTCTTCATCACTTACTTCCTCTTCTGCAACATATACATTCTTATAGTACTCATTATTTTTCTTCAAATACAATGTTGCCTTTTTGACTTTCCTAACATCCACTAAATCTTGCCATATTTTCTTATTCTTTGTCGGAACCCCATTAACCAAGATAACCAGAGGTTCCTCTTCCACTTTTTCTACTCCAATTGTGTTAATGTTTTTGTTCAAATCTAGAGGCAAATAAACAACTCTTCCCTTTAATCCTCTCTGTAAATCTGATGGAGGCAACTTCCCTGTCTTTGGCTCCATTCTTACAATAGCCTGAAAGGGATGGATACTTTGAATCAAAATAGATTCATAAGTATTTAAATCCTTCAATTCAGAAGGAATCTCAACCAATTCCAGATTATTATGAACCGCCCTAGCAGGCATCTGGTTTTGGTTTAATTTGTTACAACAATAAGTACACACACGTTGATCCGATCCCAAATCAAAACAATTTTCTACCATCAAGTATGTGGCAAAATCCTTCCATTCACTATTATTTTCCCTTTCACTTTTTGCATATAAATCCACTAACTTAATCTGATTCTTGTAATAAGTGCGTTGACAACACACACAAGTGAAATTAGGCCTCTCACTTGATTTCATCTGAAACGTGGCAATTTCCTTCTGAAATTTATCTGTACTGGAAACCTGTACATTATCTTCAACATTACCCTCTACTTCTGGGTGAATTTGAACATTCTCATCTTTACTTCCAAAGTAACAAAACTCAATTTCTTCACAAATATTCTTGACATCTATTTCAGAACCATGCAAAAGAGCAGCACATAATTGTTTAAGCATAATTGCTGGACTCTTAGCATGATACAACATTCTCACTATTTTCCTGACTTTATTATGATGCACTGCTAGCATCCTGAAATGATGAAAAACACTCTGGCATACTCTCCTGGAAAGACAAGCCAGTGAATGACCACGCAAACCTGTCATTTGTCTCACTCTGCAAGGATCTAATTCTTGCAACAACTTCATTTTCTGCTTCAAACTTTTCTTATTAAATGTCCGTACAAAATCACAAAGCAAATTGATGGAATCCTGTCGCACACTGCAAATAGAACTACACTTCCAAATGTACACAGGACCCTTAGGACGTCTTCCTAAAACCTCATTACCTAACACCTCGTCTGTCTCTGTTGTCACAAGTTTTTCTTTTTCAACTGGACAACCATCCTTCACTTCATAAGCTCGACCACTGGTGTCAACTGCAAACACCAAATCATTATCCTGAAAATAACTCTCCTCATTAAAAAATGCCTCACAACTTGAACTATGCATCCATTCTCCGGAAAAAACTTCACAAAAGTTACTACGATTTACTACTCTCTTCCATCTACTATTTGATTTGAAATCAGAAATTACCTTGTTTAGTTTCCTAATTCTATTGATTACCAAAATAAATAACTTTCGCTTAATTTCGAAAGCATGATCAATAATTTTCTCTACATTTTTCTTATTCTTATAAAATGCCACTTTCTGTTGGCCTTTCTTAATATTTTTTAATAAATTAACTATTATCCTGTTGCGGAACATTCGTTTTCGAATGTCCCTAAACTGTTGTTTTCTTCTACTATCATGCACAGAGTTATCTCTTGCTCTAGCAGTAACATTTTTGATTGGTCTTTCCTTTCCATTTAAATTGCTTTTCTTTTTCTGGACTGAAACATTTTTTGTTGAAATACTTTTTTTACTACAAATATTTCTTATGAATGATTTCGTGCTCTTACCCGGAGCTTTCTTGGTGATTTCACAAGTTTTTGGGGGAGAGGACTGCTGCAATAATAGATGATCTTGCTGTCTTTGACGTTTTCTAGCCTTTCTAATTCGATTCTTAGTTGGCATTTTTCAAATTTTGAAATGATCTGCAGTTGAATCTGTGGAAAAATATAATAAAAAATGTTATTAACCACTATTACCAAACAGTAAATGAATAACAGTCATCAAAAACTTAACACCCTACTTATTATTTAACATAGCAAATCTTTTGCACCACCACTGCGTCACAAAAGTGACGCACAGTGGTACAAAACAGGCATACACCTATCATAAATCTCTCCCTAACATTTTAAATGATTGATTCAGGATGACGATAAGGTGTGGCCTATCTAGAGGTTTGTTTGGGCCCAGATCTTTGGACTGGGGTGAATGTGTGTCATTGATCCACATTCGGTCCATCACCTGTTTTGTTTGTTTGAGGTGAGGCCAACACACAGTTGCAGATGAGATTTTCGCTTGTTGAAGAAAACAAAGGAGATAATACATGTGAAGGCCTACCAATGAAGTAAGTCATGTCCACTTCACTCTTGAACAAAGGGCAGACCTCTTTTGAATCTGTGGTCACACCTAAACTTCATCTGCACAATGTCATTCATAAACTTAGGAAACACTAGTGATGTAATTGAAAAATGTGGAGTTTCTTTTCCTCATTTCAGAATTACATCACCTGTGTTTCCTCATTGACTTAAAATGTCCTTAATACACATGAAAGCGTTTTTTTGATTGCCCTTGCACCATTTTTGAGTCATTTTTAACATGGCTATGTTACTCCCATAATCAAAATCTAAATTTGCCAAGCACAGGTGGGAGCGTATTTTCAAGAAACTTACCCCATGAAGAACGCTTTCCATTTAAAAAGGGAAAAATAACATCATAGACACTCAAATGCCTTATAAATATGGCCCAAACAACCTATGAAGCTCTAGCAGTACATATCCAGAAATGTAATTGTTTTCAAAAAATTGTTTTTAAACACAGCATATAAATCAATTGTATACCTACATTCAAGAGGAAAGGACTGAAAATGTCCTTGAGACACATGAAAGCGTTTTTTTGAATGCCCTTGCACCATTTTTGGGACATTTTTAACATGGCTATGTAACTCCCATAATCAAAATCTAAATTTGCCAAGCACAGGTGAGAGCGTATTTAGAAGAAACTTGCCCCATGAAGAACGCTTTCCATTTAAAAAGGGAAAAATAACATCATAAACACTCAAATGCCTTATAAATATGACCCAAACAACCTATGAAGCTCTAGCAGTACATATCCAGAAATGTAATTGATTTCAAAAAATCGTTTTTAAACACAGCATTTAAATCAATTGTATACCTACATTCAAGAGGAAATGACTGAAAATGTCCTTGAGACACATGAAAGCGTTTTTTTGAATGCCCTTGCAGCATTTTTGGGACATTTTTAACATGGCTATGTAACTCCCATAATCAAAATCTAAATTTGCCAAGCACAGGTGGGAGCGTATTTACAAGAAACTTGCCCCATTAAGAACGCTTTCCATTTAAAAAGGGAAAAATAACATCATAGACACTCAAATGCCTTATAAATATGACCCAAACAACCTATGAAGCTCTAGCAGTACATATCCAGAAATGTAATTGTTTTCAAAAATCGTTTTTAAACACAACATATCTGTTTCAGCTTACATGAGAGACCATGGAATGGGCTCCATGTACAACAATAACTTGTGTTACTGCATGCCAGAATGCTACACCGAATATGCAATTACAATTTCTCAAAGAAACAAAATCTATTTGTATATCACTTGAGACAAAGCCACATTTTAAAAACACAGCTTTCTTCATCATTTTCTCCTTAAATCATACTATTCTCTATCTAAATTAAATAAATCTTTTCTCACCTTAGCAAATACTTTTTGAGTTTCAAAACAGTCTCAGAAATTCTCCAAATTGTCTTCAGCAGAACAAAGAGGATGCACTCCAGAGGCTGCAGCTATAGAAAGCACAGAAATGCTGATATTCATTACACATATCTCTCATATTAGCCAATCATAACTCTTCCCTCACTTTTTTCAAATAAAAAAAAACCCTTCCCCCCTCTGCCCTCTCTGCCTTTTTTGCTTAGCAACCACCTCCTGAAAGACCTCCCCTGTTTGCAAGTTCACACAACAATGTTTCAATTGAACTCTGAACTCTCAGTGCACCTGCGTATCCAGTGCAATCTTTCATTAAATGTTTTTTCCTTGACCATTCAAATTACATCTTTCAAAGAACACATCCATGCACCCTAACTTTCTGTTTTCGGAAATGGAAATGCACCAATCACTGCTAATGAATCATTAGCACTGGAAATCCACAGTTTTTTTTCTTTACAAACTCCTACTGTTTCAACTGCCCTTTCATTACCACACTTCATCTGACTGCAGCACAACCTTCTCCCACCATGTTTAATGTCTGGATTGTTGGACATAGTTACATCTACTGGGCTCAAAGGTATGCTGAGAACGGAAATTTACCTAACCTCAATTTACAAGATGTGGAAATTAAGTGGTTGGGCCAAAGAGGATTAAAATGTCACCAATTGATACCATTGGTGAAAACCTTTATGCATTTGCCAAAACCTGACCTGTTAATTGTGCACTGTGGAGGTAATGATTTGGGCACTTTGACTGGGGTAGGTCTGGAAATGCTTTTAAAGGACACCTTTGAGCAATTAATGGCACTTTTTCCTCAAACTGCCTTGGTATATTCCAATATATGCCAAAGACAGAAATGGAGGTGGTCCAACCAATTTTGTCCACAAATTGAGAAGTCGAGGAAGCATGTAAACAAATCTGTTTCAGCTTACATGAGAGACCATGGAATGGGCTCCTTGTACAACAATAACTTGCGTTACTACATGCAAGATATCTACAGAGGAGATGGAGTTCACTTCTCAGATGAGGGCAACAGAATTTTCATTTTGAATTTAAGACTGTGCATTGGTACCTACTTATAAGTACCAAAATGTACCATAAACCCAAAAGCTCTTCTCAGAGCTACCCTACATCTGATCACTCACAATTGTTATTTTTCTCTAACTTTTTTCTCTAATTTTCATCAAACTACGCTCCAAGAGCGCTACCCGGTACGCGAACTAGAAGCTAACCGCGCAAAATTTTTTAAATAAATGTTTTTTTCCCGCACATATGGTCCTCCTCAGCCACCCTCAGAAAACCTAGGGGGTCAAGATACATCTACCGTGCCCCCTTCTACCCATTCTGAATATTATTTGCCCTCCATCTTGTATCTTGATTCGACCGAAACACAAAATGGTGGACTCCCGTTACGCTGCTGGTTCGCGGACCGGGACGCATACCGGGAAGCGGTCCAATAAAAAAGGTGGGAAAGTAATTCACAGAAAAACGACTGGAGACACTCTCACCAAATATACATTACCTCATACTACATAACAATCCCTTTCATTTTCACAAATTTGATTGAAATTATTATTATTATTATTATTATTATTGAATTTTATACCGCGCACGGTTACCATGAGGCATCCCAGCGCTTATAGAAACCAAGAGCAGGCTACTAATAAAAAACGGAGAAGCTACAGTTATTCTGGGAACAGATACGCTTTCAGATGTTTCCGGAATCTGAGAAGGTTTGGTTCGGACCGCAGCGAGAATGGGAGGGAGTTCCAGGCGAGCGCTGTATGGATAGAAAAACTCCTGCCCCCTGAGCGGGCTCTCCTGATTCTCTTAGTCTGAAGGAAATGTTTATTGTCAGAGCGTAAGGCTCTTGTAGACTTATAAGGGCGAATCATGTCCTTCAGAATAGCTGGTCCTTTCCCCTGTATGCTCTTGTGAGCGATGCACAGGGCCTTAAAGGTAACTCTCTCTTTAACAGGGAGCCAATGGAGTGCTTTTAAAGCAGGCCTGGCTGACTGCCTGGCCGGAACATTCCGCAGCAGCCTTGCTGCTGCGTTCTGCACGTGTTGCAGGATCTTAAACGTTGACTCTGGTGCTCCAAGAAAGAGCGCGTTACTGTAGTCCAGGCGTGAGATGATTAATCCTTGGACTAACAGCTTCCGGGAGAGTTCTGGTAACAGGGGGAGAACCTTACGGGCCGACTGGAGCATTCCATAACAAACGCCCGCGATCTTCTTGGCGTGTGTCCTAAAGGACAAGTCTGGCTCCAGCCAGACCCCCAGACTCTTGATCTCTTTTTTTGGGTCAGGCGGGGTGCCCATGCAGTTGGGCCAGCTGCTTGGCGAGAGGGCAAAACTTGAATGACCCAAGATCATCAGCTCAGTTTTTGAGCCATTCAGTTTGAGCGATGACCTGGACATCCAATGAAACACATCTCTCAAGCAAGCATGGAGTGTCTCAGGCTGTTTCTCCAGCTGTGTAAGACTCACCACTAGCTGGGTGTCATCCGCGTAGCTTATGGTCTTAAAGCCAAACGGAGACACCACACCCTCCAGGGGTGCCATATACACGTTAAATAACGTGGGGCTAAGGGATGAGCCCTGTGGCACCCCGCAGTGGAGTGGGAGGGGAGGGGATTTTGCATTTCCTTCCCAAACCTCGAAGGTACGCCCCTCCAAAAAGGAGGCCAACCATTCCAGGGCCACTCCTGTGACACCCGACTCAGCTAGACGTTGTATCAGCACCCCATGGTTGACGGTATCGAAGGCCGCACTGAGGTCCAGGAGGATCACTGCCACTGATCCCCCTGCATCCAAAGTGTTTCTGGCCTCCTCTACCACTGCTAGCAGAGCCGTGTCCGTACCATGGCCTGGTCGAAATCCCGTCTGGGAGTCCCTCAACCGGCCATTCTCCTCAAGAAAGCTTGATAACCGATGGTTCGCCAGCCTTTCGGCAATCTTACTCACTCCTGGTAGTAAGGAGATGGGCCTGAAATTGGCCAAGTTCTGCGGGTCCAACCCCGGCTTCTTCAGAAGCGCTTTGACAACCGCACTTTTCCAGTCAGGCGGCACTGTCCCCTGAGTGAACGAGAGATTGATCAGATCGGTCAGGGGCTCTCCTATCGCCAGGGCGGCCTGCTTAAGGTACCGCATCGGGACAGGGTCCCGAGGTGAGCCACTTTTCATGCTCCCGAGGACCTTCAGTACTTCACCTGTAGATACAGGGCCAAATGACGTCAGTCGATTTTCCGACATGCTGAAGTCCTCAGAAGGGGGCGATGTTCCCAAGACCGAGGGGAGAGAACTAATAATAATGTCGATTTTGTTTTTGAAGTAGGTGGCTAATTCAAGACATTTTTCCTGTGGCCTATCATAGACAGGAGTAGGCTCAGGTATTTTAAGAAGCTCCTTCATCACTAAGAAAGCTTCCCTGGATGAGGACGCAGCATGGTTTACTCTCTCCCCATAGAAGGAGGCCTTAGCAGTACGTATAGCACGTTTGTATATTCTAAGTTCGATGCAATATTTTTCCCTGCTATCTATCTCCGGGCACCTTCTCCATAATCTCTCCGCGCGTTTGCAGTTCTGTCTCAAGGTTCTGAGCTCTGGGGTATACCAAGGGGCAGACCCCATTCTCTTGTCCCTAATGAGCATCTTCTTGAGGGGAAGCACATGGTCCAGTGCATTGGTCAACCAGTTCCTCACTATAACATCAGCAGTCACCGGGTCACAGCCCTTCTCAGGCTGAGTGTCCTCCAGACGGGCATTCCAAGTGTCTACCGGGAGCCTTGACCATGCCCTATCTATTCTAAATTCCCTGAGTGGGAGCGTGTCATCACACTTAATCTCCCAGTTAGCCATGATCAGTGAGTGGTCAGACCAAGGAAGAGCGAGGGGAGGCATGGCGGATATACCCGTCATGTTCGAAAAGATGGGGTCAAGAAGATGACCTTTGACATGGGTGGCCCCAGTATTTATCAGTTTCATCTGCAGGGCACTCAGCTCGCTCGACAAATTAGTAGCCCTAGGGTCAATTTCTTCATCGAAATGGCAATTGAGATCTCCTAGCAAGATGAAGTTGGATGCGGCCGCAGCCAACAGAGTAGTAGTTTCCATTAGTGACGATGTAAAATCACCCATGTTTCCAGGGGGCCGGTAGACTAGGAGGCCTGTCAACCTGTAGGTAGGGGAAAATTGAAGCGAGAATTGGCAGCTCTCACAGTCCTTGACCCCTGCCTCACGTGCCTTACAACTCAGTGACTCCCTGTATAAAATGGCCAGACCCCCCCCTCTCCCTGTGCCTCTGTCAAGATGGTAGATCAGATATCCCGGCGCCAGCGCTATCACCGCCATTAAGCCTGTAGACCCCTCTAAATACCGTGAGGTAAATTACTTCAAAAAACACATCTGAAGTGTTGGAATTGACAACCAATGAAAATGTTACTTTCATTTTCTACTTTTATTACCTGATATTTGATTGGTTATATACCTGAATATATATAAAGGAAGAGAAGGAAACACAGCCATTTTGACTGCTACTTCTTGTTGTACATTACATTTGAATAGTTACTAAACACTTCAACTTGTTTGTGAAGGTAAGTTGTTATTTTTAAAACTGAAGTATATAGTGCACTATAACTTAATATGGTAAACTTTTTCTGATAGTTACATACTATCCCTCTGTAGTAGGTATAGATTTAGATAGACTTCTCTGTTATAGTTATGGATGGAGTTAGGCTTCTCTTGGTTAAATCACATACACTTTTTTATAGTCCTACTTCCACTCTGATACTATACACTGCCAAAAGATAAATTCACTGATAAAAACTGCCTATCTAAAATTAATCCCAATAGTGCCCTATCTCTAGTAATATATATTTTTTTAATCCAAATTTCAGGCAAAATGGAAGACGAGCAGCAAGTTCAATTTAAAATTGTACTGGAAGAGAGCAGCCAAGGAAACATTGATGAATTTATGGATGAAAGTAGGGACCAGGAACTACTTCAATGTGTGGAAGCAGTGGATAACCTGCTTAAAAATGAGGACATTTTACACCCTCATAGACTTCAAAATATATTCAATGACAAAGATGAAATTTCTGACAATGAAATGTTAGAAAATTTAATAAATTATGAAACACAATCAAAATTAAAAAAAAATGCTTAAAAAATAAATAAAAAAAATAATCAACAAAAACAACAAACAATTAACATACAGTATTTGAAAAGTCTATCATTCTTTTTTCCTTATAGTACGCTGCCCAGAACGCTTTCCGGTTCGCGGACTAGGCGCTCACCACGCAAAAAAAAAAAAAAATTTTTTTTTTTGCCCTGCTGGGCCCTTTTAAAACCTCCACATAAAACCTAGGGGGTCAACGAGCATCTACTATGCCCCCTTATGGTAATTTCCCCCTTTGTTTTGGCCTCCTCTTGTCTCTCGATCCTACCGAGAGACAAGATGGCGGCCGCTCCGGACTGTTTAGAATGTTGACAGACACCGGAGAGCCAATCAGCTTTGCTACGCAAAGCTCCGTTACGCGAAAAGTACGCGATCTGGTGCGCTATCTGGGACGCTGTCACAGATATATCTGTTTTTTTTAACGTTAATTTCTCAAAATCCACTGAAGCACATATATTGAGACCTAGCAAAGGCACATCGGGCTAACAGTCCCTACAATTTTGCCAAGTTTCGTGGAAATCCATTCAGCCGTTCGGGCTAAAAGGGAGGCCAACCGCCCTATGGAAATTAACATGGGAAAAACGCGTTTTGGGACCCCCCTTTTTTCTCGGCCCCCCCTTGCCGAACCCCCCCCAAATTTTCAGGGGTTGCTCAGAAACAAAATGTGCCATTTTCCTGAAAATTTCAGCCGATTCCGTCCACAAACGCCAAAGTTATTAGGCATAGAATTTTCAAAAATCCCATAGGGAAAAAATCCTAACTATATATACCTACTGGCGACCGCTAGTAGGTAATATATATATAGAGAGAGAGAGAGCGATATAGATATAGATATAGATACATATATATATAATGCATTTTTTGTGTTGCAAATTATGAATTTTCTCAAAACTTTCCAAAACAGTGCTCTTTTTTGCCTATTTTGCTCATGGAAAGTTCAGGGGTGATCTGTCAATCGGGGGTCGAGAAAAAAGGAGGGTCCCAAAACACGTTTCCCTCATAAATGTTCCCATATTCCTATTATATTCTCTATTTTCTGTGGGAGGAGCGCATACAGCCCCCATTCCTGGGCCATTTTCGGCCTTGGAGGCCCCAACCCCCTGCCATATTTTTAAAGGGTGAGGTGGCACGCAGCCCCTCTACCCGGGCCAATTTCAGCCACAGGGATCCCATCCCCTGGGGCCACCTGCATGTGCAAAGAGGAGAGGGCATGGCCACATTGTAAAGGGGGAGGGGGGCACACAGCCCCCCTTCCTGGGCCGATTTTGGCCTCAGTAACCCCATCGCCCGGCACCTGGCCATATTTGCATATTTGTTAAGGGGGAGAGGGCATTTAGCCCACCCTTCCAAGACCCATTTTGGCCCTCGGGGAACCCATCCCCCAGAGCCGCATCACAGGCTATGTCCAACCCCTGGGACATGGAGGTTTTTCTGCCTGCACTGGAGCAGGCAGGAAACCTGTGTCTGCTCTCGCTTGGCAAGAGCATTTTCAAAACTCTAGCCAATTGGAGCAAACACCCAGGGGTCTAATATTATGTTGGGTGGATCGCCACTACCCACATGGTGGTGGTGATCCACCTGACATTATCCCCGCTTGCCTCTCATTCCCCCCTGCCATATTATGATGGTGGGGTACGGTGGCAAACGGGAAGACCGTCTGCCGCTTTTCCGCCTGATCAACGGGTTGACCGGGCGGAAAAGGGTTGCATATGGTGGTGGTGCACCGCGCGGTACTGTCGCGTTGTGCATGCAAATGCACAAATGCCTATTTTGAATTGTGGCTAGTGCTGCTGACAGCACCGCCCGCCGCAATGAAAAAAATGTGGGATGCGCCCGCCAGTGTGGCGGTCGCATCCTGATTGCCCATGCGAGACCTCCTCACCCTTAGCGGCCGGTCCCATTTCCCGGGGCGATGGCAGGCAGACAAAGTCCGCCCGACATCATAATAGACCCCAAAGTCTGCTCCCAGAGGGCAGGAGTTTAAAAAATGATCCTGCCCACTGAGAGCGGACTTGAGATCTTTTTCGCTGCCCAAACTAAAGCAGGCAGGGAAACAGATCTAAATATTGTTCCCGCCCAGGGCAATGCTGGGTACCGCTGGATGTGGGTAACTGGCTAGGCTGCAAGCACTTGGGGCTCCCCCTGCGAACTCCCCCTTATTTCAGCACCGGCCCGAGGGATGGTGTCTCTGTGGCCTAAATCACCTGGGGAGGGAGCTCTGTACCCCTCCTCCTATTAATCAGGCTAAGCCCCAGGGAATGGGTTCCCTGGGGCCAATGACAGCCTGAGGAGGGGGTTGCGCGCCCTCTCACCCAACAATAATGCCAGGCCTGGAGATGGGGTCCCTGGGGACAAAATCGGCCTGGGATGCAGAGCTGCCTGCCTCCCTCCCCCTGAAATTGTCACCTGGCATCAGGAGATGGAGTCCTTGTGGGCGAAATTGGCCCAGGGAGGGGGGCTGTGTGCCCTCCTCCCCCTAAATATGGTATTCAGTCAAAATTTCAAGTTGGAAATGTCGACTTGCACTAATATCGAGTTTTAAATATCGTGGCACAGAAATATTGACAGCAAGAATATTGTGGTCAGGAATATTGACTTTAAGGTAAGAAATATCGATTTAAAAAATATAGAAGTCAAATATAATTTGCAAAAATATAATTGTTTAAAATATAGATTTTTTAATTAGTGTTATGTATTTTAGTATGTATTTTAAATGTATGTGATGTATTTTTTGTATAAGTATTGTTTAAGTTTTTTAATATATGTGTAACATTTTTTTTTTTTTTAAAGTTTTTGAAAACCTTTATTTGTGTAGATGGTTGCATACAAATACGGGCTTACAACCCAGAGGCCGGCCACAGAACAAACTGGAAAGCACCAATGTCAATAAAAGTACGGAGTGGTTACGCAATACTACACAATGCTGCGAGTCCATAATGCTGATTGAGTGTAACCCCCCGGCACAGGATCACAGAAGGTTAATTTCATGTTTAAGGAGTAGAGGATCGGTTGTATAATAAGCGTCCTGGTGCACATGGCGGGGAACAGAACCAACAACAGTATAATAGGGAATCCATAGATTCGTCATCAGAATAGTCCAAAGGGTTCAAGTCATCGATGCCCTTGCAGTTCTTCTTAAGTCAGTGTCCACCCACAACCTTATGTGCCCAAATACAAGCAGAACATCACCCTCATGAAAATCAAATGAGCAGTGAGACGGATAAAGTTACAATCATTATACAGCCCAACCCGGAGAGTAAAAGAAAACAAAAATACTAGAAAAAAGGAAAAGGTGACTTCACATTACTTTACCCACCCCACGGCGATAATGGCGATCAACAAACCAGAAGCAAACAATCTTAGCGGCGGGGCGGCCAAGTCCGGATAAGCAGAACCTGAAAGTACTATATTATATAGGAATACCCAAACCTCCCCCCCTAGGCACTCACCCCGCGGGAATCACGCACAGTCATGGAGACCCAAGAAAAGGACACAAAAGAGCCATAGAAACAAGTAACTATCTAATAGACCCCAGTCCACCCGCCCCACCCTGCACTCCTGCAGAAGGCTATGACCTACCCCTCCCAGCAGCGTGCCTGTCGCCCTAAACATGAACCCGAAATATAGAAGGAGATAATATAGAGAAAGGAAAGAAAACAGAGAAAAAGAAAAAAAAAAGGAAAGCCAGGGGGGAGGATACCATGTAACAAGGCTCACGGCCCCCACCCCCCGCCCATACAAACAATTAGTGCAGCCCAAAAACGAAACTGACATGTTTTTCCGGTAGTCATACATAATAAGGATTCAACAGATTATCTCAATATGGGGCAGTCCATAACTCCGTGCACCGAACAGCAGTCCTCTGGAGTAAAACCGGGCTCACCCCAGCCCTTTCTTAACTATCGCCATGATGTATGTCGGAGTAGCAGGCATAATACAAAGCGGAGAGAAAAGGCCGTGGAGCAGCCGCTGAACGGCCAATGGAAACAACCCATAAGACCTCCTCCGCCGACGGTAATGCAAAAGCTGTGTACGGCAGTCATGCACATCAGTGTCAATGATCCCCAGCAAATCTTCCCGCAGGCGAACCAAGACATCGCTAACTCCCCCAAAATGAGGGAAACAAACAGCAACCACCTCGGGCCCATCCGCATCTATGAGGGAAGGTCCGGGAGCAATGGCGGCCACCACATTATCCTGCAAACAAGAATCCTGGGCCAAGGTCACTTGCCAAATCCTCAGCGCTCGCAGGGCGTCGCCAATCGTGGGCTCACGCTCCCCAGCGCAGGCCCCACCACGGTACAGAGGCGCAGCATCAACATCCCGGGGCGCTCCACAGCACACGGCTTCAGTCGCCATTTTGCGATCACCGCGTTGTCTTTTTGGAACCCACTCCTGGGGCGGGCTCACAAACAGGGCCCCCGCGGGATCCCCCTCAAGCATTCCTAACAGCAATCTTGATGCAAAAATGAGGGCCACCAAAAGAGGGGGACCCGCCGGCGCCACTGTTCCGCTGGAGCCACTCTCCGCCACCGAGCGATGAGATTCGGAATGGCCGGGCAGGGCAACAAGGGGGGGAGCCACCAACACGGCGTCCCCCACACACAACTTGCCGCACCTCACCTCTGGACCACCGGACGGTAGTCTCAGGCGCGTTTAGTTGCCTCCGGCTCTTTCGCACAACGGCCTCCTCCGGCTGGTCTCCTTCCTCCACCCGAGGCCGCCGCCGACACCGTCTCGCCGGCCACTCGCTGAAGTCAAGGCCCCGGTCTCCACACCACGGAGGCCGCACTTCCTGGGAGGACGCCGCTGCGGACCCACTGAACGCCGGAGCCACCAGGACGGGTGGTAAGTATCAGAAAACCTTCATCTATAAAATGTTATCGTTTTTGGGCAGGATGGGCGGCAGGATAGATGGGTTTGGGCAGGGAGGCCGGCAGAGCCGAGCTACCGTGCGGCCATCACGATGTCGAGCTTGGCTCCTCCCCAATATATGTGTAACATTTTTAGTAGTTATTAATTTTATTGTAATTAAGTTTTGCATTTTTTTATTCCATGGTGGGTTTTGGGTATATAGGGGAATAGGGTGGGAAGTATTTAAATTATAATAAGTTTATAAATATTTTTTATTTATTTACATTTTATAATGTTAATAGTGTTTTTAATTTTTTGGGGAAAAATTTTATGTGCAGGTTATGGGGTTTATGGGGGAAAGGGTGGGCCGTAATTTATTTGCAATTAATTATTAATTAGTTAATTAATATTAATTAATTCATTGACAATTAATTATATTAATTGTGTAATTAATTTTAGGTGTGGGATGTGGGGTGTATAGGGGTAAAGGGTGGGAAGTAATTTATTTTCAATTAATTAATTATTTGTTAATTTTTATTAATTAAATAATTGACAATTAAATATGGGAATTCTGTAATTAATTTTAGCTGTGGGTTGTGGGGTTGTTGTGGTACAGGGTGGGAAGTAATTTATCTTTAAATAATTATTTAGTTAAATAATATTAATTAATTAGTAATTATTCAGGGTAATTGTTTAATATTTTTTTGTGTTTGGGTTTTTGGTTTAAGGGGGTAAGGGTGTGAAGTAAATTAATTTTACTTCCTTTATAATTAGTTGTTAAATACTATTAGTTATTTAATTGAAAATGTTTATTAATTGTGTAATTCATTGTTTTACAGTTTAAATTTAGGTATGGGTTGTGGGGATTATAGGTGTAAAGGGTGGGAATTTAATCCAATTGCATGTGTTTTAATTTGTCTTTTAAATAATATTATTTGTTTAATTGATCATTAATTATGCAAATACTTTTTTTATTTTCGATATGGGTTGCGAGTTGTGTGGTGTTATGGGCCAGGAAGTAACTAGACAAATGTATGTAATAATTAATGTTTTTGTTAATAAATAATTTCTAAATAAATATATTTATTATTTCAATTATTTTAATTTTGTGTAATATAATATGTGTAGGTATTTTTGACATGTATTTAACAATATAATATATTTTTATTTTTATTATTATATATATATATATTTTCTATTTTTAACATTTTTATTTTTACTTAAAAAAATTATATTTTTATTCTGTTGATGATATTTTGTTTGATTTTAATTTTGAACTGACTGGATTGAAAATATTAAATTTTACTCCTCAGCTATCCAACACTTTTCCCGCTATTGCACTGACTGGAGTGGGAATAGTAAATGTTATCCCTGCGCTATCCAACACTTTCCCTACTTTTGCCCTCACTGGAGTGGGAATAGTAACTTTTACCCCTCTGCTATCCAAGACTTTCCCTACTGTTGCACTCACTGGAGTGGGAATAGTCATTTTTTAACCCTCCGCTGTCCAACACTTTCCACTTTCCCTACTGTTGCACTTATTGGAATGGGAAATTTCAGTTTAAAGATTTTTAAATAGTTTAGTGTTTTAATTTATAAAAGAATGTTTTGTTAAATAGATTTTATGTTATTGGTATATGTATACATATACATATGTATATTTGTTAATTTTGTATAGCATTTTAAAATTATAAAATACATTAAAATTATTAGTTTAAACAATACACACACATATATATATATATATTACCTACTGGCGGTCGCCAGTAGGTATATATAGTTAGGATTTTTTCTCTATGGGATTTTTGAAAATTCTATGTCTAATAACTTTGGCGTTTGTGGACGGAATTGGCTGAAATTTTCAGGAAAATGGAACATTTTGTTTCTGAGCAGCCCCTGACAATTTGGGGGGGTTTCATCAAGGGGGGGCCGAGAAAAAAGGGGGGTCCCAAAAAGCGTTTTTCCCATGTTAATTTCCATAGGGCGGTTGGCCTCACTTTTAGCTCGAACGGCTGAATGGATTTGCACGAAACTTGGCAAAATTGTAGGGACTGTTAGCCCGATGTGCCTTTGCTAGGTCTCAATATATGTGCTCCAGTGGATTTTGAGTAATTTAGGTTCAAAAAAAGATATATATCTGGGCGGAGCCTAACCACACATCTGATCTGATTGGCTGTCAGCACTTCATCCAAGAAGTGTTGGCAGCCATCTTGGGACCAATATACATGATAGCACCTCATTAAAAAGCATTGTCGTTAATAGAGGGTTTTAGGACATTAGTTACATTATAAATCATTTGTTGATGGTACCATACTCATTTTAGGAATTGTGGTGGGTTCTAAGGTGATTTTATCATGTGAAAAAACCTTCTGCTGTGATATCATGAATATTGTTTGAAAGAAAACTAATATCTCATGATTTTCCCACAGTGGTTTGGAAGGGGATCTATAAGCTAAACTGAAAGCATATTTTCTGTAAATTCACATTATCTTTCTCAGTCATGTGAAAATGAAGTCTGACATTCTCAGTAAAACATGTACATCCAACAAGGACAGAGACTGTCAGTTGATTCCTTTGTGTTCTACTGCAGCCTCCTAGAGTGTTCTAAAGAACAACTAGACCGCTAACAGTCCTACTTATTACAAAGGTATGGCACACCTGAAGCCATCTTGATTGGAATAAAGTGGTAACTCTTAAAACATTTAATTTAAAAAGAAACAACACGAGGGGGTATATTTTGCCATAGAAAGTATGATTAGTGCTGCAGAATGAAACATTAGGGCACATTTTGAGTGACTTCTCAAATCCTTTTCTATTTCATTAATACATTCTGACATGCAGTCTCCCAAAATGGCCACCAGAGACAAAAGAGCCCAAATGTAGCCCAAATATCACCCAGATGTAGCCCGAGTATAGCCCAATGACAGAATGTCCCAGAGTGTTCTAAAGAACAACTAGAGCGCTAACAGTCCTACTTATTACAAAGGTATGGCACACCTGAAGCCATCTTGATTGGAATAAAGTGGTAACTCTTAAAACATTTAATTTAAAAAGGAACAAAATGAGGGGGTATATTTTGCCATATGAATTATGATTAGTGCTGCAGAAAGAAAAATTAGGGCACATTTTGAGTGACTTCTCAAACCCTCTTCAATTTCATTAAAAAACTTCTGACATACAGTCTCCCAAGATGGCCACCAGAGACAAAAGAGCCTAAATGTAGCCCAAATATCACCCAGATGTACCCCAAGTATAGCCCAATGACAGAATGTCCCAGAGTGTTCTAAAGAACAACTAGAGCGCTAACAGTCTTACTTATGACAAAAGTATGGCACACCAGAAGCCATCTTGATTGGAATGAAGTGGCAAGTCTGAAAACACTCAATTTAAAAAGGAACAACATGAGGGGGTTAATGTTGCCATAGAAAGTATGATTAGTGCTTCAGAAAGAAAAATTAGGGATCATTTTGAGTGACTTCTCAAATCCTCTTCTATTTCATTAAAAAAATTCTGACATGCAGACTGAAACATGCACTTTGAATACCAGCAGCAGACGTCCCTGGTGAGCAGTAGCTTTACTACAGTGATCTAATGTGCAACTAGAGTGCTAACATTCAGAATTTATGGCAAATGTGTGACACATCTGAGTGCCTTCTTGATGGAACCAAAGTAAACAAGCATTGAAAATGCAATAGATCTCGCCCTCGTTTAAGTTAAAGCCATTCTGTTTGTAATGAGGTGGCTTTTTAGCTTTGCTTTTATTAGTGTTTTTTCAACTTTCATGTAAATAACATGCATCTGTATGCATATAAGTATATGTATGCGTGCATTTATGTTTGTATTTATATAGATATACAGATGATATATGTTTATATATGTATGTATATATATATATTCACTGAAAAAACCATAGGCTATAGACCATATAGAGTTAGGAATTAGCATTTACAAAACCTTGAAAATTCACTGAAAAAACCATAGGTTATAGACCATATATAGTTAGGAATTAGCATTTACAAAACCTTGAAAATTCACTGAAAAAACCATAGGTTATAGACCATATATAGTTAGGAATTCGCATTTACAAACCCTTATTTTACTCACACAAAACCATTGAAATTCCATATATAGTTAGTTGCACTAACTATATATCGTGCACCCGCAATCCACTGCTGATGATGTCACATATTACATCATTCATGACATGGTCAGTGACATCACTGATGACATCACTGATGACATCTCAAATGACATCACTGATGACATCACTGATGACAACATCCAGTGACTGTATGTTTCTGTAAAGTTAAAATATGTCTTACATATTGAAGAATGAGTGGATGTATAAGTGTCTGGATGAAGGATTTAGTAGGTGCATGACTGACTGTATGAGTGAGTGATTAAATGTGTCTCACTGAGTGCATGGGTTAGTGACTAAACTGTCTTAATTTGTGCATCATTATGTCTGTTGTTCTGTAAACTGTTGCATGTGTTGATAAGTAGCTATATGAGTAACTATATGGGTTATTGATTGGTTGCCCAAGTATTTGTATGGGAGACTGAGTGTGTGTGTGGGTGGCTGGGAGGTGTATGACTCTGTGCATAGATGTGTGAGCAGTTGATTCACTAGATGTATGGTTTCAAAAGTGCATGTGGAAACAGCTGTATGGGCGGTTGACTGTGTGCATGAGTGTATTGGTGAGTGAATGGATATCTCAGTGCTACATGTCAAAGTAAGTACATATGTAAAACACAGTACATGTGAGAGTTGACATATATAAATAACTGTGCATAAGAGCCAGTGAATGTGTGAGTGGCTGTATGGATCATTGTGAAATTGTATCAGGGATTGTATAAGAGAGTAAATATGTGTTAGTATATGTTTGAATAAGTAAAGTTTGTATAACTGTATAGTTGAGGAAATGGAGGTGTGATTGATTCTTTGCATGACTGACTAGGTGTGTGAGTAACTCCATGGATGAGTTACAGTCTGTGAGTGTCTGTTTACACTGATTGTATCTAAGGTTATATTAGAGTCTGAAGAGGTTCATCGTATTATCACATGAATGATATCATCAGTGATGTGATCAGTAATGTCAAATGAGATGTCATCAGTGATGTCATTAGTGATGTCATTTGAGATGTCATCAGTGATGTCATTTGAGATGTCATCAGTGATGTCATCAGTGATGTCACTGACCATGTCATGAATGATGTAATATGTGACATCATCAGCAGTGGATTGCGGGTGCGCGATATATAGTTAGTGCAACTAACTATATATGGAATTTCAATGGTTTTGTGTGAGTAAAATAAGGTTTTGTAAATGCGAATTCCTAACTATATATGGTCTATAACCTATGGTTTTTTCAGTGAATATATATATATATATATATATATATATATATATATATATATATATATATATATATATATATATATATATATATATATATATATATATATATATATATATATATATATATATATGTGTGTGTTTAACTTACTAACATTAAGTTTATTTGTTATATTGGCTAAAATATATTAAAATTCCTTTTTTTTAAAGTAATTTTAATCTGTTTTTGTACTTACCATTCTAAGTATAAGATGTAGATATTTTTGAAATAGATATTCTGGTCACAATATTTTTGTATAGGGATATTTTAAGTGTCAATATTGTGTCAGTGTACCCCTAAATATCATGCTGGGCTCAGTGGATGGGGTCCCCAGGGCCAGGGCCAGGGCCTGAGGCCAACCACTCGCAGTGCACCACTGAAGACTATGTGAAGACTGTGTAGAGTGTGGTGGTGGCTGCTTTTGGGGGGTTAGCCACAGGGCCTGCTTTGGCTAACCACCCCACCATGTACGACAGAAGGCCCTGCACAGTGTGGGTTTGGCTGCCCTTATAGGGGTTGGCCACAAAGTCTGGCCACAATCCAGGACATGTGGCCAACCCCCCAATGCGCACGGTTGGAGGCAGGGCGGGGCGGAGTTGGATTTACGCATTGTAATTAAATATTACATTATGGTAAAAAAAACTAGAAATTCACTGGAAAAAACAAAGGTTAAAGTAATGTTATAGTTAGGTGAAATGTTATGTTTTAAATTTCACAAACCACAGAAATTCACCAGTTAAGGTTAGAGTTATCTCAAGTAACCATAACTTGTGCCCTAAGATAACTAAAACTCGCGCCCCCAGGATGCATTGCCAATTACTTCACATATTACCACATCATTGATACTATAACTGCAACATTTGCAGTGAAATTATTAATGAGAAAATTATACATGGCGAAGATGTGAGTTATAGGCACATGCTTGTATGAATTGCAATGCTTTATTTGAAATGTTTAATTGACAGTAGCATTAGCAAATATTTAAATGCATATATTAATCATGAACACATTTTGCCTATGAGTATTCATTTATTTGGTTTTATTGGTGAATCATAATATGTGCTTCCCGTGATGTAGGAAAGTGTCCTTTTTGTATGGTCATTCCCCTCCGACATTTTGCCCCAAATGCTGATGGCTATGACTGATAGTGAAATTGAGTATGCTGCCCAGACCCCTGTGCTCTCTCTCAAAACTGTTATGTTCAACTTGGTAATCCCAAATTTGCCAAAAATGTACCCCCTTATAAGTTGCTAGTATATGGTTCCAGGGGTACCAGGGGCATAGGTGGTAAAGGAGTCCCCATGGATGCAGCACAGTGAACCAACTTAACTACTGACAGCAGGACTGCCATTGCAGACTCCAGGAATAGTCACCATGTGTGGCACAGTCAATCCACTATTTTAATAAATATCAGGCATCCCTAAGGAAGGCCTCCTGTCACAGGAAGCGGGGGACATTATATTGTTATGTTTCATATCAGTACCCTGATATAGGTCCAGGGAACATCGTACACTTTCCCTACATCATCTCCCCGTCATTTCATATGAACAAGCCTTATAAGGACATAACTCCAAATAAGGACAAACTGCCTTGTATGCACATAACACCTTATAAGGTCTGCAGCCTTTTATGGAATAAACCTTTCACCTAGTTCATGACGAGGATGGGTTCTGCTCGATCAATGTTGCTAAGACGTCATCCTAAGCACATATGAATAATTTAGGAGTACACGCGTCAGTTTCGCGCCAGGAGGCGCTGAAAAACGGAGTCACCCCGGTCGAGGGGGTATTCCTTTGCACGCACCTTGTTGGATTGTCGCCTGCTGAAACGCCTGCTGAAACGCCAAGCGCTGCACTTGTGTATTTAAATCAGCGCCTTTGCCCGCCCGCCTCCCGCTCCTCGGCAGCTCCAGTAAACATTGAGTGGAGCGCGGTGCTGGGCTAAAGAGACTCCAATTCCCAGCAGCCCTAGCGGCACCGGCCGCGTCAGTTTCGCACCAGGAGGCGCTGAAAAACGGAGTCACCCCCGTCTCGCGGGACGCTAGCGGGACGCCGGGCTAAGCCCGGGCAAAGGGCGGGCCCTCTGTGGCCCTCAGTGGCCGAGGTAGGCTGGGCTGGGCCTGGTTATTTCCATTTTTATTATTATATTTGCTTTTTGTTATTGCGCTTGCTTGTTTGAGGACGATCCATTTATAGACATGATAACACCTTTCTCCCTAATATTATTGCCGGACATTGATTGCCGCCTCTCCAGGATTATATATTTTTTACTTTTTTTTACGAAATCTTAAACATTTTCGGTATACACTCCTCTGGAGGTTGACCACTCTGATAAACTTTATTTCGTGGAAAAACCGTACTGAAGATGTCAAAAATGTTACGCTCAGGAAGGGTAGTGGAAGATAAATCTGGCACAAAATCAGCCATTACCCGCACGAGAAATAAATCTGTGAACAATCCCCCGTTGAAGGGTCAATGCCAACTCCTCGAATTCTGGGACCTATCCGCTGCAAAAAAAGCTAAATTTGCCGTTACAGAAACTTCTGATATCAAAGTCCAGGACGTACATATGCCAGCTATTACTGACCCTCGACCTCCTCTTGCGCAGCCCGCGGTCCTACAATCAATGGCTGCGGGGTCTCCCTCTCCGGATCTATCAGAAGAGAAGGTGGTGGCCGTAGGTGAACCTGTGAATATACCCCCTACGCCTCAAACCCCTCTGAATGATAGGCCGGGGGGCGACTTGTCTGCATTATCTATCGACCTGGAACTCTGTGGACGCTACGTAAGCACAGCTAAAGCGGAGACTCTGGATCAGTTTAAGCCCTCTGGGGGTGCTACCCCATCTGGGTTATTGTTGTATAGTAGCACCCCTTCGTTAAATGGCCAGGAAATGTCTGACCTGTTAAATGTTTCAAGGAGCCCTGATCTTAATCTCTCTGGTATCCGTCGCCCAGTGGAAGCATGCGAAAAACCGATTTCAGAGTCTATGATCGCTCTGGAACAACTCCTGGCCTCAATCTTATTTCTTTTGGGGAAATTTGTAGGCAGCTCGGACTGTATCTTAGAATCAGTCACCCAAATACTAAAGACACTGCTGCAAAAATCGCCAGACATGAGGAGTGTTTCCCCCTCTAGGACTGAACACAGCTTGCCTAAGGGGACAATAAGAGAACCCAGAGGGGAGCCTGATATGAATGTTGCAACAGCGACTTTGGAAACTCACATCGCTATGCCTTTAACTGCAGTCCCCAATTGTATTAAGAACTCAGCTCTGGAGATTGAGGAAGAAGACAAATCTTTGCCTGGTCCTAAAGTGGCCCGGGAGTTATTTCCTATTTTCATGTCTGAGAACGGAAAAGACCCTCTGGACGATAAACCGGAGGTAAAGGTAAAAAATGGTAAACATAAAAATAATAAAGGGAACAAAAGGAAACCGATTCGAAAATACAGGAAGAAAAAGCAGCGTCGGATAATCTTTCAAAATACTTCAGTGACAAGGGAGAACGATGAAATTGATGTGGATCCCTCCTCTACTTCCTTAAAGGCGGACATTGATTTGAACTTATCCACCTTGACCTCCTTAAAGGGGGAAAGCGATCGATGTCCACCAATGCCTCCGGAAGTTATACCTCAAATGGGGGGTTCTCCTCCATGCTCTTCTCCACGGACTGCGTCAGGAGCTCCAATCTTATATCCATCTGGGGCCCTCAACACTTTGGCCCTTCCTTTCACCGTAGCTCTAGAGTCTGAAAATCGTTGCCTTCCTGTCCGGCCTCAAAAAAACTCTAAGGCTCCGGTGGATGTGCTTGTATTAGACTTTGTACCTTTATTTGATACTGACTTACTGTTAAACAGAGCTTGGCTCCTCAAACGCTTTAGCGAGATTGAAAGTCTCTACCATATTCAATCTAGGGACATTGAGTTGGTATCTCTGTTGGGTGGAGCCAGGGTATTGAGTATACGAGTGAAATTTTATTCTCCTATCATAGTAAATTTGATACTAGAGCAAGCCGAGAACTTTCAGCGTATAGGTATTGACATCCTCCCTATTTCTAACCCTGGCAATACAAATCCTTTGTTTGAAAAGGTGTTTGGGGGTGGTGAGCAAAACGGGGTAGCCTCTCCTCTTAGAGACCTAAAAATTTGGGTCTCTAGGGGAAAACGTTTAGTCTCGCACGTGAAGCCACTTCCGCTAACTCAGAATTCCTCTTTTATAGAGGATAATAATCGGTGGAATTGGCTCCATAGTGCCCTATCTACAAAAACAAAGGATAACCCCAAATTGTTCCATCATCTTTAACACCTCATTAAAAATAATTTCCTGGAATGCGGCGGGGATCCACAGTAGCCCAGAGAAATTTGCCTTCTTATTTTCTCTGGGTGCTAATGTAATGTGTATTCAGGAAACATGGTGCATTAATATGTTAGCGCCACTAAAGGATTTTTATGTCCTGGAAGTGCCTGCCGTTCCTTCCAGGAAAGGTCATGCCAGGGGGGGGGATTGCTTGCTTACTGTCAAATAAACTGCAATGGAGATTCTCCCACTATATTGATCCAAGTAAATTTTTCCACGCTATAACCATTGAAAATTTGTTTCATAATGGTATAAAGTCTCCTATTGTAATTTTTAATGTGTATATACCCCCAGAGGAGTGTTTTAATACTAGTCTGCAGCAGGTTTTTCGATATGTCGAACAGATTAAAAACGTCCCATCTCCTCCGGAAATCTTGCTTGTAGGAGACTTGAATTGTAAAATCTCCAATGCCAGTCTGAAACTCTTCAGGAATAAAGCTAAGGAAGAGGTGCATTTTGTTCCCCCAAATGCTTTTTCCTGATAAGATAGTGACAAACGAAAGAGGGAAGATCTTGCTTAAAGAATTAGCGACCGCTGACGGTCTCATTTTAAACGGAAGATTTCCGTCTGACGTACCCGCTAAATTTACTCATAAACCCCCCTTTGGGTCGTCTATTTTGGACTATGCAATTGCTGATTATGGTTTGTTCCCGTTCATTCAGGACCTTAAGATTATACCTACATCCCTTAGTGACCATAGTATATTGCTCTTAACTATGTCTTTAAATCCTATGAACACTGCGTCTTGGTCGATTAATGGCAGCAATGCTACCTTCCATGCTTCTTCTGGAAGGTGCTTTTGGAATTCTTCCGCTGTTAACGGGGTACAGGACTTCTTGTCTGATACCCTAATGGTAATAAATGAGTGGAATGGGAACGAATTAGTTTATTTTGAAGAATTTATGCGAAATATTAAACTTTACGCAAAAAAACTGTACCCCCTAAGAAAGGGGAAGTGGTCCCTAATATATTGCGCACCTTGAATAGGGAAATAAATAAACTAGTCCGTGAACAGTACTTAGATAGAGTCTTGGAATGTGGGAAAGAAATTGCAAGGTTAAGAAGAAAGAGAGGCAGACTTAAGCTAAAAATTAAAAAGGAAAGGGAGGACAACGTTTGGGTTAATCTGAGGGAAGCTGTTGTTCATGGTAGAATTAGAGATTTTTGGGCAATAATCGGGAAGGGGTGTGGTACGCGACGAAGTCCCTCCCCCATCCCTATAGCGGAAGAGGTATGGACCTCTTATATCCGGGATCTCTATGCAGGGAATGGGATTTCAGGTGATGATATTCCCATAAATGCTGCATCTGAAGGTCTTGTTTACTACCCCCCAGAAAAAGAAATCGAGATGGCTATAAAAAATATGCGTCCTTCTGGAGCTATGGGCCCGGATGAACTCCCTATGACGGTCCTTAAACAAGACCCTTTAAGATGGAGTAAAATCCTGTATCCCCTGTTTAGAGCCTGTTATTTGTCCAAAATTGTACCTGCATCTTGGAGGGGAAGTATTTTGGTCCCCATTTTTAAGAAGGGTACAAGGGATAGCCCCAGCAATTATCGCTTGATTGCGCTCCTCGACTCCATCGGAAAGGTCTTTGCAAAATGTCTTCTTAGCTCCCTTTCCGATTGGGTCGAGGAGGGCAATATCTTGCCGTTCGAACAGACCGGCTTCCGTAGGGACCACGGTACCTTAGACAATCTCACCGCCCTCCATGTGGTCACAGATAAATATGTCCAGGTGAGAGGAGGGGTAGTGTATGCCGCCTTTATTGATTTCTCCACGGCGTTCGACAAAGTAGATCGCGGAACGCTGTGGAGAAAATTGGCGACACTTGGTGTCCCTTCTCTTCTGTTGGAGCTGGTTCGGACTCTACATACAGAGACCTGGTGTAGGGTCTTAATGAGGGGCGAAAGGGGGCTTTCTGCACAAATTCCATCTTTGAACGGCCTTAAACAAGGCTTTTTATTGGCTCCCCTTTTGTTCTCCTTATACACGGCTGACCTTCCCGCCGCCTTGTCTGCTAGTGAGGGTATTGCCCCGGTGGTGGGGGGGACCCCAATATCCTGCCTGATGTTTGCCGATGATGTTCTTATCCTCGATTTGACCCCCAAAGGCCTTGCAAATCGGCTACATGCTCTTCACGCTTTCGCTGTAGATCATTGCATGAAAATTAACATTACCAAAAGTAAAGTGATGTGCATAGCCGGTAAGAAGAAGTGCCGTTCCGTAAATTATGGTTGGACTATTGGGGGCCAAAGATTGGAGGTCGTAAATTCCTATACATTTTTGGGAAAAATAATCACGGCTAGCTTGAGTGAGAAGCTCCATATAGAGCATTGTTCCCGCAAGGCTCTTGCCCATGGCAATGGTTTAAACTCTCTATACCAGGCAACGGGAAAAAGGCACTTCTCAAGTCTTCTGGAAGTTTTTAGATCAAAGATTCCCGCAACTATTTTGTATGGTATTGAACTAATAGAGGTGAAAAACTGGGACTTTTGCCACAAGATTGAGGGGAAACTCTTAAGATCTCTTTCTTCCCTAAATACTGCTTGCTCACTAGCCGCTTGCAGGCTTGACTTTGGACTCAGGAGTAGCTGGGTACAGGGTCTATGTGCCCTAATAAGATGGGTGGCCTGTTTGGCTAGAGCGGGAGTAGGGACTATGCGAGCTCTCCTCAGAAGTGAACTATTGGGTAATTTTAAAGAGTTTTCTAAACTTGTAAGTAACTTTAGAAGGGCTGCAACCCTTCTTAAATTAGATGAAAGTGTTCTGTTCACCTATTCTCCCTTACAGTTAAAACTCGTTTTAAAGGAGGCCTCGTGGGATCTTTGTTTTCACTCTGATAAAAAATTAGTTGGTGAAAAAAGGAATGTGAAACCTCTCCTTAATTCCTATGTGTTGAAGCGGCCACAACCTTATGCCATATGGAACCTACCGCATGGTATTCGTAGATTTTGGTTTCTGTTACGCTACGATTTAATTCCACTAAATCTACTGTTATCCAAATGGTATGGCTCCTCTGCTTTGTGCAATTTATGTAAATTGAGCACCCAGGACTGTATGCATGTTCTATTGATTTGCCCTATGCTCCGTAAACTGCGCCTCCGATGGTTAAAAGTTATTTGTCTCCGCCTTGGCATTGTCACTTTAAATGGCTTTCTTCATGCACTTTATTGTCCTCCTAACGAATTGTTCTGTTTCCATATTTTTAACTTTTTTAAAGGATTTTTAGCTATTTATTAATATGTACCTGGAGATGTTTTGTCTGTCCGACCTTTTGTAGATTATTTTGTGCGTGTCTATTTTGGATTCAATCTTGTTCCTCAAACATCCTGATTTTCTTTGTATTTGTCTTGCTGTTGCACATTGTATATTTTATGTGGCCCTCTTTGAGAGCCAAAACATAATAAATAAAATTGAAAAAAAAAAAATTGAGTACACTCTACAGGAGGTCCACTTCACCTCCCCCATCGACGCACAAGGTTAATCCCCAACGCCATCCTCATACTAAACAATGGGGAACATTTGCACATAGACTGTATAAATACAGCACCTCTTGCTATCAGAGAGCAGGAGGGACCTGAGACTTCAAGACCGACATGCTGACCAGAGGCGCTGCAGCTCCGAAATGACATTGCTCCAGCTGAAAGTGGCCTGACGATCCCTTGTGGGGTGTCCAGCTCAAATCGAGGTCGAAGTTCCACACTCTCACTATTCAGAAATGGGGATTTGACTAAAGCCTAGCGGGATTCAACTTGAGTACCAGGGGGTCATTGAAAAATGTACCTCTGCAATGAACAATCCTTTATTTCCTGTCGCTAAACCTGACAATACATATCGTCTAGTTTGAGATTACAGACATTTAAACTCATGCACAAAGACATTTGCTGTCCAAAATGCACTTAGTGCCACATTAATGAATAACATTGTGCGCAAAAAATTCAAAACCAGAGGCCAGAGAAGACCGTGGCGCTGCAGCTCCGACATGACATTGCTCCAGCTGACAGTTGTCTGACGATCCCTTGCGGGGTGTCGAGCTCAAGTCCAGGACGAAGTCGCACACTCTCACTTTTCAGGTATGGGGGCTTGACTAAAGCCTAGTGAGATTCTTGGCTCCTAGCCTCTTAGGCTTAGGCTCCTTAGCACCTACTCACATGCTAGGTACACTTAGGTACATCTAGTCAGGCATCTTAGAAGTACGCACTTTATTTTATAAATGCATTGTAGATTCATGTATAGGTTCATGACTATTGCAAAATGGTAGAATAATACTATTTCTTCTTATTCACTGTACTGCTGGTTCTATATCTCTGTTACTGTGTTACAGTCGTAACCGTGCACTTATCCTAGATGAGAAGAACTACTGTACAATAAATTCTTATTGTAAACACATACGACTGTTTCTTCTCTGTATCTCTCTGAGAGCAAAATCAAGCAAGCACGAGTGACTGGGTGAAACGTAATATATTGTTTCCACGAGTCTGAGATTATTGTGTTCTAAAGTTGCAAAACATATTCTCTCTGTTAACAGGAGATTCTAGTGGCACTGCGAGCTAGCTAATGCGAACCATAGGCTAATATATGCGGCGGGGGTGTACTGAGTCAGTCTGCCACCAGACTCACAGTATATGTTATCCGTAAATGTTGTAGGTCCTACATGACAGGGTACTTTTTGGGACTACACTACAATATTAACGGTGAGGACAAATAAGTGCAAGCCTAAATGTCCCTATACTGGTGTTTCCCTTTGGAAACTACCATAAGTGTTAGTGGCCCATCGGATAATATGGGCTGCCACCTGGGCATTCTCAAGGTTGGCAGCTCCATTATGGTACAGCCAAAATATGTCATGTTTGGTATCAAACAACATGCCTTCTCAACCCTGATATGAATCTCGTGTCTTGGGCAATATGGTATGCACCCAGGTGGCTACCTTAGAGATTGCCCGCCTGGTTGCCCCAGCTACTCTGTGCTCTGGCTGGCAAGCCCACGCCTCCCACTTTTGCTGCCATCAAGACAGGAGTCTCACCCCCTGCCAGGCAGTGTGATCACTCCCAGGAGACATGAACAAAGGCTTGGGAAGGAAGGAGGTCACACCTCTCTCCTCCCAAGCAAGCTAGTTATGTGGCACATCAAGGTGTTGAGCTTCAAAGGGTGCAACACCTCTGATATGCATCAGGCCTGACCTCCAGTGGAGGAAACAGCCCTCCCCCGTCCCAGGCACATCTGTACCTGGACAGGTGGGAAATTAGTTATTCAAAGAGGTGTACACTCCCAAAAGGCTAGCCCCACCACCAGGGTGAGCAGGCTGGTCTGTACACTAAAATTAGATTTCTGCCATCTTTAGCAGTGACCGAATAGAGGGTTCTGGGTAGAAAAGATGATCCACACCCCTAGATGTGATCAGCTCAGGCATACTAGCTGCCCATTGGCTACTAGCTCTCGCCCCCTACCCTCCCTAAATCTAGAATTTAAGAGACCCTCCTAAGAGGAGAATCTAAGTTCTGAACAACCTGCATCAAAGAAGACAGAAGAAGAGACCCATGTCAGCGACAAAATTATCTTCCTTCAAAACAGAGATTTCCAAGACTATTTACACTATTCTTTAAGTGCATTTAAAGAAATGCTTGCTTTACACATTCACAGCTCATTTTGGAAAGCATAGCTTCTTGGTTGTACATGAAAAAAATGACATTGATACGTTCTTGGTTTGTGATGCATCAAACCATTTTTCGATGTAGTGAAATACAAGGGGTCTGTTTTTTTAAGTGTGCAAATCTTACTATAATCTATTGCCTTTTATTTTTAAAGTTTAAACGTGTGACATAGATTATTGTTCGGTTTTCTGAATCGGTAATTAGATCGAATATGGTTCATAACAAGAAACAGCCAGGATCTCTCTCTTTTTGCTATTTATCTCCGCCGGCGTTGATTAATCTTGGCCTCTCTTAATCTTGTTTATTTTATGCATGCTTTCCCTGAAGTAGTGCTGTCATTTCGGGAAGAATGATAGTTTGTAACAGCAGCTAACACGTTTACTCTCACGAAAATACACAACAGGAATATTTCACTACTTCTGAATATAGTGATTTTCGGCTGCATATGAATAGAAGCTTATCAACTTGTGATCTTATTTTAGTAAAATGAGAAGAGTATTACAATGTGACATTTTTACTTTCAGGCCATTGGTGTCTTCTTAACTGTTGACCATCTGAACGTGCATATCATTTCATGCAGAGTTAAAGAGCACATGAGAGTGTGGCTGCCATTCACAAACTCTCAGAGGATCAGTACAGGTCTGCAAAGCCAACATTTGGAAGAAAAAAAAATGGGAGTCTATAGTTGGTATGAAAGAGCAAAAATAGTAGGTCCAAGCTGGAGTTTTCAACTCACTCATGTGCATTTAATGAAAGCTGATTGTTTCTAAGTACACATTTTGAATACTTCGACAGCTGACGTGATGAGTTCTACCATTTGCATTCAAATGTGTCTTCTTTATGCTGCATAACAATCCTCCTATACAAACTAACCAATGGACTGAGTGGTCTGACCAGATGAGGTAACCCAGGAGGTGTTACCCCAGAACTTGAGAAATTTTATCATACCTTGCAGTGATGAAAAATATCCCATTCTTTTCCACTTTGGCCACTTTTTACCACTTTCCACAGAACATCTTGCTCCTTTGCGGACTTGCTGACACTCTTACTGACGCATAAGCTGTGTGGGCTATTCCTGGATTTCTTTACCCATGGGCGAGAATCTTTGCGCTGACATGATCCACGTCCTTTCCTGAAGTCTTCTTCTAGAATTTTGGTAATTGATGGCTCAAAGTGATAGTTTTGTTTATTCAATGCTCTTAACTCCTAATGCCTGATATTGGTGTATTTAGTTGCAAATTATAATGATAAAATCTAACCATTTAAACCTGGTTTCTGTCTCTCTCTATGACTGGTCTCAAATAACTGATTGGGCATTTTCCATAGCCTAAATGAAGGATGAGATTCCTAAAAGAGAGGTTTCTTGTCAAAATGTCCTAATATTACTATTTTGTATGGATTTAACTGAGCTACTTGATTTAAGATCCTAGCTCATCTAAATTTCTTCAGGAGATTTGGTTTAGCAGTTATAATTATGTGCCTGTATAGTGTAGTATTGAGAGTCATATACATGAGTCTAATTACTAGCTTATAAGTCAGTCATCCAATTACTCATCCTCATTGGATAGCTGGATTGGATTCATCATGTCAAATCCCTCGTGGCATGGTTCAAGATCCATCGGAGGACCAAGTAAATGATACTGAGGTGCAGTGGCAGATAAACTTAAGATTCAAGTAAATGCGCCCAGTGGCGCTACAGCAATGTTAAACATAAAGATCAAAGGAAGGTAAAGGCTGCTCTAAATGGCCAGTGTCATTTGATCAACTATCCAGGGTAACTGTTGCAAAGATCTTTGAAAAGGGCATGGTGCACTCCAAGGGAGTGTTTACTGGAAGAGAACATCAAAGAGAAACCCGATTGAATGTGTGTGACTACATATAACCAACACACAAATTTGATGAAAAGAATTGTAAGGAAGAATTGGCATTTAATCAAAAACCATGATCCTACCATGGAGGAATCCTTTCTCACTTTACTAAGAAGGTTTTCCCTGACTTTTTTGCCTCTACCTCCTGTGTTTTTTATGCTGGGCTGGATTTTGTTTTTACTGGCTTAGATGCTTTGGGCACTTTGCCACTGCTGATCAGTGTCGAAGTGCAAGTGCTCCCTGTGTAAATTGCTATTGTGATTGGTTCCCCCTGATTGGCATATTTGTTTTACCAGTAGGTCCCTAGTAAAGTGCCCTAGTAAAGTGCACTAAGTGTGCCAGGGCGGGTAAATCAAATGCTACTAGTGGGCTTGCAAAACACTACTGGGCCTAGGCTCCCAACAGTAAGGCCAAGCCTCTGACCAAATAATAAACTGAACAATTGCCAATACTGTTATCATCAGTTTATCTTATTTGTCACTGCACATTGGAGTTAAACCAAATATGGGTCCTGGACTAGTAATTCAGTCTGAATAAATCATTTTTTTATTTTGTTCACTTGAAATACATTTGTTGATTAATTTATACCATTTGCACCCTATAATCAACATACATGAAAAACAACAATTTATACAATGAATCATGAATAAAACTGTACACATTCTCAAGCATTCATTGATCCCAGTCAGTCAACACATTCAACACTCAAACATTCACTCTCACACCCGAAAAAAACAATCTATTTACATTAAGAATTGAATGATCATATACACAAAACCATAGAAAATCATTCTTTTGATGCTTGAAATTTTACAAATAATGATATCTGTTTGTAAATCTTATTTCGTATAAACTAGAGGTCTACGCGTTTCGAACTCTGAATAAGTTGAGAGTTCTCATCAGGACCTTACAGCTGTGAAGAGAAAAAAACAAATGTTTGTAACCACCTCTTGTGACCCCCCCATTGCTACTCAGCTACCCCTCTATTTAGCTTCCGCTTCTTACCTCTTACTTTAGAAGAACCTCACAAATCAACCTGACGTGAAACACTAAAATGAACCAACGGATCACTATTAATGCACAATATCATATAGACCAATCATGATGCCACAAAGAATTAAATCCACACCAATACTCACATTGAGCCCACGCCTTGTTGGGGCCTCTGGGAAATGAAATGTGTGCAGGAGCCTACAAAATAAAGCATTAGCGTGCAAAATTAATTACAAAAATGTAACAGCAGCAATGGTGGAAAATAATGTAGAACTCAGAGAGACTTACTTCGTCACAAGTTCTTTTGGAAAAAGGGTACAGACTGGCAATGTGTCCTGTGTTAAAATAATCAGAGAAAACGACTGCATTTAGGACCAAATGATGGATTTATGGTGGTATCCTAGTAAATGCGGCATATTACGTGCAGGGTGTACCTTATCAGTGGAGTCTCAGTGCACGTCTTTGTCAGCAATGCACATAGCATTCGGAAAGCACTTACCGCGTGTGTACCCGCAAGAGATTTGAAGCAATTCCTGGTTCGCTAGTGGGTTTGGGTATTGTAGTCCAATCAATCGCGTGCTTCTTCGCGCCGCCTATACATACTGTGATCTTGGATTTTATTTAATTTTGAACGGCGCTTCTCGCCTTCTGGACAAGCAATTCCATAATTATTTTGTTTTGGCTAGCAAATCAGTTCCATGCGACCGAGATGATATGGAAAAGCTCGCTGTGTAGCGGAATAATGGATGTTGTGATTGAAAAACACAAATCCTGGAGATACATATGGCTCTGGTGTCGATATTATTCCAGCCAAATCAATGCAGAAAAGCGCACTTCCTTTTTCTATAAAGGGCTGGAGTTCTTGCTTCTTACTGCATAGCACTGCATGCGTGTGTAATTCTTGAATCTGTAAATGTATGTGACATGACCTTTGCAGATGGGCAATGTGTCTGATGGAATAAAGGCCTGGTGTTTGGCATGTGTGATGTCCCAAAAGGGAGTTGATTCAACGAGTATTGCATGAAAAACAGCTACTGTCATCGTCTACTATCTATTGGTTGATGTAGCTGAGTTTGTAAAGTTCCATCATCTCATTGAGGCCTTCCATGGCTGTATTCACGTCGGGTTGATTTGTGAGGCTCTTCTAAAGTAAGAGGTAAGAAGCGGAAGCTAAATAGAGGGGTAGCTGAGTAGCAAAGGGGGTCACAAGAGGTGGTTACAAACAATTGTTTTTTTCTCTTCATAGCTGTAAGGTCCTGATGAGAACTCTCAACATATTTAGAGTTCGAAATGCGTAGACCGCTAGTTTATACGCCATAAGATTTACAAACAGATATCATTATTTGTAAAATTTCAAGCATCAAAAGAACGAATTTCTATGGTTTTGTGTATATGATCATTCAATTCGTAATGTAAATAGATTTTTTTTTCGGGTGTGAGAGTGAATGTTTGAGTGTTGAATGTGTTGACTGACTGGGATCAATGAATGCTTGAGAATGTATACAGTTTTATTCATGATTCATTGTATAAATTGTTGTTTTTCATGTATGTTGATTATAGGGTTTTGAAAAAGTGTACAAATGGTATAAATTAATCAACAAATGTATTTCAAGTGAAAAAAATAAAAAAATGATTTATTCAGACTGAATTACTAGTCCAGGACCCATATTTGGTTTAACTCTAATGTGCAGTGACAAATAAGATACATTGATGATAACAGTAATGGCAATTGTTCAGTTTATTACTAGTGGGCTTGCAGCACTGATGTGCCACCCACATGAGTAGCCCTGAAAAGGTGTCTCAGGCCTGCCACCGCAGTGCCTGCACACAGTGTGTTAACTGCCATGTCGACCTGGCCATTGCACCCACATGCCAGGCCTTACCCATCCCTTTTCTTACACAGAGGACATCCCTATTGTAGGCCCAAGGTACTCTCTTGGGCAGGGTGCAGTGTATGTGAAAGGTAGGACATGTACTGGTGTGGGTAACATGTCCTGATAGTGAAACACTGCCAATTTCTCACTATTGCCACACTGCCAATTTTTCACAATTGAAAGGCTATCTTGCCCATAGGACAGAATGGGGACTCCTTTGTAACTTTATTACAAGCATATCTTCCCATGGGAGTAGGATAAGAAATGGACTTTGGTATCCCTGAACTCAGAATTTAAATAACACATATTTTAGTAAAGACGGTTTTTAAATTGTGTTTTTGAAAATACCACTTTTAGAAAGTGGCTATTTTCTTGTTCAACCTTCCTGTGTGCCTCTGCCTGGTTGTGGATTGATTGACTTTGGAGTGACAGGGGCTAGGGTGGCTCCAGGAGTCTGGGTTAGTCAGCACTAGGCTGAATAGGCATGATCTGCATTTGGAGTAGTGGGAGGAGTAGCACCTGTACCTGAATAGGACTGTGCCTGCCTTCCACACTGCTGGCTCTGCCCCCCCTACTGTGTGTCTGGAGCCAAAGCCCACACTAACAAAGAAAGTTGTAGTGCACTGGCAGAGTGCACCCCGAGAATAGGTTTGAACTGGGCTTAGAGCCCCTTGCACAAAGATAACGAAGACATTTTGGGGTATAAATACTTGACCAAAAACCCCTGAACTTTAGACTATTGCTGGAATCAAGTAGAATCTTTGCTGAGGAGAAGAGCTGAAGAAACTACAGAGAAGTACTGACCTTGCTGTGTTTCTGGAGTTGTCCTGCAGTTGCTGTTTCTGCCATAGAAAGGAGAAGGACTTTGCTGTGGGCTGTGTCCCCTGCTTAAAGAAAGTCTCCAAGGGCCTGAAGAAGAGCTGGCCTCGTGTTTTGAAGTCCCAGGAACAAAAGGACTTCACCCCCAGCTCCCCTGAACTTCCTTGCTGGGAGGTCTGACCTGCCAGGAGGTGCCTGTAACTGTGTGTGGGCCTCTGGAGGTTGCTACTGCAGTTGGGAGCTTGAAGAAACTAAAGAGAAGTAAGAAATCCTGTTTCCGATGCCGTTGCCGCCGTTGCCGCCCTTGTCGCTGCCGCTGTGACGCAGCAACCTGCATTGAGGCCCGGGGAGCTGCTCGTGAAGTAAACTATGCCGCGCACAGCCAGCTCTGTAGCTCCGACGCCTGCCGATGCCGGCAGTGATTGAGGGTGACCAACGCCAGCACTCCATCGACTCCGTCTTCGCCAGCGCTTGCCTCTTGTTATCGCAGCACCAATAACTGCCGAGGGTGACTAGAGAAACAAGCTTATGTTTGCAACATCCTTTTTAAAGACATTTTACTGAGTATCTATATGTTGGATATTTGTCATTTTGGTCTTGTTCAGTTTAGATAAAGATATTTTATTTTTCTAAACTGGTGTGTTGTCCATTTGTGGTATTTTCATTGTGTTACTGTGAGTGCTGGTGCAAACACTTTACACATTGCCTTTGGGGTAAGCCTGTCTGCTCGTGCCAAGCTACCAAGGGGGTGAGCAGGGGTTATCTAAAGTGTGTATCCCCCTTACCCTGACTAGAAGCAAGGGTCCTTATTTGGTCAAAGGTACCTACCTCTGCCAACTAGAGACCCCCATTTCTAACAGTTCCTGAAACGGAGTTATATATATGGAGAGGATGGAATTGCTTAGCACTCATAGAGAGGGTGGAACGTGTATAGCAACTTACAAGGAAGCAGTCCCTCTATTGCTGAGGACGTTGAGACCAGACTGGCACGCCACAAGGTGTCGCAGGTTTGAAGAGAAGGTGCAGAGATCATAAGAAATTCCTGTGTGCTGCGATATGGGCGACTGGGCAAATTAAGCCCACGGATACCATGGATAGGAAACAAAACCCCCATATGAATCTGTTAAGGCACAGTGATCCATAAAAGGACCTTAAATCACTACTTGAGAATTATAAGGCATAATTTTATTGTCAGTGTTTAGCTTCCTACTATGTATTGGGGGAATTAAGGTACTGTTCCGTGTGTTACTTTCAGAAAGTTGGCATTTTCTTGACCTAAACCATTTGGTGCCTGCAGCCTGTATTCTGAGTCACATGACTGGGAGTAGCTAGCAGTTGGTATTTGTGTATTGCTCCCAGAGAGTGAGACAATTTTACATCACAAAGACTCTCTCTCAGCTCACTCACAAATAGTTTCATACTAGTCTTTGGTGCCCCCGGACAAGCAAGGGTCAGGACAGATAGGCAGGAAATTCCACAAATCTCTGCAGGTGGAGGTCTCCTAAGGTTTTTCATATTTCAAAGTGGGCACCAGGTATAAATATTGCACCCTCAGACCCAACTCTTCAGTACTGTACCTGTGGAAGACTCAGAAAGAGGACTGCTGTTCTGCTCTGCTACAAGAAGGACTGCTGCTCTGCTATCCTGCCAACAGGGTGAGAAGGTCTGGACCTGTATCTTGAATCCAGGGCCATCAGTGTGACTCCAAGAGCTAATTGGCTGGCCTCCTGATCAGAGCCTCAGGAACAGAGAAGGCTCCAACCACCTTGAACCCTGCACCTGGAATCTGCCTGCTGTGAATCCTGTTCCCCAAGTGGTGCCAGCCCAGTCTTGGACTCTTACAAGTGGGTCTGAAGGTGCTCTGCCAGTTCAGTTCTTATCTTTTGGGCAGAACCAGCATATTGCATTGCATCGGTATGCACCTGTTACAACGCATTTTTTACTCCGCACTACCACTACAATGCAGGCATTACAACACATACCATTACAACGCATTGCGCTGGGGGGAGTTCTAGGATAAGAGGTAAGTTTAATTTACTATCCAACACCTTCCCTAGGGTCCACGGGGACTGGAGTTAGAATAGTAAATTATACTTACCACTATCCAGCACCCCAAAGCGCTATGCGTTGTAACGGTATGCGTTGTAAATACCGCGTTGTAATGGTATGCGGAGTAAAAGTATGCGTTGTAACATCATATATCCCATTGCATCTACTCGCAGTCGCACACCAGATCACAGCTGCACAGCACATACCAAACACAGGACCTCACAGCTCTTCTGAAACACCACTGTGCGATGCATCCTCAATGCAGGACCACACATTGCAGCCCTAAATTGCTCCAGAATTGCCGCTGTGCGACGCATACTCGATGCAGGACCTCGCATCTCTGTCCGGAGCTCAGTGGAGCATGCCGATGAAAAATGCATCCTCAACACGGGATCTCACAACACTCCGCAGCTAGGAATTAAATACTTTGTTCAGCAGGCCTAACTTGGTCCCTATATCCAGCCCACCCTGCATCATGGATGGCCTGAACTTGGGTCTTTATTCTGGTCCAGAGTGCCTAGATAACTGCAGTTGGACCTTTGTGCTTTTAAGCACTATTTTTACTTAAACCTTTAAAATTGCATGTCTCTGTTTTTACTAATCGGAGTTTTACCATTTTGGTGTCAAATAATATATTAAATTCCACTCTATTTTTCTAAATTGGTGTAGGCTTTTTCTTGTGTTGCATTATCACTGTTAAGCCTGATTGCTTTGTGCTGAACTACCAGAGGGTTGAGCACACGTTTATTTGGAGTTTGCTTGTGTTTCACCTGCCAAAAATTGTGGTTGCTTTTTGAGTAGGGTTTTACCCCTCTCATCCAGTAACCACATTTCCTTGTGACATACATTGTATAAACATCTACATAATTTAGAGAACAAAAAAAGTACATTCAAAATCAAACTAGCTCCCAACCACCCAGAGTTACTCAAACCATCAATTAAGTCCTTTGCTAAAAACAAGGCCCCTGCTATAAACCCATGGGTCAAACTTCAAGTGACCATCATCCATTTTAGGGTGGTACGGAGGCTGCCGGCTGTGTTTGTATGTTGTGTACTTCATTGATATTGATGTATAATTGTGTAATAATGTGGGCAAGTTCTTCAGCACCTCACAGAGGGGTAGTAATTGCTATGTAAATTGTGTAGTACATTACAATACAATACTTACTTCATGCACATTGAGCCAAACATAATTCACTTGCTCCATCTAGAGCAGTAGTGGTTATTAACCTTTTGACTTCTAAGGACCCCCACTTTATCATTACTGGAATCGTGGGACCCCAAATGAATCGTTATTGGAATCAGGGGACCCCCGACATAAGCAATTTTGATGGTATGAACATCCAACTAATACAAAAAAATATGGGCACAAGCATTCATCAAACAAATACACAAATGATGAAATATTGTATTTAATTCACAAACAAATATGAAAAACATCTAAATGTTATTTTATTGGGAAGGTTGGAGTTTTTCTAAATCCAATTGAGGCAAGCCATTGTCCACAATATATTCTGTTTGATGCACTGCACTGCTCCCTTGAATCAATCGGAGGATACCAACTTAGGGCCCTATTACGTTACGGTTAGAAAGGCCTCCTAATGACATTTGCTTTGTCCGAATCAGATCGGGAATGTGTCTTCCCGACCAACTCGGAGAAGTTTCCAACCAACCAAGTACGATGCGAGTTAGGCGTAAGTAATATCCCAATCTGAACCAGAAGGCATTCGGAATGACCGAGCTGTATGGAGCAAAACCATACGTCTCTATGGGCCGCGTTTCCTAACGACCGGACAGCCTTTCCGAATCGGCCATCTGACTCGAATGGGCAGTCAGAATCAGACTTTGGGGTCCGGTAGTGGTCCCCCCTGCACCTGGAGTCTTCCCAATCGGGAGTACTCTTGGGTCTCCCTTACAGCCCTGCACAGTGTGGCAGGCACCAGGGGGTGCCCGCCACAGGGTGCCCGATTTTCTCTAGCCCCCCCTTTCTTTAGTGGAAGCCTATGCATTTGGTTGGAACATAGGCTCCCATTGAAGTCAATGGGAGACTGACCAAATCGTATCTGGAAGCATCCGGAAGCATCGTACTTGGTCAGTCGGACTCTCTTGATCTGATTCAGTCGTAAATTATTCCCAACCCCATTCGGTTGAGAAGATTTTCAAACCACATCGTAATCGGGCCCTTAGGTTTTAGCCTCCGAATTCAAATTCCTTCATATTCACATGTTTTTTTAAATTATCAATTTTACATGTTGCTTCTTTATTTATGTACACTTTATTAATCTGTTAATATCATTCAGTTTTCTAAATAGTCACAGATCTCCTGATTGGATGTCTCAGATCCCCAGGGCTCCCAAACCACAGGTTAAGAACCGTTGATCTACGGTATTCATTATGGAAAGGTAGTTGTGGAAGAGGAGTGCTGAGAAGCTGGATCCCTGGTGCACCAAGGATTCAAGTTAAAGGATTCTGGAACCATGAGGAAAAGACCTGTCCACTGGAGATATTCCACCCAAAACAAACAAAAACAGGTGAACAGTTGGAAATCAGTTTAACTGAGAATTTTTATATTTTTCTTTTTTTGTATTTTTAAAAATCAAATTCCTCTATTTTAAATGGATAGTCTATTGAACGATTGCCAGTACTTAATACAGGATATTATTTATACATTTTTAGAAATCTACCCATAAGAATGATAGCAGAGGAGCCTGGTCCTTGACTTTTTATAGTGAGTGGTATGATTCAAATTAATTTCAGCCCCTGGCAATGAGTAAACTACATCACAAAATAACAAGACAGTTATACAATTCAGCATCTGAGCCGACAAAGTTCAGAGGCCCGAGCGAGAATATTTTAACAGGATAATGTTTAACCCTACCCTCAACACGATTTCACCTTAATTAGTGAGTTGTATCTGCACAGTTTTAATATAAAGAAAGTAGCAATTTAAATGAATGAAACATTTCTTGGATGAGAAACATGCGCATCTACTCCTGGTTTAAAGTGTTACACAATGCAATAATTGAATAAGTCATTGTTACAGTAGAACGATGTATTTTGCTATTTTATTGTTGCAATTACTGGTCATGATAGATTTACACCCACAGAGATTACACTCAATGCGGAATCAGCAAAGCTGGCTCGTTTCCTTTATTTTGAAACATATTAAAGGATTAGAGACCGCGTCTCGGGGTTGCAGTACAAGAGGATTTTTTTCAGTAGGTTTATGCATAAAAGAGGCGATTTGTCAAGGGTTTGCATCGCCAGATTTCTTTATTGTCTCCCTGTCAGAAGGAGAAACGAGGGTTAGCGACGCCACAAACCAGACAGGAAATCGGCCTTTCCTGTTTCCGCACACAGTTTAGGCCTTCTATTCATAAATACCAACGTGTCCTGTTCGTGTTGACTCTTGCGCCTCTACAACAAACACTGGCTTTACTGCCTCTCGTCAGAAGACACCAGGAGTGCTTACCATTTCAATTAGTCAATGAAATGCTGTCGATAGGTCAGCCCAGAAGATAAACAGGCGCATGTCTACTGAGGTTTAACTGAAACTCTTGAAAGGGTTTCAGCAGGCAGGCAAGAGCGAAGCGTAGCTTTAGGGTTAATGTGTTGCTTACTTTTCTGGTATGCTTGTGTCAGGCTCTCAGCGCAGTAAACCGTTGTAATGGGCCTCTTCCATTTCGGACTGCATTCACTGCAAAGCAGCGCTTTAAAGTTAGACAAGGTGGCATATGTGGCCCTCACATAGCATTTTCGGTTTCATTATTTGCTTGACTGTTACCACAAATTAAGAAAACAGGTGCTACAACAGCTTTCTGAACGCGAAATGTCCATCCAAATGCTGTCTAACCGCATATTTCTACATTTTAAGACCAACCTTTTTGACCAACATCATCTGAGATACTGGAAAACCAAGTACTGACACAGCCAATAGCTCTCACCCTATGTGTGAACTGTTGAATTTGTCAATGTGTTTATCCATGTTGTTCAGCGGTGCAGTTGCTATGCAGCATGGCTAAATGTTAGGGGGGGGGGGGGGGAACGATGACACAGCCTGCACAGGCCATGCCATAGCACATTTTTCTGGGGAAGGAGGCGGGAGAAGGGGCAAGCAACAACGTTAGAGATGGTTAAGGAAAGTTGCAAACAAAGACAGGTGAGAGGTGCAGGTGGAACAAGGGAATCAGCAACTCATAAGGCGGCATGGAGGATGAGGAATGGGTCCAGCAAGAAAGCTGGAGGGGGACAAGGGATAGAGCATGCAACAACAATAGAGCAACAGCGCTGTAGGGGGAAGGGGCAAGCAATGATGTGGGGAGATGGGGAGACGGTCTGACAACCCATGTACACTTAGTGAGTGCTGCAAGTAGGAGAAAAAAGTAGCCCAGGCCAGAAAGCCCAAGCTGTGGAAGGGCACTCACAAAGAAAGGAAGTAGTACCTGGGCCATGCTCCAGGGGAGAAAGAAACACACAGATGGGAAGTAAAGCCAGTACACACCAACCAAATTGGGGAAAAGTAAAGTACGTCGGTTCTCCGGGTAAGAGAACCGACGTACTTTACTTTAGTTCCCCATTACGGCCACAAGCAAACGAGTAAGGGCAAGCGGATTTGCTTCCCTACACTGTCTGACTGCATACCCAGCGCCGGACTTCTCGATCCTTGACACCCGTTTTCTTACACATTTTGAAGCACCTTCTTCTCGCGTCTGTTTTTAGTTGTACCCGATCAGGACCGGGTTGGAATTATCACTGGTCCCCCGATACTGCCCTCAGCCTGACTACACAGCCCTGAAGAGTCACGGGTCTACCCCGTTATTGACGAAACACGTGTCGGCTGGTTTTTTGTGAAAAAAAGTTCACCTTTTGGTTAGGGGAGCTTCTCACCAGATGAATAAAAAACAAACAAGACAATAACATTTGAGTGTGATCTTATCCTTTCCTTAAACGACGCAAGACAATACCTATCAACTAATTTAGGTCGTGTGCGCTTGACTTTTCTTGCTGGTCCCATCTGTGGCCTTAATGAATTGACCTTCGCTCACGTGTGATTGACAAAGTTGATTTCTTGGCTAACCTCTGCCAATACATTCATAAACCAGTATTTAAAGACACATTCAAAATCTAAGGGAAAAGGTCTGCATGTTTTTTAATCTCTTCAGTGCTAACCATTTTTTATATTTTCGTTGCTGTACACCTCCGTTTTAGTATTCAGGCAGGACCATCTAAGGGGAATCCGCTACAGGACAGTCGCTTCTTGCAAAGCAGTAAAAGCCTTTATTGAATTCAGAAGCTGGGATATCACTTGCAAGTTTAATATTTGCTTGGCAGGCTTGATTCCTGGGCATATTCACTAACCACAAAGTGTAATGGGTTAAAAAATATTGGATAGAAATTATTACACTTGATGAATGTGTTGCGTCTTCAACAAATCTCGCGCAGGCGCTTGTCCGGTCTGATTGTTGGTCATTTATGTGAAATATTTTTTAAACAATTTAACTTTATGGTGCGTTAAAATCACATGGTGATCAGTTGTAGCTTTTGTCACATGTCTTCACAGTCTCTAATTTGTTGGTCAACTCAAATGGATGGAAAAGCCCCCTTCCTTTCTCTGTGCTGAAGCAGTCAAGATGTATGCACATTGCACATGTACAATGCACCCTCCCTGGCCTCTGCCCCACAACAGTATTAGTGGGGGTGCAGGGTTATGTTTGAACCATCTTCCTGAGCGTCATGTAGGATTGCAACAGGGTTGGGAGGGGGCAAGGGACAGGGCAATGATCATGACAAAATGTGCTGCACTCCCAGGCAAGAGCAGGGCTTCCTTTTCACCCATATGGTGCTGCATGCAGGGCACAATCCCTAATTACATCCACAAGCAGGCCATTGGGAAGGAACTAAAGGCAAACCTCCCTGGTTTTTGACACATGCTCATCTATTTCAGGTTTGTTGGCTGCATTCTTGATATTGCAGTCCTATAATTTAGCCTGTTATAAAACTGGGACAGCAAGTCCCAGAATTCAAATCTGACATGGATGAGCCACTCATGTGTGGACCTGAGATAGCTTAGAACTTCCACCTGTGAGCCGGACTTGCTGATTGCCACGAGACCAATGCCTTATGTAAACAAAATACTTCCAGGTCTGACAAACATGCCAGCATATTCGAGTATGACAAAAAAACAAACTCCTATGCTGTCAGTGACCAGGTCAAGAGAATGGCCCAGGTCATAAGCATGCACAGCAGTTAAAATGCAGTTGTCCCAAACTTTTATTTAAATTTGGGCAAGCCCACCACAAACATGGGGCAGATTAGATCATTTTTGGCTTTGATTGCAGCAATGCATCACTACACTGCTGCTCATGAGATAACTGGATCTATTTGGAGATTTCTGAGCAGAGTGCGGTGTCTGACAAGCCTATGATTTCATGAGTACAAAATGCACTGGGAGCAGAAACTGGGTGTGTCAAACTAGTCTGTACATCCAGAGGTGACTGCCCCATTGCATTCTGATGACTGGAACCATGCCCGTGAAAACATATAACACAAGAGAACAGCATTTTGTGTTAATGCTTTTGTCCTCTGAAAGTCATACTTTCAGCCTCAGGCACTGTCATCTGTTTCACTTGCACTCATTGTGGGTGGGTCTCTATAAGAGATCTCGGGGTGTCTCTGTCATAATTACCAGGGTGACTGAGGCACATTTATCTACTGGGTGTCTTACTTTTATCAAGTATACTCTGGATAACTCATGCTTATCTTTGCCAATATTGGCAACAGAGATAGCCTGGTGGATCTATAAAAGATGTCTTCAACATCTCTTGCAACCTTCCTTCCAAAGCCCTTTGGCACAACAGTGCTCAGTTGTTCCGGCAAATGTAGGAGTTTCAAGTCAAGTTAAAGAATGCTTTATTTGACATTTTTTTCATAAAAGCGTTACAGATAAAAAGTTAAAAAAAATTCTAAAAAGTTAGGAGCTATAATAAAATCAATTTGTGCAAAATAGCAAAATAGGGATCAAAAATCCTGGTTAATACCAACTCACTGGTTCAAAATAAAACAAGCATATAAGAAATAGATTTTCAGATGATCTCAATTAATTTCAGAAAAACATTTATGAGCTTATCAAAATCCGCTCATAACGTTTGGTCCGAATACTTGATCGTTATTGGGTGTGATTTACAGTTTCATTTTCCAGCCACAGTTTTTTGTGACCGATATACTACATCCACCTTAGAAATGTTGCCATTGGAATAGCATACCTTGGTGATGGGTCCGTGTAGAGGATCGCCCATGTTCCTGCATTTTTGCACCAACCAGACCTTACGTGGTCCGGAATATGTAGGACAGACAAACAGCACGTGTGCTAAGTTTTCAACTTGATCCGTACATATCATACATTTATTGGTGGTTGTGGTGGACCATGTGGCTGTAAAGCTCCTTAGTGGTAAAGTTCCTTTTCTAAATTGGAAATACAATTTCCGGTCGAATGGCTTTGTTAGGATGTCCCTAAAAGGCTTGCGATTTGGATGTGGTTTGATTTGTAAATGGAGCCCAGTGAGTGAAGAAGGATCATGGCGCCTGCACTCTTCATATGCGATCCAATACTTTTCATTTAGTATGTTTTTTGATGGGAACTGGTGGTAAAGGGATTGTCCCACCGATGTGCGAGGCCCAGTTTGCTGAGAAGGCCCTTTAAATTACACAACCAGCTAATTTTGTGGAATTGATCCATATCAATGATGTCCCTTAGGCCCTTAGCATACACAGCCAATTCTGGTGTAGTCCATATCCTGCGCCAGTGGAGAATGGGCCGTAGCCTGGCATAATCCACAAACGCATTCCTGCCCAAATCGCTCTGTAGAAGGACCGTCGATGTGCTTTGTGGTAGGCTGGTTATTGCACGCAGGAACTTGTTCTTAGCAATAGGTAGCTGTGTCATGTCCTCTAAGCCCCATAGCTCAGCACCATAAAGGGCCGAGCTCACCACTTTGCTATTATAGACTTTGGAGGACTCGACTGAGTGGTGTTCTCAGGGAGGTCTTGAATTCCTTTAGTAGGGCACCCTCTAGCTGTCAGTGTTTTAGCGCCATGGCTTCAATTTGCAATTTCCACCTCATTTCCTTCTGCAGTTTGATGACTAAATAAACAAATGTATCAAGCTGCTCAAGGGGTAGCCCAGTCATTATTATTTTGTCATTAAAGTATCTGTGTTGATTGAAGCCATGAACTTGGTCTCATCAGCGTTAATTTTTCAGCCTTGAAGGGAACACAATTCTTCATACCATCGCAATGCAAGCTGCAGACCACTTAGGATTTTAAAAAGTATCATCTGCGAACATTGAAATCGGGATCTTTCTACTCGCTAAGATAGGAGCATCGGTTTAAGTGGTAGCAAGAAAATTTGGTACTCCATTTATAAAAAGAGAAAACAGGGTGGGGGCTAATACACATCACTGGTGAACGCCCTTACATACCGGGAATGGATCTGTCTTGTTTACTTGCGCCCCCCCATCGTATCTATGCAAAATTCCCCTTGTGGAGGCGGGCAATGAGGCAGAGTAAGTCCTGTGGCATCCCCAATTCTTTCAATACCTCCCATAATTTGGGAAGGTGAACCCAGGTCAAAAGCTGATTTCAGATCGACAAAGGAAGAATACATGCTGCCCTTGCTGAGATCTACTGTCTGCCAATATGTTGTGGCATGATCGATTGTACTTATGTGGGCCCGAAATCCTGCCTGGAGGTGACTAATGATGGAGTGTATATCCATCCATACATGAATTTTGGCCAACACAAGCCGGGCTACCACCTTTTGTATAGAATCTATAAGGCTTATTGGCCTGTAATTTGCGGGCATGGACTTTTCTCCTTTTTTTTTATATATTGAGATTATTTCTGCCCCCTTCCAGGTATCTGGGATATGGGCACAATGTGGAATAGTGTTTGCATTGCTAGTAAGAGTATGCGTTTAGACCATTTAGATCTGTCCTGCAAGAAAATGTCAGCAGGAAAACAATCTAGCCCTGGTGCTCGGCCTCCTGTCAGAGCATTGAGGGAGGATCTAACGTCTGCCTAGTCAAATACCTTATCCTGGTGTAAGGATGTGATGGTACCGATCCTTGATCATCTACATCTGCATCATCACTAGCATATTTGGAGGAAAAGTGGTTTACCCACTCACTAGGGTCAACATGATTTTCCGAGGAAGGTGCCGCTCCACCCCTACCCCATTTTACCAAGTGCTAGAATTGTTGTGAGTGTTTACTACCACATACACATTTCAATTCCAACCACCTATCCTCGTCCCAGGATTTTTTGGCAACCATGGTAACCTTTTTATAAATGGTCCTAGCAGATCGCACTCTGGCCACATCACCCGACTTTATTGCCTCACTAAGAACTCCACAGGCACTTCTACACTTAGTGTTGTAACAATGATATTTGCAAGCTGTGGCTCTCGTTCTAGATTTGCTGGGTCTTTGAAAATAGGTGCAAATGTGTATAAATAGTGAGGAGTACAATTGTGTGATATTGTTTAGCGATTGATGGTTAAGGAGAGATATCTACATCACTTTAATTTTTTGACCATCTCACTAGTTATGGAAAGTAGGACTGCTGGGCGTTCTAGAATCATAGGCCATTTTACCCTTCACATGTTATTTGAGAGCTGGAGAGAACTTGTTATATGATTAATACTTGGTTGTGGATGTGACCTTAAGTTCCTAAAAAGTGAATTTGGAGCACAAAGGATTATGGTCGCTCTCCACCTGTGCCTGCACAACCATGCCAAATATTCAGACCAACTATGAGATAATCAATGCGACTTGAGTGTAGTCCGCTATTATATGTGTGTACCCCTTGTCTGTCTGATGTGGTTCTATCATTGGCTGCCCTGAGGCCATATTCTAGACAAAGGGCTTTCATTTGAATAGCAGCCTCTTACTTACTTAAAAACTTCAAAGTTCACCATCCGCCACTGCAGATACGTATTTAAGAGGAGAGAGCTCCAAAGGGTGCGACTGCCTGGTAGAGATCTAAAGGGCCTTCAAGATGATATTGTAAATGCTAGCTGAGGAGTGCCCTGATGGCATCTAGAAAACTTTAAGCAAATTCCTAAATATATATTTTTGAATGGTATGTAATTTTGTGGAATTTATTTTTTCCACTGTTTGATTTTGTGTGCAAATTACATAAATATATGATTCAAACAGGAAGCATGCATGATCTGGGGACTATCAGACCAATATTTGTGTGGGTGAGTCCAGAAGGACTTTGTGGGAACTCAACACTGGCTCTCCTCTTGCAAGTTCTTATTGCAGCACCGGTAGGAACCACCGCATCCAGAAATGGATATGACAAAGGGCACACGTGCCTTTTGCGACACGGAGGGATCATTTCTGTTACTTCCTTCAGTTGTCATTACTCCCTATGAATACCCTGGTGAAAAAAATGTACAATCTGCCCCCCTTACTCAGCATTATTTATGGAATTAGAGCCTGCAGGAACTTCTGGGGGCCTTGTTCACTGTGGTCAAAAAGAAACAGAGAACTGGCTTGTATTATTAAACAGGCGCTTCTGTTGTTAATTTCACATAATGCTAGAATTGTTTGAAAGTGTGTGTAGCTACATAGGCGTTCTGTGCCTTTATATACATTCTATTCATTCAAATAGTATAAGCAATGTTGTAATAACCTTTATTTTTTCTTGCAAAAATAAACGTGGCTGCATGTGCAATATTCTCAATTCATTTGCCTGTGTACTGATGAAGTCATTAGCTGCTTGCCTCCCTGACACATCTCTACAATGTTGCAGGGACAATTCATCTATAGGCCTCTTCTGAGGATTCTTCATTACTCTTCTGCTTATGATTGTCCCTCAATGTGTTGTGCTTCATCAGCAGCGTGTTTGTTGTTTCCCTCTGTAGTAACGTAAGACACGGTCTAGTGTCTCAGTTCTATTGTAACAGCACACCTAACACCCACCCACCACCAGGCGTCATAGATCAGATGACCCTAGTCATAAAAGGGGCTGAGCGCACGTGCTCAGGGCCCATTAGCTAACCACCATGACTGTGTCGGCGTGTTATTTCCTATCAGCATAATGAGGTCCGAGCGCCCCTCACCCCAAACCTTACATTGGCGACAAGACGAAGCTGTGCCCAGCGTGCCATAGCCACAGGAAGAAATCGTGGGGAAAGAGGAGAGAGCTGCTGCAGGGCGACATCGCGCCCCCCCTCCCCCATAGGATCAGCGCCAGCCCTGCCGCGAGGCCCGCAGGGCGTGTGCCTTGCCCCTGGCCCAGGTGCCCAGGAAGAGGTGCCCGGGAACCCACCCTGTAACTCTCACGCCTGCCAGGAGAAAGTGAACCGGACAGAGCCCTCCTGCACCGGCCGCAACTGTGCCCCGGAACGAAATGGACCGACCGGAGCCTACCCGAGTCGGCCGCAGCAGCGTGACCCCCGCCGGGACGAGGCCCGCAGGCCGGAGGTGAGCCAGGGCGTGGAGAGGTGCCTGGGAGGCCGTGCAAGCAGGAAGAGACCCCACCTAATGAGAGAAACCGAAAGCAGAGCCCACCCGCAACGGTGATAACCGAGACAATGGAGGCCGCCAGCTAGCGCCGCCAAGAACACAGAGCGGAGCCTACCCGCTATAAACCATAAAAGTTGTCCCAACACAAGCAGGGCCAGCGGAGCCCATCCGCGGCCTGCTATCAGCGACTCCTGCTGTCGCCGCGCAGCGCATGTCTGAGGCTGCTGCGGCGAAGGAGAAATGAGGCCCGCAGGCCAGAGGTGAGCTGCCTGGGCGGTGGTGTGCAACGCGGAACCCACGCGCAGCATGTGTTGTAAAGAGGCTGCCGGCGAGGAAGGAAAGGGGCGCTGGTAACTGGGGAGAGCACCTTCGGAGGTGCAGAGTGCAGGGAGCACGCTTCAAGCCTGCCGTGAATTGGCACCACCACCCCCTGCACAGCCCGTAATGTAAGAGGGCCAGTAGAGTGAGGCTGGAGCGGAGAACTTAAGTAACTGTACGCGGCTAGTGCCCAGTAGGGACAATAAAGAAAGGAAACGCTGGAACTCTGCACGCGTGCCCCCCACCCCCAACCCTCGCCAGCCACTCAAAGTACATGTGACAGCACAGCCACAAAGAAAAAAAGAAGACAGAGACACTTACAGGGCAAAGGAGAGGCTCTCTGGCAGCCTGCAAGAGTATCCGAGGGGTAGCAGTGAGATGAAATACCCCGCCCAGCCATGCAGTGTGTGCAAGACCACCAGAGCCCCCTGAGCGAGGCCCGCAACGAGGGTGAGGCTCTTTGGGACGAACGGAGCCTTGCAGGAAAACGAAAATGCAAAAGCACCAGCGCCATCTAGTGGCCAGGGCACAGTAGCAGGTTCAGAAAAGGAAAATCACTGTTTAAAAGCAGAAGACTGCAATAGAAAGTGGCCCCAGCATCACGAGAACACAGAACAGCGTCAGTCTGAGGGCCAAGAGAAGAGGTCTACATAGTGAGGTGCATTATGCAGTAATGCGCCAAGCCGCCACGCAGCCTCTGAGGATGGTGTGACAAGGCGCAGAAGCACGCCAGGAGTGAAGGAACTCCACACACCAGGACAACACAGCACTGCGATGTGAAGGACGGCGCAAGGAGTGAAGAAACTCCCAGCACCAGGAGAAGGACGATGGAGCAGTAGCACAGACCACTGGATGCACTAAGCCAAACGGAGACCAACCGAAGGCGGAGCGGCACCTGATGGCCACAGGTCGTCGTTGCACCGCAGGAAGACATAGGAGCACCACCACGAGCCTCCCCACCAGGCAAGTGCGACACAGTGAAGAAGCGCGACAACAGCTGACACTGCTCCAGGGTCCCAGAAAGAACGCAAGCACACCCAGTGAAGTAACGGGAGCGACCTGAACACGAAGCAAGAAGGAGTGGTGACGTAACCCTCCACACCCAATAAAGCACAGGAAGAGCATGGACAAAAGCGCGCCAACGCTAAAGCACCGGAACGGAGCGAAAAGCGAGCACACGGAAGATGGCAAAGCGTGAGAACTCACGCAGAAGGAAAAGCCGACCAACCAGATGGTCGCACGAAGAACCCGGACGGTCACACGACGTGACGCACCCAAGAAGCCGGCTAGCCAGATGGCCGCACCAAAAGCTGACCCACCGGGGGTCGAGAAAGGAGGTGACCGAAGCAAGGGTCACCAAACAGTGACATAGCAAGTGTTCCAGCGAGAGAAGCGAAGACAGCCTGCCAGTATCGGCAGGGTGGACCGGCTAGAGGTCCAAGAAGTTCCAACACCAAGACACAGTCCACGAACATGGACTAACGAACTTCGACAACCAAAGTTTAATTGTCAGAATCAAGAGAGAAGATCGCAATGACCAGTTCAGTCACAGACGAGAAGAAGACAGTGTCCGAGAACGAGGACAAGACCAGGGCGAAACAGGCGGTGTGCACGCTGCCTGGAGAAGTCTGGTCAGGAAGATGAAGAAAGCAAGGAGACCAGACCGCGTTGCAAAAAGGAAGATGGAGAAGGAGTGGCACGACTCCAGAAAGGAGAAGAAGATGTCTGAGTGGCACGTTTGCCACCACAGAAGAAAAGAAAGGAGAAGAGGACTGAGTGGCATGTCTGCCACCACCAAAGAGAAGAAAGGAGAAGAGCCACCAAAGAGAAGAAAGGAGAAGAGGTCTGAGTGGCACGTCTGCCACCACCAAAGAGAAGAAAGGAGAAGAGGTGCGAACAGCACGACGACAGGAAGACAAGAGAAAGGAGCAGAGCAAAGAGGAGTGTCGACCAAGACACTACAACACACCAGAAGGGGAAACACCGAGGAGAACGTGAGAGGTGCACGACAGTCCACACGCACGACCGGGACACACGTAACATCACTGGAAGTAAGCATCCACGTGCGAACCAGACAGTCACCCAGGAATGACAGAAGCGAGCAGGCCGGTCTGTTGGCAACAACCACCTCTGGGATGGAACGGGCACAAGGGCCGCGGAAATCCAGGAGCAGAGGCCTCAGGGACACCGGTGGCAGCGGATCCCACAACGAGAGACGGACTGTTGAAGCTCGCGCTGAAGATCCTGGAGGACCGAAGGTCGCACACGACGGAACCAGTGCCAAGAGGACCCGTAGTGACGTCCTTCAACACGTTGGAGCAGCAAGACGGCATGTTCTCCTGTCCAGTGGGAGCCTGGCAGAAAAGGGCCTCCGGGCCGTCCAGTAAGAGAGGACACCCACGAGAGAGGGGTATCCATGAGAGGGATAACCTGCAGCTGAAGATTCCAACAGGAACAGACACCAGTTTGAACCGAACACCTTGACCGGGACGGTCCAGCGGAAAGCAACACACTTAGGACCGGCTATCTATACTTCTACATGTTCACAGGATGTGAAACAGAGCGAGAGAGACTGTACAGCCCACCTACAAGCTGCAAGTCTGCCAAGTCAAGAAAAGACACCTTTGCCAGTAGTTGACGTGACCAGCGGCGGAGCAGACTACGTGGGAGTCGTCGTGATTGAGTTATTGGTTTTGTGTGAACTCTATTCTTTCCCACAGGTTGGACTTTAGTTAGTTTAAATTTCTTAACTAGGGTTGGGAGGGATGTAGTAACGTAAGACACGATCTAGTGTCTCAGTTCTATTGTAATAGCACACCTAACACCCACCCACCACCAGGCGTCATAGGTCAGATGACCCTGGTCAATAAAAGGGGCTGAGCGCACGTGCTCAGGGCCCATTAGCTAACCACCATGACTGTGTCGGCGTGTTATTTCCTATCAGCATAATGAGGGCCTAGCGCCACTCACCCCAAACCTTACACCCTGTACAATCACGATATCAAAACGACGTCTACAAGCACCTACTTCTTTTCCTGCTGTGTAAGAAAGGAAGGAACCTGCAGACGTCCACACATTCACTCCAGAGTTGTAGTGTTCTTTACATCTCTCCCGCAGGAGCTGCACACTCTATTCATTTGCATGCCATTTAGGTTAAATTCGTACTCTGTACGAACAGCGTTAACTTATGTTTATAAATGGCAATTATTCCATGAATACTTTGGCTGTGTCATAGTATATGAGTAAGTAGGGAAAATTAATCCTTGAAAATAAGTATTCTTTTTTGTGTGTTTGAAACAATCCAATTACTTTGAAAGAGGACATCACGGGAGCTCGATTGTGGAGAAAACAGCTCCCTCCAGCTCTTCTAAGATTGTATAGCTATTCATTTTGTTCATTACTGCCCGATCATTTTAACCCTGAGATAGTAAAAAATGGAAACTCACCCAGGGCTGGAATAAACTATCTGGTGTGTGGAACAAGGAAGAAATGTGTATTTGTATTCTTTCTACATTTATATCAGTGGATACCAGAATTCTCACTATAAACAATAAAAATTCATGAACTAAGTAAGATTAAAAGAAAAACAAGAAAATAGCAAATAGCAACCGTGAAATTAGTTTCTTGAGCTAGAAGGCTGCAATCAAAGCTGACCTGTTTATAACATACATAAATGATAATACAGAAGATACCGAAGGAACGTTCCATAACTTCTACTGAATATTTCTTTCACACGTATTCTGAACCAACAGTGTGCAGAGTGAGCATCACAGTGTTTGAAACGACGAGCAACTGTTCTTCAAATGGAAACCAGTGCACAATATTACATCGGTTAAGCAGCAGGAGGCGCAAAATTACGGATAGTGCATTTTTTGACACGGCCCTGCTAATAACCTGGATACAGCAAAGCAATGTATATGTAAAAAACATAGATTCCGTCAAATCGCTCGTCATGGGAGTGGCAGCATATGAAATTAAGGAATCAAATGGCCTGATTTTGAGTTAGGAAGATGTGGGACATGTGTTAAAAGAAGGCAGATGTTCTGCCTGCTTATTTACAGTATATTGAAATCTATACATCCCAACGAAGGAGACAGGGACATCCTCCGCTTTTTGACGGATGTGTGTGGTCCGCCAAGTTTAAATTCGTCCCAAAATATTCACAATTGTATGTATTGATCTGGTAAGCATAGATGCAGAACTCCTACCTGCCTGCTTTCTTATGTTCCAGTAATTCTGACAATACCAAATGCTTTGCATGTATAAAGGCCGCTGGTTTGTAGGCAAGTTTCCTGATAATTGTAAATTACCAAATTCCTAATCTCTAAATCTGATGGGCAAATTATCAAACATGTGTCCTCTAGTTACTAACTTCTAGGAGGGCATCTACTTTCTGCCCTTTAAGCATTCATACCTTTTGGCTGGCATGAATTCCTAACTTCAGAGCGGGGATGAACTTTCAGGCCCATAAAGCATTCCTTCAACATGGTACCCTGCCACAATGTAATTGCTATCTGGCTCGTTCATTCTACCAGGTGGAAGTTCACTTCCATTACCATTCAGTGTTTTTTCCACCTGGCTGGGTTTCTATCTGCAACCGCTTCAGTTGGTGAATTTTAATTTCAAGTACTATTCAGCCTTCATTCAACTTAGTTTGTGTGAACCTTGGTTCCTCGCAAAATGTATTTCACAGGGCAAACATACAGATTCAGTGACATCCATCAATCATTCCACATGGTGGGCATCCACTTCCAACTTCTGTAATGCATTCAACCAGCCGGTGACCACTTTCAGCACATCTTCATATGCATTCAGGTCGGGAGCAGTCAGTTTCTGGCTAGGGGAACTGACAATTGACGTACGCAGGAAAAATGATTTAGGAAAGATGGGTAACCCTACAGGCGAAGGTAGGGTGGGCGAAAGAATTCGCAGAATGACCCTCATAAATAGTAACACCTCAGAGGATGCACGTATCCCTCATACCCTAAATTTGCCACCAGCTGCTACCCCATACACTGTCTACCTAGCTAACGTACCACTATTTGCACCAGTTGAAAATGAAACATGGTCTGCCCTAAGAAATAAAACCATACACTGGCTCGGAAATAGGACAGGCCTGACCAGCGCCCTCTTTAGAGAATGTAAGATGGTGAGCAGAATCAGTTGGGTGGGCAATACCAACACATTCTTGAAAGGTGACTTTGTTGTTCTTTCATTGGGATCACCATCATTGGTAAGGGAAGTATTAATAAGAACACAGGATCCTGACCTCAGCCATATGAAAGTACATGTTCTCCCCCTGGGTTTCTTCTACCAACCTATCAGACAAAATAACTATCGCCCACCCAGACATTGTATTAATAGCCCCCATTTCAATCTGGAGACATCAAATAGATTTGGGCCTTAATCTACCTTAGATGAAAATGACTGACTACCCATTACACCAGATTTAGCAGGGAATGACTACAACTTTTACACTGACATTTTTTGTGCCCCATCCTTGAATTCCCCTATTAGGGCTGAACAAATTGATGGGGGAGAAAGCAACCCTTAAGATGTAGAAATATCTGGGATAGATGACACTATCAGGGAGCTAACTGTAATGGGTACTGCAAGGGTTTATAATCTACTTTCGCAAATCGCGCCGGAACTAATAACCCAGCGCGATCTCACCCCTGAAATAACCCAGCCCAAAACAAAAATGTTAGAGTCCTTTTCTGGAACATAGCGGGTCTTAAGAATAAAGTGAGCAACATGGCAAATATGTATAACAAAGCTAGGAAAACTCAGAAAAATGAAATGACAGACAGGGTAGCTGCAACAAGCAAAGACAGCTCCCTTTTTTGGTGGGCAGTCAATGCACCTTTTTTCACCACAGAGCCCGAGGCGCCTAGCATAGAGGTAGAAATAGATAAAAAAAAACCTGGGTTGATTTCTTTTCAAATGTCTACACCATGCAAAATACTATTGAGAGGGTAACAAATCCTAGACGGGAAGCTGAGGGGGGTCGCCAGTTTTTTTTGCCTTTTGATCTTCAAATCACTCTGAATTACGTAATTATTGCCATAAAAGCTAGTAAGAGTGGCAAGTTCCCAGGCCCGGGCGGGGTACCAATTGATCTATATAAGTCATACCTGTACCTCTGGTCTCCAATTTTAACACATGTTTTACAGGCATGCTGCACAAAGGGATTAATTGGTACATGGTTTGAATCAATTATTGTACACATTTTTAAGAAGTGGGAGCGGGAAAACCCCGCCTGCTACCGCCAGATATCCTTATAAGATTCCCTTATGAAGGTAGCAGGAAGGATTGTTTTAGATCGGCTGCAAACATGGGCGGACAACAATAATATTTTAAGTGATGTGCAGTACGGTTTTAGATCTGGTTTAGGAATCAACGAGCAGGCTCTTAATCTTAATATTTTAATTGGAAAATATACGCAGGCGAAATTAGGAAAATGTTATCTGGCATTTGTTGATCTCACAGCCTCATTTGACTGTGTCATACACAGAAAATTGTGGAGCATCCTTAGTGATCTTAAGGTCGACCCAACATTAATTCAGTTTTTAAGACAGTTATATTTAGGTGCAACAGCCAAAGTTTGATATGGACTTAAGGGAGAGTGTACTGCACCGTTCGAAGTGGAGAGGTGGGGGTGAGACAAGGATGTGTTTTGGCATCACTCCTGTTCACTCTTTATATGAACGCACTAGAACAGAAGTTGGTGTCAAACATGAGGGACCCGCCATATGTAAACAAGCGTCCGATAGTCTCCCTTCTCTACGCAGACGATGCGGTACTCATGGCACGCACCCAGATTGGATTACAGTAGGCCCTCACTTATTATATTAGTTTTTATGGATAACTTAGGTCTAAAAATGAATGCAAAGAAAAGTTTTGTAATGACCTGCGGGAGAGGGAAAGAAAGGTATAGGACTTTTCATGCTGGGGGAAGAAGGGTAGAACCTTTTAACAACTTTACATATCTGGGTGTTCTACTTAACTGCACTGGGTCTTGGGCACAAGCGATCAAGACCAGGAGCCGCACTGAGGTCTACCGTGGCCCTGATCAATTTTTCCCAAAAACTGGGGAAAAAGACCACCCGAAATTTTATTGAAAATCTATCAGGCTAAATGCGTGAGCATTGCAATATTTGGGGCGGGAATTTGGGGGTTCCATGATTGTGCCCCAATCCAATATGTCGAAAACAAGTTTTTAAGATTTATATTGACTGTCCCTGCTAGTACCCCTGTTTTTAACTGCCAAAGCGAGCTAGGAGTACCATACACTTCAGATTTAATTAAGGTACAACCAGTGCTGCTCTGGCACAGAATTTGAACCTCTACCAGTACAGGTCTAAACAAGGAAATTTTAACTGATGCAATCAATGAAACTGGATAATGCTAGCAAAATCACATGGTAAAAATATGTAAAAAAAGTTATGCATGACATTGGGCATCCAGAATATTTTTCCCAGCCTGAAATAATAAACTCAATACACCGGAAGGAATTAAAAAAAGTTTATACGACCGTCCTAGAAGAAAATAGCTGGTTTGGGAAATAAACAAATCCATGGTGGTCCAGCATCAACTGATCACCATTACGTATAACATTCAACCGTACCTACTATGTTGTCTGGGGGTGTACAACAGGTACGTGTTAACACGCTTTAGATTTGGGACTTTCCACCACCTGATTAGCCATCCTGTTACGAATAATTGGTCAAGGGAATTATGCCCATGCCCTTTCGATAACATTTCTTTACAAACAACCATTCATGTAATTTTATTCTGTAAATACTATGCAAACGAACGACGAAGATGGATTTTACCCCTATTAAAACAGTGAGGATGGAGACAATGCTGCCCTGCTTTTATGTATTTACAGATGTTAGAAAATTATTTCTGCATTGGTACCATGGTGGGCTTTCTAAAAAATATATTGAGAACAAGGAAACTCCTAAATGTTTAGACCTTCAAGGGAATATTATAAGTACAGCTGCCAAACATTCTGTATTTCTATGTATCAGAGATAGTTATAGCCAAATGAACTGTTTTTATGCATTTTATATTTATCTATATTTACTTATGTAATTTTTAGAAGTAAGATGAAATGTTTTTAACTGTCTGCTTTTATGATTTTATATGCCTAAATTGAATAAAGCTTGTTTTGATTTGATTTGATTTGAGAAGTCATCAGTGATGTCTGTGACCATGTCATGAGTGATGTAATATGTGAGGTGAAAGACACTGCATTGTGGAGTCATAAGGCATAGTTAGCTCAGGTAACTATAACTGCTGAATTTCCCTGGTTTTGTATGAGTATAAATCAGACTAACTGTAATGTCCCTGTAACCTTTGTTTTTTTCATTAAATTTGCAAGTTTTTATTTTTATTTTCTTGTCCTAACTATGATGCCCCTTTAATCTTTGGATGTTTTCAGTGCATTTTTATGGTTGTTTTATTTCTATTTCCATCTATAAGATCCCTCTAACCGATTGGTTTTTCAATGAATTTCTCAGTTAAATTTATTTTTAAATCTAACTGTAACCTGTCACATTTGAGAGTAGGTTTGTCAGTGTCTATGTGGGCCTGTGGGTGGGTGTGTGAGTACCTGTGTGAGTGGGTGGATGTGTGCCTGTGTGGCTCTGGGAGGGGGTCTGTGTGTGCCTGTGTGGGTCTGGGTGTGAGTGTGTATCTGTGGGGGCCTGTGAGTGTCTGTGTGAGTGTCTGAGTAGGTGTGTGAGTGCCTGTGTGGCTCTGTGAGTGGGTCAATGAGTGCCTGCATGGGTCTGGAAGTGCGTGTTTGAGTATCTGTGTGGGGCTGGGAGCGGGTGTGTAAGTACCTGTGTGAGTGTTTGAGTGCCTGTGTGGGTCAATGAGTGGGCCTGTGACTACCTCTGTGGCTTTATGAGTGTGTCTGTGAGTGCCTGTGTGGGACTGTGAGTGAGTGTGTCAGTGCCTGTGTATGTCGGTGAGTGGGTGCATGTGTGGTGCAATGCATTTTGGGCATTTGCATATTTAGGGTATTCAACAGGGAGAGTCATAGGCTCTGCTCTCACCAGAAGACGATGAGAAAGAAAAAACTCTTCACTGTCACCCTAGATCAGATTGCGCTCCAATAGATCAATGATGCAGTAACCTCTATTAAGGATTTCAGATCATTTTTCAATACAAGAGGAAACACACGTGCTTTGCTCAATTATACACACACACCCTCACTTATTTATACAGATACTAACACATACTTACTCTGTTATACAATCACTGACACAAGCACACAGTCATCCATCCAGTCAATATCACAATCACTCACTCTCACATATAGTAATATATTTAGCCCACAACTCACATATACTAACTATCACATATGAAGTTACTCACACATGTACCACTGAGACATCTAAACACTCACAAAAATACCCATACACACACTCACCCACCCATACAGTCCTTCACAGACGCACTCTTGAACCCATACACCCAGTGATTCACCTACTCACACATCTATGCACAGAGTCACACACCGCCCACCCACCCACCCAGATACTCCGACACCCATACAGATACTCAAACAACCAATCAATAACCCATATAGACACTCATGAAGCTACTCACCAACCCATGCAGCCACTTACACACCAACAGACAGACTGATACAGACATTCATACAGTTTAGTCACTAACTCATGCATTCAGTAAGACATGTTTAATCACTCACTTATACACCCACTCATTCATCAATACACCTTGGAAAGTATATATATATATATATATATATATATATATATATATATATATATATATATATATATATATATATATATATATATATATATATATACGCTCGGTACTCCTCCTGTCAGGATAAATGAAGCACTCACAGGGGTGTTGGATTCTCTCCAAAATTCTTTTCAATTCATTTCGCCAGCCATGACATGACGCATCGCGTTTCGGCTACTGCCTTATTGTTATGTTATATTGTTTCGGGCTCAAACACCATTTTTTTTTAAAGAAATCAACATCAAGTCACATGAGGCACATAGATGTAAAAATAAAAAGAGGACTGTAGCCCTTTCCATTCCTAGGCGCCATCTTATAACATGTTCAATACAGTTCTATGCTCGCTTAACTAGAATGCCTAAACATCAAATAAAAATTAATTATTAATCACATTGTAACAACCTTATAAGTCATATCAAACTCAGAGGTACTATTATCTGATGATAACATAAAGCATCATAGAACTGACTTGGTCGCATAATAATAACGCCGTGTATCGGCTTGACCACACATGACAGAAGGCATATTCCATATTAAATGTCCAAATCATGCTGTGTATCGGCTTAACAGTCTCCTTAACTTAAAGTGCCTAAGTGACCACAAAAAATTGTTCAAACTCGCATGGCATGTCAAATAATATATACACAAATGTAATAGAGATCTTTTGGAGTTCTTTAGCATCAACTGTGTACCAGTGCAGAGTAGAGGAGGAGACAGGGTACTAAAATTGAGAAGATTAGATTCACGCTATATCTTAGATGTCCAGACAAAAAGTCCGAATGGACTGAATAGCGGGGAAGAAATGACAGTACATCTAGGGCTCTAGATATTATACAATGAATAAAAATCAGTGTTATAGGCTTAGATAGGGGAACAGGTTATCAAGTAGGGAAGGATTTAATGAACGAAAAAATATTTTTTCCTGCTTTTTCCCTTCTCTTTCCTTTCTTCATTCATTATATTCCTTTCTTCTTTTTCTTAAAAAGATTGTATTAAAGTGCCGATACACGGCGAGAGCAAATTTAGAGGTAGCCAAGGCAACCATATACAATTGGTTGCCATTGGCCGATACACGGCAAGATCACATGACACAGGGAAGTTGAGCCTTCGTTAATTTGCATCACGCTATTGCACCAAACAATTATTATGGTTGCAAGCACTGTGTTAAAACTAGAAAGTAACCAGGATTTGATACCAAACAGGGAGCGGAATAGGCTCGAAGACGATATTTGAACCATACTAGCTAACCCGACTCCGAGTCTAAATTGGATGGACCGGAGATCGAGGAGGCTTCAATACACAGTTTTGCTTTGACATATCTGTTACATAGCGACATTGGTGTGTATTAACATATGGATTGTTCACTTTGAAACTGTATATGGGTTCAAAAACTGTGAGGTTCACAATGACGTATAAAATATGGTGTCTCCCTGTTCCCGAGGTGGAACACTGACGAAGGAGCAATTCCGAAACACGTCTGTTTTACATGAAATAAAACCACTGCTGTGTTGATTAAGAACCCCGTGAGTGCTGGTATCCTTTCTCGAAATGCAAGGCCTGTTTTAAATGAACTCACCTGCAATACTGCTGTTCCGAATATGCCTTCCTGTGAACAAGAGCACCGTGATGCTCGAAATGTGTAGGGATGTAAGGCTTACTTTGTGTCCTGTGAACGAAGAACTGACCATGTCGCCTGGCAAAATAAAGAATTATCAGCCTGATTCATCATGCAGAATTGCGCTCGCAAAGGGCCAGATTCTGAGAATCTGGCCCTTTGCGAGTGCGATTTTTGTATTTGGCATTCATCATCCCAAATGCAAAAATCGGTAATAGCGATTTCGCTATTTTGCGAGGAATTACATTTAAGGAATCTCTATTTGAGATTCCTTAAATGCAATTCATCATCCATTTTTAAATAGCGAATTCGCAATTTCGGCCCGCTATTTACAGCGAGGTCAAACCTTGTGGTAAATAGCGAAAACTTAGAAAAATGTCAAGTCAAGTCAAAGGATTTGTATAGCGCGCTACATACCCGGAGGGTCTCAAGGCGCTTGAAGAAGGGTGGGGAATTACTTGTCAAATATCCAAGTTTTAAGTTGCTTTCTGAATGCTAGGTGGTTCTGAGTGAGACGAAGGTGAGTGGGGAGTGAGTTCCAGGTTTTAGCTGCGAGGTAGGAGAAGGATCTGCCTCCCATGGTGGTTTTATTGATGCGAGGTACGGTAGCAAGGGCTTGGTTGGAAGATCGTAGCTGGCGAGAGGGGGTGTAGAAGGAAAGTCGTGAGTTGAGGCATTTGGGTCCAAGTTCGTAAAGTGCTTTGTGTGCGTGGGTTAGGAGGCGGAAAGTAATCCTCTTATTGACGGGGAGCCAGTGGAGGCTTTTCAGGTGACTAGAGATGTGGTCTTTACGCAGGATGTCTAGTATGAGTCTGGCTGATGCGTTCTGGATGCATTGGAGTTTTTTCTGGAGTTTTGCGGTGATACCGGCGTATAGGGTGTTTCCGTAGTCCAGGCGGCTTGTAACCAGTGCATGGGTGACTGGTTTTCTGGTTTCGGTGGGGATCCAGCGAAATGTTTTTTTGAGCATGCGAAGAATGTTGAAGCATGATGATGAAACGGCGTTGACTTGTCTGTTCATAGAGAGTGAGGAATCCAGGATGACGCCCAGGTTCCGTGCGTGGTCCGTTGGGATGGGTGCTTTTCCAAGGGCCTCTGGCCACCAAGAGTCATCCCAAGCGGAGGGGGAGGTACCTAAGATAAGGACTTCTGTTTTGTCTGAGTTAAGTTTCAGACGGCTGTGCTTCATCCACTCGGCTACTTCTTTCATTCCTTCATGTAGGTTGGTTTTGGCGGTGTTAGGGTCTTTGGTGAGTGATAGGATCAGTTGAGTGTCGTCCGCGTAGGAGATGATGTTGAGGTTGTGTTGGCGTGCGATGGCCGCGAGAGGGCTCATGTATACGTTGAAGAGGGTGGGGCTGAGTGAAGATCCTTGTGGCACACCGCAGATGACTTCGGTGGCCTCTGACTTAAACGGTGGGAGGCGGACTCTCTGAGTTCTTCCGGTGAGGAACGAGGTGATCCATTCCAGTGCTTTTCCTTGGATTCCGATGTTTTTGAGGCGCTGTAGAAGGGTGCTATGGCAAACTGTGTCGAAGGCTGCGGAGAGGTCGAGGAGGATGAGGGCGACTGTGTCTCCATTGTCCAGTAGAGTTCGAATGTCGTCTGTTGCTGCGATGAGGGCGGTCTCCGTGCTGTGTTTGGCTCGGAAGCCGGACTGTGAGGAGTCGAGGGATTTGTTGGTTTCGAGGAAGGCGGCAAATTGGTTGTTGACAGCTTTCTCGATGACTTTGGCTGGGAATGGAAGGAGCGAGATGGGGCGGTAGTTTTTGAGTTCGGTGGGGTCAGCTGTGGGTTTTTTCAGAAAGGCGCTAAGTTCGGCGTGTTTCCAGCTTTCTGGGAAGGTGGCGGAGTTGAGGGAGCAGTTGATGACGTCTCAGAGGTATGGTGCTATGATGGAGTCTGCTTTGTTGAAGATGTGGTGAGGGCAAGGGTCTGTGGGGGATCCTGAGTGGATGGAGTTCATCAGGCGGATGGTGTCCTCGGTGGAGATTGCTTTTAATAGCATTTTTCTAAGTTGCATGTTGCACACACACATGTCCTTTGGACATGTGTGTGTGCAACACCTGTTTAAATTTGCATTTAAGGGGTGCTACAGGGTGTCCTTTGGACAGCCCTGGCACCCTTTAAATCGCTATGTTATTTGCGATTAGCCAATTGCTAATCGTAAATAAGGAATACTCCCCATTCATTCCTATGGGCCTTTTGGCCCTTAGGAATGAATGGGGAGTTATTCCTTATTTGCGATTAGCAATTTGCTAATCGCAAATAAGGAATATGTAGGAATCGCATTTTTTTTTGCGATTCCTACATGAATCCCGTTTTGCGAGCCTGTAATAGCGATTCCTTATGAATCGCTATTATAGACTCGCAAAACGGGTCGTTGATTTATCAGGCTGTATGCACGCTGAGAGTGGGCCTCCAATTGTGGGTTCTTGTCGTATGGAATATATGCGGCCCCCAGGTCGTGGAGAGCCTCCACCGCGGAAGAACGGTTCTTGTGCTGATACGATATCAACGCTGAAGGAACAGAGCGCAGTTTTGCTGAAGGTGAATACGGCATGGCAGTAATCCGGTGTTCATGTGGGCAACCCAGAGGGGCTTAATTTCTGTAAAGGAACTTTGGCAGTTGCACCTACTATAGGAGTATCACCTAAAAGAAACTGCAAGTACCACAAGGCTTTGCGTGACAACGCCCTTGGGCGGGACTATGTTTTAAATGAACTCACCTGCAGTACTGCTGTTTCGAATATGCCTTCCTGTGAACAAGAACACTGTGATGCTCGAAACGCGTAGGGATGTAAGGCTTACTTTGTGTCCTGTGAACGAAGAACTGACCATGTCGCCTGGCAAAATAAAGAATTATGCATGCTGAGAGTGGGCCTCCAATTGTGGGTTCTTGTCGTATGGAATATATACGGCCCCCCCAAGGTCACGGAGAGCCCCCGCCGCGGAAGAGCGGTTCTTGTGCTGATAGGATATCAACGCTGATGGAACAGCGCGCAGTTTTGCTGAAGGTGAATGCGGCATGGCAGTAATCCGGTGTTCACGTGGGCAGCCCAGAGGGGCTTAATTTCTGTAAAGGAACTTTGGCAGTGGCACCTACTATAGGAGTATCAACTACAAGAAACTGCAAGTACCACGATGCTTTGCGTGACAACGCCCTTGGGCGGGACTATGTTTTAAATGAACTCACCTGCAATACTGCTGTTCCGAATATGCCTTCCTGTGAACAAGAGCACTGTGATGTTCGAAACGCGTAGGGTTGTAAGCCTTACTTTGTGTCCTGTGAACGAAGAACTGACCATGTCGCCTGGCAAAATAAAGAATTATGCACGCTGAGAGTGGGCCTCCAATTGTGGGTTCTTGTCGTATGAAATATATATATATATATATATATTACCTACTGGCGGTCGCCAGTAGGTATATATAGTTAGGATTTTTTCTCTATGGGATTTTTGAAAATTCTATGTCTAATAACTTTGGCGTTTGTGGACGGAATTGGCTGAAATTGTCAGGAAAATGGAACATTTTGTTTCTGAGCAGCCCCTGAAAATTTGGGGGGGTTTCATCAAGGGGGGGCTGAGAAAAAAGGGGGGTCCCAAAACGCGTTTTTCCCATGTTAATTTCCATAGGGCGGTTGGCCTCACTTTTAGCTCGAACGGCTGAATGGATTTGCACGAAACTTGGCAAAATTGTAGGGACTGTTAGCCCGATGTGCCTTTGCTAGGTCTCAATATATGTGCTCCAGTGGATTTTGAGTAATTTAGGTTCAAAAAAAGATATATATCTGGGCGGAGCCTAACCACACATCTGATCTGATTGGCTGTCAGCACTTCATCCAAGAAGTGTTGGCAGCCATCTTGGGACCAATATACATGATAGCACCTCATTAAAAAGCATTGTAGTTAATAGAGGGTTTTAGGACTTTAGTTACATTATAAATCATTTGTTGATGGTACCATACTCCTTTTAGGAATTGTGGTGGGTTCTAAGGTGATTTTACCATGTGAAAAAACCTTCTGCTGTGATATCATGAATATTGTTTGAAAGAAAACTAATATCTCATGATTTTCCCACAGTGGTTTGGAAGGGGATCTATAAGCTAAACTGAAAGCATATTTTCTGTAAATTCACATTATCTTTCTCAGTCATGTGAAAATGAAGTCTGACATTCTCAGTAAAACATGTACATCCAACAAGGACAGAGACTGTCAGTTGATTCCTTTGTGTTCTACTGCAGCCTCCTAGAGTGTTCTAAAGAACAACTAGAGCGCTAACAGTCCTACTTATTACAAAGGTATGGCACACCTGAAGCCATCTTGATTGGAATAAAGTGGTAACTCTTAAAACATTTAATTTAAAAAGAAACAACATGAGGGGGTATATTTTGCCATAGAAAGTATGATTAGTGCTGCAGAATGAAAAATTAGGGCACATTTTGGGTGACTTCTCAAATCCTTTTCTATTTCATTAAAACATTCTGACATGCAGTCTCCCAAAATGGCCACCAGAGACAAAAGAGCCCAAATGTAGCCCAAATATCACCCAGATGTAGCCCAAGTATAGCCCAATGACAGAATGTCCCAGAGTGTTCTAAAGAACAACTAGAGCGCTAACAGTCCTACTTATTACAAAGGTATGGCACACCTGAAGCCATCTTGATTGGAATAAAATGGTAACTCTTAAAACATTTAATTTAAAAAGAAACAACATGAGGGGGTATATTTTGCCATAGAAAGTATGATTAGTGCTGCAGAATGAAAAATTAGGGCACATTTTGAGTGACTTCTCAAATCCTTTTCTATTTCATTAAAACATTCTGACATGCAGTCTCCCAAAATGGCCACCAGAGACAAAAGAGCCCAAATGTAGCCCAAATATCACCCAGATGTAGCCCAAGTATAGCCCAATGACAGAATGTCCCAGAGTGTTCTAAAGAACAACTCGAGCGCTAACAGTCCTACTTATTACAAAGGTATAGCACACCTGGAGCCATCGTGATGGGAATAAAGTGGTAACTCTTAAAACATTTAATTTAAAAAGGAACAAAATGAGGGGGTATATTATGCAATAGAAGGTATTATTAGTGCTGCAGAAAGAAAAATTAGGGCACATTTTGAGTGACTTTTCAAATCCTCTTCTATTTCATTAAAAAATTCTGACATGCAGTCTCCCAAAATGGCCACCAGAGACAAAAGAGCCCAAATGTAGCCCAAATATCACCCAGATGTAGCCCAAGTATAGCCCAATGACAGAATGTCCCAGAGTGTTCTAAAGAACAACTAGAGCGCTAACAGTCCTACTTATTACAAAGGTATGGCACACCTGAAGCCATCTTGATTGGAATAAAGTGGTAACTCTTAAAACATTTAATTTAAAAAGGAACCAAAGGAGGGGGTATATTTTGCCATATGAATTATGATTAGTGCTGCAGAAAGAAAAATTAGGGCACATTTTGAGTGACTTCTCAAACCCTCTTCAATTTCATTAAAAAATTCTGACATACAGTCTCCCAAGATGGCCACCAGAGACAAAAGAGCCTAAATGTAGCCCAAATATCACCCAGATGTACCCCAAGTATAGCCCAATGACAGAATGTCCCAGAGTGTTCTAAAGAACAACTAGAGCGCTAACAGTCTTACTTATGAAAAAAGTATGGCACACCAGAAGCCATCTTGATTGGAATGAAGTGGTAAGTCTGAAAACACTCAATTTAAAAAGGAACAACATGAGGGGGTTAATTTTGCCATAGAAAGTATGATTAGTGCTTCAGAAAGAAAAATTAGGGATCATTTTGAGTGACTTCTCAAATCCTCTTCTATTTCATTAAAAAAATTCTGACATGCAGACTGAAACATGCACTTTGAATACCAGCAGCAGACGTCCCTGGTGAGCAGTAGCTTTACTACAGTGATCTAAAGTGCAACTAGAGTGCTAACATTCAGAATGTATGGCAAATGTGTGACAAATCTGAATGCCTTCTTGATGGAACCAAAGTAAACAAGCATTGAAAATGCAATAGATCTCGCCCTCGTTTAAGTTAAAGCCATTCTGTTTGTAATGAGGTGGCTTTTTAGCTTTGCTTTTATTAGTGTTTTTTCAACTTTCATGTAAATAACATGCATCTGTATGCATATAAGTATATGTATGCATGCATTTATGTTTGTATTTATATAGATATACAGATGATATATGTATCTATATATATATTCACTGAAAAAACCATAGGCTATAGACCATATATAGTTAGGAATTAGCATTTACAAAACCTTGAAAATTCACTGAAAAAAACCATAGGTTATAGACCATATATAGTTAGGAATTAGCATTTACAAAACCTTGAAAATTCACTGAAAAAACCATAGGTTATAGACCATATATAGTTAGGAATTCGCATTTACAAAACCTTATTTTACTCACACAAAACCATTGAAATTCCATATATAGTTAGTTGCACTAACTATATATCACGCACCCGCAATCCACTGCTGATGATGTCACATATTACATCATTCATGACATGGTCAGTGACATCACTGATGACATCACTGATGACATCTCAAATGACATCACTGATGACATCACTGATGACAACATCCAGTGACTGTATGTTTCTGTAAAGTTAAAATATGTCTTACATATTGAAGAATGAGTGGATGTATAAGTGTCTGGATGAAGGATTTAGTAGGTGCATGAATGACTGTATGAGTGAGTGATTAAATGTGTCTCACTGAGTGGATGGGTTAGTGACTAAACTGTCTTAATTTGTGCATCATTATGTCTGTTGTTCTGTAAACTGTTGCATGTGTTGATAAGTAGCTATATGAGTAACTATATGGGTTATAGATTGGTTGCCCAAGTATTTGTATGGGAGACTGAGTGTGTGTGTGGGTGGCTGGGAGGTGTATGACTCTGTGCATAGATGTGTGAGCAGTTGATTCACTAGATGTATGGTTTCAAAAGTGCATGTGGAAACAGCTGTATGGGCGGTTGACTGTGTGCATGAGTGTATTGGTGAGTGAATGGATATCTCAGTGCTACATGTCAAAGTAAGTACATATGTAAAACACAGTACATGTGAGAGTTGACATATATAAATAACTGTGCATAAGAGCCAGTGAATGTGTGAGTGGCTGTATGGATCATTGTGAACTTGTATCAGGGATTGTATAAGAGAGTAAATATGTGTTAGTATATGTTTGAATAAGTAAAGTTTGTATAACTGTATAGTTGAGGAAATGGAGGTGTGATTGATTCTTTGCATGACTGACTAGGTGTGTGAGTAACTCCATGGATGAGTGACAGTCTGTGAGTGTCTGTTTACACTGATTGTATCTAAGGTTATATTAGAGTCTGAAGAGGTCCATCGTATTATCACATGAATGATATCATCAGTGATGTGATCAGTAATGTCAAATGAGATGTCATCAGTGATGTCATCAGTGATGTCATTTGAGATGTCATCAGTGATGTCATTTGAGATGTCATCAGTGATGTCATCAGTGATGTCACTGACCATGTCATGAATGATGTAATATGTGACATCATCAGCAGTGGATTGCGGGTGCGCGATATATAGTTAGTGCAACTAACTATATATGGAATTTCAATGGTTTTGTGTGAGTAAAATAAGGTTTTGTAAATGCGAATTCCTAACTATATATGGTCTATAACCTATGGTTTTTTCAGTGAATATATATATATATATATATATGGAAACCCTCAAACCACTTCCTGAATTCTCCCAGCGGCAGTCAGGCGAGGAAAGAGACGCAGACCTCTGGAGTTTTTCAAGTGGGCAGTATTTTATTGCAGTGACCCAAACACAACGCGTTTCAAGCTCGTAAGCCCTTGATCACGTGTCACAAGATTGCATACACCATGATAGCAATTTAAAGTGCAAAAAGCGCCCCTCCTACTGTTTGCATCACAGACCACATGTGTATTAACATAGAAAAAATACTATGTATATATAGCTTTCTTCTTTTGTTACAATATTACTGCTAATACAACGGAACATAATATCACTATTGACATATTAACCCCATTTGGACAAGTAGTCTATGTCTGGGTTTTCAATTAATAAAATATGTCACAGAACTTTATAAAAAAATAAATATAATTGTAGTTTGTATGATTAAAATATTTTCTTACAAAAAGGCAAAACCACCCTTTTCTGTTGCCGTATTAATAAGCAGTAAATCAGGGAGAAATAAATAACCGGTTAAATCCGTTTTATCAAATTACCCTGTGTCAAAGCCAAACTGTTGTACGTTGCAATCAATCTCTAAAACAGTTTCTTAAGTCTATACACATGAATAGTCTATAACCTTAGAGAGGGTTCCAAAAAGTGCCTATAAGTGCATCCCTTACCAAATAGTAAAGTGCTAGTGCAAAAAAATGGTGCAAACTTCTCAACATAATCAAATTCGGTTTAACGGGTCTAATTTACCATTGGCCCCAAGAATACATGTTAATGAAGACATGGGAAATGTCGGTATTCATAAAAAATCCCAAAAACCATTTGATTAAAAAACAATTAATTAAATTTCATTGTTTAAAAGAGAGAAATTCTACATGAGGGAAAAATAGATATATACAAGCTATATACATATATTCTATTTACAAGGACCAATTCATATATTGACAAGACTGAGATACATGAACCAACGCGATAAGACCATGCTGTGATATATATATATATCCAGGATACCACGTCTTGCTTCCTTCACTCAGGCTTCCCCCCCGAACAAGGAGACGCAGACACGGACCATTTTGTGCAAGTATTTATTCAGCTCAAGTTAGAGCATGACGTTTCGGCTCTCAGCGAGCCTTGTTCACATGACATATTTAAACTTTACAGAAACACACAGTCACTGGATGATGTCATTAGTGACGTCATTTGAGATATCAGTGATGTCACTGACCATGTCATGAGTGATGTAATATGTGACGTCATCAGCAGTGCATTGCGGGGGCGCAAGTTATAGTTACCTCAACTAACTATAACGGCTATTGCCAGTAGGTAGTTATAGTTAGGATAGACAAAGCATCTTTTGTTTTGCCAATAGCTTTGGCGCTGTTGAATAAATCTTCATGAAATTTCCCAATCTATTATACAACTCACTTCCGCTGCTGTATCAAAAGTTTCGAGGTGATTTGTGAAGCGGGGACTGAGAAAAAGGGAGGTCCCTAAAATCGTTTTCCCCATACAATTTCCCGAAGGGATTTCAGACATGACTAAAGCCTGAACCGCTGGACGTAATACACCAAATTTGGCAGAAAGCTAGCCATTGGTTCACAAAGAGCCCTTTTTGTAATTTAGTGTAAACCCATTCAGTAGTTTTGGAGTTATTAAAGGAAAAAGAAATATAGATATCTAGGTACACGTATCCTTCCCATATTCAACAGATCTCAAAATATGATCTGATTGGCTGCTAGCACTTCAACCAGGAAGTGAAGTGTCAGCAGCCCTTTTGCGACTTGGACCCCACTGCGTTTCAAGAAAAAAAGATTAAAAAATAAGGCAAGGAGGCAGGTTTGGAACATCCTGACACCCTAGGCCTGGTGGTGGCTTCCCACAGACCAGGGGCCAAAAGTGTAATTTTTGTTTTTCGATTTTGCCCCGATTTCACAAAGGTCCACGAATTCTCAACAAAATTTAAAAAAAAACAAGTGTGGTATTCCCCAGGCTGCTCTCCTTTGGCAAGTTCCAGCGAGTCAACCTCTAACTAGGATAGTGTCCCAGGTCCATCTGTGAAAGTGGCACCTGCATAGGCAGAGTGGGTGTTACTATTACATAAAAACAAGAACTACTGCCACAAATCACAAAGAGGATGTTATCAGAGTAGGGACAGCCAAAAAAACAAAAACAGACACCTTAATTCCCACAAAAATATTGTGACGCCAAGAGCAGTGTAAGTAACAGAGAGCATTATTAAATCAGCCCGGCACCCACAGACCCCATTGTCTCTGCCAGATTAGGTGTTGACAGCACAGAAAATCACTATCACCCAAAACCTACAGACTGCAACATCACAGCCAGAGCCACCCACATCAGAGCAAACCCACAGGTAATATCATCTCAGGCAGAGCAGACCATCAATGCACAGATGACCAACAAAACTATGCAGCACTTGTTGAAAACTTCATTGCAGCTACTGGTGGCGTTAAACAGGCGAGAAAATCAGCAAACACCATAACAAATACTGATATCAATGCTGGGGCTGGTGACATGTGTGGGGGATGGGAGAGATACACTTGGCGCAAGAAATCACCCAACTCGACAACACAACCTATACACAATCACACTGCCAAAGTGAAAATTAAAGGAATAATTACACATAGAAGTAACACATTTACCCATGCACTTATATAAATTAGGAGTTAAGCAGACAGGTTAGTACTTGTCATTAAGTGCCATACAAGAATCTGGAACACCACATATCACCCATCGGAACAGAGAGAGCTACAGTGGGTACTGCTAGAGAATGCCTAACACAAACAATAACATCAAACAATATCTAAAAACACATCCACATTCAGCATTGGTCGTAGGGCGAACAGTTCTAGCACACACTGACACACACAAGTGGAAGTTTTGCTAGATAAAGTGCTAGAAAGCGCTATAGCGGTATACGATTTACTAAAAAGCACTATACACATGCCAGTAAGTTTAAATATTTACTTAACCGGAAACAAAACAGCGATGGTGACCACTCATAGTTCATGGCACTCAGAAAAGGTATTATTTTGGGGTGCAGGTAAATTGAATGCATGCTGCCGAGCATGCACAAATATTTTAATCCACAAAGATGACATTACGGGGTATAAATAAACTCTTTACACTACCAACCATAACAATCATTTCATGAGAATGAGACAGCGTTAAGGGGCAGTGGTGAGTAGGATGCCCATACTTAAAATAGCCAAAAAGGGTACAGTTGAATTTCACTATCATAGGACGCCAGGGTTGAAGCAAGCACAAGGTGGAGGGTGGTGGTTGGGACTTGCAGGGGTACAGAGAAACCTAAATGGGAAATCCAACATCGGCTGCCTCTCTCACAAAGTTGACCATCTTAATCGCCCCATGCCACAGAGGGCACAGGGATAGCCCACACACTGACCTTCAACAAAGTCAAAACATTCCAGGGGTGTGTTCTTTTCAGACACATGGGCAGAGAGAAACCGCACACACTGCCAAGACCTAACCACAGCTAAAGTGGACAATACATAACTGCGAGACAGTGGTGTGTTGCAGAGAAGATGCTGTTATAGCACCCAGAAATGACTGGTAAAGGAGCATGTGTTACAGCACCCAGTGGTGACTAGCAGAGTGTTATAGCTTTCACTTGTTAGTGGCAGAGAAACTGGAGCTATAGCTCCCAGAGTGACTAGCAGAGGATCTGGTGGTATAGCTCCCAAATGTAAGGGGCAAAGGAGCTGGAGCTATTGCGCCCATCGTGACTACCAACAGACCTGACATGACTACCAATAGTGCCCTGTCATGAGTGACATAGTGAGAGACTGGAAGCATACAGTAGAAAGAATGTGACAAAAAGAGAATCTAGAACTATTGTATGATAGCACACTCTGAGATGGGGGCAAAGGAGTTGGTGTTGCAGCTAGGAGTCAGCGAACAATTCCGCTCCGCCGGAGGATTTCACAGTTTTGTCCACTCCGCTCCGTGCAGAGTTCTAAAAAACTCTATGAAGTGACGCAGATTTTTTTCTCTTGAGCAGCTAGCCAACGGTAAGTTGGCAAGTGCTTGTGAGGAAAAATAATCCACTACACCTGCTCCTGGCGAGATTTCTCTTTGTAGCCAGTGGCGGCAGGTCGCTACCAATTGCATTGAGAAGTCTGCCACTTGCGTTGATGAAACTGCTGCTCAAGTAGAATGTCTACTCGAGAGGAAGAAAACAGCAGCGACCTCTGGTGCGACGTGTAGTGCTGTTTGTGCTGAATTTAGAGCACAGGACAGACTCCTGGCACTAAAAATCAGTGCGAGCATTGCGACTTGATAGACTCTGCCGCTGGCAGAACTCCATGGAGCGCGGCAGGATTTTTCTGCCACTTCGTGGAGTTCCAGGTAGTGAAACTCTGCAAACTCATCCCTGGCTTAGTTGCAACACACAAGTGGCAGGCGAACTGAAATGAAATGAATGAATTAAATGAAAATTAAACTTATATAGTGCGTAACTACCCTGAGGCCTCGCAGCGCTTTAGCTAGAACCATTCAGGCGGCAGGGCAGGGCGGTAAGCTCTTGCAAACAAATGCGTTTTTAATAGCTTTCTAAAAGCTGTCAGGTTGTTATTTTCTCTCAAGACCAACGGAAGAGCGTTCCACAATCTTGCAGCATTGTGCGAAAAAGAGCGACCACCCCAGCGGGATTTTTTTACTTTTGTGGTGGTGGCCAGATGTAGCACCCTGGAGCGGAGAGCTCTAGAAGGGAAGTATGGAGTGACCAAAGGGAGCATGATGGATGGACCTGACTTACGAAGAGCCTTCTGAACCAGGCACATAGATTTAAATTGTATCCTGGACTGCAGTTATAGTGCATTGATTTGAATGACTGCAGAGCTGGTGTTATAGACCAGAGAATTCAGTGGCAGGGAAACCAATTCTTTATTGACCAGAGTTGTGTCACATTGTGGGGAGCCGGAAGTGTAACCCACAAAGGGAGTCACATTTGGACTATATTCTGGTACAATTAGCGAGGTGGTCAACAGTACAGGATTTTAGGGTAGTTGATAGGATGGACAGTGACCATAATGCTCTCGAGCTAGACCTCGTCCACCCAGCACCCCAGGGCCTAGCGACCCATGAGGCAGGGAATTATCCCACACTCCTGATAAACAACAGCAGGAGAAAAATTAGGTGGGAGCATATGGTCACAAACAAGGACAAACTCCCACTGCTTTATGCAGAGATTACCCCCATCCTGGAAACTGTTGGGGACCTTGATAGTGTGGGAAACAAAACAGATATAAGGAGTAAATTGTTTGATGCCCATAAAGAACTTATAAAAGTAGCGGCACCCCATTTTACACGCAAAGTGCAAAAACCAAAAGTGAGGCCCCGAGGCAAAACACAATGGTATAACATAGCCTGCAGGCGGGCCAAAACAGAACTCCTGGGAGTAATTAAGGAGGGCAAAGGAGGGGAACGTCTCAAGCAATGCAGACAAGCCTATAAGAAGCTTCTCGCACAGGCCAAAATAGAATGGGAGGAAAACCAGTGGGAGGAGCTTACAAAGGCCCTAGCAGTGCAAGACCAACGCCTGTTCTGGAGAATGGTGAATGGGGGATCAGGGAGTCTACATTCGGCAGTGGTCCCTAATATAGCTCCTGGAGTGTGGCAGGCCCACTTCCAGTCGCTATATAGCGCTGAGTCCGGAGAACCCCCTGTGCCAATTGAACCAGTGAGTAAGGGCTTGCAGGTGGATCAGATAACACTGAGTGAGGTTACGGCTGCTATTTCAGGCCTGGCTTCGGGGAAGGCGCCTGGCCTGGACGGGCTACCGGGAGATCTGTATAAACAGGAGACCACCGTCTGGGCGCCCTACCTCGTAGCCCTTTTCAATGGTGTCCTCGGTGGGATGGAAATCCCCAGTACTTGGCTGGGGGCTGAGGTGGTCCCGATTTTCAAAAAAGGTTCCCCCCTGCTCCCAGCCAACTACAGACCGATTAGCCTGATAGATGTAGCACAGAAGCTGTTCGGCAGGGTTCTCCTGAACAGGCTTCAGGAATGGATTGAGGAGGTGGGCGCCCTCAGTCCATATCAGGCAGGCTTTAGGAAAGGGGTATCGACTGTGGACCAGGTCTTCAGACTGAACTTGATCTACTGGAGGACAGTGAGGTTCGAGGGCGGTAGTCTGTACACGATTTTCGTGGACTTAAGAGCCGCCTTCGACCTCGTGCCCAGGGGAAAACTCTGGGTCATCTTAGCAGGGATGGGCGTTCCACCAGACATTTTATTGACCCTACAGAGGCTGCATCATAATAATTATGCCCAGGTGAGGTGTGGGAGGTCGGGGGAGCTGACAGAGAGATTTCCCGTGGGCAGAGGGGTAAGACAGGGTTGTGTGCTGGCGCCGACCCTGTTCTGCCTCTTCGTCAACGGGATATTCGCTCACCTAAATGCCACCGACTATACAGATGCCCCTAAACTGAATGGCAACAGTGTGCCCGCAATAATGTTTGCGGATGACACGCTGTTGGTATCCAAGACACCCATGGGCATTCAAAAGATACTTGATGCCTTTGTGGCCTTCTGTCAGGATAGAGGGCTCGAAATCAATGCCACAAAGACCAAATATATGGTGTTGAATCCAAGCCCCAAACAGCGCCCGAATCCCTTACTAGGAGCAACGAGACTGGAAAGAGTTGCCACGTTCGAATATCTCGGCGTGACACTCAATGAAAACATGACCTGGGAGACCCACCAAACTAGGGCTAACCTTAAACTAGTACAAATCACCGGGGGCATTTCACGGATGATGACCGGTTCGACCTATCGCCCATTGGGGGCCCTAATCCAGATATATAAGGCACAGGCAAGGGGGGCGATCTTGTACGGGGCTGAATTGTGGGGCCATATTTCATGTCGGAATTTGTCTTGTACAGAAAACAGGTTTTTAAGACAAATTACCGCACTTCCCTCTAGCACCCCGCTCCTCCCTCTGAGGCTTGATTTAGGGCTACGGCCACTTGCCGACGAGATAAGTCTAAGACCCATTGCCTTCTGGCGCAGGCTATGGAGCGGTGACGATCTCGCCGATTACAGGGCGGAACTGGTCGAACTACTAAAACACCCCAAGGCGCTCAGTATTCCCTGGGTCCAAAACATCCAGTCAGTTTGCACAAATTTGGGGCTCCCCGAGTTGTGGACCGAACCAGCTAATACAGCACCAAGAATCCCCAAGAGAGCACTCGCGAAGCTGTACCACGAGCACAAAAGGGTTAGGGTTATAGCTACCCAGACAGAGGGGTCCCTTTCCTCCTTATTCCTGCAAACCAAGGATCTCTATACATTTGAGAAAGCCCTTGATCCCGTTTACCCCATACTCACCAGAAAGGTATTTCTCCAGTGGAGATACGGCACTCTGCCTTTACGGTCCTTTACTAGTACCTGGGCACAAATCCCTTCTACCAAGTTCTGTCCTCTTTGCGTTGACAAAGAGGAAAATGACTTGCACGTGATTTTCTTCTGCCCAGCATACAAGACAGCTAGAAAGTACTGGCTGCTGCCATTGATCAAGAATTTGGGTGGCAGGGAATATGTACCGATGTACAGGATTTTAAAAAGCGATGTTTCCGGCCCAACTGTTTTTGCACTTTCCAAATTCTTAACGAATGTCTGGCATACGCGCAGTCGTCTTTTAAAAAATGCTGGGTAGATTGGAGAATCTCTTACTTTTAACAATCATCTGTAAAGTCTGGTTTTTATTTGAATAGCATGCATTGATGTTTTAATAACTGTGACAGATTCATGTGATTTTATTGTATGTGTATCTTTTATGACCAAATGGTCGAAATAAAGATTGAATAAATAAGTAACCCACAAAGGTGTGAGTGCAGAGAAGCTGGAGGTATAGCACATAGGAGTGAGTAGCAGGTTAGCCAATTTTTATTTATTATTATGTATTTATTAGGCACACAAATAATCCCAGAAGGGATCTCTTGGCTACCCTGCAGTGGTTGGCAGATCAAAGTCCCCGACTGGGTTAAAGATTAAACAGCCAAGTTTTCGTCAAGACAGTAAAATCATGGTAGGCGCGGATAGACATGGGCAGCCGGTTCCAATGATACGGCGCCAAAAAAGAGAAGAATTGGCTCCTAAATCTGGTCTTGCAGATATGTTTGGGGTATAGCAGTAGTAGAACACTAAGCTGGCGAGCTAATGTTAGAAGACACAGAGTTGAGAGGCACCACGTAGAGCTAGAGATACAGCATCAAGAGGGGATGGTGAGGAAAGAAGAACTAGAAGTGAACACATAGAGAAGAGGATGGCAGAAGAGTGGGAGCCATAGAATCCACAAGTGAGTGCTGCTGTGAGGTATATCACACAGATGAATGAAAGAGTGAGGAGGTAGTGGGGTAGCAAACAGAGGCGATGTATAGAGTGACAAACTAGTGAGATAGAAAATAAATAGAGGAGAGTAACTTGATGAGGACATGGGGGCAAAACGGAAAGCGAGGAAGAGCCCCTAGATGGTAATAGTAGAGTTAGCCGCTAGAGCTAGCGAGAGGCAGAGGGCAACCACAATCTGAGGAGTTGGGTATATAGCACACAGAGGTGAGTGACAGAGTGAGGAGCTACTGGTTTAGTACATATATGTCAATGGCACAGTGAGGAGCTCGATGTATGGTGCACAAAGGTGAGTGGGAAAGTGGGGACATGTAGCCTAGTGTGATCGTATGCCTATGTGAGTTATGTTGCACTGAGGAGTTGGCAGTGAAGCATACAGGTGTCACGTGCTTGGCACAGAAAGGAACCGGATATATAGCACACATACAAGTAATGGTGAAGAGCTGGTGTGTAGCAAAAATTAGTTTGAGTGAAAGCATTGAGACCGAAAAATCACATTTTAAATATTGCACAAGGTGTCACTTCCGCTGTCTCTATGTGCCCCTGGCATGAAAAAGGTGACAGATTGTGAGTGAAAGACTTTCTCACTGCATTTCCAGACATGCAGGACCAGAATAAAGTGATATATCATGACAATGTTGGATTTCCACAAACATTCCGGAATATTGGAATATCCGTTACTGTGCTCAGGAACCAAGACCTTCACCAGTGCGGGTACACTTCTCCACAGCACCATACTCACTTCATTGCAGCACTGCACCGGAAACAAGATGTTCACTTCCCAACATCAACTAGGAATCATTCAAAATAACTCTTGTTTCTTGACGTTTGCTTCTCAGGTTTGTTATTTTTTTATGTGTGCACTATATTAATCCCTTTTTGGGGTTAAATACCTTGTGACCTCTGATCCTAACTTTTTTCAAACATTTTACACAGGCACCTTCACATGGTTGTGTGTAAATTACATAAATTGCACAATGTGTTCATTCACCTGCTACACATTCTTTGCTGCTACTTGCTGAAGGGCACTTATTCGAGATATATATATTTTTTTTTACCCAGACGAAAACCTTAGGCTGAAGCGCCTAGGTCGTTTTTTGTCTCTACGTTTTGCACTGTTTGCACTTTGCATTAAAGAAATGAAAAAATAAAAAGACTTCTGCAACTGGCTACCTGATGTTAGTTCGCTGTTTCGATGGCTACCTTTTCTTGTTCTTCCATGATGGCGACGTACTGTGAATGAAGGTAGTCACGTAATTCCTCTGTCATATATATATATATATATATCCCAACAAGAGTTGCCTGCAATGAGGGAGCCCACAAAGGTAAGTTGCTTTTGCCACAGATTTAATGGAAGGAATGTAATTAATTCTGACCAGCAGCAGTGCTTCGCTATCAATCAAATGTCCTGCCCAACGCGTTTCATGCTAAAAGCACTTTCTCAAGTGCATCGTGCTGAGTGATGTTCACGGCAGGTTCAGGCAACTAAACAGTTTTAAAGATATTGTCCCAGCCCCGATGGGCGTGGCCACCCCAGTGAACTGTGGTTACTGTAGTGCATAGCTTTCCTCAAGTGAGTCGCTGTGTTCAAACACAAATTCACATAAATGTTCCCCAGTGGGTTGCGACTAGCACTTGCTGCCATCCATCATGCTTTCAACATCCTCCATTCAGCATACCTTTCCCAATGCCGAGGAGTCGGTTGGCTCCACAATAAATATATATATATATATATATATATATATATATATATATATATTAAGGTTCACAGTTTACCCAAGGTGCAGGGCGCACTCACAGACAGCACGTTCAAGTTCTGGGGAGAACCAAGGCGCCACTTGCATCAGCAGAGCCTGACGCGTTTCAGGAATCCTCCCTTTATCAAAGGCTTTTCTGCTCCAAAATGCTCGCCAAACATGCAGACACCAGTCTTTTGTCCCTTTCTTTAATCATCACATCCAATCTCAGGTGAGTGTCAGCATTGAATTGTGGGACTGGTAGTCTGTTCCAAATAATACCCCAGTGGGCTGGATGGCAAACCTTAAGGAAAATAAAACAATAATCAAAGTGAGCCTTTCCTGTAACTCTTCCTTTCAAAATAACGCCAGAATGTTCCAAAGCGCCGATCACAGGACCAGCAGCGGAACCGCCAAACAGTTCGCGGCGGTGCACCCTCTGCCGGGTCGGCCGCATATTTTAAGGTTCACAGTTTACCCAAGGTGCAGGGCGCACTCACAGACAGCGCGTTCAAGTTCTGGGGGAGAACCAAGGCGCCACTTGCATCAGCAGAGCCTGACGCGTTTCAGGAATCCTCCCTTTATCAAAGGCTTTTCTGCTCCAAAATGCTCGCCAAACATGCAGACACCAGTCTTTTGTCCCTTTCTTTAATCATCACATCCAATCTCAGGTGAGTGTCAGCATTGAATTGTGGGACTGGTAGTCTGTTCCAAATAATACCCCAGTGGGCTGGATGGCAAACCTTAAGGAAAATAAAACAATAATCAAAGTGAGCCTTTCCTGTAACTCCTCCTTTCAAAATAACGCCAGAATGTTCCAAAGCGCCGATCACAGGACCAGCAGCGGAACCGCCAAACAGTTCACGGCGGTGCACCCTCGGCCGGGTCGGCCGCATATTTTAAGGTTCACAGTTTACCCAAGGTGCAGGGCGCACTCACAGACAGCGCGTTCAAGTTCTGGGGGAGAACCAAGGCGCCACTTGCATCAGCAGAGCCTGACGCGTTTCAGGAATCCTCCCTTTATCAAAGGCTTTTCTGCTCCAAAATGCTCGCCAAACATGCAGACACCAGTCTTTTGTCCCTTTCTTTAATCATCACATCCAATCTCAGGTGAGTGTCAGCATTGAATTGTGGGACTGGTAGTCTGTTCCAAATAATACTCCAGTGGGCTGGATGGCAAACCTTAAGGAAAATAAAACAATAATCAAAGTGAGCCTTTCCTGTAACTCCTCCTTTCAAAATAACGCCAGAATGTTCCAAAGCGCCGATCACAGGACCAGCAGCGGAACCGCCAAACAGTTCGCGGCGGTGCACCCTCGGCCGGGTCGGCCGCATATTTTAAGGTTCACAGTTTTCCCAAGGTGCAGGGCGCACTCACAGACAGCGCGTTCAAGTTCTGGGGGAGAACCAAGGCGCCACTTGCATCAGCAGAGCCTGACGCGTTTCAGGAATCCTCCCTTTATCAAAGGCTTTTCTGCTCCAAAATGCTCGCCAAACATGCAGACACCAGTCTTTTGTCCCTTTCTTTAATCATCACATCCAATCTCAGGTGAGTGTCAGCATTGAATTGTGGGACTGGTAGTCTGTTCCAAATAATACCCCAGTGGGCTGGATGGCAAACCTTAAGGAAAATAAAACAATAATCAAATTGAGCCTTTCCTGTAACTCCTCCTTTCAAAATACCGCCAGAATATTCTAAAGCGCCGATCACAGGACCAGCAGCGGAACCGCCAAACAGTTCGCGGCGGTGCACCCTCGGCCGGGTCGGCCGCATATTTTAAGGTTCACAGTTCACCCAAGGTGCAGGGCGCACTCACAGACAGCGCGTTCAAGTTCTGGGGGAGAACCAAGGCGCCACTTGCATCAGCAGAGCCTGACGCGTTTCAGGAATCCTCCCTTTATCAAAGGCTTTGCTGCTCCAAAATGCTCGCCAAACATGCAGACACCAGTCTTTTGTCCCTTTCTTTAATCATCACATCAAGGTGTCTGCATGTTTGGCGAGCACTTTGGAGCAGAAAAGCCTTTGATAAAGGGAGGATTCCTGAAAAGCGTCAGGCTCTGCTGATGCAAGTGGCGCCTTGGTTCTCCCCCAGAACTTGAACGCGCTGTCTGTGAGTGCGCCCTGCACCTTGGGTAAACTGTGAACCTTAAAATATGCGGCCGACCCGGCCGAGGGTGCACCGCCGCGAACTGTTTGGCGGTTCCGCTGCTGGCCCTGTGATCGGCGCTTTGGAACATTCTGGCGTTATTTTGAAAGGAGGAGTTACAGGAAAGGCTCACTTTGATTATTGTTTTATTTTCCTTAAGGTTTGCCATCCAGCCCACTGGGGTATTATTTGGAACAGACTACCAGTCCCACAATTCAATGCTGACACTCACCTGAGAATGGATGTGATGATTAAAGAAAGGGACAAAAGACTGGTGTCTGCATGTTTGGCGAGCATTTTGGAGCAGAAAAGCCTTTGATAAAGGGAGGATTCCTGAAACGCGTCAGGCTCTGCTGATGCAAGTGGCGCCTTGATTCTCCCCCAGAACTTGAACGCGCTGTCTGTGAGTGTGCCCTGCACCTTGGGTAAACTGTGAACCTTAAAATATGCGGCCGACCCGGCCGAGGGTGCACCGCCGCGAACTGTTTGGCGGTTCCGCTGCTGGTCCTGTGATCGGCGCTTTGGAACATTCTGGCGTTATTTTGAAAGGAGGAGTTACAGGAAAGGCTCACTTTGATTATTGTTTTATTTTCCTTAAGGTTTGCCATCCAGCCCACTGGGGTATTAATTGGAACAGACTACCAGTCCCACAATTCAATGCTGACACTCACCTGAGATTGGATGTGATGATTAAAGAAAGGGACAAAAGACTGGTGTCTGCATGTTTGGCGAGCATTTTGGAGCAGAAAAGCCTTTGATAAAGGGAGGATTCCTGAAACGCGTCAGGCTCTGCTGATGCAAGTGGCGCCTTGGTTCTCCCCCAGAACTTGAACGCGCTGTCTGTGAGTGCGCCCTGCACCTTGGGTAAACTGTGAACCTTAAAATATGCGGCCGACCCGGCCGAGGGTGCACCGCCGCGAACTGTTTGGCGGTTCCGCTGCTGGTCCTGTGATCGGCGCTTTGGAACATTCTGGCGTTATTTTGATAGGAGGAGTTACAGGAAAGGCTCACTTTGATTATTGTTTTATTTTCCTTAAGGTTTGCCATCCAGCCCACTGGGGTATTATTTGGAACAGACTACCAGTCCCACAATTCAATGCTGACACTAACCTGAGATTGGATATGATGATTAAAGAAAGGGACAAAAGACTGGTGTCTGCATGTTTGGCGAGCATTTTGGAGCAGAAAAGCCTTTGATAAAGGGAGGATTCCTGAAAAGCGTCAGGCTCTGCTGATGCAAGTGGCGCCTTGGTTCTCCCCCAGAACTTGAACGCGCTGTCTGTGAGTGCGCCCTGCACCTTGGGTAAACTGTGAACCTTAAAATATGCGGCCGACCCGGCCGAGGGTGCACCGCCGCGAGCTGTTTGGCGGTTCCGCTGCTGGTCCTGTGATCGGCGCTTTGGAACATTCTGGCGTTATTTTGAAAGGAGGAGTTACAGGAAAGGCTCACTTTGATTATTGTTTTATTTTCCTTAAGGTTTGCCATCCAGCCCACTGGGGTATTATTTGGAACAGACTACCAGTCCCACAATTCAATGCTGACACTCACCTGAGATTGGATGTGATGATTAAAGAAAGGGACAAAAGACTGGTGTCTGCATGTTTGGCGAGCATTTTGGAGCAGAAAAGCCTTTGATAAAGGGAGGATTCCTGAAACGCGTCAGGCTCTGCTGATGCAAGTGGCGCCTTGGTTCTCCCCCAGAACTTGAACGCGCTGTCTGTGAGTGCGCCCTGCACCTTGGGTAAACTCTGAACCTTAAAATATGCGGCCGACCCGGCCGAGGGTGCACCGCCGCGAACTGTTTGGCGGTTCCGCTGCTGGTCCTGTGATCGGCGCTTTGGAACATTCTGGCGTTATTTTGAAAGGAGGAGTTACAGGAAAGGCTCACTTTGATTATTGTTTTATTTTCCTTAAGGTTTGCCATCCAGCCCACTGGGGTATTATTTGGAACAGACTACCAGTCCCACAATTCAATGCTGACACTCACCTGAGATTGGATGTGATGATTAAAGAAAGGGACAAAAGACTGGTGTCTGCATGTTTGGCGAGCATTTTGGAGCAGAAAAGCCTTTGATAAAGGGAGGATTCCTGAAACGCGTCAGGCTCTGCTGATGCAAGTGGCGCCTTGGTTCTCCCCCAGAACTTGAACGCGCTGTCTGTGAGTGCGCCCTGCACCTTGGGGAAACTGTGAACCTTAAAATATGCGGCCGACCCGGCCGAGGGTGCACCGCCGCGAACTGTTTGGCGGTTCCGCTGCTGGTCCTGTGATCGGCGCTTTGGAACATTCTGCCGTTATTTTGAAAGGAGGAGTTACAGGAAAGGCTCACTTTGATTATTGTTTTATTTTCCTTAAGGTTTGCCATCCAGCCCACTGGGGTATTATTTGGAACAGACTACCAGTCCCACAATTCAATGCTGACACTCACCTGAGATTGGATGTGATGATTAAAGAAAGGGACAAAAGACTGGTGTCTGCATGTTTGGCGAGCATTTTGGAGCAGAAAAGCCTTTGATAAAGGGAGGATTCCTGAAACGCGTCAGGCTCTGCTGATGCAAGTGGCGCCTTGGTTCTCCCCCAGAACTTGAACGCGCTGTCTGTGAGTGCGCCCTGCACCTTGGGTAAACTGTGAACCTTAAAATATGCGGCCGACCCGGCCGAGGGTGCACCTCCGCGAACTGTTTGGCGGTTCCGCTGCTGGTCCTGTGATCGGCGCTTTGGAACATTCTGGCGTTATTTTGAAAGGAGGAGTTACAGGAAAGGCTCACTTTGATTATTGTTTTATTTTCCTTAAGGTTTGCCATCCAGCCCACTGGGGTATTATTTGGAACAGACTACCAGTCCCACAATTCAATGCTGACACTCACCTGAGATTGGATGTGATGATTAAAGAAAGGGACAAAAGACTGGTGTCTGCATGTTTGGCGAGCATTTTGGAGCAGAAAAGCCTTTGATAAAGGGAGGATTCCTGAAACGCGTCAGGCTCTGCTGATGCAAGTGGCGCCTTGGTTCTCCCCCAGAACTTGAACGCGCTGTCTGTGAGTGCGCCCTGCACCTTGGGTAAACTGTGAACCTTAAAATATATATATATATATATATATATATATATATATATATATATATATATATATATATAGAGAGAGATAGATAGATAGATAGATAGATAGATAGATAGATAGATAGATAGATAGATAGATAGATAGATAGATAGATAGATAGATAGATAGATAGATAGATAGATAGATGGATAGATACACACACATTCACTGAAAACGAAGGTCACAGGAGCATTACAGTTAGGAATTAAAAGAAACTTAAACATTCCCCAAGACACCAACGGTTATAGGGACGTTATAGTTAGGTTTAGATTTTACATGCACAAAACCATAGAAATTCTGCAGTTATAGTTAGAGTTATCACAAGTAACTTTAACTCATACCCTGAGGTAACTATAACTCGTGCCCTCGCCGTGCACTGCTCATTACCTCACATATTACATCACTCATGATATCTGCTACGACATCATTGATAAAACCCCTGCAACATTTGCAGTGAAATTACCGATGAGAAAACTGTGCATGGTGGGTTCATACTGCTTGCCAGTAGCCACCGGGAATCTGTGCATTTTCCCTCTGTCATTCCTGAATGGCTTTCAAAAAGTATTTAGTAGGCTGCCTTTCTGTTGTTTATTTCTGTTGATTTCCCTCATAACTCTTAAAACAGACATTTAAGAAGGATCTCTGTATGAAGTGCATGCTGTTGATCCAAAATGGATGCTATTTTGCATTTATGCCGGCTGCCTGTAACTAGTGCATGAGAATGGGTTGCTCTCCTCTCCCTCATTTGTGAACCCTTTTAGAGCTTTCACTCTGAGAGCCTGTAACCAGCACACCCTGTTGGTGGCTCCTCTATCGCCAGAGTAGTTAATCAAATATGTACTATGGTTCAGTCTGTCCTGCGTAGGCCAGTGGGCTCTGCCATTGCTTTTGGAAGGCCATCTATATTGAAATCATTTATTGTGGACAGCTGTATTCAGTGCATGCCTAGGGTTTGGTCACCTGTTGGGCTTGCAGTATTATGTAGATCATCTGTCATGAGTGCCTGCGTAAAGTTTATTCCTTGGGAAGCTCTTCCGTCTCATAAAGAAACCAATAAAGCAGGAAGAACAATAAATATAAGTAAATGCATGCATTTCACCTCTCACTCCTTTTCCAGCCATTTCATGACTAGTTTTGACAATCTGAGACAAGATAAACACACTGTTCTAGCTAGATGCATGACACCAAAGCAGTTCTCACAGAGATCACACTGCAATTCAGCGCTCTTTCAGCTAAGCACCTCTCTACATTGTAAAGGGGTAAAAGCCTGATAATGTGCCTTGATGCCTCGTCAAAGGTATGATGCGCTGAATGAATGCAATTACAGAACAACAGAATGCTAGCAGGTACACCCATTCTAAGGCTGTTCAAAGTTCCTTACTAGCCAATGTGAGCTTAAACACTCAATATTACTGTTTGTTTGTTTATTTTAGTTTATCATTTGCCACTTGGGTATTTGCATGCAAAGATTAAAATGGTGGGATATTTTAATTTGGAGCAAGATGATTTGGAAATTGTGTACGGGTGCAAGCATAAGATGTGTATTGGAGAATAAGGGTAACAGTATTTCTGGTGCATGCAAGTGGACGGAGTTAGGAAAGGTCTATAGCAAAGTGACAGACATTGATTAGATAATACAATTTACGGTTTTTTGTAAATAAAAACCTAGAAGGAAACAGTATATTAAGTCCACTTGTGTACAGAAACCAATGAGCAAAATAATTTCTGATATTGCTTTATTGTTTATTGTTGTTGACTATTTTTCTTTTGTTTTCTACTGTTTTTTTTAAATATATATAGTTTTTATAAGTGATTATGTGTTTACATTTTATATAGTCTTGAATTAAAAAATACAAAAGAGAAAATACAAAATCAATAGACATGAAACATATATACAGTGATGAAGGCAAAGCGGTAGACACCACTACGCGCGTTTCGGCTCTTGAGCCTTCTTCAGGTGACCGTCTATTGTTAGAGTTTCAAAGAGTCCAGGACTCACAGTTAGGTGTGGCGTGGATATAAAAGGTCAGTCGGTAAAGGCAGCTTCTTAAGATCTTGAGATGTGGAACGATGTAGTCCTATAGTTTGTCATATGATGTTATGACATCAGAGAAAAGGAGGTGGTAGAACAGTATAGTGGAGGTAGCTTAGATTCAGATCGTTATTTGTGTTGACATTTGTAGAACCTCACGAGGATAACTTCCAGTGAGTAGATGGTAAGATGATGAGAGCAATAGTGAAGGAAACGAGTATTTATCTAAAGATAAAGTAGAAAAGATGTCCCAGGAGCGGAAAATACTAGTATACCGGTGTGTGGTCTTTTGGCGGTCGAGTACTGCTACCAGTCCTTTTCTACCAGGAGCGTCACTATTTTCATCAAACCTCACGGGCGATGCTATGACCAGATCATCCTCCATAGTATTTTCCGCTCCTGGGACATCTTTTCTACTTTATCTTTAGATAAATACTCGTTTCCTTCACTATTGCTCTCATCATCTTACCATCTACTCACTGGAAGTTATCCTCGTGGAGGTTCTACAAATGTCAACACAAATAACGATCTGAATCTAAGCTACCTCCACTATACTGTTCTACCACCTCCTTTTCTCTGATGTCATAACATCATATGACAAGCTATAGGACTACATCGTTCCACATCTCAAGATCTTAAGAAGCTGCCTTTACCGACTGACCTTTTATATCCACGCCACACCTAACTGTGAGTCCTGGACTCTTTGAAACTCTAACAATAGACGGTCACCTGAAGAAGGCTCAAGAGCCGAAACGCGCGTAGTGGTGTCTACCGCTATGCCTTCATCACTGTATATATGTTTCATGTCTATTGATTTTGTATTTTCTCTTTTGTATTTTTTAATTCAAGACTATATAAAATTTAAACACATAATCACTTATAAAAACTATATATATTTAAAAAAAACAGTAGAAAACAAAAGCCAAATAGTCAACAACAATAAACAATAAAGCAATATCAGAAATTATTTTGCTCATTGGTTTCTGTACACAAGTGGACTTAATATACTGTTTCATTCTAGGTTTTTATTTACAAAAACCGTAAATTGTATTATCTAATCAATGTCTGTCACTTTGCTATAGACCTTTCCTAACTCTGTTTCTTCCCTATGTATAGCAAGTGCTACTATATTATATAGGGGTCCCCTTTTTCCAAATATATGCATGCAAGTGGACGCACATATAACAAGAAGTGGATTAGATGGCTGGGTGATAATTGCGCTGGGTTATTGTGATAGCAAGAGTAGTGTAAACAATAAAGAAAGCTCAAAGGATAAGGTTTAGGCCATCCATCTACAACCAAATAGGTATAAACAAGTCAATACCTTATAAACATAAATACAAAGTATATCCTGAGCTAACAAACATTAAAGACTATATATAAACAAATGACGAGGCGTGTGTTTCTTCTCTTCTTCTTTTTATTTTGCAGTGATCCTTCTTAGTAAGATCTAGCCGTTGCCAACACGTGTTTCGTCTTTTGTGGTAATAGACCACAGACTTCTTCAGGGCTAAAATTAGGCTCTCAGTTCCTATTCCTATAACCCAGCTGATAATCTGCTGGGAAATGGGATCATAATAACTACAGAATTCGTATTTCCCAGCTTCGTATAACCGCAAATCAAAAATATACTCCAACTACAGGAAGAGACCATATGTTTAACCTAAAACGGAGTAACGTCTCATTCGGAGAAGGATAACTGGTGTTTACGCCAGTTATCTTTCTCCGAATGAGACGTTACTCCGTCTCACTACAGGGCTGCCTTGGAAGCAGCGAGAGAAGATGCATGCCTCCTACCAGCAGACTGGAGGCATGCAGAAATTGTAGTGTTCTGCAAACATGGAGGGCCCCCGGACCCCCACGAGTCCCATCGTCCAATTTATCTTTTAAATATTGAGGCCAAAATCTTGGCAAAGGCCCTTGCAAATCGACTACTTCCGTATATCACGGACCTGATCCACCCAGACCAGGCCGGCTTAATGCCACAAAGAGCGACGAGGCACAATATTAGACGCGCGCACGTGGCAGTAGAGGCGATGAGTAGGACAGGGGATCAAGCGGCGCTGCTACTGGCAGATATTGACAAGGCCTTTGATTCCCTGAGCTGGACCTATCTATTTGCGCTCCTTCCGCGTTTAAATCTAGGGCCGCATTTTATGTCGTATATTCTGCTGCTGTACACCGACCTGACAGCCACAGTGACAGTGGCTGGAGAGACATCGGCGGCCTTCCCAATAGGGCGCGGTACCCGACAGGGGTGCCCCCTCTCGCCGTACCTATTCGCCCTGGCTATGGAGCCGTTAGCTGCATGGGTCCGGATAGATGCGCAGCTGCGGGGCTTTGAATGGGAGACGGGACCTTCGGATAGAATCGCATTATATGCGGATGATGTTCTGTTCTTCCTTACGAATGTGAATCGGTCCGGGACGCGGGTCCTTGAGATTATGAGAATTTTTGGGGAAGTATCGGGGCTATACCTGAATCTACGGAAGTCCACGCTTTGGATGCTGGGCGATCGCTCCGGGATTGGGGCATGGGCATCGGTGCTGCAGATGGCGGCTGGGGTCTCAGATACCTAGGGGTGTTTTAGACGGCCTCGCCGGCTATTGCTTGGGAACGTAATATCGTTCCAGTGTGGGACAAAGCACAACAGGAGATGAAATGCTGGTCCCGTATGCCCCTCAATATTTACGGTAGGTCAGCTATATTTAAGATGGTTGCCCTCCCCCGCATGCTATATCAGCTGCAGAATCACCCGTACCTGATCCAATCGCATGGTTCAAACAGGTTTACTCCGCTCTAGGCCAATTGTTATGGGCCGGGGGAGCGTCAAGAGTGGCCTTGCGTACCTGTTTTTTGTCTACATATTGTGGGGGATTGGCGACGTCAGATATGTTGTCATATTACCAAGCATCACACCTCGTGGTATTAAACGACTGGTGGTATGGTGACAGGGGGGACCCGGCCTACGCCCTTGAGAGGTACATGATGGACCCAAACAGGCTACACACTATTTTGTACTCTGCACGGTTGAGAAGGGGGCTGCCAAGAGCAACGCAGGTGGTTTTTCAGCTCTGGCGACAGGCATTGTGTCGTATGGGATTGTGGGGGAAGCTGACGAGGGAGACCCCACTCTGGCACAATGGGAAGCTGCTGGCGCTGGCGTCGCTGCAGGGCTTCAGAGGCTGAGACTCGATAGGAATTTCTGCACTGGGGCATGTCTTGAAGGGCACAACGCTAAAATCTTTTCAAGAACTCAGCGAAGAATTCAGTATGCCCCGAACACAGTTCTTTAGATATCTATAGTTAAGGCATGCCCTCACACCCATACTAGAAGGACTAGATACCTTGCCAGAACTTAGCCCGATAGAAGCGAAGGTGTTCATTGGGGACCTGGGGGAGAAGAAAATATCCCATATATATCAGACACTGGTCACACATTGCTCTTCTGATCTGCAGCCTCTACGGGATCGATGGGTGAGTGATGGGGGGGAACTGGAGGAGGAGGACTGGCGTGAAGCCCTTGAATCCCCCAGGGGGGTGGCTATTGCCGTGCGCCTACGCCTAAAACAGTTTAAGTACTTACACCGTACCTACTATACCAGAGAGAGATTGTGGAAGGCTGGCCTGATTGAGTCTCCAATATGCTTGAGATGTAGCCGTGAGATAGGTGACCTCATGCACACAGTATGGGGCTGTAGTGGCCTGGTGAGATTTTGGACTGGAGTATGGAACTGTCTGTCGGAGGTGCTGGGGTGGGACCTCCCTCGTACTCCAAAATTGGGGCTACTACACGTCCTGGAAGGGGTGGGAGGTAACATTTACAAAAGACATTTGCTCCTGCTGGGCCTTACGGTAGCAAAGAGAGATGTTGCTCAGGCCTGGAAGGACCCCAGGGCTCCCACAGTGGTTGGATGGAAAAGAGGACTTGACTTTTGCATGGGATTGGAACGACCAGTGTTCGAAGCTAGAGGCTGTCCCAAAAAACATTACAAAATATGGAAACGGTGGGTGGACTACAGGGGCCTGTGGCTTGAGCCCCTGGCACCAGCGGGAGGCGTGGAGGAGCAGGTGTGATGGGCATATGGAGGCAACGATGTATACTCTGTTTTGTATATAACTATTCTATGCAGTATCGGAGAGACATTGTGCGTAGGGGGCGGGCAGGGATTGGGGTGGTTGGGGAAAGGGGTGGGGGGTTGGAGGGAAGTGTTCAATTGATAAATGAATCGCTGATTTTGATGTATTGTACTTGCTACAGCTTCTCCGGGGTATGGAGTGCTGTGTCTTCCATGCAATTTCTCAATAAAAAGAGTTGTTAAAAAAAAACAAAAAACACGGGTATTCCTGGTATCCTAATGCTTTTGGAAGCAGATTCCAAATTAGCCAGTGCAAATTCAAGGTTCAAAAAATTAAAACTTGTGTTAGCTTTTCAGTATTTTTTTTTTTTCAAAGTTAATAACATATTTAATTGCTGCACATAGTGTCCGCAATGCTGAAGATTCACCGGCCACCCTGACTGACTCCGCTGACTCCACTGCGGGCATCATCGAGGGCCTTGTTGCTCCCCGTAGATGGCCTTCGGGGCCTCTGTCAGAAGTTTACTCTTTTGCATTCCTCCTCTTGCACAGGAGACCAGTTTTAAAGACGCATTTTCAATTATTTACTATATCTCTCCTGGGTAGATGCGGCCTACTGGCTCGAGCTGATGCCTTTGGGATCTGGGGACTGAGGTTCCAACCCCAGCCTTGGTACCGGACTCAACTTCGAGTGATTCAGTGCAAATCACTTCCTGTCCCTGTGCCCAAAAGTTTTTCAAATGTATTTGTGTAACCTCCACTTGTAGTTTGTCCCCTGACCCCTCTTATGCTGCACAGCTACGTTAGTGCTATATGAAAACAATGCATACTTACCTTGACAATGTAGTGGGAGCAATATTTTTGCCATGCGACATTTTGCAGCAATATAGTTATCTCCCACATCTAAAAAGTATTCAAACATTTCAGTGCTGTATTGTTCTCCAAAAATACTTCTTTGGTGCCTCGTGCAGGTCAACTCCGAGGAAAAGGACGCTGTAAACGGAGTTGGTGTGATCCAGGAGACACTCACACTGTGGATCATGGGCTTGAGGCCTACCAGCTCAAAGTACTTGGATATGCATCCTGGTCTGGTACAGAAAATGAGAGTGCAATAAAGCCAAGCAAATGTAAGCGGGCAGGCTGTAAGTTCACAATAGGTCTTTCCAAACCCAACATCCTATAGTGCCTGGCATGTGAATCTTAAAAGCTTCCACGCGCTCTCAGTGAGAGCCAGAATTAAAATGTAAGGTTGTATGTTGGTTCAAACATGCTTCTCAGTAATGGGCCCCTGTCTGTGCATCAACCAGGAGGGGTCTTCACGCTCCAACAACCTCTGTATGCCCCTTCCAGAGCTCATTGTGGGAGAGAACGGGAGGGATGCCCATACTCAGACAGAAGTGAGGCTGTGTAGGCCCCCAGTTGCATGGATCCTGGTCGACCCTGCCGCTGCACCCCTTGTGCCGAGCAGCACCCACACGAGCTTAGCTTGCAGTGACTATGCGGAATAGGAATACAATAGAATAGGTTAGTTATCAGCGGCTCGAGAACGTAGACTTTACTGGTTCCTGCTCATTGTAGAACTCACATTTACACAAGCAGTGCGTGCAAAAAACGAGGGCGCACATTTACAAACCTTTTCAAACAATACAGAGCAGCAAGCAAAGCAGAGTAGCAGGCAAAGCTGCTGCACTGAGGGAAATGGAAATCTCTAAGATATGACATCCTTCTGCTCCATCCTAATGCTGGCGCACTGAGTGCTGCCTAGCACCAATGCAAGCATCCTTGTCCACATGCAACAGCGCCTGCATTATGGCCAGGATTGCTTTTGTGAAGGAAGGGGTACCGTTCTGCACAAAAAGAATCCGAAGAGGCATCTTCCTCTTGCTACATGTGATGCAGAATGCATCAGGCATAGAAAGTGGAAATATGGAGAAAAAAGATTGTGCTCTTGGTCCCAGCATCCTCTGGGAGGCGTATCAATATGACACAATCCCAGGCTGGCAAATGTTTGTAAATCTGGAACCGCGTTAAATCCATAGGTGGAAGCATGGGAAGGTCCACGCTACACTCATGTAGTCCGAGATGCAACATCCGAGATGCAACATCACGCAGCTCAAGCTGCTGTGTTGCGTTTCATCACTTTACAAAATCACCCCAGGTGGCGCAAATAACCCCTTGTGTGGATTTCCACAGACAACACAACTCCTTGATAAATCTGACCCTCAGTCAATTGCTCTGACACCAGTGCTTTGTAGGCAATGAGCGCCATGAACTTAAATTAGTACATGCATTTTTTTTAAAAATCTTTGATGTTGCCCCTGCCATTGATAGGGGTAGTTAAAAGCTTACAACCACCAGAGTGATATCTGGGGCTCAAAAATCCATTTAATCATTTGCCCGAAATGAGAACGTGGGTAGAGAAGCCTCAGTTCCCTCCATATTCGCACGAGGACGGTTTTAGTTATTTGGCTGCAATGATTTGTTGTCACAGCGCCATCTCGTGGAAATTGAAGTTAAGCTGTTATGTCGAGCGCGAGATGCCGTGGTCTGTAGCATGGTACTTACTGCAAACGCTGCTGCCCTGTAGATGGCTGAGGACATCGTACTACGGGGAAGATTTACAAGCCCTTTGTGCCACTTTTGCGTCACTTTTAACATGGGAAAAATGACGCAAAAGTGGCGCAAGGGGTTTGTAAATCTGCCCTTGGTTTGAGCTTTCAGCACTTTTTGCTTTCTTCATCCTCATTTGCGCACACTTTACCATACACACCTGGAGCAGCTCATTAAAGCTACAAGACCTGTGGGAAATTGTTTGGGTTAAAACATATGAATTCAAAGTGGCACACGATATAAATGTTATTTCATATAGATCTTTCTGCCCCTGATAAGGCGTTGAATGTTTTATGACCCCGGCTTCAGCCTGTACATCTTCAGTGGTCAATACTGCGCATGCCAGTGGTTTCTCCATGTGCATTACCAATAGAGGTTTTTGCTAAATATGTGCTATTACCATGATGGGGTGATTACAACACTAAAGTCGTGATGTGCAGTTTTTGTCAGAATTTACTTTTTAGGTTGATGCCTACCTCAGTGCAGTGGTCTGGTTTGCTAATGACATCTTGGGTACATTTGCAAAGCTTCCTGTGGAATACATTCTGACCATTGCTTACCATTGTCTTTGTGATTTATACCTGTCATTTGCTTGCTTTCTGTTTTCTAGCATTATTTGTTGTAGGGTGTAAAGCTTGAGTACGTCCCTTCTGAGGTCCATACCCTATTTATTGACCAGTAATCACTTTCTGTAAACAGGCCTTTAAATCATGTTCTTATCTTGTCATGTTTGCTAAACATATTGGCAAAGCCAATTGCTCTTGCAGGTACGAGACCTATTGGCTTTGCCAGTGCGTGTTTAAGTTCTTTTTAATGTTAGTGCCGAGTCCAGTAATCAGCAGCTCGGTGCTGCTGTTGACCAGGGAGCCTCATCTTAAAGATCAGGGGCCTTATTTATGAAGGACTTGCGCCGCCGGTGCGTCATTTTTAACATGGGAAAAAGTGACGCACCGGTGGCGCAAGGCCTTCATAAATAAGGCCCCCGGGGCCTTATTTATGAAGGCCTTGCGCCGCCGATGCGTCCCTTTTAAAATGGGAAAAAGTGACGCACCGGTGGCGCAAGGCCTTCATAAATAAGGCCCCAGGAAGGTGACATGTGGCCCGGGCCCTACGTTGAGTATCACTGTTCTATTTCTTTTTCTTCTTCCCTTGTACTTTAGAGCTAAATGTGTTGCGGCACTCTGTTTTCATGTATCTTTCATGAAGGCTTCATGGCAGATCCTACAAGTGACTGTTGCAAGCTAACTGTAAATCATAGTTACACCTATAATTCACTGAATTTTTTTTGTGCTTGCAAGCAGCCATCAGTTTACATATTTAAGCCCTTTGTAAAGAACAAAAAGTCAATTCATAGGCGATTCATATTCTCACATTCTAATAAGCGACCTCGAATTTCACACGGATAGACTTCACCACCAATAAATACACAAATAAAAATTCATCTCACCTGAAGCCGACTCTCCCTCTACATAGTTCGAAATGTCTGCTCTTAATCCATCAATCAATCTTCTGGTATGCTGCTTGCACTTTTTAAGTCATAGTTTCAATTAGTACTTAGGTGCTTGGCAGCGGGGCCACAGCACTCATTTTTGGAGCGTGATACTTTTTTTTCCTCAGCAGACTTTGATTCAAAGAGGGAGAAAAAACAACACGGGAAAGAAGAAGGAAGAGCATGATGGGGAAAAAAAGTGATTGGGGGAGAAAGCAGGGATGAAAAACCTGCAAGCTGAAAAAAAGAGTCAGGGAGTTTATAGAGGGGGGAGAAAGCAGGGATGAAAAACCTGCAAGCTGAAAAAAAGAGTCAGGGAGTTTATAGAGGGGGGAGAAAGCAGGGATGAAAAACCTGCAAGCTGAAAAAAAGAGTCAGGGAGTTTATAGAGGTGGGAGAAAGCAGGGATGAAAAACCTGCAAGCTGAAAAAAAGAGTCAGGGAGTTTATAGAGGGGGGAGAAAGCAGGGATGAAAAACCTGCAAGCTGAAAAAAAGAGTCAGGGAGTTTATAGAGGTGGATTAGAGTCATGAGGTGGAACAAAGACTACTCATGTATGGGATTGGGCACATGACATTCACCTGCGCCGTTCGCGGGGTTTAGAGCAAAACGTTCATCTCCGACACTAAAGGCCAGATTTAGAAGCCCCTTGGTTGACTTTTGCGTCACTTTTTTCATGTTAAAAGTGACGCAAAAGTGGCGCAAGGGGCTTGTAAATCTGCCCCCTTTTTTATTACAAATTAAGCACTCGTTAGAATGTGTTATTCTTTTGCGGGGATAATGCACCTGTTCTCTAGTTAGGAAATTACATTGTGGCGCATCAAAATAGAGTGCCACCCTGAGCCTCCTTGCCTGATGAAGTATCCGAGCTGCCAGAAAGTTAGCATGCAGACAGCATTTTTAGGCATTAAAAAGAAGCAGGGATTTGACATTTATTTTACACGAGGAGATGCACGTCTAATAGTCTGGCATACACAGAAGTAGACGAGGAGAGAGATTTTTATTTGCATACGAAATGAACAGCGAAGATTTGTGATTTCAATTCTATTGGAGTCAAGAACTTTGCCTAATGTACATTTAACTTCGAGGAGACTATTTCTGGTTGCACTTGATTCTTAAATAATAAAATGCAGGCAGATGTGGATTTTGCTCGTGTATATTGTCTGCAAACGCCCTTGCCTCCAGAGCAAGGTGTCTGGCAGCTTCAGAAAGGCTTCCGCGGCAGTGCTTTATTTATGGAGCTCGTTGCCTGTGGTGAGCGCAGCCCTTGTTTTTGGGGAGTAGTCTGCTGGTTCATTATCAGACATTTTCCATCCCCTGACTCTCTCCTTCCCTCGCCTGGCTCTCCCTCTCTCTCCCTCTCCCTCTCTCTCCCTCCCTCTCCCTGGCTCTCCCTCTCTCTCCCTTCCCTGACTCTCCCTCTCTCTCCCCCCTCTCCCCTGACTCTCCCCTGACTCTACCTCTCCCTCCCCCCTGACTCTCCCTCCCTCTGTCTCTCCCTCCCTCACCCTGCCCTGGCTCTCCCTCTCTCTCCCTCCCTCGCCCTCCCTCGCCCTCCCCTGACTGTTCCCTGACTCTCCCTCTCCCTCCTTCCCCTGACTCTCCCTCTCTCTCCCTCCCCTGACTCTCCCTCCCTCACCCTCCCCTGACTCTCTCCCTCCCTCACCCTGCCCTGGCTCTCCCTCTCTCTCCCTCCCTCGCCCTCCCTCGCCCTCCCCTGACTGTTCCCTGACTCTCCCTCTCCCTCCTTCCCCTGACTCTCCCTCTCTCTCACTCTCCCTCTCTCTCCCTCACTCGCCATGGCTCTCCCTCTCTCTCCCTCCCTCGCCCTCCTCGGACTCTCTCTCTCTCTCCCTCCCCCGCCCTCCTCGGACTCTCTCTCTCTCTCCCTCCCCTGACTCTCCCTCTCCCTCTCTCTCCCTCTCCCTCCCTCTCTCTCCCTCACTCGCCCTGGCTCTCCCTCTCTCTCCCTCCCTCACCCTCCTCGGACTCTCCCCTGACTCTCCCTCCCTCTGTCTCTCCCTCCCTCGCCCTCCCCTGACTCTCTCCCTCTCTCGCCCTGCGCTGACTCTCCCTCTCTGTCCCTTCCCCGACTCTCTCTCTCTCTCCCTCCCTCGCCCTCCCCTGACTCTCCCTCTCCCTCCCTCCCCTGACTCTCCCTCCCTCTGTCTCTCCCTCCCTCGCCCTCCCCTGACTCTCCCCCTCCCTCACCATGCCCTGGCTCTCCCTCCATCGCCCTGCCCTGTCTCTCCCTCTCTCTCCCTCCCTCGCCCTCCCCTGACTCTTCCCATGACTCTCCTCTCTCTCCCTCCCTCGCCCCCTGGATCTCCCTCTATCTCCCTTCCCTGACTCTCCCTCTCTCTCCCTCCCTCGCCCTCCCCTGACTCTCCCTCTCCCTCCCTCCCCTGACTCTCCCTCCCTCTGTCTCTCCCTCCCTCGCCCTCCCCTGACTCTCTCCCTCCCTCACCATGCCCTGGCTCTCCCTCCATCGCCCTGCCCTGTCTCTCCCTCTCTCTCCCTCCCTCGCCCTCCCCTGACTCTTACCATGACTCTCCCTCTCTCTCCCGCCCTCGCCCCCCTGGATCTCCCTCTATCTCCCTTCCCTGACTCTCCCTCTCTCTCCCTCCCTCGCCCTCACTCTCCCTCACGAACACTCCTCTGACTCTCTCCCTCCTCTGACTCTCCCTCCCTCTGTCTCTCCCTCCCCTGACTCGCCCCCTCCCTCTCTCTCCCTCCCTCGCCCTCCCCTGACTCTCCCTCCCTCACCCTCTCCTGACTCTTTCCCTCTATCTCCATCTCCATCTCCATCTCCCTATCTCTGTCTAGGCGAGGTGTAATAATTCTATTAGAAATATCACGAAAAGCAAGAGCTCTTTGCTGCACACATCGAACCACCTTCCCCAGCCTTCCCAAAATCTGCAGCATGTTATTATTGACACCCTAATTAGAGGGTGCACAAGAGCTGTCTGGACCGCTGCAGCAGAGATCAGGTGTAATCCGGAGGGCAGAGATTCCAAGTAATGTTGGGCTGACTCAGACTTTCATCCCTTCAGTGTCGATAAAACAAATGCTACTCGGGGGAGCACGAGCTGCGCAGAGTGATCTCCAAGTTCATGCTCGGTTCAATCAGTCAAGGGGTTTGTCTTTGAGTCCTGGTCACTGTAATTGTCCAACAATTCCCGTATTACAAGGGAGCAGAAAAAGAAGCAAAGTGGGAGGACTGCTCCCTGCAGCCGCAGATGCTTTCCAAGGCCTGGCTCCAGCCATGCGCTGGGTGTAAAGTGAAGCTTTGCACACTGTTAAAAGTAGGTTGTGAAGGACAGCCTTGCCTTCAGCCAGGGGCAAGCAATCTTATGTATGTGACCACCAGAAACCTGCGTGCCAGGTCAAAGCCCTGAAGGAAATATATGTGCCACATACACATACAGGCGTGCAACACCCATTGACTTTAAAGGGCTAGCTCCCCACCCCCCACCCTCCCCTGCCCCTGTGTGTCAGCCCAGGATGAAACACTTCCCTGGCGCGCACACAACCGCACCGGAGCACTTCACAGGTCTTTAAAAGACCATTAAATTGTTAATGAGGCTTTGTTCTGTTTCACCTCTTCTGAGGCCCCTGCAGCTCCACTCTATGGCTGGAATCTCCAGGCCCCCGTAGAGCAGAGCCTCTCCGAGTCCAGGCCGCATCAACCGGCGGTGTTTACTAACACTCTTGAAAACATTTTTTTTTAAAAACTGGTACATGACTGCAAGGTCCGCGGGCCGGCGGCGGCCTGCGGGCCGTACTATGAGTACCCCTGCTGTAGATCTATCATTTTGGTCAGCACGGGTCTAACTGCAATATTAAGTAGCATTGTTTTCCGGAATTCCACCAGCTTCAATAATCTGCAGATTGCTAGGTCTATCTAAAGACTGTAATATTGTTTAGTACTATGGGATTGTAATTCTCAAATATCTAAAGGTGTTGCTCTCTTACTGAATAGGCAACTCAAGAGGAGCAGTAATAGCAATAAATGCCAATGAACAAAGGGGGGAAAGAAAAGAATTGTCTTTTTGATTCCTAATCCCCTGTTTTTACCAAAATAATCAAACAGTTGAAGTAGGTATTCAATGACTATACAACAAGTCTTTTAAAAAGACCAATATGTCAACCTCATATTATGATACCACAGGATCAGTCTCTCCCAATTTAAGGCCACATCAGCCCATCTGAATGCTAAAGGCACACAAAAATGGCTCAGTCTCCCATACAAATAGCTGCAGGGCAAGGGACAGCAGTCGTGTTGCCCCACTTTAAATCTATTCTTCAGATACCATGGAATTAGTCTTCGTCTCTGCCACAGACATTGTATAGAACAATTGTAACCAAAACTCAGGGCCGAAATTCACAGATTCCACTCGTCTAAATGGATATTTGGTGATTAGCCACACTTTATAAATCCAGATTGATATTGCAGTGATGTTGCATCAAATGCCTTAGCCTTGGCCGCTGACACCAAAACTAGCTGCTTGGCATTATCTCCAACTCCCCCATAACAAGTGTAAGTCTTCTTAAGGATGCACTATATGCTGTAATGACCCATACTGATTCTCATAATTCAGAGAGCTGTACACCCACGGAGAATCTATTGGCCAACACTTTCCCCTATATTTTTATATCAGTGATCAGTATTGATGCCTCCCTGTATGATCTTAATCACAGGAATCCTTATCTAGTTTGAGCAACATAGCAACAAATGATTCCCTCAGTGACAGGGGTGGTATGCTCACTTCCATGTGCAGCAGGGTTGACAACCCAATGTGGGGCACAGGACCAGACCATAGTCCAAGCCTTGCAGTCAACTACCACCTGAGATGGTTAGGATCAGAACATTGTCGGATGTGGTATATGATAAAAGAAACTTCATACACAGAGTTTAATGTAAATGTAAGCTTTGCTTTGTAGATAAGACATTACACATATTTAAAAAAAATCAGATATCACTAAAACAAAAACCAAGTTAGTTCAAACTGAGGCTCCAATTGATTTACTGGTTGATGTGCCCCAAATGTTGCGCACTTTGGGTAGCAGATAAAAAGTTGGAATTGCTGGGTTATCTGTTTTTAAATAGACATATCCTTCACATTCTAAGAGGCTCAAATCCTTCCGATTGATTAGCATTTCATGGTATATAACAATTCGATTTTTGCGGTACACTTTGCTTGCTAAGTTACAGGTGGTCCAGAACACCGCGGCAAGATTAATCTTGAACCGTCCTACGGGCACTCCTTCCACGCCCTCTGCTGAGGGAACTGCACTGGCTGCCTGTGAAGAAGCGATCCTACTTTAAAATGTGCTGCCTCTCCTATAACGCCTTGAGAGGCAAAGGCTCACGATATCTTCGAAGGAAACTTACTACATATGTACCGTCCCGGAATCCCAGATCAATCACCCAAGCCATTTTGTGTGTGCCCAGAATACGTCAAACTCGCACTGGGGGCAAGGCTATCTTGCCCCAAGGTACTGGAACAACTTACCCATAGCTCTCCGTGAGGCTCCTATCTACAGTAAATTCGGAAAACAATTGAAAGCCTATCTATTAATATTCGTTGATTCCTCACCTTCATGTTCTCAACAGCGTCGTGATGCCCCCGGGTGATACATGCGCTTTAGAAATAGCACTTAACATAACATAATAATGAATCTTTGTATAACATTCAACATCATTAAATTTACTCAGTGCCTCCTTCACATAATCAGATGTGGGGCAGAGTGCACTATTTTCACCCTTATCTGAGGATTTAATTACAATGTCCTTGTCCAGCCTCAATTCTTGAAGTGGTCTATATTGAGATCATTTCAAATTCAATTGAACCTTGTTAAAGTACTTGCTGACTCATTTGTTTAGGTTTTTCAACTACCAATCGTAGAATACATTTGTCATATGATAGGGCATTATAAGAGTTGTCCTTGATTTAGGTATAAAGCCCCTCATTGCTTATTCAACGCGTTCCAACTATCCTCTGCATACCTTTCCACAGCCGTGAGGGGAACGGCTTGATCCTCGCTTGGGTGTGTTGTGAGGGAAACGGGCGGCACCCCTCACCCTCTCAACTGGAGAAAAGCGCCGTGAGGGGAACGGCCGACTACATTGCCCACAATCCTCTGCCTGGTGCGGCCCGGTGACGCCAGACCTGCGACGCCTCTTTCCAGCCAAAAGGGCTCCTGCCCCACGTAACGCGAGGCCTGCTCCAACTATCCTCTGCATACCTTACTACAGCCGTGAGGGGAACGGCTTGATCCTCGCTTGGGTGCGCCGTTAGGGAAACAGGCGGCACCCCTCGCCCACTCACCAGGAGAAAAGTGCCGTGAGGGGAACGGCCAACTACATTGCCCACAATCCTCTGCCTGGCGCGATCCGGTGACGCCAGACCTGCGACACCTCTTTCCAGCCAAAAGCGCTCCCGCCCCACGCAATGCAGGACGCACGCCGGCGGCGCCCGGTCGAAGAACGGACCCGTCCTTGCCCGTCCCTGACCGGAGGGGGCCGGGCCGCCCCTCTTGACCTCCATCCCTGGGAGTAAGGTAACGTTTCATGATATCCACAACTAATGCTCCTGCTCATACCCAGAGAGAACGTGCATGTACTGCAAAAGGGCCTCGCACCAACTAAAATACTTCTCCAGTAACTTTGCCTACAGCCATTGACTTAATGTTACAGAAGGCGATTGGGGTAGTCACCACAGAAATTGAACTCACGGAAAGACGTTTATCTATTACCCCTGACTTTTCCCCCTTGGTAGCATCGACCTCAGCTAATGCTGTAAACCTCTCTGAATCACCTGTACATGAACTCCCCCCTTTGCAAGACTCTGTATCAATCCCTATGCCTAGAGCAGAATTCGCTAGAGAGGATATTGCCAACACAGCTAAGAGGGCTATGAAGAGAAAGCAGGGCAACACTAGGGGACCCAAGGGGAAAAAGGCAGGGGAGGGGAATGCAAAAGGTTGTTCAAATACCCCTAGATCAGAGAAATGTTTTGGTAATAACCATGCGACTTTGGCACCTCAACCGTATCCACCTTGGGCCCAAACATTACTATCAGATCTTCTTACTCAAAGTAGAATATTTGTGAAGGAAGAGATTACTAAATTTTGCATATAATCAAAAAGTGGGGCAGCCAGTGTGGGTAAAACTCAGGTCACCAGTCAACAGAGCGCCAATACTAACTCACTATCTAGATGTCAAATAAGAGCTGAGATTCATCAGAACCCACCTGAGACTCGACAAACTCAACCCAACCCAGAAACCATTTTGGTCCTGGATCAAGCTAATTCCAATAAGGCAGCTTCTATTACCAAAGTGGTAGACAAGTGTATTCCTCAATTGGTTGAGCAAGCCCCGATAGAGAACCATCCCCAAGTAGGAAGGAAGGTCTAAAAACAAAATCAGTGTACAGGGGCAAACCAAATTAGTAACGTGGAAATGGGTAATAAATCTACAGAGGGTAATAGAGAAGGGACCCTCTCATCCAGAGAAATGCAAAAACTGTCCCTTCCAACTATCAATCTACCACCAGCGGCAGCCCCATATATAGTTATTCTGGTTGGAATTCCTGAACTTAAATATGGCCAAAACGAGTCACAATTAGATCTCAGAAATAAGATATTGTTTTGGATGGCAACATACAAACAATTCCCCTATAACAGGGCTGGTGAGATCTTGATGGTGCGTAGGATGCCTTGGGTGGGTTCTACAAAAATAACTATCCCTGGGGACTGTGTGATCATTAATTTTAAGTACCCTGAAGTCGTATGCAGATTGGTATTCCAACCTTCCCGCCCTTTGGGTCAACAAACTGCCAGTAGAGCATTTACTCTCGATTTTTTTACCCTTCTCCCCGTAATTCAGGTGAAGTTTATGTCCCCCTGGAGTGTGGCAGTTGGCGTATGGATACTCACATAATTCCCACGACTGTTCCGTACAACTCCTCCATTTTTTATATTCCAGTGTCAAACCATTTCGCCCCACTGGAAGATGTAGACTGAAAGAGAGGCATGGAAGTGCTCAATAATTACAAACTTGGAATGTGGGGCCCTGAATCTTCGTCTGACCCAATCCAGGTCTATAGACAACCTAAAGCGAATATTGGGTTGGGTACAGAGTCACAGGAACGGGATACTTCTCCATGTAAGAGGTTATACGGAATACCTGAATCTTGTGGTTCTCATACCACTATTTATGACGCTCTAGTTCCTGTCCAACTGAACTCTCCGGGGGGGGGGGGGGGGGGGGGGGGTCTTCCCTGGTGAATAAACTTAAAATTTTGTCCTGGAATGTGGCAGGCTTATCTAACAAAATAGCTTGTCCCGACTGGGGGTCTTTTATAGACCAATATGATGTATGTTTACTTCAGGAGACGTGAGCAAGGGATGAGACTGTAAGATTGGGCTTTGCTTCATATAATCACCTGGCATTGATGGGGGGAAGGGGTAGACTATATGGGGGGTTATCTATACTGATAGCATCATATTTGGGCTGCAGTGTGACACAATTAACTACACCAACTATAGACCTTCAATGTGTCACACTCAAGTTCCCATCCGATCTCAGGGTGACCTTTATTAATATCTATTCTCGCCCTATCACGATTGGGAAAGAATCTACAACTTTGGCCCTGCTCGATATCTTTATCCCCACTGTTTCTGGTGACAGCTTATTGATCATCGCAGGTGATGTTAATTGTCAATATGAGCCCTTACCAGCCATTGGAAATTCTTTAACTATAGAAGATGAGCAATGGTCTATACCTGAGCTCCGAATTACTCCAATCAAGGCTTGGTCACCACTGGCTCTCCAACTAAACTCTATAACTATGGCCCACTGTATGAGAGCCTGTAACGGACGTGCCCAGTCTGTTTGTGGAGGAAAGGCTACGTTTAACCGCATTGGCCAAACATCTTGGATAGATTATATCCTGGTTGAGACAAGGACATGGCCTATGGTCACCGATTTTGAGATTTTATTTCGACATGACAGTGACCATAACGCTCTGGCCCTAAATCTGAGACTACCTGATACTGGCATTGCCCAAGGGGGCAAACCAAGCCAGAACAGTGAATTGAATCTTTCTAATAATAGAAGAAGGCTCAAATGGCCTGTGGTAAAACAATCCTTAGATAAAATGAGCGCCTTATATTCAGTTGTTTATAAGGCCTTTATGGAAATTAGTGGTTCTATTGAGCAAGGACGAGAAGAGATGATAAACAAAATCCCTAAACTACATCTGGGCCTGGTGGCAGGGTTGGCTGATCTACTCAATCCGGTAGTGACCAAACATAGTGTTAGAAATGGGATTTCTGGTTGGCTAAGTCTTGCGCCAAAGCCAGGCAGAAACCACCACTCTAATCAGGGCAAGGAAGTTACACGCCAAAGATAACCCCTGCTCACCCCCTGGGTAGCTTCGAACAAGCAGTCAGGCTTATCCTGGAGGCAATGTGTAAAGCGTTTGCGCACGCACCCAGCAAAAACACCCAAGACCCACCACAAAGGAAACTCCACACAAGTTTATATCAAAAATAGCCTTTGTATTATACCAAACACATTAGATAATAAACACACAATTTACACTGTGCCAACTGAACCTGGGCAGTATTTACAGGGGTTTATATACATAGGACAGTGCCACATGGACCACTGTCAGGAATAAGCACTTTGTAGAACTAGCACTTTGTAGAAATAGCACTTAGAACATAGAATAATTGTAGCACCAAATAGCAACTGTAGCACACAATCAGTAACCACTGGTAAAAGATAAGTACACACTATGCAATCCTAACCACCTTAGGCATATATCACGCAGGGAACCATGAACTCACTAGCATAACTATACTAGGTAAAACAACCTCCTAAGCATAAACACATTAAGAGATATAGGCAAAAAGCATTGAGAAAAACAAGGACCCCCTGGACACTGGTGTCAGTGAACTCCTAGGGCAGGGATAATAATGTGTGAACAAAAACCCTAGGCAGGCAACAATATGGCAAACAAGTAATATAAAATAACAGCAAAAAATTCATACATAAAAAGTAAATTAAAATTGATAATAATTTTAATAGAAACAGGTAAAAATCATACATGTAAATGGCATAACCATCACCGTATGGTATTAACATAAAAATTAAAAAACACTAGATCTGGGCCCCGAGTGCTGGAGATAATGCACATCTTTGGTGAGGTGTCGGGCCTTTACCTTAAACAGAGTAAGTCCACCTTATGGGTGCTAGGTGACGGGGCGGACACGGGTTCATGGGCGTCAGCCTTGCGAACTGCGGCCGGGGGCATATTATATCTTGGAGTGTTCTTGTCCGAGTCCGCGACGGTCTCATGGGAGCGCAACGTGTTGCCGGTATGGGAGAGGGTCCAAACGGACATTAAAACTTGGTCTCGAATACCCCTTACCATCTATGGCAGGTCGGCGATTTTTTAAATGGTTGCCCTTCCGCGCCTCCTTTATCAATTACAGAACCATCCACACCCAATTGCACCACGGTGGTTCCGGCAGGTCAATTCCGCCCTGGGCCGCTTTTTGTGGGCAGGGGGAGCCGCTAGAGTGGCGCTACGCACGTGTTTTCTATCCACGTATTGTGGTGGCCTGGCCACGTCGGACATCCTCTCGTATTACCAAGCCTCGCATCTGCTGGTCTTAAACGACTGGTGGTATGGGGATGGTGGCGACCCGGCATATGCGCTGGAGCGCTCACTGATGGGGAATAACACATTGCATACCATCCTATATTCGGCTGGGCTTAGGAGGCGGCTGCCGTCAGCCACGCAAGTGGTATTTACAGTTTGGAGACAGGCACTGCGTCGGATGGGTTGGTGGGGGAAGTTGACGGCAGAGACCCCATTGTGGCAGAATGGACAACTCCCTACGTTGGCCTTGCTTACGGGGTTTGGCGGCTGGGACTCTATAGGAATTTCCTCGCTTGGAGACGTTATGTCCGGTGTGACTCTTAAGTCAATTCCAGGACTTGCGGGATGAGTTTCACATGCCTAAAACTCAATTCTTCAGATACTTACAATTTCGTCACGCATTGGCGCCTAGCCTGGTTGGGTTGGAGTCGCTACCGGAGTTCAGCCCCGTGGAGGCGAAGGTCTTCATGGGCGATCTTGGGGATAAAAAGGTATCCCGCATATATCAGACGCTGGTCACCCACTGCTCCCCCTCCCTGCTCCCACTGAAAGATGCTTGGGAAAAGGACGTAGGGCCCCTGGATGAAGACGACTGGAGGGAGGCACTGGAGTCCCCCGTGGGACGGCTATTGTGGTGCGACTCCGACTAATCCAATTTAAATACTTGCACAGGGCCTACTATACACGAGAGCGACTGTGGAAAGCAGGCCTAATCGGGTCCCCGGAGTGCCTGCGTTGTGGAGCTGACACTGGTACCCTAATCCATACTGTGTGGTCGTGTGCTGGCTTGACTAGGTTCTGGAATGGTGTGTGGAGTTGTTTGTCGGAAGTGCTGGGTTGGGATCTCCCCCGCACCCATCGTCTGGGTCTCCTTCATGTGTTGGAGGGGGTAGGTGGAAATATTTACAAACGTCATCTCTTGCTGTTGGGCCTGGTCGGGACTTGGCTCGAGCGTGGAAGAATGAGCGAGCCCCCCCCTTTGAGTGTGTGGAAAGCTGGATTGGACTTTTTTATGGGATTGGAGCGCCCAGTGTTCGAGGCCACAGGTTGTCCCAGGAAGCATTATCAAATCTGGAAGCGGTGGGCAGACTACAGGGGTTTGACTCTTGATCCACCGGCAGAGCCTGACGACGATCTAGATTTGGGTGATGGACGCCAGGCCTAGAGTGCGCATGGCACTGGACTTCCGGATAGCACGTACAGAGGGCTTGACATGATCGCGTGTACAGGGCTAGGGAGGGATAAGGGGCGGGTAGTGGGGTTCTTGGGTGGCTGTGGGAGTTGGGGGGGTTAGGGAGAAACGTTTCTTTTTTATTGATTGGGATACAATGATATATATGTGTTGATAATTTTACAGTGACCTCCTGATTGTGGAGTACTGTATACCTGCTTCTACCTGATCAATCAATAAAATCTGTTGTGAAAAAAAAATTAAAAAACATATATTTCATGCATTTATTATATTATTATACAAAGTACACCTATACAGAGTAATATCACTGGTTTCTACAAGAGACCACACTGTGGCGAGTGAGACTCGACGCGCGTTTCGGTGCAACAACGCCTTCTTCAGGAGCCACAAAATGATAGTGATATTATTATAAGGAGATTTGATAAAACCTGTATACAGGAAGCAAGCGATCAGTTCTTGGGCACTCGAAAATAAATAAATGGATTATTTTTCCGCTCCTCCGGGTGTGCGGCGGACTTGCACGTTATCCCGTTGGGCGGTTGAGAGCATTACCCTGCTTTCATTCGGGTCTCAAAGTTACCCTGTTTAAGGAGGCTCCTACAAAGAGCTGATATAAGGCATCGACGGAGCATCTTACACTATCAACACTTAGTCGGAATAAATATACGGCTCTACGAGTTAAGAATTCCAAATATAACTGTTGTTTTCCTGTTGTATCAATAGCCACGAGGCTTCAAATGGTTGATTTGATAAAAAGTATTCACAGGTACTGAAGTATATTATATTTGGAATTCTTAAGTCGTAGAGCCGTATATTTATTCTTAGTTACGAAATTAGCAGGTAGTGGCACTCATGTTCGCCGATCACACCCTCCTATTGTCCAAATCCCAGATGGGAATACAGCGTGCCCTAGATAGTTTTGCCAGCTTTTGTGAGAAAAGGGGGTTGGAGATTAACACCTCAAAGACAAAGTACATGATCTGCAATCCACCAAAGATCACTCGACCCAATCCTTCTCTAAATGGTATTATCTTGGACTGGGTAACTGTATTCGAATACCTGGGAATTACCCTTACTGACAACATGGAGTGGGCCAGATAGCCAAGGCTAAACTTAGCCAAGGCTAAACTTAGGCTGGTACAGACCACAGGAGGTGTCCTAAAATTGCACAGGGAATCCACCTCCAAAGGAGTTGCCTCCATTTTGGAAATGTATAAAGCGCAAGCCAGGGGAGCCATTATATATGGCAGAACTGTGGGGACATTGTCCAACTGAATATACCCTCAAGGCAGAAAACTGCTTTTTGAGATCCTTGCTATCTCTCCCAGTCAGTACTCCCCTTATCTCTCTAAAACTGGACCTAGGTATCAGACCCATAGATGAAGAAATTGGTCTTCGCCCTTTAACATTCTGGCGTAGACTATGGGTAACCCCTGAACTGAGGTATTTTAGAGAGGAAGTCAAAGAACTCATGGGACTCCCTGGGAAAGACACAATCCAATGGTTTGCTTACATAAGAAACAAGAGTAAGAGGTTAGGCAACCCAGATTTTTGGAGCAACCCTGAAGCTGCTTGAATGAAGGTGTCCTGTGCTGATTTGGTGAAACTCCATCGTAACCATCAGCTGGAGGATATTGTCACTAACTTTAGGCTGGGTTCCCTAACTTTAGAATTTCTGAGTAACAAAGATGAGTACAAACTTGAGCCATTTATGGATGAGATTGTTCCTAGTGGAGCAAGGAAAGTCTATCTTCAATTTAGACATGGTACACTTTTCTCCCACAAATGGTCTCACACTAAATCGCTAGAATGTCCAGCGTGTGGTGCACAGGAGGAGTCTGTGCCCCATGTTCTTTTTTTCTGCCCATCCTATAAGCATCTTAGGCAGCGGTGGCTCATCCAATTGTGCAAAAAATTGGGGCTCAAGCAGTACCATCAGGCACTCAGGATTCTAAAATGTGATACCTCCACAAGCTGCTCCACGCCCTCACCTGCCCGGTACAGTAGCGATCTGCAGGACTTACTGAACAGATTACAAATGCCTGCATAATTATCGGAACCTACCTGATAGCCTGCATAATTTATCTGCTTTCCGCTAAGATTTACAGGATAGCAGCGCTTTTTGTCAGGGTGCGCTAGTCCAGCTGTCTGCTGCTTCTAAATCGCTGCCTGCTGCTCTAAATTGCCGAAGCCACCACCATCAGCCTTGTGCACTCGCCTATCGTGCCCCAGCCTGAATTGATTATTGGCGTGCAGCCATTTTGTTTGGTTTTGTTGTCATCTGAGCCTCTCTGCCCTGATCTCCACCCAGCACCCCGCCTCCCAGCTGACCCGCCCTCGCCCCTCCCCCTCCACCATCCGCATATGTCAGTAGCATTGTCGCGCAGCGTTCACGCACAGCGATTGCGCCCCAATCGCGCCGAAGGTGCGCCAAAGGTAAGCCCGTCTGCGCCCGTCCGCGCCTGGACCGCGCCCAGCGCCATACCCCCTGGTCTCCGCCGCTCCCAACCCTCTAGATTCACATATGACGCCGCGACTCTCCTCGCCCTCAACCCCGGACGTACACCACTTTGTTGCGAAGCTACTCCAGGACGTACTCACGGCCCATTCGCCTGCCTCTCCTGCAAGTTCAACTGCCTCAGGACCCTCTCCAAATCCACGTCCTCCAAACACAACTCCGACTCTAACCGACTAAAGTGCATCCTGCTCAACACCCGCTCGGTCCACAGACACGCAACAGAACTCTGGGACCTAATCGACACTGCGTCTCCGGACCTCGCCTTCCTTACTGAAACATGGATGAACACATCATCAGCACCCGACATCGCCATAGCCATACCGGACACTTACAAGATTATCCGCAAAGACCGCACCAATCAAACAGGAGGAGGCATCGCCATCATCCACAGGAACACCATCAAAATCACAACCAGCTCCGACGACTATCTTGCAAACGCCGAACATCTCCACTTTCAGATCCACACCGACCCCAGAACCACACTTAGAGGCACCCTCATCTACAGGCCTCCAGGTACCCGCACTCAATTCAGCGATGACATCACGGACTTCGTCAGCCCACACGCCCTAGCCTCCGAGAACTACATTCTCCTAGGAGACCTCAACTACCACCTTGATAACAAACACGACAGCAACACCACCACCCTTCTGGACAACCTGGCCAATCTCGGACTCAAACAACTTGTTGACACCCCCACCCACACAGCCGGACACACGCTCGACCCTATCTTCACCTCCAGCAAGCAAATCTCCTTCGATCGCAATACAGCTCTCCACTGGACGGATCACAGCTGTGTTCACTTCAGCTACAAAACCAACCTGACCCACAACCGTCCACAACCTATTCCTCTGAGAAACTGGAACAAAATCACCTCCGACCAACTCCTCACATCACTCAACCAAAACCCTCCCACCCTCTCAATGGACCCAGACCAAGCGTCCACCAACCTCAATCAATGGATTACCCACAGTGCTGACGAATTAGCACCCCTGAAAAAGCACCAGATGAAATCAGCCAGCAAAAAGGCTCCCTGGTTCAATGATGAACTTAAAAAATCCAAGAAGCTATGCCGCACCCTGGAGAAGATATGGAGAAAAAACCCAACCTCAGACAACATGGCCTCCCTCAAGACAGCCACCCGCAAACACCACCAACTGATTCGATCCGCTAAGAAATCAGCATTCAAGGATCGTCTCGACAACAACACTCATAACAGCAAGGAACTCTTCAACATCGTCAAAGAATTCACCAACCCTGCTGCAGCATCCAATGACATCACCCCCTCCCAAGACCTCTGCAACGCATTATCCTCCTTCTTCTACAACAAAATTGCCGGCATCCACAACAGCTTCGAGAATTCTCCCAGCGATCAACCATCCCCACCCCCCTCAGATCCTACTCTGCCAACTAACAAAATCAGCGCCTGGAACCCAATCACCACTGAAGACACCATTCGCCTCATTAACTCAATCCACTCGGGCTCGCCTACTGACCCCTGCCCCCACCACATCTTCAACAAAGCTGACTCCATCATCGCACCCCACCTCCGTGATGCCATCAACTGCTCTTTCAACTCTGCCACCTTTCCAGAAAGCTGGAAACACGCCGAACTCAGCGCCCTTCTGAAGAAACCCACAGCAGACCCCTCTGAACTTAGAAACTACAGACCCATATCCCTCCTCCCATACTCGGCCAAAGTCATCGAGAAAGCCGTCAACAGACAGCTCGCCGCCTTCCTTGAATCCAACAACTCACTTGATCCATCTCAATCCGGGTTTTGAGCTAAACACAGCACCGAAACCGCCCTCATTGCAGCGACCGACGGCATCCGAGCTCTCCTGGACAACAGAGAAACAGTGGCCCTCATCCTACTCGACCTATCCGCCGCCTTCGACACAGTCTGCCACAGCACCCTTATACATCGCCTCAGCAACATCGGCATACAAGGAAAAGCCTTGAACTGGATCATCTCATTCCTCACTGGGAGAACTCAAAGAGTCCACTTCCCCCATTCTACTCAGAGACCACGGAAGTCATCTGCGGCGTACCTCAAGGATCCTCACTCAGTCCCACCCTCTTCAACGTCTACATGAGTCCTCTCGCCTCCATCGCGCGTCAACACAACCTCAACATCATCTCTTACGCCGACGACACCCAGTTAATCCTCTCCCTCACCAAAGACCTCAACACCGCCAAAACCAATCTTCACGAAGGCATGAAAGAAGTAGCCGAATGGATGAAACATAGCCGCCTTAAACTCAACTCAGACAAAACGGAGGTGCTCATCCTAGGATCCTCCCCCTCAGCCTGGGACGACTCCTGGTGGCTGCCCGCTCTGGGCACTGCACCCACACCCACAGACCATGCACGTAACCTTGGCTTCATCCTAGACTCCTCTCTCTCGATGTCCAGACAAGTCAACGCCGTCTCGTCCTCCTGCTTCAATGTACTTCGCATTCTCAAAAAGATCTTCCGCTGGATCCCCCTCGAGACAAGAAAAACTGTCACCCACGCACTGGTCACGAGTCGACTGGATTATGGTAACACACTTTACGCCGGAATCACAGCGAAATTAGAGAAAAAACTCCAGCGCATCCAAAACGCGTCAGCGAGACTCATATTAGACATCCCGCGCCAAGATCACATCACCGGACACCTAAAAGACCTCCACTGGCTTCCCGTCAATAAAAGAATTACTTTCCGCCTTCTCACCCACGCACACAAGGCCCTCTACAATCTAGGACCCTAATGCCTGAACACTCGACTGTCCTTCTACAAACCCAACCGCCAACTAAGATCGTCCAATCAAGCCCTCGCCGCAGTCCCGCGCATCCGGAAATCCACCATGGGTGGCAGATCCTTCTCCTTTCTGGCTGCCAAAACCTGGAACTCACTCCCCACCCACCTCCGCCTCACTCAGAACCACATCTCCTTCAGAAAAGAACTTAAAACCTGGCTATTCGACAAATAATGTACCCCTCCCCCTAGCGCCTTGAGACCCTCTGGGTGAGTAGTGCGCTATACAAATGCCAGAACTTGAACTTGAACTACATGCCATGTGGCGTAGGCACTGGTTATTTATTAACAACAATTCCCGTGGATAATGTTCTGTTTAGCCTAGCCCGTTGTCTGAAATTTGTGTTCCGACTGCACCTTCTTTTTAACTTGTATAATATCTCTCTAATCTTTTTATCTAATTTTTATCTTTTTAGCCTTTATGAAATGTAATTGTGTACTTATGTAACAAATGGAGATATGCAGAGCTGTAATGATGCTTTTACCGATTGTATTTTTATCTTTTAAGGTCTTTCATCGAAATAAAGATTATTTGAAGGAATGCTTATTCATCTGTTCTTAAATCCATAGAGTTTATTATCTTTCGGATCTGTTCCCCACTCTTAGTCTCATGTAGTTCTGGCATGATTGTCACTGTCCTCACAAATAAGGCTGTATGCAGCACAAAACCCTTCTAAGTCCCCAATGGACCATGTATCAGCTTTTGTCTTTAGTATATGGTGTTATGTTTGGCTGGATCGATATGATTAACCAACTAGTGGTTCAATTAGAATTTATGTAAACCTTGGAGACCTGAGAGAGGGTGTTGAACCTGTCATCTTTAGCATGGTTTTCCCTGAACTTTTTGCCTTCCTTCCTCCTGTTTTTGCTAATGTAATTATTGCTGGCTCAAGGACTCTGCATACTTTACCACTGCTAACCAGTGCTAAAGAGCCTGGACTCTCTTCTATAAACATGGTAACATTGACTTACACCCACTTGGCACATTTAAATTGCCTTTATGCCCCTAGTAAAGTGGTACTACATGTACATGTAAATTAAAAGCTACTAGTGGGCCTGCAATATGAAATACGCACTAGGGACCGCTTACACCATGGATTCGTCAACTGTTCTCTAAGGCTGCATGATTATTTCGTGCCTCTGGATACCAACATATGTTGGAAGTCACACTGGAATATCTGAACCAAGACATAGGTCGACAGAATAGCAACAGCAGCCACAGGAGCGGCTATAGACAGAGGACAGCAACTTGAGGTGATCTACCCAGTGCCGGGCCTCAAAATTGAAAATGAAGTATACCAGCATCGAGCGACAATTGATTCCAACCCCATCGTAACTCCAACCAGGGGTGACCATCATGTAGGAGGACACAAGCCTCCAGTGCACATTGAATGTATGTCAGTACTGCCTGTAGTTTGTGATCACCAACGATGGAGCATCTATTGATCCAATATCAAACACAGATGCGTGTTCCCAACAACACGAGGAAGACCTTCATTTAAGCACCAGGCCCACCTAGAAAGTTGAAACGCATCAACGTAGATAAGGATCTGAGGGCAGATAGCATCCACTCAAGGTTAATAACAACCACAGAATAGATTGAGAGGATTTATACCTCCCAATCCTATGGACATTTAAAACATTTTGTGCCTCAATCCCATAGGATCACTTGGTATCTGAAGGACTACACATAGTAGGGCAATAATACATACCTCATGTGAGATGAAACTTTAAATTAGCTGTTTTCCTTTAACCAATAAAAAAAGAGCACTATATTTTGGACACTTATGTCTGTTGTTATTTCTCCCCTTCATGATATACACACTAGTGGGCCTGCAGCACTCATTGTGCTACTCATATAAGTAGCCTTTTAAATTAGTCTCAGGCCTGCCATTGCATCCTCTGTATACAGTTTTAAACTGCCATTTCGACCTGGCAAAATAAACCTTTAGCCGGACCTAAAATTTATTTTCTAATATATATTTGCCATCCCTAGGGTAGGCCCTAGACAGCCTGTAGGCCAGGGTGCAGTGTATTTAAAAAGTTGGTAATGTACTTTTAACTTTTACATGTCCTGGTAGTGAAAAACTCTTAAATTAGATTTTCATGAATGCATAGTATAACACTGGGTTAGCTTATTACATTTATTAAGTGCTAGCTTTCAATTAGGTGCAAGCAGAAATCTCAAGTTTGGTGTCTAAAGAATTGTAATTTAAACCCTCTTTAACGGTAAAGTCGGATTTTAGGTCACAATTCTGAAAATGCCACTTTTAGAAAGTTGCCATTTTCTTGTCCTAACCATTTGGTGCTGGCAGCCTGTATCCTGGGTCACATGACTAGGTGTAGCTGACAGTTGGTCTTTGTGTATTGCTCACACACAATGAGACAGAGGGGGAATAGGTGTTGGCGGCATGGGCCATCTCTGACTTGACGAGGAGAGAAGCAGTCCCCTACCACACTTGCACATTACAAAGACTCTGCCGGAGCACACTCACAAAAGTTTGACACTAGTCTTTTGTGGCCCCAGACATGTGCATGGTCAGTGACATCACTGATGACATCTCAAATGACATCACTGATGACATCATTCATGTGAAAATCTGATGCACCTCATCACACTCTAATATAACAGTTGATACACCCACTCTGAAATACAGAATATCATTTTCAAAACTATGAACACACCAATACCAGTTACTGCAGATCCACTCACTAATTCCTAACTTCTCACACAGATCCACTCATTCACACATACAGTCATGTCTACACTTATACATACAGTATTATCATATATACTCACATATCTATACAGACGCTCTCACACTGCCTCTCATTCATAGAGTTACTTACACACCTAGTCAGTCCTGAAAATAATCAATCACACTTTCATTTACTCACCTGTGCAGTTATACACATACCACCTCACTTATTTAAATATATACTAACACATACTTACACTCTAATACAATAAGTAATACAAGCACACACTGATCCAATCAGGCACTCTCGCAATCACTCACCGTCACATATTATATAGTCATTTATACAGTCCAACACTGACATATACTGCCTTTTACATACTACATTACATACACATGTACCACTGACGCATCCATTCACTCACCAACACTGGCATACACACACTCACCCAGCCATACAGCCCTTTAGAGATACAGAATTGAGCACATATACCCAATGAATTATCCACTTACACATCTATGCACAGACACCCCCCACCCACCGACACAGACACTCAGGCATTATTATTATTATTATTAAAAGGGATTTGGTACCGCGCGCATTCACCAATTGGTTTCTTGGCGCTCAAGACCAGGCGGGAGAAGAAACATTCAGGGTCAGAGCAGCTAACCGTGCGCCAGACGGAACAAGTGGGTTTTCAAAGAACTGCGAAAGCAGCAATAGTCGGTGGACAAACGAATAACAAGAGGGAGGGAATTCCAGGTAGTGGGAGCAAGAAAAGAGAAGCAAGCGCCCCCATGTTTTTTACGGTTAAACCTGGGAGTAGTCAGCAGATTATGAGCCGACGATCTGAGGTGACGGGGAGGAACATAAGCGTGCAGACAAGAAGAAATAAAGGCAGGGGCACAGGTAAACAGGGATTTAAAAATGGTACAAGCCATTTTAAAAACACACCGTTGCGCAACAGGGAGCCAGTGTAGAGTCTTCAGCAGAGGGGTGACATGCTGGTATTTAGGTTGCTGAAAGATTAGTCTGGCTGCCTGATTCTGAACCAGTTGGAGTCGGGAAAGGTGACAGGCAGGAACCCCCACGTATAGACAGTTGGCATAGTCTAGACGTGAGGTGATGAGGGCAAGGATAACAAGAATGAGGGCCTCTTGGGATAAGAACCTGCGAATCTTCCCGATTCGGCGGAGATGGAAAAAACAGGCCGAAGTGATGGTGTTGATGTGAGGCCGCATCGAGAGGTCACTAGAAATGGTAACCCCCAAGCTCTTCACGGTGTTCACTGGGCAAGGAGGGGAACCCAGGGCGGTAGGCCAGAAGTTGGGAGACCAGGGAGTGAGAGGACCGCCAGTCACCACCAGCTCCGTTTTGCTTGGATTAAGCTTTAATTGGCTAAGGTTCATCCACTCATAGATAAAGAGCATGGCATCAGGCATGGCATCAGGCATCCATACAGATACTCAGACTACAAATCAATAGCCCATATAGATCCTCATTTAGCTGCTAACCAACCCATGCAACCACTTACACACCAACTGACACCTAAACTGTGTGAATGTGTGTATCAGTCGCTAACATATGCATTAAGTAAGACACAATTAATCACTCACTTCTACAGCCAGTCTCACACCTGCTAAATCATCCATGCTGACTCTTATATACCCATTCATTCTTCAATACAGCTTGGCATATATATATATAACCACAACACAAGGAGGGAGGTACCCTAGGAACCAATAAAGGACCGGGTCAACAAGTATACAAAAACAAGGAAGAGGTCCCTGGGCGTTGAGGATATACCTTATGTCGTAAAATAGCTCCGCCAAGATGTCTATGGAGGCTATATTCGACCTAGCAGAGAAGACTATCTCTGAGATTCTACATACACACAATCACTATCACTAAATGGTGGCTAACAGTCAGTAAAGGAACTCTGTGTACAATCCTTCAAACATTAAAAACACTCTAGTATTCACCAATGTTTAAAATCATCAATTTATTATTCAAGATTAATAACATTATAAAATCTAACAATGCATAAAAATGCAATCAATCACAAATTAAAAAAACCAAAAGTCATATGCCGTTGTGTAAGCTTGCTTCCTTCTACAGTCTTGCTTTTATTCTTCCGTTTTTTTGGATAAGAACGTCTTCGTGTAGAACAGCGGCCTCCCTGTCACCTGGTCCTGATAAGCTGTATCAGGCATATGAGCCCCAAGCTCCCTTCCACTTCAAGATAGGATTGCATCTAATCCGTGATACATAAAAAGAAAATTGTATCCGATCCTAGTATACATACGGTGGTCACCCCTGATACAGCACTGAATACATACATGAATTGATGTTCAGGTGGAATAATTGTCTTTAAATTTCATGTAATGAAGAAACAATAAGAGATGCAGATTAATGAATGAAAAACTGCACCTTCAAGATATCTTTTTTATGGTCTGAATCCCTCAAAAAGTTTGAGTGATTTTTAAAAAAAAAACGTCCTGAAGAAGGTGTTGCCATCGACACAAGACACCGAAACGCCGCATCGACTTTTGGGTTTTTTAATTTGTGATTGATTGTATTTTTATGCATTGTTAGATTTCATAATGTTATTAATCTTGAATATTAAATTGATGATTTTAAATATTGGTGAATACTAGAGTGTTTTTAATGTTTGAAGGATTGTACACAGAGTTCCTTTACTGACTGTTAGCCACCATTTAGTGATAGTGATTGTGTGTATGTAGAATCTCAGAGATAGTCTTCTCTGCTAGGTCGAATATAGCCTCCATAGACATCTTGGCGGAGCTATTTTACGACATAAGGTATATCCTCAACGCCCAGGGACCTCTTCCTTGTTTTTGTATATATATATATATATATATAAAATATATTTACATTTTATAGAAACACATAGTCACTGGATGATGTCATCAGTGATGTCATTAGTAATGTCATTTGAGATGCCATCAGTCATGTCATCAGTGATGTCACTGACCATGTCATGAATGATGTAATATGTGACGTCATCAGCAGTGCATTGCGGGGGAGTGAGTTATAGTTAACTCAACTAACTATAATAGTGGAATTTCTATCGTTTTGTATGAGTGAAATGTCCAACTAACTACAACGTCCCTAAAACCTATGTTTTTTTTAGTGAAGTTCTAAGGTTTTTTAAATGCTAATTCCTAACTATAACGTCTGCAAAACCTATGTTTTTTTCAGTGAGAATGTATATATATATATAAATATATACACACAGACGCATATAGTTGTGTGTGTGTGTGTGTTTGCGTGTGTGTTGAATTGCTCTCATTGCAATATAGCCAATGATTGAAAAATCTCATTGTTGTTCTGCTAAAATAATAGTTATTTGCTGCCCAAAAATATTACTGCATCAATCAAACAGAACAGCCAGGCAGTAAAAACTAGGTTAAAACAGCTTTCAGAGTCAAATAAAACTCACCAGGTTTGAGAAAAATCAGTTTTGTATAAAGAGTAGCAGGATTATTTGGGAATGCTGGGCCCGATTCATAGAACTAACCTAAGACAAAATCCTAAACTTACTACTTTTGGTATTTACAGAAGGCATTTAGTAGTAGTAAAGTTAGGATTTTGTCTTAAGTCTGTCCTAAGTCTGTCCTAAGTCTGTCCTAAGTCTGTCCTAAGTCTGTCCTAAGTCTGTCTTAAGTCTGTCTTAAGTCTGTCTTAAGTCTGTCCTGCTACTTTTGGTATTCACAGAAGGCATTTAGTAGTAGTAGTAAAGTTAGGATTTTGTCTCAAGTTTGACTTAAGACAAACTTAAGACAAACTTAGGACAGACTTAAGACAGACTTAAAACAGACTTAAGACAAAATCCTAACTTTACTACTACTAAATGCCTTCTGTGAATACCAAAAGTAGTAAGTTTAGGATTTTGTCTTAAGTTAGTTCTGTGAATCGGGCCCCCTGCTTTATCTTAACAAGCAAACGTTGAAACCTGGAACTTTCAATGGGAATCACGTGCTGGGCCGTCTGAGAAAGTGAGTATCAGCACTTCTATTTTTTTTCTTTGTAATGTGTTATATTTGGTGTTCCTTATTATGCATCATATTGCAAAACTAATCATGTTTCAATTTATGTTAGAAAATATTGAGATGAAAGCGCATTTAAGACAAAAACTGCCATTCCGAGAGGGACGAACGAAGAGCAAGGTGTGAAATAAGCTGCAGAACGCCTGGGAGTCCGAGACTGCACAGAACCTACTGATGACTAAACCTAACTGCCAGTTCTCTAAGTGGGATGAAAAAGGTTGGGCGTGGCTAAAGAAGCAGAACTAGGAATACCTTTCCAAGAGAAAAGGCCTATATAATTAAAAATATGCTTCAGAACATGTAAACTAAAATCTTGTCCTTCACATAGATTGCCAGCTGATCAGCATTTGGGGTTGTGTCTCTGAGCTTTCTATTCAGAAGCGGCACGCAGAAACCAATGCATATACCTAAAACAAGCTAGACCTATTAGCTTTGCCGGTTATTGTCAGCTATATCAGGTAAATGAATAGCAATTATTTTGTTGTGATCAACAAGAATTGAAATTGTTTCAATTCTGAAAACATGAGACTGTGAATTAAACATTACTAGGTTTTGTGGAAGAAGTATGGCCTTCGGAATATCTTGCACTCCTGTTAACCCATCACATCACATTTCTGCTGTAGTCTCTCATTCTGTAAGCTGCTCACACTGTTTTTGGTCAGACTTTTTAAAATCTTCTGTCTGCATACCTCACACTTTCCCACATCTGCTATGTCACATATGCAACCATTGCCCTGTGCACTCTGTAGAGAGGCCAAGCAGAATGTGCACACTGAGAGAAACTCACACTACTTCCTACCTCAATATCAGAGTTCTCAATCGTGTGCTGTCATAAACACCCCAACTGAACTCACTTAGACACCTAGGGGGCACCAGTTGAAAGTATGCACTATATACAAGAGTCATATGTTAGATGGAAAAAAAACTTCAGAAACACAACATCTCAAAAAAGCAAATACTCTTAGGGAATTTAAATTGGAAATTTAAATTTGAATTGAAATTGAAATTGGAAATTATAGACACACATTTACCTGTCTACAAACTCTTAGAGATTATAAGATTATTTACTCTGTTGGATCCTTTTGGAAAATTATTGTTCACAGTCATAAGAATATGGTCTTATAATGTTTTGTATGTGTTTTAAACTTTGTGTGCCCTTTTATGATTACTAAGTACAATCAAATAAAACTTTTCTGGCTTACTGATGGACTCTTAAGGAATGGAAGATGAACTGCAACATGTGAAATGTGAACAGAGACCTCACTACTTTTAAGGGTTTTTACAGCCATTATTGCGAAATTGATCAGTGTTTTGCCAATGAAGTTAAGGCCATAAATACAGCGCTCAATAGGGGCCTGTTTCAAAGTTGTTTTCTGGTTACTGCGTGGTCTTTGATCTGAAAAGACCAGCCCCACTTAAAGTCCTACTAATGGTGACCCAACTATGATGTCATTGTGAATCCAAGGTGGTATTATAGCTGTGGCATAAATACACTGTTTGAACATAGGAATATTGAGAGCATCATTAAAGATACTGAAGTAGCTAAGAGCTAATAATGGCTGGTATAGCCTTCTGATCCAACTTTCTAATGTTTGTCTTCTTGTTTCCCCTTTTTCACGTTTGAACATTCTACGCTCAGTGGGTGGAATGTTCTAATATCTTTATATTCCCTATGCCTCAGGTTATATCGTTGTTACAGGCCCTCCTCCTTATTGTAGGCCCTTGCCTGCTGTTTGGAATTATAACTCGGATTCAGGGTTTTTAAGAATAGGTATAGCCCTCGTCAGTGAGTTGTAAGGCTATAGTGTATCTTGTATGAATGAGGGTTCTTGTCTCTGAGTAAGACTTGGTGGGACTGTAGTGTCCTAACCTCCCCCACTGCTCATACATATAGGAGGAACATTCAGAACAGATCATTTATCGATGCTTGTTTTGATACTCATATGTGCTCTTTGGGCTCATTGAAATAAGTTATTTAACTTTCACTTGCTGCAGACATAGCTGCAGGGGAAATACATTTCAGAGTGAAGAGTCTTGGAACTGAAGAAACCATTTGTATGATTCTTTACTTTATTCAATATTTGCATATCATAAAAGTACGTAAACATACCACGCATAAAAAGACATACAAATATTTTAAAAATGTTGTCCAGTCTAAGAACTTTAAAATCGTTAAAAGCAAACCTATATACACAATATTTACTGTATAAAAACCCTGGTAGCAGGAGATAATGTGCATATAGTACATATGGGATTTCTAAACAGGTAAATTTACAACTTTGTTTGAATCTATCAGCCTGCTGCGAATCAACCAAGCACTTGATAAATATTTTGCAACCCCACAAACAATAAACAGAGATGTTGTGTCTGAAGAAAGAATACATAGGGCAACCCTAGAGTCCATGGCTCCCAATTCCCTGCATACTGGTTTAAGCCATCTTGTTCTTGGGCTGTGGTATGAATTGCAGGCAAACAAGAAGTGGGGTAGGTATTCGGGCACACAAGGACAGTTTGGGCAAGTAGGGAGAGAATCTCGTGTTCCTTTCCAGCCCTCCATAAATGTGTTAAGAGGAAGTGTCCCATACCTCATTTTCAGAAAAAGAGATCTATCTTTTGGGACTTGAATAAAGTCCAGAAATGGTTCCAGCTTCCTCATGGGCTTGTATTCCAAAAATGTGGTAGTTAGGGCTCTCCACTTTGTGCTCTTGAGACCCTCAGCAAGAACCCACTCCCAATAAATTTTATTGACATCGCCCTTAGGGGGTGGAGACTGTGAGGACCAGACTTCAGCCAGCCCCAAATCCATAACCAGCTTCCTCAATTTAGTAAGCCACTGTATTATATTAGTACCATTCAGGGAGATCAGTTCGTCCAGCACCAAAGCATAATTTGCCAATTCTGGTGTCCTTCTCAGGCGCACCCAGAATAGCAAAGGTTGGAGGCGGACTATATCCGAAATCGAACATTTGCCCATGTCAAGGAAGAGTGGCTTCAATGGGGTCGAAGTGGGGAGGGAAACTAAATCTCTTACAAACTTGTTCTCGGCTCTGATCAGATCATCCACTTTCTCACTTCCCCAGAGTTCAGAGCCATATATTGCAGAAGCCAGCGCCTTTCCGTCATAAACAGCAAGAGCTGGAGCTATAGGCCTGCTGATAGACAAACGCTGGTTCCTTAGAATAGCTCCAGATTTTTTTTTTAGGTTTAGGAGCATTTTGGCGACATGGGAGTCCCATTTCATTTTGCTGTTAATCCTTACTCCCAGGTAGTCAAATTCCTCCACCACCTCTAGCGGTGACCCATTAAGACTGATATTACTTCTCTTAGCTTTTGTAGAAGGAGGCATTACCATCAGTTTTGTTTTAGAGGTGTTAATTATCAGGCCGTGTTCATCACAAAACAGAGTAAATCTGTTTATCAGTTTCTGGAGACCAGACGGGGTTTTAGACATCAGGAGGGTGTCATCTGCGAAGAGGAGGGTAGGTGTTTTTTCCCCTGCCAGGACCGGGGCATCGGCATCGTCCTCCCTCAAGTGGTCCACCACCCCATTTATAAAGAGGAAGAACAATGTCCGGGCCATCACACAGCCCTGGTGCACCCCCCTGTTCACAGGCACCCTCTCAGTAAGTTGTCCCTGGTTCCCCCATCTAATTCTAGCGTAGTTGTCCTGATGGAGTTTGGCAATAAACTCCAGAAGATACAGTGGGAACCCCATGTCCAGCAGCACCCTCCACAGCCTATCGCGGGGGACCAGATCAAAGGCGCTCTTCAGGTCTATGAAAGCCAGATATAAGGTTCCCTTCATGATGGTAACAGACTTCCAATATATAGCACAGAACCTGAAGACCTGATCCATTGTGCCCACGTTTTGGCGGAAGCCTGCCTGGAAATGAGACAACACGTTCCCTTCCTCAAGCCAGATGCCTATTCTGTTGACAATGACCCTGCCAACTACTTTCTGAACGACGCCGATTAGACTAATCGGTCTGTAGTTGGCAGGGTCCTCCCTGTTGCCTTTCTTATATATGGTGACCACTTCCGCGCCCTTCCAAGAATCTGGGACAGGATATCCACAGAGAATTAAATTCATTAGCAGGGCGATTAGGTCAGTCCATAGCTTAGGATCATATAGGAGTAGATCAACAGGTAGCCCGTCCGGGCCTGGTGTTTTGGAAGGAACTATACTTGTAATAGCCTCGTAGACTTCGCATGGTTCAAAGGGATCCACAGATACGTGCTCAGTGGTAATTACATCAATTGATGACCTGAAGGTTTGTCCAGGGCCTATCTCTTTACAATATAGTTTAGAGAAATGGGAGTGCCATTGTTCAGCAGTTATGTGGTTTGGGAGGGGCTCTACTCCTCTTCTCTCAAGTTTGTTGATCAATTTCCAGAACAGGGTCGAGTCTTTCAGGCAGGCAGCCTTCTTAAGTTGTTGCCAATGCTCTTCCTCCCACTCCTTCTTAGCCCGTCTAATACAGATGGTATATTCCTTCCTGGCTACCCTGACTGCTGGCACATCCTTACATCTGTGAAGTAGTGTGGCTCACTGGTTAGAGGCGGCAGACCCGAGAGCAGAGGACGGCCCGGGACCAGGGTTCGATTCCCGACGCGGCAGGTTTCTGGACCAGGGTCAGTGGACTCGATAATTCTCTTGCCTCGGTGCCCACTCTGATCAGCGATCACACTCGGCAACTCTGGGCACTAGCTTGCCTCATCTTCACTAACGGCCCCACCAGACCGCCGGGGATGCCTGGTCTCACCCTGGAGATACCCATTAAGGGACCATCTCTCAGGGAAGCCAGGAAGGGTTTTGCAGCGGTCGAAGCGCGGAGGTACCCCTTCGGGAGTGATTCCTGCGCTATATAAGCACACAATTAATTTAATTAATTAATCTGATGCAGGTTGATATTGCCCTTCTCTTACTCCTGCATTCTGGTGTAAACCATAATGACCCCGTTTTGAAATTAATGTTAGGGGTCTTCCTATACCCTTTGGTATCCTTAATGATGAAGTGTGAGCCGATTTTCTCTATTAGGGTTTTATAGGAATCTGTAAATATGGAGCATTTTCCAGTGCCTTGCAAAGAAGTCAAGGATGAAAGCTTATTGGTCTCAAATTCAACTAGTTCTTTAATACTAGTTAGCTTATCTTCTTGGCACTTCACCCTGTTCCATTTTAATTTATGATTACAGTTGGATGGAACTACCTCCTTTCTAAGTAATAAAGGGCCTTTAGATAAGACCCTCCCACTTTCCCATCTTATTTCCATACAAAGCGGGTTATGGTTGCTGTCCTGCGTTTGCCTGATTTCCATATCTACTAGACTGCCCCAAGATCTAGTGTCCAGTAAAATATAATCAATATGAGAGGGGCAGCTCAGTCTGTTGTAAGTCATTGCACCATTTGGATCAGAGGTAGACCTGCCAGTCAGAGCGCGTAAGTTATGTTCTAAAGTTAACGAGTTTAGTTGGATCACTCTGGGAGTCCATTTCCTAATTGGGGCCAGAGTAAGAGTCGGTATACACTGTCTCGAATCCTCTTCATTAAAACCCAGTAGATCTTCTTCACTTAAAGGTTCATAGGTACAGTTAAAATCACCCCCTATAATAACACTAGACAAGGGGGTAAGTCCCGGTTGTGCTGCCTCAAGTGATGATATAATAGGTGAAGTTTGGCCTCCTGGGGTACCTCTGGCATACACATTGACCAATTCCAGCGAACTCCCATTCTTATTGTCTTTTATGGAGATATGCAAAATGTCACGAGTGTGTTGGTTATTCACCCTGAGTGACCAGTTTAGGGCCACACTAATCTACACAAGTAGTCCCCCCGAAGGGCGGCCTCTCCCTGCGCTAATTGCTGGTGCAAAGAAGGTAACATATCCATTTTTATACAGGGTGATCAAGCTCCAAGTTTCCTGGAACATACAGATCTCAAAAGTATCAATCAGATTGTTCCAATCGGAGTTTTCCATATTTTTTTGTAGTCCCGCAATGTTCCAAGAAAGCAGCTTGATATTATTATTATTAGATGGTTACTGGCTAGTGATCATTCCCAAAGCTAGTGATGCTTCTGCTGGTCGTCCAAATGGGGATTGGGCTTTACTTAGGTCATAATTGTTAACACCATTAGTGTTTTTCCCTTGATCGGGGTCCATCTCAACATTAGTAATCAGCGGTTCCCCATATGTCAATTCTGTAGTGGTATTGGGTTGGTATTCAGGCATATTAATCGATTGCGCTAGAAGAGTAAAGGGGGTTACCTTTGGTGGTCAATCAATTTTGTTGAGCACCGCGTCATCCCTAGATATTGTCCTAGACCATACAGGAGCATGTCTAATTTGTATGTTAAAATCCCTAGGAGGACATGTTCTACACTCTAGGTTTAGTAGGTTTTTCGCAATAACTGCGTTCTTAACCTGTATTTCAATACAGTTGGTTAATGAACTGAAAAGGGATAACCTTTTAACATTAATCAGATACTCCCTAATGACCGATCTACACCCTCTCACGTGTCGTAGTCAGTGAATAGTTTTATTGCGGATGGATTCGCTACTCTCATAAGTGTTAATAACACCAAGTTTGGTAACACCAGTCATATAAACAGTGTCAATCCGGGTGCTTGGTGGATTATTAATCTGTGTTTCACTCCAAGCTTCCCTTGCACTTGCCTCTCTAATAAATGCTGAAGAGTGACTAGATGGTTTTTTGTCAACGTTTGGTTCCCTCGGCTTTGATGGTTCCCCCGTGAACTTACTACCTCAGCAAATGTGCTAGACGTAACCTGACCTTTTGGTGCACTAGCCATCGGAGTTTGGGTAGAGATCTTAGATGGTAATCCTCGTACTGTTTTGAGAGTATTCACTGGTGCTGTTCTCACCTTGGGGGGATTTAGCAATTTGGGCACTGTCTGTAATTGGGTGATATTTTCAACGTTCATTTCTCCCTTCTTCAATGATGCCGTCAGTAGATTTTTAATAAAAGTTATATCCCCTTCCAAGTTTTCTATTTTTTTCATGTCTAGCCTAATAAAGTTCAGACAGTTAGTACATTCAATTGGAACATTCATACCCCCCACAACCTCCCTCAATCCATTTGATAGAACTTCAGTTAGCTCCCTGGATTCTCCTTCCAGTACCGCAAAACGGTTGGAACAGGTAATACCCAGATCACATGGACTCGCCTGTACAGACCCATCTGTATTTTCTGTTAAATCAACCAATAAATCTGCATTGCTGTTAGATATGCTTTCCCTTGTAGTCACGAAAGTATTAGCCTCAATAGAGTTAGGAGAAACAAAGTTCGGATCATCAGGGGGTACAATGTTCTTTGGTTTCTTGGAAAAGAAAACCGGGATCACTTAGTTCCTTTTTCGTGGTAAAGCATTTATAATAGGATCGTGAGTTCCTGTTTCTTCAATGGGTGGAGCCCCCAGCAGAATATTTTCACAGTCCTCAACAATAGATTCAATGCTACTTAGGACGCAATTGGATGCAGCATGCAGGGATCTTTTTTCTTTTTTCCCTTTTTTTGCAGATACTACAGTTCCACCCCCCTCCATCGCTTTCCTCTTGCCCATTGGATTTCCACAGAACTACTCCACTGAATGGTGACCCTGTAACCCACCAGGGTCAGCTAAACAATCTGGTCGCCCCAATCGAATTACACAGTACCTTAGGATGAGCCGATGGTTCGGAGTTTCACTCGTTGAAGGGGGGGCCCAGCCCATCCTCGTTCGGCCCCGGACGACCTCAGACAGCCCACCCTTTGCCCGGGCTTAGCCCGCGCGTGTCCTGCGGGCCGGAAACAGATGCTGGCAATATCCGATGAAAGGGAGGCGTGGCCGGGTAGCGCTGGAGCCTCTCGCGCTTCCCCCGGTGGTGCTGGTGCAAGACGCTGACCTCAGGACGCTGCATCTCCCGCGAAGCGGGAGGCGCGAGGTCAGTTTAAAGTTCCCGATGATAGGGGGGCGTGGCCAGGTAGCGCTGGAGCCTCTCGCGCTTCCCCCGGTGGTGCTGGTGCAAGACGCTGACCTCAGGATGCTGCGTCTCCCATTTGTAGTTATCGGAGACCAATGTTAGGCTTCAGCTTAATTACATTTCTAGGCCTTTACAGTAAGGAAGGTAGGGTAAGGGTCATGAAAGACTCTGTGAATGAGGCGTAGTGTCTTCAATTCAATACAATTCTTTGGTTTATCAGTAGCTAGTGCAATCTTTGTAAGTTGATAAATGAAATAGTTACATGTTACGCTCAAGATGAGCTGGACAGCAAAGTTATGTAAGAGTTATGTACTGTGCAACAGTTATGCTGAGGATCCAACTTAAAGACATGAAAACAGCTAATACCAACCCAAATCAATTGAGAGTGAGTAGCAGCTGGACTAACCCAACACAAGTGCAAAGCTTTGTAATGCAAACACCGAAAGGACTGATAACAGGAGAAAAGATAAGTCTATGCCGAAGATTGCTCAGAGGTACCAGAGCAAGAGCCTGGGTTCAGTGTTGTCCCAAATCATGCAGCCTTGTGAATGGAAGTGGTCCTTGTTTCAGAAAGCCAAGGAGCAGGATTCTAGTTTCAGATGTATTAAGCCAGAGCAGAAGTGTTTCTATCTAGGTCTGGATTTAGGGAACCTAGCCTGCAACTTCTTTGAGATTTCTGCCATTATCTGGAAGTTTGAGGTGTATCTACAACTTGTTGTACCAAAGTCATTAAATTGAGTTTGAACTGGTAGATCTGTGTATTTCAAAGTTGCAATCATTTATTCAAGAAATCTTTATTTCGGCAATATGTCATAAAAGAATGCAAAAGCGTATAAAAAGACAATATACATGGGTGACAATTCAATTAGGTATAGCAAGACAGAATGAATTCCCCAGCATTTTCCAAATTGAAACAATTAAAAACAAAAAACTTTTTCCAGGTAATACCGCTAGTATACACCACTATAGGCGAAAGCAAAATAAATAATTTAGTAAAAAACAGTAAAAGGAAAATGAACAAGATTTAGAAAAGAGGACAATATTTTCAATTAGCTTTAAGTCCATAATCATGTACTGGCAATTAAATGCCTTCGCTTGTGCCACATAGCTGCCAGGAATTGCGCAACAGCAAATACAATGGGTCTAGTTATATCTGTTTTTAGTACTCTAAAGACATACATGCACTGCGTAAAACCCAAGTTCTTGCACAAGGGTACAAGCCAGTACCTCCTGGGCTTACAATATGCTGGGCAAAAGAAGAGACCGCGCAAATCATTTTCCATGTCACAGTTGCACCCAGGACAATTTTTCGGGGCAGCGGAAGACCATCTACTAGTAAAGGCTCGCAAGGGTAGAGTACCATATCTCCACTGTACATACAGTTTCCTTGCTAAAATAGGATATATGTCATCCATGAAATACTCACAATGATAAAAATCTTTAGTCATTAAAAAAGAAGCCGTTAGGATGCCGATATGTGGATTAGACACTACAACAGTAAGTTTATTATCACAAAATGTCCTCGTGAGTAACTTGCGTGTAACCATTTTGCAGCCCCTCTCCGGGTCAGACTATAGGACAGGTACTCCTAGCTTTGCACATTCATTCTTTATAAATATAAGCCAAGGAATCTTCAGTGCGCTAGGAAAGGTTAGTATTTCTTTGAGTTCCAGCCTATAGTTTGACAGCTCCGGTGTATGCCAGAGCCTGCGCCAGAACCTGAGGGGTTTGAGCGCTAGCTCCTCGTCAATGGGTCTAACTCCCAAATCCAACCTTAGAGGAAGAAGTGGAGTGCTGGTGGTAGTGCTAACAACTGTCTTAGAAATGTATTTTCTATCCTGGTGATTTCGACCCTACATGAGTATCCCCATAGTTCGCCGCCGTACATGATCGCACCCCTAGCTTGCGTTTTATATATCTCCAATGGTGGGCCAGCAGGTTTAATAGTAGACTTATTATATAGCTTAAGAATTCTGCCTGCAAGTTGGGCCAATTTTAGTTGTGACTTGATTTGCTGGAGGCCCCACATCAAGCTCTCATTAAAAGTGACCCCCAGATATTCAAAGGTCGATACCCTTTCCAGTCTTGTTGTACCCAGACTGGGATTTGGCCGAGTGGTTGCAGGGGGGTTGAAGATCATGAATTTGGTTTTAAGAGAATTTATCCCCAAACCCCGACCTCTACAGAACTCGTCAAAGCTGTCCAATATACGCTGAATCCCCATTGGGGACTTAAACAACAAGAGGGTGTCATCAGTGAACATAATCGCAGCTTTGGAGCATTGTTGTTCTTCACTCCATTCAGGTGCAAGATTACCCCGTTGCCATAGAGGCAGAACAGGGTAGGTGCAAGTACGCAACCCTGCCTCACCCCCCTGCCAACGGGGAATCTAACTGACAATGCACCATTTTTTCCACATCTGACTTGGGCAAAATTTGCCTCATGTAACCTCATCAATATGGTCAATAGTTGTACCAGTATTCCCAGCTCGAGGAGCAGAGACCAAATATTCCTCCGGGGAACTAGATCGAAAGCAGAGCGAAGTTCAATGAACCCCATATAGAGGCTGCCACCCTCTATTCTCACCGTTTTCCAAAATAGTATTGACAAATGAAAGATTTGGTCCATGGTGGAGGTGTCCTTCCTGAACCCTGCTTGATACAGGCTAAGAATTGTGTGCTCCTCTATCCAGTCCTGGAGGCGATCTAAAATGAGTCGCGCAAAGATCTTCTGCGGGACATCAATGAAACTGATGGGCCTGTAGTTGGCTGGGAACAGAGGGGAACCCTTCTTATATATAGGGACTATCTCTGCGCCCAGCCAAGTACAGGGCACCGCCATGCCTCTCAGGACCGCGTTAAAGAGAATTTGGAAATACAGGCCCCATATCTTTGGTTCCTGCCTAAAGAGGTCACCCGGAAGTTTGTCTAAGCCCGGGGCTTTTCCTACGGCAAGTTTGGAAATTACATTACAAACTTCCGCTGTCGTGAACTCTACCACCTCAGAATGTGGAATAAAAGTTGGGTCTGGCGATGTAATTTCTAAGGTATCCGAGCAGTCCTCAGAGGAATACAGAGTCCGGAAGTGGTCTTCCCAAACTTCCGCCGCTATGTTTGGTTCAATGGCGGCTTTCAGTTCTCCCCAGCCATTATTGATTATAGACTAAAATTTCCGGGAATCTTTTATAGCTAGAGCTGTGGATAAACTAGCCCACTTATCGTAGTCCCATTCTTCCTTTGCACATTTAGTCAGCCACTTATAAAGTGCTCTCCTGGCTTTTATTTCGAATTTGTTAATATTTGTTTTTAAAGCCTGTACTAACTCGGACTTTGCCTTCCTGCAAGCTGCATTATACCAGGTGAATTGTTGGACCCTTTTATTCTTTTTGACCACCCGAGGGTTAAATACCTCTGCCATATAGGATACTAGATCCATATGGAGAGCCTGTAACTTAGTATGATAATCAGGGGGCAATGGTTGAGTATTTAACGCATCAACCTCTGCAAACAGGGGGACTATCCGGCTATATAAATTCCAAAGTTCTTCCGGGTGTTCCATTAATTTATGCCATCTAACGCTGCGTCTATAATTAGATAGCGTGAGCCTAGCATCAGAATCCCCAGAACTCGGAGTACCAGCTCCAATATTAAAGCATTATGGTCACTCTCAGCTCTTGTAAGGACATTTAGGTCTATAACCTTTGGCCATAACCGTGTTTCCGCCAGAATATAATCAAGACGTGACATGTGTCCAGGTTTATTAAATGTACACTTAGCTGGGGTATCCGAAGGCGTACAGCCATTACATGCCCGTAAAAAATGGTTTAAAGTTAAAACCGTTATCTGTGTGGCTAGAGGGGACCATGCCCTTGGGGTGGAGCCTGGGTCGCTGGTATCGACCATTAGTCATCCTCTGCCAATAAAACACCATCATTCATACCCACTAGAGGCTCGAAATGGCAGTTTAGATCGCCCCCTACCAGGAGATGAGTGTCACTCGGGATGGTGTGAATAAAATGCGACTACTCCTTAATAGTCCTTGATTTACTGGCTATACTAACGGAGCGGGAATAGACATTAATGAGGGCAAGCTTGAAATCATTAGGCCACACAAGAACTACACATTGGACATCTTCAGAATGAGTAGTCAGTGTCTGAACCGTGCATCCCAGATGAGAACCGACCCAAATGGTAAGATCTCTTGACGGGTGACCTCTCCCCCCCATGCGGCCGGCACATGAAATGAGGCATAGCCCCCACGTAGTTGTTCTTCCCTGGCCCAGGTCTCTTGGAACAGGCACACATAATTTTTGTCCACAAAAGATCCTCAGTCAGGACATGTCAATTTGTTGGGTAAACCTGCGACATTCCATGACAATATCTTCAGTATATCTTGCTTGCAACCCACGTCGGTACTCACGACCGATCCCCTGTGACGCCCTTCAGACAATCTTATTCCCACTAGTGTAGAACCCAATATATTACCTACATCAGTTGTGTTTGGTGCAGGTTCACTAGTGCTAGTGATAGGCAGTTGGAAGTTAGCTTGAGTGGCTGGGGACATTGTGTTTACTGGGGTTATTCCTAGAATCTGATCTCCTACAGTGAGTATAGGGCTTCCTCTGGATTCATTTCCTGAATTCACCCTCACTTTCTCCTGGGCTACCCCTGTTTTACCCCCGTAGTTATACTGCAGTCAGTCTACCATATCCAGGCAGCTATATCTATTTTGGATACAGGTGTCAAAGGGTGTGAGGGGTTCTACATACCTGTCCTTATTTTCCCTTACCTCTGCACACGACCCAACTATCCTCCAGTCTATATCTGGCCTCCTCCACGGGGGCCAGGTGGATAGAAGTATGACAATGGGAGGGATTGAATAGCTGTCCCAAGATTATACTGCCTCCACTCACATATGTGGACTACAGTCCATACGTCCCTAAAATTTACCAAGACACAGTCACCCCCAATATTCTTTGGCCTATGACCCACCCAGGACACCCTGCGAATAAGCAAGATTTCACTGCTAATATTTACCGGGACCGGTCTGTTTTTGTTAAGCCAATATGAGACTTTATTTTTTAGGGACGTGTGAGATTCCTTACTAGCATTAGACTGTTCAGGTACCCCAGCTAGAACCACTACATACGGGCTTGATTCTGGGGGAAAGTCAATTCGGATGAGCCAGGACGGACCCCTTTGCTGTTGATATTGGTGTGCCACATTGGACTTCCCCTTATTACCCTTTGTCAAGACACTATCAGGAGGATCAGTCGGTAATTCCCGGATAGGACTAGTCACAAGTGCGAGAGGCAAATTTGATGGTAATACAGAATTTTGTAACAATAATCCCCCCTCCCCCCCGGCCATTTTTCGCTTGAACTTGGCCCAGAGTCACCTTGTTAGGCTTTTAGCAGTCCATGGTAGCTGATGTTACTTTTTCAATTTTTGACAACCGAAGGTCTATCAATGAGAGTCTCTTTTCAAGTGGTTGAAGTGATAACTGTAGGAGAATGCCCAGTTTCAGCATGAGCAAATCCTCTGTTGTAGCTGTTATGATGGATGGGTTTGCCCCTCCTGGGATCGTTACAATTGGAGGTGGAGGTGGCCTGCTATCCAAAACCTTTAGAGCCACTGGAGCCTGGGCCAGAATAGCAGAGTCACTGATATCGGTGCGCTTTGCAAGCTTGGGCTTCCTACCACATGAAGCTGCACCACCTCACTTCCTTATGGGTATTGACCCTTCTTTTCTCCCATGTAGCTGCCGGATATTAGGCTCTTCTGGTCCACAGACTACCAAATTACTTTCGGGGGTTGTTAAGGGGGTAGTCTCCAGTGCTGGTAATGGCTGGGTCTCACCAATTGGAGGTTGTATTCCCAAATCCTGACTAATATCAGCGCTTGGTGTAGTCACAAAACCTTCAGTGGCAGAGATTCAGAGTGTATGCGCTGGCGTGCGAGCATGCACAAGGTGTCCCAGCGAGGATCTTTTTGCGAAGGCAATGTCTTGAGATAGCCGACGCTCCATCAACGTTATTTCATGATCCAGTACTGAGTTTGCTCTAATGATAAATTGATCCAGCGTCCCTGCTACATAACCACCCGATGTCAATTTCTTACTTCTACTTTCGCGCCCAGCCATTTCCCTGGTACAGATTTATTTTATACAAGTACTTACAAGTTGCCGGATGAGCTTTGTTATAGGCGAGGCTAGATGTTAGAGGGGTGGCCCGGTCTGGTCTCCTCCGGGCTACAATGGGCTTAAACGGGCCCGCCCTTGGCCCGGGCTTCGCCCGGCGCTAGCCCGTGCGCGTTTCGCGACACGGTAGGCATAGATAATTAAATACAGGCAGGTAAAGGGGCGGGAAGAGGCACACAGCTGCAGGCTCTCACAGGTCTGCTGGTCCTCGCAATCCCCTCTTGAAAAAGAACACCCAAAGCACCAAAGTCCAGAGAGACTGCTGCGAGCGGCTCCCGCGGAGCGAGGGCCGCGAGCAGTTTATCTGCGGCAGGTGAAGGGGGAAGAGACACACATCTGCAGGCTCTCACAGGCTGCTGGTCCTCGCAGTTCTGTCACGAAAAAGAACACCAAAAGCACCAAAGTCCAGGGAGACTGCTGCGAGTGGCTCCCACGGAGCGGGGGCCACGAGCAGTTTATCTCCTGCAGGTGAAGGGGCGTGAAGAGGCACACAGCTGCAGGCTCTCACAGGCTGCTGGTCCTCGCAGTCCTGTCACGAAAAAGAACACCCAAAGCACCAAAGTCCAGGGAGACTGCTGCAAGCGGCCCCCACAGAGTGGTGGCCATGAGCGGTTTATCTGCGGCAGGTGAAGGGGCGGGAAGAGGCACACAGCTGCAGGCTCTCACGGGCTGCTGGTCCTCGCAGTCCGCCACAAAAAAGAACACCCAAAGCACCAAAGTCCAGGGAGACTGCTGCAAGTGGCTCCCGCGGAGCAGGGGCCGCGAGCAGTTTATCTGCGGCAGGTGAAGGGGCGGTAAGAGGCACACAGCTGCAGGCTCTCACGGGCTGCTGGTCCTCGCAGTCCGCCACAAAAAAGAACACCCAAAGCACCAAAGTCCAGGGAGACTGCTGCAAGTGGCTCCCGCGGAGCAGGGGCCGCGAGCAGTTTATCTGCGGCAGGTGAAGGGGCGGTAAGAGGCACACAGCTGCAGGCTCTCACTGGCTGCTGGTCCTCGCAGTCCCATCACGAAAAAGAACACCCAAAGCACCAGGGAGACTGCTGCGATCCCATCCTATCTAATGTCTAGAAGATACAGAGTAACAGAAATCTAAAGGTGCTCATAATTTTGCAAGTTTTCACAGTTGAAGTGCAAAACATTTTATTCTGTGTTAGGTGTATAAAACTGAATGGCAAGTGTCCAGTTTCTAATTCCCACATACTATTTCTTACAAAAGGGACAAGATTCCCACATCTGAATTTGGTCTATCCACATCATGTACACTTCGGCCTTTGCCTTCCCTAACTCTGATGTAGCTCAGCTGCCGGAACTGCCGACTTTGGAACTGGGGAACCAGGTTCGAGTCTCGGCGTTGGTTCAACGTCCTGTGATTCCAGGCAAATCACATAATCTCCCCGTGGCTATCAACAAATAATGTATCCTAATGTAATTTAACTGGTGCTCATGCAAACTGCTCCAATACCTTTGGGTCACGTTCGTGCTAGGTAAAACTGTAACAAAAAAAATGGAATGGATATTCCATAAGTGGCAGTTCCAATGGGAGATATGCCATCTTTGCAAGAACATGAAAAAAAATATATATGCCAGCCCACTTTGTTTAGTTTAGCTCTAAGTCATTAGCAACAGATCAAAATCAATTTTGATTTGTTAGGTATATTTATTTTTACCTTCTCTTTAGGTTCTCTTCATAGAAAAAATCAATCGTTTCTATGTCAGAAAAGACAACACAACATATATAACAAATATATACATCAACTTATACACACCATTTACCGAAAAACATTATTACATACATATAAACATTCACTGTACACTATACACTAAGTGTACAGTGAATGTTTATATGTATGTAATAATGTTTTTCGGTAAATGGTGTGTATAAGTTGATGTATATATTTGTTATATATGTTGTGTTGTCTTTTCTGACATAGAAACGATTGATTTTTTCTATGAAGAGAACCTAAAGAGAAGGTAAAAATAAATATACCTAACAAATCAAAATTGATTTTGATCTGTTGCTAATGACTTAGAGCTAAACTAAACAAAGTGGGCTGGCATATATATATATTTTCATATTCATATAAGGTTCAGCCATTCCCACATTTCAAGAACCTAACTCCTTTTCTTTAAAAAATCTTTGCAAGAACAGCACTGGAACATGCACAACGGAAGAGAATCCATTATATAATGGTAGTTTTACAACAATTGAAAAAACAAGTGGCTTGCATGGGATTCACACCGACCTGAGTGGAAGCTTTGAGCAAATAATTCAAACACATTACTCTATGTCTATAACCATCTATTGCAATACAACCTTTTCTGCAGGTTAAAGGAGACAAAAAGCTATGCAACCAATTGCAAATCTGGCAAAAGTTATATAAAGCATGACCCCAATAGAGCCTCCGTTTGCTGATACCCAGATTATAGAAGCACCATCACACTTAAACTGAAAGGTTGCATTTTCATACATTCTTTCAATTCACAGTAGGTAAAATGGGCACAGGTAGAACTTGAAAAATGAACTAATTTCCACAGTTACAAGTGTAGCTGGGGAGAGGTGGTGGATGTTCCCAAAGGAGTGCCATGGGCAAGCCGATTGCAGATATGGTGAGCACCTAGAAAGTTTAATCTTTGCTGGCATTCACAGGCACTTTATAAATTTACCAATATAACTACTCTCAAATTTACACCCAAAATAGGTAGGCATACGTGACATAGTTGGCATTGGAAAATGCATGGATTTCCTTATATGCTGTGGATTGATAGGAGAGAGATTTCTTCACATGGAAGAATGCAATGAAAAGAAATATGCATTTCCACATTTTTGCAAACCACGGGACTGCAGATATGGCACATTGTTGACTATCTCTATATATTCGACTGACAGGAGTATACGTGTAAAAGTACAAACTTCATATTACCCAGGTATATTTGTAACACTTTCTGTAAGTCAAAAAGTAATGGGATTTGGAGAAGGGGGGCATGACTTGGAGCCCACAGAAGATGGCGGCGTCTGAATGACTCTTTTCAGAGTGGCATGGAAAGGCGGCACCTGAATGCCGATCGTCTACATCTCCTGACTGTCAGCCCCAGAGGTGACATTTATACATTGTAGCTGCTGGCATACCCTACAGCCTCTCCTTTGCTCTTGGTGCAAATATCACCACAGTAACAGCAGCTGCCAATATGTCGAACGAGCGGCTCTCCACAGCAGTGCGATGCAGTTGCAGTGGCGTAACGAAACTTGAGGGGGCCCCCCTGCAAACTACATGGAGGGGCCCCCCCTCCCATCCTCCATGCCAGTCTAGAGCTCTCAGGCCAGCGACCCACCATACTGCAGGGGATGCGGGCTATTGTTACGCCACTGTCACCAATACAGCAGTGATAAGTAACACTGGATGGTGGAGTTAAAGGTTGGGCTTAGTCTGCCCGCAGGCTATCATAGGTGGCGGTCCATTCATTACAGGGTCCCTGCCATCAGTACGCCAGGGAAGTTTGCCCAATTATAGGTGGGTTTTCTGATGCAGACTCCTGTCATGATATACAACGTCGGGCCCACTCATCGTTCAGTTTTGACAAAAGTGCATCCACTGCTCCTTCTCGTTTCCGTTTTAAAACATTAGACAAAGCAACAATGCAGTATTTCAAAAGCAGATGTAACTACAAAGAGCACATTTTGATAATACATTTTTATTAGTAGACAATAGCAATCTTAAGAGGCATTGCAAAGCTTCATACTCACTTTGACCCAAATTCCATCACAGTGTCTCTCTCTCTCTCTCTCTCTCTCTCTCTCTCTGTCAATCAGTCTCCCTCTCTCTGTCAGTCTCTCTCTCAGTCAGTAAGTCTCTCTCTGTCAGTCCCTCTCTCTGTCAGTCTCTCTCTCTCAGTCTCTCTCTCTCAATCTCTCTCTCAGTCAGTCAGTCTCTCTCTCTCTCTCTCTCTCTGTCAGTCTCTCTTTCAGTCAGTCTCTCTCCCTGTCAGTCCCTCTCTCTGTCAGACTCTCTCTCTCAGTTTCTCTCTCTCAGTCTCTCTCTCTGTCAGTCTTCCAGACAGTCTCTCTCTCTCTCTCCTGTCAGTCTCTCTCAGTCAGTCTCTCTCTCTCACAGTCATCCAGTCTCTCTCAGTGAGTCTCTCTCTCTCTCTCTCTCTCTCTCTCTCTCTCTCTCTGTCAGTGACTCTCTCTGTCAGTCAGTCTCTCTCTGTCAGTCTCTCTTTCTCGCAGTCAGTCTCTCTCTCTCGGTCAGTCTCTCTCTCTCTCTGTCGGTCAGTCTCTCTTTCTCTGTCAGTCTCTCTGTCAGTCAGTCTCTCTGTCATTCAGTCTCTCTCTTTATGTCAGTCTCTCTCTCTCTGTCAGTCTCTCTCGGTCAGTCTCTCTCTCAGTCAGTCAGTCTCTCAGTCTCTCTCTCTCCTAGTCTCTCTCTCTGAGTCTGTCAGTCTCTCTCAGTCAGTCATTCTCTCTCTCTCGCAGTCAGCCAGTCTCTCTCAGTGAGTCTCTCTCTCTCTCAGTCATTGACTCTCTCTGTCAGTCTCTCTCTCCACTATCTCTCTCTACTCTGTCGCCACTCTCTCTGTCTCCACTCTCTCTCTCCACTCTCTCGCTCTCCACTCTCTCTCTCTCCACTCTCGCTCTCTCCACTCTCGCTCTCTCCACTCTTGCTCTCTCCACTCTTGCTCTCTCCACTCACTCTCTCTCTACTCACTCTCTCTCCACTCACTTTCTCTCTCCAATCTCTCTACTCTTTTCACTCTCTCTCTTTCCACTCTCTCTCTCCACTGTCTCCCTCCACTTTCTCTCCACTCTCTGTCTCCACTCTCTCTCCACTCTCTCACCACTCTCTTGCTACTCTCTCTTTCCACTCTCTCTCTCCACTCACTCTCTCCACTCACTCTCTCCACTCACTCTCCCCACTCTCTCTCTCCACTCTCTCTCTCCACTCTCTCCACTCACTCTCTCCATCTCTCTCTCCACTCTCTCTCTCCACTCTCTCTCTCTCTCTCCACTTTCTCTCTCCACTCTCTCTCCAATTTCTTCACTCTCTCCGCTCTCTCTTTCCACTCTCTGACAACTCTCTCTCTCCACTCTCTCAATCTCTTTCCATTCACTTTCTCCACTCTCTCTCTCCAAGCTGTCCACTCTCTCTCTCTCTCCACTGTCCGTTGGGACAGCAAACAAGGTGTATTGCTCTACCGTGGCACATTACTTTTAATAAGTCCAAATAAGACGATCAAGACCCAAGACGTCTTCAACAAATATAGCGATTTTTGCCATAAGACTCACTCAACCCTCTTTGCAGCGCAGCATCCTTTCCTTGATATCGGTCCTTCATTTATGGGAACTGCACACGTAGGCAGTGATTTCTTGACAAACACTTGTATTCCAGTTGCATCTAATGGTAACTTCTCAGATGTTTCTTCGGGCATCAGGCACTTTCTAACGACATTAAAAATTCTCAGCACAGAGAATCATTTCCAGAATTTGAATACAGAATCATTAAATAGATGCTTCTAAACAAGGATCAAAGTGACTTTATTTCCCATCCACAAAGTCACAGATTTATTAGAACACCGAGTACTGGAAAGAAACCCCAGGGCCACTTGCAGCCCCCCCTGAAAGCAATCAGCTCCGTCTCCGGGTTTTGACAACTAATGATAGGTTGTCACGGAGTGTGCAGGGGCAATTACCTCGACAGCTGCTAAGACAGCTCAGCCGGTTGAGCACTTGCTACTGAGGTCTGTAAGTGACCTGAAGGTCACAGCTTCCAAGCCGGTCAGGCCGGATTCAGCCTTTCAGGCGGAAGGGGAGCAGCACAACTGCTCCCTTGGAGGGGAGCGCCCCATATCTGGTGAATGCTGCATGCACGTGCTGCGTGGGTGTAGGGTACACTACACACCAGCCCGTCTGCACCTCAAGTCTTTAATCATCACAATATGAAACGCAAGGTGAAATTAGGGGAGCGGCAGACCAGAGTGCCCGGGCCGGGTGCCCTGCATCAAAGTCCGACAGAGGAGGCACCTGGCAGCGCGACTGCACCATTCGACCCTCCCAATTCTGCCCCCATGACAACACATTGTCGTCTACCTGGTTGAATCTCTGGTCCCATGGACACTTACCCTGGCTGTACTTCTTCACGGACACCCGAACTTACACTTCAGGGGTACACGTCACGTCCTTCGACCTCAATGCAAGCGTTCCACCTCACACAACCTCCCTACCCGCACAGACATCCAACGCCACGCCAGTGCCACTCACCATCTCCCTCCCCCCAGCCCATTACCAACCCCATGTCCTTTGGAATGATAGTGATACCTTCCAGAGTTCACACACCCACCACACCCTGGGCCCCTGCCTTCCAATCCAACTACTGCTGCTCCCCTCCACATTTGATTTTACTTCACGAATCGATTAACAAATGTTCTCCTCTTATGGGCCGCTACCACACCTCACAGACGCCCATATATATGCCCCGTTCGCCCTATGCCATTGAATTAATTGCCCATTCAAAGTTCTACCAGTCCTGAGCTCTACTAATACGCACAGCGCACACCATCCTGATGCGCCACACCCAGAGCGCAAGGCTAGCCAGGCATAGGGTGACCAACTGGCATTGGTGCAAATTCAGGACGGTGAGTGTAAAAATTCAGGACAAAGGGTCAAAATTCAGGACACAAATTCAGGACAGGAGGTCAAAATTCAGGACAAAACTTCAGGACAATAGGTACGTTTTACAGACACATCAGAGGTCGCTCAATAGTATATAAGTAAGGCCAGCCATTTCCAAACATATTCAACCATTTGCAAACCTATCCATCATGTATCCTTCCATCTATCATTTCACTCATCCATCCCTTCATCCATCCTTTCAATCATCCTCCATTATCCATCCATCCATCCTTTCACCCTATCCATCTGTACACTTATCCATCCAATCTTCATCCCATCCATCCATTCACTCATCCATTCAGCCATTTACCCTTTCACTAATCCAGCCATCCTTTCACTTACTAATCCTTCCACTCATCCACTATTTTAGTCATCCATCCATCTTCCCTTTCTCTCTACATCGACCCTTTCACTTAGCCATCCTTCCTTCCATCCATCCATCCACCCACCCATCCATCCATCCATCTACTCATCCACTCATGAATCCATCCATTGACCCTATCACTCATCCATCTATCATTTCACTCATTCAAACATCTATTCATCCTTTTGTCCATCTACCCTCCCTTTCACTCACTCATCCATCCTTACATCCACCCTTTCACCCATACGTCCATTCATTCACCCTTGCACTTATCAATCCATCAATCCATCCATCATTTCACTCATCCACCTACCCACCCATCATCCACCCAACCATCCACCCACCCACCATCCACCCACTCATCCATCCTTTCACCCACCCACCATCCAATCCACTGATCCATCTTTTCACCCACCCACTATCCACCCACCCACTCATCCATCCATCCTTTCACCCACCCACTCATCTCCATCCATCCTTTCACCCACCCACTCATCATCCATCCATCCTTTCACCCACCGACTCTCCATCCATCCATCCTTTCACCCACCCATCATCCATCCATCCATCCTTCTCCTCATCCATCCATCCATCCCCTCCATCCATCTATCCATCCATCCATCCTTCCCCTCACCACCCATCCTTCCCCTCCATCCATCCATCCATCCTTGCCCTCATCCATCCATCCTTCCCCTCCATCCATCCATCCTTCCCCTCCATCCATCCATCCATCCTTCTCCTCATCCATCATCCTTCCCCTCATCCATCATCCAGCTACCCTACCACCCATACATCCAGCTATTTGCATTTTCTCTCCATCCTTCCCCTCACTCATCAATCCATCCATCCTCTCTCATTATCCATTTATTCAATCTTTCATTCATCCATTCACCCTTTCACTAATTCATCCAGCCATGCACCCATCCCTTCATTTACTTACTCGCCGACCTTTCCATATTAATTTTGAGCTGAGCCCTTTTGAGAAGAGGCCCATCAAGAACTTCACCCTCGCTGCAGGGGCCGTTCCAGGACTGGGACAAGAGCCACCACAGGTGGGGGTGGACTGGAGCCACAACATGGGGGGACAGGAGCCATCCCAGGCGTGGGGTGGACTGGAGCCACCACATGGGGGGACAGGTGCAATCACTGAGGGGAGGGCAGGAGCCATCACAGGAGAGGGAACACAGGGGTGGGCATGCAGTATTCTAGTATCATCTTGGGCTCCTCTCCTGCACAAGACAACGAGAAGACAGGCTCTCTGTCCAAAATACCATCCCCCACTGTGATGTACAGTACTTACAGGAGATACTCTAAGAGAACTGATTGAACTGATTGTCCTCCATACTTTATTAATCAGTGTGGGTGCGATTGTGCCATTTCTTTATTTTCTTACATTATAGACTGCATGTTTGAAGAACCGAGGTTTGCTTACAATTTAGTGACAGTATGTGCTGCCTCGGTGTAATCAGGGGTGTAATCTGGCCGAGTCTCGGATGTTTGGGGCCCTGGGTAGAAATGGAAGGTGTGAGCCCCCCTCTAAATAGCAGAGACATGACACATTCAGGGCTGTTTGCATGTGAATAGATGTTGCTGCTCCTGAAGCTGCAGCCCCTCCCTCTCAGTCACCTTTGAAGCACCTCTTAACAGGTCATCAAGGGCTGGAGGTGTGAGGGTTGCCAATGCCATCCCACTGTGCCTCTCCATTGCTGCTGAGTATCTGAGGAGCTTTGGTACAGCATCGGAGTGAAGAAGGGAGGTGGGTGCAAGCTGTGCCGGGTTTAGGGTGAGGCAACCGGTGCCCTGTTAAAATGAGGGACAAATGGCGTCCGTTAGAGATTCCTTCACGGACAACGGACAGACGGCCGAAATTACGGACTGTCCATGAAATTTACGGACGGTTGGTCACCCTAGCCAGGCAGGACAGGGCAGGGGCCGGGGCCGGGCAATTTCAATCAGGATTAGAAGGCCCCGCAGGTCAGTGTCACAGGGACAAACTTACTTAAGTTCGGACAGTCTGTCTGAGCGGTCGGCGGCGGACCTGGCTGGCTTTCTCTTGTTCTAATCTCTTCTCTTCTTGTCTTGACGATGGGCGGCTTGGGTTTGGCCTGGTTCGGTGGGCGGGCTATGCGCGCCCCTGGCCCCTGATGCCACACCTTGTGTTCGCGCCGCCGGCGATTGCGCATGTGCTGTGCTGAGTGCCGACAAATGTAATGAGGGCATCATTGGTCACTACTCACGACACCAGCCAGCCAGACTTGCCCCAGCCCTCCCCCAACCCCCCCCCCCCCCCATCCCCCACCCCACGTGCATAAGTGGCGGAATTGAAAGTGAAAGAAAGTCAGGACTGGACAGGACCGACTGGGAGTAAACAAGTGTGTGTGCACATCCGCAGTCTGTCCCGCCGCCTGATTCATCAATCGATTCAGCATTCATAATATTTGCATCAGACTCAGAGTGACTGTGCCCGGGGTGCCGTGCCACTGACTGGCCCGCCCTGCCTGCATCAGACAGAGGAGGCTGACAGAGTGCCTCACTCACACGGGCCCCGGCCGAACCCCCACCAATTCAGACTTGACTTGACTCTCGGGGCACGGGGGCGGGGCCCGCCCAGCACCATTTCGAAGTCTGACTCGGCCCGCCCGCGGCGCGCACAATAACATTTAATTCGACTTCATGTGCTCACAGTCACTCACTGACTCCCAGGGCCCCGGCGGCCGGGCCGGGACCCCGGCCCGGCCGCACCATTTAAAAAACTAAAGACGGAGACTCACAGGGGCCCCGGCCGGGGCCCCCGCCACGCGCCGCCACCATTCAAACCAATTCAAACTCGCAAGGGCCCGGCCTGGGGCCCACGCTGCGCACTATTTTTTCACAGCCTACTGTGTGTGCAAGCAGCATGTATTATACGTGAGCGGCCCCTGCGGGGCCCCCCGGAGCCAGTGGCCCTCGCGGGGCCCCCCGCAATGCGGTGGCTGCGGGGCCTTGTGTTACGCCCCTGTGCAGTTAAAGATGCGTTTGTGACCGCTCTTCAGTAAACAGGCACAGCGCTGCTCCTCTATGGCCATATGTCTGTGTTGGTGCTCTTCCTTAAGGGATAAATATGTTCTCTTAAACAGTCTTTTCCTTTTACTGGATCGGTATATCGTCTTAGCTTCGTGACAAAATTATTTGGTGCCTCTTCTGGCTGTTGTCACCACATGGACCAGTACTCATAATCTACTTGATACTTGAATGAGTTGTGATACCTAAGCTTTTTGGGCATCATTGTACAGAGGCTCTTTTATCCTTTCCTTCTATGGGAAGGTTGAAGAAGCAGAGTCCTTCCTTGGCTCGTTCAGTCATTGATCAAACATTCTACTATTGTTCAAAATTTTTCAAAATGGAAGACTCCTTAGTTTCATTGTCCGAGGGCTCTTCCTCTTCGGTACCTGTACATATTGCTTCAGGGAAGGCCTCCACCAAGAGCTTGAAAAAAGATCCACCGTCTCCCCCCAAATCGTCCTCCTGTCTCCTTGGATTTATTGCTGGAGGAGATATGCTCATTACATCCATACATGGAAACCATCCATCCATCCATACATGGAAACCAATGCTAAACTGGAATTCTTTACTGAGAACTTGCCAAGGATGGATGAAAGAATAACCGCAGTAGAACAAAATGTATCATCGCTTGGGCTCAAAGAAGTTAAGGTCGATGCTCTTCGGTCTCAAGTCTCCTCACTTCAGAAGCAGGTAGAGGACCTCGAAAACAGAAATAGACTAAATAATCTCAGAATTTATGGGCTACCTGAAGGCCCAGAAGGCACTGAGCATCTCCCGTTCTTCAAATCAGCCACAGGGAACTTCTCTTAATATTTAGAGAACTCATAGACTGGAGCATCAACATACTAATACCTCTATTCTACGATGACCTAGAGGTGTTATTTTATATTTTTGGGAATACACCGACTTGCAGTTAAAACAACTAAACACATCTTATGGTTGGGCAATAATTTATATTTTTCTCAGGACTCTGCTAAAAGCACAGCAGATATATGCAAAGAATTTCTCAATTTGAGGGTAGATCTTCGATGTTAGGTGGCTGTTACGGTCTTTTCCACCCCAGCCTATTTAAAGTCACTTACAAGAACAAACCTACGAATATGAAGATCTGATCCAGTTGAAAAGCTTCATTAACGCTTGCAATACGCTTGCAAAATAGAAGACATGGAGTTTTCTGGAGCATCTATAGCTCAGACCAGTTAGAGTCACAAGAACTTCCAAGCAGTTGTTTCTGAATTGATAGATATGTTTTAACTTTTGGTGTGACGTTGACTATTACAGCACTGTTCTATTAGGTTATTTTTTGAGCATAATTTTGTTGTTCTTCATGATTAACTGCCTCTTTCTTCCCTTACTGGAACATCTATGTTTGTGGCTGTTATTCCTTTTCTTTGTCCTGGGGGCTGTGGCCCTTCCTTGCCCTCGCTTACGTTGTGCTTTGACATGCCATTTGTTTCATGTGGTTTCACCTTCCCCGTCTTTATTTGGATTTTTAGGTATGTTTTGCATCTTTGTTTTTGTTCCTCTCTTGTTGTTTGTCTCATCTCTGTCTCTTTATCGGTCCGTTTCCTTCTGTGTGTATCTCTGTTTTTTATCTTCTTCTTTGCATACCTTTTCTTATCTTTCTTCGCATCTTTTCTTCATATTCTCCGTGCATAGTTATACCACTTCGCTGTTCAATCAGGTTGATCAGTGGTTTATATTTTGTTCTTACAAGGTCTTTCTAAAGTACATTGTCTCTTTTTTAATTTTTATCTTTGAGACTCATGTGATGGAATTTCAGGTGTTTAAATTCTCCAATTAAGATACGTGTTGTATCACATTTGTCGAAGCTTGGGGTTGATATAGCGCTTTTACAAGAGTCACACTTAACTATAAATGAATCCTTAAAATTGAGAAGAGGATGTGTAGGGGAGGTCTTTTTTTACCAGGAGATGGTAGGCGGAATTGGGCAGTAACTCTAGGTCACAAATCAATTTCTGATAAATTGTTGTCTCAGATGAGAAACGTAGATGGCTATATACCAAATTCATGATTACGGATGTTCCAATTTCTTTGTTTAATATCTATGCTCCTACTGTTGTGGGTTCCTCTTTTTGGACTCATATTACTCAAAAGTGTACTAAATACATAGAAGATAACTTTATTGTAGCAGGTGACTGCAATCAAGTTGTTGACCCCTTTATAGACAGAAAGTCTTCAATCTCTTTCATACCACATGAGGCTCATAAAACATTTATTCAGACTATCTAACAATATAAGTTAGCTGATGCTTGGAGACTTTGCAACCCCACCCTGAGAGAATATACTTACTCCTCTCCGATACATCAGACTGAATTTCGGATTGATTGTCTCTTTGTTTTGCATAACATCCCCGAATCCCTAAAGGTTGCAAAAATAGGCTCTATTTTAATATCTGACCATGCTCCCATTGGCATTCAATTGGACATTTTACAGAACCCAATCTCCCTAGACATTGGCGTTTTAATAACGCACTCCTCATAGATCCTATATTCACCTCGTCTTTTACCTCTTTCTTTAATGAGTAGTTCGCCTGCAATCGGACTGCTTACCTCTTTGTATTAGTTGGGATGCGTTTAAGGCAGCTGCTCGTGATTTTATTATCAGCTTCATTGAAAAAAAAAACAGGGATTCATGCAAGCATGCCTCAGAACTCTTATGTTATGTTATGTTATGTTATATGTGTTTGTATAGCGCTCGGCTGCCCCAGTGAAGGGGCGTCCCGGCGCTTTCTGTATGAGACATTGGACGGGGGATGGGGTCAGAGGGAGATAGGAAGGGAGAATACTGTTTAACAGAAGAGGTGTGTTCTGATTGCTTTTCTAAAAGATAGCAGATCCTGCATCCCTCAAATCTGGTCTGGGAGCCCATTCCAGAGTTTAGCAAAGATCTTAGCAAAGATAAAGAGGTTGGAGCATTCCTATTGTTCTTCTATATCGAAGGATTGTCTGTCTGAGCTTGTTGAAGCTAAATTCCAATTTAACAATGGATAATGCCTCCCTTTATTTACTTAAGTCTTGTGCTAAATTTTATGGATGTCAATATAAAGCAGGTACATTGTTGGCAAGCTACCTTAAGGTCATCAGAATAAACTCAACATTGAGTCAATTTTGGATGCAAATCAAACATTAAGGTTAAAAGATTCTGATATTTTAGATGAATTCCTATGATTTTACAAATCGATATACACATTTGAAGTTTCTCCATCAGATGAGCACATTTCTCAATATCTTTTCACTATTCAAAAATTCCCTGAAACTCAAATTGACCTTACACCATTAGATGCTGATATATCACAAACAGAACTTTTAAACTCTCTCACATTTACTTCTCCCCAAACTACGTACTTTTCTCTTCACTTCTCTTTTTTACACTCGGCTAATCCTTTTGGTTCCTTTCTAGAAGCCTTAATTTGTCCTATTCCAAAAGAACGGAAAGATCCACTGTTTTCTAAAAATTATAGACGTATCATTTTAGTCAACATTGACTACAAGATTTGCTCTAAAGCCTTAGCCCTACCAATGGAGGAATATCTCCTCAAATTATTGGGTAAGGAACAACTGAGTTTTGTTAAAGGACGTCTTATCTCTGATAATACTCTATTGTTTTATGATATTTTGTCAAAATTATCACACCTTTCTGAACCTATGGCAGCAATTGCCCTAGATGTGGAAAAAGAATTTGACCAGGTGTATTGGCCTTTCCTTTTTCAAACACTTGAAATGGTGTGGTTTTCGTCCAAAAATAATTTCCTTGATTTCTATTCTGTATTTGCAGCCCGTGCAGCGGTATTTGTTAATAGGACTTACCGCTTATTACTTCAGATTGGGCAGAGGTGTATGTCAGGGTTGTCCTCTCTCCCCATTCTTATTTAACTTAACCTTAGAACCATTTCATCTAGAATACATCAAAATAAAAACATGCACAGCTTTAATTTTAACTATGTGCAAATTAATTTAGCAGCTTATGCTGATGATGTGTAACAGCCTCAGACCTCTTTTCCCATTTTCCTACAAGAAGTAACCTCTTATGCTTCAGTCTCGAGTTATAAATTAAATAATGATAAATGTGAGATCTTACTTTTAACCACATGTACTTTTAAAGCAGATTTTTCAATATCGAACTTAACATGGAGTCCTCACCATATAAAATATTTAGGTCTCTATTCTACCTCATCAGTTCAAACATCGTTTTCTATCTGTATGGGCAAATGTATACAGAAAATTTTGACTTTACCAATAAATGGCCTCCTTTATATTTAGTTTGGTGGGGCCACTTAGATGCCATTAAAATGATGTTAGTTCCTCTTATACTTCATACTAGTTCTAACATTCCAATACCTATTCGTTAACGATTTGTATAATAATTAATTCTATATTATCTTTGTTTCTATGGAATAATAAGAAGCCTCGCATGCTGTTGTCAAGGTTAATACATCCCAAAGTGGAGGGCTGAGTGAATTTTCTGGACTTTCCTAACTATCATAACGTGTTTTTGCTTCGCCAATCCTCTTTATGGATCTCGGACTTGTTTACGGAGGGATGTACCATGTTACAACGCATACTATTACAACTACCTACCGTTACAACGCGACCATTACAACGCATACCATTACAACGCATAGCGCTTTGAGGTGCTGGATAGTGGTAAGTATAATTTACTATTCTAACTCCAGTCCCCGTGGACCGTAGGGAAGGTGTTGGATAGTAAATTATACTTATTCCTTATCCTAGAGCGCCCCCCAGCGCAATGCGTTGTAATGGTATGCGTTGTAAAAGTCGCGTTGTAATGGTAGTGCGGAGTAAAAGATGCGTTGTAATGGGTGTATACCTTTACGGAGTGTTCACTTTGGGTTGAGTTAGAAATTTCTTTTCTCTCTCCTTTTTCTTTTAAAGTATGTATAGGAACATTTTTTTAATGTTGTGGTTTTATCTACTTTTTTCATTTGATTAACAAATTGTATCAATAAAATTATATTAGAATTTGCAAATTTTAGTTTTTCTCCTGTAATATTTTGAAATTATTTTTGGGCATGTATCATCTTGGGATACTCTGATCTCTGACACTAGTGTGAATGAAGTGTGTTTGGAACTAAGGTTATCATTAGCAATATCTCTCCAAGGGTCTTTTTCTTTTGCTGATCACCTTAAATATTTCGTCATCAATCAGTGATGCTGTACAAGTTTATATGTGCAGTAGATTAACCTAAATAGTAATATAAACTCTTCATTATGGGGTTTTTACCCTGTTAGGTCGGTCTCCAGCCCCTTCATTTTATAATACTTAAAGCATTGAGGTGCTATAAGTAGCTTGCATTATATCCTGCAATAATACTGAAATTTAGCACAGAAGGTACATTTTTCACAAGTTACGGATGGTACTAGAACAATAGTACTCAAGTGCCATTTCACTTGGGGGAACCCATGATTGCACAAGCCAGTTAGCAATGAAATTCCATGCATTAATTACTGTTAAAAGGCATTACCACATAAGTGTGGGTTGTTCCACTACACATTCCTCAGTTGTGCTCATCCTAAATTCAGTTTCCAGGGGCAGAGTTAGAGTGGTCTCACTAATATACGGAATGTAAGGTTTTCAAGAGCCATTTTTTTACCTGAGTAATATCTGGGCATTTCCAAAAACGTTAGATGTCCACACTATAAGAGGACAAGTTAATGATGTTAGCTCTATAAACTTTCAGGAGAATTGAAAGATACCACTTCTCAAATGAGATCATTGTAGTCTGCTGTTTATCTGTCTGAGACCCAGGTCAGTGCTTAAGAATGGGTGCATCTGTAAGCAGATTAAAGTGCCTGACATTGTCAAGAAGTGCATCAGATATAACAAAGCAGGCTCGGAGAGCAGTATGCGTTTCCTCGCTCATCACTTTGGTCTTAAATAAATGAATCAGACATTATTTCAATTTACAATTTAGAAAGAACAAGTGGTTCTCCGTTCTAGACAGGAACACCCATCATCAACAAAGTAGTAATTTTGGAATGCCCCTGCCACTCACTCTAGATCTATCTCTACACACTGTTAACATGTTAAGGGTGCCAATTGAAATTTATTTTCCCCAGCCAAGTTTATTTGTATCTGATACCTCAGACTCTGCCATGAAAAGCAGATTTATGAGTACTGCAGCAAACAGAATTTGAAAATCTTGCTCTCAGAACTAAAGCCTTTAATTAGTTCTTTGCTCTTTCAACCGTCTGGCCATTTGCAAATCATGATTTCTTTGCTTGTCGCACCACCGATGCACAGACATTAGAAATGTAGATATTGCATGGTGTGCAGGTATTTCTAAAGATAAACCATGGAATATTGAGATTTGGACATTTTGCTATAAAAATATCCTATCCAGAATATCGACCACAAAACTATTGCCAGGGTAAGAAAAATTCAAGTATAGATTTACTATACATTGCTCTACAAAGATGTCTATTGATATACATGTGTTCAGGGGATGTGGCTGTGGAGAAAAGAACATTACATTTATGCTGTCTGATAAATACTTACTTTCGAAATATTCTGGTAGTCAATATTCCTATTACATTATTGTTGTGTGCTCAATGTTATGATGTATAACCCTAGCTTGTCTCCCACCATGCTGCTCTGCAATTTTCCTTTCTTTTTCTTCACTTGCTATTTTTTTCTCACAGGAAGCAGTTTTCAGTGACCAAAGGCAGATTTCCATTCCTCAGAGTCCTTCTGTCCAATGACGGCATGAGAGGAGTTCAACCCCTAGGGGAACCGACATTATTCAAATTATTTAGAAGTCAATACCAGAAACGATCCTCTATTATAGCATATGTTGTCTCAAAAAAATACAACTGATCCAACCGAACATATGCCAGTTCTATTGCAATAATCTTGATGAACATTTAGAAATGCAGAGCTTATAAAGACTTCAACTATCCTTCCAACTGTGATTAGGGAGAACACTAACGAGACAGTTGTTGCATTCAGCATTACCAACACTCCAGCTGTAAAAAAGAAACTGTTATAATTTCAGCCTCATTAGTTATGTGCGTCAAAGGATACAATAAAGAGTGATGCCAAATGCAAAGAAGAGCAAGCCTTTTTCAATCTCCTCTACTCATTGGTGGCTTTCAAAATTATGAACAGGTGCATCATCAAGACATAGTTCATGAGGCTGTGGCTCGGTTATTAAAAATAACAAAACCCACTATGTTACGGCTACTACTCAATAAGTGGAAAACCAAAGTCTCAACACAAAAAGCAGGTCTCTGAGTTGGAACTGTAGGACATTCAGGATGATGATGTGAAATGTTACCGGAGAATGGTATCAAAACTAACGTATTGATTCACATATTCACCTATACATTCCTCTGAGTGAGTAGTTACGCACACACTCTAGCGTTATGTCTGTAACCAACATATCTCTCTTGCCTTAACTGCTCATGTTCTATCAGTGAAGAAAGCTTATACTAGTCTTCTCGATCAGGGAATGGAAGATTACCCTGGCCAGTGCCGGTCCTAGGCCTTCTGAGGCCCCGGGCGAAAGGGAAGATGTGAGGCCCCTCCAAGTGACATCACAGAAAGTGACTTCGCAGGACTTTTGATCTTAGTTATTTGGCATCAGTGAAGCAAACTAATGTGGATATCAGTAACATGGACAAAAGTAGAGGGAATGGAAAACAAGTAAGAAAATATCCATGAGTGTAACACTTGCTGTCTCCTTAAATGATTAGTTGGACATGCCCCCAAATTCCAAAGGAACCAGAGGGTCAAGAAAACAGCAGTATACATTTCATGCCCAAAATAATAAAAACCATAAAACCGGAAGCCCTATTCATAATGTACCACATCTTACTGTAGAAAAACACACCTCACACTATACAAATTGTATTTGTACCTTTCACTGTAGTTATCAGAATTAAAATACACATCATACCCTGTCAAATAACCATCCATTGCAATATACTTCCTTTGGTGGAAACATCAGAAAGTGGTTACGAGAAAATAAAAGGGGTTCGGATCACACTTCTGTCACATAAAAGGCTTTTTTGAGAGATTTTAAAAATGTAGTGCCTGGCGAAAGGAAACAGAAGGGGGAAACTTCACTGATCTTTACAATACCTAAATGTACTTTATTTCTGGTGCTCCTCCCTAGTACAGAAACAGTGGAATGTTCAGTTCTGCTGGGATTTGCATGAATGTGTACCATTTGTACGATTTTGATTTAGGAACTAGCTAACATCATCAAAGGAGGAAACCTGTGATGGGAAAGAAGCATTTACTTGTTGTGGGTAAAATATGAAAGATCATTTCTCTTGAAAGTTATGTTTGGAACTATCATTCACATACTTCCCCCTCTATGGGCCCTCAAACTATGGGGCATGCATATCTGGAGAGGTTTCAATTTATCTCAAGGGGGCGTCAGGCTCAGGCCAAAAGGAGCATTTACCATGCCCAAGGTAAACAAAGACAAACATCATGCTGAAAAGAGTGCTGTGTTTTTAGTGAAAGAACACATAGGGGTAGGAAGCTACTCCTTGATGTGCTAACAGAGGGGCAGGAAGCTACTCTAATGGGCTAACAGAGGGGCAGGAAGCTACTCTAATGGGCTATCGTGGGGAGTGTAAGGGGTGGGGCGGGGGTGGGAATGCAAATAACCCTGAAGTACTCTGAAACTTGTAAGACTTGTAAGGAGACTGGACTGACAACAGTGTCATGCATTTGACTGTATTTTTGTTAGAGAGTAGCTAAACAGAGCTGCAAAGTTTAAATTGCTGACTATGTTCAGAACAGCTGATACAGAATTACTGTGAGAAAATATGTTTGCCATTCTAGGGAGCTAATGAAATTGTTTGCATTGAAAAGCTTGCATACCTTGTCAAACCATTGCCACTCAGACGACGTCACAACGCTTTTTATAACTCATTTTGTGATCCTCTTCCCTGATTAGTCACACGTTAGGAACTTTTATAATGGTAGCAGTCAAAATAAGGAAGGCACTGAATAATTAATGTCATATTATATTATATATTTATCAGTATGGAGGGAGATACTGCTTTGTGGTATTGCTCTGGCTATTTGTTTCCTTGTATTTTAATGTTACAAGGAACATCACTGCGAAATGCTCTCTGCTGATGAGTTTAGATTGCTTTTTACTCCACTCATGTGCTTATTGCACTAGTTGTATGGTACTTTGTCAGAATAGAACTAAACTTTTCTGAATTAATACATGAATGATTGAGGCTCAAGAGCATCCCTCAGTACCCTGAACAGACATGAATGAAGGAAGGACCCCCACCCCTCTCCTCGCCCATTCTCATGAGCGGTCAGTCCTCCTGCTCCAATCAACCATTGGATGTGCTGGATGCTGCAGCCTTGAAGGTTCTGCATATCTATCATGTTAGAAACAGACAGAGTGAACCAGGTTTCTGACATAGAGACATCCCTAATAGTGCTGAAAGTAATGAGCTTAGGTAAGCCTTTGCATGCACATGGAGTGCCTCATGCAGAACCCGAGTTGCAGCGTGCGTGTGATCAGTGTGTTATGGGTGGTTGGGACGGGAATGTTGAAAGGTGGCTCATTACAGGAGGGCGAAGGTGCTGCTGGGCTGTCCTAAGGGTGGGCTGGTTCATGGCTTATTTTGAAGGAGGTTCGAGGTTAGATGGCTGTGATGTGTTATGGAGAAGCAGAGACAATGTACATGATTTTAATTCTCCTTATTTCAATAAATTTTAAGTAGCACGATTGTCATAAATCCACAGCCCGTCAGAGCTGCTCGATTTACACATTGTCTTTTCAATTTTACTTAGGTGTATATAATAATATAATATAATACGATGGATTGAATGAATGAACTGAAGCAGGTCTCTTACCTTAACCACACGGACTCAACGAGGAGAAGGATGGGGCCCCGCGACGACGTCGTCTGACTCCTGCCTGCAGCCCTGCCTGGCCCTTGCCCACGCGGCCCGCCGCCCGATCCGAGTTAGTCAGCCAGTGTGCCAGGTCACGTATGGCGTGTCGTGTGCGCATGCTGAGTGCGTCACACTAGGCGGGGGCTGGCCATAAAATCATGTCCAGGGCCGTCATTGGTAGCGCTTTCGCCCGCTACCAGATTGACGGCCCTGGGACCCACCACTGTCACCCATGAGGAAGATTCAAGCAACGCCGGCGTCACGTCACCACCAGGGCACGTACCACCACCACCAACCACCAAGCTAGGTGGTGGGGGGTGCGTGCAGCAGGTGCAGGCATCTTCTTTGCATGCGTGCCCTGGCTGTTGTTCCCAGTTCCCCTGTATATTGTGCAGCCTGCCGGGCCCGGCCTCTGCGCGAGTGCTGTGCTGCTCACTTCCCCATCATATTTTATTTATTCCCGCAACTGCGGGGCCGGCGGCGGGGCCCCCCCTGGCTAGGAGTAGGACCGGCCCTGAGTACATGAGGAAGATTCAAGCGACGCCGGCCTCACGTCACCACCAGGGCACGCACCACCACCACCAACCAAGCTAGGTGGTGGGGGGTGCGTGCAGGTGCAGGCGTCTTCTTCGCATGCGTGCGCTGTTGTTCCCAGGCAGTTCCATGTATATTGTGCAGCCTGCGGCCCGGGCCCGGCCCCTGCGCGCAAGTGCTGTGCTCACTTCCCCATCATCATTTATTTTATTTAATCCCGCAACTGCAGGGCCGGCGGCGGGGCCCCCCTGAGCGCGAGGCCCTGGGCAGCTGCCCATACCGCCCATGGCTAGGACCGGCCTGTCCCTGGCTGCCTTCTCCGAGAGAGGGAAACTAGCTTTTCTCCTGCCATACTTTACCAGTTCTGTGAGAATGGAAAACTACACTTGCTGCCTGATTTGTACTTATACTGTGATGGGGAAATGTGCACTGCTGCTGCCCTACTTGTACCTGTTCTCAGAATGAGGGATGCTTGCACTGGTTCTGCCCAAGGCGTTCCCCTTCCATGAAGAAGAGATGTTCCCACTTCTATTGCTTCATTTTATAAATACAAGTATATATTGCATGTGCTTGCATAACGCACCCTTTGAATCAGGGACTGTTACAAAATATTCGATGTGAAATACGTAGAGTTGTGAGGAAGGCATCTGACCCCGTATGGGCATTATTTGACCACTGAAACATGTTAATGGAAAAGGTCTGGTTCATACCCATACCTATTTAATCTTGAGGGAGAGAGACAGCAGTAAGCACGGTTTTAACTTACCCACACACAATATTCATATAGGTCAGAAAAAACAAGAACATAATTGTTGATATATGTGACATATCTTCACCCAAACTAAGGGCCTGATTATGATAGTGGTTGGACCGCACACCGACAGGCCATGAGTGACGGTCCAACCTCTGACAGTCCTTGGGTCTGACCGCTGGTTTAAAATTATGGTGGTAAGACCAACAGGGGTTGGAGGGAAGACCACCACCTCCGCCAGGATCTGAGATACCGACGGGTAGGCGGTCGGAGTCATATCTCTTGACAGCGGTGTCGAGGCAGGCACCACCATCGGAATTCAGAGATCCCTTCCTGACAGCCTTTTCATGGTGAGAACACTGCCATGAAAAGCTTGTTGTAAAGTGATATAGGGGGCCCTAAACAGCGGCCCTTGTCATTGTAGGCCTTGGGGGCATATGCAGTGCCCCCACTCACCTTCATGCACCAGAGCTGGACATGCATACAAGCTGCCATGATACGTGGCCATCCTTAATGCCTGAAAAAGTTGCTTCGGCACGTGGTGGACCCTCTTACACACACACCGTGGCAGAAGGTGAGCAGAGAGGCTTCTTTCTGTAGCAGCGGGCAGTCACCTCTGGGCAGTGGGAGTGGATAATGTGCAGCAGCCTGGGTGCACAAGAGCGCACAGACACCTCCGAGTAGTGGGAGTGGATGGAGTGCAGCAGCCTGATGGCGCCTTGGCGAAAAAGAGAATTACGCGCGTGCAGTTGTATGTACTCTGCAATTACTAATTCTATGCTATCTTTCATATCACTAAACTTGAGAGTTCCACAAGTTCCCAGCACGTGGTTGGAGACACACCAGTGGCACAAAGGTGAGCTGCGAAGATTTTCTCCAGTGTCAACACTCCCTCTCCATCTCTTCCTTTCTCTCTCTCTCACATTTTTTCTCTTTCTCTGTCTTTTCCTCTCTCTCTCATTCTTTCCCTCTTCCTCTTCCTGTACCGCTCTCTCATCTTTCTATCACTCTTCCTCCCTCACTCTTGATCTCTCTCTATTCCTCTCTCTCTCACTGTTTCTCTCTCTCTCTACCTTGTATCTTACTCTTTCTCTCTTACTCTTTGTTTCTTTGTCTTCCTCTCTTACTTTTTTGTCTTTCTCCCTCTCTCTCCCTCTTTCTCTCTTCCTCTCTCACTCTTTCACTCTCTCTCTCTTCCCCTCTCTCACACTGTTTCTCTCTCTCTGCCTTGTATCTCACTCTTTCTCTCTCTTCCTCTGTCTTCCTCTCTCTCTCTCTCATTCTTTCACCCTCTCTCTCACTATTTCTTTCTCTTTCTCCTTTGCTAAACGCATGGCGCACCATCTTTTCTTTCGTTTTGTCTTGCAGGCTGTAATTCACAAATGCTCCAGCGATGACGCACCATGGCTGTACATAGTTTTATTTGTTGTTGTTTTGTGTTAATAAAATGTTTTATATGTAAATCCATACATGACTAAGATTCTTATTTGCCCAACCTCACAAGCATCTTCTTATTAATGGTTCGCAGAGGGACACTTGCGGGCTGTTATGGCTGGATTTTCTGATTAGATGGGATCAGCCCCTAGGGGCCCCTCCAACCCAGCCAGAACGTAATCACATCCCTCCTCAGGACCAACTATCCAGGCACCTGGGTACCTACCTGAGGATGGGGAACTCGCAATATACAAGCTCATATTATTAAAAACACCACTAAATCTATAGGGATACTAAGAATAACTTATAGTCTCGCGGCCACTCAGACCCAGACTAATCTACCCTGGGGCAGATATGACACACAATCCGGTGCGTCTACACACGTGGGTCTGCAGCCCCAGTGCTCTCCCTTATTTCCAAACGGTTCGCAATCCTGCAAACCTCCACGCCAGTCTCCCACCTGACGTTCTCACTTATTCAAGCCACAATCTTGTGGGTATACACACTGGTCTCCTACCCAGTGTTCTCACTAACGCCGCATATCAACGACGACCACATTCCTATGAACACCTATATATATATATATTGGGAAGTCTCTTCACTAAGGGTCTGCTACTACAATAATAGGAGTTAGCCAATTACTTAGTGTCAACAATTCCCTAGCTCAAGGGCTCCCTGTTCTCCCTATTCATTCAGACTTACCGGATCAGGGGCAACATCTGTTCTGGCTATAACATCTGACTAGGAGGAAAAAGGTTACCTATGCTTTGGAACAGAAGACGCTGTTTACAGGATTATGGGAGGGTGTGGTCCCTTAGTTGCAGGTCTCCTCTCTCCCTCACTATTACTTACCTGATCAGGGGTAGCATCTGTTCAAACAGTAATACTACTAGGAAAGGGGATTACCCTCACTGTATGGGATACACACTATGTGATTGAGTTATTTCTTGATTTAAGCGCTCCTACTCCCTTCTGATCCATCAGTGGCTCAACAGCAACTGGCTAGAAGCCAGGATAGCTTTATCATAAAAAAACTCATGCACATGAATTCACTAATTAATGGGGTCATTTATTGTATCAATAATAAAGCATACATATACAAAACTATGGGGTCTCTATAACTAGCAGTAACTTTAACACACCGCTGAAAGAGAAGGATTAAACATAACAGGAACACTCCGCTGAAAGGGAAAAGATTAGACATACAATAGAAGTGTAAGTGTAACTAATTCAGACTACCTCACCTATTAGAAGGAAGATTTCTCTCTCTGCCTCTGGTGGGATTAGGGCTCTCTCTGCCTCTGGTGGGATTAGGGCTCTCTCTGTCTCTCCCTCCTTCACCACATCACCACGCCTCTGGTTCAGTTGCTCCAGCTGACAGCCTTCTTTGATGCTCTCTGCACTGCTTTCTCTCTCCTCATCTTCAGCAATCGTCTGCCTTCTTTCTCCATTTAAGAACTGCACTCTATTCTGCAGCTCCAGCAGACATCCTCTCTCTCTCTCCAAGCTGTTCTGAGCTCCAAGCTGTTCTGAGCTCCAGGCTGAACTGCACACCACGCTGAACTGAACTCCAAACTGAACTGACCACTCCTCCTCTCCTGTAGCTCACTAATATGGATTCTTCTCCCCTCATGGAAATTTCCAACAGAGGGCTGTCTCCTACCGAATTCCTGTGCCAGCTCCCAGGCTTCCACGCAACCGCAGTGGCCATCTGCTTGTTACGTCTGGGCCCAAGAGAAAAACAAATTTCTCGGATAAGAAGCAGTCCTAACTGGATTTTCCTCTAGCACACAACAGCCTTAACTATAAACATTGCCTTTACCCTGAAAAGCCTCTCAGCTTCATCAAGATGGAGTCCCTCTAGCTCTAGGCCTGTAGGCCTGAAAGGGATGAAATGCCCCTTAGCTCTGTCAGAATACCTACATACACCATACCAATGTGTCAAGCATGTCAAAGCCAATAGGCAATAGACAGGTTAGAGTCAAGAATAAAGGATCTAACATCATATTAAGCAGCTATCCTCTTCTAGGTCTGGAAAAAGGGCTTAAAAGGGCCAACACAGGCTAAGAATACCTATACTAGATGTGAGCAAGACTAATGATCTATATCACTGCTAAATAGAGCCAAAAACTCTGCCATAACAGCGGGCCCAAGAAGGTTGTTGGGGGTATGCTGGTGAAGTGGGAAGAGGGAGCGTTACATGCTAATGTGTTGAGACCCAGCGCAAAAGGGGCATCACTCACCAACAGGGCTCCGATATGTTGTCAGAAATACCTCGGACAGATGCCAGCTGACAGACTGAATCACAAAATGGCTTTTCAATGCTCATATAGTGTGACTTATGAACAGTCCACACCCAGGCTCGCAGAGGGACAACTGCGGCCCATGGGCTCGACTCACAGAGGCAGAACTACGTGCCGTCCGCTCCCAAATGAACAGTAGCGTACTAGCTCGCAGACGTAGAGGCACAGCAGCGTACTAGCTCGCAAAGGTAGAGAGCTGCGTGCTGACTCAGCAACTACTGAATGGATTTACACCATTTTAAAAAAAGATTGCTTTCTGATCCAAGCACTACCTTTGTGTCAAATTTGGGGTAATTCCGTTCAGTAGTTTTGGCTGTAGCCTGGCACAAAGTTTCCTATGGGAAATTGATTTTGTCACTCTTGTTTTTTTAATTTCTCAAAAACTACTGAGCAGATTTACACCATTTAAATAAATGGCCGCTTTCTGACCCAAGCTCTACCTTTCTGCCAAATTTGGGGTAATTCCGTTCAGCAGTTTGGGCTGTAGCTAGTCGCTAAATTTCCTATGGAAATTAACATGGGAAATGCATTTTGGGACCCCGTTTTTCTCAGCCTCCGCTTGACAAATCACCCCCAGAATAGGAGCTGACCTGGATAAGACTTTTTTTGGGAGAATTTCGCAAAGATTCATCAAACGACGCCAAAATTAATATGCAAATCAAAAAATGCTTTTCCTATAAAAACTAGGTTGTAACTATAACTACCTACTGGCGACCGCCAGTTGGTAATATATATATATTACCTACTGGCAAATGCCAGCAGGTACTTATAGTTACACGCCATTAGGTAATATATATATATATCACCTACTGGCAGTTGCCAGTAGGTAGTTATAGTTGGGACCTCGTGTCTATTCAAAAAGTGTTTTTTCTTTTCCGATTCTTGACGGGTGCGCAAACCCACCAAAAATAAAAAAAAAATATGTATGTTAAAAAAATGTAGATTCAGCATTGTGTTATAGGGTGGCTCTAAAAAGAGCCCTTGTTTTTATTATGAGTTTTTTGTAGCTACATGTAAGTGCGGATGCACAGCTTTAGGTTGTTGAGAAAGACTGTTCCTTGATCTGTGAAATGTCCACCATCACTACTCTAGAGGTCATCCATATCAAAACGTATGTTGTTGTTATAGAAGGAGCCCATCCTATGGTCTCTGAGGTAAGCAGAAACGGCTTTATCGACCTTCTTGCTAGCTTTCTCAATCTGTGGACAAAATTGATTTGACCACTTTCATTTCTGTCTTTGGCATATATTAGAGTATACAAAGACAGTTTGAGGCAAAAGCAACATCAATTGTGCAAAGGTGTCCTTTATTAGCATTTCCAGACCTACCCCAGTCAATGTGCCTAGGTCATTGCCACCACAGTGCACAATCATGATGTCAATGGGTTGGAGATGCAAAAAGGTTTTAACCAAAGACATCAATTGGTGCCACTTTAATCCTCTCTGTGCAATCAATTTAATATCCACTTCTTGTAATGCTAGGCCTTTGTCAATACCTCTGTGTTCAGCATACCTTTTGCACTAGAAAACATAGCAGGGTTCAACAACCCATACTGTAAGCATCTTGAAGGTATGTCTGGAAGTAATGAAAAGATGTCTGTAGCTGAGGTAGTCAGTTGGTAGAATGATAGGTATCTAAAAGGATGGAAAAGATGCTGTTTTTTAAAAAGTAGATAATTGATTAGCTGTTTCTAAACCTTGTACACTCAAAAATAGGGTGCATGTTACTCTCTTTAAAAAGCATGTTTCTTATTGGTTATTAAAAAATGTTTGAAAGGTACAGTAGATAGGATAAGATAATATTTTGCAAAAATTAACCACATCTGCTCTTTGCATTCGTAACCTTGTGTGCTGAACTTGAAAATATGGTGAACTTGTGACCTGCCTGTTCAGTTGAATGTTGCAAAAACTTACTATGGAAACTGAGATTAAGCAGAGTGGGGTAAGGGTAGAATCTTAACTGTGGTTTTAAAATATGGAATTGTAATGTATATAAAGTAATATGTTATTAAAGTAAGATTTCCCGAATCAGTATTGTGTTTAGAAGAGGTGTGTTCTTTAAAAGAAGTGCTATTATTATTAGTTATATATTTTTTAACTCCGATATGGATTTGAGGCTCCATCACGATCGTGCATGGTGGAGTCGTGCCTCTAGAAAATTGCAATGGGCACTATTAGAGGTCAGTTGGTAAGGATTAATATATCTAACCAAAAGAAATGTGTTTTACAATTTGAAATAATGTAGGAAGCAATGTGATTTGTTACTTACATTTATTTCTGTGGAAAAAGAGAGGGAAAGTTCGCCTTTACTGTTTTTACCTTGTTGAGAGTGCTACAGTACATTGATTGTGTGCCTAAGAAAATCTCTTATGAGTTTCTGATATTGCATACTCCACAAAATTATTTAGAGGGTGAGTTATATATTTGTGAGGTGTATTATTTATTAATCATATTTTCGAACTTTAAAAATTATTCGTTTTAAATATATTATTAAATGTAGAGACGTGTATTGTAGTTTGTTTAATGTACTTAATGTTTGAAATAGATTTTGTATAGTAATATGTGTATACTGGAAGATAGATTAGTGATTATGGAAGTTTGTATTAGTGTTTGGAAATGTAGAATTGAAGTATACCGCATAATGTTAGGTGTCGCTTTCAAATTGGATGTGCACTCTGTCAAGTTTTAAGGTGTGCATGGAGTTGTGATTGAGGTATGTCTCTACTTGCATATGTATTCTCATATGTCTTATACATTTGGAGATGCATGATGTATAACTAAGAGGTATTGTTGCTTTGTATGTGGCTAGGCTCAAGACTGAGTAGTAGTAGAATTGTGAAGTTGTAGCACAAAGTGTGGTTTAAAACATGTTTACATTAGGTATTAGTGAGTAGGCTACTTGTTATAAGTCTGTAGAGAGGTACAGTTGAAATATGCCATATAATGTTTGGTGTTTGCTTGAAATGGAAAGTGTGTTCTGTAAATTTTTGAGGTGTGCATAGTGTTGTGATTGAAAAAAGTCTTTACTAGGAGATATATTGTGATGTGTGTTTTGTATCTAAAGATGGAAAATGTATACAACACAAGGATGTATCTATTTGTATGTTTCTTTTATATATGCTGCTATCAAAAGGTACAGACATATGCATGCATGCTTTCAGGAATTTGGTGAGGCTTATAGTTGAGACATGTGAAGGGTTTCTGCTTTATTTTTTGCTAGGTATAATGGTAAAGCTGCAGCACAAAAGTGAGGTTTAAGACATGTTTGCAGGGAGATTAGTTATTAGGCTAATTTATGTGAGTCTGTGGAAAGCTACACTTCAAATATACTGCATAATTTTCAGTGTCTGTTTGAAATTTGAAGTGTAGTCTGTCTAGTTTTAAGATGTGGATGGTCTTGTGAGTGAGGTATGTCTCTACTTGCAAATGTTTTATGGTATGTGTTATACTTCTGAAGATGTTATATTTATAAAATACTGGTATACATCTATTGGTAAGTTTATTTTATATATGATGGCACTAGGAAAAGGTACAGACATGCATACTTTTAGAAATATGGGGAGCCTTACAACAGAGATATGTGAAGGGTTGCTGCTTTGCTCTTAGCTTTGCTCAATACCTGATTAGTAGTAGAATATTGAAGCCGCAGAAGTAGAAAAGGGATGTTTAAGATATGGTTGGTGAGGAATTAGTGATAATGTTACTTTATTAGAGTCGGTGTAAAACTTCACTTGAAATATGCCGCGTCATTTTAGGTGTGTGTTTGAAATGTTAAGTGTAGTCTTTCAAGTTTTAAAGCCTTTATGGTCTCGTGAGCGAGGTATGTCTCTACTTACACACGTATTGTTATGCTTTTGGCAATAGGTACAGATACAAGCATGCATGGTTTTAGGATTATGGTGAGCCTTATGGCAGAGATATGTGATAGATTGCTGTTTTATATTTGGAAAGTCGCAACATTCTGAGTATTCGTAGAATGGTGAAACTGCATCACAGAACTTGCAGAAGTGAGTTTTAAGATATGTTGGCAGAGGTATTAGTTATTAGGCTACCTTCTATGAATCTGGGGAAATGTATAATTTAAGTACAGCGCATAAATGTCGGTCTCTCTTTTAAAATGTAAATTGCAGTCTGTCTAGTTTTAGGTTTAAGGTCTGCATGGTCTTGTGATTGGTGTATGTCTTTACTTTCCCATGTATTCCCATTTCTGCTATGCATGTGAAGATACTAGAGGTATAAAATACAGGTATCCATCTATTTGTATATTTCTTTTCGATATGATGACGATTTAAAAAGGTAGAGACATATGCATGCATGCATTCAACAATATGGACAGACGTACAATTGAGTCATGTAATAAACTACTGTATTTGGCTAGGCCCAACAACCATGCACATAAAATCACCCAAGCACTACCCATGCAGTCTTTCAATCATCCAGGCACTACCTATGCACTGTTACAATCACCCAGGCACTACCCCTGCACTCATGCAATCACCCAGGTACTACCTATGCACCCATGCAATCACCCAAACATTACCCATGCACGCCTGCAATTGCCCAGCCACTACCCATGCACTTATACAATCACCCAGGCACTACCCCTGTACTCATGCAATCACCCAGCCAGTACCAATGCACTTATAAAATGACCCAGGCACTACCCTTACACTCCTCCAATCACTCAGGCACTACCCCTGTACTCCACCAATCACCTAGGCAGTACTCATGCACTTATAAAATCACCTAGTTACTACCTATAATCCCTCAGACATAACCCCTGCACTCATGCAATCACCCAGGCATTACCTATGCACTTCTTCAATCACCCAGGCACTATGCTTGCACTCCTCCAATCACCCTCACATTATCTATGCACTCCTCCAATCACTCAGCCACTACCCATGCACTTATAAAATCACCCAGGCACTACCAATGCACTTATGCAATCACCCATGCACTACACCTGCACTCATGCAATCACCCAGGCTGTACCTATGCACTCATGCAATAACTCAGACTCTAACCTTGCACTCCTTCAAACACTCAGGCAGTACGCATGCACTCCTCCAATCACCCACACATGTTCCTGCACTCAGGCAATCACCCAGGCATTACCCATGCACTCCTTCAATCTGCCAGTCACTACCCATGCAATTATATAATCAACTAAGTTTATGGTGTTTTGAAAGGGAGTGACCCGAAACTTAGCTATACGTGCCAGGGTGGAAATACTGGAGAGGGTGAGGAGTTTTGAATATTTAGGAGTTAAAGTAATGGAGAGCTTGAAATGGGAAGACCAGCTTAGAAAAAGCATGTTACTACTTGAGAATAGAGAAAATGCTATTAGCAGGTTGCTTAGACAAACCAGTTGTCTCGCCAGCCTTAGAAGTTTACAGTGGCAAGGCCCATTGGGCTAATTGATGTGATGCTGAGATATGGGGATGTGCTGATGTCTCCTTACTCACTGCTAAGGAAAATAGATTTGTTAGAGGGCTGGTCTCTGTCCCCAACAGTACACCGCTAACTCCCCTGTTTTATCTTTAGTGCTCAAAAGAATTGCAGATTTAGCCGCTCTCAGACCACTTGTCTATTGGATCCGACTATGGGTCACCCCTGAGCTAAGGAAATTCAGAGATTGTTTCATTGAACGGTTGTCTACTAGAGGTGCCAAGTCGCTATCCTGGGTCAAACATGTATCTAACTGGTTAAATAAGCTGGGGCTAACAAGATCATGAACTAACCTAGCAAAAATGAGTAAAATTGATCTTAACATCATGAAATCAAGCTAGTGGGTTTACATCCAAGATAGTTATTCTAATAACCAGCAATCGGGTACACTGATGAACTGGTGTGGGACAAGCAGACCACGCAATGATATCATGCTTAAGTAACAATGTAAGTTCTTTGTCAGCAGCGTCTTGTAAATGAAAAGCAATTCCTCTATGTCTTTGAGCATCAGTATGGACGTCCACATTAATATGCAGCTGTACTTTCATAGTCTTAAGCTTTCCTAAACTATGAAACACTGAAGGGAATTGACTTACTATTTCATGGTGAGAATCGATGTTGAGGTTTATGGAAATCAGTCTCATATCAGCAGCTGTGCCGAAACTGAGTAGACAGGCACTTGACACTGTACCTTGAATGACATGGCTGGGTGCTTGTACCGTTGTTTTCTTGTGTTTCATTGTCACTATAAATAAACATTAACCTTTTAAGGAGGTTGATAGACCCCTTGTATACACTTTGGTTCCTGATGGTGTATTTGCGGTAATGGAGACATTTAATTATATATCTCCTCAAGCATAATGTTTACTGAATCACTACCGTTGATGATGAAAGGTATCAAAAACCACTTATTTTCAGTGTGCTCTTCAGACAATTTTTGAATGACTTTGGTGCTTTGGCATGTCGACTTTTCTTTGACTGACATTTTTCTTCACCAGCGGTCAGTCCAAGAAGTGTATGCTTTTCTGAGGTAAACATCGGCATGACACAATCATATTCTTCACTTTCACTGTTTGACAATGATTTTGATGACAATCAACTTTGTTCAGTGTCGATTTATCTTGACTGATATCTCCCCTTGACCTGGAGGGTGCTGTCAAATGTTGCTTCTGCAACGTTCGGGTGGCCATTTTGTCTTTGCTCTGTGACACACTTGCTTTTTCCTTTGCTTTGCAAACTGTCAGAAAATGGTTCTCCTTTACACATCTGTCCAATGGCAGGACATTTACCTTCGTGTGGAAACGAAAATCCACATCTAAAACACAACTTCTTTGTGCATGTAGACATAGCTGTGTGTCCTTTAGTTTTTTGCTTTGGCTTACTTTTAACACTCCTAATTGATTCCTTTTGGGCACCACTGGCCTCCATGTCAGCAGCTTGTCTATTGGCATGCTCTTTAGCTCTGGCAACCGTGAACACTCACTCCTGACTAATATTTTCTTTCAGGATTCCTTGTCTGAATGATTCTGACAAGCATCCACTAACAACCTCAAGATGAAGAGCTTCTTCGTCATTACATTCATAGAGCATTTGATGTATGAGTGTCTCTAGAAATTCATTAATGGTTTCACCAACTTTCTGTCATTCTTGACTGAAAATATATCTTTTGTAATCTACATTGGGCATTGGATTAAACTTGGGATTCAAAGTTTCTTTAACTGATGGTATGGGACTTCTTTGTCAATACATGTAATCTTCCTCATGACTTCCTTTACACTATCACCAGCAAGATTTTTGAGGGATTTGGTCATCTTTTTGTTATCAGTTTCTTTAAGTGCATCAATGAAATCTTTAAATGTCTCTATCCAAACAATCCATCTATCACAAATATTTTGCTTTTTGGCTGTATCAAAAGATGGTGGTTGTGCCTTCAGGAACACAGTATTGTTGTAGACAAGTGTGAAACTTAACTACACCACTGGTGGATCACTGTGACTCGGGTTAGGCAACTCATGTGTGAGGCCTTGCGATATGCTGACCTCTGGATCATCTTTAATGATAGCTGGAAATGTGTCTTTATCTGCTGCCATCTAAAAATTGTCACTATTCCGAGAATCGCTCTCTTCTCTTTATTCTTTGAAGACCTGTGAAGTTATTCTGAGACCCACTCATTAGTTTTTTCTGATTACCTACTTTGGCTAGGTAAGCACAACCTTGGGTACACCTCCTTGAGTCACTTCACCAAGTGCAGCTGTGGGATGGTTCTCCTTAATGGGTTTGGGAAGCCAAATATTTTGTCTTTTCTAAATGTCAATCTGCTCTTTCGGACACCTAGTTGATCTCCTCCTTGCAGGACTTTCGTTTGCAGCGTTATTTAGCAATTTTGGATTATCAACGACTGTTCTTTGTAAACCTGGCTGTATCAGCCTTCAGCGTTAACACTCTGTATAATGTATGATTTTTTCTTGCGTGGCAGCATGGTACCTTTACATATGGTCTGAGCAGAAGGTTCTCGATAAACGAACTGTAGATTCTCTGCAATCCTTTTGTTATCTTCAACTGCTTCACACTTTGTCTCCACATGCATAAAAACATCAATTCCGTACTTCGATGGCGGCACACGTGGCACGTACGTGCAGTTTGCTTGGACCAAGGCACACTCTCTGTAGAGCACTGGTGATCTTCAGGTTACTTTGCTCCTCTGTCGTTGCCAATTGTAGTGTCTTCACCAACCTGGGTACCCACCAATGAATACACTGCGCACAGAACTTAGTGCAGCATATTAAAGATGGCTTTTAACAAATTTCAACAAAAAGAATTATGCTTTTAGCTCAAAGGTATCAAAGGTAAGTTAAAAAAAACCGTCACGCACCGTGCTTCACAGTGGCAAAGCTTTGCATAGGTTAGTCAGCAGATGTCAAACTGGAACCAATGAGGTAAAACCTTTGCCCAGACACTTATAATATAGCCTTATAGCCCACCGTAGCAGGCTATACTGGCTATTAAAAGCCCGCTCCAGCGTTAAAGGCCCGAGACGAAGGCTAGGGACTTTAACAAGGGAGCAGGACTTTAATAGCTGGTCTAGTCCAGCTACGAAGGGCTATAAGGCTATTAGAATATTCTGCCACTAGAGGGCAGAATGTTCTAACAAATTAAACAAAGGCCTCTTGGAGTTCAAGGGGTACCTTGAACAGCAATAGCTGTGAACAAATGCAACATTGGAATGTTGCTCTGCGGGCCAATGTTTGTTAAAAGGCAAACCAGTGGCATAATAATGCCACAGAAAGGGCAGCACTAGGATGAATATTTTACTTCTGCTTGTCACCCCTGCCACATTATTAACCTTCCGTTGATGCATATTTCAGTGCCCCTGATTATATGTATATTTTGCTATGGCATGATGCTGTTGGCAATAAACACGATTTCTAATGGACTGCCCATTAGTTGTTCAATAATCAAGGCTCAGAGTGGGCACCATCTTATGCACGTTTGTGAGACGATGAAAGTCTGCAAGTGCAGTTCTGTACTCAGTCAGCAGTACCGAGACATGCATGCCCTTGCAATGGCATTTGCAAGCATTTCATCTTTCCATCTGTTTGTGGGTGGGGACCCAGCATCACTGCATATTGATGGTAAGACGTCACTACCGCACCATGCTTACGTTTAGGACGATACAGGTGGGAGTAGGCACAACTGGTAAACTGGGTCATTGTGTTAGTGTTAATTGATCCTGAAGATGGTACAGGCAGTCCTGAAATAACAGCTTATTCTTCCCGAAATTGGCGAACTGGCATTCTCGATTGGGAATTTAAAAAAAAGTGGTGCTTTTAAATTTGCATCAGTAAACTTGTTCTCTTTGTGTTAGACAATGTAGTCATTTTGTGGAAACGTTGCTTGTACTGCTAGTTGGTAGGCATTGTTTTCCATTCCTGTTTTAAATATCAGATGTCAGTCAATGTATTCAGTAGCTGGCAGCTCATCTCTTTAGTATTATCTCTTTTGTTCTCTGCATAAAGTTATCAGGTCCACTGTATATTCGTAAAACAAATTTGAAACCACAGTTTTATGGTCAAGAATTTCATTACTCAGCTTTTATTTTTATATTTGTTTTCACACCATGAATTCATTTTAGGATCGTAGCGTTTATTTTTGTTAAGAATCCAGAATGCAACGAGTCTCTACTAAATACAATATACACTTGGTAACTAAAAATAGATATGCTCAAGATGTTGAGAACAGCGACTGCCAGCTGCTATGGTAGACACAGTATGAAATTCTCATTAAAAGTTGCTTTATGCTGAGAAAAAAGAAGAAGGAAAGTGTGAAAGTCTGTCTGGCTTGAGCAGTTTGCAGAAATGTAGCACATAATGTTTTTACAGAGGCTGCTCTGCCGACTTGTGATGTTTCAGAATCGCATTGACAGAGTCGAATACTAATGCTGACTACGCTCGCTGCATAGGACCCTCGCACGACAGCAGCACACTTACAAGGCGCAAACAGCCATATTAAGTAGAGCAAACTGCCATTTGCCATTGCATTGGTAACACTTAACAGGCCCTGATTCTTCCTCTCCCTCAAGCCCATAGATGGTAACAAAGTCCATCCGACCTGACCTTTCCCCTGTCTTTGCTGCAACATTACAGCCTCTACTTCTGGCCTCATGGTGGCAGAATGAGGCCCTTAGGGGCACGTGCATCGAACTTCTATTTTGCGATTACCAAATAGCGATTTTTAAGGAATTGCTATTTGGTATTCGCCAGTGGCGGCTCCTCCATACTACCATTTATGTTTCTGCTTCTCGCACTGCGAGAAAGCAGAAGTGCCTGGAGTGCCTGGTTGGGGGTGGGTGGGCGGGCGGTCCTGCTCGAGGGCAGGGGGTGGCTTTGCCCATTGTTGTGGGTACTGACCGTTTATTCGGCCCCAGGGCCGAACAAACTAGTCATGCACACTCCCCCCTCTTCTCTATGTAGCAGCAGTTCACATAGAGAAAATGGCCCGGCGGGGACGCTCTCCACTGCGCCTCACCAATCACAACGCTGCCATTGCAGCGTTGTGATTGGCTTAGGGTAGGGAGGCTGCCTGCTGGCTGCTTCAGTGCCTCTTCTTCCTGCAGGAACACGCTGGACCCTGCTGTAGCATTACATCGTCGAGGACTACAGGAGAGGAGGAGGCGGGGGTAAGGTAAGTACCGTTTTTTTTAATTCCCCACCCCCACGAGCATGCCAGCCACGGCTGGTAAATAGATAGTTGTAATATGCGCGTCCTTTAGCTTCTAGAATTAGTTGTGCTAAATTTGTTAAATCGCATGCATTTACTTAAGTGCTTTGAATTGGGATCTATTAATTAAAATGGATTGGGAAAGGAATAAGGGACAGCCCTCAAGTTTCCCTTTCCGTGCGTCTTTTGCTCATTCAGTCAGCGTTTATCTTTTCATTCTGGCACTGATAGTACTATTTAGTAAGCATGGGTAACATTTAAATACCATATGCTAACAAAGGGGAGAGCAAGGGATCGTGTTCACCTCAAGTGAACAGAGAGTACTCCTGTTCCCCTGACGCTAGGCCACCAGGGTGGACCCCGATGATGAAGCATGTCACCACTAGGTTGGTGAGTGAGGGGTTTTTAACAAAAGGATAAATTCCCTCCTTTTGCCGATTGACTACCTCATTAGGATTCTCCTTTGACCTTCTAATGATGGTACTCCTCTCTTTGTTTGTTTAACATTTAAATAACACCATCAAACATTGTGCAGTTTAGAACTGCACTTTACGCACTCTTGTGCAGCTGTTGCCCACTTGTTCGCAAAGATATCGTCCCACTGAGAGATATTTTTTGCTCAAACAATCTATTGTGTGAAAAAAGTTAAACAGTGGCCCTAGGACCCTACACTTTGAAACGAGCCACAAATCCCCTCTGTTTAGTAACGCACGCTTACCTTCTGGGGTGATTTTATAAGGTGTTTTTATTGAATTGCATAACAGGGTTTTAGCACCGTGAAGCCACAATAGATTAACAGATAAGGAAATACGAGGGCGCTTTTCCATCTTATAACAGCGCACTTCAACAGTGTTCCTTGCACCTGTTGAGTTTTGCAATATACAACATTAAAACGGAAAACCTCAGCAAATGAAAGCAAGCCAGTGCATTTTTATAATACATGTGCATCGTTAAAAGGCCGATGCTTGGTTTAAATTCACATTTGAAGGGAAAAGAATAAAACGAGTTGAATGAGGCAAACTCTCGGTTCAATGACCCGTCAGCTGTTCGGCTTTGAAAAGGCCACCCAGGGTTAGTTTAGGTTTCCACCAAGGGTGCGGTTTCTCAAATTTTTGGAGTGTGACTGACTATGTGGCATCTACTGTGTGAACTTCAGCAGTCGAACATTATTACCACCCTTTTAACCCACCTTTGAGAATCCAGAATTAAGGTGCTGCTTGTGCAGCGGCATGAGTGAAGCGCCTTGGGAACATAGTACCCGCCTCAGTAAACGTCATAGGGAGATAAAACTGATATCACAGAGTTGGATGGGGCAAACGGGACAAACATTTGGCTAAAGGTCACTGTTTCAACTAATAGAACATGTGAAATGACACCCATTTTTCAAAGGATACCTAAAGAGATGGGAAATAATGATAGAACAAAGAGATAGAAAACCAGACATTTTATTTTTTCTGTCTGTATTGATGCACGTTTGACTAAGTGATTTGTTTTATTCGTTTTTGTTCTAAGCCTTTGCACAAGTGAAAAATGTTTATGTACCACGACAAACATAAACAACATACCCACATGAGATAGAATGCAACCTAGTAATGCAAGAAATGCCACACAGCTTCAAAAAAGTCATACTTTGAATCCATGGATTTAAAATAAAATTACTCAAACTTAAAGCTGATTCAGTTTGCTGTCTCTGCGTTAGGCAAAAACACCACCAGGTATCAAACCTGTGGCCTCTTCAATCATCTATTAAGGATAAGGGCAGGCCTTACGGTGTTCTGTACTCTTGTGATTACTAATGTTATGTTAGTAATACACTTAAGGATTGTTTTTACTGTGTTGAAAGGAATGTGCGGATAGATCTTGCATATGTTTAATTGGTATCTCACTGCGTTTGCTGTGCTGGTTATGTAGGATTCCGTTCTTAGGTCGAGGACTGCGTCGCACTGCGTAGCAGTGTGGGCAGAGCTCCGAGATTTAATGTTTCTTAGTTAGGGGGCTTGAACCCGCCCCTCTTCTCCATTGGCTGGCTTCCTAAACGGAAGCCAGCCATTGGAGGAGAGGGGCATCACTCGTTTCAAGCCCCGTCTTTTTCGGATTCGGGGCGTTTTTTTAAGCTTCTTTCTGGTTTTCTTTCTCTCCTCTTCCCATTGGCTGGAATTTTACCTTCCAGCCAATGGGAACAAAACTTTAGACCTGCTACCCCTAGAGGCCAGAAGGACGTTGACGCAGGCGCTGGTGACCTCTCGGTTGGACTATGGAAACATTCTGTTCCTTGGGTCCACCGAGGGTAGCCTTGGTCGCCTGCAAGTCATCCAGAATGCTGCCTCCAGACTGGTGCTAAGGAGACCTAGGAGAGCAAATTCTCAGCAGGCACTGGATGCGCTTCACTGGTTGCCAGTGAAGAAATGCGTGCTGTTCAAATGCCTCCTCTTCTGTCACCGTATTGTCTGGGGCAGGTCGCCAGCCTATCTTAGGGACTTAGTCAGCCGCTACGAACCGCCAAGGGCCCTCCGCTCGGAGGGCATTGGGCTGTTGACAGTCCCAAGGGTAAGGAAGGCCAGAATGGGCGGACAATCTTTTTCGCTCCAAGCTGCTCAGCACTGGAACAAACTTCCTCCTGCCCTGAGACTGGAGAGCAGTGAGACGGTGTTTCGGGCTAGGCTCAAAACTCTACTCTATACCTTGTAGGGCTAGGGGTTCTGTAGTGGGTGGTTGTGAGTAGCTCCATTCAGCGCGGGGACACGCCGTGATGGCGTTACTGTGCGCTTTATAAGCTCTTTATTATTATTATTATTATTATAGGAGAGAACGAAAACCACGCCCCGAATCTGAAAAAGATGGTGCTTTCTCCGAGCCATTTCTGAATGACTTCAGAGAAACATGGTGGTGTGGAGCGCTCCTCTCTTGCTTTCCGATCTCCGGAAGTCAAGAGAGGAGCGCTCCACACCACCATGTTTCTCCGAGGTAATTCAGAAATGGCTCGGAGAAACGCCTGTTTTTTGGTAACTAGAAAAACATCACTTTGCGCTGCTTTATATTTAGCTGCCCCTGCAGCACCACTTTCCACTTTATAAAACAATTGTCAAAAGCAAAATTAGCATGTTTCTGAGTCTTAAATTTGTCAGTGAAAGTGGCCTCCGTATACACCTTTTACGGAAACAGGTAGCACTAGTAAGGCCTCTATTGCAGGGCATTCTAATCCGATTAAATATAGTCTCTCTCACTCGTCAATGCATGTAACCAATTCCAAAAGGGCGGTCGCGGTAACTAGCCAGGAGCATGGAGAGAGAAAGGAGTCTAGATCCCATGCGAAGCCCGAGGTCCGCGCACACGCAAGTGGTTTCCTCATTGGGCTGTGTTCGAAGCATAGGGCTCCTTTTCCGAGGGCCCGCCCGCAGCCATGCCGACCGGCGACTATGAGTGAGTGGAAGACTGCAGAGTATTTCTTTTCACGGGGAGAGGGGGGTCGAGTGGAGCTCCGTGTCTTGCCCCATCCCTCTCTTTTACAGCTCGAAGCCCAGCTGGGCAGACCAAGTGGAAGAAGAGCGCTTCCACTGAACTACCCAGCTCACCGGGTGAGTGCCAGGGGCACGCACGTTACCATACGGGCCTTCAGAGAGTGACAGGCTGTCCTGAATACATTAAAGCAGGAACTATGCAACTGAGGATGGTGACAAGAGGGATAGGGCCCTTAGGAAGAGACGTGGGACAGTGATCGGGACTTTTGTGACTTACTTGAGTAGGATTAGTTTGGCATATTAACGTGCAGAGAAAGGTGGCCAGCCATCCTTCATTTTGAAAGTTTGTCCAAAGTCGTGGTTCCTTTTAACGCCGCCCGCATAGAGGTACTGCGGGACATCTTTCATAAACAAATAATAAAGATGTCACATTGCAACTTGAAGTAGTCTTGTCCTCTATGTGGAAATCTGAAAGAACGGATATTCATCCAAAAAAGTACAATTCTAATCTTTCACGGAGCACACACTCTCCTTTTCTCAAACTGCGGGACATCTATAGTCCCCTATTGTGGTCCATCATACTTTTAACCCTAGTAAAGACAAGCAACTCCCTTTTACAGACCGTTTTCCTGTATATTGCCCTATTGATTAGGTCATTTCGCGGCACACTTGCTTTTTTGCAGGAACTTACTTTAGAGACATTTAATAGTTATATCTCTATAAAAAGGATTCTGGAGGGGAAAAATATGGTGTGTGCTCTCCTAGTCACAGCAGCGTAAGGCTCCTCCTTTTACCGACACCACAGTGTTTAAAAGAAACAAAATTAATGCAGGTGCTCACCTAATGGAACTGTGGACAGGGGGTTGGGGCAGCTAGGTTTTTAAGTTTTTTCAAGCTGTATATGGAAGACATCTGCATGTAATGTAAGAATGTCTGTGAGAAGTGGACTAGAGAGAATTATCTCAACAATTCTGCCAGGCAATAATATATGTCTGACACCCTCTTTTCAGGCATACATAAAGTCAACGTCTGGGCTCAATGGGGCTCCCAACTCTATCTGAAACATCCAGACAGTGATTTGGCAACTCTTTAACGATGCTGGAAGTTGAGTCACCAAATTCCTGAGTTAAATAAATAGCAACATCCTAATAAATACATACACCGCATTTGTACTTGCGGCCAATTTCTTTGGGGCGGAGTAAAAAAAATGGCCACAATCGCAGGCTATTTAGCCGATGCCGGGACCTCCACAGTTCCAAAGTTGGCAGCTCTGGCCATTTGGCCACACCTCCTTTGCTGGCCCCCACTGTTACCTCTGCTAACTTTTATTAAAGTTTGTTGCATGAGGGATACTCACTGACAGTTTGAATTAATGCAAGTTTTACATTGCACAAGGCACTTATAACTGGCTAAAACTCATATTGTTTTAGCTGTACAACACTTCAACAAATTACAGGCTAAACACAGAAACGGAGTGTAGCTGTCATTGTAATTAAGAAAGTGTGTTACTTAATGCTGCAGCAATGGCTAATGCAGGGCTTGTATCCTGCAGTTTACTAGTAGCTGAAGGCATTCTTAATCTTCTTATTCCTTCTGGGCGTCGATTAAAAGTCCTGGAGCTGTGTGGTAGTCTGGCTCGGCCGAGGTCCTCCAGACTTCTGAGGTGTTTTCTCCCCAGGATCTGTGTATACTTGGTGAAGTACTTTGTTCCAAAATCCCCCATCCAGTATTTCCGGGAGTCCTCGGCTTAAATATCTGTAGAGCGTCTCCACTGATCGCACCGCTACATAAATACGTTTTGCAGGTGTAGTAAGATCACTTCCGCAACACCACGTCTTTTTAGGTCTGAGGAGGTGGTGGTGATTGCCCCCCAAGTACCGGAGATCCAGCCTGTGAGGAAGGGGCTCCGTTGAACTTGCGCCCCTCAAATCATTTTATTGGGGGAGGTGGCTTTCCGAAGTACCCAAGTATTGTCTTCGTCCTGTCTCTGAAATTGTAGAAATGTGCACAGCCAGTTACTCCCATAGTGGTACTGAACCGTAAATTCGTGGTAGTAGGAGCTATGCATCCTGTATAGCGCCTGTGTGTGTGTGGCTCTGTGTGTGTGTGGCTCTGTGTGTGTGGGGCTGTGTGTGGCTCTGTGTGTGTGGGGCTCTGTGTGTGTGGGGGGCTCTGTGTGTGTGGGGCTCTGTGTGTGTGTGGGGCTCTGTGTGTGTGTGGGGCTGTGTGTGTGTGTGGGGGGCTGTGTGTGTGTGTGTGGGGCTCTGTGTGTGAGTGTGTGTGGGGGGGGCTCTATGCGTGTGTGTGTGGGGCTCTGTGTGTTTGGGGCTCTGTTTGTGTGGGGGGCTCTGTTTGTGTGGGGGGGCTCTGTGTGTGTGTGGGGCTCTGTGTGTGGGGGGGCTCTGTGAGTGTGGGGGGGCTATGTGTGTGTGTGTGTGGCCCTTTGTGTGTGTGGCTATGTGTGTGTGGCTCTCTGTGTATGTGGCTCTGTGTGTGTGTGGCTCTGTGTGTGTGTGGCTCTGTGTGTATATGTGTGTGTGGCTCTGTGTGCATATGTGTGTGTGGCTGTGTGTATGTGTGTGAGTGTGGCTCTGTGTGTATGTGTGTATGTGTTTGTGTGTGGCTCTGTGTGTGTGGGTGACTCTATGTGAATGACTCTGTGTGGGTGGCTCTGTGTGGGTGGCTCTGTGTGTGTGTGGGTGGCTTTGTGTGGGTGGCTTTGTGTGGGTGGCTCTGTGTGAGTGGCTCTGTATGTGCGTGGGGAACTCTGTGTGTGTGTGGCTCGCTGTGTGTGTGTGTGTGGGGCTCGCTGTGTGTGTGTGTGGATCGCTGTGTGTGTGGCTCGCTGTGTTTGTGTGTGGGGGGCTCGCTGTGTGTGTGTGTGTGGGGCTCGCTGTGTGTGTGTGTGGGGGCTCTGTGTGTGTGTGAGGGCTCTCTGTGTGTGTGTGGGGCTCTCTGTGTGTGTGTGTGGGGCTGTGTATGTGTGTGTGGCTCTGTGTCCATGAATACTCTCTACTACTCTCTAATGCTAACCTATTGCCATTGTAAATGACAATACCATTTATTTATGTTTTTAAAAAAAGAAAAAAATGTCATGAGCAATGCCAATAGCTCTACCTTTAATAATGCTGAGACCATTGCTTAGTAAATGCTTGTTATATAAGGCTGAAGAGCGAATGGTTGATTGTACTTATCCAGCAGGAGCACCTGCTGTTCTGCAGCGTGTATGTAGGACCTGTCAAGCACCAAGCCCCAGTCTCGCTGCCCAATTACAAATTTCTTTGAACTGTTAGATTTGTAGGACCATCAAAACCTGTTTGTAATGTATGCGTGCACACTGTATACAGTTTGGATTTCTAAAAGGTTAATTTTATCTCGCTTCTGTGGGCTGAAATATTACACAGATTATTAAGCTGGTTGCTTCTGAATTGGAGTGTATGTACAAAATGAATTACTGAGTTCAGAAACAACAGGAACCTACGTCATTATCATATGAAGTCTCTTTATTGATGACATAACTACACTTTCACAATTCTTTATGAACCTTCGTGCTTTCTCACATTTGCTTGAAAATGCATCATTTGCCCATTCTTTTTTTCAAAATTTTCTCAGGGGGAGGCCCCCCCAAACCCTCCATAGGTTGTTCGGGCTCGCTCGCTGCAGTGCAGTACAATAATTATTTTACGCCTCACCACTTTCAAATCTCACCAGCCGCTACTGGTATTCGCAAATGCCTATGCATGTAGGAATCGCAAAAAATGTGTGATTCCTTAACATTACCTACTAGTGATTTGGAAACTGAGGGGCAGATGTATCATCCGTTTTTTTTGTCGCAAACGCTGCGATTCGGAAAATAGCAGCGTTTGCGATAAAAAAAACGGGATTCGGAATGTATCATGCAAAAAGCCTCGCAATATTAAGGAATCGCTAATTTAGCGATTCCTTAATATTGCGAGGCTTTTAAGAAATAGCAAATTGCGATTTAAGATTTGAAATGTATCAAGCATTTCAGTGTTGCAATTTTTGACTAAGAATTCGCAAATTACCATCAACTTGTAGTTGGTGGTAACTTGCGAATTCTTTTCAAAAAGCACTTTTTTTAAATTCTAAAGGTGCCATATGACGCTCATACATGCCCTTAGGGCATGTATGTGCGCCATATGCGTACACATATCAAATTCAGGGGTGCAGCAGGGTGTCCTTAAGACACCCTCGCACCCTTGAAATTATTCTCAATTTGCGATTAGCTAATTGCTAATCGCAAATTGAGTATAATTTTACATTCATTCCTATGGGCCTCCTGGCCCATAGAAATGAATGGAAAATTATTCCTTAATTGCGATTAGCAATTTGCTAATCGCAATTAAGGAATTCTAAGGATTCGCTAATAAATAGCGAAATTCTACATACATACCATTTTGCACTTCTCAAATAGCGATTCCTTAACAATCGCTATTTGAGAAGTGCAAAATGGTATCTTGATACATCTGCCCCCGAATTACTATTAGGTAATGTGACTCCATTCATTCCTATGGGCCTACAGGCCCTTAGGAATGAATGGTATTGCATTCGCTAATAGCGAATGCAAATCCAAGGGTGCCCGGAGGACCGAGGCCCCCCTAAAGCACCCTACAAAAAAAGTTAAGTGTGCACATGTGAAGCACACACATGCCCATAAGGGCATGTGTGATATGTGCACTACATGGCATTTTGAAAAATGCACTTTTGTGCATTTTTCAAAGCATGCACATATTACCATCAACTTGAAGTCGTTGGTAATTAGCGTTTCCTAAATGTACAGTTCGTATTTAGGAAAGCCTACTTGCATCCGCACTAGGGAGCCTTAAAATGCGATTCCATAAATGCATTTGCAATTTAGGTAATCACAAATAATTGTGGTTACCTAAATTGCGATTTCCAAAACCTACATGCAAAGGAGAATCGGCCTGTTTGCAAACATGAAAAGGCTTGACGCATGTGCCCCCTTAGGCCCAGCCCATTTAAGGCTGCCTATTTTTATGTGTTTATGCACATTTATAAAGACATAAAACGCCACCATAATCAATTGTACAATCACTTAATGGTTTTAACAAGTTATAAACACATTTAAAAATCCCAGTAACAACTTTAACACATCTATTCACAACCAAGGTTCACATTTCATTGTAAAAAAAACCCAACAACAATGTAAGGATCAATGGTATATCCTCTTCTTGGTTAACAACTCCACAGTAAAATAATATTGGACTGCACTCGGCACGATCTTATTAGATTTAAACATGGTAAATTCCTATGTAACTAATGAAGTGTTTATATAGTACTTGTGGCTTTGGGTTTGCAGCTTCTTGGTGTTGTAGATAATATGAAAGCACCCTCACAGGAATTGGAAGTACTGACCAAGAGTGTAGACAAAGAAATCCAATGTGCGTAGTCAGACACCCTACAGTCAATTTAAATACCCTAACCTGTTGGGTCCCAGCTTCACATCTCCTTCTTCCACAGCATCTCACGCCTAACTGTGACTAAAAGCCATGCAACCTGCTTATTTCCTTTCTACTTTAGCACCAACGACTCTAAATAATCCCTAGCTCTGCTCTCTTACATTATTTATACATATATAGATAAAACGCATTGATGAAAGCCAAGGTCCACCAGCCCCACCTACTCCGTCATTTACCTTTGCTGCTGGACGAATAGAGGCTCTTCATGGTCTCTAGCTTCGTCATTAAAGCGTTAAATGTATTCTGATAAATGAAGTACACCATGATCAACTTAAATAAGTAAAATAGCTAGGAAGATCAAAAACAGCATTTGTTAAATAGAGCTTGTTGCCACAGACAGAGCTCTACAGTGCTATATATTAATATATACTGCTGAGTCAATTTAATTAATCTTGGGAGAATAAAAATCAGATTATTCAGGGCAGGCTTTGATTTTGTGATTTACAGTTTGAATGTTGTCTCTGCAGCAGAAACAATAGCCTATTAAGGCCACCATTACAAACGCTGCAGGAAGACAGGGTCGGGATTCCAACACCAAGAAGTAGCAATATCACAGGAGTCAGTAATTTCGAGTAACAGCAATAGTAAGTCATTTCAAGATTGCCCCGAAGAATCGGCGAATAACAAACAGGAATCAGAGGTTCTGCCCCTTTTCCGGCATGTTATTAATATTTCGGCCCTTTTTCAACTGCACTTTTAGCCTGCTTTGACTAGAGGAAACCTTCAGGAGAAAAATTCGGAAGTGTAATTTCCCCAAGGTAGAAGTACTTCCCAACATGGTTTAGATCTACAATTAATGAGCAGACGGCGATGTCTGTGGTGCATACACAGTCCAATTAGTCCACCGGTGTGTTTGTAATTTGCTGACAAGGAGAAGGCATTCCATTAAGCTTTGAGGCTCGTATACACAGGAATATAAAGAGTAGGGATTGAGGAGCTAAGAAATTCTGTTAATGATCCTTTGTAAAAAGAGATATTTCAAATGTGTCAGCACAGACGCTCCCAACTATTGTACTGCCGTGTGCCAGGAGCATGTATGGGTTAAAATCCAAGGAGGAGGGGCGTGGTCTTACCAGCGATGTGTCTCGGGGGAGCTCCCGGCACCCACCACCATTATAAGCCAATAAAAGCGGAGATGGGGGGCTAAACCTGATGCCCTAGGAGTGGCCGTTGGTCATAGCGATCTGGGGCACCTGAGGTGAAGTGGACTCGCGACCTGCAGCGACGACACAGGCAGACGGCGGAGCGTGAGCGGAGGCCGCAAGGTGGCCGCCGCCATCTTGCGGACCCCGCGTTGAAGCCCGCCCTACAACTTGCTGGCCCCCAGAGGCCCCTTGATTCCTGAGGCGGGGTGAGAGGTCCCATCTGCGGCGATAGTGACAGCGTAGACCGGGCTGGTGCACGCCGGGGGCGAGTGACTGGGCTGCCGTCGTCATCCCACCGGCTGCGGGGGATCTCACGGGATCTGCGGAGGAGTGGTGATCCGGCTGGGAGGCGGAGGCCCTGGGCGGACCTGGCAGGCCCCCCTCCCGCCCGGACGAGCCCTGGACGGAGCGGAGCGGTGCAAGCGGGGTCCCTGCCCATCGGCGATTTCCAAGGCATGTGGCTGGCACACCGGCAGGGGGCATGTGGGAGGCCCTGGTGACCCTTGTCTGGGCCGTTGGTGCAGACGAGGAGGTGAGTGGGCTGACCCGGCCCTCTGGAGCTCTCGGAGGGGGCCCCGGCGGTGGGGTCCCTGATTGAGGGGCAGGTGGACTCTGCCCCCTGAACCTGCTGAGTCCCGAGGCGACACAGGCGGAGCCTGAAGGTGAGCTGCAGATCTGAGCGCACGTGCCCCCGCCATCTTGGCTCCTTGCACTGGGCGGCCTGGCGGCTCCGGCCCCTGACTGTTTCTAGAGTCTTGAGCCCGACCTGAGACCCCCGTCCCATTAAGTGCTGCTTCCTGGGGGCTTGAGGTGTGCCTGTGTGAAGCTGACCCAGACAGGCTGCAGTGTGGATCCGTGGGGAATGCTGCGCCGCGGTGCCTTCGGCCGCCATTTTGTGATTACAGCCCGGGGAGGCATAGAGGTACTGGTCACCCTTCATCGGCGTAGCGGGGGGCCACATCCTGCTTCTGTAGAACTGTTTAGAGGGCAGGCGGACTTTACCCTCGGGGACTCATATGCAGGGTGCGATACCGCCACCAGAAGAGGAGCGCAGTGAGGCGGGTACGCCCCCATCACTTCAGATCTCATACCCCCGTGTGGCCCTAGATCATTGGCTCTCCGGCGCTGCTGTGGGTTGGGGCCTTGCACTGCACGCACTGCCTGCACGTCACCCGCCTCCAGGTGCGGCATGGGGAAATCGCATTACACTTTGGGGAGTGTTAATTGGGGTACCCTGAGAACACTGTCGGGCTGAGAGTTGGGGAGTGGCCAGCACACATCTATACCACGGCTACAGCCCTTGACACTGTCAGACAAGGAGCACAGCGGTGTGGAGCAAAGGGCTGACCTCCCTAGATACCTTGCATCTAGCCTATAAAGAAAGCGCAGCCGGGCAGACTGCAGAACGCTTTGGGACTGGCGATGATGCGCTCCAGAGGGGGCAAGGCTGAAGTGGCAGCGCCCCCCAGAGACAATCCTGTTGTGGCAATGTGGGGAAAGGCGGGGGCGCAGGCCCCCGCGGAGGGGACACCGCAGGCTGCCGGGGACTCAATGCCGGTGACTCAGGCATTTATGACTTCTTTCATGTCGGAGCTTAAGATGGAGATTGGCTCCCTATGCTCTGAGGTGCACACCTGCATGCGGGAGCTCTGGAAGGAGGTTACGGACCTGGGAGACCAGGTGGACGGGCTGGAGAAAACAGTGGATGCTCGCACCGAGGACCAAGAACACTTGTGGCAACGCCTGGCAGTGCTGGAGGAGCAAAACACAGAGCTGCAGGTAAAACAGGGGGGTTTGGAGAACCGGAGCCACCGGAATAACCTCTGCATCCGTGGGGTTCCTCTCGGGGAAGAGGGGAAAGAGATCCTGACATACGTGGCGCAACTCCTCCACGAAGTCTGGGGCGATGATGATGCCTCTCCGCAGGCTTTGGATTGCGCCCATTGGGTCTCCGGACCCGCGGGGAGGCCGGGGCTCATCCCAGACATCTTGACAAGGGTCCACATTTTTACAGAAAAAGAAGCTATTTTACGGGCAGCGCGGGGCAAACCGGACCTTAGCTACAGGGGACACAAGATACAGATCTGGCGCCCAAACCCCCTGCGGCGCAGACGGGCCTTCAAACAGGTGACAGAGAAGCTGCGAGACATGGGCATCCCCTACCAATGGGGCCATCCTTTCGTTCTCATTTTCCAGTGGGAAGCCAAGTGAAAAGTGATACGGACATATACGGAGGCGGCACAGCAACTTCGCCTACCGACGTCACCGCCGACAAGCCCAACTCGCCTGCGGAGACAAGAGCGGATCCCAGCCAAGCCATCCTGGACTACGGTCCAACACCATCGACGCTCACCTTGCTTGGATGAGCAGTCTGCTTCGCAGGCCAAACAGGACATAATTGAGTATATTAAGTCCCTTGAGGGAGACCGGGATGAGATCACCTTGCTTCCATTGACTCGATGACCATCTGTATCTACCATGTTCTAGGACGCACACCTCCGTGGACAAGCATTCCGCTACCTAGGGCTGATACCTGTTGCAATATTGTGACCCCTGTCCCAGCTACCGGCCAGTAGGGTGGGGGGTGTTGGGACCTTCCCGATAGACGACCTAGGAACTCACGGAATACCTCCCCCGGACTGCCCCTGAGGGAGTGACATCCCCGAGAGTATCCAAACCTTTGGGTGTAGGATGCCCTTTCACTGGGGCAGAGTGGTGCCGCCCCATTGGCTGCTGCGGATATACACTGATATGTGGCCTGTTTGGCCACCTTTGGGTTTCTTGATCTTTTCCCTTTCCCTTTGTTTCTTACTGCTTCTTTTCTCTTTCTCCCCTTCTCTGTGTGCGTTGTGTTGGGGGCTATGCGGCAGCGGCGCCTTGTATGGGATGGGGTAGATGACTTTCCCTGCGTCTATATGCTGCTGAAGAGATGGGGTGGTGGGGCGTGGATGAGCCCTGTCTGGATCTTAACATGACAGCTAACTTGCCTAGCCCCTTAAAGGTTTCAACGCTTAATGTCAAGGGCCTGAACTCCCCCAATAAGCGGCGGCAAACGTGGCACTACCTTCTACAGCAGAGTCCTGATATCATATTTTTACAGGAAACCCACCTTTTACAGGTTAATATAGGGCGCATGGCTCATCCTAGATATCCTCTCCAATTTTGGGCCGTGGCAGACACCAAGACAGCAGGTGTAGCGATATTGTGCAGGACTGACATCAGGTGGGGAGAGGCCAAACCCTTCAGGAGCGGGGATGGACGCTTTCCTAGAGTGAGTGTGGGGATTGGGCGGCGCATCTTCACTCTATGTAATGTTTATGCACCCAACCAGATGCAGGATCGTTACCTCCGGTCATTCCTGAAAGAGCATGTCCCGCAAGGAGACCCCTCACTGGGATTTTAACTTAGTCTGGGACCCGGAAGCAGATCGCAGTGATGCCTCGTTTAGCATAGCTGGGGCCATGTCCTCAGCACTGCGTACTCAGGTAACAGAACTGGGGCTGTTTGATGCGTGGCGCAATCATTCCCCGGGGTTGAGGGACTACTCGTTCTACTCTCACGGCCATCACTCGTACTCCTGTATTGATTATTTATTCATTTCCCAAGCTCTGCTGCGAGACATGTTGGGAGCCTCCATGTCTGATATTTCGCTTTCAGACCATGCGCCTGCCGAGCTACTCCTGCAAGACCTGGCCGCTTGCCCTGCTCGAGAAGCAAAGTGGCGCCTGCCGCCGGGTATTCTCCGGGATGCGGCAGATGTAGAAAGTATTAGAACTGCTATTGACTCCTACTTTGCTAGTAACGATCTGCCAGAGACGCCATTTCCCGTGGTGTAGGACACCTTCAAGGCAACGATTCGGGGTCATATCACCAAACTCTCGATTCCACGGGCGCGCGAGGCTCGGTCTTTAGAAGATGGCCTGGCGAAGGACATAAAGCTAGAGGAACAACGGGATCAGGGTCGCACCTCGCTGGCGTCCAGTCGGCGGCTCGCCAACCTCAGAGGGCAGCTTCGGCTTTTGCGCACTAACAGGCCAGAAAAATCTTTGCTGGCCTTGAAGCAGAAATATTTCGAGGGAGGGGACAATGTGGGCAGGCTGCTGGCGGGGCGGCTGAGGGCGCTAGCGGCCAAGGCTCATATAGCCAATGTCCCGCTTCCGGAAGGGACGAGGGCCACCTCGGAGAGGGACAAGTGCGACCCATTCCGGGCTTATTATTCTGCACTGTAAAAGGAGGAGTCACCATCTCCGGATGTGGTGGCGGACGTCTTGAGTAAATATACAGGGACGCCGCTTCATCTGCACTATGCGAAAACCCTGGAAGGTCCCATCACCCATGAAGAGGCAACAGTAGCCATGAGGGATCTTCCCCTTGGGATGACTCCGGGGCCAGATTGTCTGCCTTTGTCTTTCTATCGCATGTTTCAGTCACAGCTTTGGCCTCATCTTCTAAGGCTGTATAATTCTTTTACTGACACAGAGGGACCGTACCCCGATATGGGTATGGCGGAGATAGCATTGATCCTGAAGACAGGGAAGGATCCCGCGATGTGTGCATCATACCGCCCCATTGCCTTACTAAATACTGACTTTAAAATCTACACCAAACTCTTGGCGAAGCGTCTGGACCCCTACATTCTGGGTCTCGTGGATCCGGACCAGGTTGGCTTCATCTGCAACAGGCAGGGGGCGGATAACATGTGCAAAATTGCACACCTAGTGTTGAAAAGCGCACCACTGGGGATTTCCGGCCTGCCTTCTGTCGCTGGATGCAGAGAAGGCATTCGATCGGGTGGATTGGACTTTTCTGCGGGCGATTCTATGTAAGATTTGGCTAGGCCAGAACATGATCGCTCGGATCATGGCACCATAACTTGCACCACAGGCTTGGATTCGGAACAACGGACAGCTCACAGCACCGATCACCATTCATAGGGGTACCAGGCAAGGGTGCCCCCTCTCACCTTTATTATTTGCCCTTGTGGTGGAACCACTGGCAGAGATGATTCGTCAGGCAACTGATATACATGGTATCCCCATGGGAGGACGTGAGAATAAGGTGGCGTTGTTCGCAGATGATCTCATCCTCACCCTAACACGCCCCCGGAAATCCCTCCCGGCACTCCATACAGCGCTGTGCCTCTTTGAGCGGGCCTCTGGCCGCAAGATCAACCATAGTAAGTCCTGGGCCCTCAACCTTACCATTCCGAAGGAAGAGATCCCCTTCCTGGAGAAACGTGTGCCATACCGATGGGCCTCCCAATGCATTCGCTACCTCGGCCTCCAGGTGGCTCCCTCTCTAGACACATGGACACAAGTAAATTGGCAGGAATGTCGAAGGTCGGTCCTCGAAGACTTGCGGAGGTGGAGGCCCCTGGTGTTGTCGTGGCTGGGCAGACTTCATGTCATCAAGATGTCGAGCCTCCCCAAAATGTTATATCTATTTCAATGCCTCCCCACGCCCATTCCGCTACATTGTATACGAGGACTCCAGTGCAACCTCACAAATTTTATTTGGGGCGGGAAATGACCTCGGTTCTCACAGAAGCTTCTGATGACATTGAGATATAGGGGGAACTGGCATGCCCCAATCTAGTGGACTATTACAGGGCTTCGCACCTCCGGTTTGTGGTGGAATGGGGAGTGACAGAGAGTGAGAAGGAATGGCTGCATATGGACCGGGTAGTGGTGGGGCGAACCATCTGGGACCTTGCATGGCATCATCGGGCGGCACGCCCTAAGAGTGCCTATGTTGCGGTACCCACAAGAACGGTCCTGGACATATGGGATAAAGTAGCTGTGCGCAGAGGCCTCACGACATTTCCTTCACCGCATACCCCGATAGAGGGGAACCCGTCCTTCCCACAGGCACATCACACACGTGCCTTTGCCAAATGGACACAAGGGGACTGCAGGGTGATTACTGACCTGTTCGAAGAGTGTATGCTTAAGTCCTTTGCTCAATTTAGGGAAGAGTTGCGTGTCCCATCGGCGGCGGGGCTGCAATACGCCCAGTTGAGGCACTGGGTGTCCGAGGAGGAAATTTATCAGGCGGCTACACGCGCCTTCACCCCCTTTGAGCTACTGGTCCAACATCCTGTTGAATCAAGGGGGCTTACTTCCCGGATTTACCAGATTTTGCAGCATCCAAAGACGCCGCCCTCCCACTCCTATCAATGCAGATGGCAAGCAGTATCAGACACGGACATTACTCCAGCACAGTGGCGTAGGCTATGGCAGGATATCCCCAAAGTATACTGTAGCATTCCGCAGCGGGAAAACGCCTATAAGCTCATGACTCAAGGGTACTACACGCCCCAACGTCTCCACAAGATGTTTCCTACATCCTCTCCTTTGTGCTGGAGGTGCTGGTCTGCATCAGGGGATTTTATTCATATTTGGTGGACATAGCCGGCACTGACTCTATTCTGGAAAGAGGTCCTTAGCCACATCAGGGGGGTGCTGGGGTTCCCTTTGCCTGAGGTCACAAGCACAATCCTACTAGTTATTAAACCTTCTAACCTGAAGGAGCTCACCCGGAGCGATTGGATCTTGACGCTCCAAATTTTAGGAGCGGCCAAGCAACTTATAGCCCTGTAATGGAAAAAAAACAAAGCTCTTCCAATCGCAGCCTGGTTTGTGCGTTTATGGCATGTTGTCACAATGGAGCTCTTCACAGCCCGGCTGCAGGCACACGACACACGCTTTAAGGCTGTTTGGCATCCTTTAATTAAATACCTCTGTACTGTTGAACATGCGCGCCACATGCCCATCAAACTCAGGCAGCTGCGCCTTTTTGAAGATGCCATTGTCCCCCCTGACCCAAGCAGATTGCTTCCATAGCTGCCCTCCTGCATTGCGACCCCATCGCCACTGACACTGGGTCGGACTTATTGCCCTTCATTCCCCTCCCCTCCGCACATTACTCCTACTCTCGCTGTGCTGTGCCTCCTTTTTTCTCTTTGCTCATTTCTTCTAGTCTATCCTTTTCTTTCTTCTCTCCGCTACTCTTTGGGTTCCTGAGCCCTGTTGGGCCGATTGTTGAGTTTGAGCTGGTTGCCTGTTTGTTACGAAAGTGGAACTTAGGGTCTAACCTCCCCACAGGATCAGATGGCATAACATTCTGCAATATGGAACGCGGCCGGCCCTTTGAGGGTTGTAGGCGCAACGCTGTGTACAATCTAGCTTTCTACATAGATTCCTAACAATGTTAATGTACTGTCCAGTCAAGCGGCCGCCCTGGATAGGGTTGTAGGCTTAACGCTGTGTATCAAATAGTCCTGTGGTATGTGTTTTCATCAGAAAATAAAAAAGATTTGAAACAAAATCCAAGGAGGTCTCTCTTAATTGGTGATTGACATCATGTAAAACACACTCACAAAATGAACACGATGCTGCTATGCAATGTAACTGCAGTCACTTTGCCTTTTTTTCTTTACCATTCCACAATGGCAAAGTAAAAATTAAAAATAGCATGCACGGCAGTGCAGAGAGACAAGCAAGCATTTCGGTAGCACATTGCACATCGGAAAAAAAGTAAAGAAATAAAAACCTCAGGAAGTGGAATTTAGAGGGGAAGATAAGCACTGGGGAGCAACAGATGAGCAATAAGAGAGAAGGTGACCAAATAAAATGCATTGCCTTTTTAAAAAACAGGACCTGAAAACTCTGAACAAATGGCGAGTGTGACGGGAGCAGTGTACCAGCGCACAGGGTTACAGCTAAAGAAGAGAGAGGGAGACCATTGGGAGAGCGACTGGATCAGGGAGAGTGCAATGAAAGAAGACTGCTATACAAAGCTGAATAGAAAATTCAGGGGGATATGTACAAGGAAGTGGCGGAGAGAGGCGCTAGCCTTCCTGGCTTAACGCCTTTCTCCACCACATCAGAAACGCAAGGTTGCAACGTATGTACGAGAATGTGGTGCAGCCTTTCGTTTCCCCCTGTGATGACGCTAAGTTTAGCAACTTAGCGCCAATGCATGTGCACTGCACAAGGCAGCGTTGATAAAAGTGACATTGTAGTGTGATAGGAGCTTGTATGTATGCCCCTAGGAGTTCCCTTAAGGGTAGGTACTACTTATCCATTAACATAAATCAACAATGATAAATGGGTGGGACAAACACAAGATTGGTGAGGACGCCATAAAGTAGGGAACAGGGAACTAATATAAACAATAAAGCCATCCAATTGTCTGAAGGAGGTGACCCAAGCCCCATTCTATGTATTGTGGACAATAGGCTGCAACAACAGAAAGCTTTGTGAGACCTAAAAATACCTGATACATTAGCTTATGAAAATCCTGTGGCATAGAGTTTTGAATACGCCTAGTAGCATATAAAAGATTACAATCTCTCCATGCTTCATTTAATAACTGCCACACATCACCAACACTTAAACTGTCCCAGAAATTTTCATGTATGATAATTACATTTCTAATTACCATTATACATGGAATTGTTCGATTCTGTGTCAATCAATCTAAATATCACAGGGGAATATGTACAAGGAAGTGACGGAGCTCGGCGCAAGCCTTCTTGGCTTAACACTGCGCTCCGCCACTTCTAAGACACAGGGCTGCAGCATATTTACAACAATACGGTGCAGTCCTGCATTCCACCCTGCGCTGACGCCAAATCTTGCTGCCTAGCACCAAATCAGGCACTCTTGCAGCATTGTGTAAGGTTTCCTGGGCTTCAGGGTAAGATTGTTTATGTGCAGGAAGGGACACCTTTCTTTACATAAACAATCAATGGCGTTTTGCTGTTTCTATGCGTGCTGTAAAACACAGCACACAAGAAACAGCAAACACAAGGAGAAATAAAGCATTTCTTCTCGTTTCTCCAGGGTACAACCAGGTGTTCCTTGATGTTACTTTTGATGCTGCTCCATATTTACTGCACCCCTGTTAATACGGGGCAGCGCCAAAATCAATGGGTGTTTTGGAAGAAAGTCCACAACAACACCGACTGCCCATCCCTTTCACGCTAAGTATAGCATGAAAGGGGGCCTTATTTACAAGGCAGCATTAAGACATGTTAAGTGGCTTAACGCTTCCTTGTACATAAGGTAAAGGCCATATCACCACCACAATGTAAAAAAAAAGTGACGTTGTTGTGGCGATCAGGGCTTGTAAACATGACCCACAGACTCTCCAAGTTTTGATTCCTTTTTACTGAACTACACAGACATAAATTTCAGAGGTGCCGGAATATGCTAGATTTCGAATTCCTAGAGGACTCCTCTTCACATGACATTCAAAATCGTTTTTCAAAGAATAAAATAGCTGAATTGGAGAGAATCTTTTGGCACACACCCGAAAATATTTGCATTTGTACTGCTAGAAATGGCGGTGCACACACACACACATACAAGCACACCCACACACGCACACACACACACACACCTAACATATAAATGCTACACATACACTATCTGGGGAGACTTTCTTGTCTAAAACCCATAAATCCCAACAATAGCCTCGTAGGTAACATTGGATTTGTTTTTTAACAATTACAAATATCCAGAATAAGGGCACTGGATTTCTCCTGTACATCAACCTCATTTTTTAGGTTGAGCCTGGACAGCGCATGCGCTGCTCTGCGAGGCATGCTTTATTGAGGTGGGGACTTGAAGCTCAGCCCACTCTCCAGCCATATATTTTGTTGGCTTGTGTCATTGTCCACTGTAAACTGTGGCTGTTCATTGGTCAAAAGGATTAGTAGTCTCTCCTTAGTAATGCCTTGTGTCTTTTTGTAACCTCCCATGGCGACACCCTCGTTAGGTGTGTGTTTTTCCTGGTAGGCTTTAATTACAGCCTCTGAGTACTATTTTCTCAAATAGCTTTGTCTTGCTCTCTCCTAACGCTTTAAAAAAATTATATATATATAGCACACATTTGCAATGCAATATGTCTCGTATTTGCGAGAGTTATAGCTATTGCCATTGTAAATGACAAAGCCTTTTATTTATCTGTTTTAAAAACACCAAATAAATAAATTACATTGTCATTTACAATGCCAATAGCTCAAACTATCATACATGTGAGACCTATTGCATTGCAAATGCTTGTTTCTTTTATGGAAACACTAAGGCTGACTGTGTCTCATTAACAGTGGGCAAGTGTCATGAATCTGAGGACCAGATGGCCGACCAATTCATTATGTGAGTCGGCAATTGAATATTTTTTGTGCCTCACGATTCAAGACTCGCAAAATGAAATGTACTCATGTGTCTCAGACACATTTAGCGATTACCAATGGAGTCGTAAATGACCTACCTTATCAATATTCATGAGGTAGATTGCAATTTGTGACCCATTGGGAATGGCCTGTAATCACAGGGATGGTCGCCTCCTGGGGTCAGCGGACCACCATGTCTGTGATTCCTTTTTAAATAAAACAAAATGTTTTGGGAAATGCAGTCTGTTTCCTTTAAAATAAAACAGGGTGCATTTAAAAAACGAAAAAATGAAAGCTTTGCTTTTCATTTTCAGTCTCGCCTAGCAGGAAAAAGACCTTAAGCCATCGATGCAGTTTATGTCCTAAAAACGTGCACGTGTTGCATTGCCCTCAATGGCAATGGATGCACGTTTGGCGATTCCCTTGGGGGAGCGAGCTTGGCACCATATGTTTGTAATTAACTTGCAAACACATGATGCCCCTGGCTCGCTCCCGCCAAATGACATAAAACTCTAAAAGTACGTGCGCTTACTTTGAAAAGGCTCTGGAGCAAAGACAGACAATGTCACTGTCCTCACCGGGCTCGTCTATATGCGCACGATCTCTGCCACCATGCTCCACCTTTTGCACAACATGCTGGTTCCCGCGGAGAACAGCAACCAGAGATGCCTTCTCTGCACGCGGGGGTGCCACACAGATGCACCAGAGCCTCTTGACCACAAGCCTTGAACATGCAAGTCCTACCAAGTTTGAGCTTTATCACTGGTAAACACAGTAATCGCTGTGCACGAGGACCGAAACAGCGGCTGCAAGCATACACACTCAATCAGGTATAACAAAACATATCCTATTTAGATAGAGCAGTATTGTGACAATCAGGGATTGGTTTGTTGAACTTTTGTCATGTGACTGGCTGGGAAGCTATTGTCAACTGTTCATTGGCCAACAGTGCTCTGAAACTACTTGGTTGCTGTGGATTGGCTAAGAGAGGTCTGCCAATTTATTATTGGTTGTGTGATCCCGGAAGACTACACTCAGCCCAACGATTGGATGGCGGCATGCCCATTTACTTCTGTGCGGGCAGTGTGCTAGCTTGCAGCCCACCCGGCCTGTACAGGCGTGTCACTTTCACCTTCCTGACCTATGGCAGCTACCGGCCTCTGTATGAGCAGCTTTCATAACTTACGCCGTCGCACCTGCTCTGTGTGCTGCACCCCCACAACTTTTCACTTGGTATATTCCCTACAGGATACCGGCATCCCGACCGGTTCAGGTGAGGCTGCTGCAGCGAGTAGTATCACCTGCTTAAAGGGCACGCCAGACATCAGACCAGTTTTGGTACGGGATGGTGCTAGGCTGCTTGTGATTTAAATCCCTCTCAGATGCCAGTGCAGAGCTGGCAGTGCAGTGTTGCACAGATACTGTCTGCCAAGCCCCTGCAAGAACCACTATAAACAACCCAACCCCACCTTAACACATTTTATTTAAACACCATGCATTTCCTTTAAAAAACTGCTCTAGTGCTTTGTCAGCCTCCCATATCAAACTTAGAAAAATAAGCTTACTGTGTCATCTTACATTTTTAAAGTTCATGGAATTGTATTACGTTTTTTAACAATTTGGTGTCAAAAGTGCCCGCTTGGGAATTTTCACCTGCCTGCTCCTCCTGACTGTACAATGTCACTTTGGCCTATGTTTAGCATGTGATAACCCACACAGAGGACCACCGCTATACTTAAGCACCAGCTTGTACTATTAGCACTTTCGGTAAGGTGCTCGGAGCGCAACAGCTGTGTCCTTCTCTCAAAGAGAACTAAACTGTTTTGAGAGGGGTGTGGAGGGATTGTCCGGCTTGTCCCCAATGGAGAGATGTGAGGTCTTAAGGGGGGTGTTGATGAGTTAAAATTGTTTTCGGTATGCTTTAAAATTGCTTTTATTCAGACTCATTGTAAGTAGTTGCAGTGCTGGAATTGGAAAAAAAAGAACAGTGGGAACTCTAACATAGGGACAATGCGCAGGTGATGTTAAAGGGTGTGGAGTCAGGCATGGCAGAGTCTGAAGGTAGGCAACCTAACGTCTGCAAGTACATATGAATTAATTTAAAGTGCTCCAAATGAAACTGACAATTATAAAGTCAATATTAAAGTTTACGGGCTTATTTTATTTTCCTCATATGCTCCATCACTTTGCTTAACATAACATTCAGACCGGACATGTATAAATGTTAATACGGATGCAAAAAACCAAGGGGCATATTATCAAGGGGGTTTATCTCCGCTTTTTTGGCTTTAAAAGCCAAGAAAGCGGAGATAAAATTATCTAAAATTATGACTACTCCTGCCTCACACGCCATCTTGAGCAGGGAAGGGCTGCACTCTAGTCGATCCAGCACTCCCCCCCTTCCCGCCCTTTCGATGCATAAAAGTAAAGTGACTTCCCGTCCGCGCAGCGGGCGGGCGCGCCAGAGGCAAGCCCGTCTGCGCCCATCCGCGCCGGGACCGGGCCTAGGGCCATAACTCCTGCCCAAAATCTATCAGGAAATGTTACAACATACACCAGTCACAACCTATATGCCTTTCGTCCATTTAACACGTCTAAATGCCTAAAAATCAATCCCTCAGAGATCCATAAAGACATGGCCTCCACTTGCCCTCACTGTCATCACACTATCCCTCTATTATTTCCCCAACAAACTAACGGCACTCCAATTAAACAAGATGCAGGTGCTATCACTTCTATAGCCCTTATAAATGCGCGCTCACTTGGTAAGCACAGGCAGGAAATATCTGATCTGATTACTGACTACTCTCTCGATATATTGTTCATTACTGAAACTTGGACAGACGATTCCTCACAGCCAGATTTGGTCATCGCTGTGCCACCAGGATTTAAGGCATATTGTCAGGATAGGCCCAAACAAAGAGGGGGTGGGCTGGCTATAATCGCCAGAGATTTATACCCTGTTAGAATAACCTCTATTCCCTCCACCGCCTGTGAGGCCATGCAATTTTCTATCAACATCTCCCCTTTGTTTAATTTCAAGGGCATATTAATATATCGGCCCCCGGGATCAAAAACAACTTTTTTGTCTAACATAAATACCATAATGGAATCGGTAGCCACAGAAAGCAGCTTCACGGTTCTTGGCGACCTGAACTTTCATTTAGATCTGGATCACCTAGCCGACTCTGTTGCCCTTACTACTGATTTAGGCAATCTAGGGCTAAAACAGCTTGTTACATCCTCCACTCACCAAGCAGGCCACATTTTGGACCCCATCTTTTCCAACCTAGAAGGATTGCAAATCACTAATATTTTGCCCATGCCTTGGACAGATCACTTTGCAATCTTTGCCAATATTGCTACTGGCAATCATTGCAACAACAATCCCCAACCTGTACCTAAACTATCGTTCAAAGACTGGAAAAATATAAATTTAGAAAACTTGAAGCTTACACTTGTACAAACCTGCCCAGAATTCGCTTCTGACCCCAATCAAGCTCTCCAGCAATTATATGACTGGATTGGCCAGGCTACACACCAATCAGCCCCTTCCAAGGAACACTCCAGTAACAGAGCTAAACCCACCGCTCCTTGGTATAATGATAAACTCAGGAAACAAAAACAGATAAACCGCAGCAAGGAAAGAACCTGGAGGAAAGATTACGATGCCGCTAGTAAGTCTGCTTATAAGGAATCCTTAGCACTATATAAAAACATGATAGCAGAAGCTAAAAGAGAATACTACACTGACCAAATTGAGAAAGCCAAGAACTCCAGTAAACAACTATTCTCTATCACCAAAGCTCTATCAGGCAATTCCCCGGACCTCACGCCCCCCCCGTCACAATCTTTGTGTGACTCTCTTGCATCTTTTTTCTACACTAAAGTAGATGACATTTATCAAGCATTCTCCTCCAAATCACTTCCGGTTTTAACTTCATCTGTCACTTCCCCCCCAGCTAATGCCTTCCCGTGCTTTCAACCAGTCACCCAGGATCAAATAAAAAACACACTACTGACCATCAAATCAGGTTCACCCCTAGACCCTTGCCCTCTATCTGTCCTCAGACCAGTCATAGACGTCATCATACCGGCACTCACACAGGTCTGCAATTTAATATTACGGTCAGGCTATTACCCGAATCCTCTCAAAAACACATTACTAAAACCTCTGTTAAAAAAACCCTCGCTCGACAAAAGTGAGCTAAAAAACTACCGACCAATTGCTAGTCTACCCTTCATGGCAAAGACAATTGAAAAAATCATGAATACCCAGATTTCTGAGTTTATTGAAGAACACCAGCTTCTTAACAATACGCAGTTTGGGTTCCGAAAATATCACGGGACTGAGACAGCCTTGATCAAAGCCGCTGACGATGTCAGGGTTATCCGGGACCAAGGTGGCACAGCCATACTGGTTCTGCTAGACTTATCAGCGGCTTTCGACACGGTCGACCACAACATCTTGGTCGACCGTGTCCAAGGACTTGGCATCTGTCATACTGCCAAAAACCTAATAGCCTCTTTCCTTGCCAACAGAACGCAGGCTGTCATCCTAGGACCCTTTCAATCAGCCCAACTCTCCGCCCCCTGCGGAGTTCCTCAAGGCTCATCCCTTAGTCCGACACTTTTTAACATCTACGTGTCGGACCTAGCTAAGACCATCAAAGCACATGGGATGAGCCTTACCTCGTACGCCGACGACACCCAACTAGTGTTGGCGATCAAAGGCGACGGAGAGCAAGTAGCTGAAAAATTTAAGAAAGGGATCCTAGACATAGGAGATTGGATGGCGACAAACTGCTTAAAGCTAAACTCAGAAAAAACTGAGGTACTCATTTTTGGTCCACTCTCCCCAGCCTGGTCCACCTGCTGGTGGCCAGAGACCTTCGGCATTCCTCCCACGCCGACCTCGAAGGTCAGGAATTTGGGTGTTATTTTTGATGATGGACTTAATTTCATGAATCATGCCAACAAAACAGCATCCACAGCGCACTTAAAGTTAAAAATGATCCGCAAAATACGTCCTTTTCTTCCTGACTCTGCTATTAAGACACTGGTTTCTGCTCTTGTCCTCTCATCCCTGGATTATTGTAATGGTTTATTTCTCAATGCGCAAATCCGAGTAACCGCTAAACTCCAAACTATCCAAAATGCAGCTGCTCGCCTCATCACCGGCAAAACAAAATTCGAACCCATTGCCAAAAACATAAAAGAGCTTCACTGGTTGACTGTACAAAAAAGAATTCATTTCAAAGCACTCTGTATAGTCTTCAAATCAATCAATAATCAAGGACCACACTTTCTAAGAAACCAACTTCAACGCTATAAACCAACAAGAGCTTTACGATCAGCCACTCTCAACCAACTGGTTGTTCCTCGCACCAAAACAGTGTCATGGGGTGACCGACGCTTTTTGGTGGCGGCCCCCAGACTTTGGAACACCTTGCCTCTTAACATCCGACAAAGTGTTACACTGCTCCAGTTCCGCAAACTTCTGAAAACCTGGCTTTTCTCTCAGTAATCTTTTTCTCATCCGTCTAATCTGTTCATTCTCTCATCCCCCATTTCTTCTCAGTTAATATTGGTTTTAGCGCCTTGACGCCTAAGGGTATAAGCAGCGCTTTACAAGTGTTAAAAATAAATAAAATAAATAAAATCTCCCTATTACCTAGCTGTCGCTACACCAGTTATGGACAGCTAGTAGGAGATAGCGACCATCTTGGGCCCCGCTTTGCATGTCAGTGATATTTATCACTAATGACATGCAAAGTGGGCCTGCCAAGATGTTAGCGACTGGAAACAGTCGCTAACATCGCTATCTCCTATTACCAACTTTTGGAGATATAGTCGCGCTAAGCGCGAATATCTCCAAAAGCTAACTGCCCCTGAGCAGTTCTTAGCCATGTTATCCAATTGTAGGTGGATAACATGGCTAAGGGCATTAGCTCGGTAATGCATGAATATCGCTGACTTTTTAGCGATATTCATGCATTTCGGCCGATTTTTATCGCTTAGGAGATAAACCTTGATAATAGCAAGGATCCTAAGCGATAAAAATCGCCGCAGCTCGGCGATAAAAATATCGCCACTAAACCAACATAGCGATAATTATCGCTAGTTATTGGTAATATGCCCCCCAAATTTTTTTTTAAAAACGACACTAAAACACAACTTCATATCTCCGCAAAGATTAATTGCCTCATTGTAATTCCAATCCACTGCCTCATCTGTAGATGGGATTTGAAATGCCGTACCTGTGACCAACCCAGAGACAACCTACTAACAAGCAATGGCATAAGGTCTCGCTTTTGGGACCTTATAAGTATTTCGTTATGCAGCACAATATCCTTGTTGCAACAACGTCAACTATTGCATGGATAAACATTTATAAGGTCCCACTAGCGAGACCTATTGGCTATGCCAATGCTTGTTTAAGAGTAAGTAGTGGTCCGTGGGACGACTGCCTGCTCCTAAAAAACTTTGGTGCGCATGTTCACAAAGGGGAAGGGATGCTTTGGGGATCCTTTCCCATTTGCGAATGGGTTACCACCTCCTTCACAGAGTTGGTAAAATATGAATGTTTTGCGACCGCATGCCGGTCGCAAAACATTCATGCCTGTCCACGACACTCGCTACTAAGAAAGAGGTGTCCTTGGCAAACCCCTTCCTAATACTGTATCTCAAACTCTATTTTGCTAGTCAGTAATTGTTGACCGATTCTCAAAATAGGGTTAGTACATGTTAATAGCCGTTTTAGCTGTCGCAAATGGCCCAATTCTCCGTTTGGGACCGCAAAAAATGGTCGCACATGTGGCCCTTAATGTTTCCAGATCACTGCTTAAAATCACAATATTCTTTCCATACCTCACAGCAACAGGCCGGTGTCTAATTTTACAACATTCACAAAGCAAAATTGCGTGGAGTAGCATCAAAGGCTTGAGAAGAGTAGCAGGCAAACTTGCCTGCCTGTGAACCGATCTGTGCTTGCCATACTTCCAGGTCTGTAAGAATGAGACAATGCGTGAGGACACAATATCTGTCCCCACACATTGCTCTTATCTGGTCATAACAGGCCACCTGATTTTCAGGAGCACAAACCTCGTGGCCATTCTTTCGAGCACTCCAAAGCCCTACCACCTCTGCATCCCACTGGTACTGATTTAAACCATTTAAAATGAAAGCAAAGCTGTAATCTCCCTATGAGGCTTCAAACCCATCACCTGCACCAAACATCTCTACAGCAAATCTTTATTACAATGAACTATCTTATCAGTTTGTACCTTTCTTCTAGCATATATTTTCAAGACCAATATAAGAAAAACCTTAAGAAGACACCACAAATGTAAGCATATTTCACAAGGGCAAACACCTGAAGGCAAGCCATTCAGGGCAATATATTATAACTCCAACTACAGCTAGTTACATTCTGAACATGCAATTAAATCAATATCTTTCAAGTGCTTGTAATTGCTACACAGACATCAAACATTCAAGGGTGTGAGAACTTTGATTTAGTTCCACAGTCGATGATTTCTATATTATGTCTCTGAAGAAAAAGGCGATACCGGGTTAAGCATCTATTAATTCAATGTGGGCAGAGATGAGGAGGTGCAACAAAACATGACTGATTTACAGCTTCGTATTGATTTTGCTGGAGTACTAAATCAGGATTGTGGCTATATACCTCCACAAACACACTCCACATATTGCTGACTGGCCTTTCCTCCTTCGGAACCTGCCCTGCAGTACTGAGATTGCTTGTGCGACATTATACTATGCTTGCCGTGTTTATTAAGCTTTAAATGTGTTGTTTCTAACTTCATAGAAGGGGCCAAGGTGTGTACACATCAGGCCAGAGCTAGTGTTTACTTTTGGAGTTAAATGGTTAGTATGTTTCTCTTCTGCATGAGAAAGAGACAGTTGTGGACTGCTGTACTCGCTGCAGTCCTTGCTGTTGAATATTGTATTTTAGTAACCTTGGCACAGACTGTGTAAACAGGTACTCTACATATTTATACCCTATATATAGTCTATTATATTTGCACCCGGTGCTTTAATTGCTTTTTACCATTCTGTGTAATCTGCAAGGCTTTGCCCTGGCCAGGTGCTCAATGACATTCTGAGAACCTGCTTTAACCACTGTCCAATGGCAGTGGGATTGGAGCTGATCCCAGTATTTACTAGGTCGAGCCTAGCAGAGTGCATGCGCTGCTTTGGGAGGCATGCTGTATCTCCACTATGGGCCTTGATCACGCCCTTGCTTCCCATTAGTTCCTTTGTGTTCTTTTCGAAAATCCCTTCCTTTCTGTGGCTTATTTTCACATTTGCCCCACTTGTCAGTGGGTGGTTCCCTTCAATGGTGATTGGCCCTGTTACTTGTATTATTGCTCTTCTGTCGATTCCCATTATGTTTCATTGCACTGACTTTTCTGTTTCCTTGGACAGGCTTTCCTTTCAGCAAAGTTTAGCCTTTTCTAAGCCACAGCTATCTAGCATCCATCCTCCGCCTCCGATGTTTCCTGCGTGCGGCTGCTGCACAAGTCTCTGAAACTAGCCCTGCTTCCGAGTGTGCACTTGGAGTCCGAAGCCTCCTTCCTCTCCTGCTGCCTCAGCCTGTCCACTGAGACTTCCAGCATTATTTATCCCTAGGAGTGACGCGCCCTCTCGTGCCCCTTGGTTGTTTCCCATCCAGTCCTTCAGCTTACTCTGACTGGAGCAAATGCAGGGGTTTGCATTAGCGATGGGGTATGTGCAATCCATTAATATTTTTTTGTAGTAGTACTGCAAAAGCTCTACTGTAGAATGTACAGAGCCCCTTTAACATTCCTCGTGCCCCTGTGCGAGGCCCAGCACCAGTGGTGGCTGGTGACATTTGAAAGTGGTGAGGCGTAAAATTAATGTCGGAGTGGCCCGCGGCGAGCAAGCCAGCTCAAACAACCTAAGGAGAGTTGGGGAGGGGGGGGAGGGGGGGGGGGGGGGGTTCTTCTGAGAAAACCTTAAAAAAAGAGTGGGCAAATGGTGCATTTTCAAGCAAATTTGAGAAACCAAGAAGGTAATAAAGCAATTGTGAAAGTGCAGTTATTACATTAAACATTAATACCTTTTTTCTGCAAAATGTCTAATAGAATAGTCTCCCGCATTAAAAAGAAATGTCAAGAAAACGGTATTCAAAAAATAATGTTTATGGAGGTCATCAGGGCAAGGCTGCAGAATAGAGCTGGCAAACTCTCTGTGCACCTGTCTCTGAGAAGCATACACGCTGCATGCCAGTAGGGCTTAGTTTCAGAAACATTTCTATCTACAAATGTTCAGTCTCTGAAGCTAGGCACTGCTGGCACAGAGCATGTATGATTTTCAGAGGTGTGTGGCAGGGCCTAGCTTCAGAAACATAACATTTCTTATAGATAGAAATGTTTTTTTTTTTTTTTTTTACTTGCTCGGTGTAAGACCCATGGTGGAGGACTTCTGTGTAGTCAACAAAACACATGCCAACTTTTTCATTACAAACTCTGCTGTGGCATCAAAGATTCAGGCAATGGTAGAAGGCAAGCTGGTGCCTGCTAGAAGTTAGAACATGTGAACTCAAAGCTGACAAATTAGCATAATAGAAGCAGAAGTCAGACTGTCTCAAAATTCACATGTTCTATTAGAGACACGAGTGTGAGAAGCAGGCCCCGACTGGCCGTTGCAGGCACCGGGCAATCCCCCGGTGGGCCGCATGGTTGGGGGCCGGTTTTGGGCCCCCGGGGGCCGTTTTATGTTACAGGGCCGTTTTTGCAGCAAAAACGGCCCTGTAACAAAAAAGCCCGAAAACCGGCCCTGGCACAGAGCGCGGTCCCCCCCCCCCCCCCCCCCCCCCCCCCCCACCACCACACCTCTCCTCCCGGATGGGGGGAGGGGGGCCGGCCGAGCACTTTGCCAGGGCCGGTTCTGGTTCCCAGACTGGCCCTGGTGAGAAGTTGGCCTGATATGTGATGTCCACTATTCTAGTGGGCACCCTGTATCCGTCCAAACAACCCTTATGGTGATGGTTGTAAAGTCAACCTTATAGACCAGCTATCCTAGTGGTAGCATGGACAAAGCAGTCTTAAGCTAATACTTCAGAGAGCATGTGAAGCAAATTGTTTTACCAATAATAACCCCTTGAATACCAAATGAAAGGACACCACACAAGGTACATATCGAATATATATGTATTTATTACTAACACAACCCCTCTGCACTCTTTATGAGGTCAGAGTTATCGAGAGTTATCGAGAGTTCGAGATACAGCACAAGTTACTCAATAAGCATACTATAAGTTGCACAAATACAATTCTGCCCTAGGGGCCTCACAAACCATATACTAAAGAAGTGGTATAAGAGCCACTTCAGGAAAGGTGAATAGGCCAAGGGCCTAGGGAATCGCTAGGACTACACTGATCAACCAAAGGTTAGGAAGTAGGAGTCTCACAGGATGCATGTGCAGTGTCTTTACACACATGCAAGTTCTCATAGACTTTCAATGGGAACGTAAAAGTTACAAACTAGTAGATTTCGGACACTTCCGGGTGGACTACGGGAAAACGCAGTTAAAGTAGGAAATCTGGATAGTTATTACCCACGGGAGCACCGGAGTACTCGAGTTACCTCTCCCAGGGAAGCCGGGTGCATAGGTGTTCTTTCTTGTCGGGTTTCTTCATTGAATCCTATGGAGAGCTGCACAAAGATGCTGCAGGCAACCAGGAGGAAGATGTCCGGATGGGTCCAAGGGTGGATCGGAGAAGTGAAGAACCTGAAAGCAGAGGGGACAGAGTCTGGGTCACTAGCCAGTGACCAGGAAGGAACCTGGAAGGAACCAGGCGATGTCGAGATGCAATAAGGTGAAGAAGTGAAGCTTGTCTCTGCAGCCACGTGAACCAGGAGGCGTCGATGACAACCAGGAGCTGGATACGGACTGTCCCACAAAGGATCTCGCTGTTGGTGGTGTCGGCTTCCGGATTGGAGTCAACAAGCCTTGGCAAGGGCAACCCACGCAGGAAGAAAGTTCGGCTTCTTGTACAGACCAGCAAGGTCTGTGGAGCTTCCCCTTTACAGGAAAGCAAGAGCAACCAGGCAAACAGCGTTGTTTTAGTAGGATGTCTTCAGAAGGGCCACTAGCCAACGAGCTAGCAACTGCGAAGACGCATCGAGGAGAAATGCAGTCGCAGGCCCCACGCGGCACTCGTGGAGTGTGGAGGGCTGAGCTTCGGTGCACTTACGGCTCGGGGTTGGGGCTTCTCAAGTCCCAATGCATAACTTCGAGGACGCCTCAGAAGCTGCACAGTTAGCAAAAAGCATGTACTGCAGGTTGTCCGGTCCCACGTCTCTCATGTTTGCCATGGGTCTCAGCTTTGCTGTGGATGTGGGTCAGAGTCAGAGAAGTCTGGAAGTCCAGAGGCTGCATCGCTAAGTCTTCGGGCTATGGCGGGAGCGTCAACAAAGCAAACTGGCAATTCACTGATGATGCCTGTTTGCACAGGGTGGTCACTCCTTGACCACAAGGGAGATTCTTCAGTCTTCTAGTTGCAGTAGAATGTCGAAGGTCCAGAGTTTTGTTTCAGTTCAGGATAATCTAAAGTCTTTAGACTCCGCTCCTAGCTTTATACCAATCTAAGGGGCTGGATTACCTGCTAGGTCCCTCCTATGGGTAGAACCTGGGAAGGGGGTGGTTACACCCCTTTCCCTTTGTCCAGGTTCGCGCCAGAGCTGGGGCTGGAGTGCCCCAGCAACTGGTTTGTACCGGGCTGTGCATGGAGCACCTTGTGAAGGACTGGGTTCTTTTGGACCCAGCGGTGCCAGGGCACAACACCTGAAACCTTCGTGGGTAACCTGCTCCGGCGTACAAATCACAGAGACACGGGACACTTCCTTCGGCGTCAAAGAGTCAAGGTTTATTTACTGCAGGGAACACAGAAGTCACAGGAAGTACATCGAGTGTAGTTCGGGGAGACTGCTTCAAATTGTATTTGTGGATCGCTCCTTTTATACAGTTTTTACCCATAGGATAACATGATACACAATAGTTTACAACCTGGTTCCCACAAGTCGCTCTCAGAGGGGTCGCTTTGGTCACTTTGAAACACACAAGGTCCGGAACATAAGTGCGGAAACATTTGGCGGTTCCCAACTGTAAAAACCCATCTTCCCACCATTAGCAAATTCCAATCAGCAGTAAAGGAGATCGAAATAGGAACGAAGACAGGTGCAGAGGAAGACGGAGACAGTAGGGAGATCGGAAAGGGTGTAAAAAGGGGAGGTATCGAGAAGCACGAGATACAGGCATCAAAGGGACGTGCCTAATGAGATGCACGGCTGAGACAATAAGTCCGTGCGGCAAGATGAGCCTCGAGCGGCGCCATCTGCCTTACAGTAGCATCTCCCTTGTCATAAAGACACTTACAAAGAACATGTGTCTTCCGCCAATATCTTGGGAGTCCCAGGGTCGCGAAGCGGACAGCGTCCGTTCGCTGGCTACTTGAGGGCAAGAGACAAAATGGATGCCGTATCTAAGATGGAACCCGTGGGTACAGATGAAAAACTCACATAACAAACGAACGATTTAAGTTAGCACAGCGAAACTGCGCACACTTACTAAACTCGTCATTTGCGGTTCATAGATACCAGACTCGACCATATTCGTGCGAGTCGAAAACACCACTTACAATTGTCACGGAACCTCAGACGCTCCTTTTGCCCTCATGTAGGCAAGCACTAGTCGGAATCATATTCGATATTCATCAGACCGTCAAGATGTCGTTGTAGCATAGCTCTGTCCGATCGAGTCCCCTTGGTAACAGATGGTTGTCTCATACACGTTGTAGCACAGAGGCCACATAAGGCAGGACCACACTGCACGCAAAGGCAACACGTGAACAGGAACACTACCACAACCCCGATGATCATCAGAATCTTCCAACCCCAAGTCGACATCAGGCCCCAAAACCACCCAAGTAGCGTCCAATCCCCTACATCCACGTGTATGGATTCGGAGATCTTATGCAACTTCGAGATGGCTTGATAGACAGTAGGAGCATTATCTGGAATGAAAATGCAACAGCTCGAATGGATCACTTTACATACCCCACCGCGATCTGCTAAGACAACATCTAAAACCATACGGTTTTGTAATGTCATAAGTCTCTCCGCCTGAAGTTCTGTGGTGATATTACCAAGGGCACTGGCAGTAATATTAGCTGTCGATTCTACCACTCGAGTCAAATGTCTCAGGTTCCTACTATTAACCATAGGTCCCCAAAACGGGAGGAAACCCTTGAAAAAGTCTCCTGCCTCTTGACCGGCAGTATCCTCTTCGCTAATTACGCCTCGTACAACTCTAGTCTTATGATAATCGGCATCTACAGTAAACGTCGGAGGCAACAGATTTGCAATGAAACATGAGCCCATGAAGTCTGCGGGCAACCATGTGTATGCACGATCATGACAGATAAAGTATGTACCCTTGGCAGCCAGAAACACAGGGGACGGGGACATTGGCAGAACGTAACTTTCAGTGCAAGCACTTACTCCAAGTGAGGCTTGCGAGCCACGACCCACAAGACAAAGATTACCAGTGTGGGGTACGACCCATATTGGAGACGAGCTTTTAAGCTGCTTTTCATTAGTGAACATACTGTATTCCCCTCTACTTAGGACCCTATAGGCTTGTACCTCTTCTTTAGGGATAAGAAAAGGATCATGGATCTCATCTTCCATATCCTCTATAGCCATCGATAGCAGCCTCTGATACGAGGTAGGACCAAAGTTGGGGGAACGTTGTTCTTGAATGGGGTGGGAACCCAGTGCGCTTCGAAACATTGTTTGGAATGCTCGAGCTGACCCTTGGGAACTATACGGTAACACCAGATATGGAATTCCCTTACCCGTAGTATGTGGCATCAACCCACACACCCAACAATTAGTAGTGTTAACCACTAACTGATGCTGATGGAGGAGCTGGATAAAGGAATTGTTGCGGAATTCTACACGTCTAGCCTGTTCGTGTTCTGGTAACATATGAAAGGAATGAGGAGAAGCAGTAGAAGTAAGGTTAGGGTAAGGAGTAGGAGTAGGAGTAGCAAGGAAAAAGTAAGACATAGTGTAATACACCCCACCCGCCAAAAATGCAGAAGCAGTTAAAAACAAAACAAACAATTGAGATACAAAACATTTCGTCCGACTAAGTTTCTGCAGCTTGACTCTATACGCCTGAGCTCCTTCCAAATCATTCAGCTTCGAAAATGCCATTTCCCTACGACCGTCCGCAACGTTTCTTGACGCACTTCGTTCTGTGCAGCAATAGTCAATCCCCAGGAGTTCCTAGGAACCGACGGTCTTTAACCTAGCGTCAAGACCTACTGTCCAGAAGGAAGTACGCGCGCGGCCCTACGGCCCTCAATACACAATCTGTATATATATTAGCACAATATTTCTCAGCTGTGGAAGGAAAAAGATACAAGGAAGAAGCTTGATATATATATATATACAAAACAATTTTCAACGATACGAATGTTCAAAATTTGATCATGGGAAACGAGGATATTGCAGTTATCAATTTCAGCAAAGCAAACAGATTTTATTTGTCCTTAGTGTGAGATCGCAAAGAATATCGATGTTTCCCTGGACGTGTCTGCTCGTCGAACAAAGGATCTGTTGAAGAGACAGCGTCCTGCTGATCAGTTCGTTGATCTGGTCTTGAGTCTTTTGCTGACAAATGTTCAACAGTGGCTTTCTGCTGCGCTGAGGGTTCTCCAACAAGCTGTGCGTCGCTAAAAGGTACAAACGCCGGCAATGTTTCTGTTTCTGTTGACGCAATGCCTTTCCTTATCCACGGGTCTGCCGGCAAAGGAATAGGGACTCGCTTACAATGGGTAGCATGTACCCAATTTTTCCGCCCCTCAAGACGAACGGCAGTCCTCGTGGCCAGGAGCACCTGGTAAGGTCCGGTGAATCGGGGGTCCAGATTGTTTTTTCGTGAGAAGTTACGAGTAACCACCCAGTTCCCGGGCCGGAGCTGGTGGCCTGGACCCTCCGTCTGCGTTGGCAAGGCGTCGTAAACCTGTTGATGAATTAACCTCAGTTTAGCAGTCAAGTCATGTAAGTAATCAATCAACATCGGAAACTCAAGATCAGAGAATATTCCTGGCCTAGGAACCCCCCACACATTCGCAGGACGGCCGAACACTATTTCATAGGGACTAAGCCCTATTCGGGAGTGTACAGTCGCCCTAGTTGACAGTAATGCTAGAGGCAAAGCATCAGGCCACGAAAGTCCAGTCGTAGCCTGAATCTTCGCTAGTTTTAGTTTAAGGGTGCCATTGTACCCTTCAACCAATCCAGCTGACTGGGGATGATTGGCGCTATGGAATTTCTGATTAATTCCAAGGCCCTTACACACACTCTTCATCACACTTCCAACAAACTCACTTCCGTTATCTGACCACACGACTCTAGGCATTCCATACCGAGGAAAGTATTCCTTCAGTAGGATTTTCGCAGTAGACAAAGCAGTATTGTCTTTGAGGGGATAGGCCTCAATCCATCGGGAGAATGCGCAAACCACAACCAAAACGTATTTCAGGTTATTGCATCGCTCCATATGGATGAAGTCCAATTGGATCACCTCAAAGGGATACGAAGGAGGAGCAAAACTGCCAGGGGGAGTTGGGGTTCCTTTGCCAGGATTGTACATTATACACACCATACAATTCTTCACCAAACGTTCTGCACACTTAGTAATTCCATCATTCTTCCACACATCAGCCAGCAACTTGCAAATACCTTTCGCGCTAATATGTGCTAACCCATGTGCCATTTGCACAACGGCCAGTACATACGCATCAGGCAACATCCATCTTTTCTGATCTGACAAATCAATCCAGCAACCATTCACATCCAACCTTCCCGTACTTTCTTTCCACTTCATCTTTTCAGTGTCGGTGGCCTCATTCTGAATTGCTTTCACACTCTCTATGGTATTTTCACACATACTTGATTCTGTAGGCCACCTAACCGAACTTGTCACATACATTCGAGTGCTAAGGTTCCGAGCAGTCTCCTTAGCAATCTCATCTGCAAACGCATTACCACGACCAACATCATCCGTCACTTTACGATGCGCACTACACTTAACAATTGCAACTTGAGCAGGCAAAGTCAATGCATCCAAAAGATCGTTCACAAGCTGACCATGCTGTATTTTCGTGCCATGCGACGTCAAGAAACCACGCTCTCGCCACAACCGTCCAAAACTATGCGCTACACCGAAAGCATACTGACTATCGGTGTACACATTCACACGTTTACCTTTTGCTAATACACATGCTCTAGTGAGAGCAATCAGCTCTGCAGCTTGGGCAGAATTCTGATTCAATCTCGCAGTCTCAACAACAGTATTCAATGTCACCACAGCATAAGCAGTAGTCACATCACCATTTGGCAACTTAAAACATGACCCATCCACATACAGGGTGCCATCCGGGTTTTCCAATGGGGTGTTTTTAAGGTCCACACGACCTTTCGTTTCCTCTTCTGTCCGCAAGTAACAGTCATGTTCTGCTACTTCATCTGACTCTGCACTAATTGGTAACAAAGTTGCCGGATTGAGGACATTACAACGTTTTATCTGAATGTGGCTTGCCAAGAGCGTCAATTCGTACCCAGATAACCTCGCACTCGTCAAGTGCTGAGTTTTCGTACGATTCAAAAGAGTATCGACTGCATGCGGAACCATCACCGTAAGCATATTATCCATGACCAATCCTGCTGATTGTCGGATGGAGACCGCAGCTGCCGCAGTTGCTCTCAAACAACTCGGCAATGCTCTAGCTACTGGGTCTAAGGTCGAGGAAAAATATGCGCATGGACGTTGCTTACCACCAAAAGGTTGCGTTAAGACGCTTAAAGCACAACCTTCCCTCTCGTGAACATATAACGTGAACGGTTTACTGTAATCAGGGGTACCTAACACAGGAGCCGAACACAATGAATCACGTAATTCAGAAAAACTTTTCTGACATTCGTCCGTCCATGGTAAAGGAGTCGAAACATCCTTGCACGTAAGAGCCACCAATGGTTTCGCTAGCAATGAAAAATTAGGAATCCACTGCCTGCAGTACGACGTGATACCTAGAAAGGCACGCACATTTCTTTGGGTTTGTGGCACAGCCATGCGCGCAATCGCTGCAATTCTCTCTGGGGTCAATCTCCTTCCCTCCTTTGACAATAAGTGACCTAGGTAGGTTACTTCTTGACAACAATATTGGAGTTTAGAAGGTGACACCTTGTGATTTAACTCACAGAGATGTTGCAGCAACGACACTGTAGCGATTTTGCAGATGTCCTGAGTATCAGCAGCCACCAATAAGTCGTCGACGTATTGGATTAAAGCCGCACCAACCGGCAACCTAAACGCATCTAGTTGACCCTTCAAAGCTTGACTGTAAATCGATGGACTTTCACAGTAGCCCTGAGGAGCGCGTTTGAACCGGAAGCTACGTCCACCAAGAGAGAAACCGAAAAGGTCCCTACTCTCTTCGGCAATCGGGATGCTGAAAAACGCATTTTTCAAATCAATCACCGAAAACCATGAAGCAGTAGCTGGAATCAGAGTCAGCAGCGCCGTAATGTCAGGCACAACAGGGAATTGAGGAACCACAATTTTATTTACCTCCCGTAAATCGATAACAAAACGATAAACAGGCGGTTTGGTAGGATCAGTACGTTTAAGAATGGGCAGTACAGGACTATTGCACACGTTTCCCCGAGTTTCTTCAATGACATCTTTCTCGATCAAATCATAGATGATCGCTAACAAAGCTCGTTCACCATCAAGGGAGATACGGTATTGGGGAATACGTGGCAATCGCACATTAGATTTCAACTGAACAACATAAGGGGAGATATCAAGTAGGCCCACATCATTTGGACCCGTCGCCCACAAAGACGCAGGAAGAGAATCCAATTCCGGTGGAAGCTTATCAAGAGACAAGTACATGGGAGAGACTACTCTCTCTCCTAACGTAAGCTTTACACCCGCAGGGGAACAATACAAAGTTGCATACAAGCGCTTAAGCAAATCCAGACCCAAAAGATTTTCGCCACAACCAGTAGACAAAATCAATGGAGCTTCAAGCTCACGAGGCCCAATTTTAAGGGGCAAAGGGCGCGAAACTGGATTGCTAACGGGGGCGCCAGAGAATCCAACGGAAACATTTGTTAAGCCAGACAAAGGTGCGCCAGGGAGTTTCGAATGCATGATAGAACTTTTCGCTGCACCAGTGTCCAACAGAAAAGGCTCAACGACGCCCGATGTAGCAACTGCGACGTAAGGCCCTCTCTGATCAACCGGAACTGATACCACTCCCTCCCCTTGTCTTTGGCTGTCCTAGTAATTACTATCGTCAGTTCCCTGATCGACGTAATAATCGTCTACATTGTACTGCGCAGATCGTCCTTGCGATGATCCACGTTGATCGAAACAATTATTAGAATTTGATGAATGGTCAGAGCGATCATTCTGAGCACCACGACCTCTACCACGTGATGCGTGCTGTGCACCACCACGGCCTCCTCTAGACGAATTACCACCACTACGGTCATTTAAAGCAGGACAATTGAATTTAATGTGTCCCTCCTGTCTACAATAAGCACATTGGTTGTACCCTAATGAAGATCTCTGGAAAGAAGAATCATTACGCGGCTGCGATCGATTCGATTGCGACTGCGATCTATTCTGCTGAGGCGCATTCTGATTAGAACGCGGCGGATATGCTTGTTGTAACAACACTTTAGTTTTTAGCTCTTTCGTTTTTTTATCGGCACGGTCATTTTCCTCTTTTTCTCTATTTTCGTAATATTGTGCCGTAGCCAATATCTGAGCTGAGGTAGAAACGGCCCACGCACTTTCTGAATTCCTTAATTTATTGCTCAAGTCGGGCAATAAGTTTGACACAAACTTATCCACAAACAACCTCTGTCCACCCTCAGTACCCATATCCTGTCCACTATGATCAACGAATGCTTCCTCGAACCTCGTAAAGAAATCGGAAACACTCTCATCTTTCTTCTGCTTACAGGCTGACAACTTATCCCAATTTACCTTCATAGCTGGCATAAGCGTTTTCATTAATGCAATGATTCGCTGAGGAAGAGCAGCAATCAGCTGATCAGGCTTAGCGCCACCAGCTTGCAACCCATCTGCCGCTACAATGGCCGCCCAAGTACCACCTAGTTCGTTTGCGTGATTCTCCTGACGAATCTTCGCCCATACCGGTTGCGGTACGACATTACCGAACAACATGTCGATATCGGCAAGATTCATTACCGTAGCATCCACAAGCTGCGATAATTCCTTATAATACCCCGCAGGATTTTTGCGAGGGTCAGGCAAAGATTGCTTCACCTGTAATACTTCCGATCTTTTCCATGGGAGGTGTATCCATACTCTCTGGAAAAATGGCGGAACCGGGGGGTTTGCCCCAGGATTACCTGGCATCCAAACTGGCGGAACTTCGCGCATAGGATATTGGCCAGACTCGGTTTGTTTTTCAATGTCCTCAACGAACAATGCATGAGGAATAGGAGCGGGACGAAGAGATAGCAACCGCTCAATAGCACGTCGGACATTAGTATCTACTATCAGTCCAGTTGCGAACTGAAGCCGAAGTTCAGACAGGGCGGTCAGCACCTCGTCAGGCGCATTGGCCGCTATTTGATCATGTAAGAACTTGCACATTTCATCAAACACATATCTCTGAGTTGGTATGTTGAATTGATCAAACGTTTCGAGGACAACACGAGGTGGATTTCTAACAGGGTTTATCATCCAACCCATCGCCATATTGTATAGCGCAACACGTTCTCTATTACCAGGAAGCTGGCTACGTCTCTGAGGACCATCAGAACCAGCAGACCCAAAAACAAGCCCGAGCGACTGGAAGAAGTTTGTCGCAAGGGGAGAATCACGATTACGAGTAGAGGGAGAAGAATAAGACACAGGACTAACAAGAGAAGGAGTAGAGACAGTAGCAACAACAGGGGTTAACAACACAGGAGCAGTAGCGGGAGCAGGAGTATGTGGAAGCGGAGGAGCAGTAGGAATAGAAACAGATAAAGGAGCAGGAACAGTCGGAAGAGCGGGTGCAGGTTGAGGAACTGGTGGAGGAATAACAGGTGGAAGAACAGGTACGGCAGGGACCACAGGAGCTGCGGTACCCTGTACGTACGGAGGTGGCGACTTCATAAGATAAGACATTAAAGAATCCTCAACTGCCTCTTCCTTCTTATCCGACTCCGTAGGCAAAGCAGGATAGCATTTGTCTATGGACATACGCTGTAATCTCTCAAACACTTCCTTATCCTTATCCTCCTTATCACGCTGAAACTGCTCAGCTTTCTTCACTATAGTAGCAACAGTATCTCGCTGACTACGTTTATTTTGTCTGATCTCTTTCTGTCGGGCTTCTTTGCGCCACAACCGAAAGGCATCAAACATGGCCGGCCTAGATTTACGTTCGAACAACTTTATTTCCAAATTATCTAAGATCGACGCTTCGAAGCTACCGTGAGGTGGCCAACGAAGATCGCCGTCTTTCTTCGTATATTTTATCCAATAATCGTTAAAAGCAATCGGGCCTAGCCCATGTTTGCTATATAAATCATAAGTAGGAGTTCCAACCGGAGGTATCGGACACGAGTCCTCCAGCAGGGAATCCGCACCACAAGGTCTAAAGCAACTGAACAAAGTACTACGACCAGGCATCTTGCACACTAGCCGAGTTTCACAAACTTCAAGGGTTACGGGATTTCGGGATTTACCAAGTCCCAGCAAAGAACTAAACCCTCGGTCTTTGGCGGCTGCAGTCGTCAAACAAATACAACAACAACAAAGTACGCTAGCAAAGTGTCACCGACAAAAACACTCACACAGCGTATACAACAAAGACACCCGCTAAAGTGTCTACAACAAAAACACTCGCTAAAGTGTTTACAACAAAGACACTCGCTAAAGTGTCTACAACCAAGAACTCTGGGAGCGACCCACAAATACTTAACTCAAAGATCAATGGCGTCCTCAGGAAGGCCCGTCAATCGTCTCGCTATACCAAGGTCTACGCCAGGCGCCAAAACAGGTCTACAGTCAGGGCAGCAGTCCGTCGCAGCCGTTAGGAGGCGGGAATCTTCGCGGGAAAAGTCTTCGGGCCACTTATTTCGACAACAGGATCGATGAAGCGGGGTGCACCTTCCCTCGGAGATTTCACACGAAGTTCCTCACGATCGTCGGGCTTGGACCGGTACCACTGATGCAGCCCCACGTTGGGCGCCAACTGAAGGACTGGGTTCTTTTGGACCCAGCGGTGCCAGGGCACAACACCTGAAACCTTCGTGGGTAACCTGCTCCGGCGTACAAATCACAGAGACACGGGACACTTCCTTCGGCGTCAAAGAGTCAAGGTTTATTTACTGCAGGGAACACAGAAGTCACAGGAAGTACATCGAGTGTAGTTCGGGGAGACTGCTTCAAATTGTATTTGTGGATCGCTCCTTTTATACAGTTTTTACCCATAGGATAACATGATACACAATAGTTTACAACCTGGTTCCCACAAGTCGCTCTCAGAGGGGTCGCTTTGGTCACTTTGAAACACACAAGGTCCGGAACATAAGTGCGGAAACATTTGGCGGTTCCCAACTGTAAAAACCCATCTTCCCACCATTAGCAAATTCCAATCAGCAGTAAAGGAGATCGAAATAGGAACGAAGACAGGTGCAGAGGAAGACGGAGACAGTAGGGAGATCGGAAAGGGTGTAAAAAGGGGAGGTATCGAGAAGCACGAGATACAGGCATCAAAGGGACGTGCCTAATGAGATGCACGGCTGAGACAATAAGTCCGTGCGGCAAGATGAGCCTCGAGCGGCGCCATCTGCCTTACAGTAGCATCTCCCTTGTCATAAAGACACTTACAAAGAACATGTGTCTTCCGCCAATATCTTGGGAGTCCCAGGGTCGCGAAGCGGACAGCGTCCGTTCGCTGGCTACTTGAGGGCAAGAGACAAAATGGATGCCGTATCTAAGATGGAACCCGTGGGTACAGATGAAAAACTCACATAACAAACGAACGATTTAAGTTAGCACAGCGAAACTGCGCACACTTACTAAACTCGTCATTTGCGGTTCATAGATACCAGACTCGACCATATTCGTGCGAGTCGAAAACACCACTTACAATTGTCACGGAACCTCACTTGTGTGCCCCAGCCAGTGTCATTTCATTCAACCCACCCTGCCCCAATACACTATAGCCTGCCTGGGGAGGTGCTAGCACCTCCCAAGGCAGGAAACCTATTGTCCAGGCCTACCCTGCCGGAGTTTCGTCCAGCAGCAGGAGGTCAGACTCGTGTCTGTGGCAGCAGCATCCATTTAGTGATGCTGAGGGTCTGTTTAACTTTAACCGGGTAAAGCTACAACTACATGTCTTCTCCCTCTAGAAGGGTGGAATGCTACCCCCGCCGCCAGAACTGGCGGGGGGGGGGGTAGTATTCCAAATCATATGACACCTTACATGACATGTTTTGATAAAGCCAAACCAAAGTTAGCATTAACCACGAGGATTATAATGCACTTAAGAGTATATGGTATGGCTTTATCATAGAACAGCTTTAAGGACCGGTTCCGAAAGCTGCAGACAGGCTCAGCTCATGCTAGAGCACCATCTCACATAAAACCAAGCACTCTGCCTTCAGGATTGTCAAGGCCTGCCATAGGAGTGACTTATAGGTATATATGTGTCTATATGATTAGAGACACCAGAGAGAGAGAGAGAGAGAGAGGGTGACAGATTGCCATGGAGAGGTAAGGGGAGAGGCACAGAGAGAGAAACTGTGAGTGGGGAGGAACATTTGGAGAGTGAGTGCACGACTTGTGTGCACTGCAGTCATGGCCGTAATGACCAGATTTACTGAATAATACGGTAAAATAATGCATAATTAGTTGATAGAAGTACAGTATCAGACAGCAAGGGACACAACGTTTATTATTAATAGTCTACCTGTTTTAATTGTAGTCAAAGGAAATATTTTCAGGTATTTCTATTTGACATGTTGGCTTTCACTAGAAAATAGAAATGCATTTTCTACACGACTACAGCCAGTTACTGGTCAGGCAGAGCTCAGCTCTCCTAAATGCACCTCCCAACTTTCTCTCTTCAGTGAGTGCAGTCTGGACTATGGCAGACAGTCACTCAAATTAATGTTTCTGAAGCGAGGTGTGTGGCATGGTTTAGGTAGTCATGACTAGCTGAGCTAGACTCTGGTGCAGACAGATAGGCCGCCCTGCTGGAGCAGGACACCATGCAGGCTGCAAATGCGAGTTTGCTAAAGTCTTGTGCTCGGCCAGCATTCATCCCCTAGGAGGGCTCCTTAACAACACACTCCGCTTAACACTGCAATTCGGTCTTTCCTTTCCAATTGAACTAAAGGCACATCCACTTTTTTCCATTATCAGCTTTTGCTTTCCATCTTACTATTGCCGCTTGTCAAATGGGCGTGTTTAATCCATCTTTATCTACTGCCCATTCCAGCTCAAGTCCTGCTCCTTCACCCCTACCTTCCACGCGTGGTGCTCCTGTTTTGCCCAAGACAACTCTACTGCTGAAATGCCATGGCGCAGCTTTTTATATTGCCTGGATAACGCTCTGTAGTAACACAGGAAGCCCGGTATAATCCACCCATTATGTACACTATTAAAACAAAGCCTCCCAGCAAAAAGCTTTCTAAAAAACAATTTTACTCCTTCAGGGTGCGCAGCGTAGCACTTGAATTTTCGTGCCTGGAGAAAGTGACACCGTTATTAACTGGTGCAAACATTCTGTCCGTCATCCGTGCGACCATCTGGGCACGAACGACAGTAAGCATTCGCTGCTTGGATCCCGTGCTAAGCCATGATAAATATATTTATACATTTTCCTTCTCAACCTGCAGTCATGGCAAGAATTCAAACAAACTCATGCAGAACTACTATAAATACTTATTTTTCGAGGCACTGCTTTCCTTCCAGAGAGTCCCTAACTGCTGCGTATGCTTCAGAGGTGCGTGGTAGGGCCTAGCTAGGCCCTATCACGCGTGCCAGACAGGATTTAGCAGGGTGGGCCTAGCTGTCTGCAGGCTGCACCAGACCAGTATAAACATTAACACTCTTTGAAGTGTAGAGTGACTCTGCCAGAGAATCACTCTGCACTTCAATGACTCTAGTGGGAATGCGACTGTTCAAGAGCTACGGGTGTCTGGCTGCTGGCTTTGGAGAGGATATCTATAATCTATGCCACTTGAGTCCTGTGCACTGCACTACGGCCATGACTGCAGTGCACTGCACACTAGAGTACCGCCGCTCGCATGAACATATTATTGCGTATATACAGCAACTAACAATACAAGAACAAAAAAACCATTAACTTATACTTATAGTAACTCACTTGTGACTCGTCGTCTAGTAGGTCAGACTAAACAAAACCAGGTGCCTGCAGGGGGCTCTGCTGCCAGACACAGTGCCGTTGCTAATTAAGTGATTGGCTGCACGATGCACACACTGCCGGAATTTCCAGGAGGCTGCCTTAGGGCTGTCACTGCTACCCCTTGCTTAAGGGGAAGGTGCGGCTCCTTCAATGCCGAAGGTACAAGGCACTCTGCACTGCTCCCTTTGCCACCTGCAGCGGCCGCCAGGAGAGGTGGAGGATCACTTCAGGGACATAGAGGAGGAGAACGAGCAGCCGCGGCCGGGGTAGCAGTGAACACGAGGTGTGTCTGCCTCGACGTCGACGAAGAGGCTCTGACGTCACTCTCGCTCCTGGTACCGCCTGTGTCTCAGCTAATCCAGACGCTGCTCCAGCAGCGAAAGGATTGGCTTGAGCAGTAGTAGTGTGCATGTTCTGTTTAGGGCTTAAAACATTTTATGGCCAGCCCGAACATGCGCACCAGGCTGCTCATTAGAAGAGCGGCTTGGAACAATCCTCGCTCTTCTAATGAGCAGCCTAGTGTGCGCATGTTCGGGGCTAGTCCCAAAATTCTTATGCCCTAAACAGAACATGCGCACTCTTGCTGTGCGCTCCACCGACCAGCACCTGATGTCATGATGATGACTCATCACCAGTCATCAGACTTCTGTACTGAACTCCTGCTGCCCCGCCCTCTTCTGAGCCGACTGCCAGTGCTTCCAGCGGCCTGGGATTTCATTAAAATAAATCATGGGAGTGAGAGATACTGAGAGTGACGTGACAACTGCAATGCTTGTTAATTGTTATCAGTCAACTCGAGTGCCTCAAATTAATTGGTGGGGCAACGCCCAAGTGCCCTAATGGACGCACCGCCCCTGCAAACGGATACTCCAGAACATCAGGGCAATCAATGTCAGCGATGCCTCCTATCCAGTTGCACGCCATTTTAAGGAACATCATGAGAATAAGAGTGAGCTCTTAAGGTACTTTGTCATTGATTCTGTCCTCCCCCTCAGACGAGGAGGAAACCGTGAGGCCCTCTTTTGTGCTCTGGAAACTAAATACATCGTGGAGCTACACACCAAGATCCCGCAGGGTCTTAACTCCAGTGAGGATTTCTATACTTTTCTTGAAGTTGGTCCCCTCCCACACTTGCACCATAGTGAGCTGAATTATCTTGAATTTTACCCTGTGATACTTTACTATCTTACATCGGGTATAACTATGGTGCTGACCCAATCCTCCCAATGGCATTTTGTTTTTATTACATCCTTTTACACGATTCCCTTTTTTAGCACTTTTGCACTTACGAACCAGATGGGCACAGCCGCTTGGATACTTTTCAGGATTGAGGCTCTGGTAGGGTGGCGCAATGAATGATTACCCACTTGGGTCTCATCCTGTTTTTGCCCATTTTTCAAAATCCCATACAATTTTGCACATGCATGGGATGAATTGCAATATTTGATCAATTTCAACCTCTTTTTGTCATATTAAGCTTATACTTTTAACTTGATTTATTTTTACATATAATGTGGTTTTTATATATTCTTAAAAGTTTATATGCTCTTTTTTGACTTTATTGATTGTACTTTTGTATTTACAACTATTGGGTTTTAATGGTACATTTGTAATCTGTAAGTATTATTTCTGTGCCTATGCAGCTGGTTTTGAGTGGTAACCAATCATGTTTTAGGTTACTTGCACTTTGCACTTTAAATGCAGCATGTTTCTTACTGAGCGTCATGTGATCAAGGCCTCTGTGTAGGCTGAAACGCGTAACCCAGGCAGGCTGCTGATATTCTTAATAAAATCACTCACCTGCACCTTTTGGGTCAGCCTTCTCTTGTTCCTGTGTAGTCCCAGGCACTGGGGGATTGCAGGAGCGCTTGGACGAATCTTTCGATATATATATATATATATATATATATATATATATATATATATATATATATATATATATCTTCTCGCAAAAAAGGAAGACCAGCACTCTGCTCTTTGGAATTGTAGATTTATTAAGACACTGTTACAGCCTACGCGTTTCGAACCAGATGGTTCCTTGTCACGGCAGTGTTACACTGCCGTGACAAGGAACCATCTGGTTTGAAACGCGTAGGCTGTAACAGTGTCTTAATAAATCTACAATTCCAAAGAGCGGAGTGCTGGTCTTCCTTTTTTGCGAGAAGAAACATCGGGACCCGGTCCTGGCCCCGAACCAAGCACCGACTTGCTAAGCTGTTCCCTCTGCGACGGGATCGTTTGAGAGTAATATATATATATATATATATATATATATATATATATATATAACGTCCATGAAGAAGTTTATCAACTAAACGCATCGACGAAAGTCAGGTGTTTTCATTAGCTTTGACCACGCATGCCCGTACCAATAAAAGTTGTTGGGCAAAAGCTACTCACTCTCGTGTGCCGCTCTATTTGGATATTCCGCGCAGAGCTTGATTTGTAGGCGGCCGTCCTACTGCCGAGCTGGCACCAGCCCTGGTGAGGAGGCCACTGAGCTCTGAGTGATGGAGAGCTCGTACAGTGGGGAGTAAAGACGGATTAAGGATGTGCGTGAGCAGAGGAGCTAATGTGTAGCCTTTACTCAACATTAAATCAAGGGTGCATCCATTCAGGAAAAACGGACTGGAAATCCTTAAGGTGACGTGCAGCAATACATGCAGCCCATTGGGGCAGCGATTTTGCCAAACTAAGGAACTGACATTCCATAATGCACCTTTCTGACTTTGTATCGTCCATGAAGAAGTTTAGCAACGAAATGCATAGACGAAAGTCAGGTGTTTTAATTAGCTGTGACCACGCATGCCCGTACCAATAAAAGCTGTTGGGGAAAAGCTACTCACTCTTGTGTGCTGCTCTATTTGGACATTCCCTGCGTAGCTGCATATATATATATATATATATATATATATATATATATATATATATATATATATATATATATATATATATATATATATATATATATATATATATATATATATATATATATTTCCTCCCAATGCTTGCAAACAGCTGCCGCTCGCCAGACCAGCGGGCGCGTCGTCGAAGCGGACCTCTCAAACACGGTCCGTTTACATGAACAACAACCTCCTTAGCTTCAAGGAAATGACGATGCCGTGTCTCGATAGTTCAATTACAAATTTTAATCGGCAAAGCCGATATATATATATATATATACATATATAAATATATATATATATATATATATATATATATATATGCGACGAACCTCGCACCTCGACCAGCTACTTCAGAACCACGAAAGACGAGCGTAGACTCAGGTTTGGTGCTATTTTAATTTATTCGGAAACACCACCAGCCGCCATCACAACGCGTTTCGGCAGATCCTTGCCTTGATCACATGACAGCATTGTTGTGTACCACCTCCATTTTTAAAGTGACAGTGCATTCACTTAATTCATAGACATGGAAGACATTCTTAAAGAATAAGGGCTCAAATGCTTTTTTATGTCAACACTATAAAGTTCAAATATTATGTATAAATACATGTTTTTAAGAAAATTCTAAAATGATACTTTGTATAAATGTAGTTTCCACACAATATATATGGCTATTGTCTTGGTACATATCATTTTTCAATTTTGACAATATCTGGCTCAAATGCACAGCTATTCTTCGATGCCCCAGGTTATTCTTATCCATGCTAATGTAAACAAACGAAAGAAATAATATGGAACCCATATAATACCCTATTGGAAAAATGATAATGAAGTGCAAAATGTGTTTGAAGTATAGCTTCCCTGCTGTACTTCTTAATGTGCAGAATAAAAATTAAAAAGTGCTTCTGTGCCTATTAAATACATACAGAAACATTTTCCACCCTTGCTAAAATTAATAGCCTCTAATTCTAGATATGGCCCTATGGCTGGGATATGTGCAAAAAACAGCATTTGCAAAATACATATTAATTTCTTATATTGGAGGTTTTGGCAAGAAAAATCGAAATTCGATAAATGATTCCTACAATTATAAATATGATCTTTCAAATGTTATATATAAGTACTCAATAAATAAATACATATATTAAATATATTAAAAATCACATACATATAATTCATTTATCTTTAAAATTCCTATAAAACCAACAATATTAAAATAGCAATAATTTATCAAATAATTCAGTCAATATCTCATAATTATCAGAGTTCAAAAATCATCATAAAGTGCAAATATTTCATATTTGTACTAACTGGAGTCAAAACAAATAAAAGCTTCTCAGTGTAATGCAATACTTCTATGGTTACTGGCTGTATAGGGAAATGGAGTTCTACTCTAAATATGTGTATAAATCCTCACTCACATTGAGCCCGTTCGGTTGCTTTGTGTTGAGCTGCAATATATAGTGGGTTTCCAAGCGTCTTAATTTCCCTTCTCTATCACCTCCTATTCTTTGGAATGGAACGGTGTCAAAGACATAGTACTTCAATTCCTTTATATTCCCTCTGTGGTGTTCCTTGAAGTGACATGCTACTGGGTAATTCGGGTTATTGTTAGTTATTGCCCTATTGTGTTGTAACACCCTTTTGTGTGCTGCCAGCTTAGTGCTCCCAATATACATTAAATTACAGCTACATTCCAGCACGTATACCACAAATTCACTTCTACAGGTTAGATGGTATTTGATCATTTGAGGTTATACACTAAAGGCTGTCAGGAATTAAGTTCTGTTACTACCATAACTACAGGCCTTACAGCTCGAACATTTAAAAATGTTTTATATATATATATATATATATATATATATATATATATATATATATATATATATATATTCAGGTCCACATCCTTCGCAACGCCAGGACACCAAGACAGCGGTGCAGTTCAGGGGCAAAGGTAACCCTGTGTAAATATTCAGGTCCACAATGCGTAGCAACGCTACGCTCCTGCACTCTCCTCGAGAAACCAGGGATCACAATTCAATACGAAGTGCGCTTTTCCAAATCCATTTATTCATTCAAATGCAGCATCGTGATGAAACACGGAAAAAACCCAACGCGTTTCGGCAAGGAAACTCGCCTTGGTCACGGGTGATTCCAAAAAGAATGAGCAAACAATAAATAAAGTTTCACGTGATTAAGTGACAAAATAAACAACAGACTCATAGCTTAAATGTCACGGCCATCTTGGAGTGGAGTGCGCTTACATAGAACAAATGGCCCAAAGTGTATGTACATTTAACAAATGCATTTCAACATACTTTTATATACTTTTTTTGTATACTTTTTTTTTATATATTAACCTATTATGTCAAATTCATTGGGTTTTATCATTTAAAGAAACTATATCCACAACAAACGCTAATCATGCGTTTCACATCAACATAATAGGAACAAATTTCAACATGATACCACCTCAAGTGAGTTGTACTGCAATCATTCCGTAATTTTAGAAATTAACTCTTTTATATCCAAAGCCCAGTGAGATTATATACATTGCATCTTTTCAAATCAATATTAGTATCTCAAGACGTTCTTACTTATTCCGATCTCAAGTGAGTTATGTTGCACAAACTATAACAAAATAAATAAAGTTTTTTTCATAAGGTATATAGTCCCAAGTGAGATTATGAAACAGTGCATTCACTCGAACCAATCCAAGTATCAATGCCTCAGTAGGATTTTTCTTCCTGTGCACCATTACATTGTCTATACCTACAGTTGAAACACAAAAAAGAAGAATAGGCCAATCAGAATACTCGTAAATTAAAGCATACCAAGAGGCTTCCAAATTGGCTATGAGTCACCAACTAAGTGAGTTAGAACAGTGAAACAAAAATTAAAATTGTCAATTCATACAACTTTTGTTAAAATCAGCAGTAGGCACAGTATAGACCTTGAACCCAAATCATATTACAATACTAAATAGACATAATCAATTCTTGAACAGAATCATTTAACTTAATGTGGAATACAGCCTGTATCCTAATCCCCTAGATGCCATTTCATTTCTTCCTCAGAGTTCAAGCCTCTGGGCATCTGGGTGTCTAGCTCAAGAATATACCTGTTCTCCATTTGTCTTAACTTGCGGATTTTGTCACCACCTCTTTTCATGGCAGGAAGCTTGTCAATTACGAAGAACTTCAACAAATTTCTGTTGCTTTTGTGTAGTTCTTCGAAATTACATGCAATCGGTGAATTTTGATCTTTGTTGTCAATGGATCTCATATGTTCTAGGACACGTTTTTTCGCAGGGAACATGGTGCTCCCTACATACTTCCTAGCACATGGGCACGTCAAGACATACACGCAATACTCGGAAAGGCATGTTAGATGTTTATTGATTGTTTTTTCGACTGCTTCGACAGGGAAGAAGACTTTTTTGATATTATGACTATACCTGCAAGCCTTGCATTTCATCCAGGTATAGAAGCCTTTGATGTCATTTACTTTAGTTGTGTTCATGCTTACTTAACTTGTCCTTCAGGGAATGAGCTTTCCTATAGGTCATCTTGGGATTCTCACTTAAAACATTACTCAAAGTAGATTCCGTCCTAAGGACGTTCCAATGGCGTTTAAAAGTATTATATACTTGCCATGATCTAGAGTGATAAGTGGAGATGAATCTGACTACCTCTTTGGTGTTTGCAGATTTTGAATCTTTGTTGGAAACTAAGAGAGACAGGTGACTAATTTCACTGGCTTTTTTCAGTGCAGCATCTATGATAGAAGGTTGATTCCCTCTTTCGACAAAACGCTCTCTCATACACACACTTTCAGTCAAAAAATCATCTTCAGTATTACAATTTCTCCGAGCCCGGAGAAATTCACCAAAGGGGATACTTTTAATCAAGGCTTTCGGGTGTCCACTATCTGCATGTAATAAAGTATTCCCCGCGGTTTCTTTGCGGTATAGACTGGTAGTTAGTTTCTTATCAGACACTTTCACATGCAGATCCAGAAACATCACGCTCTGTGTGTTCATGTGACCTTCCAATTTGATGTTTTGGTCATTCCTGTTAAGGCCCACAACGAAATTCTCCGCTTCGCTCTGTGTGCCCTCCCATATGATGAACAAATCATCGATGTAGCGCAGCCATACTTTCACATGGCTGCGGTACATCTGGTGAGTCTTCTCAACTTGCTGCTCCCAGTTTGCCATGAGTAGATTAGCAAAGCTGGGAGCAAAACAAGTTCCCATCGCCGTCCCTTGTCGTTGCCTGTAATAGACATCATTAAAAACAAAGAAATTATGTTCCAAGCAAAATCTCATCATCGGAATGATCATCTCAGAGTGGTTCAGATATGAAATTGATCTGGAGCTCAGAAATTTCCGACAAGCTCTAATGCCATCCTCATGTCTAATAGACGTATAAAGACTGCATACGTCTAAAGTAATGAGTAGATAGCCATCCTGCCACTCAAAGTCAGTGAGTTTATTGATAAAATCTCTGCTGTCTTTGAGATATGAGGGGACATTTTCAACAAAGGGTCTCAGAAAGAAGTCAATGTATCTTGACGTGTTCTCCAAAAGAGAGCCAATCGAAGACACTATTGGCCTGCCCGGAGGAGTGTTTGGATCTTTATGTAACTTAGGCAGTAAGTATAGGACTGCTGTTTTAGGATTCCGATTTAGCAAGAAAGAATATTCATCCCATTCGATGATACCAATCGAGCGCCAGTTTTTTAGCATCTCATAGTAGGTGTTGTTACTTTGTTCAATCACCTGTAAGGAAGAGACTTCAAGAACATTCTTTTACATTCAGTTGTCTCATACCCTCATTAATTTAGTTTTCAACATCCTTTACAACCACATTCCCCCCTTTGTCAGATTGACGAATGACAATAGAGGGGTCATCTTCTAATGACTTAATGGCTATTCTTTCTGCTTTACTTAGGTTATCATTAGACCAACACTTTTTTTTAGCAAGATCCTTGAAGTCATTTATGGCCAAAGTCTCGAATGGAAAGGGGCGACCGCTCGGTCCCCCCGAACGTATGGTGGAGTACCCCGATCCCCCCGGGAAGCCATTTTTGGGCGGGAGGCGAGTCTCGGCTGGTATGCCCGAAGCAGCGAAGCCGGGGCGCGCCTTTTTTCCGCCCAAGGAGGGGTTGTCCTAGACACCTACACCGTTGACCACGCCCTGGAGGCGGATTGGAGGAGGGTCCACGCCCGCCCGAAGGAGGATAAGAGGAGCGACGATCCAAGGTTGCATCATTAGGAGTATTGTCTGGTGTACCAAACTCCAAATCTTTCATGGCAATGTTTCCACTTCCTCAATGGTCTCACTTGCTGGCTCAACATTGGAAACAATCATTGCTGCATTTTTAACCTTAAGCTTGTTCCATTTACGCAGCCGCAACTTCCTGGTAAATTTGAACAAGTCTACTCGTTCCTGAGAGTAATTAAAATTAGCCGAGGGACAAAAAGAGAGGCCAAATTGCAATACATCGTATTCTACTTTAGATAGTATATGAGAGGAGAGATTTACCACATTTCGTCGATTCATTTTCCTCGTATTTTCTTTTGACCCCGTGTTTCCACTCCCATCGGGGTTGTTGTGATTCCACTTGTTCCAGCCGCCCCTCCTGACTGGCTGTTGTTTTTTGGTGTATTTCCTCCAGGATTGCCTCTTCCTCTGCCTTTTCCTCTGTATCCTCTTCCTTGTCCTCGGCCTCTGTCTATTTGCCAGTTTTGTTGTTGCGTAGTCTGATTAATCATTTTGAATTCCGCCCAAAAATTTGAGGCCTTGCTTGTATTTTTAGGTGCAGTTTTGGGAGCCTGTAGTTGACCATCCTCTGATACATCGCTCTCCACTACTTCCTCCTCCGATACTGTCGCCACAGCACTTACTGCATCTATATTTGCTTGCACACCCTTTCTTTGTAAGTTGTGATACTTGCGGCTTAAGGTAAATATGCGACCTTCTTGATAATCAATTTTATCTCTCAGAAACTTTCTTTCTTTTTTGGCCACAATGTTATCTTCGTGTTTGGTCATTTTATTGTTTATTTCCTCCATTTTCTTTGTGAAATTCTCAGTTGTGTTCTCCTTCATTAATTCATCCTTTAAATCCGCAATCAATTTTAATAATGACATTCTATCTTTCCATGCGTGTTTAATTAAGATAGAAAGCATCCGATTTGAGCAATCCATTAAGTTCTCGGCCCATTCTTCCGCCAATTCAATATCAGCTTCTTCATGCGAAGGAGCAATTAAAATTCGCAGTCCTCTGGGAATTCTTTTCTCCTCCTGATATTTCTCAAGGGTGATGGCTTCCCACCACCGTGATATTTCTTTCCGTATCAGTTTTTCCAGTTTCTGGTATTTATTCATAATTACTTTCCCAGACTACAGTGGCTCCTTGCTGGTAGAGCCGTTTGTGGTTTGCACAAACATGGATTGGGCCCTTAGTCTTCTACGTGCCTCTGCATCTTCTTCCATTGTTACTAATCACGTGGGGATCCCCCCTCCTGCCTGTATGAAATATTTGCGATATTTGGAAATTGCGCACAAGTTTTGGTAAAGTCAATGATCCTTTCTCGAGGACCCGTGCACCCTGATTCCAGAATGTGCCTCTACTGGAAATCGGACGTGGGAAAGTCGCGTTCACAATTTTTTTATTGCCAGTTCGAAAGATTCAAACCAGTACACAAGAGCAAAACCTCCTGTTGCAATGATACTGTACATATAGCAACAGGTAAGTTGTAAAAGATTTTACTTTTTTCACACACCATGTGCAAAGTTTTAGCGTGCATCAAAAAAACGGACAGCCTACGCGTTTCGGCTACTCCTAGTCTTCCACTGGACCATAGAGTCCCTGTGGTCTAGACCTTCTTTAAAGTGCTCAGTGTTAGTACCCTCTTTCCTTTCCATAGTCATCTAGACCATCAACCTTGCACAGTTTTACTGGCTAGTATAGTCCGCCATTTTCACTTCTTGTTTCACTTTAACATCACAGTAAAGTACTCTAAATGTCTAAAGAAACTAAAAGCAAAAACAAAGTATATACATTATATACATTATTCAACATTTTTGCATCCTTTGTGTATTCAGGGTTAGATTCCCTAAGGGCACAATCACGAGTCTTTTTCAATATCTATTATTACTATCACAGTAAAGTACCACTTTTTGACACACTGTCTTAGGTTAAAGAACAGAGCGCCTTCCAATATATTACGTAAAGTACTTTAGATTGGAATACCAAGGGATCAACCTCAAATTATATGTACCACAAATTGGAATACCAAGGGGTCAACCTCAAATTATATGTACCATAGTCCTTATTTCTGGATATATTATCATTCTATGTATACTATTTACAATTACACCAATTCTTCCGCACAATATATATATATATATATATATATATATATATTGCAGCTCTGAGTTTCTCTCGAAATTAACAGAAAGAAATTCCGGCACTCGCAGGGAAAGTGTTCGATATGTTTTTAATCGGAACCACTCAGCAGACAAACGCGTTTCGGTTTTCCTTCGTCAGTGTCTACCATTGACACGGAAGGAAGCAAGTTTAAAAGCTCTTCATCACATTTTTGCATGTACATAGAAAGAGGACTGACGTTCCCGACCGTGAGAAACAGTATTACATAGTGAATTACTTTTTACTTTAGCATTCAAGAATCACATTCAAAAAGGCACTGTGAAATACATTTCAAACAATAATTTCGGGCGCTTTACATTTCCTATTACCAAAATTATTTACATTATGTGTAAAGTTTATTTGCCTTTGTTGTGTGGTGTGTGTTATTCAGCCGTGGATCGGCATTGCTCACGGGGTGTGATAAATCTCATAAAGGTTAATTACAGAGTTTATGCTTTTCCTAAATGGGAAGCTAATTCCTCATTCCTGTTTAATCCCAAAGGGGCCTTTGTTTGGAGGTCTATTATGTAGCGGGATTCAAGCCTTCTTAATTTCCGCAACCTGTCTCCACCCCTTGGGTCCACTGGTATGTGATCTAACGCAAAAAATTGCAAAAGTTCCCTATTGCTGTTGTGCCTAAGGGCAAAGTGTTTTGCTACGGGGTAGTTGAAATCCTTATTCATGATAGCACGTTGGTGCTCCAGTACACGTAACTTGACATTTTTTACTGTACTGCCTATGTACTTCAGTCCACATGGGCACAATAGGCAGTAAACAACATGGGTGGTATTACAAGTGAGAAACTTAGATATTTTCTTACTATGCCCTGACCCTGGTATTTCGAATGTTGTTCTCTTCTTGCTCCTCTCACAGGCTTTGCATTTCCTGTTTGCCCAACTATGGCTTTTAAAAAAAAATGTTTTGGCGCCCAAAAAAAGAAAAACAAATATATTATTCAGCGTGTGAGTATCAAAACCATGTCCTAAAAATTTTGTGATAGTGCAATAAACAAAACAGTGTTTTAAAATCCAAATTTTGAAATTAGTTTCTTTTGAAAGTGCAGCAAAAGTTCTAGTGTTCTTATTGATACATAATACATGATACATAATATAATGCAATGTAGGTAAATAAACCTGCATTGCCAGGGCTTGCTAACTATAACGGATGTGAAACCTATGTTTTTTTCAGTGAATTTCATCGGCTTTTTAAATGCTAATTCCTAACTATAAATGGTGTGAAACCTATGGTTTTTTGAGTGAATTTCATAGGTTTTTTAAATGCTAATTCCTAACTATATATAAGGCCCCAAACCTATATTTTTTTATTTGAATTTCAAAATTTTGTTAATAGCAAATGTCTATAGCTATAAAATGTAATATTTTTGAAAATGAATGAATCCTATATTTTATTTGTATTTAAAACAATGTTTTTAATGTATATATATATATATATATTTTTTTAATCTGGAGCGCTCCCGATGCGCGCCCCCGTGAGCGCCACGGAAAGCGTAGTCTTTTGAAGCGCCCCAGGGCGCGCTCCGGAGAGCGTCCCGTTAGTGCTATTGCCGCAAACGAAAACATCATTGTGACGTATCGCGTAGCCGCGTCCACGTGATACGCACGGCGTAAGCGCACCCGGAAGCACTCGAGCGAGGAGGAGGAGGAGGAGGAGGAGGAGGGGAGGAGAAGATGGCTGCAACAACACATTACCCAATTACCAGCCAAAACCACACATTGTATGGGAGTTTTTTTCAATCCCAGAGGGCAAGAAAAGAGTCAATGCGGCCAAGGTGACTTGCCTAATCTGTGGCATGGAACTTTCCAGGGGGAACTCCAATAAAAAATACTCTTTTGGAAACAACACCATGATTCGCCACATGCAGCGCAGGCATCCGATGAACTATTCTGCTGCAGAGATGAGGGAACTGGCCAGTAACCCTCCCCAATCTTCAAGCACCACCTCCAAAAGAAAGCAACCCACTCCATCGGGACCAGAGGCAAGGGAGACGATCCCTTGCATTCAGCCACGGTTTGCGGATTTCCGTATAACATGTATCCATTGTGGTAAGACCATCTCCAATGGTGAACTGAGCATAAAGCTTATCGTCCTTGCTGGGGACAACCACAAATGCCCCAAAAAACCCTAATTTGTTTGTTTTTTTTTGCTCCAGTTGAGCCATTTTCAATTCCCTGTTTTTTCGTTTCTCCCCAGAAAAATATCAAAAAAAATGTAAAATAGTTCATAAAAGCCAAAAAAAGTACAAAATGTTCCAAAAACACAAAAAAATATAAAACAACAAAAAGAAGAAAAAAACAGTTCTTTTTAGAACTACCTCCAATTTATAAAAAAAGGCTACATTTTTTAATAACTCTGTCATTCTTCTTTCCCTATAGGCCGCTCCCCGGTCCGCTCCCCGGTGCGCGTACCGGGCGCTCCCCCCGCGCAAATAAAAAAAAATATATATATATTTTGCACCGTGGGCCCTTTTATAGCCCCCACATCAAACCTAGGGGGCAGGGGGGGTCTACCCTGCCCCCTTATGGTCATTACCCCCTTTTTTATTTCCACCTCTTGTGTCTCTATCCTACCGAGACATAAGATGGCGGCCGGTCCGGACTGTTTCGAATGTTTACAGACACCCAAGAGCCAATCAGCTTTCCGTGCGTTCCCTCGAGTGTCGCGCCCGCTGCGCTCCCCGGTGCACGTACCGGGGCGCGGCCATAGATATATATATTTTTTTGAACCTAAATTACTCAAAATCCACTGGAGCACATATCTTGAGGCATAGCAAAGGCACATCGGGCTACCAGTCCCGACAATTTTGCCAAGTTTGGTGAAAATCCATTCAGCCGTTCGGGCTAAAAGTGAGTTTGACCGCCCTATGGAAATTAACATGGGGAAAAAAAAAGGTTTTGGAACCCCCCTTTTATCTCGGCCCCCGCTTGACGAATCCCCCCCCAAACTTTCAAGGAAGGACTGGAGCTCCACAAGGCAAATTTGAGGAAATTTTCAGGCAGATTCGTCAACCTGCGCCAAAGTTATTCCAAATAGAATTTTGAGATTTTGCATTGAAAAAAATCCTAACTATAACTACCTACTGGCGACCGCCAGTAGGTAATATATATATATATATATATATATATTACCTACTGGCTATCGCCAGTAGGTATATATAGTTAGGATTAATTCCCTATGGGATTTCTGAAAATGCTATGTCTAATAACTTTGGCGTTTGTGGACGGAATCGGCTGAAATTTTCAGGAAAATGGCACATTTTGTTTCTGAGCAGCCCCTGAAAATTTGGTGGGGTTTCGTCAAGGGGGGGCTGAGAAAAAAGGGGGGTCCCAAAACGCGTTTTTTACATTGAGTTTTCCATAGGGCGGTTGGACTCACTTTTAGCTCGAACGGCTGAATGGATTTGCACGAAACTTGGCAAAATTGTAGGGACTGTTAGCCCGATGTGCCTTTGCTAGGTCTCAATATATGTGCTTCAGTGGATTTTGAGAAATTAACGTTCAAATCAAGATATATATCTGTAACAGCGCTCTGGGCAGCGATCCGGTCCGCTTACTTTTCGCGAAACGGAACTTTGCGCGCAGAAAGCTGATTGGCTCTCCGGTGTCTGTCAACATTCTAAACAGTCCGGAGCGGCCGCCATCTTGTCTCTCGGTAGGATCGAGAGAGAAGAAGAGGTGAAAAACGAAAGGGGAATTTAATGAAAGGGGGCAAGGTATCCCCCTCTTGACCCCCTAGGAATGTTGTTGGGGTTATTAAAGGGTCCCGTGGGGAAAAAAAAAAAAAAATGATTTTTCACGGTAGAAGCGCTTCACGGGCCGCAAACTGGGCCGCAAACTGGTAGCGAAACGGCAATTCGCCATTTTGTGCTTCGTTAATTAAATTACTAGGTATAAGTGGGTGCGGGAGACGTATCCTAATCCCCTATGTTTCCTGAGGGTGGCTGAGGAGGCTGATATATGTTGATACATCTCTTCCAGCGGCTGTGCGTGAGCTTTTTTTTTTTTTTGCTGCGTGACAGTCCGGAGCGGCCGCCATCTTGTCTCTCGGTAGGATCGAGAGAGAAGAAAAGGTGAAAAACTAAGGGGGAATTTAATGAAAGGGGGCAAGGTATCCCCCTCTTGACCCCCTAGGAATGTTGTTGGGGTTATTAAAGGGTCCCGTGGGGAAAATGAAAAAAAAAGATTTTTCACGGTAGAAGCGCTTCACGGGCCGCGAACTGGGCCGCAAACTGGTAGCGAAACGGGAATTCGCCATTTTGTGCTTCGTTAATTAAAGTACTAGGTATAAGGGGGTGCGGGAGACGTATCCTAATCCCCTATGTTTCCTGAGGGTGGCTGAGGAGGCTGATATATGTTGATACATCTCTTCCAGCGGCTGCGCCATCTTGCCTTTTTTCCAATGCCACAATTTTGTCGTGCACGGCAGCCATTTTAGATGCCAGGCTGGTCCCAGGCTATCACCTAACCCTGCGGATGTAGTTTATGGCCCCAGCTGTAGAGAATTCAGACATGCCAATCCTCCCGATTCAGGCGTGTGACTACTGATTTCAGTGCTAGTCTCCCGCCTCCCGATTTCTGCAAGCAAAAACCCGGGGGCATATTACGAACAACTAGCGATAATTTTTGTCTCTAACTTGTTTAGAGACAAAAATTATCGCCGTACATCGGCGATTTTTATCGCAGATAAATCTTGCTATTATCGCAGAAAAGTCAGCGATATTCATGTATTATCGAGCAAATGCTCTTAGCCATGTTATCCACCTCCCATTGGATAACATGGCTAAGAACTGCTCAGGGCAGGTGTTAGATTTTGGAGATATTCGCGCTTAGCGCGAATATCTCCAAAAGTTGGTAATAGAATGTAGCGATGTTAGGGACTGTTTCCAGTCGCTAACATCTTGGCACGCCACTTTGCATGTCATTAGTGATAAGTATCACTGACATGCAAAGCGGGGCCCAAGATGGTCGCTATCTCCTTTTAGCTGTCACTAACTGGTGTTAGCGACAGCTTGGTAATAGGGAGATAATTTTATCTCCGCTTTCAAGGCTTTTAAAGCCAAAAAAGCGGAGATAAACCCCCTTGATAATATGCCCACGATTCCTTGGGGGTTTCAGCTGACAGGGCTTGGTATTGTGTTACATGGTAATTTTTCCAGGAAACGTCAGAGGGTCGATGCAGGGGTTCTAGAAGAGGTGATAAACCATTTAAGCCTCATGAACAAGCGCATGGTCTTTTAAAGATTTGTGAAGTACTCGGAGCGGCGGTGTGTGTGTTTCCTCTTTCAGGAGCGGGCGGGGGGGCACTGCCAGCAACTTGCTAGGTCAGGTAGTATTCAACACGTGCATCACCCTTTCTCTGCTTGCTATTGCGCTCCATGCTTCGGAAAGGTAAGAAAAAGAACGTGCATTTGAGTTTGAAATGTCCGATCCTGCAGCAGCACACTTCCAAAGCCCACACATGACAATAACCCGATTCAAGGCCCCATTCACCCGTTTTTAAAAAAATAGATAACACTCCAACAAAGTAAGGTTATAAAACTTTATTAACTATTAACTTTAACGAACGGAACAAAAACTAAAAACATTTAAACATTTCTCAACACAAAAAGCAACAATGGTTAGAAGCTGTCTTTTGTGCGAATAGTCCCAAGGCAGCACAACGTGCAGAGTTCTGGACGGCACCCAGGTGATGTCGCCTGGGTGCCGCACTGGTTTAGGGATCCTACAATGCAGCACAGAAAAACAGCGTGGGGCGTCCCGGGTGGTGCGGGGGGAGGCCTCGTCAGTAGCGGTCTGTGTCCAGTGTCACATGGCTGACACAACATGTACGACAGGCACCCAGGTGATGTCCAGTAAACTGCCGCACTGGTTTTGGTATCCTACAATGCTGCTCCGAAAATTGGCGTGCGGCGGCCCGGGGGGGGGGCGTGGGGGAGGCGGCGTGAACGGGCCTCCCCAGGTGGCGGCCATCTAGCTGAGTTGCGCTCGCTCTTGCGGCAACAGCGTATCGCTCACCATGTTGTTGAGTTGCTCCCACTCTTGCAGTGCAGCGATAGGCGGCTGCCACATGGCTCTTAAAATGGCGGACAGCTCCTCGGTTTTAGGCCTGGTCCACTGAAATGGCCCTGGGACACTTTGGAACTCGGACGCTTGCCTGCTAGGGCTTGGGCTCCATTCTCGAAAAGCGTCCCCTCAGCCGTGAAGATTGTACAAAAGTCTTGGGGGCCCCCGACTCCCGCAGGCTTTTGGTGGGGAGCGGCTGCCATGATTGCTCGCGGAATGACCACGACGGAGCCACGAGATGGTGGTGCTCTCATGCTGACGCCAGCTTCAGTCTGAATGATCCAGAAACAAGGTGGGGCTTTCATCGTTTGGGAAAAAAAAATGTTCTAAACCAATGAAAAGTGTTATTTTTAGGTCATATGACCAAGCCTTCCATCTTTAGGAAACCAAAAGTAAAATGAACCAATGAAAAGTTTTATAAACAAGTCACATGACCTGTTATGCGGCATAGGGCTACAAAAAGCGTAGGAAATCCGTTGGCACGTGAGGCGGCGTCAGTAGCGGACCGATGTGCGAATAGGCCGAAGGCAGCACAACGCGCTGAGATCCGGATGGCACCGAGGTGGTGTCAAGCAAATTGCCGTACTGGTGTGGCCATCCTACAATGCTGCGCCGAAAGACGGCGTGTCCAGCTGAGTTCCGGTCACTCTTGCGGTACAGTGAGTCGAACGCGCCGAGATCCGGATGGCACCGAGGTTGTGTCCAGCAAGTTGCTGCACTGGTGTGGCCATCCTACAATGCTGTGCCGAAAGTCGGCGTGGGGTGCCCCGTTGGCTTATGAGGTGATGTCAGTAGTGGACCGATGTGTGAATAGGTCGGAACCAGCACAAGGCGCCAAGATCCGAATGGCAAGTCCTGGATATTGAGTGCCATAGTTGAGAGTTCTGAGCTGTGCTTGTAAGACTATCTGAAGCTTATTTGCACCTGCTGCAGTTTCACTGTTGCCCAAGGTGGTGTCCAGCAAATTGCTGCAGTGGTGTGGCCATCCTACAATGCTGCGCCGAAAGACGGCGTGTCCAGCTGAGTTCCGGTCACTCTTGCGGTACAGTGAGTCGAACGCGCCGAGATCCGGATGGCACCGAGGTTGTGTCCAGCAAGTTGCCGCACTGGTGTGGCCATCCTACAATGCTGCGCCGAAAGACGGCGTGACCAGCTAAGTTCCGGTCACTCTTGCGGTACAGTGACTCGAACGCTCCGAGATCCGGATGGCACCGAGGTGGTGTCCAGCAAGTTGCCGCACTGGTGTGGCCATCCTACAATGCTGCGCCGAAAGTCAGTGTGGGGTGCCCCGTTGGCTTATGAGGTGATGTCAGTAGTGGACCGATGTGTGAATAGGTCGGAAGCAGCACAAGGCGCCCTGCACTGTTGAGCTTTTTTCAATGCCTGTTTTTTGTTGTTTCCCCTCCATCAAAAACAAAAAAAAATATATAAAACTGTGCAAAAATACAAAAAAATGTTTAGAAAAGCAGTGCTTGTAAGACTGTCTGAAGCTCCTTTGCACCTGCTGCAGCTTCACTATTGCCCTGGTGTGGACAAAGATCGCCCATGACTTAGGCTGATTGAGAGTTTGTAGAAAAATGGCTTCAGATTTTCCACATATTACTCTTCAACATTCTTCCTAAATGTAACAATGTGAGACTCACTAGGAGAACGGCTGTTTATCTTTCCTTTCAAAATGCTGCCAACAATATTTTCTGAATGGAAGACACCATCCTGTAGCATAAAGGGCCGAAAGGGGTTCTGGTCTGGCCGATTGTTGGTGAAGACATTTTGACTATATCTTGGACCTGCCCGGCCTCGCCCAAAATGGCGCCGGTATAAATGGGACTCGTAACTCCTTGCCCGCAAATGTATATCTAGAAAATGTTATTGTAAGTGGCCCTGTCTTATTTTAATTACAAAATGTACGTCCACCGATTCCGCAACTGTTAGACACCTTAGTTCTTGCAACCTAATGGCCCGCTCGTTACGTTCCTCTACAGTGTAAATGTCTCCTCATCATATACGATTTCAGTTTGCTCCGTGGCCGGCCCACGTGGTTATAGGCCCGTATTTGTATACTGATATTTTCACAATAAAGGTTTTTAAAACAAAACACGGTAGTATTATTTACATTGGTAAAGTTTTTACTTTTAGTCACTGTTTTCGAATCAGTAAAAGGCAAGTGAAATAAAGCAGTCCAATTACATGACGGATAAAAGGTATAATATGTAGGAACGCAGTAAAGATAAATGGTCAAGGGCAGTTGTGTTTTTCATTTCTGCAACATAAAGTGATCGATAAGAATCTGATAATCAGGCGTATCGGCGACTAAGACAGCAGGCCGAGTCTCTCTTACTCAACGGCTCCGTCATGGAACGAAGAAACGCCCTTTTTCTCGAAAAAGGAATATATTTTACTTGCAGGACAGTTGTAAATTTTCCGGGAAAGTACATTAGCCTGGAATATTATAACATATGTTTGAAAAAAAAATAATGTTCGAAAAAAATAAAAAGCGTAATTTTTAGGTCATATGACCAAGCTTTTCATCATTAAATTAACAAAAGTAAAATGAACCAATGAAAAGTTTTATTAACAAGTCACATGACCTGTTATGCTTACGTTACGCGCTGCGCGCCGCGCCTCGGATCACTTCCGGGTGCGCTAACGCGGCGTGTCATACAACGCATTACGCGACAACGTAGGTCAAGAATATAGTCTAAATGTCTCCACCAACCAGCGTTCAGAACACAACCCCTTTCAGCAGTCCAAAAAGTTCTGTTAAATGACAACAGAGGGGACAGGCAACAAGAACCATCAGTCAAAGAGGGGAGGGCAAATTCTTCTCTTCCGGGTCATGTTGGGGCGCTACCGGAACTGATCGAATTGGTAGTCTATAGTGTTTCTGGATGTTTCAGACTAAAGCTGGCGTCAGCATGAGACCACTACCATCTCGTAGCTCCGTCGTGGCCATTCCACGAGCAATCATGGCAGCCGCTCCCCACCAGAAGCCTGCGGGAGTCGGAGGCCCCCAAGACTTTTGTAGAATCTTCACGGCTGAGGGGACGCTTTTCGAGAATGGGACCCAAGCCCTATCAGGGAAGCGTCCGAGTTCCAAGGTGTCCCAGGGCCATTTTAGTGGACCAGGCCCAAAACCGAAGAGCCGGCCGCCATTTTGAGAGTCCTGTGGCAGCCGCCTATCGCTGCACCGCAAGAGCGGGAGCAACTTAACTACATGGTGAGCGAGACGCTGTAGTCGCAAGAGCGGGCGGTAAACAGCTGAATGGCGGAAGAGGCACAGTGTAGCAAAAGCGGGCGGAATGGCAACTAAAACGGTAAAGGGGCGCCCCACTACAGCGTGTCTTCAGGTCAAACGGATTGTGGGACAAAGTCCAGAATAGAAGAGTCATCAAACAGCAAAAAGTTCCGCCGGACCCCGGGAGCCGGCCGCCTATGTCGGGGGCGATCTCAGGCTACACCAGTGCTATAAGACTTGGGGAGGGGGTCGGAGCCAAGCGTCTTCTCCGAGTCCGTGTCATCACACCGCCCCTCGGGGGCCTCCGTCAAGCGGTTTAGGGAGGTACCATATAACATTGTTTTCAAATGCAGTCAGGTCCACAAACGACCCTCACTTACTTTGGAATAGTGAAGCTGCAGTAGGTGGAAATAAGCTTCAGACAGTCTTACAAGCACTGCTTTTGTAAACATTTTTTGTTTTTTTTGTATTTTTGCACAGTTTTATATATTTTTTTTGTTTTTGATGGAGGGGAAACAACAAGGCACAGGCATTGAAAAAGGCTCAAACTCAGAACTCTGAACTATGGCACCCAATATCCAGGACTTTCCATCCGGATCTTGGCGCCTTGTGCTGCTTCCGACCTATTCACACATCGGTCCACTACTGACATCATCTTATAAACCAACGTTATGTAAATAGTTATTTAATAAAATGTTTTACCCTGTTTCTTTGCTGGTGTGTTGTCTATATTTTTAATATTTGCATAGGGTTTGTCGTTATTTTGGGCGGGGTGGGTGACGGAGCCGAGCTGTCTTGCAGCCCTCATGGTGTGGAGCTCAGTTCATCTCACTATTTTCGTATTTCTCATGAAGGGTTGTTTATAATATTTCTATTTTAGCGAGGTCAAAAAGAGATCCAATTAGTGGCCTACTGATTTTGCTCGATTAGTTTTATTTTTTTACACAATTTTTCACGATCTGCAAAGACTAAACAGAGTATTGCGACTTTGTGCTTGTTTGTAAATAGAGAATGAACCAAAGAGAATCAATTGAAAAACAGTAAATGCTTGGATAATAATCAATCAAATGGAGAGACAAGCAGGCAGGACGGATTACAACGGGGGTAAAGGCCTGCGTTAACTACTCTTCACTATCTGCAAAGAGAGAGTACTACTAAGAGAAAAGAGGGGAGGGGGGCAGCGTTCAAAGCACATCAGCGTGCATAAATACGAAAATGTTTTTATCTATCACGTACTTTACATTTTAAAGCTTTTCATATTTGCTATTAAAAAACCAATGAAATTCACAGAAAAAACCATAGGTTATAGTGGATATATAGTTAGGAATTTGCATTTACAAAACCTTGAAAATTCAATGAAAAAACCATTGGTTTTAGGCCATATATAGTTAGGAATTAGCATTTACAAAACCTTATTTTACTCACATAAAACCATTGAAATTCCATATATAGTTAGAAGCGCTAACTATATATCGCGCACCCGCAATCCACTGCTGATGATGTCACATATTACATCATTCATGACATGGTCAGTGACATCACTGATGACATCACTGATGACATCTCAAATGACATCACTGATGACATCACTGATGACAACTCAAATGACATCACTGATGACATCTCAAATGACATCACTGATGACATCACTGATGACAACTCAAATGACATCACTGATGACATCTCATTTGTCATCACTGATCACATCACTCATGTGATAATACAATGAACCTCTTCAGACTCTAATATAACCTTACATACACTCAGTATAAACAGACACTCACAGACTGTCACTCATCCATGGAGTTACTCACACACCTAGTCAGTCATGCAAAGAATCAATCACACCTCCATTTCCTCAACTATACAGTTATACACATCTTACTTATTCAAACATATAATAACACATATTTACTCTCTTATATAATCCCTGATACAAGCTCACAGTGATCGATACAGCCACTCACACATTCACTGGCTCTTATGTTCAGTTATTTATATATGTCAACTCTCACATGTATTGTGTTTTACATACATACTTACTTGCACATGTAGCAATGAGAAATCCATTCACTCACCAACACACCCATGCACAGTCAACCGCCCATATAGCTGTTTCCACATGCACTCTTGAACTCATACTCCTAGTGAATCAACTGCTTACACATCTATGCACAGAGTCACGCACCTCCCAGCCACCCACACACACACTCAGCCTCCCATTCAAATACTTGGGCAACCAATCAATAACCCATATGGCCACTCTTATAGCTACTGATCAACACATGCAGCAGCTTACACAACAACAAACATACTGATGCACAAATTAAGACAGTTTAGTCACTAACCCATGCACTCAGTGAGACACATTTAATCACTCTTTCATACAGTCAGTCATGCACCTACTAAATTCTTCATCCAGACACTTATACATCCACTCATTCTTCAATATGTAAAACATATTTAAACTTTACAGACACATACAATCACTGGAAGTTGTGATCAGTGATGTCATCAGTGATGTCATTTGAGATGTCATCAGTGATGTCATTTGAGTTGTCATCAGTGATGTCATCAGTGATGTCATTTGAGATGTCATCAGTGATGTCATCAGTGATGTCACTGACCATGTCATGAATGATGTAATATGTGACATCATCAGCAGTGGATTGCGGGTGCGCGATATATAGTTAGCGCTTCTAACTATATATGGAATTTCAATGGTTTTATGCGAGTAAAATAAGGTTTTGTAAATGCTAATTCCTAACTATATATGGCCTAAAACCAATGGTTTTTTCATTGAATATATATATATATATATATATATATATATACACACACACACACACACACACACACACACACACACATATATATATATATATATATATATATATGTATATATATATATATATATATATATATATATATATATATATATATATATATATATATAAAATCAATTGCGGTTATACTGGCGTGCTGCCAGATCGCTGGTGGTGCACACAAGGTAGCGCTACCGCAAGCACTAGAAATGTATTAAAATGTCTCCAAAACCTATGATAAAGGAGCGTGCCCTCGCCATCATGGGGTTTCTCCTGTTTATTGTGTCAGTCACATCAGACACTAGAAACAAAACAGGCACAGAGGGACGCCATATTGGTGCTCATTTTAAAGTTTCCATAATTTTAAAAATCGAACTTTGTCTGATGAGTTGAATTATGTGCATAACTTCTAACAGCACAGCGAGGGAATTAATCTAAAAGCGTTTTTCATTTTAATGGATTTACACTGTTGTGACCTCTTGTTGATAACAATGTAGTTGTGCAAAAATACCGATAATTGTGATTATCCCACGTGCTTGTGTTTACCCAATCACTGCAACCAATAGTGCATCTTCGATTTTTAACATTATGGAAGCTTTAAGCTTTAAAATGAGCACCAATATGGCGCACTTTAGGTTGAGAAAGGCAGCGTGACGGCCGAAACGCTTCCCTCCTGTGCCTGTTTTGTTTCTAGTGTCTGATGTGACTGACACAATAAACGGGAGAAACCCCATGATGGCGAGTGCCGGCTCCTTTATCATAGAAGGTTTTGGAGACATTTTATCTCTATATATATATTTCAGCTATACATGAACTTTTAATCAGCCCACTGGGGATTTTATTGAACAGGAAAATAACAGGACACTCGCGACGCCCACTTGGGTTTTAATCATTATGTAGAACTGCAGGTTCCAGAATGCTTTGTAGCACCACATGGGTCAAGTCCAGCCCACGGAAGAAGGAACTTTTGTATTTAAACCATGCAGTGGTTCTACACGTTGCTGAATTTCCTGTCAGAAAGGCTTGTGATCAAGGACTGAAAAGTTTGAAACGTGTTAAGCCTGAAAGTCTGTATGGATTAAATCTTCTGATGCTGATTTGACTGCCGTCCTCGTTTTTTGATAAGAGATACCTTCCGTGAGTATAGTGCTCTCTGGGGCAACCCTTACGTTGGAATATATATATATATATATATATATATATATATATATATATATATATATATATATATATATATATATATATATATATATATATATATATGAATCCGAAAACTGGTGTAGTCCTATTTGAAGAAACCAGAGTCGAGGCCCAAATATATTTTCAGTGCTCAAGGTTTTATTTGGCAAAGATTCAACAGCCCCAATGCGTTTCGAGGTAAGCCTACCTCTTGGTCACGACCCAGAATATATTTGGGCCTCGACTCTGGTTTCTTCAAATAGGACTACACCAGTTTTCGGATTCATTTAAAGGATTGGCGATCCTGTTGAGCGCCCGCCGTGAAAGAGGCAGAAGCACGCCGCTTTTTCGTGTTGTATATATATATATATATATATACATATCACACACAGAAAGGTTACCCATTCGAGGAAGCACACGCAAGTAGGTTAAAATTGACGTTTTATTCATGGAAGCTGCAGCAAAGTTTAAACATGAAATCTTGCCAGAAATTCATCAGCCTGACGCGTTTCGTGCATGCTCGCACTTAATCATAGGCAAAGTTCAATTGCTGCGCAAGGCATTCCGGTAGTGTTCTTTAAATCCTGCCACCTGCCCCAGTGGGCATCGGCTCTCACTAAGCCTCTTGGTAGCTGTAGTCCGTGGTATACTCCAGTGAGTTGCTAGACAAAGCAATCATTTCCAAAAATATACAAAAACCCCAGTGGGTGGAAAGAGTTCAGTTCACCCCTCGTTGCACCTTATACCTTCCAAAAACGACCTCTTGCCCTTCATGTTGATAGTCATCTGACATCAGACTGGACTGCTTTGATGCAGCGGGGCTTCTCTCCACGACCGGGACAGCTGTTTTTTCATCACACACAGAAAGGTTACCCATTCAAGGAAGCCACATGCAAGTAGGTTAAAATTGACGTTTTATTCATGGAAGCTGCAGCAAAGTTTAAACATGAAATCTTGCCATAAATTCATCAGCCTGACGCATAGTCCCAACTTAGGGTGAACAAAGCGATACCAAAGGGATGATGGACGGAGCATTTGAGCAAATCAGACACTCACCCCCAGTCAACTGATCTGTGTTTAATCCATCACCATAACAGCATAGTGTTCTTTAAATCCTGCCACCTGCCCCAGTGGGCGTCGGCTCTCACTAAGCCTCTTGGTAGCTGTAGTCTGTGGTATACACCAGTGAGTTGCTTGACAAAGCGATAATTTCCAAAAATATACAAAAACACCAACCACAACAGCGGTAGAAATTGTTACGGCAGCTCTGTCGGATCATGCATCCGTAATAGCTACTTAGACACTGCCCCGCCCAACAGCCCTCCAGGCGGTGGCACCTAATGAACACTCTCCTTCAACGCGAGGACGTAGTTGGCCAGATACAACATACACTTGATGATACCTTAGCCCATAATGACAAACCAGACACACAGGTGTCCACTCGGTGGGAAGCCCTGAAAGCGATTATTAGAGGCAAATTAATAGCCATCTCCTCTGCAGACAATGCAGAGTGCAAGCGTAAGAGAGAGGAACTTACTTAAAAAGTTCGCGAATTGGAGCAAATACACCAATGCACTGGGGCTTCCTGCATTTAGCACCAATTGACTGCGGAGCAGTCACAACTGTCCGCTATCAACCGTGACAAAGCTGAATACGCCGCTTTGCCCCTGCGCCATTACTTTCATGTGGGGCGGGGACAAATGTGTTAGACTGCTAGCACATAAACTTAGACAGGGTAGACAGCACCAGGGAGTGCAGGAGATTAAGGATCATCACGGGTCAGTGCTTACGGATGACGCGGCCATTGCCGAGACATTCTGACACTTTTACGCTGAGCTGTATGATGAGCAACCTTGGGGTTGGAGTAGGACTTAACTATATTGAATATTGTCCTGGAGTTGGAGCCGGCATGCTCCAATTGCTGAGCGATATGGATTTTTTGATGTTGTTGTGGTAAGATGCTAAAACGCTCTTGTATCTATCTCTGTGAAGTAGTCGCCACGCGCGTTCTAGTTTCCTGCACCCCTTCTTTTCGGTGCGTGAGGCAGGGGAGTACCAGTCTTTGACACCGTCTCCCACTGCAGCCTCGCAGCCAGACTCCACAACGCCAGAATACAGGGAACCGAACTCGACAAGCTCCGCTCTTTCCTAGCCGGCAGATCCCAAAGGATCAGACTCCTGCCTTTCCTCTCCGAACCCACAGAGATCAACTGCAGAGTACCGCAAGGATCATCGTTCAATCCCACGCTCTTCAACATCTAAATGGCCCTCCTCACTGCCATCGTTAGACAATGTGGACTCAGCAATGTATCCTATGCCGACAGCACCTAGCTCATCCTCTCCCTCACGAAGGACCCCAAAACCACCAGACTCTGCTTCCAAGAAGGAATGATAGACGTTGCAGCTTGGATGAGCAGCCGCAGTCTGAAACTCAACTCGGAGAAGACAGAAGTCCTAGTCCTCGGACCCTCCTACTCTACATGAGATAACTCCTGATGACCCTCTGCCCTTGGCCCCCTACCCACCCCCATGGACCACGCCCGGAACCTCAGCATCATACTCGACTGCTCCCTCACCATCACAGATCAACACCGTCGCCTCCACCTGCTTCAACGTCCTCCGCATCCTCCACAAGACCTTCAAGTGGATCCCGCCCAAATCCAGAAAGACCATCACCCACGCACTCATAACTAGCAGACTGGACTACGGAAACACCCTCTATGCTGGAATCAACAGATCAATGCTACACAAACTCCGGAACACCGCAGCCAGACTCGGCATCCCACGAATTGAGCACATCATCCAAAACCTGCAAGACCTCCACTGACTCCCCGTCGATAAAAGAGAAACCTTCAAGCTATTCGCTCACGCCTACAAATCCCTCCACATCAGACCCAAATACCTCAACGAAAGAGTCTCCTTCCACGTCCCCAAGAGGAACCTCAGCTCTGCCGACCTCGCCCGGGCAAAAACCCTTTGCATCCGCAGAACCAGAGCAGGTGGAAGAGCCTTCTCCTACATCAAGGCCAAAGCCTGGAAGGAGCTCCCAGTCAACATCAGACGCTCCCATACTCTTCACACCTTCAGTAAGGGCCTCAAGACCTGGCTCTTTGGCTGAACTGGAGCTTCCCCCCAGCACCTTGAGACCCTCACGGGTGAGTAGTGCACTTTAAACCCCCTGATTGATTGAATGTGTTTTGCAGAGCTGTTAGTGTCTATGAAGCCAGTGTGTGGGCCCATGCACCTGATGATAGAATGAGAGGGTACAAGTAATGAACTGCCATGTTTTTGTGTCAGTAAATAATACTGGCAGGTGTCTTGCTGAATCCTTGCTTATAGGGATATTTACGTTCCAGACGTGTGAAATCATTTTATGTAACACCCACAGAAAGTACCTAAACTAAGTCACAGAAACATATTTGCAAAGTTTTCAATTCTTTAATATTGTTCTTAGTGATTAAATAAAGAGTAGTCTTTGAGGAGGGGTGGGCAAGGGGGGGGGGGGCAGGGATTACCAATAGAAAACACAAGGGAATTGCATGAGGAAACGAAGCTAATCCTGTTCCACAAAAAAAGACACAAATGTGTTTTTCTTTTACTTTACATTTGTGTTTTGTCTTTCAATATTTTCACCTTTAATAGTTTCTCGATCATTTATATGTATATAACTGGTGTTTGTGTTGTCTGCTATGAGGCAGTGGAATGATAGTAGCATGACTGGATAAACCATGCGTGCCTCTACCACGCAGCCTAAACCACAAATGTGTCTTTACCACGCATTCCTTCACCACACATGCCTTTACCACGTAATTTCATGATAAAGGTTTGAATGGTAAAGGAGTTTGCATGGCTACGGTTGTGACCACCCTTCCCCAGCCCTAAGCTACAAACTGCCACCCCCCTCCCCACCCTGAGGTACAAATACCCCGACCCCCTCCTAACCTTCATGCTGTCCCTAACCCTTAAACAGTACCTCAACCCCCTCCCACCCCCTTGTGCTGTCCCTACAACTACCCCAAACCACTTCCACTGCCCTTAGGCCTAAAACCCAAACCCCTACTTTTAAAAGCTACGCTAAACTCCTGAGCCCTAAAAACGACCCTGCCCTCCCCTAAGCCCTAAAAACTACTCGACTACCCATACCCCTCCCCCTGACCTGAGGCCTAAAACCCTCTCCCTAAACAAACACTATCTCGACCACCTCCCACGACTGCGCTGTCCATAAAACCACCTCAACCCCTTCCACAGTCCTTAGGCCTGATACCATAATCCATAATTTAAAAAACTACCTGACCCTCCCCAGCCCTGAACACTACCCCTACCCCCAGTCCTGAAAACGACCTCCGACCCCCTAGCCCAAAAAATGACCCGACCCCCCAGCCCAGAAAACTAGCCCCTACCCCCACCCTGCCCAGAAAACTACCCTTGACCTCCACAGCCCAGAAAACGACCCCATACCCCCTACCCAGCCCAGAAGAGTAGCCCGACCCCCGCCCAGAAAACGACCCCCACCCCAACCCAGGAAACGACTCCAACCCCCAGCCCAGAAAACCGCCCTGACCCCCTACCCAGCCCAGAAAACTACTCTCGACCTCCACAGCCCAGACAACTACCCCTGACTCTCTATCCAGTCCAAAAAACTACCCTGACCCCCTACCAAGCCCAAAAACTATCCTTGAACCCCCTACCCAGCCCAGAAAAGTAGAGCGACCCCCCAGCCAAGAAAACGACCCCCACCCCACCCCAGAAAACGACCCCACCTCAGCTTGCAAATTATCTCCGACCCCCTACCCAGCCAAAAAAACTAGCTCGAACCCCCAGCCCAAAAAACTACCCCCAACCCATCCCCCAAACCCGGAAAGCGACTCAGATCCCTCAAACCAAGAAAACTACACAGCGGCTCTCTTCCTGGCAAGGATTTCCTGCTTTCATCCTCAGCAGCCAGCAGCTAGACCGCTCACTGCCTTAAACACGCAGATGGGTGGTTAAGGCAAGCGTGGTTCAGCTTGCGTGGTCAAAACTCTTGTGGTCAAGGTCGGCGTTCCAGATCCATTGTCAGCATCGAAGCAGAAGGCGAGCCAGACCAGACCCATACTACTTTTAAAATCTCTGACTCGAGGGATGTCATGATGCCCAAATAAATGAATAATTGGCCGTTATCGCTGAACTATATTCTTGAACACACAACTCCTGTTAATGCATAGTCTAACCAAGGTCCATGTGTAGTACATGACTTATTTAATTGTTTAAGGAAGATAATAAACCCAGGCATCAACCTTTTTCTGGATGAAGCTATACACCATTCTAAAAAATTTTGTGAGATACCGGTCTTGCCATGATGAAGCCCTGTTTAGGGTTAAACGTGTTGACTGCACATGTATTGGATTGAGAATATTAAAGAAGAATACAGATACATTATTGAAGACTCAAGAACCTCTTTCTTATTTATGATTAATTATTCTTGTCACCTCTCTGTTTTTGTCATTGTATGTTATATTGTGTGGTCTATAAGTAGCGGACCATGGAGGTGGGCAACATCATGTAAGAAAATATTCTTTTGTATACTTGAGTGACTAATTGGGCTGTGCGGCCTCGAATCCCTTGGCTGCTTGTTGAGAGTATAGTGTAAGACTGGGGTGTTCTGACTTTTCCCCATTTTACTTTTTGTTTTTTTAAACAAATTTTATTGAGTTTCAAAGCTTGGTACAAGCAGTCGGAAAGAAAGTACAATCTATAATACAGTGCAGTAACCCAACATTCTAGACAACTTTAATTCAAATCTGAATGCTATATTAAGTCCTCCCTCCCACCCCCCTCCTCCCAACCCACCCCTAGGCATGTCACTGTGAGCTGTCTTAAAATACTACAATCCAAGTCCGCTAAAATGGGTCTCCACAAAGGCAGTAGTGGAGAGATCGAATCGAACAATTCACAACAGGCAGAAAGCTACCGTGTTCATTAATTCCAATTCATGTCAACACAGAGATGGCTACCACTTACTAACTCTCCTCCACAGGAATATCACTCACATTGCTTTCAGCATTATTGATATCAAGAGTCTTAAGGAGCACCACCAGGGTTTCCCACGCTCTAGCCGCATCAAGCGTCTTGTCAGTTCTACACTCTTCGCCAGTTGCATTTGCACTATTCCGTCTCATTCTGCCCATTTAATGAATTTGTTCGACCATCTAACTAGAATTGGACACTTTTGCGATTTCCAGTGCTTAGTGATTTCCCTTTTGGCCAGTAAGAGCCCCATGTCCAAAAATGTGCTAGTGATCTTGTTTTTAAACGTTTGAGGGAACCAATGTAGAATGTATGTTCCTATAGTCAGTTCCAGATCTCGGTCAGTAATCTCATTCAGCGAAGTCACCACTTCCCACCAATAAGTAGTAAACTACGGGTACTCCCAGAGCATGTGGGGAAAGTCCGCCACATCTCCAAGGCAGCGTGGGCATATATCTGAACCAGTCTCAAAATATTTATTGATTTTTGCCGGGGTAAGGTAAGCTCTGTGCAATATATAAAAATGTATTAATTGAAAACCGCCATTCCTAGTGCTCTTCCATGCTCGTCCCACAATGTCAGTCCATGCCCTATCTGGGATCTCCTCCCCTAAATCTATCTCCCACTTTTGCTGCAAACCTGTGAGGGGCATCAGCATCTCCTGCGTCATACGGTTGTGCAAGCATGTAATCGCTCTAAATGTCCCCGCTGCCGTTACTACGTATTGACAGCCCAATGATGTTGTCGGTTTGACGATGCCCTCCCTCCAGTGCTTTTGGACAGCCGCTGTTAGTGTCGCATGTAATAAAAAATCCCCTCCTAGAAGCCCAGTCCGCTCCTGCAAATCGGTAAAAGGCAGCATCGTGCCATCTTCGTACAAGTCTCCTATAGTAGTAAGACCTTTTTCCCCCAAGCTGGCCAGCCCCCGTCCAATATGCTCCTGAAGTAACACCACAAACATAAAGGGATATCAAATGCATATGGGATTGTTATCCCAACTCTTTTCAAACTCCTCCTTCAACACTGTCGTGCTGTCTTAAGGTCTCCTGAGAGGACTTTGGTGGGGATAGGGAGGTTCATAGTCGAGAGAGTACTTGCAGCTCCCGGGCTCTATCACCCCTTTCTTTAACTCCTCATTCTGGGCTGCAACACTGACTTTTCCCCCATGAGGCTTGTATGGTGCATGGTTTACACAATCATAAATTTTAATGGTCTTTGATAGCATACATTCGTTTTTTGGTTTAACTCGTCTTCTTTGATGAGCACCATTCCTTTTGTCAAATGATTTTGATATTATGAGCAGAAGGCATCTGTTTTTCTTGGTCAAGCCTTTTATGCACAAAAGGCAGCTAGCTGGTCTGACTACTATATTTTAAGGAGATACATTCATAAATAAAGGGAGAAGACATTACTGCTTTCTTGAACCTCTCTTGCTAAGCCTCGTTTTCAACACTTAACGGGAGGCCCGCATATTGGCCTCAGTAGGTCATTTTCATTTCGATGTGCTGACTTAAGCCAAAGATATGGAGGAGAAAGCGAGAGTTTGAGACTTCCTCTGATCGTGAGACAGACTGACACATGCGTTAGTACTTTGAGCCTGTTCATGCTGAGGAGTGCTATTTTTAAATGCTTCCTGACCAGGTTACATATCTAAATGAGCTGATGCACGAGGTATGTATGATGCACACGAAATGTGAAACCTTGATGCTCCGGATATAAGTCATAGAAAAGATTGCCTAAGTCATAGATTATGTTATAAATTGCCATCTGGGTTTCGTAAAGGCAGGTTTCAAAAACACCATCGATTCTAATTTTACCGTTTCCTGATTGTATCGTTTACATTAGAAAAGCGACTGAGTATCCTTTATGCAAAAACCATGCTGGAAATTAGACACTTTTTTCAGAGGTTACAATGTTTAAGAGATTTGGATTCTGTGGTCTCCTTGCCGTAAAACCAGCAGCATGCCATACATATGTGCTTCTACACGGCTGACCATGTGCTCAAGAATTTACAATTTTCCAGCATTTATCATTGATGGGTGCTCTCCCTTTTTGAGTACTGATTGTTAATCAGTTTAATGCACCCCAGTCAGAAGGGAGGCCGATTGCGACGCGTACTCTACTTTTCTTCTACTTTTACCCTTACGCCAGAGACCACAAGGACACGTATCTTTGTATTTCATCCTCGCACGTGTAAGGCCTGGACTGAGGCGCAAAGACCCCTTTACCTCCTTTAGACAGAGGTTGACGTGGAGGCCGGTGTCTTTTTGATTCCTATTCGTGTTCAAATTGCTCTATGCAGAGTTTCTCTTGGCAGCTCCTTCTAGAGAAAAGAGAAAATAATAGTGTTATGCTCTTGACTGCCAATTGTTTAAGTTAGCATGTCTAGTCAACTCCGCATCTCCTGTATGTTTACTGTGCTCTCGGGAGCTCTAGGCTAGCAGTTGGCTAAGGAAAGGGTACTCAAAGGTGTGAAGAGTTCTGTCACCAAATGAATTACTCACTGATTCTGTTTCTTGAGTAAAATGAAACTTCAATAGAACATTCATATTTGATTGGAGAGTTTATATTTTCAAGACAAAATAGACATAGAATTAGATTTTGATATAAATTGCTGCCATTCATTAGGCATGGGTCCTGTAGGAAGGTTATTAGGAGTCAACACAGCTTTTTATGTGCAATGAATTCAATCTGAATTCTAAGTAAAAATATCTTGCTCTGCAATTGCATATTTGACTCAGCTGCAGCAAGCGACGGGGGTGCCACTTTTACTGTTTTCTTACAATAGGGTACTTATTTGTATTTTATTTTTCACCAGTCAATCGGAGGTAATCGGCAGCTGCCAAGTGCTACAGTAGCTTCACTGGGAGAAGAAAACACACTATTCTAGAAAAGCACGATGGGCTCAGGCTGGTAATACAAGCTTCCATTCACAGTAGAGGCCATAATTCCACAATTAACGGAGAGATATATACTTTCAGATGACATTTTGTATAAACTGCCTCTTCATGTACAAATTAATGCAGTTTCTTTAGTTGCGTTTTATTCTGCCACATGATCACCCGATTCTTTAGGCTGCTTAAATTGAATGACAATTATTGGAGGAAATCGAGTGCCTTCCTGTTTGTTCCTTTTTAGTATTTTTAGTAGTTTTAGTACAAACTTCCCAAACACACGAACGATATGTCTCGGCTACTATGTTTTAAATTGTTACTTGAAAATGTTTTCATTTTTTTTAATGTAGTAGACAAATTAATTTCTAAACGCGACCCGTTTGTTGACATGTCAGACATTATATTGATAACCAGTGGCAACGCTATTGTAATTTTATATTTATAGGAATGGCTCTTGACCTAACCTCGCCAGCACTTTAAGACTGAGATTGCTGCCTCACTTCCTTCAACGCTCCAGCTGGTCTCACTCAATGTTCCTAAAACATGATTTGCCTCGATTCTAGATACCGCCCAATCATAAATTAGATGTAAAGTATAATACAGCTGTATTGGCAAGGTGAAAACATGGATTGAGGCTTTTTTTTTCCAGAATTTCCCCGCTACCTCCTCTTTCTCCATCCTGTGGGCCAGGAAGGACACAGGCAGCACGAAGTCATAAAAACAACAGGCTTGTCTTGGTTTTTTCTCCCTACTTAAATGAGCAGGTTCGCGAAGCTGGAACTAAGGTTGAACAGTATACATGTCTTCAAGTGCACGTAGTCACTCTTCAGCCCTTCATTCTCAATCAGGCACTAGCAGACCGATGAAGTTGGTTCTGTGATGCACCATATTTACCTGTTTGATCCTCCAGTATGTCTGGTAACATCAAAGGCTAAAAGAATGACACTTTTGGCAAATATGGAGAAAATGGGGCACGATGACACATGGTGTCTTTTTATGAATGGCACATCTATGATATTTAAGGGTCTACAGCAACCGTTTTGGTTTGAAATCAAACAAATATTGCCACAGGGCCCCACCCCACCTTAATTAAACAAAGAACTCAGTCGTGTGTCCGTTTCTGCGGTAATATGTACGGTATAAAGTACCGGTTAGTGATTTTGAAAAGCTTTTCTGTTTTTATACTCAAAGTAATGCAGGGCACATTAAGTATGTAAAATAAACACAACAGTCGTCTAGTGTGCAAAAGTGCAATGCTATGTGTGAGAAATGCTTGCATCATGGCAACTGTGTATACTTTTTACTACGCACTTTCAATTTGGAAGAAATGGCTTTCTGATATTTGAATAAGTTAAACCTTTCTGTAAAAAATAACCCTCATAATCCTTTAAAAACCATACACATACATAGAGTGGCATTGTATTGGACTCCGTGAAATGATAGCATCATGCAAAACATGCATGATGCTATCATTCGTGCAAAAAAAAATTATCCTTCAGAATTGTCAATATTGGTTGCCTTGGCGGCAGATGGGTTTTATTCATATTGCCAGTTTAAAATATTTAGAATACGGATGCCATCAGTTACGCACACTTTTCCCCAGAAAAATTAGCGCCGGCGCCGCTATAAAAACATTTCTGTTCTTCCCGTTTTTGCTGTGCATAATGAAGTGCCACCGCCACTTACAAAAACAAAGAAAATATCACAATGTTGCGTTCATTGGCAATAACCACTGATGCTACTATACAGGTTGGCTAGGATTTCGGTGCCCTGAAAGAACAAAAAACGGCATTATTAATAGTACAAAACCCCACCAGGGTCACTGCATGTTTAATGAGGTCTGAGAAGGAGGACTGTTCAAGGAGGCCTGTTCAAGGAGGCATTCATCTATAGAGATTCAATCAGACATGACAGGGCCTGGATGTGAGACAGGCCAGCACTACTGCAAACAAGCCCACACAAAACAACAAGCGCAGCCGCTAAAGTGAAAGCGACCTCGCTGTGTTTATTTAGTAACATGATCCACAACCCAAACGCGGAATGCAGCTGCACCCTGCGCGCCGCTGCTTGCTCCCGAGACCAAAACGCTGTGGGAGTGAACTTTTGAAGAAGAAGTGAGACATGCACCCGCCTTTGACCAATTGCATGCTTTCATTATTGAATGACACACACAAAGGCCAATCCAATGTGTGGGAGGAGTCCGACCCACACAGAGACGTTTTAAACGCTCACAATAAGCCTCCCATAGAGCAGCGCATGCGTGCTGCGCTAGGCTCGACCTAAAAACAAAAGGTCAGCAGTAGTGACAAAAATAGGAACTGATTTCTCAAGCAACAGTGGTCCCATGCATAAATAGGTACAAGGAAAAATAAATATAGACACAATGGAGCTATATTGAGTAAGGTGATTTGTCCAGCCGGACACTGATCACAAATCTTTACTATCAAGTAAATTAAATAAAGTAATACCTTACATTCAAAAGAGTGAGACACAAACCTGTGCCCTCACGCTTACAAATTGGCAAAGTGATAGGGTAGTAAAAAGGCAGAAAAGAGAGATTTTTAGGCAAAGAGTGAACGATTTTTGAAAATGAGAGAGTGACAGAAATTCAATTACACCATTATACGCATATCACATTTGGTATACATTTAAATATATGGTGTTTCAACAAGTCGACGGCGTTTTGATCCCTTAAACATAATACATGGGATCATCATCAGGACAAGAATTATGCCTAAAGAGTTTTGGCCACAATAGCCTGATATACGGACTCAAACAGTTCCGTGAGGCCAGATAAGGAGTAGTTCCACGACTTCTAAGGAGGAATATCCACAGGTTAAAGCCGTGTGCAAGCGAGACAAGTGAAAGGACTCGTTCAATGACGGAAAATGGCTTACCAGCCACGGTGGGTAGCCGTGTGATCGGTACCAGGGCTGGCGAGTCACAAGGATCCGGGCAATACCATTAAGACATGGCAGAAACGGACTAGGCCCGCATTGGGGACTGGGTTAAGGTTTATCGCACTTCCGGGCAGTTGGGAGGTTCCCCGAAAGGACAACAGTTTACCGTGTGGAATCCCGCAGTGAGGAATAAATCAAACGCCAAAATAAGGCGAGAGCACACGAGCCAGCAATGAAGGCTTCGTGTATGGACCCTTAGGTCCATACACGAAGCCTTCATTGCTGGCTCGTGTGCTCTCGCCTTATTTTGGCGTTTGATTTATTCCTCACTGCTGGATTCCACACGGTAAACTGTTGTCCTTTCGGGGAACCTCCCAACTGCCCGGAAGTGCGATAAACCTTAACCCAGTCCCCAATGCGGGCGGAGTCCGTTTCTGCCATGTCTTAACGGTATTGTCCGGATCTTTGTGACTCGCCAGCCCTGGTACCGATCACACGGCTACCCACCGTGGCTGGTAAGCCATTTTCCGTCATTGCACTAGTCCTTTCACTTGTCTCGCTTGCACACGGCTTTAACCTGTGGATATTCCTCCTTAGAAGTCGTGGAACTACTCCTTATCTGGCCTCACGGAACTGTTTGAGTCCGTATATCAGGCTATTGTGTCCAAAACTCTTTAGGCATAATTCTTGTCCTGATGATGATCCCATGTATTATGTTTAAGGGATCGTAACGCCGTCGACTTGTTGAAACACCATATATTTAAATGTATACCAAATGTGATATGCGTATAATGGTGTAATTGAATTTCTGTCATTCTCTCATTTTCAGAAATCGTTCACTCTTTGCCTAAAAATCTCTCTTTTCTGCCTTTTTACTACCCTATCACTTTGCCAATTTGTAAGTGTGAGGGCACAGGTTTGTGTCTCACTCTTTTGAATGTAAGGTATTACTTTATTTAATTTACTTGATAGTAAAGATTTGTGATCCCTGTCCGGCTGGACAAATCACCTTACTCAATATAGCTCCATTGTGTCTATATTTATTTTTCCTTGTACCTATTTATGCATGGGACCACTGTTGCTTGAGAAATATGTTCCCCGAGGTCCTATGCTGACTCGTTTGGGTGCCCTTGTTGGTTTTCATATATAAAAATAGGAACTGAGGCAAAGTGTGTTGGTATTTAGCAATTGAGGATGGGGTCTAAACCGGAACTTACTTTATATTCCAATATCAAGATATATATATATATATATATATATATATATATATATATATATATATATATATATATATATATATATATATATATATATATATATATATATATATATATATATATATATATATATATATATTCAATGAAAAAACCATAGGTTATAGAGAATATATAGTTAGGAATTAGCATTTACAAAACCTTAAAAATTCACTGAAAAAACCATAGGTTATAGACCATATATAGTTAGGGATTAGCATTTACAAAACCTCATTTTACTCGCATAACACCATTGAAATTCCATATATAGTTAGTTGCACTAACTATATATCGCGCACCCGCAATCCACTGCTGATGATGTCACATATTACATCATTCATGACATGGTCAGTGACATCACTGATGACATCTCAAATGACATCACTGATGACATCACTGATGACATCACTGATGACATCTCATTTGACATTACTGATCACATCACTGATGATATCATTCACGTGATAATTCGATGAACCTCTTCAGACTCTAATATAACCTTAGATACAATCAGTGTAAACAGACACTCACAGACTGTCACTCATCCATGGAGTTACTCACACACCTAGTCAGTCATGCAAAGAATCAATCACACCTCCATTTCCTCAACTATACAGTTATACAAACTTTACTTATTCAAACATATACTAACACATATTTACTCTCTTATACAATCCCTGATACAAGTTCACAATGATCCATACAGCCACTCACACATTCACTGGCTCTTATGCACAGTTATTTATATATGTCAACTCTCACATGTACTGTGTTTTACATATGTACTTACTTTGACATGTAGCACTGAGATATCCATTCACTCACCAATACACTCATGCACACAGTCAACCACCCATACAGCTGTTTCCACATGCACTTTTGAAACCATACATCTAGTGAATCAACTGCTCACACATCTATGCACAGAATCATACACCTCCCAGCCACCCACACACACACTCAGTCTCCCATACAAATACTTGGGCAACCAATCAATAACCCATATAGTTACTCATATAGTTACTTATCAACACATGCAACAGTTTACAGAACAACAGACATAATGATGCACAAATTAAGACAGTTTAGTCACTAACCCATGCACTCAGTGAGACACATTTAATCACTCACTCATACAGTCAGTCATGCACCTACTAAATCCTTCATCCAGACACTTATACATCCACTCATTCTTCAATATGTAAGACATATTTTAACTTTACAGAAACATACAGTCACTGGATGTTGTCATCAGTGATGTCATCAGTGATGTCATTTGAGATGTCATCAGTGATGTCATCAGTGATGTCACTGACCATGTCATGAATGATGTAATATGTGACATCATCAGCAGTGGATTGCGGGTGCGCGATATATAGTTAGTGCAACTAACTATATATGGAATTTCAATGGTTTTATGCGAGTAAAATAAGGTTTTGTAAATGCTAATCCCTAACTATATATGGTCTATAACCTATGGTTTTTTCAGTGAATTTTTAAGGTTTTGTAAATGCTAATTCCTAACTATATATTCTCTATAACCTATGGTTTTTTCATTGAATTTCAATGGTTTTTTGAAAGCTAATATCTGTAGCTGTAAAATGTATTCTTCTTTAAATCTTAAAATATATTTTACATGTTTTTAATAAATTTTTTTAAAAAATATTTTTTTGTTCCGCTCCCAGTCCGCGAACCGGTCAACTTTCCGTTAGCTCATTTTAAAGCCGCGACTCGGTCCGCGAACCGGTAAACGTTCTTTTAGCGTAACTGTTACGTTAGAATGACGTTTTGCGTTGTCGCGTGATACGTCATCGGACGCGCCAAGTTAGCGGACCCGGAAGCGGACCGGAAAGCGGCGCAAAGCGCGAAACGTAAACACAGCAGGTCATGTGACTCGGTAATAACACTTTTCATTGGTTCATTTCACTTTTGGTTTCCTAATGATGTAATACTAGGTCATGTGATCTAAAATTAACACTTTTCATTGGTTTAGAACTTTTGCTTTTCCCAAATGATGAAAACCCCTCCTTCTTTCCTCACTCTGACTTTCATCTTGGTGAGAGAAAGACCCTTTTACATTCTAGAGAAATGGCTTCAGTTGTTGCTTCTTCTAGTGTTCCCCCACCACCACCTCTACCTCCTCATGGAAAGAAAGGACCACCTGCTCAACCAATCTTTGAAGAAGAGGAAGATCAGGAAGAGGAGGAAGAGCCTGAGTTTTTGCCTGAGGAGCCCAGGAGGTACAACAGAAAGGAAAATTTCATCTGGCAATTTTTTAAATTTCCAGCAGGGCAAAAGAAAGTCAATGCAAGATATGTCTTTTGTCGTATTTGCGATGAACGCCTTTCAAGGGGGACGGACAAAAAATATAGTTTTGGAAATTTTACAATGCACAGGCACATGAGTAGGTGGCACCCAAATAATTATAGTGCTGCTCAGCTTCGCGACGAACAACAAAATCCCCCGGCAATAGCAAGAAGATCTGTCGTGCCAGAAGTATCGGGACCCGAGGCGAGGGAGTTGATCCCGAATATTCAAATGGACATGGGGGAAGTAAAACAAGTGTGCGTGTGGTGCAATCAAATATTATGCTACCGAGAAAGTAGCATTACTCTTATAATAAGAGCAATCAAAAATCATGTGTGCCCAAAACGCCCCAAAAAATAAATTCTTCTTTTTTTTGTTGCTCCTGTTGAGCCCTCTTCAATGAATCATTTTTGTTTCCCCCCTCCCCCCAAAAAACAAAAAAAATTACAAAATGTTCAGAAAAAAACAAAAAAATATAAAAAATGTTCAGAAAAATAATAAAAAAAATTTAAAACAGCAAAAACCAAAAAAAAAGTTCTTTTCAGAACTACCTCCCCATTATAAAAAAAATTGGTAGAATTTTTGGAACTCTGCCAAGCTCTATTTCTTTTAGTTCGCTCCCAGTTCGCACTCCGGTACGCGAACCAGGAGCGAACCAAAAAAATGTTTTTTTTTTAAAAAAACAGTAAGTATAAGGAAAGGAAACAGACAGTTATGTTACAAGAAAGACAGCTATAGGGAGTAAAGAAAAGATACTGTTACCCGCAAATCACTTCTGATCATGTCATATATTACATCATTTTTGACATGGTCAGTGACATCATCAGCAGTGGATTGCGAGTAACAGTATCTTTTGTTTACTTCCTATAGCTGTCTTTCTTGTAACATAAATGTCTGTTTCCTATCCTTATACTTACTGTTCTTGTTTTAAAATTTTTTTGAGATCATTCAGAAACAGTAACATTAATTGAGACAGAATGAGTGAATAATAATGAAGAAGTATGAGAAGAGAGGGAGTGAGAAAAATACTGGAAGGAGTAGAATAATTAAGTAATAGAGAAAGGAATGAGAGAAGTAGCAAACACAGGAAAGTAAGGATTAAAGAAATGAAGCAGTAGAACTAATAGATGTTAAATGTGATAGAGTAAATGATTGATTGAGGGTGACGATAAGGTGTGTCCTCTCCAAAAGTTTGTTTAAGGTGAGGCGTACGCAGGGTATGCTGAGAACAGAAATTTACTTAACCTCAATTTACAAGATGTGGAAATTAAGTGGTTGGGCCACAGAGGATTAAAATGTCACCAATTGATACCATTGGCGAAAACCTTTATGCATTTGCCAAAACCTGACCTGTTAATTGTGCACTGTGGAGGTAATGATTTGGGCACTTTGACTGGGGTAGGTCTGGAAATGCTTTTAAAGGACACCTTTGAGCAATTAATGGCACTTTTCCCTCAAACTGCCTTGGTATATTCCAATATATGCCAAAGACAGAAATGGAGGTGGTCCAACCAATTTTGTCCACAAATTGAGAAAGCGAGGAAGCATGTAAACAAATCTGTTTCAGCTTACATGAGAGACCATGGAATGGGCTCCTTGTACAACAATAACTTGCGTTACTACATGCAAGATATCTACAGAGGAGATGGAGTTCACTTCTCAGATGAGGGCAACAGAATTTTCATTCTGAATTTAAGACTGTGCATTGGTACCTACTTATAAGTACCTAAATGTACCCTAAACCCAAAAGCTCTTCTCAGAGCTACCCTTCATCTGATCACTCACAATTATTATTTTTTTCTAACTTTTTTCTGTAATTTTCAACAAACTACGCTCAAAGAGCGCTACCCGGTACGCGAACTGGAAGCTAACCGCGCAAAATTTCAAAAAAAAAGTTTTTTCTTCGCACATATGGTCCTCCTCAGCCACCCTCAGAAAACCTAGGGGGTCAAAATACTTGTACCGTGCCCCCTTCTACCCATTCTGAACATTCTTTACCCTCCATTTTATATCTTAATTAGACCGAAACACAAAATGGTGGACTCCCGTTACGCTCCTAGTTCGCGTACCGGACCGCTTTCCGGGAAGCGGTCCAAAAAAAAGGTGGGAAAGTAATTCACAGAAAAACGACTGGAGACACTCTCACCAAATATAGATTAGCTTATACTACATAACAATCCCTTTCTTTTTCACAAATTTGATTGAAATTCCATTTAGCCATTAAGTCTATAGACCTCTCTAAATACAGTGAGGTAAATTACTTCACAAAACACATCTGAAGTGTTGGAATTGACAACCAATGAAAATGTTACTTTCATTTTCTACTTTTATTACCTGACATTTGATTGGTTAAATACCTGAATATATATAAAGGAAGAGAAGAAAACACAGCCATTTTGACTACTACTTCTTGTTGTACATCACATTTCAATAGCTTCCAAAAACTTCAACTTCTTTGTGAAGGTAAGTTATAATTTTTAAAAATGAAATATATTGTGCACTATAACTTAATATAGTAGACTTTTTCTGATAGATATACACTATCCCTCTGTAGTAGTTATGGATTTAGATAGACTTCTCTGTTATAGTTATGAATGGAGTTAGGCTTGTCTTGGTTAAATCACATACACTTTTTTATAGTCCTATTTCCACTCTGATACTATACACTACCAAAAGAAGAATTTACAGATAAAAACTGCCTATCTAACATTAATCCCCACAGTGCCCTATCTCTACTAATATATATTTTTTTATTCAAAATTTCAGGCAAAATGGAAGGCGAGCAACAAGTTACATTTTCAATTGAACTGAAGGAGAGCAGCCAAGACAAAATTGATGATTTTATGGATCAAAGTAGAGACCACGAACTTCTACAATGTGTTGAAGCAGTGGATAACCTGCTTCAAAATGAGAAAATGTTACACCCTATATTCACTTTTGACATTTCTGACACTGAAATGTTAGAAAGTTTAATGAAGTATGAAACACAATCAAAATAAAAATAAAAATTTAAAAATAAAGAAAACAAAAAACAAAAAAAAAACAAAAACAACAAACAATTAACATTCAGTATTTAAAAAGTCTATCATTCTATTATCCTTATAGTACGCTGCCCAGAACGCTTTCCGGTTCGCGTACTAGGCGCTCACCACGCAAAAAAAAAAAAATTTTTTTTTTTTTTGCCCTGCTGGGACCTTTTACAACCTCCACATAAATCCTAGGGGGTCAGGGAGGATCTACTATGCCCCCTTATGGAAATTTCCCCCTTTGTTTTGGCCTCCTCTTGTCTCTCGATCCTACCGAGAGACAAGATGGCGGCCGCACCGGACTGTTTAGAATGTTGACAGACACCGAAGAGCCAATCAGCTTTCCGTGCGCAAAGTTCCGTTACGCGAAAAGTATGCGAACCGGATCGCTGCCCGGACCGCTGTTACAGATATATATCTTATTTTAAACGTTAATTTCTCAAAATCCACTGGAGCACATATATTGAGACCTAGCAAAGGCACATCGGGCTAACAGTCCCTACAATTTTGCCAAGTTTCGTGCAAATCCATTCAGCTGTTCGGGCTAAAAGTGAGGCCAACCGCCCTATGGAAATTAACATGGGAAAAACGCGTTTTGGGACCCCCCTTTTTTCTCGGCCCCCCCTTGCCGAACACCCCCCAAATTTTCAGGGGCTGCTCAGAAACACAATGTGCCATTTTCCTGAAAATTTCAGCCGATTCCGTCCACAAACGCCAAAGTTATTAGACATAGAATTTTCAGAAATCCCATAGGGAAAAAATCCTAACTATATATACCTACTGGCGACCGCCAGTAGGTAATATATATATATATGCTGTATGTTTCGTCCTATAACTCAGCATGCCCAGCCGAACATTGAGGAAGAGACGAGACCCGTTGTTTAGGTTTTTGATCGTTTATTTAGCCCAACACCAGTCTGCCATATATATATTGTACGTATGCATGTGGCAGTTCATTTATGTGAAGATTTAGGCTGTCCAACTATAGGGAAAAGGCCCCAGATTATCCATTCAGTTATTTGATAGTTATATATATATATATATATATATATATTACCTACTGGCGTCTCGCCAGTAGGTATATATAGTTAGGATTAATTCTCTATGGAACTTTTGAAAATTCTATGTCTAATAACTTTGGCGTTTGTGGACGGAATCGGCTGAAATTTTCAGGAAAATGGCACATTTTGTTTCTGAGCAGCCCTTGAAAATTTGGGGGGTGTTTGTCAAGGGGGGGCCGAGAAAAAAGGGGGGTCCCAAAACGCGTTTTTCCCATGTTAATTTCCATAGGGCGGTTGGCCTCACTTTTAGCTCGAACGGCTGAATGGATTTCCACGAAACTTGGCAAAATTGTAGGGACTGTTAGCCCGATGTGCCTTTGCTAAGTCTCAATATATGTGCTTCAGTGGATTTTGAGAAATTAACGTTTAAATCAAGATATATATCTGTAACAGCGCTCCGGGCAGCTATCCGGTTAGCGAACTTTTCGCGTATCGGAACTTTGCGATGCGAAGCTGATTGGCCCTCCGGTGTCTGTCAACATTCTAAACAGTCCGGAGCGGCCGCCATCTTATCTCTCGGTAGGATCGAGAGAGAAGAAGAGGTGAAAAACGAAGGGGGAATTTAATGAAAGGGGGCAAGGTATACCTCTCTTGACCCCCTAGGAATGATGTTGGGGTTATTAAAGGGTCTCGTGGGGAAAATAAAAAAATATATATTTTTCACGGTAGAAGCGCTTCCCGAGCCGCGAACTGGGCCGCAAACTGGTAGCGAAACGGGAATTCGCCATTTTGTGTTTCGTTTTAATTAAATTACTAGGTATAAGGGGGTGCGGGAGACGTATCCTGACCCCTTATGTTTTCTGAATATGTTGATACATGTCTTCCAGCTGCTGTGCGTGAGCTTTTTTTTTTTTTTTGCTGCGTGACGTCTGTTAACGTTCGATTCGATGGAAATCAGGAAGTGTTGACCGCCAATTTGTCACTGCGATAAAATATTTTGTTATAAATGAATCCTTATTGATGAACATTGTCTGCGCCATCTTGCCTTTTTTGTCCAATGCCACAATTTTGTCGTGCACGGCAGCCATTTTAGATGCCTTGACCAGGCCCACTCTCTGCACGCCGTCGATTCTCAGCACGGCTCCGCACCCTCGCAAGCATCTCCCCCACGCACTGGTCACCCCCGCTCTCTCTCTCATGCATGGGCCATATACTTCCCCCCATCTGCGCTGCTCTTCTCTGAGAATCACACCCTGTGCCCGCCCGACACCTCCCTTTCACCCTATTCACTACCGCACCCTCTGACACTCCTCTTCCTCTGTGTCCAATTGTCCAGGCCGGACCCAGGCTATCACCTAGCCCTGCGGATGTAGTTTATGGCCCCAGCTGTAGAGAATCCAGACATGCCAACCCTCCCGATTCAGGCGTGAGACTACTGATTTCAGTGCTAGTCTTTCGCCTCCCGATTCCTGCAAGGAAAAATCCGGGGGCATATTACCAACAACTAGCGATAATTTTTGTCTCTAACTTGTTTAGAGACAAAAATTATCGCCGCACATCGGCGAATTTTATCGCACATAAACCTTGCTATTAGCAAGGTTTATCGCAAATGCGATAAAAAACGGCCGCAATGCATGAATATCGCTGAAAAGTCAGCGATATTCATGCATTATCCAGCAAATGCTCTTAGCCATGTTATCCACCTTCCATTGGATAACATGGCTAAAAACTGCTCTGTGCGTGAGCTTTTTTTTTTTTTTTGCTGCGTGACGTTTGTTAACGTTCGATTCGATGGAAATCAGGAAGTGTTGACCACCATTTTGTCACTGCGAGTAAATATTTTGTTATAAATGAATCCTTATTGATAAACATTGTCTGCGCCATCTTGCCTTTTTTGTCCAATGCCACAATTTTGTCGTGCACGGCAGCCATTTTAGATGCCTTGACCAGGCCCACTCTCTGCACGCCGTCGATTCTCAGCACGGCTCCCCACCCTCGCAAGCATCTCCCCCACGCACTGGTCACCCCCGCTCTCTCTCTCATGCATGGGCCATATACTTCCCCCCATCTGCGCTGCTCTTCTCTGAGAATCACACCCTGTGCCCGCCCGACACCTCCCTTTCACCCTATTCACTACCGCACCCTCTGACACTCCTCTTCCTCTGTGTCCGATTGTCCAGGCCGGACCCAGGCTATCACCTAGCCCTGCAGATGTAGTTTATGGCCCCAGCTGTAGAGAATCCAGACATATCAATCCTCCCGATTCAGGCGTGAGACTACTGATTTCAGTGCTAGTCTTCCGCCTCCCGATTCCTGCAAGGAAAAACCCGGGGGCATATTACCAACAACTAGCGATAATTTTTGTCTCTAACTTGTTTAGAGACAAAAATTATCGCCGCACATCGGCGAATTTTATCGCACATAAACCTTGCTATTAGCAAGGTTTATCGCAAATGCGATAAAAAACGGCCGCAATGCATGAATATCGCTGAAAAGTCAACGATATTCATGCATTAGCGAGCTAATGCTCTTAGCCATGTTATCCACCTCCCATTGGATAACATGGCTAAGAACTGCTCAGGGCAGGTGTTAGCTTTTGGAGATATTCCCGCTTAGCGCGAATATCTCCAAAAGTTGGTAATAGGAGATAGCGATGGTTAGGGACTGTTTCCAGTCGCTAAAATCTTGGCACGCCCACTTTGCATGTCATTAGTGATAAATATCACTGACATGCAAAGCGGGGCCCAAGATGGTCACTATCTCCTTTTAGCTGTCACTAACTGGTGTTAGCGACAGCTTGGTAATAGGGAGATAATTTTATCTCTTTTTTTTGGGCTTTTAAAGCCAAAAAAGCGGAAATAAACCCCCTTGATAATATGCCCCACGATTTCTCGGGGGTTTCAGCTGACAGGGCTTGGTATTGTGTTACGTGCTAATTCTTCCAGGAAACGTCAGAGGGTCGATGCAGGGGTTCTAGAAGGGGTGATAAACCATTTAAGCCTCATGAACAAGCGCATGGTCTTTTAAAGATTTGTGAAGTACTCGGGGCGGCGGTGTGTGTGTGCCCTCTTTCAGGACCGGGCGGGGGGGGCACTGCCAGCAACTTGCCAGGTCAGGTAGTGTTCAACACGTGCATCACCCTTTCTCTGCCTGCTATTGCGCTCCATGCTTCGGAAAGGTAAGAAAAAGAACGTGCATTTGAGTTTGAAATGTCCGATCCTGTAGCAGTACACTTGCAAAGCCCACACATGACAATAACCCGATTCAAGGCCCCATTCACCCGATTTTTTAAAAATATATAGCACTCCAACAAAGTTGGATTTTAAAACTTTATTAACTTTTAAATATAACGAACGCAACAAAAACTGTAAATATATTTAACCATTTTTTGAAATTAACCAGAACTATAACGATAACAAAAACAACAACAATAATATAACTTTTATGCCTAAATTACGCAAACATTTAGCTAATCTGCTAAAGGGGGGAGTCGCCATTTCTTTACAATAATCAATAATGAAAAATCCACATCAATAGGGTTGTCCGTTTTCTCGATGCAGCACTATAGTGCAACATACACAGCACCTGGGGTGTCAAGAGTGAACAGGTCTTTCTTTGTTCCTTAAGATGTTATCTGTGTCAACCTCTTCCGAGAATGCTGATGCGTTAGGATTTCCTTGGGTTTCTTAATATCATTGGTGTCTGCACACTTCTTTGTCAATTCTGTGAAGATGATAACTGCTTCATAAACAGACGATATCTTTGGGGGGGCGCTAGAGGGCGCCGGACAAGATGGCCGCACTTGCGTGAGGCTCTGTCGGGACCACTTAACATTCGTCCATTAATCCTGTATTCCTTGCAGCCTGCACCCTGTAATTGAGCTGGGGGGGGCCCCGCTAACATCAGGGGCCTGCTGCATACCTTTTATCCGGAGTCCGAGGCTGTCCTGAGCGCACTTGGGAACGGATTGCTCCGAGCCGCGAGCTTGCCGACTGCAACACTCGCGCCTCGTGGAACCGGACTACCGCTGCTGGCCAAATTGGGCGCCCGCTGGATCCTGAAGCTGCTGCCCTGCGAAGGAGAGGGCTGGGACCGGCGAAATCGAGGCGGAGACGGAGTTATCCTGCGGAGTGTCCCCGGAGAGACGCCGGAGCAGAGAGCGGACTGGACCCGGCCCTGACGGAGTTGGTGAGTGGGGCGGGGCGCTACGCAAGCCCGGGGCTGCGGAGGTGGCGCCGGGCCTGCCGGGGCCGCGCCGCGTGAGCCGATTCTGGTGGGGGCAGGGAGAGGGGTTCGGCGGAGTGATAAAGCGGAGAGGTGGTGACACTAATTGCAGCGCTTATACCCTGGTCGATGTCTGCGCGCTAGTCTGTCCGCTACTACACTGCTACCACTTGTGGCCATGCTGGTTGCCTGAACATCTATGGGGAGCCCGCCAAATTGCTGATCCACACCGCGGACTTGAAGCTACCGGACCCAGAGTGGGGTGCTGTGACCCGGGGCTAGAGGTGAAGGCTTGCTGGGGGGGGCCTTGCTGAACATAGCGCCACCGGCTGACAAACCCTGACTCGCAGCACTTGGGGGGGGGGAGCGTTGAGGCCGTCCAGGATCGCTTGGGGGTGCTGATTCCTATCAAGCGCGGAAAACTTGACTGTACTGTAAACAGGTGCACAGCAGTGGGCTAAAGACCGCGAAGGCCGCCCGGTAATCACAACAGACCCACTTGGCTGGCCTCGACTGACGCGTCGGATCTGCTAAATTGTGTATTTGGCTGTGCTGAGTGAGCTGCCACCATGGGCCGACCGGAGAGGAACCAGCCGAAGCTCACCTTTGAGGCAAAAAAGACTGCACTCATGAACTCCCAGTCTCCAGCTGACACTGAACAGGGGGGGGCTGTGGGGGGCGCCCCGAATCTGGAATCCACGTTAGTAGCTATGCAAAAAACCCTACAATCCATCGAGGGCACCATGGAATCAGTCAATCACCGACTCGACCAAATGGCGACGCAATTTGACCGCCAAAACGAGCGAATGGGGGAGGTGGAGCAGAGGGTGTCTGCCACGGAGGACGGGCTGGCCACCGTATCGTCTAAAGTATTCAGCATGGAAAGGGTGCTGGCGGTCATACAGGCGAAGAACGAGGAGTTGGAAGGGAGGTCCAGAAGAAACAACGTAAGGGTCACGGGCCTGCCGGAATCCACAAACGTAGGACGCATGGAGGACTATATGGAAAGGATGCTCATTGACATATTTGGGGCGGATCAGCTATCTAGAGTCTTCATAGTTGAGCGCGCCCATCGCTCACTGGCCAAACGGCCACCACCTGGGGCGCCGCCGCGGCCGATAGTAGCCAGAATTCTGAACTATAGGGACAGGGACACAATTCTTCGGCTCGCCAGGGAGAAGGGCTCCATTGAATATCAGGGCAATAGGCTTGAGTTCTACCCCGACTTCACCATGGCGGTGCAAACAGCCCGTAAAGAATTTGCCCCGGTGAAACAACTGCTGAGGACTAATGATGTTGCGTACGCCATGTTATATCCTGCGCGCCTACGGATAGGGCCACCGTCGGATAATAAGATTTTCTCTTCCCCCAAGGCAGCAATGGACTACGCCAAAAAATTAAAAAAACGCGCCAAAGAGCCGGACGGGAGGCATGCGGCTGAGAATGAGGGGCAGGATGAGGCCGAGTGAGCTGTTTCGACTGATTGACTACGACAAGAGCGCTGCTGCGGGGCACCTTGCTGAGTATTCCCCTGCGGCCTCTCATCTGCTCTTTCCTTAACAAAGTTGAGATGCCCACTGGGGCCGGAATTGTTTAAGAGCGAGAACATGGACATTGTGGCGGGAGGGAGGAGCTGGCGGGTGGCATCCTTGCATCTGCTGTTGACTTACGTCTGGCTGGCTCTATCCCCAGTGCACATGATTGGAAGGTGGTGGGCTCTGGGGGGGCTCATACTGGGGCTGCCCTATGGGATGGCAATGCTTTCAGCTGAGTCTATAGCGCTATTGGTTGTGGACGCATCAGGGGCTCTCCTGGCAATGTACTGTAAACTGTTGGCTCAACACTGGGTCTTTGATCACGAGATCAGGGTTGTAAGGTTGGAGATGTTCTTATTGAGCGTGGTCCATGCTCCCGTCGCCTCTTGGCGGGAGAAGTGTGCCACTACGCCCCCGATATGGGAGATCCCCACACGCTGTTGTTTGAATTGTTGGGGGTTGTGCAGAGTTGGGTTTTGGGATGGCTTTGGCAAATTGGGAGCGCTGAAGTGGGTGATGGGATGGGGGATGGGGATTTGAGGGCTGTTGGGGGATTGTTTTCTTTCCTGGTCTGGGATGAGGGGTCTGAGATGCTGGTAACATACGCTCGACTCCTCTGGTTGAGGGTCGGCTTTTTCTACGAAGATGTGCATGTTGCTTATGGTTTATGGGGTGCAGAGTTGAGATTTCTGGGGTGGGCAGGGAGGCTGCTCTATTGGCTTTTGGGAGGCTTACAGAATGGGAGATATGGACAGGGGGGGTAAGGTCACATGCGTAACTTGGAATGTGCGGGGTCTTAATAGGCCACAAAAGACAAGACAAATGCTTGCATTTTTGAATCGACATGGCGCTCAGGTGGTATTCCTTCAGGAAACGCACCTTCAGGGCAGGGCGGCTGAAATGGTGGGCAGACAGTGGGCGGGGGCGCGACTGGCTACTAAGTACTCTTCCTATGCTCGGGGGGGTGATGATTTTGATCAAGAGAAACATACCTTTTGAAGTGGTACACGAGGAAATTGACCAGGAAGGAAGGTTTATTATTGTACAGGGCAAATTATGTGGTACGCTGATTACTTTGCTCAATGTGTATGGTCCAAATATTGACGATCCTGATTTCTATGTTATGCTCTGGAACAAACTTTATTTGCTTGCACCGTCAGCTATCTTATGCGGGGGGGATTGGAATGTCACGCTCGATTCAGAGCTGGACAAGAAACATGACAGACCTGTTGTGCGCAAGAAGGCGGCGGAAGCGGTGTGCGAGGGTATGACTGGGCTGCAACTGCTGGATGTTTGGAGACTGCGTAATCCAACTGCGCGAGTGGGTACTTGCTACACTTCAGCACACGATACATGGTCGAGACTGGACTTCTGGCTGGCGACTAGGGATGTGAGTGGTTGGGTGGTGGACGCTACTCACTTGCCTTGCACTATCTCGGATCACGCACCTGCTACACTGGTATTGCAGATTCCATCACATGCCCCGGCCCCTTTCACTTGGAGACTCTCTCCGGGGATACTGACCGACCAAGTGCTTTCTGAGCGCCTGGGGCAGATCGTGGAGGAGTTCTTTGTTAAAAATGTGGGATCTGTTGAAGATGTAAGTACGGTGTGAGAGGCCTTCAAGGTGACGGTGAGAGGTGCATGTATAGGCCTAAGATCAGGGGTGCTCACGTCCATCAGGGACTCCATGTCCAGGCTGGAAAAGGAGTTGCTATCCCTCGAGAGACGGTTGGAAGGGGGCGCGGAGGGCACGATACTTGCAGACATCAGAGTGAAGGTCACTGAGTACAATGAGTTGGCGGAGCAAGAGGTGAAATTCTTAGCTAAACACGCTACTGCTAGATACTATGGAGAAGGGGGCAGGCCAGGAAAGGGACTGGCGGAGCGCATCAGGGAGCCGTGGGCACGTCACTGCACGGTGCAAGAGATTGAGGATCAGGGGGAAGTGGTGACCAGCACTGAGGGTATCTTAGCTTGCTTCTCGAAGCATTATGCGCAACTCTATGAGCAGAGGGACACGGCTGACGAGGAGGAAGTGACCCGGTACCTAGAGGGTGTTGCCTTGGTATGGCTCTCCAGAGGTCAGCAAGAATTCCTAATGCACCATATTACGGAAGCTGAATTCAGGGACGCCATTGCGGCACTTCCGAATGGGAAGGCGGCCGGCACGGACGGTCTTCCCTCCGAATTTTATAAAAAATATGCGGATATCCTGATTCCTCAGCTGGCGCAGGTCTTGGAAGAAGCGTTTGAGCGCGGACGACTCCCAGCGACCATGAGGGAGGCACTCTTGGTGGCGCTGCCTAAACCTGGGAAACCGCCAAACAAATGTGATTCATTTCGCCCCCTCTCACTTATGAATACTGATGTCAAAATCATTGCCAAAGTGTTAGCTACGAGACTACGTCTCCTCCTGCCAGTTATGGTCCTGCCGGACCAATCAGGTTTCATTCCTCTCAGGTCCACGACGCATAAGCTGCGGGCTCTTTTCGCAGTATTGCACCTGCTCAAGCCAGACCTTCCGGCAGCTGCAGTCATGCTTGACGCGGCCAAGGCCTTTGATTCGGTGGCATGGAAATATATGCTAACTGTCTTGCACCGGATGGGGGTGCCTTTTTTCTTCACTTCACTTATCACTCTATTGTACACTGCGCCAACTGCGAGAGTCAGGGTCAACGGGCATGTCTCCTTGTCATTCCCGATCCAGAGGGGGACAAGACAGGGGTGTCCTCTGTCGCCGCTATTATTTGCCATCATGATGGAGCCTTTGGCCTGTATTCTGCGGCAGAGGTATGCGGAAGCAGCGTTGAAGTTCCCCCTCAGATCTCTGGCTGTGTCAATGTATGCGGACGACATGGTCCTGTATGTAAGAGACCCGGCGCTTCATCTTGAAAATATACTTCGCGAATTTATTAAGTTTGGTCGGCACTCCGGGTTGACTATAAACTGGGACAAATCGGTGATACTCCCACTCACGGATGCGACTAGCCAAATTCCGCTGGAGTTCCCTCTGGAGTGGGCGACGGAATCGGTTCGCTATCTGGGCATCTGGGTGCATAGGGACTGCCAGGAAGTCATAAGGGCTAACTATGGGGTAGCCATCTCTAAGCTGGAGGATCAGGTGGCGAGATGGACTCGGCTCCCTCTGACACTCGCAGATCTAACTTCTCTGATTAAAATGGTAGTGCTGCCGAAATTTCTTTATCTATTTGTGAATGTCCCTGTCTCGTTGAAGTCGCACTTTTTCGCACGGCTGAAGTCTCTTTTGATTTCGCTCACCTGGGCTGGCAAGAAACCGCGGGTGACTTGGGATGTCATGATCAAGCCGCATGCACTGGGTGGGTTCGCCTTACCGGACATGAAGCTTTATTACCTATGCGCGCAAGCTCAATTTGCTAGTTACTGGATTCATGCTCCGCCGTATACACCACATGTGGCGCTTGAGGCTAGTGCAGTCTTACCGTATCCGCTAAGGGCGATGATAGCTAACAAACATTCAGTCTTCGAGAAAGGAGAGATCGACACTGTGCGACGCACGGCATCCGCTTGGGAGGACCTTGGTAGATGGGCTGCCAGATTGCCGTTATATGCTCCGGCTATGCCACTACTATACCACTCAGATATTTCAGTGTCCAGTGAGATCGGGGGATTGCAGGTTTTGAGGGAGGCTGGAGTTCAGACCATGGGAGATCTCTTCCCGGGGACCTCCTTTCTCTCTTTACAAGACATGACAGCAAGCTCCACTAACACAGCTATGACTACCTTTGTTTATGCACGCTTGAGGGCAGCAGTACGAGACTTGTTTCCAACGTATCCGGCGGAGCCATTAACACTTGGGGCATTACAGCTGCTCTACACAGCCAAAGATAAAACTAAATTACTCTCTAAACTTTATAAGGCTGCGCAGGAGGATGAGGGAGGAGGGGCGGTCTTGGCCAGGGCGCGCTGGGATAGGAGCTTGCCAGAACCTCTGAGCGATGATGAATGGGAGGAATGCTGTAACATGACTGGGGGATGTGTGATTAATGGCAACTTTCGCCTCTTGCACTTTAAATTTCTGCACCAATGGTATTACACGCCGGTCCGGCTGGTCAGATATGGGCTCCGGGCTAGTGCCCAATGTGTCCGATGTGGTGCTGACGATGCCGATTTTATACACATGGCCTGGGGTTGTCCGCGTGTGTATGACTTTTGGAAGGAGGTGACTGAGAGACTGACTGTCATGATCTCAAGCGAGGTAAACCTGGACGTACGTCTCTGCCTCTTGGGCATTGCTTCTGGGGTAACGGCCCAATCGAGACGGCTTGTGGTCCTGGCTTTGCAGTTGGCTAAGAGGAGGGTCGCTATTGGATGGGGGGGAAGACGGGCACCTAATGTGCAGCTGTGGCTGAAGGACATGGCCTACTGTAGAGACCAACTACACTGCTATTATGAGGGGCTGCCAGAGAAATCTCGCCCGCGGGATGTGTGGGAGCCGTTTACGCTGTATATGCTGTCACTGGACGATTCTGACAGCGAAAGGAGTGAGATAGTAGAGTTGCCGGGGGGGACCAGGATCCTGCGTGAATGCGGCCTCAATATGTGTGGGACGTCCCTGCTATGTGGGTTGTGTGGCTAATGGTGCCCTCTGGGACTCTCGCACTTGCCCTGAAAAATGATGAGACGTTACTACCCTTTGCTGCTCCGTACTAATGTGGGTGTTGTGAGAGAAACTGTGGGGTAATGCCCAACTCGTTCATATACTTTCTGTGCCCTACTGAACCGGCTGACATATGGTTTATACACTTGCTAGATTTGGAGTCTTCGTTAGGACCAGGACAGAGAGGGATGGGAGGGTGTTGGGGTTGGTTGTCGGTTAACTTTAGTTCTGCAAAAAAATGGAAAAAGACCGAGATCACATAAGGGCTATACGGCCGAAATTGATAGTGTACCTTGGACACTGCTTCTGGAACATTTGTGGTGCCTTCGTGGGCTTAGCATACACTGCATATGTGTTTGAACTGGAAAGGTGTATTGTTTGCCCTGCCTATTCTGTGGTGCTCTGATTGCGGCCGGCCCTATAAGTGGGTTGTAGGCACACCGCTGTGTAAATGTGAAATGTGCAATAAAGGTCTACCAAAAAAAAAAAAAAAACAGACGATATCTTTGTTTAGTCATTAGTGTTAAGTGTGTCTGAAACTACAGTGCCCTTCTGTTTTTTTTTCTTCAGGCTCTACAGAGTTTTGTGTGTTGTTCTTTTGAGCGACAATTATTCCAGAGGTTTCAGGTTTACTTGTTTTGTCCTGCAGTGAGTTAACAGCTTTAGAGACTTCATGTTTATTTGCTATGTCCTGCTGTTCGTCAACTGCTTCAGAGACGTCAGCCTCATTTGTTATGTTTGACTAGATCCTGGACCTGCCCGGCCGCGCCCAAAATGGTGCCGGTGTAAATGGGACTCGTAACTGCTTGTTGTGTACTGGTTGCCCAACCTTGATATCACGAGATACATATGCAGTTTTGAAGCACATGGCGGAGGCTTGTCCGCTGTAGTGGGGCGCCCCTTTATCGTTTCAGTCGCCATTCCGCCCGCTTTTGCTACACTGTGCCTTTTCCGCCATTCAGCTGTTTAGCGCCCGCTCTTACGGCTACAGCGTCTCGCTCACCATGTAGTTGAGTTGCTCCCACTCTTGCGGTGCAGCGATAGGCGGCTTCCACAGGACTCTTAAAATGGCGGCCGGCTCTTCGGATTTGGGCCTGGTCCAGTAAAATGGCCCTGGGACACCTTGGAACTCGGACGCTTGTCTGCCAGGGCTTGGGTTCCATTCTCGAAAGCGTCCCCTCAGCCTTGAAGATTGTACAAAAGTCTTGGGGGCCGTCGACTCCCGCAGGCTTCCGGTGGGGAGCGGCTGCCATGATTGCTTGCGGAATGGCCACGACGGAGCTACGAGATGGTGGTGCTCTCATGGTGACGCCAGCTTCAGTCTGAAACATCCAGAAACAAGGTGGGGCTTTCATCGTTTGGGAAAAAAAATGTTTTAATCCAATGAAAAGTGTTATTTTTAGGTCACATGACCTAGTCTTACATCATTAGGAAAACAAAAGTAAAATGAACCAATGAAAAGTTTTATTAACAAGTCACATGACCTGTTATGCTTACGTTACGCGCTGCGCGGCGCGCTCTGGATCGTTTCCGGGAAGCTGCGCCTTGCGCACCGGAGCACTTCCGGGTGCGCTAACGCGTCGCGTCATATGACGCATTACGCGACAATGCAGGTCCAGAATATAGTCAAAATGTCTCCACCAACCAGCGGTCGGAATACAACCGCTTTCAGCAGTCCAAAAAGTTCGATTAAATCTTAAGAGCGGGAGCAACTCAACTACATGGTGAGCGAGACGTTGTAGTCGCAAGAGCGGGCGGTAAACAGCTGAATGGCGGAAGAGGCACAGAGTACCAAAAGCGGGCGGAATGGCAACTAAAACGGTAAAGGGGCGCCCCACGACAGCGTGTCTTCAGGTCAAACGGATTGTGGGACAAGGTCCAGAATGGAAGAGTCATCAAAAGGGAAAAAATTCCGCCGGACCCCGGGTGCCGGCCGCCTATGCCGGGGGCGATCTCAGGCCACATCAGGGCAACACGACTTGGGGAGGGGGCAGGAGCCAAGCGCCCCCTCTCAGTCCGCGCCATCTCACCGCCCCTCGGGGGCCTCCGTCAAGCGGTTTAGGGAGGCACCGTATCACATTGTTTTCCAATGCAGTCAGGTCCACAAATGGACCCCACTTACTTTGAATAGTGAAGCTGCAGCAGGTGCAAATAAGGTTTAAACAGTGTTACAAGAGCTGCTTAGAACTCTGAAGTATGGCACTCAACAACCAGGACTTAAGCCATTTGTGTAAGGCAGTGACATGGAAGCAACTCAGGGACAAAAAGCATGAACGAACATTCACGTATGAAAATCTTATTTGGGGACGGGGTAGAATCCAAACGCCCCCTCCCAGTTCGCGCCACTACACCGTATGTGGAAAATCTGAAGCCATCGTTCTACAAACTCTCAACGCTTGCTATCAGTGCATGAGTTTCATGCTCGATCGATTGAGCTAGCCGGATCGGGCAATAAAAAGTATAAAATAGTTATGTAAATAGTTATTTAATAAAATGTTTTACCCTGTTTCTTTGCTGGTGTGTTGTCTATATTTATAATATTTGCATAGGGTTTGTCGTTATTTTGGGCGGGGTGGGTGGCGGAGTCGAGCTGTCTTGCAGCCCTCATGGTGTGGAGCTCAGTTCATTTCACTATTTTCGTATTTCTCATGAAGGGTTGTTCCTAATGTTTGTATTTTACCGAGGTCAAAAAGAGATCGAATTAGTGGTCTACTGATTTTGCTCGATTACTTTTATTTTTTTACACGATTTTTCACTATCTGCAAAGACTAAACAGAGTATTGCGACTTTGTGCTTGTTTGTAAATAGAGAATGATCCAAAGAGAACCAATTCTAAAACAGTAAATGCTTGGATAACAATCAATCAAATGGAGAGACAAGCAGGTACGACGGATTACAACAGGGGTAAAGGTCTGCGTTAACTACCGTTCACTATCTGCAAAGAGAGAGTACTACTAAGAGAAAAGAGGGGAGGGGGGGGGGGGCAGCGTTCAAAGCACATCAGCGTGCATAAACACGAAAACGTTTTTACCTATCACGTACTTGACATTTGACAGCTTTTGATATTTGCTATTAAAAAACCATTGAAATTCACAGAAAAAACCATAGGTTATAGTCGATATATAGTTAGGAATTTGCATTTACAAAACCTTGAAAATTCAATGAAAAAACCATTGGTTTTAGGCCATATATAGTTAGGGATTTGCATTTACAAAACCTTATTTTACTCGCATAAAACCATTGAAATTCCATATATAGTTAGATGCGCTAACTATATATCGCGCACCCGCAATCCACTGCTGATGATGTCACATATTACATCATTCATGACATGGTCAGTGACATCACTGATGACATCACTGATGACAACTCAAATGACATCACTGACAACATCACAGATGACATCATTCATGTGTTAATACGATGAACCTCTACAGACTCTGATATAACCTTAGATACACTCAGTGAAAACAGACACTCACAGATTGTCACTCATCCATGGAGTTACTCATACACCTAGACAGTCATGCAAAGAATCAATCACACCTCCATTTCCTCAACTATACAGTTATACACACCTTACTTATTGAAACATATTCTAACACATATTTACTCTCTTATACAATCACTGATACAAGTTTTCAATGATCCATGCAGCCACTCACACATTCACTGGCTCTTAAACACAGTAATTTAAATATGTCAACTCTTGCATGTACTGTGTTTTACATATGTACTTACTTTGACATGTAGCATTGAGATATCCAATCACTCACCAATACACTCATGCACACAGTCAACCACCCATACAGCTGTTTCCACATGCAGTTTTGAACCCATACATCTAGTGAATCAGCTGTTCACACATCTATGCACAGAGTCACACACCTCCCAGCCACTCACACACATACTCAGTCTCCCATACAAATACTTGGGCAACCAATCAATAATCCATATAGTTACTCATATAGCTACTGATCAACACATGCAGCAGTTTACAGAACAGCAGATATAATGATGCACAAATTAATACAGTTTAATCACTAACCCATGCACTCAGTGAGACACATTTAATCACTCCCTCATACAATCAGTCATGTACCTACTAAATCCTTCATCCAGACACTTATACATCCACTCATTCTTCAATATGTAAGACATATTTTAACTTTACAGAAACATACAGTCACTGGATGTTGTCATCAGTGATGTCATTTGAGTTGTCATCAGTGATGTCATCAGTGATGTCACTGACCATGTCATGAATGATGTAATATGTGACATCATCAGCAGTGGATTGCGGGTGCGCGATATATAGTTAGCACATCTAACTATATATGGAATTTCAATGGTTTTATGCGAGTAAAATAAGGTTTTGTAAATGCAAATCCCTAACTATATATGGCCTAAAACCAATGGTTTTTTCATTGAATATATATATATATATATATATATATATATATATATATATATATATATATATATATATATATATATATATATATTTCCATAGTGATTGGTTCCCACAGCTTCCAACGCGCCACAGTGACCGTGGCGGCGGCGAAGAAGGAGACTCAGACCCCTGCAGGAAATCAGGCAACTTGTTTTTATTAGTTGTTATAACCGTACACAACACTTCAGTTATTTGATAGTTATATATACATTTATATATATATATATATATATATATATATATATATATATATATATATATATATATATATATATATATATATATATATATATATATTCCAAAGTTCCAAAATGACGGTGCTCTCAGACCACAAACAACGCGACTCCAACTGCAACTCCAAGGGTGTTTATTCACCTAACAACATGTTTCGGCTGCGGACAGCCTTGATCAACGTGATCAAGGCTGTCCGCAGCCGAAACATGTTGTTAGGTGAATAAACACCCTTGGAGTTGCAGTTGGAGTCGCGTTGTTTGTGGTCTGAGAGCACCGTCATTTTGGAACTTTGGAATCACTATTACCGGCGTGCTCGGCCGGCATTGGTGCCACCTCCCTCGGGGCCGCAGGTAGCACGCCAGAGCGGACTTGGTAAACATATATATATATATATATATATATAGTCACTGAAAAAACCAAAAACCATGGGTTATAGACCATATATAGTTAGGAATTAGCATTTACAAAACCTTATTTTACTCACACAAAACCATTGAAATTCCATATATAGTTAGTTGCACTAACTATATATCGCGCACCCGCAATCCACTGCTGATGATGTCACATATTACATCATTCATGACATGGTCAGTGACATCACTGATGACATCACTGATGACATCTCAAATGACATCACTGATGACATCACTGATGACATCTCAAATGACATCACTGATGACATCACTGATGACATCATCCAGTGACTGTGTGTTTCTGTAAAGTTTAAATATGTTTTACATATTGAAGAATGAGTAGATGTAGAAGTGTCTGGATGAAGGATTTAGTAGGTGCGTGACTGACTGTATGAGTGAGTGATTAAATGTGTCTCACTGAGTGCATGGGTTAGTGACTAAACTGTCTTAATTTGTGCATCATTATGTCTGTTGTTCTGTAAACTGCTGCATGTGTTGATCAGTAGCTATATGAGTAACTATATGGGTTATTGATTGATTGTCGAAGTTTTTGTATGGGAGACTGTGTGTGTGTGTGGCTGGCTGGGAGATGTGTGACTCTGTGCAGATCAATGTGTTCTTGTATCAATGATTGTATAAGAGAGTAAGTATGTGTTAGTATATGTTTGAAAATGTAAGGTACTCTATGTTTAACTGTATTGATTAGAAAATGGAAGTGTGATTGATTCTTTACAGGACTGACTAGGTGTGTGAGTAACTCCATGGATGAGTGGCAGAGTGTGAGTGTCTGTATTGGTGTATGAGTGCATATGATAGTGTTGTAAAGATGAGTGATTGTATGTATGAATGATTGTATGGGTGAATGAGTGAATCTGTGTGTAGACATAGGAATCAGTGAGTGCGTATGTAGTAACTAGTATTGGTGTGTCAATGGTTTAAAAAATTATATTCTGTATTTTACACTGGATGTAACAGAGGTTATATTAAAGTGTGAGGAGATGCATTGTATTGTCACATGAATGATATCATCAGTGATGTCATCAGTGATGTCATTTGAGATGTCATCAGTGATGTCATCAGTGATGTCATTTGCGATGTTATCAGTGATGTCATTTGAGATGTCATCAGTGATGTCATCAGTGATGTCATTTGAGATGTCATCAGTGATGTCATCAGTGATGTCATTTGAGATGTCATCAGTGATGTCATCAGTGATGTCACTGACCATGTCATGAATGATGTAATATGTGACATCATCAGCAGTGGATTGCGTGTGCGCGATATATAGTTAGTGCAACTAACTATATATGGAATTTCAATGGTTTTGTGTGAGTAAAATAAGGTTTTGTAAATGCTAATTCCTAACTATAAATGGTCTATAACCCATGGTTTTTTCAGTGAAGTTTCAAGTTTTGTAAATGCTAATTCCTAACTATATATTGTCTATAACCTATGGTTTTTTCAGTGAATGTCAATGTTTTTTTAATAGCAAATATCAAAAGCTTTAAAATGTCAAGTACGTGGTAGGTAAAAACATTTTCGTGTTTATGCACGCTGATGTGCTTTGAACGCTGCCCCCCCCCCCCTCTTTTCTTTTAGGAGTATTCTCTCTTTGCAGATAGTGAAGGGTAGGTAACGCAGGCCTTTGCCCCCGTTGTAATCCGTCGTGCCTGCTTCCCTCTCCATTTGATTGATTGTTATCCAAGCGTTTACTGTTTTGGAATTGGTTCTCTTTGGTTCATTCTCTATTTACAAACAAGCACAGAGTCGCAATACTCTGTTTAGTCTTTGCAGATAGTGAAAAATCGTTAGAAAAAACAAAAGGAATCAAGCAAAATCAGTAGGCCACTAATGGGATCTCTTTTTGACCTCGCTAAAATAGAAACATTAGGAACAACCCCTCATGAGAAATATGAAACTAGTGAGAGGAACTGAGCTTGACGCCATGATGGCTGCAAGACAGCTCGGCTCCGCCGCCCACCCTGCCCAAAATAACGACAAACCCTATGCAAATATTATAAATATATACAACACACCAGCAAAGTAACAGGGTAAAACGTTTTATTAAATAACTATTTACATGGCAGCCTGCTGCAACATCGATCCAAATGCATGCCGCCGTTCCCGGGATTTCTCCCCGACTACTCTGCGGCCTACGAGATGGAGAGGCCGGGGCGTTGACTAGGCGGGGCCTCCGGCCGCAACCACAGTGCCAACGATCGCTGCTGACGGAGGGGAGCCTTGCCGGTGAGAACAACTGATCTGAAGAACAGCTGCCTGCGGTGCCTCCCTGAGCCGCTTGACGGAGGCCCCCGAGGGGCGGTGTGGTGGCGCGGACTCGGAGGGGGCGCTTGGCTCCTGCCCCCTCCCCAAGTCTTGTTGCCCTGGTATGGCCTGAGATCGCCCCCGACATAGGCGGCCGGCTCCCGGGGTCAGGCGGAACTTGTTGTCTTTTGATGCCTCTTCCATTCTGGACCTTGTCCTACAATCCGTTTGACCTGAAGACACGTCCTGCGGGGCCCTGGTCCAACCATCACATATACCTGCGCCAGGAGACGGCGTGGGGTGCACTGGAAGGGAGAGGCGGCGCGAACGAGCCTCCCCCACCTCCCCAGGTGGAGGTTTCTCAGCTACACCCCAGCGCTTCACTCAATAAGCTGAGTTGCGCCCGCTCCTGCGGCACAGTGCCTCGCTCGGCCAGCTGAATTACGCCTGCTCTTGCTATTACAGCATCTTTATTTATTTATTTATTTATTTATTTAATGGCATTTATAAGGCGCATACAATTACCCGTGGGCGTCTTGGCGCTGAACTGCAATAATATCTCTCCCTGAACAGAAGAGGAAGTAAACCTGAAGCTAAATTTACTGATTAAATAACCAAGTTTTCAGTTTTTTCCTAAACTGAAGGAGTGAGGGGCTTGTTTTTATATGGTATGGCAGAGTGTTCCAAATTTTAGGGGCCGCAACTAGAAAGCGGCGGTCGCCCCAAGAGACTGTTCTGCTGCGTTGGACCACTAGTTGGTTAAGTGAGGTGGATCGGAGTGTTCTGGGCGGTTTATAGGGAATTAGTTGCTCTTTAAGAAAACGTGGTCCTTGATCCTGCAGTATTTTATAAACTGTGCACAATGATTTGAACTTTATCCTGTTTTGGATGGTTAACCAATGGTAGCTTTTCAAGGTATCCGAAATGGGTACAAATTTAGGTTTTTTGGACAGCACGCGTGCAGCCGCGTTCTGAACGGTCTGTAGCTTTTTGGTTACTCTGTTTTGTGCATTAAGCAAGAGACCATTACAATAGTCTAATGATGTCAGGACCAGGGAGGTGACTAACGTCTTGGCGGCAGTGTCTGGTAGATAAGGTATAATTTTCCTTATCATTCTGAGCTTGAAATGGGTGTTGGCTGCCACCTTATTTGCGTGAGCCATAAAATTAAGCTGGTCAAGTGGTCATCGAATGTTACTCCTAGGTTTCTAACCTTAGCGGTGGGGGAGGGAGGAGTGCCTAAAGCCGATGGCCACCAGGCTACAGACCAGGCTGGCGAAAGGGTGCCAAAGATGACCACCTCCGTTTTATCGGAGTTGAGCTTCAGGCAATTTCTTGCCATCCACTCACCGATAGCAATCATCCCACTTTGGAACCGCACTGCCACCTCCTGCCCGTCTCCCTTTATGGCCAGCACCAATTGAGTGTCGTCGGCGTATGAGGTTAGGCTCATCCCATGTGCTTTGATGACACTAGCAAGGTCCAACACATAGATGTTAAATAGTGTCGGACTTAGGGATGAGCCTTGGGGAACCCCACACAGTAGCGACAGATTGGCCGATTGAAAAGGACCCAGTATAACCGCCTGGGTTCTATTAGCTAAGGAGGAAGCAAGTAGGTCCCTCGCAATGAGCTGAATACCCATCCTTTCGACACGGTCGACCAGGATCTTGTGGTCGCCTGTGTCGAAGGCTGCTGAAAGATCCAGAAGGACCAGCAGGGCTGTTCCTCCTTGATCGCGGATGACTCTAATGTCATCAGCTGCTTTGATGAGAGCGGTTTCCGTACCATGGTGTTTACGGAAACCGAACTGGGTATCATCCAGCAAGTTGTTACTTTCTATGTATTCCGACAACTGCTGATTCATAGCCTTTTCTGTAACTTTAGTTAGAAAAGGGAGACTCGCTATAGGCCAATAGTTTTTTAGTTCTCCCTTATCTAGACTAGGCTTTTTAAGCAGGGGTTTGATCAGCGTATTTTTTAAAGAATCAGGATAGATTCCAGATGTCAGTATTGTATTGCAAACATGAGTAATAATAGGGATGATCGTATCTGGCACCATCGCGATCACAGAAGTTGGACATGGATCCAGGGCTGACCCAGCTTTAATTGATTTAACTATGCCCTTAATTTGGTCGGTGGTTAGGGGTTTAAAACTGGTCATAGTATTTTTTAGTGTAGTCATTGGGGTGGTAACACTACTGCTGCCAGGGTCTGGGTTGAAGGCTTGGTAAATGTCATTTACCTTCGCGAAGAAAAACTTGGATAAGGCATTGCATAATGCTTGTGATGGAGGTGGATTAAGGTCCTGTGTGTTACCAGAAAGGGTTTTAGCAATGTTATATAGTTGTTTACTTGAGTTTTTCGCATTCTCTATATGCAGTGAGAAAAAATGTTTTTTTGCTGCTATTATCATTGCTTTGTAAGAGGCGAGAGCTTTTTTTATATTTTTCCTTATTTTCGCTGTCGAAGGTTCTTAGCCAGTGCCTTTCCCTGTTCCTAGTTAGTTGCTTTTGGGTTTTTAGTTCTTCTGTATACCACTGGGCCGGTGGCAGACTTCTATTTCTTGACAGGGATTTGGTAGGTGCCAACTGAGTCGTGGCGTCGCCCAGCCATTTCTGGAATTGGTTAGTAGCAATATTGGGATCACTGGATAGATCAGGGCTGGTGTTGTTTAAAAGCACCGTTAGGTCGTTAGGGTTAATGTCCTTCCATGCTTTAAACGTACCTGTTTTCGAGTAAACAGCCTTTTTCCTCAACGAGCCTTTAATAGTTAGGTTGCTAAGTATGACTGAGTGGTCTGTCCAAGTCATGGGAAGAACTGTAGTTATGCGCAAACCTTCCACATTTGTAAAAATTCCATCCAACGTGTGGCCTGCCTGATGGGTAGGAGTCGTGACCAATTGTCTGAGGCCCATTATTTCTAAGTCTGATATAAGGGAAATAGTATCCCTATCACTGATTTGCTCCAAATAAAAATTGAAGTCGCCCATAATTGTGGTGGACTCCTCTATAACTACCCACTCAGTGATAGTGCTTAGGTTAGCAAGGAATGCTGGTCTGGTCCCAGGGGGTCTATAAAGGAGTACTCCCTTGAAGTTATAGGTTGAAGTAAATTTTATATTAAAATGTATAGCTTCACATGATGTGATGGGAATAGGCGAGAAGCGGACCTCAAATTGGTCTCTTACTATGATGGCTAGCCCACCTCCTTTCCCTATGGCCCTATCTTGCCGATAGGCATTATAGCCTGGAGGAACTGCCGTGACAAAGTCGGGGGCAGATGCCTCGTCCGTCCATGTCTCTGTAATGTAGAGAACATCTAAATTAAAGTTGCTGATAAGATCGGCTATTTCCTGGCAATGTTTGCTCAAGGATCGCGCATTAATGAGTGCCATGGTAACGTGCTTATCTCTCTCAGAAGTTAAAGTTTTGGCTACGATGGTAGAATTGTTAATGGCGAGCGCGGTATTGCAGTGCGAGCATAGTATTTGTCCCTCCAAGGGCCTATGTAATAGATCGACTTTAGTGCAGAGAGGGGCGTGGGTGGGACAGAGCTCCAGTAGCGTACTGCGATTATACGAGAGTGGAAGGACAGGGGTTGTGGCCCTTGGCTGAATTTCACCCACTCTTGCGGTACAGCGACAGGCGGCTGCCACGGAGCTCAGGAAATGGCGGTCGGCTCCACAGACTTGGGCCTGGCCTGCAAGGATGGCTCTGGGCAACCCTGGAACTCGGACGCTTGACTGCTAGGGCATGGGCCCCATTCCCAAAAGCGTCCCCTCAGCCTTGAAGATTCTACAAGAGTCACCGGGGCCCCCGACTCCCGCAGACTTCCGGTGGGGAGCGACTGCCATGATTGCTCGCGGAATGGCCACGACGTAGCCACGGGGTGCTCTCATGCTGACGCCAGCTTCAGTCTGAAACATCCAGAAACACTGTAGACTACCAATTCGATCAGTTCCGGTTGAGCCCCAACGTGACCCGGTAGAGAAGAACTTGCCCTCCCCTCTTTGACTGATGGTTCTTGTTGACTGTCCCTTCTGTTGTCATTTAACGCAACTTTTTGGACTGCTGAAAGGGGTTCTGTTCCGACCGCTGGTTGGTGGAGACATTTTGACTATATTCTGGACCTGCCCGGCCTCGCCCAAAATGGCGTCGGTATAAATGAGACTCGCAACTCCTTGATGTGTACTGGTTGCTCAGCCTTGATATCACGAGATATGTATGCAGTTTTGGAGCACATTGCGGGCGGGGACGGGTACTGATTGAACATTTGGACATCCCTATTGATATTAAGTTCTGATGTATTATTCATTACTGTACTATTGAAAGTTCGAATTAACGTTACTCATGGTACTTGCCCGCAAATGTATATCTAGATAATTTCATTGTAACTGTTAGACACCTTAATTCCTGCAACCTAATGGCCCGCCCTTTACGTTTTTCTACAGTGTAAAGGTCCCCTCATCATATACGATTCCAGTTTGCTCTGTGGCCGGCCCACGTGGTTGTAGGCCCGTATTTGTATACTGACATTTTTGCAAAAAAGACTTTTCGAAGGAAGTATGGAATCAGCGTCATAACAATCGTCTAGGTTGGTAAGGTTTTAGAATAATGGCTGTTATTCCCAAACAATAGAAGACAGATAATGCAGACCCTTTGCCTGAATTTAGGATTGATTGAAATTTATATCCGTCACACCTGCCCTTTTTCCAGAATTGTTAGAAAATGGTCGACCGTAGCTTAAGGTATCTGCCGAATGTAAGGTGTGGTATTTTGTCCCATAAAATAAGACTAATTGAGAAACAAATACACGAAGAGGGAACTCGAATTTAGAGACAAACAAAATGAAACATTTTTTGGCATCATAAGAAGGGAAGGATATGTTACACAGAAAAATAATGCGAAAGGGATAGCCAAGATCTGTTGTATCACACGTTCCTGCAGCTAGTCTGATACATGGTAAGTAGAAGCTTTTTCGTGTTTGCGCCCGCTGACATCCTCTGAATGCTGTATCCCCCCCTTTCTTTTCTCCTCTGTAGGTTACATCGGAGTTCCGACTGAAGAATGGAGTGGACATGGACCGCACCGTGTTCCATGTAAGGAAAGACATAGACAAGCGCTGTGAGATATTGCATGGAGTGCAGACCATCACTGGGAACGTGAAAAATTGTATGGTGTGACTGTGCATACATGCCCTGATTGTATGGTATGAATGTGTATGTATTCCATATGCCCGGCCGATAAACGTTCTGTTTGCGCAACTGCCGCGTTAGAAAACAGCATCGTGACGCGTCGCGTAACCGCTACGTATCGCGTTGTTGCGTAATGCGTCATATGACGCGCCGCGTTAGCGCACCCGGAAGTGCTCCGGTGCATGAGGTGCGAAGCGCAGCTTCCCGGAAGCGATCCGGGGCGTGGCGCGGAGCGCGTAACGTAAGCATAACAGGTCATGTGACTTGTTAATAAAACTTTTCATTGGTTCATTTCACTTTTGGGTTCCTAATGATGTAAGGCTAGGTCATGTGACCTAAAAATAACACTTTTCATTGGTTTAGAACAATTTTTTGTCCCAAATGATGAAAACCCCTCCTTGTTTCCTCACTCTGACTTTCATCTTTGTGAGAGGAAGACCTTTTTTCATCACTTAGCAATAGCAAGTGTTGTAGCTTCAGCTGGTGCATCCCCACCACCACCACCACCTCCTAGGAAGAGAGTACCACCTCCTCAGGTGGTGGTTGAGCAAGAAGTGCCCCCCTCCCACACCTTCTTGTTGCCTGATTCGGCCAACTCAATCGATCGAGCATGAGACTCTGTTGTGATCTGAAGAACCGCTGCCTGCGGTGCCTCCTTGAGCCGCTTGACGGAGGCCCCCAAGGGGCGGTGTGGTGGCGCGGACTGGGAAGGGGCGCTTGGCTCCTGCCCCCTCCCCAAGTCTCGCTCAGCCAGCTGAGTTGCGCCCACTCTTGCGGCCTACGACATGGAGAGGCCGGGGCGTTGACTAGGCGGGGCTTCCGGCCGCAACCACAGCGCCAACGATCGCTGCTGACGGAGGGGAGCCTTGCCGGTGAGAGCCACCGATCTGAAGAACCGGTGCCTGCGGTGCCTCCCTGAACAGCTTGACGGAGGCCCCCGAGGAGCGGTGTGGTGGCGCGGACTGGGAGGGGGTGCTTGGCTCCTGCCCCCTCCCCAAGTCTTGTTGCCCTGGTGTGGCCTAAGATCGCCCCCGACATAGGCGGCCGGCTCCCGGGGTCCAGCGGAACTTTTTGCCTTTTGGTGGCTCTTCTATTCTGCACCTTGTCCCATAATCCGTTTGACCTGAAGACACGTCCTGCGACTCGCTCGAATATGGTCAAGTCTGGTATCTATGAACCGCAAATGACGAGTTTAATGGGTGTACGGGTTTTCGCTGTGCTAATCTAAACCGTTCGTCTGTTTCGTGGGTTTCTTCATCTGAACCCACGGGTTCCATTTTAGATACGGCATCCATTTTGTTTCTTGCCCTCAAGTAGCCAGCGAACGGGCACTGTTCGCTTCGTGACCCTGGGATTCCCAAACTCTTGCGGAAGACACGTGCTCCTTTGAGGGTGTCTTTATGACGAGGGGGATGACACTGCAAGGCAGATGGCCCCGCTTGAGGCCCATCTTGCCGTGCCGGTCTATTGTCTCAGTTGTGCATTCATTAGGCACGTCTCCTTTGATCCCTGCAATCGTGTTTCCGATAAGCATCCCTTACACTCTTTTCAATCTGTTCGCTATCCCCGTCTTCCTCTGCACCTGTTTCTGACTCTTCCTTGATTCGTTTACTGCCGGAATGGAATGCACTAATGGTGGGAAGATGTACTTTTACAGTTGGGAACCGGCGATGCTACTGTAATTATGTTCCGGGACTCTGAATACATGAAAGCGACCCCCTATGAAATTTACTGTGGGAACCGGGTTGTAACCTTTTGTTTGCCATGTTGTCGTATGACGAAAAACTGTATAAAAGGAGCGATCCACAGATGCAATTTGAAGCAGTCTCCTTGAACTTACATGCTATGTACTTCTTGTGACTTCTGTGTTCCCTGCAGTAAATAAAACCTCGAATCTTTGACGCCGACGGAAGTGTCCCGTGTCTCTGTCATTTGTACGCCGGAACAGGTAACCCACGAAGGTTTCAGGTGTTGTCCCTGGCACCGCTGGGTCATAGAAAAACCCAGTCCTTCAGTTGGCGCCCAACGTGGGGCGGCATCAGCGGTACCGGTCCAAAGCCCGACGATCGTGAGGAACTTCGTGTGAAATCTCCGAGGGAAGGTGCACCCCGCTTCATCGATCCAGTTGTCGAAATAAGTGGCCCGAAGACTTTTCCCGTGAAGATCCCCCGCCTCCTGACGGCTGCGACGGACTGATGCCCTGACTGTCGACCTGTTTTGGCGCCTGGCGTAGACCTTTGTACAGCGAGACGATTGACGGGCCTTCCTGGTGACGCCATTGTTCTTTGAGTTAAGTATTTGTGGGTCGCTCCCCAGAATCCGTAGTTGTTGTGGGTGTTTAGTTGTTGCATGGTTCCATTGCATTTGTGGTTCTTCGTATTTTGCTCTTAGTTGTTCTATTTGACGACTGCAGTCGCCAAAAACCGAGGGTTTTTGCACTTTTGCGGGGACATTGTAATCCAATAACCCTTGACGTTTGTGAAACTCGGTTAGTGTGCACGATGCCTGGCCGTAGTACTTTGTTCAGCTGTTTTAGAGGTTGTGGTGCGGATTCCCAATTGGAGGACTCATGTCCGATACCTCCAGTTGGAACTCCGGTCTATGAATTATATAGTCGACATGGAGTGGGTCCTATTACATATAATGATTGCTGGGTCCGCTATACAAAAGATGACGGTGTCCTTAGTTGGCCACCTCATGGTAGTTTCGAAACATCAATTCTGGATAATCTAGAAGCAAAATTGTTCAAAAAGAAAGCAAGGCCGGCCATGTTTGATTCCTTTCGGTTATGGCGCAAAGAGTCAAAGCAGAAAGAAATCAAGCAGCTTAAGCGTAATAAGAGAGAAGGTATTGTTACGACAATGAGGAATGCAGAGCAGTTTCAGCGAGACAAAGAAGAGAAGGAAAAGGAAGTTTTTGATAGATTACAACGTATGACTGTGGATAAATGTTATCCCGTTTTACCGACGGGTACAGATAAGAAGGGAGAGGAAGCAGTAGAGGACCCTTTGTTGTCCTATCTACTGAAGTCGCCACCTCATATGCACAGGATACCATAGCTCCCGTGGTTCCTCCTGTTCCTCAACCAGCTGTTCCGGCAGCTGTTAATCAGCCTGCCGCTGGTCCTGTCCTCGCGAATCCTTCTGTCCCTATTCCTCTACCTGCTACTGTCCCCACTGCTCCACCGTCTGTACCTTCTCAAACTGCTGCTCCCGCTACTTCCACTCATGTGGCTACTCCTACTGCTCCTGCTCCTCCTGTTTTTGGTCCTTCTATTGTTACCCCTTTACTTTTCTCCTCTTCCCCGTCTGTTCGGCGACGTATTCCTAATATTGTTGCTAACTTTTACTCTCCTCTTGGACCGATTCTTCGGTCTGCTGATTCTGATGCTCCCCAAAGACGAAGTCAGCTTCCTGGTGGTAGGGAACGTGATACGCTATTTAAAATGGCGAAAAATTGGATTAGATATCCCTTAAGAATCCTCCACGTATAGTTGTTGACACTTTCTCTCAATTCAATGAGCCAACACAAAGATTTGTGTTTGAAGAAATGTGCAAACTCTTACGAGACGAGATATCAGTTGACGCGGCAGATGATGTACTGGCCGCTTTAACTGAACTTCAGCTTCAGTTTTCGAATGGTATGATTGTGGGTAGTAATGTTCGACGTGCTGTCGAGCATCTTTTATCTTTTCGTCCTACTGTGATGCCTCGTGCATTGTTTAAGGATGAACATGAGGAATGGATGTCGACGCCTGGTCAATATCCCATGCGCGAAGTTCCGCCAGTGTGGATGCCAGGTGATGCGACTGTTAATCCTGCTATTTTGCCACACTTCCAGAGAGTGTGGATACACCTTCCATGGAAACGATCGGAAGTTTTGCAGGTTAAGCAAACTTTGCCTGACCCTCGCAAAAATCCTGCAGGGTATTATAAAGAATTGTCCCAACTAGTGGATGCTACGATCATGAACCTCGCCGACATCGACATTTTGTTTGGCAATGTCGTACCGCAACCGGTATGGGCGAAGATACGTCATGAAGATCATGCAGCTGAATTAGGTGGTGATGGGGCTGCGCTTACAGCCGCTGACGTACGACAAGTTGGTGGGGCTAGGCCCGAACAGCTCATTACTGATCTTCCCCAAAGAATAATTACACTTATGAAGACACTTATGCCAGCTATGAAAGTCAATTGGGATAAATTGTCTGCCTGTAAGCAAAAGAAGGATGAGAGTGTCTCCGATTTCTTTACGAGATTTGAGGAGGCATTCATCGATCACAGTGGTCAAGATATGGGCACTGAGGGAGGTCAGAGATTGTTTGTGGATAAATTTGTATCGAATTTGTTGCCTGACCTTAGCAACAAATTGAAAAATTCAGAAAGTGCGTGGGCTGTTTCTACCTCTGCTCAGATATTGGCCACGGCTCAATATTATGAAAATAGAGAGAAGGAGGAGAATGATCGTGCGGATAAAAAGACGAAAGAGCTCAAAACGAAAGTTTTGTTACAACAAGCGTATCCTCTGCACTCAAATCAAAACGATTCTCAACAGCAGAATAGATCGCAATCGCAGCCCGCTAGGTCGCAGTCGCGGAACGACTCTTCTTCGCAGAGATCTATGCTTGGGTACAATCAATGTGCCTATTGTAGAGGTGAGGGTCATTTGAAATTTGATTGTCCGGTTTTGCGCGATCGGAATAACGGTAATTCGTCTAGAGGAGGTCGTACTGGTCCTCAACAAGCTTCACGTGGTAGAGGTTGTGGTGTTACTCAGAATCAAAATGAACGTTCTAACAACTCATCGGATTCTAATAATTGTTTTGATCAGCGTGGTTCATCGTCGGGGAGATCTGCACAGTATCATGTGGATGATTGTTACATCAAGCATGATATTGATGACGGTAACTACTAGGACAGCCCTAGACAGAGAGAGGGAGTCGTATCAGTTCCGGTTGATCAGAGAGGGCCTTACGTCGCAGTTGCCACCTCGGGCGTAGTTGAGCCTTTTCTGTTGGACACTGGTGCAGCGAAAAGTTCCATCATGCATTCGAAACTCCCTGGCGCACCTTTGTCTGGCTTAACAAATGTTTCCGTTGGATTCTCTGGCGCCCCTGTTAGCAATCCGGTTTCTCGCCCTTTGCCCCTTACAATTGGGCCTCGTGAGCTGAAAGCTCCTTTGATTTTGACTACTGGTTGTGGTGAAAATCTTTTGGGCCTGGATTTGCTGAAACGATTGTATGCGACTTTGTATTGTTCCCCTGCGGGAGTGGAGCTTACATTGGGCCAGAGAGTAATCTCTCCCATGTACTTGTCAATTGATAAGCTCCCACCGGAATTGAGTTCTCTTCCTGCATCTTTGTGGACATGGGCCTGCTTGATATTCCCCCTTATGTTGTTCAATTGAAATCAAATGTGCGATTACCACGTATTCCCCAGTATCGTATCTCCCTTGATGGTGAGCGGGCGTTGTTAGCGATCATCTATGATTTGATTGAGAAAGATGTTGTCGAGGAGACTCAGGGAAACGTGTGTAATAGCCCTGTGTTACCTATTTTGAAACGCACTGATCCATCGAAGCCTCCTGTTTATCGTTTTGTCATTGATTTACGGGAGGTGAACAAAATTGTGGTTCCTCAGTTCCCTGTGGTGCCTGACATTACGGCTTTACTGACTCTGATTCCAGCAACTGCTTCTTGGTTCTCAGTGATCGATTTGAAGAATGCTTTCTTTAGCATTCCGATTGCTGAGGAAAGCAGGGACCTATTCGGTTTCTCGTTAGGTGGTCGCAGCTTTAGGTTTAAACGCGCTCCTCAGGGCTATTGTGAGAGTCCATCTATATACAGCCAAGCCCTGAAAAGCCAACTTGACGCGTTTGTGTTACCGGCTGGTGCAGCCTTGATCCAATATGTCGATGACTTATTGGTGGCTGCGGACACACGAGAGATTTGCAAAACTGCTACGGTGTCTCTGTTACAACATCTCTGTGACTTACATCATAAGGTGTCACCTTCTAAACTGCAATATTGTTGCCAAGAAGTAACCTATCTAGGTCACTTATTGTCAAAGGAGGGAAGAAGGTTGACCCCAGAGAGAATTGCAGCAATCGCTCGAATGAGTGTGCCAACAACTCAGAGAGATGTGCGTGCCTTTCTAGGTTTCACGTCCTACTGCAGGCAATGGATTCCAAATCTTTCATTGCTAGCGAAGCCATTGGTAGCCCTCACGTGCAAGGATGTTCCGACTCCTTTGCCATGGACGGAAGAGTGTCAGAAAAGTTTTTCTGAACTGCGTGATGCGTTGTGTTCGGCCCCTGTGTTAGGTACTCCTGACTACAGCAAGCCGTTTACACTATACGTTCACGAGAGAGAGGGTTGTGCGTTGAGTGTTTTGACGCAACAATTTGGCGGTAAGCAGCGTCCATGTGCATATTTTTCCTCGACCTTGGACCCAGTAGCTAGAGCATTGCCGAGATGTCTAAGAGCGACAGCGGCAGCTGCGGTGTCCATCCGACAATCTGCGGGATTGGTCATGGATAATATGCTCACGGTGATGGTTCCGCATGCAGTTGACACTCTCTTAAACCGTACGAAAACCCAACACTTGACGAGCGCAAGGTTGTCCGGTTACGAGTTGACGCTTTTGGCAAGTCACATCCAAATAAAGGGCTGCAATGTTCTAAATCCGGCGACATTGTTGCCCATCAGTATGGAATCAGACAAGGTATTTCCACATGATTGTTATTTGCGAACTGAGGAAGAAACGAAGGGTCGTGTTGACCTAAAAAACACTCCATTGGAAAACCCCGATGGTACTTTGTATGTGGATGGTTCATGTTTTAAATTGCCGAATGGTGATGTGACGACCGCGTATGCTGTGGTAACGTTGAGTACGGTTGTGGAAACTGCGAGATTGAATCAGAATTCTGCTCAGGCGGCAGAATTAATTGCGTTGACGAGAGCGTGTGTTTTGTCGAAAGGGAAGCGGGTGAATGTGTTTACCGACAGCCAGTATGCCTTTGGCGTCGCTCATAGTTTTGGACGACTGTGGCGAGAGAGAGGTTTTATGACATCGCATGGTACGAAGATCCAGCACGGACAACTTGTGAATGAACTTTTAGATGCACTCACATTGCCCAAGCAGGTGGCGATTATTAAATGCAGTGCGCACCGTAAGGTGACTGATGATGTTGGTCGTGGCAATGCGTTTGCTGATGAGATCGCTAAGGAGACTGCGAGAAACCTTGCAACTAGAATGTATGTGACGAGTTCGGTAAGGTGGCCTACAGACACTGGTATGTGTGAGGATACTGTTGAAAGTATGAAAGCGATTCAGAATGAGGCCACCGAAACTGAAAAGACCAAGTGGAAGGAGAGCACAGGAAAGTTGGATGCGAATGGATGTTGGATTGATTTGTCGGAGAATCAAAGATGGATGTTGCCGGATGCATATGTGCTAGCTGTTGTGACTATGGCACACGGTTTGTCACATATTAGCGCTAAAGGTATCTGCAAGTTGTTGTCCCCCGTATGGAAGAATGATGGTATTGCTAAGTGTGCTGAGAGATTGGTCAAGAATTGCATGGTATGTATGATGTACAATCCTGGCAAGGGCACTCCTACACCCCCTGGTCACTTTGCTCCGCCTACATGTCCCTTTGAGGTAATCCAGCTAGACTTCATCCATATGGAGAGATGTAATACCCTGAAGTACGTTTTAGTTGTGGTTTGCGCATTCTCCCGATGGATTGAAGCCTATCCTCTTAAAGACAATACTGCCCTGTCCACAGCGAAAGTCCTACTGAAGGAGTACTTTCCTCGGTATGGAATGCCACGGATTGTATGGTCTGATAACGGAAGTGAGTTTGTAGGGAGTGTGATGAAGAGTGTGTGTAAGGGCCTTGGAATTACACAAAAATTCCACAGCGCCAATCATCCCCAGTCAGCAGGTTTGGTCGAAGGGTACAATGGTACTCTCAAATTGAAGCTCGCAAAGATTCAGGCTACGACTGGTCTGTCGTGGCCCGACGCTTTGCCTCTGGCTCTTTTGTCGACTAGGGCGACTGTGCACTCTCGAGTAGGGCTTAGCCCATATGAGATTGTGTTCGGCCGTCCTGCAAATATTTGGGGGGTTCCCAGACCCAGTTCATCCACAAATCTTGAATATCCAATGCTAATTGATTATCTTCATGATTTGACTGCTAAACTGAGGTTAATTCATCAACAGGTCTTTGAAGCACTGCCGGCGCAGACGGAGGGTCCAGGCCACCAGCTCCAACCCGGAGACTGGGTGGTAACGAGAAATTTCGGCCGGAAGCGAAACCTCGAGCCGAGGTTTGTTGGACCCTTCCAAGTGTTACTCGCCACAAGAACCGCTGTTCGTTTGGAGGGCCGCAAACATTGGGTGCACGCCACCCACACCAAAAAGGTACCAATACCTTTACCAGCGGACTCGTGGGTGAGGACTGGCATTGCTGCAACAGAAACCAAAGCCTTGCCGAACTTTGTGCCATTCAGTGACGCTCAGCCTGTGGGAGATACCTCAGTGCAGCCGGATAACTTTGTTGAACCTTTGCCATTGGAGAATTCAAGATCTGAACTATCATCGGATCGACAGGACTCTGCTCCACAATCCGACCAATTGTTTGAAGAGCAGACTCGTCCTGGGAAAACAAGATATTTTCTTTGTTCCCAAACCAAAGACAAATAAAGCTATTTTGTTTTTTTTTCCTTTTGAAATCCACTTTACCCCCACTATCATCTTAAACATTTTTGAATAACTGTGGTTTCTGTTTATATTCTGAGTTCTTTTCCACGTTTTTTCCACAGCTAGTAGATTTTGTATATATTGTTTGATTAAAAGAACCTTACATCTGGGTTGACCGTAGGGCTGTGCGGGTACTTCCTTCTGTTTAGTAGGTCCTGACACTAGGTCGGAGGCCGTTGATTCCTAGGAACTCCTGGGGATTGACAATTACTACACAGAACGAAGTGCGTCAAGAACGTTGCGGACGGTTTTAGAAGATGGCATTCTCAAAGTTGTTGGCAGTGGAGAAGACTCAAGCGCAAAGATCCGAACTGCCTAGGGTTGTACTTACCAAATGCTTTATGTTTCAGGTGTTCCTACTGTTCCTAACTGTTTCCTCGTTACTGGTGGGTGGAGTATACTATGTGATACAATCATTGTTGCCTTCTGCTTCACCTACCCTTTCCTCTGAACCAAAACCTACTTCCACTGTTTCTCCTCATTCCTTTCACATCTTACCCCAACACGAGCAGGTTAGACGGGCGGAATTCATGAACAATTCCTTCGTTCAGCTCCTTCATCAACATCAGTTGGGTGATGAACACAACCAACTGTTGGGTGTGTGGGTTAATGCCACACACCACAGATAGGGGAATTCCGTACTTGGTCCTTCCTTACAATTCCCAGGGTTCAGCTCGAGCATTCCAAACAATGTTTCGTAGCGCACTAGATTCCTACCCCCATCGAGAGCCACGCACTGCAGATCATGGTCATGGCCCGTACCACAAGCCTTTGGCAAGAGCGATTGCCGATTTAGATAGGGATATCTTTGACGCATCGCTTATCCCAGAGGAAGAGGTGCGAGCATACAGAGATCTGAGTGAGGCTGAGTATAGCATGTCAGTGGGTGATCGGCAGCTTAAAAGCTCGTCTCCGATCTGGATCGTACCCCATCTCGGTAATTTCTGTCTGAAAGGCCTTGGCCGAAGTCCGCGAGTTCAGCTCGGAAGGAGTGCCTGTACGGAAACGTATGCTTTACCAACGCTCTCTTCCCCTGTTCTTTTGACTGCCAAGGGTACGTACTTTGTCTGTTACGACCGCGCATATACATGGTTGCCTCGTGACTTCTCAGGCACCTGTTATATTGCGAATTTGTTGCCGCCGACCTTTACTGTTGGGTCGGATTATCACAAGACCAGAGTTGTGAGAGGCGTGATTAGCGAAGGGGACACTGCCGGTCAAGAAACAGGAGACTTCTTTAAGGGTTTCTTGCCGTTTTGGGGACCTATGATCAATAGTAGGAACCTGAGACAGTTGACTCGAGTGGTGGAATCGACTGCTAATATCACTGCAAGTGCCCTTGGTAATATAACAGCAGAGCTTCAGGCGGACAGGCTTATGACGTTACAAAACCGTATCGTTTTAGACGTTGTCCATGCAGATCGAGGTGGAGTATGTAAGGTGATCCATTCGAGTTGCTGCATTTTCATTCCTGATAACGCTCCAACTGTCTATCAAGCCATCTCGAAGTTGCATAAGATCTCCGAGTCCATACACGTGGACGTAGGAGATTGGACGCTACTAGGGTGGTTTTGAGGCCTAATGTCGACGTGGGGTTGGAAAATTCTGATGATCATTGGGGTTGTTGTAGCGTTTCTGTTCACATGTTGTCTTTGTGTGCAGTGTGGTCCTGCCTTATGTGGCCTCTGTGCTACGACGTGTATAAGACGGCCACCTGTTACCAAGGAAACATTGATGGATAGAATGATGTTGCAGCAACATCTGGATGGTCTGATGAATATCGAGATCGATTCTGATTCCGACTAGTGCTTGCCTACAACATGAGGGCAAAAGGAGCGTCTGAGGTTCCGTGACAATTGTAAGTGGTGTTTTCGACTCGCTCAAATATGGTCGAGTCTGGTATCTATGAACCGCAAATGATGAGTTTAGTGGGTGTACGCGTTTTCGCTGTGCTAATTTAAACCGTTCGTCTGTTTCGTGGGTTTCTTCATCTGAACCCACGGGTTCCATTTTAGATACGGCATCCATTTTGTTTCTTGCCCTCAAGTAGCCAGCGAACGGGCACTGTTCGCTTCGTGACCCTGGGATTCCCAAACTCTTGCGGAAGACAAGTGCTCCATTGAGGGTGTCTTTATGACGAGGGGGATGACACTGCAAGGCAGATGGCCCCGCTTGAGGCTCATCTTGCCGTGCCGGTCTATTGTCTCAGTTGTGCATTCATTAGGCACGTCTCCTTTGATCCCTGCAATCGTGTTTCCGATAAGCATCCCTTACACTCTTTTCAATCTGTTCACTATCCCCGTCTTCCTCTGCACCTGTTTCTGACTCTTCCTTGATTCGTTTACTGCTGGAATGGAATGCACTAATGGTGGGAAGATGTACTTTTACAGTTGGGAACCGGCGATGCTACTATAATTATGTTCCGGGACTGTGACTACATGAAAGCGACCCCCTATGAAATTTACTGTGGGAACCGGGTTGTAACCTTTTGTTTGCCATGTTGTCGTATGACGAAAAACTGTATAAAAGGAGCGATCCACAGATACAATTTAAATGCAGTCTCCTTGAACTTACATGCTATGTACTTCCTGTGACTTCTGTGTTCCCTGCAGTAAATAAAACCTCGAATCTTTGACGCTGAAGGAAGTGTCCCGTGTCTCTGTCATTTGTACGCCGGAACAGGTAACCCACGAAGGTTTCAGGTGTTGTCCCTGGCACCGCTGGGTCATAGAAAAACCCAGTCCTTCAGCTCTTCTATTCTGCACCTTGTCCCACAATCCGTTTGACCTGAAGACACGTCCTGCGGTGCCCTCGCAATGTGGCCTGGTCCCTGAATGTGTGCAGGGGGACGGTATTCCTCGCTCGGCCAGCAGAGTTGCGCCCACTCTTGCGACCTACGACATGGAGAGGCCAGGGCATTGACTAGGCGGGGCCTCCGGCCGCAACCACAGCGCCAACGATCGCTGCTAACGGAGGGGAGCCTTGCCGGTGAGAGCCACTGATCTGAAGAACAGCTGCCTGCGGTGCCTCCCTGAACCGCTTGACGGTGGCCCCCGAGGGGCGGTGTGGTGGCGCAGACTGGGAGGGGGAGCTTGGCTCCTGCCCCCTCCCCAAGTCTTGTTGCCCTGGTGTGGCCTGAGATCGCCCCCGACATAGGCGGCCGGCTCCCGGGGTCCGGCGGAACTTTTTGCCTTTTGGTGACTCTTCCATTCTGCACCTTGTCCCACAATCTGTTTGACCTGAAGACACGTCCTGCGGTGCCCTCCCAATGCGGCCTGGTCCCTGAATGTGTGCAGGGGGACGGTATTCATTGGATCAAGATGGCGGCTTCACACAAAGCTGAATCAAGTGTTGCTGCTGATGCTATGCAGACAAAAACTGGTTTTCAGTTTGTACATTCTTCAGGATTCTTCCATCCAAGGCTGGTTGAGAGTTTGTAGAACGATGGCTTCAGATTTTCAACATTCTTCATAAATGTAACAATGTGAGACTCACTAGGAGAACGGCCGTTTATCTTTCCTTTCAAAATGCTGCCAACAATATTTTCTGAATGGAAGACACCATCTTGTAGCATAAAGGGCTGCGTCAAGGGTGATATTGCCCAGAATGTCTTGTTTTCTAGTGCTCGTAATGACGAAGCCAGAACTGCCGAAAGGGATTCTGGTCCTGCCGCTACTTATTGGAGACATTGAACTATACTCTGAACCTGCCTGGCCTCGACCAAAATGGCGCCAGTATGGGAGCGACTTGCAACTCCTTATGACGTTCTTGTTACTTAGCCTTGACGTTATGGGGGATGTATGCGGTCTTTGTGCACATGGCGGGCGGGGAAGGGTACTGACTGGGAATACGGACAACCCTATTGATGTCGATTTTTCATTATTGATTATTGTATTAATAAAGCTTCGAAGTAATGTTACCCATGATACTCGCCCATGGTGTGCGTATGGACGATTTTATTGTAACTGATCCTGTTATACTTTCAATTAAAAAATCAACCTTCACTGATCCTGCAACCGTTTGTCACATTTAGTTTTTTCAATTAAATGGCTCGCTTGTTACATACTCCTATACCCCTGGCTTTTGACCCTTTCCTACGTGCGGTCTGTACTACCGCCCTCGGGCGATCTATGTAATGAACAGACTACCATTGCCGAAACACAAGGGAATGAGAGATAAGTCAAGTACGTGGTAGATAAAAACATTTTCGTGTTTATGCACGCTGATGTGCTTTGAACGATGCGACCCCCCCTCCCCCCCTCCTCATCATTTAGATTACCACCGCCCATTGCACAAAAGCATACCGGGCGCTCCTCACGCAAAAAAAAACGTTTTTTTGGGGTTTTTTTTGCCCCGCGGGGCCCTTTTAAAGCCTCCACATCAAACCTAGGGGGTCAGGGAGGATCTACTATGCCCCCTTATGGTCATTTCCCCCTTTGTTTTGGCCTCCTCTTGCTCCTCGATCCTACGGAGAGACAAGATGGCGGCCGCTCCGGACTGTTTAGAATGTTGACAGACACCGAGAGCCAATCAGCTTCACTTCGCGAAGTTCCGTTACGCGTCAAGTACGCGAACCGGAGCGCTACCCGGAGCGCTGTCACAGATATATATATTTTTTTGAACGTTAATTTATCAAAATCCACTGGAGCACATATATTGAGACCTAGCAAAGGCACATCGGGCTAACAGTCTCTACAATTTTGCCAAGTTTCATGCAAATCCATTCAGCCGTTCGAGCTAAAAGTGAGGCCAACCGCCCTATGGAAATTAACATGGGAAAAACGCGTTTTGGGACCCCCCTTTTTTCTCGGCCCCCCCTTGACGAACACCCCCCAAATTTTCAGGGGCTGCTCAGAAACAAAATGTGCCATTCTCCTGAAAATTTCAGCCAATTCCGTCCACAAACGCTAAAGTTATTAGACATAGAATTTTCAAAAATCCCATAGAGAAAAAATCCTAACTATATATACCTACTGGCGACCGCCAGTAGGTAATATATATATATTTATATATATATATATATATATATATTACCTACTGGCTATCGCCAGTAGGTATATATAGTTAGGATTAATTCCCTATGGGATTTCTGAAAATTCTATGTCTAATAACTTTGGCGTTTGAGGACGGAATCGGCTGAAATTTTCAGGAAAATGGCACATTTTGTTTCTGAGCAGCCCCTGAAAATTTAGTGGAGTTTCGTCAAGGGGGGGCTGAGAAAAAAGGGGGGTCCCAAAACGCGTTTTTCCCATTCATTTTTCCATAGGGCGGTTGGACTCACTTTTAGCTCGAACGGCTGAATGGATTTGCACGAAACTTGGCAAAATTGTAGGGACTGTTAGCCCGATGTGCCTTTGCTAGGTCTCAATATATGTGCTCCAGTAGTTTTTGAGAAATTAACGTTCAAAACAAGATATATATCTGTAACAGCGCTCCGGGCAGCGATCCGGTCCGCTTACTTTTCGCGAAACGGAACTTTGCGCGCAGAAAGCTGATTGGCTCTCCGGTGTCTGTCAACATTCTAAACAGTCCGGAGCGGCCGCCATCTTATCTCTCGGTAGGATCGAGAGAGAAGAGGTGAAAAACGAAGGGGGAATTTATTGAAAGGGTGCAAGGTATACCCCTCTTGACCCCCTAGGATTGTTGTTGGGGTTATTAAAGGGTCCCGTGGGGAAAATAAAAAAAAAATTATTTTTCACGGTAGAAGCGTTTCCCGGGCCGCGAACTGGGCCGCAAACTGGTAGCGAAACGGGAATTCGCCATTTTGTGCTTCGTTTTAATTGTTTAGAGACAAATATTATCGCCGCACATCGGCCACAATGCATGAATATCGTTGAAAAGTCAGCGATATTCATGCATTATCCAGCAAATGCTCTTAGCCATGTTATCCACCTTCCATTGGATAACAGAAAGCTGATTGGCTCTCCGGTGTCTGTCAACATTCTAAATAGTCCGGAGCGGCCGCCATCTTATCTCTCGGTAGGATCGAGAGAGAAGAAGAGGTGAAAAACGAAGGGGGAATTTATTGAAAGGGGGCAAGGTATACCCCTCTTGACCCCCTAGGATTGTTGTTGGGGTTATTAAAGGGTCCCGTGGGGAAAATAAAAAAAAAATTATTTTTCACGGTAGAAGCGTTTCCCGGGCCGCGAACTGGGCCGCAAACTGGTAGCGAAACGGGAATTCGCCATTTTGTGCTTCGTTTTAATTGTTTAGAGACAAAAATTATCGCCGCACATCGGCCACAATGCATGAATATCGTTGAAAAGTCAGCGGTATTCATGCATTATCCAGCAAATGCTCTTAGCCATGTTATCCACCTTCCATTGGATAACAGAAAGCTGATTGGCTCTCCGGTGTCTGTCAACATTCTAAATAGTCCGGAGCGGCCGCCATCTTATCTCTCGGTAGGATCGAGAGAGAAGAAGAGGTGAAAAACGAAGGGGGAATTTATTGAAAGGGGGCAAGGTATACCCCTCTTGACCCCCTAGGAATGTTGTTGGGGTTATTAAAGGGTCCCGTGGGGAAAATAAAAAAAAATTGATTTTTCACGGTAGAAGCGCTTCACGGGCCGCGAACTGGGCCGCAAACTGGTAGCGAAACGGGAATTCGCCATTTTGTGCTTCGTTTTTATTGTTTAGAGACAAAAATTATCGCCGCACATCGGCCACAATGCATGAATATCGCTGAAAAGTCAGCGATATTCATGCATTATCCAGCAAATGCTCTTAGCCATGTTATCCACCTTCCATTGGATAACATGGCTAAAAACCGCTCTGTGCGTGAGCTTTTTTTTTTTTTTTTTTTTTGCTGCGTGACGTTTGTTAACGTTCGATTCGATGGAAATCAGGAAGTGTTGAACACCATTTTGTCACTGCGAGTAAATATTTTGTTATAAATGAATCCTTATTGATAAACATTGTCTGCGCCATCTTGCGTTTTTGTCCAATGCCACAATTTTGTCGTGCACGGCAGCCATTTTAGATGCCTTGACCAGGGCCACTCTCTGCACGCCGTCGATTCTCAGCATGGCTCCCCACCCTCGCACGCATCTCCCCCACGCAATGGTCACCCCCGCTCTCTCTCTCATGCATGGGCCATATACTTCCCCCATCTGCGCTGCTCTTCTCTGAGAATCACACCCTGTGCCCGTTCGACACCTCCCTTTCACCCTATTCACTACCGCACCCTCTGACACTTCTCTTCCTCTGTGTCCGATTGTCCAGGCCGGACCTAGGCTATCACCTAGCCCTGCGGATGTAGTTTATGGCTCCAGCTGTAGAGTATCCAGACATGCCAACCCTCCCGATTCAGGTGTGAGACTACTGATTTCAGTGCTAGTCTTTCGCTTCCCGATTCCTGCAAGGAAAAACCCGGGGGCATATTTCCAACAACTAGCGGTAATTTTTGTCTCTAACTTGTTTAGAGACAATAATTATCGCCGCACTTCGGCGAATTTTATCGCACATAAACCTTGCTATTAGCAAGGTTTATCGCAAATGCGATAAAAAACGGCCGCAATGCATGAATATCGCTGAAAAGTCAGCGATATTCATGCATTAGTCAGCAAATGCTCTTAGCCATGTTATCCACTTCCCATTGAACAAGCGCAAGGTCTTTTAAAGATTTGTGAAGTACTCGGGGCGGCGGTGTGTGTGTGTCCTCTTTCAGGAGCGGGCGGGGGGGCACTGGCAGCAATTTGCAGGCCAGGCAGTGTTCAACACGTGCATCACCCTTTCTCTGCCTGCTATTGCGCTCCATGCTTCGGAAAGGTAAGAAAAAGAACGTGCATTTGAGTTTGAAATGTCCGATCTTGTAGCAGTACACTTGCAAAGCCCACACATGACAATGACCCGATTCAAGGCCCCATTCACCCGATTTTTTAAAAAAATATAGTACTCCAAGACAGTTACATTTTAAAAGTTTATTAATATTTAAATATAACGAACGCAACAAAAACTGTAAATATATTTAACCATTTTTTTAAATTAACCAGAACTATAACGATAACAACAACAACAACAATAATATAACTTTTATGCCTAAATTACGCAAACATTTAGCTAATCTGCTAAAGGGGGGAGTCGCCATTTCTTTACAATAAGCAATAATGAAAAATCCACATCAATAGGGTTGCCCGTTTTCTCGATGCAGCACTATAGTGCAATATACACAGCACCTGGGGTGTCAAGAGTGAACAGGTCTTTCTTTGTTCCTTAAGATGTTATCTCCGAGAATGCTGATGCATTGGTGTCTGTACACTTCTTTGTCAATTCTGTCAAGATGATAACTGCTTTATAAACAGACGATATCTTTGTTTAGTCATTAGTGTTAAGTGTGTCTGAAACTACAGTGCCCTTCTGTTTTTTTTTCTTCAGGCTCTACAGAGTTTTGTGTGTTGTTCTTTTGAGCGACAATTATTCCAGAGGTTTCAGGTTCACTTGTTTTGTTCTGCAGTGAGTTAACAGCTTTAGAGAGTTCATGTTTATTTGCTATGTCCTGCTGTTCGTGAACTGCTTCAGAGACGTCAGCCTCATTTTTTATGTTTCAGTAGATCCTGGACCTGCCCGGCCGCGCCCAAAATGGCGCCGGTGTAAATGGGACTCGTAACTGCTTGTTCTGTACTGGTTGCCCAACCTTGATATCACGAGATACATATGCAGTTTTGAAGCACATGGCGGAGGCTTGTCTGCTGTAGTGGGGCGCCCCTTTATCGTTTCAGTCGCCATTCCGCCCGCTTTTGCTACACTGTGCCTCATCCGCCATTCAGCTGTTTACCGCCCGCTCTTACGGCTACAGCGTCTCGCTCACCATGTAGTTGAGTTGTTCCCACTCTTGCGGTGCAGCGGTAGGCGGCTGCCACAGGACTCTTAAAATGGCGGCCCGCTCTTCGGATTTGGGCCTGGTCCAGTAAAATGGCCCTGGGACACCTTGGAACTCGGACGCTTGTCTGCCAGGGCTTGGGTTCCATTCTCGAAAGCGTCCCCTCAGCCTTGAAGATTGTACAAAAGTCTTGGGGGCCCTCGACTCCCGCAGGCTTCCGGTGGGGAGCGGCTGCCATGATTGCTTGCGGAATGGCCACGACGGAGCTACGAGATGGTGGTGCTCTCATGGTGACGCCAGCTTCAGTCTGAAACATCCAGAAACAAGGTGGGGCTTTCATCGTTTGGGGAAAAAAAATGTTTTAATCCAATGAAAAGTGTTATTTTTAGGTCACATGACCTAGTCTTACATAATTAGGAAAAGAAAAGTAAAATGAACCAATGAAAAGTTTTATTAACAAGTCACATGACCTGTTATGCTTACGTTACGCGCTGCGCGGCGCGCTCTGGATCGTTTCCGGGAAGCTGCGCCTTGCGCACCGGAGCACTTCCGGGTGCGCTAACGCGTCGCGTCATATGACGCATTACGCGACAATGCAGGTGCAGAATATAGTCAAAATGTCTCCACCAACCAGCGGTCGGAATTCCACCGCTTTCAGCAGTCCAAAAAGTTCGGTCAAATCTTAAGAGCGGGAGCAACTCAACTACATGGTGAGTGAGACGTTGTAGTCGCAAGAGCGAGCGGTAAACAGCTGAATGGCGGAAGAGGCACAGAGTACCAAAAGCGGGCGGAATGGCAACTAAAACGGTAAAGGGGCGCCCTACGACAGCGTGTCTTCAGGTGAAACGGATTGTGGGACAAGGTCCAGAATGAAAGATTCTTCAAAAGGGAAAAAATTCCGCCGGACCCCGGGAGCCGGCCGCCTATGCCGGGGGCGATCTCAGGCCTCACCAGGGCAACACGACTTGGGGAGGGGGCAGGAGCCAAGCGCCCCCTCTCAGTCCGCGCCATCTCACCGCCCCTTGGGGGCCTCCGTCAAGCGGTTTAGGGAGGCACTGTATCACATTGTTTTCCAATGCAGTCAGGTCCACAAATGGACCCCACTTACTTTGAATAGTGAAGCTGCAGCAGGTGCAAATAAGGTTTAAACAGTGTTACAAGAACTGCTTAGAACTCTGAAGTATGGCACTCAATAACCAAGACTTATGCCATTTATGTAAGGCAGTGACATGGAAGCAACTCAGGGACAAAAAGCATGAACGAACATTCACGTATGAAAATCTTATTTGGAGAAGGGGTAGAATCCAAACGCCCCCTGCCAGTTCGCGCCACTACACCGTATGTGGAAAATCTGAAGCCATCATTCTACAAACTCTCAACGCTTGTTATCAGTGCATGAGTTTCATGCTCGATCGATTGAGCTAGCCGGATCGGGCAATAAAAAGTATAAAATAGTTATGTAAATAGTTATTTAATAAAATGTTTTATTCTGTTTCTTTGGTGGTGTGTTGTGTATATTTATAATATTTGCATAGGGTTTGCCGTTATTTTGGGCGGTGTGGGTGGCGGAGTCGAGCTGTTTTGCAGCCCTCATGGTGTGGAGCTCAATTCATTTCACTATTTTCGTATTTCTCATGAAGGGTTATTCCTAATGTTTGTATTTTACCGAGGTTAAAAAGAGATCGAATTAGTGGTCTACTGATTTTGCTCGATTACTTTTATTTTTTTACACGATTTTTCACTATCTGCAAAGACTAAACAGAGTATTGCGACTTTGTGCTTGTTTGTAAATAGAGAATGATCCAAAGAGAACCAATTGTAAAACAGTAAATGCTTGGATAATAATCAATCAAATGGAGAGACAAGCAGGTACGACGGATTACAACAGGGGTAAAGGTCTGCGTTAACTACCGTTCACTATCTGCAAAGAGAGAGTACTACTAAGAGAAAAGAGGGGAGTGGGGGGGGGCAGCGTTCAAAGCACATCAGCGTGCATAAACACGAAAACGTTTTTACCTATCACGTACTTGACATTTGACAGCTTTTGATGTTTGCTATTAAAAAACCATTGAAATTCACAGAAAAAAACATAGGTTATACTCCATATATAGTTAGGAATTTGCATTTACAAAACCTTGAAAATTCAATGAAAAAACCATTGGTTTTAGGCCATATATAGTTAGGGATTTGCATTTAGAAAACCTTATTTTACTCGCATAAAACCATTGAAATTCCATATATAGTTATAAGCGCTAACTATATATCGCGCACCCGCAATCCACTGCTGATGATGTCACATATTACATCATTCATGACATGGTTAGTGACATCACTGATGACATCACTGATGACATCTCAATTGACATCACTGATGACATCACTGATAACATCTCATTTGACATGACTGATCACATCACTGATGATATCATTCATGTGATAATACCATGAACCTCTTCAGACTCTAATATAACCTTAGATACAATCAGTGTAAACAGACAGTCACTCATCCATGGAGTTACTCACACACCTAGTCAGTTATGCCAAAAATCTATCACACCTCCATTTTCTCAACTATACAGTTATACACACCTTACTTATTCAAACATATACTAACACATATTTACTTTACTCTCTTATACAATCTCTGATACATGTTCACAATGATCCATACAGGCACTCACACATTCACTAGCTCCTATGCACAGTTATTTATAGATGTCAACTCTCACATGTACTGTGTTTTACATATGTACTTAATTTGACATGTAGCACTGAGATATCCATTCACTCACTAATACACTCATGCACAGTCAACCGCCCATACAGCTGTTTCCACATGCAGTTTTGAATCATACATCTAGTGAATCAACTGCTCACACATCTATGCACAGAGTCATACACCTCCCAGCCACCCACACACACACTCAGTCTCCCATACAAATACTTGGGCAACCAATCAATAACCCATATAGTTACTCATATAGCTACTTATCAACACATGCAACAGTTTACAGAACAACAGACATAATGATGCACAAATTAAGACAGTTTAGTCACTAACCCATGCACTCAGTGAGACACATTTAATCACTCACTCATACAGTCAGTCATGCACCTACTAAATCCTTCATCCAGACACTTATACATCCACTCATTCTTCAATATGTAAGACATGTTTTAACTTTACAGAAACATACAGTCACTGGATGTTGTCATCAGTGATGTCATCAGTGATGTCAATTGAGATGTCATCAGTGATGTCATCAGTGATGTCACTAACCATGTCATGAATGATGTAATATGTGACATCATCAGCAGTGGATTGCGGGTGCGCGATATATAGTTAGCGCTTATAACTATATATGGAATTTCAATGGTTTTATGCGAGTAAAATAAGGTTTTCTAAATGCAAATCCCTAACTATATATGGCCTAAAACCAATGGTTTTTTCATTGAATATATATATATATATATATATATATATATATATATATATATATATATATATATATATATATATATCCGTTCCACTCCTTCCACCAACCGTCGCTCCTCTCCAAGCCTCGTGTGCCTCCTTAACACACGGTGGGGTGCGTAAATATTTACCAACAAACGCGTTTCGGTGTTGCCGCCTTCAACGAAGGCGGCAACCCCGAAACGCGTTTGTTCAACTAGATTTTGCAGCGCTACTAATAAATTTGGCATAAAAAAACTATCTGATAAGGCTTGGGGTGCCCTTAATTGAGAAGCGGTCCGAGTAATTTGGACCGTGTGTTGGTAAAATATATATATATATATATATACCTCCCCCTTCTTGCAGTCTGGTGCCCTCCATATTGCAATCTTAGTGTACCTGTCTGTTTTCCTTCTAAAGATGCATTTTCTTACCAGCATAAATCTAGAGGTGTGGATGGTTTCAGTGTGTAGTGCAGTCTAGGCTTAGGCTGCACGTGGATGTACTAAGAGCTGAATACTTTGACTCTACAAGATTGAGAGAACTAATAAGAAAGGCTATATAGAGAAAAAAAGCCTGAAAAAACCCCACAGATACACATAAAACTAAAAAACTTTCACATAAAAATACGTGCACAGTTTTTCGTTTCTCTCACCACTCACTTAGATACATCCATGGCAGGGTAAGGTCCAACTTGACATTATCAGTGCCAACTGGAGGTTCGGGGGGTAGAGGCTGCGATGGTCTCCTTTCCTTGCGGTGGGTTAACATCTCCTCTCCTCCCAAACCATCCAGCTCTGCATAGACATATGAGCAAACAGTATGTGCAATATAAATGGGATGCTGCGACCTTAGTGTTATGGCTTTAATGCATTTATGTAGTCATATCTTTCAATTTTACTTGAGGTCTCATCCCGTGTAAATAGTGCTTTGTTTACGTGTATATCTATTGTCAATATGCTTGTACAGTCATGGTTTTAACACATATATTGATATATTTATGACACGTTATATATGGATTTATATTTTTATACATTTCTTTAAAATTCGTTGTTATACATGATTTTGTACATGAAGTGTATTGTATATAGTGTATATATTGATTATTATATCAATCATCCGCACGACACAATTTGCACTTTGCACAATGGCGCATATTTTGCACTATCCATTCATTGGATTACCCAGTGACCCCTGACTTGTATTGTTTACAACAATCAGTTAGCATTTGCACTTTAAATATTTTTGAGTGTATTTTTTGCATTATGTGCCTAATTCAGGGATTACCCCGTGATGTGTTTTGCTCACAACCTTTTGTCTCTGTCTATGATTCAGCGTGACATGTGACCATAACCTACCAATGAGATTGTATTTTCACTGAGCACTAGCACTTTAAAAATTGCCTCTTCCCCAGCGTGCGTCATGTGATCAAGGCCTCTGTGTAGGCCGAAACGTCATGCTGTGGTGTGCCGCTTCCTCGAGGAAATAAAAATTATCGCTCACTGCACCTGAGGTCTCCTCTCTTCTTCCTGCGCAGCAGTATCCAGGACTGGGCTCCGGGCGAGAGGTAGCAGGGATTGTTACATATATATATATATATACATATATATATATATATATATACATATATATATATATATATATATATATATATATATATATATATATATATATATATATATATATATATATATATATATATATATATATATATCGCCATCTATCTAAAATATCTACATATAGCTGTATTTTGGGTGTTTTCAACATGGAAGGAAAGAGAGTACTTTGTTTACGGTTTTGCACTTAGCGTTTTGTTTACATTTCACTGATGATGAACAGTGGTCATGTGATCTAGACCTCTGTGGGTCGAAACGCATCAGTTTCTCTGCCATTCTAATAAAAGCACTGTAGCAAAGCCTGATTTGAAGTGGCTTTTGATTCTTCTGTTCCGTGGAAGGAATGAGGTAAGTACCTTTGGAAGTTTATTTGTGTAGTGTCTCCTCAGTCAGGGTACCCGCCAATGACTACGCCGGACACCGAGCTTAATATTGCATGTCTTTATTCGTCTGTGTGTAACTGAGAACTCAACATTCTAAAACAAGCTTTCATTACATTCCACTCTGAAATCTACATCATAGCTCTGCGGAGTCCATTGGGAGCCAAACGAGTTTCATCATAAAACTTGCAAACACTACATCTTCACTTCTGTTAAAAAAATGTCTATTTTTTGTACAAAGCAGTATACATATATATGTACTATTACATCTCTCCAATCTACCTTCTTAGCACCTTATTTGTACGACCTGATCCGATTACTGGAAGCTGCGTGCTTTCATTTTCAGTGTGTGAGATTTTTAAAGATGGTGAAGAGGTAACAGGAGTCACTGAGTTTTCAGGTTCAGTCTTTCCTTCTCAATCTCGGTCAGAGGATCAATGAATCAAATGCCAAAAGTGAGATGATTCTCTGGTAACAGACTTTCCAGGACTCTGGGCATTCACGATGTGTCCCTTGGTGGACACTATGTGGAAAGATTCAGCATCATATGGAGCAACAGATTACTGTCTTTGCATTTGTCGGGCGATCACTAGATCGCCTCTCTGTTAAACTTAATGTTTGCTGCATGTTGCCTCTTGTCTGCATAGGCTTTCATTTTCTGCTTGTTAACAAAGTCCTTTGTATGATTTATGTTCTCACTCTATTCTCTTTTGCTGGTCTATTGAGGTAACTCGTTTGTCATTCCTCTTCCCAACATCAAAGTCGCCGGTCTTTCCCCAGTGGTCGAGTGAGGTTTTGAACAGTAGGGTCAAAGGGTAGAATTAAATACAGTTTTTAAACTGAGCCTCTCAAGAGTTGCACGCTGAACTGCTTTCTTAAGCATACTCATAAAACGCTCACCAAGTCCATTGGCCGGTGGCCATAAAGGTGTACGCTTCTGATGCTTTATGTTCAGATGCTATAGGAAATCCTTGAATTCTCAACTGTTAAAAGGTGGGCCATTATCAGACTTCAAAATGTCTAGAATGCCCCAGGTTGCAAAGATGCCATCCAGTCTCTCTTTGACAAATGTATGATGTTACAAAATAAATATTTACAACGCATGCCTTTACAAAGCAGTTTTTACATTGCAACATCCATTACAGCGCATGATTTTACATTGCATGCCATCACAAAACATTTTTAGAAAATACATTTGTAACGCATTCCATTACAAAGTATACAATTACAACGCATATTACTTTTAGAGCAACAGTAGGATAAGTGTTGGATAGTGTAGGGGTAAACATTACTATTCCCACTCCAGTGAGTGCAACAGTAGGGTAAGTGTTGGATAGTGTAGGGGTAAAAATTACTATTCCCACTCCAGTGAGTGCAACAGTAGGGTAAGTGTTAGATAGTGTAAGGGTAAAATTACTATTTCAACTCCAGTAAGGGCAACAGTAGGGTAAGTGTTGGATAGTGTAGGGGTAAAAATTACCATTCCCCATTACTTACCTTATATTGCTTTGTACTGACCTGAGATGTAAAGGCTACATTGCAATGGCATGCGATGTCAAGGGTGTTGAGATGTAATGACTGAATTGTTAAGGTAGTACGATGTAATGACTGAGTTGTAAAGGTTGTTTTCCCTCTATGGCTCGCCCGTGAGTTGTGTATGAGAGATCTTCTATCAATGGAAAACGTGAGTACTCATCCACAATTACCATCAGAAGAGGTCCATTATTGAGTAGACCAAAGAATTCAATGGCTATTCTCTCCTATGCATGCTAAGGGAGTTCTGGCATGTTTAGAGTATGTTGAGTGATATTTGTAGAATGTCAGTTGCAAAGATCACATGCCTTGAGTTACTTTTCAACCCTCTCGTCTAAATATGGAAACCAAACTCGGTCTCGGAGAGCTCTTTTGGTGGCAACAATACCACAATGTTCTTCATGAGCTACTTCAATCTGTCGCAGACTTTCCGGAATCAGGATTCTCGTCCCCTGCAGTATAACTCCTCCTTGAATTATGGACAGTTCATCATTAATGTTTTTGTATTTTTATTCACCATCACTGGTGAGAGGTTGAGTGTGTCAGTTCCATGACTGATGAGTGATTATATATTTTAGCACTCTGGGAGAAACCTATAGCGTTGGACCAGTTGGACGTTCAATAATGTCATGCTTAAGTAATGATTCAAGTTATTTTTCGACACTTCTTGTAAATGTAAAGCCATTCGTCTATGTCTCGATGTAACAGGACGGAAATCTTCATTAATATGCAACTTTACTTTCATAGCCTTATGCTTTCCTAATCCAGCAAAATAACGAAGGGAATTGATTTACTATTTTGTGATGAGCATTCATGTTGTAATTCACAGAAATCAGTCCTGTATCAACACATGTTATGAAACTGAGCAAACGGGCACTTAACGCTGTACCTTGAAGAAAAAATGGATGGGTGCCTGCACTTTTGTTTTTTTAGATTTTCATTGTCGCTAAAAATGAACCTTGACTTTTTATGAGCGTCTGTGCAGCCCATGTGTACACTTTTGGTTTTCAATGGCATAAGTCATGGCACTAGAGATAATTCTTTCTATTTCCCTTCATTGTCAAGGATGAAAAGTATTGAGCAACCATTTATTGTCAATGTAATATAAGGGCAATGTTTGGATGACTTTGATGCTTTGGCATGTTGACTTTTCTCCGATTTACATTTTTCCTCACATGTAGCCAGTCCGACATTCACATGTTTCTCTAAGATAAAGATCGACTTGGCACAACCATCTTCCTCCCTTTCACTTGCTATTAAGGCAGAAGAACTATTCGACCATCAACTTCATTCAGTGTCAATTTAGCTCAAATAATGTCGCTGCTTGGCCTTGTGGGTATGTGTCGAACATTGCTTCTGGAATGCCATTTTGTCTTTGCGCCATTACACACGTACTTTTTCCTTCACTTTATAAATTGTCACAAAATGGTTCTTTTTTCCACAGCCCTTACCTGTCTGTCCAATGGGGGGACATTTACCTTAGTGTGGAAATGAAAATCCACATCTAAAACATAACTTCTTTTTACGTGTAGAAACTACTTTTTGTCCTGCAGTCTTTAGTTTGGCTCACTTTTTAGACTCTTGACTGATTAACTCTGGGCACGTCTGGCCTTCATGTCAGCAGCTTGTCTTTCAGCACGTTCCTTAGTTCTGGCAGCCATCAATACTCACTCAAGACTAAGAGTTTCTCTCAGCATTCTTCGTCTAAATGAATCTGAAAAGCATCCATCAATAACTCTAAGATGCTTAGCTTTTTTATCATTAAATTAATTGAACTTACAGTGTTTAATGAGAGTAAAGCACCTCTCCACAAAGGTATCAATGGTTTTACCAACTTTTTGGAGTCCTTTAATGAAAATGTTTCTTTCTTAATCAACGTCTGGTACTGGATTGAACTTGATATTCAAATTTTTTAATCTGATGGTATGTGCTTTATGCGTGGGCTCACTGCATTTTCTTTGTGACTTCTTTCACACTATCACTAAACTTGATAATCTCTTTGTTATCAATCTCTTCAAGAGTATCAATGAAATCATCAAAAGTCTCTATCCAAGCTGTCTTATCTATCACCAATATTTAGGTTTTTGGCTGTATCGAAGGGTGGTGGTGGTTTCAGGAAGGCAGCAGAGTTGTAGACCAGTGCCGAACTTAAAAGTAGTGTGTTCTTGGATGCTGTTTCTTGCTCACTGTCTCTAAGAACTTACAACATACTGGCTTCTGGATCATCTTTGATGATGACTGGAGATAACACTTTCTTCTTAGTCTCCATAAGAAAAGCAGCCTTTGACTATTTCAGCAAAATCGGAAACTCTGGTGATATGTCGTGCATCTGTCAAACACAACCCATGTTTGGCCTGAGTTTCTGCACCTGACGCTGAGGTAATATCGACTCTGTAAGCACAACCCTTGGATTCGTTAAGTCATTTATATCTCCTCTCCTAAATGTCAATTTGCATTTTCTAACTCCTAGATGATATCTGCCTTGCAGTGCTTCTGTTCACAGCTTTATTGTTCAAGTTATGATTATAAGCGGCTGCGCTTCGTAAACTAGGTTGAATCAACCTTAAGCGTTATCATTCCATCTAATGTACAACTTCATCTTGTGTGGCAGCACAGTATCTTTATGTATGACCTGACCAGCAGTTCCTCGGCCATCAATGTGTAGGTTATTTTCAATGCTTCTGTTGTCTTCACCTGCTTTACAGGGCTGGAATTGTGCTTTGACTTTACATGCATGAAGCGTTGGTTCCGTAGTTCGACTGCGACACACGTGGCACGTACAAGCAGTTTCGTGTGACCACAGCAAACTCTCTGAGAAAGCACGGTCGTTCTTTATGTTACTTATCCCCTATTTCGTAACCAGTTGTAGCATCCTTCCCAGCCTGGGTACCAGCCAATGACTATACCACACACAGTGCTTAATTTTACACGTCTTTATTCATTTGAGTGTAACTGCGAACTCAACATTATAAAACAAGCTTTCCTTGCATTCCACTCTGAAACCTACGTCATAGCTCTAATGAGTCCATTTGGAGCCAAAAGGGTTCCATCAGAAAACTCACAAGACACTCTAATGTAATGTGGACACCCGGCCCACAAGTCCTGACCCCTTCGCTAGGAGTCCGAAGTCTCAGATACAATTTAAGTCCAGTTATGGTTAAAAAATAAAATCTAAGAAACAGTGATATTTGCCAGCTATAGTGAGGTAAAGTATCCATAACTCACAACCCAGACATGCACTGCTTATGGCCTTACATATAACATCACTCATGAAATGTTAAATTACATGGCTGATGAAGCAGAGGTTGAAACCTCCACCTATGAGATTGATTGATACAGAGTGGTGTTCAAGTCCTGAGAAAAGTAAACAAAACCTGAACTTCCTAATTCCAATTGTCAGCTACACTTTGAAGAAAAAACCTATTGTAAACTCACTAACCCAAATTAAACAGGTAATGTGTAATCTGGTTCTATGTAGCAAATCATGCTTTTGCCTCATGGTTTATGATGACACCAGAAATCACATATATATATATATAATATATATATAAATGTATATATGTGTATATATATATATATATTAGCTGAAAAAACAAAGGTTAACGTAACATTATAGTTAGGTGAATTTGTCAGTGACCACATTAACATTTTGAACTAAATAAAACACAGAAATTCACCAGCTATATTTAGCAGCGTTAACTATAGCTTTTGCCCCTGCCATTCAATGCTTATGATCTCACATATGACATCACGTATGACATGTTCCATGGCGTCATTGATGACATCACTGATGGCATCATCCAATATACACTTTCTAACATATTGCTCTATCAATTACAATGGCATTAGAAGACACACAGTAACGACAAAATACCTCAGAAAAATATCAGCTATTACTACTACTTGGGGTGAACAAAGCAAACACAAGGAGATGATGGACGGAGCGCTGAAAATGTTCAGGTACTCACCACGAGTCACAGATATGGGCTGAACCCATCATCATTCTTTAGTTCACTTCGCCACCCCAGTTCAGACCCAGCTATGCAAATCAGTCTTGATCCTGTTCCTTATGGGAACAGTTCAGCCCGAACTGCCAAGCCAGGTCTTCCCTGGACTGGAAACAAGCATCCTGGGACCGGTTTCTAGGTAACACCTTCATCAGCCAGGCAACCTTGAATCCAATGGCAAAGTGAGCAAGGGACCCACGTCTGGGCATACCCTGCCAACTTAGGGCAAACAAAGCAAACACAAGCAGATGATAGACGAAGCGCTGAAACTATTCAGACATTCACCCCCCAGTCAGATCTGGACTGAATCTATCATCGTTCTTTAGCTCACTTCACCACCCCAGTTCAGACCAGCCATATGCAGATCAGTCTTGACCCTGTTCCTTATGGGAAAAGTCCAGCCCAAACTGCCATGCCAGGTCTTCCCTGGATTGGAAACAAGCATACTGGGACTGGTTTTGGGGTAACACCCCTCATCAGCCAGGTTAGCTTGAATCCAGTGGCAACATGAGCAAGGGACCCATGTCTTAATCCAAAGAAAACAAACACAAGGAGATGATGAACTGAGCGCTGACGTTTTTCAGACACTCACCCCCAGTCACAGATCTGGGTTAAATCCACCATCGTTCTTTAGCTCACTTCGCCACCCTAGTTCAGACTCAGACATATGCAAATCAGTCTTGACCCTGTTCCTTATGGGAACAGTCCAGTCCAAACTGCCAAGCCAGGACTTCTCTGGGCCGCTAACAAGCATCCTGGGATTGGTTTGGGGCCGGGGGTACCCCTCATCAGCCAGGCTAGCTTGAATCCAGTGGCAAAGTGAGAAAGGGACCCACATCTGGGAATACTCTGCCATCGTAGGGCAAACAAAGAGATGATGGACAAATGTATGGTAGAATAACTAAAGAATATATCCTGTGCACAGCCATTATTTTGAAAGGGGTTGGCTTTTTATTGTAATATAGCAGGTGTGCGTAGTAGGGTGTGGGGGTGGACTGGCCTCGCCTTTCAATCTTTTCTCTCAGGAGACAGGTGTTCATAGTAGGGTATATGGATGGACTGGCTTCTCCTTTCAAACCTCTCTCTCACATGGCACGTGTGAGTAGTAAGGTGTGGGGAGGGACTGGGCTCTCCTTTGAGACATCTCTCCCAAATGATAGGTGTACAAAGTAGTGATTGGGGGACTTCCCTCACTTGTCAGACCTCTCTCTCACATGACAGGTGTGCATAGTAGCATATGTAGATGGACTGGCCTCTCCTGTCAGACTTCTTCGTCGGATGACGGCTGTGCATTAGTAGGGTGTATGGGGACCTCTCTCAGGTGATAGATGAACGTAGTAGTGAGTGATGAGGAACTGGGATCTCTTTCCAGACCTCTCTCTCAGATGTGGGTATGTGCAGTAGGGTGTATGGGAGTGACAGGCCTCTCCTCTCAGACTTCTCTCTCAGATGACGGCTGTGCATATTAGGATGTGTGCATGGACTGGCCTCTCCTTTCAGACCTGTCTCGGATGACAGGTGTGCATAGTAGGGCATGCCACAAAAGAGAGAGAGGAAGGGAGAGCAGTATCACTCTGAACTGAGTTTACCTTTAATTCTATTTTCGTTCTATTTATATTCATGTACTTGTCTCTGTCTCTCTATATCTATCCACCTAACTATGCATATTGGTCTCTGTCTACATCTATTTATCTCTATCTCTATCTGTATCGGCCTGTGTAGAAATATGTATGTACCTATCTTCCCACATCTATCTCTCTGTCAATCTCCATCTCTTATCGATCTTTATAAGTCTCCCACTGTAGTTCTGTCTCAATCTGTGTCCCCTAATGCACCTCTGTCCATGTGTGTCTTCCTTTCTTGCTGTCTTTGTCTCTTCTGCCTCCCTGACTTGTCTTTTTAAATATAAATCACTTTCCTCATTATCTCTCCCGACATCTGTGAGGACCCTAGTGCATCCTCGGCACGATCTTACCATGCAGCTGCTCGGACAGTAGTGTATTCTGAGCAAAGTCTGACGCCATAGAAGCAGGGACATGTTTTTATTATACTTTTGAAGTTGGGTTATGTATCTTATAATAAATTGCATACACTGTCAGCAGAAGACCAATGAACTAACATAGATGGCAGAAACTTGTCATCACTGTTCTTAAGTCAATATGGCACTGCAGGCAGGCTTGGTTTTCAGCATTCTGTATTTTAACACACAACAGAGCTGCACCCGGCATATAATATAATGAAAAGAGCAATTCTTTAACTGGCAGATCAGAAATGCACTATAAAAGACAACACTCTATAACCCCTACACCCCCCAATTTTCTTTTGCTGTTGGGACTGTTTTGCTTGCCCACCACTATGCTCATACAGGCAAATTGAGGATTTTCCCTCACGCCCTACCACTTTCAAAGTTCACCAGCTATCACTGATTGAAGTTGTAGTGAGAGTAGGGACTTGCAGCTACTCCCTCCAGGAGAGAATAAGTGGCTGATGGGCACATGTGATAGATGAGGAATAACTTACAGTGATGCCAAATCTACCCCCCCCCCCCATTTTGCCTCACCCTCCCCACACCCAAGGTGCTATATTGGGTGAGGAACACCTAATAATCACAAGACATGGCTGCTTATCTTGTATCCAAAGACATTTGGCCTGATGGGACCCCAAGGAGTGGGCAGCCCACAAATAGGGTAGCAGAGTGTTTCAACTGTGGAGCTCTGCCTTTCAACCATAAATCATTTTATATCACTTGGATTGTGTTGTGTGCTGCTTTGGCTATAAGCAGCTATAACTAAAGTGCTATTGAATAGAAAATACTTTAGCATGCAGATTCCTTCTTATTAGTGACAAGAAGCTGCATAGGCTTTGACCGCCTCTCCTTACACCATTTTCCCCAAAAACACAATAATGTATGTTTATAGCTTTGCGTATGATGGAGACAGATGTCCTTCTAGGGATCACCCTTTCAGACTAAGGGGCAGATGTATCAAGATTCCATTTTGCGATTCCTAAATAGCGATTTTTAAGGAATCGCTAATTAGAATTCGCAAAATGGAATGTATGAAAAAAATCACTATTTTTTTGCGATTCCTTAATCTTCCTTATTTGCGAATTCCCATTTTACGAATTCGCAAATAAGGAATAATTTCCCATGCATTCCTATGGGCCAGGAGGCCCACAGGAATGATTGTGAAGTAATTCTCAAATTGCGAATTCCCAATTTGCTAATCGCAATTTGAGAATTATTTCAAGGGTGCAGGGGTGTCTCAAAGACACCCTGCTGCACCCCTGAAATGTACATGTGTGTGCATATGGCGCACATACATGCCCTATGGGCATGTGTGTGCGTCACATGCCACCATCAAAAATGCTAAATTGTGCATTTTTTAAAGACTTCGCAAATTACCATCAACTACAACTTGGTGGTAATTTGCGAATTCTTAAACAAAAATTGCAATTCAAAAATGCTACATACATAGCATTTAAGGAATCACAAAATTGCGATTCCTTAAATGCTATGGCAAAATAAGGAATCGCAAATTTTTGCTATTTCTTATTTTGCAAATTTTTGATGCATGCCAAAACATGCAAAAAGACCTTTTGCGATTAGCAAAAGCCGAAATTCTGGGAATTTCGGCCTTTGCGAGTCGCAAAAGGCTTGATACATCTGCCCCCTAGTGTAAATGGTGGTCTTGAACCCAATCTAAATAATGTCAATTTCTTCTACAGTTTTTGCATTTGCCTCTATTCCTATAGCTTACTCAACACTGGGATGGGAAGGAACAGAGACAGGTCTCTCCTTTGAAATTAAATGAGGACCTTTTCCGAATTACTTGCTGGACCCGCATATCTTGCTGCCTTCTGTCAGGACTCAGCCTGCATCAACGGGGGTCTTTGCGCTGTAAGCGCGGTGACACTAGCAGCTGTTGGTCCCCCCCTGCTGCCACTCACCACCATCTAGTGGCCGCTGAACGGAGGGACCACATCCTCCACAATCCTTCCTGGCACTGCCCCGCCCACCAACGAGCACTCCCGCGCCAGCAGGCGCACAAAACACCACAGCTCCCAGACAGCCCGCCCGGGCAAAGGGCAGGCTGTCTGTGGCCGTCCGGGGCTGGCAAAGGCTGGGCTAGGCCACATCACTGACATTTGCCGTGGAATAACTGAACATTTGAAGTAAGAAACTTTGTTTCAGACTATCTTCATTATTGGTTGGCTTTGCTTGAACTTCATCTACATTCCTTAAAGCTCCGGTAAACAGTGCAAGTAGTACCTGTATTTTGTGTTAAAGAACCCCTAAGACACTGTATTCTCCCACGATTATTTGCTTATGGTTCGAGTATTGTAATTAAAGCAAGGAGCATGACCCAACATAGCAGTTTAGGAAGGCCCTCTGTTGTAATCGAAGTAACTCAGCCAAGTAAAGTATATTGGAATAATAAATGGATTTATTATTAGCATGGTGCAAATAAAATATTGTGTTTGGGGGAGATTGGTGCAAGTCAAATGGAACCTGGCAGGAGGAATCGACCAAACGCAAAATTTGTAATAGATTCAACACCCAACCTAGCCACAACTTCCCAAGGTAGAGGAAGCCTTTGTGATCACGACCAAATCTGACGGCAAGTACAGATTTTGTGTTGACTTCCGCACATTGAATCAGAACATAGTTGTAGATCATTTTCACCCCTCTCGTCACCATCTGTTGTAATCGAAGTAACTCAGCCAAGTAAAGTATATTGGAATAATAAATGGATTTATTATTAGCTACAAAGAAGAACTGGTGTTCCCATCAAAAGCCAAGAAGCAACTGACATGTAGAATCACCAGAGCACAGATCTGCATCATGACATAGACAATATCAGAATGTTTAAAGTGACCAACACAAAGATGCAAGATAAGAGATTACAACACCCTCCTTGCTGGGGGGGCTCGGTCAGGAAAACTCTAGACGGTTTTATCACCAGGGCTGCTTCCGTATTGGAGAAGGAAATAGCCCTGACGGAAAAACGTCTTTACCTGGAGCTAATGAATAAAAAACGTTCATCTTTAGGGGCAATTAATCTAGCAGCTACCCCCCCAAGGCACACTGTAGAAGGTTCTCAATGTGTTAGAGTTCCAATACAGCATCAACAATTTGATTTACTTTCCCGTGACTCTAATGGGACTGATTTAACATTAGAAACTTCTTTAGATATCTCCTCTGATACTGAAATAACGGTATCAACTAACAGGCAAATCTTAGGAGATAGTATGGCAACTAAAAACACAGTCCCAGGACCCACGTCAAAAAAGAGGAAGCGTGGGAGGGCTAGTAAGGGCGGTAAAATCGCTAAAACCTCTAAAACATCCCAAAGCCCTGTGGGGAATGCCCGAACAAACGCTCCAAATAACGATCTAGATCAACAGCTTCACCCTCCCCTCTCTGTTAAGGATTTAATGGCAAGTATGGAACAACTGTTTAAATCAATGATACTGCCCCTAACAGAGAGGGTGAAGAGATTAGGCGTGCAACTGGGGTCCATAGAAAAGGAAATGGCAAACCATACAGAGCTGCTTAGCAATGTAGTTTCCTCTAGATCTAAGGATCCCAATGAGAACATCGTATTAGGACAGACATCAACACCTAAAGCTCATAACAAGGACCGAACGCCTTCCCAACCCAAGAACATATCGTCCCCCCAGGTCACAGCTAAATCCAACAATAACATAAATAGGGGGGAAAGAACTGAAAAGTTGGCTATAAAACAGGAAATCCGACAAACAATGGTTAATGGGCCTACTTTTCCCAATAAACGGCATAGAGTAATCCACGAAAAAATAGACTTGCCACCTGAGGCTGCTCCCTTTGTTGTAGTCATGGCGGGGGTTCCGGTACTTCAGGAGGGAAAAATAGAGGACCATCGATGATTGAAAAATAAAGTAATATTTTGGTTGAGCAACAATAGACCATTACCTGCTCACATCAATGAAGAAATCCTCAACGTAAGGCGATTAGGCTGGGTGGGGAATCGTCCAAAGGACAGAGGGGGGGATGTTGTCATTGTCAATTTTAAGAATCATAGAGCAGTGAGACATATCCGTGACTGGTATAACGCAGGAGGTAGGGAGGAAATATCTACACACACTTTAAGTTATTTCTACCCCCAGTCAATGTTACCACACCCCCCAAGGCACACAGCATACAATAGGCCTATTACTGAAGGTTTCGGCTTCAATGTCCCCACCTTTAATTATTTTTCTATGCTTTCTGGGCTGGAAGGAGTCGATTGACTTCAGAAACCAGTTATCGGGGAAAAATTTGATTGTGCTCAGTCTGCAACCCCTGAAATCTCTCCACCTGATAAGGCAGGTGGTGATATTTTATCGCCTCCATCTCGCCAATTAGAAACTGGGAGATGTAGTACGATATCCGACAATAAAGATTCAACGCCCTTGGGTGCTGCCCTCCCGATCATTAGTAGTAAAAACATGGCGGAATTTAGTATGGCTGAAGCCCGGCAGGCGGTCAACCTCACCCCTCCAATGGACAGCACTCTAGCCAAAGATCGACCCCTGATAAAATTCATATTTTGGAATATAGCTGGCCTCCGCTCTAAGGTAGCAGATGGGAGCGGCTTGAACCTTCTCCAGAAACACAACGTAGTTTGTCTCCAGGAGACATGGTCCTTGTCTGATACCATTTGGTAGGCTATAAAACCTACTTTACGCCCACACTACCTGTGACATCAGGCAAGGCTAAGGGAGGCTTGAGTATGTTTATAGCCAATACAATAGGGAGTTAAAAACAACAGTAGTAGATTTGGATGTAAACTATCAGCTACTTAGCCTGTGCTTTAATAGCAAGGACACCGTCCTCCTGCTTAATTTTTATAATAATCTACCAGAAGGAGAGGTGCTGAAGGTTTTGTATAATCTAAGAGATAAGCTATCCTCTTTGATGCGGGGCGCTGGAGGCAGAGCAGGGGCTACCATCATATCGGGGGTGATTTCAATCAACATCCCTGTCGATCTAGTAATACTAACCTCTGCGGGATAGTGGACGAAAATGAGGATCCGATAGTCCACTTTAACCACTGCAATGTAGGAAAATACCTAAATGAAACTGTCTCCGATCTGGATCTTGTAATTGTCAATAAAATGGACGATAGATCCTGGCAGCTGGATCCTAAATTTTTTGGGAGGGGTTGCGAGACCACAATAGATTACATTTTAATATCAAACGCTTTGGCCAATCGTGTAATGAGTTTTGCCCCATTAATTAACACTCTAAGCGACCACTGTGCCCTCAGCCTAGAATTCCGTTTAATCCATTATTATACCACGCAAAGAATAGCCAGTGCGTTAAGTCAGAATGCACTACATTTGGACTAGATTAACGGATTCTCTAAAAAATGGGAGAAGGTAGATCCTTTGGAGATAACCGAAAAAGTCATAAAAGCAGCTTATCCCTCAATTGCCAAATGTTTAGATCAGTCAGTATCAAACATGGAATTTGTAAGCAATTTTGGGGTCATTCTAAAAATTATCAACGAATCACTTACGGGTAAGAAAAAAAATAATCAACCAAGGAAGGTAGGGTGGTTTAATCAGAGATGTACGGCAGCATACACTAAATTAAAAATAGCGTTACAAAAAATGAGCAGAGTCCCACAAGAAATAGCAAATCTAAGAAAGGACTACAACACTGCACTAAAGGAGAGGAAGGCAGAACTAAAACGGGCTTTATGGGTCCAGCTACATAAAAGCTGCTTGGATAAAAACAGTGCAGCGGTACAGTGGTAAAATCTCCCTTCATGGCTGATCTTAAAAATCTCCTGACTTTAGATGTAGCCATAGAGGAATCAGTTTGGGTGGCCCATTTCACAAAGATTTTTCAGAATGGCCCAGTGCCAATGGGTGCTGATTCAGTCTCCATAGGTAGCCTCCCAGTGGTGTCCTATCCTATCGCATTGGAATTTACCATTAATGAGGTACTCCACGCCCTAACTGCAAGTAAAAATGGCAAGGCTCCGGGCCCAGACAGGGCTCCCATAGATCTATTTAAACACAACGTGGATTTGTGGGCCCCAATGCTGACAAGGTTGTTTAAGGCTGTGATGGAGGTGGTTCTGTTGGACTCTTGGACGAAGTCCATCATGGTCACTATTTTTAAAAAAGGAGACCGTCAGGAGGTATCCTGTTAACGCCCTATCTCACTGCTGGATTCGCTGGGCAAAGTGGTAGGCAGAGTTGTCCTCGAGCGCCTCCAGCAGTGGGCCGATGATGGCTGGGTCCTCTCGGATCTCCAATTTGGGTTCCGGGAGGGCTTCGGAACAACCGAACAAGCCCTGAATCTATCTATGTTACTGGGAAAATATGTTCACGCAAGGTCGGGCAGATTGTACATGGTGTATGTTGATCTGTCCGCAGCTTTCGATTACGTCTCCCATGCAAAACTTTGGTCCGTTTTATTAACAATGGGGGTTGACTCACTTTTGGTGGATTTCCTAAGATAATTATATTCTAATGCCTCAGCAAGGGTGCGGTTCGGGGTGACAGGTGAGCTGTCTGCATCGTTCAGAGAAGAGCGGGGAGTTCGGCAAGGTTGCGTCCTGGCCCCCTTTCTGTTTACACTTTATACAAATGGCCTGGAGTTGGCCATGTTGAATGGGGGCCAGGATCTCCCACAAGTAAAAAATCGTCCGATTCCCGCTCTGCTCTATGCGGACGATGCCGTGATACTGGCCCGTACCCCCCGTGAACTCCAGAAGGCGCTGGACAGATATTCTGATTTCATTGGAAAGCTAGATCTACATATAAATATAAAAAAAACTTATGTATTGAAAGCAGGACCGGGAAAAAAAGTGGAAAAGGATATTTATCTTAACCAAGAGAAACTCGCAACCACTGGCCAATATCCATATTTGGGAATTATCATCGATCATAAATTAAAGTGGAAAGCCGTGATTGAGGCCAGAAAACTCCATCTTATGAGAGCAATTGCAGCCCTCATAAATTTCTCTCAAAAATTGGGTAAGAGGCCAGTGGTGGAATTGTTAAAGATATACAGAGCTAAATGCCAGGCAATAGCCCTTTACAGGGCTGGAGTATGGGGGCTTGCAAACACTAGCACTCTACAAGTGGCTGAGAACACTTTTTAAAGATTTTTATTAGCGGTACCTAAGAGCGTTTCTACGCTTTCGTGTCAAATGGAATTGGGGATCCCATATCTGTTGGATTTAGTCCAGATCCAACCACTAGACCTCTGGCACCGAATTTGGACGTCAGAAAAAAATTTATTTACACAACAAATAATTGCAGATTGCATGACAATGGATTATTCATATAAAATCAAATGGTTGTTATATATAAAAAACTTTCTGAACGATTTAGGACTAGGGTATTATTATACCGCACCCAGTACGGTTCGTGAAATATCAAGGAAGACACTAAAATTGAAGTCCCTTAGTCACTTAGAAGAACTTCGAATCTCCAAGGAAGTAACTAAAGCTTCTGTGCAACATTCTATGGCGGTTCAAACCACTTTGTTAATCCAGCCGTATTTAACTTACGATCTTACTATATTTGAGAGATTGCTCCTGACGCGGTTCAGGTTAAATATTTTTCATCGACTGGTTGCCTTTCCAGTGAGAAATAGTTGGGACTCAATCTTACCACCTTGCCCATGCAATGAGATTTCCACGCAGGCTACTATACATACTTTTTTGTTCTGTAAATTCTATGACGGGCATCGAAAGATTTGAGTGATACCTATTTTAAAACTGTTGGGTATTAGAAGATGCCGCATAGCGTTGTGACAACTCCAGTTTTTAGAGACAGAATGGACTTGTAAATATGTAGTTCAATTTCTCAAATGTATTTTTAGGCACAGAATGAATTTGTGATAAGTTCTTCTCTTGCAAATGAGGCGTCTCAGATAATTTAGTATTACTATGTATTAGTCAGAATTAGTTAGGGATCCCCGATGTCCCCTTTTGATAATGTGTTTTGCAATGATATGTAACTTTTTTAAAAAGCGAACGATTTTGTTTTTACCTGTGAAATTGCTTTTATGGTTTTATACTTTTTAAAAAACTGAATAAAGAAATAATAATAATAAAAAATGTTTTAAAAAAATGAGGACCTGGTTTGGGAGCAGTTGCTGATCTTTTGTTCTGCCTGAGCACTGCAGGCTTGGGAGATGGGTAGTGTGAGAGGCGGGCACACAGTTTCTTTTACTCAGATTAGGAAGTTTCTAGGCAGGGCCTTTCCTTTTGTGTGTCTGATTGCTGCTTCAAAAAGACCTAATGACAGTCAAATGTAAGATCTCACAGTTTATTGTGCTCCAGACTGGAGGCAACCCCAGTATTACCTGCCTTGGAGAAGCATTACTTTACACAAACTCACTAAAACAGACTTTGTTCTCCTTGCACCCTCCCTGATTAACAGATAGAAAGGAGAACAGAATCCCAGGCATAAACATTTGAACTACAACATTCCTGTTGTAGAAGTTTTCTTCCATAGGTTTTATTGGAAAAATTAAACCATATTAATGTAACTGTATTTACCTGGTGGGGATGGTGGTGTTTGTGTGAACGCTGAGTTTCTCATGGTGTACAGTTGAATTGTAACGCATGCAAATAATGTTGTTTCCTTCAATATTATTGTATGCTATCTCAGAAAGCCTTTACAATATTCCTCAAATCCCTGCATGAAAAACCACCATTCACTTAAAACTCCCAATTGCTGGCTCTTCTTTTTCTTTCAAATGTCCCTCTCCTTCCTTTCCATTGAGTAAAGCCTACTCAAGTAACAGGCATGTTTTGCCTTAATCTCTATTATTATATCTCTGTTAATTGCCCACACCTCATTTCAAAGACCACAGCCTCTCCTTAAAAGTCATACCCTGCATCCTAACAAAATCTAATCTCAGGTAGCTTGTCTATTAATACCTCAAACCTGCACATGAAAAAGTCATATGCCCCTCTCCCATTAAGAATCCCACCTAATTCTTACTAATTAACCTACCTCATTGAAACTAGAGTAAAGGCATGGAATGGCGAGCTGAGCTTATCTCAAAGAATAATGATGCTCCCTCCAAGTCCTTTCATGCCACTTCCCCCTGCCAAGACAGCAAAATCTTCACTGTACCATACTGTATCTCCCTCCTGAGGTCAGATTTGCTTGGGAAACCAGAAATACAATGACATATTTTATTAATTTTCTTTTGTAAATGCCAATGAGAACTTTGTTTTTGGTCGATTTACCACAGAATGCTGGAAATTGCTCCAATATAAATATATATATATGTGTTTAGGTCTCGGTTAGCGTTGCTGCGCACATGCGCAACTGGCTAAGAGAGATTTAATTTTTTTGGGGTAGTTTCAGTAAAGGGCTTTAGGCCCCGCACCTCTTTTCCATTAGCTGGCGCCACCGTTTATGCTAAACGGTGGCCAGCCATTGGAAAAGAGCTCTTTATGACGTATACTTTAGGCCTTTTCGGCCGGCCCACTTGGACGGGCTCGTCTGCCTTCCTCCCGTCTGAAACGTTTTCTTATCTTTATGGGGCCAAGTGTTTCAAACACATGGCCCCATAAAGACAAGAGATCCCAATGCTTGTAGTGGGGTCCTCTTTTCACTTTTGGGACTGCGCCTGTTATAGCATATTATCTCAACCACGAACTGCCACAAAGCGTGTGTGTACATTGTGTGCATTGTTTTATTCCCAAATAAAGTGCACTCCCTATCAGCACGGAAATGACAGGATCCGCCTCCACTGGAAGTCAAAGAGCATGGAGTGCTGCGTGTCCGTGACAGACGGAGGATCCTCCGGAGCCCGGGGGCGCCTGACTGGCCGGGTTAGCTTCTTCTCTGCGCGTGAGGCTCGGGCACGGCCGGCACAGAGCTGCTTCCACCGGTAGAAGGTCACCACGGCTCGCGCTGAACTCTTGAGAGAGCCCGGACTGCTTCAGCTCTCGCCAGCCCCGTACTGCCGCCGCGCGCTGCTCACAGATCGGCATCCAGCAGCAGGCCAGATAAGCATCTGCCACCTGGAGAAAACACAGCAGAAGCGCCTGCACTCAGAGGTGTTTGCGGAGTCTCACAGCAACTCTGCCCTCGCAGCCCCAGGCGTATTGTGGGTGTTCTCGCTGCAAACCACAGCCTTGCTGTATTCTTTACCTTATTGGTCTAACAGTCATGCACTAAAATGCAGTCCGTTCGCCTCGAGAAAGCAGATCGACATTTTATGTCGATGAGGAGGACAGGAGCTGTCCTCGAGGACAAGCAGTCACGTGCCACTGAGGCACCCTGCAAGCATGGCACCCAGTCAGCGTAGCACCCTGACTGCACGATGTTAGCAAAGCACTCTGTCTGCTCCGTACCTGACACCCACAGCGCTTAGCATAGCACAATGACTGCCCGCACCTGCCCCTACAACAGTCCGTTGGTCACAGTAGCCTGCAAGCAGAGCACCCAGTCAACATAGTGCAAATGATTCCCCTTGCTTGCATCCACAACACCCCATCGCCAAAGCACCCTGTCAGCATAGCACCATGGCTGCCCCATACTCCTCACCCACAGTACCCAGTGAGAAAAGCACAATGACTGCCTCGCAACTGCACCTATAAAAATCTTTAGCAACAGCAACCAATCAGCATAGCACAACGACTGGCCCGTAACTGCGTCCACAACACCCCGTCAGCAACAGTGCCCCGTTTGTCAGCTTCCAAGCAAACAGTCAGTCTTAGCACACAATCACCCACAGAACCTGTCAGCATAGCATAATGGCTGCCCCTCACCCCGTCACCCACACCACCATGGTTGGCCCACGCCTACCCCCTGTCAGCCACGCCACATGCCAGTAACAGCACCCTGTCAGCATAGCACCTTGACTGCACCGCACCAATTCACCAACAACACCCTGTTTGCATATCATCATGGCTGGCCGGCACTTGCACACACAGCACTCTGTCAGCGATGGTACCTGTCAGCAGAACACCTTGACTGCACCACACCTAGTCACCAACAGCACTCTGTCAGCATATTAACCTGGCTGCCACCACCTGCACACATACACAGTTTATGCCACAACACTGGTCAGTAACAGCTCCCTGTCAGCTTCCAAACATATTGTCAGCCCTGCACCATTCACTACCACACCCTGGCAGCCTACAAGCACCCTGTAGTCTAGTTCCTATATTCCCAATAGGCTCTGCGCATTGGAATAATATATACTATAGTTTAGACGTAGGACTGAGGTCGACTAGGTCTCTAGCGAATATATTAAACTTAATTGTGAGTGCCAGCTAGCTCAGAGGTCACTAGAAACTTTCTCGAATTCACAAGAAGGGATTAGTTTCTGACAACTGCATAAACATGACAACTTTGTTTCCCAAGAATAAGAAATCAATCTCTAGAATCGCGGAAATAATAGATGGCTATTTTACTCAGTCAATCGTGCATGCTTCGTTTCACCAGAGGTGCTGAGAAAATAGAGAGACGGCGTTTTCAATAAAAAGTATTTATTGAACAGTCTTCTTTCTCAAGCATTTGAAATGTACTGCTACAATCGTAATACTGGTTATAAAGTATAACTCGTACAGTATGAATAAAATTATAAAAAACATACTGTAAAAGCATGGTATGGTTTCTAAGCCATACAGAATAACATAAAATACATACATTAATAAATAATGACTAAAAGTACTCAACTGGTGCCTGCAAAAATATGCCTACCCCGGTGTACCTAACCTAGGTCTAGAACAAGGGAAGAAGTAAGTGAGGTGTAGCTTAAGTTTTAGTATTCTTTTGCCAAGAACCTTTTCCAAGAATTCTCTAAGTGTCTAATCAGCTCCGTACGGTTTTAAAATGAAGAAGGTCTTGTAGCTCTCTCTCAGGACTTGATTTCCCAGCAACCCGCAAGGGTAGCCCGGAAACACTGGAGCTGGATTTCTCGGCAGGAGAAAAGACAGTGTCTCTCAGTGCGTCAGCTGGAGTGTCAGCTTCCTTCGGCACTTGCTGCCGCAGGGCGCGTCGGACAAGTAGATAGTCGGACTGCTCCAAACCACTGTGTGTTTGTCTGGGTAAGTGTGGGCATATTTATACCTTGAAGGTGCCGAGTTTGACGTAAGGTTGGACATAATAACGTCATCAAAGACTCAATTCTTTGAAAACTCCAGAAGTTCTTGGATAAATTAATATTCAAGCAGGGGGAAGTCCCTGACTGCTGAAGGCGGGTTTTTCCAAGAAATCGTTGTGGATTCTCGGAACTAGTGGAAGTAGCCATGCCGTATTTGGGCTGCATAGGCTAAGTCTAAATATGGTTATGAATTCTATGCCTATATAAGAATAGGGTGATTTATACCTATATATGGGCATGAATCGGGAAAATTACACTAGGGTCCTGAATTCCTACACAACAACCCTTTCAGCCACAGCACCACGTCAGTCTCCAATCACGTCAGCCTCCAAGTATTGTTTGGCCACAGTACCATTATCAACCTCTAAGCACCCTATCAGCTACCCAACGCGCCTCAGTTTCCCCTTCCCACCAGTCTCATCACCAAGCGTCCATCAGCAGTCACTGAGCCTTGGGAACCTTGTCAGCCTCAGACAGCCTGCCATGCTCAGGCGACCCTGCCAGCCACAGCACCCTGTTATCCCCGGCCCTGCCAGATCCCACACTCTGTCACCCTATTGTCATGTGAACAACAATTCCTGCCAGCCCTTCAAGCCCCAGGCACCACTCCAGCTTCAGTGCGCCCTGCCAACTAAAGCACCCTTTCAGCACCTATCCTGGCATTCTCCGCTCTCAATTAACCCCATTATAGCGTGAGCACCTTCTACCATGCACCCTGTTAGCCAAAGCACCCTCCCATCTTTCAAGCACCCTGTAAGCCACAGTGCACCCTGCGACTCCACGCATGCTATGAGGCTCACGCACCATGTCAGGGAAACCACCATAGCCCTGCTTGTGTCAGGCCTCTCATCTTCGGGGCCAAGTGAGCAGCCTCGCCCTCTAAGCTCTTACGCACATTATCAGCCACAACACCTCGTCAACACCAAACATTATGTTGGGCCCAAAAATCCCTGTTAGATGCATACTTGTCCGTCCCCACACCCTGTCAGTCCCTCCACCAAGTAACCCCCCCTCCCTGTCAGCCCTACAAATGCGCATGTCCAATTTTCATGGCAACCCACAGTTATCTTTTTATGCAAATCAACATTGCCTGGAGAAGGACCCTCCTAGGACCCACAGACTATGTCAGCACACACTGTCCATTTTAAGGCTTATGTCAACCTTCAAGTACCTTGTTAGGCAAACGAGTAGACCCGTCACCCCCAACAGCTGGTCTACAGTATGCAAAAAAAACCAATCCTGTCAATCCCAAACATCTCAGCAACAGTACCAGACGATCAACCTCACCCAACATGCCAGACCCAAACTGGAGCCTGAGCACCCGGCGCCCTGTCAGCATCGCCCACGTGGGGTCCGAGCTTCCTGTGTGCCAGCAGCATACCTTTTAGCAATAAGCATCAAATCAGCTGCTGGTGCCCTCGGTTATAGCCCCTGTGCACGCTGTTAATGCCAGCAAGCTGTCAACCGACATCAAATAGCTATTAATACTTTTTTTATTCCATGTGCTGTGCATTCTAATCAGATGCAAATCCAGCCTGAACTGCCAAGCCATGTCTTTCCTGGACCGGAATCAAGCATCCTAGGACCGGTTTCTGGCTATAAGGCGTCATCAGCCAGGATAGCTTGACTCCAGTGGTGTGGAGAGCACGGGACTCACGTTTGAGCATACCCTTCCCACTCGGGTGACAAATGCAAAAAAAACAGTTGATGGACAGAATGCAGAACAATGTCATACATTCACCCCAGTACAGATATCTGGACCTAAATCCATCGTTTTTTTGCACTTCACACCACCCCAGTTCAGACATGGCCATATGCAAATCAGCCTTGACCCTGTGCCTCATGGCAACAGTCCAGCCCGAACTGCCAAGCTATGTCGTCCCTGGACCGGAATCAAGCATACTAGGACCGGTTTCTGGCAATCAGCCGTCTTCAGCCAGGATAGCTTGACTCCAGTGGCTTTGTGAGCACGGGACCCACGTCTGGGCATACCCTTCCCACATAGGGTGAATAGCAAAACACACAAGATGATGGACGGAATGTTGCAGAACGTCCTCCGAGCCTGCCTCAGAAACGTCGGGCTTGCTCGCTTTACTTGGGTAATTGGGTAATTGGGTAATTGCTCTACCGCCTCACCACTTTCAAATTCCACCAGCCTCCCCTGATTATTTTGTAACTTAAGCATGAGTGATACTAACCTTGCCTACTAAGTTCTCTGCATCAGAATTTTTGCAAAGGGTCTTTGCAAGAGATGGGAGAGAAAGACATAGACGGTAGATTCTGGCAGGATTCTTCACAGTGAGTTCCTCGGCTGCTCATGAAGCTCACTTTGCCCCTGGTCTCAGTCTGAATTTCCTGTTTACACCACACACTGAAGAGCTAAGCAGTGTTGCTAAAAGAAAATCACGCCTGATTAGGGGAAAAAATATGCTTTACCGCCTCTGAAAGGATGTGTGTGACAGGCCACACATGCAGCATAAAGGAAAACAAAGCCTGGGATAATCTGCCTGAAGTCAAAACTGAGTTAACAAGACACCTCCAGCAGCTGTAGACTGAAAGGGGGGCCTCAATGTGGGTGGTGTGCGAGGAACAGCGGCAAAGTGACATCATGATAACTTTATTTTTTTCCAGCACAGAAAGTATGAGTCTGATCGCTAAATTGGTGTTAACCCCTTGCGTGCTCCCGTTACCATTGGCTGACGGGAGCACTAAATCCCCAGTGCTGCCGTCGGCCAATGACTGACGGAGTCCCGCCCACCCTTTAGAACACCCGCACCACGGCAGAAAAGCCGCCGCTGTTAAGGCGTTAACAAGCTTTTTGAGGAAAGGGGCTCAATCGCCCGTTAAAATAACACCCCTATATAATTTGTTTATTGCGATTCAAACACAACTTGTGCTGTTACTTACAGGTGACAATACTATTTACTTAGCCCTCCATGGAGCTGCTTAATAATGAATACCATCTCCTCAGGAGGGGGCACAGGCAACGGCACGTCTAGGTGAAGAGAAAGTAATGGGCAAGCCTCAGAGAAACATTCCTGGACATCTGCCCCTCGCTACAGCAGGAAATTGGAGTGGGGGTAGGGAAAGCAGAGGCAGGCGGATTCTGCAGTCACTAGAGGAAATCCGATGGAGACTATTAATGTAGGGCGAGGGGTAGCACTCATTGTCAAAGTTGAGTACCTGAATCTTGTTTCCACAGGGTCAGAAGAACTTTCAAACTTCTTTGAGTTTGCAGAAGATATTTTCCCAACTCCTCTACTCCACTGCAGCCGAATAATATTCAACTAGCAGTAGAGAAAGGGAAAGGGGAATGGGAGTAAAAGAGAGACTTTCTATAATAAATTATTTCTTATTTATAGAAATAAGAAATAATATATTATATAAAATAATATAAAATGGAAAAGAAATAACTGAATTAAAAAAAAATTCTAAAAAGATATGAAGTTTTGTGTCATGTATGTAGAGATTGGATTCATGGTGTAAGCACTACTAAATGTATATTTAGCACTATGCCCGGTGCACAACTTTTTTCAAGAAAGTAATTTCCCTGTTAGGGTATTATCCTTTTTTCAGGGGGCCCCTTTTGTTGTTTTCCAAGTCAGTAAATGAGAGACTGCCACTGCAGTATCTTAATGTGAAATGCCCTCTGGAAGGATTTCCTACACCTGTAACAACAAAACACAATTTATAATTCACACTACTACTATTACTCTAATTATTCTCAAACTATTTTCCTTTATATTCTTCCAATTATTACCTGACTTTGCTGTGGCCTTAGCTTCTCTCTTTAAATATTTTTTCTTGTAAAAACTGTATTTGTTGTTGTCTTACTGTCCATTAATGTCTTTGTCTTTCTGTTCTTTTTCAGATGCTGTTCATGGGATCTGGTAGATCTTCGTTGAATTGATGGTAAGTTTAAATATATATATATATTTCCACCTACATGCATATAGCTTCCTCTTTGTATCTCTGTTAATTACATTCTAAGTCTCTATTATTTTATGTCTAAAAACTGTTAAGAATCTTTTCTTATGCCTTCAATATTTGGAATTCCTTTTCATCTATTAAATTCCTCAGAAGAATTCCTTACGCTGAAGAAATAATGTAAAGCTTGCTGAATCTCCTCTATTTAGTTAGTAGATTTCTTTGTAGACTCTTTGGGGCACATGCATCATTGTAGGATTTTGCATTTCCTAAATAGCGAAAATTAAGGAATCGCTATTTAGGAATTGCAAAATCCTATGCATCAAGAAATCCTAAAATTTTTTAGGATTTCTGAAATTTCGGAATTTGCGATTCCTTAATTGCGAATCGCAATTAAGGAATGACATTACATTGATTCCTATGGGCCTAGAGGCCCATAGGAATCAATGTCGTTTTGCAATTCTTTTTTTAGGAAATCGCAATTTGTTGATGCATTGCAAGGGTGCAGAGGGGGGTCCAAAGGACCCCCCCCTGCACCCCTGAAATGTATTTTAAAGTGCATGTTTCACACACACATGTCTTAAGGACATGTGTGTCTGTAACATGACACTTTTCAAAATGCATTTTTATGCTTTTTGAAACAATTTCGCAAATTAACACGAGGGTCAACCTCGTGTTAATTTGCACTTCCTATTTCAAAATTCGCATTTTTTAAAAAAATGATGCATTGCATTTAAGGAATCGCACAAATGCGATTCCTTAAATGCATTCGCATTTTTAGGAAATGCAAAAAAAAAGAATTTTGACATTTTTTTTCATGCATCCCAAAAACGAATTTAGGAAGCGTAAACGGCCGAATTTACCGATTCGCACCGTTTGCACTTCCTAAATAGGTTGATGCATGTGCCCCTTTAAGTCTTGTCAGTCTTGTCAAATATAAATCTGTCATCAGATATCTCCTATAAAGTCTCTTTAAGCAAAATATCTTTGAATAAATGAACTACAAAGAGATTCACGGAAAAAAACTCTCTCTATAGCCCAACAAATCGTTACCTAACTTTCCACGACGATCTGCTACTTCCGATATTTCGATTCACCAAAGTCGCGCTGAATTCAAGTCTTCTGCTAGCTGAATTACTTAAAAAAAATACAAACAGATACGGGGAGCTTCTACAGTACCCAACTGAGTCCTGTGGGTAGACGTTTCAAGTGCGCTGAGCTAAAAATGCTCGCGCACGAAATGAGAAATTCATAGATGCGCTCAGACACTAGAGCGCTAACCTGCAGTCCAAAATAATGGCCGCTACCATGAAATTCCGCGAGAAACTTGCGGCCGGGAAAATGAAACTAAATGAATTTCTTAGCTACAAGTTGTCTCCAGGACAACTGTAGCTTTTCCTCAAGCCTCCAAAGATAGTATGCCTGGAACTACGGCCAATCCTGACACTCACTTCTAAGCGTGGTGTGTCAGGACTGCGAATTCCAGAATCGGGGAAAGGTAAAAGTGGCAAAGATGTCTCTAAGTGAAATTACTGGGCATGTGTGCAGCTTGTAGATGAAAAAGAGCAAAACAAGGAAAATGAAAGAACATGGAGAAGGGTGACCATGTTGGTGCGGTATCAAGTCACCTGGGATAAAGCACATTGGCCTGAATAAGACAGCAACATAAGCAGAAATGATCAATTTAGCCATGATAGTGCAGACACATTTTATTAATTATTAACCCTAATTAGAAGGTAAACAGTGCGGCGCTCAAAGTGCGTAAGCAACAATGTTTTCGTACTTGTGGAAAAAGATGGGCTTCTCCTTCTCGTACCTGTTACTGTAACCATAAGCAGAGCAGGACTGCACCATCTTCATGCCAAGCACTAAGACGGTTGCACCTTTTTAAGAGAGCTACCATTTAATAGCGTCTTAATTAGTTTTGGCTATTGCCAGTCCTAGATATGGAAACGTTTTCGTCAGCATCCATGAGACAAAAACAAGCCTAAACCCCCTTAAAAAGAAAGCCCAAACAAAGTAATATCCCACAAAAAAAACACCTGATAGTCGACATCGAAAATTGCACAAAAGCTCCAAAAATACAACCAACGGAGTGGGAAGCATGGCGTGGGAGGTAGCACTAACACAACTGTAGCATTAAGAGGAGAAGGGAGGGAGAAATTCCATAGTTAAATCTAAACAGCTATGACACCAATGCTGAACACAGGCAAACAGTAACTGAGCAGGAAACCAAGAAAGAATAGTCCCCCAAGGAACAGATAAAGAACCATGGTGTAATGAGACAGTTGTTAGTCCCTGTTGCATGGGAGGAACAGAAGAGATAAAAGAGGGACAAAGAGGCAGGACTGACAACTAGAAAACAAGAATTTTCAAAGGACACTGAAACAAACTAATCAAAAGCAGGGGGGTGGCTTTGAGCTCACAGGAGAAGTTACAACAGGTCCCGAAGCTCGACCTAAAAAGGATAGGGAACGCAATCCCAATTGAACCCGCCCACTTCAACGACTACCTTGCATGCATGGTCAAACACAAAATAAAAGTATTAGCATGTAAGCAAGTTGGCACTGCAGTTTTTCCAGTCGACTATATGAACTAGAAAGTAACAAGTATTTGCAATGCAATAGATCCCGCATTTAGTTATTGCCATTTTAAAAACCAAAACCTAATAAAAGACATTATCATTTAAAATGGCAATAGCTCAAACTCGCGTAAATGCGAGACATATTGCATTGCAAATGCAAGGCATCACGGACAATGGGAGGGGCGGGGAGGGAGAAGGCAACGGGAGTGAGGGCAGGGTTTAAGCAAGGCACAACAACGGGAGGGGGCGTAAAGAACGCACCAAAGCCTGTCATGCCTGCAGTGAGAGAAACTGAAGAAAAATAAATGTGCTCACAGTCTAAACATCCAAAGTAAAGGGGCCAGTCGCCATGGGAGGTGAGAAATGAAGAGGGACTAACAAGCCTATTTTCGAATCAGAAGCCAGCATTTAGGACAGACAATGACACAAGCCAATGGCAAATATGGGTGGAGAGTGGGCGGGGCTTCTATTCACTACTCCACCACAAAAGTCTTGCAGAGCAGCATATGCTCGCTGGTTCAGGCTCGACCTTAAAAGGGCTTGATTTGTTTCCTGAGACTGCTACAATGTGAAACTGAAACCTCAGTCAGGGAGGAAATCAATTGGTGTTGCTGTCACAAAAATACCAATTTCTTTATCAAAACGTCCTCCTACGCAGTGCTTAATTTGAGCATATGGTTGCATTTGGTTGACACTGGAACTCAATTTCATGGTGTGAAACTTATTTTTCATCATCAGGTTTTGAGCAAGAGAAAGGCATACAAAGGAGAAAGTAGAAGGAAGAGAAAGATAGCAAAAGAGTGACAAAAGGAGAAAGTATGAATTAAAAAGAAGTGATAAGAGCGAGATAAATATAATGTAGTGTGAGACGAGAAAGAGGCAACATTTGCCAGCTTTGGTTTTTGGCAATTTTGGCATTTTGGCAGTACTGGCAGCTGGATCCTAAGAAAATCTTGCACGTTTTTTTTGTTGTAATTTAAAGTTAAAAAGCCACATTTAGTCGAACGAATGCAGTCTTAGTAAATTAGACCCGATTTTAGTTAGAGTTACATGCTGAGGAAGAATTAGCTGCACAAACGTTATTTAAACATACATCATATTTTACTTATGCTGAACACTTTATAGTTAGACCAAATTGCACTTTCACTTGTTCATATTACTCCTATGCGCATCAGTGTTCATTTAACGGTAGTTACAAACTCCTCGACTGCGTTCCGTACCTTTAAATAAAGACAGGCATTGCTATTTTTTGTACAATACTTTCGTCATCTAGACATAGGCAGGTGATTATTTGTCTTTGCAGGCTTTAAGTGGGCCGGGTCCTGCCGGTGCCAAGCACTGGCTGTTTTAAAAAGGGGACTTTGAAACGGGTCCCTCTCTGGCTCTGATTCAATGCGCAGGTCTTTTTATGGCCAGTCCTGGCAATATAAACTTTTTGGGCAGGCCAGGACTCACGCAGCAAGCACAACATAAGTCACAGGTAAACAGTTTATCGCCTGGCATCCCGGGATGGTGTTTTAAAGGCATCCTGGGTAGCCTGTAATGAGTTAACGTTTTAGTTCTGCAACTGAGAATAAATGGGGAGGCATGGCTGCTCGAGGTCAGTCCGCACCCAACCGTTACGCTGTGTGTCTGTGCCCTTATTTGCATTGTGCCGCGCGCTATAGGCCCTGAGTGTTGGTAGCAGCTGGCACTCGCACTGGCAATGAGCGCGTAGCCGAACCCCCACTACCACGCGCCCATCGCAAATCTGGCATTACACCCTGCCAATTTTGGAAAAGGTGATGGACAGAGTTTCTGAATGATGCAGAATACTCCTACCCAGTCAAGAGATCAGGGCTTGATCCATCACCGTTTTTTAGCTCACTGCACCATCCCAGCTTCAGAACCTGGCTATATGCAAATTAGTCTGTTCCTGTCCCAGTGCATGATGGGAACAGGGCAAACCAAACTACCAAGCCAATTCTTATACTGGGAAGGAGACAAGCTACCGGGGACCGGTTTCTGGCATTTCAGCCGTCGTCGGCCCGGCTTGCTTGAATCCTGATGGTGCAATGAGCTAGGGACTCACGTCTGAGTATACCCTCCCACACATAGTGTGGATAAAATCAATTTTGGAAAAGGTGATGGACAGAGTTTCTGAATGATGCAGAATACTCCTACCCAGTCAAGAGATCAGGGCTTGATCCATCACTGTTTTTTAGCTCACTGCACCATCCCAGCTTCAGAACCTGGCTATATGCAAATTAGTCTGTTCCTGTCCCAGTGCATGATGGGAACAGGGCAAACCAAACTACCAAGCCAATTCTTATACTGGGAAGGAGACAAGCTACCGGGGACCGGTTTCTGGCATTTCAGCCGTCGTCGGCCCGGCTTGCTTGAATCCTGATGGTGCAATGAGCTAGGGACTCACGTCTGAGTATACCCTCCCACACCTAGTGTGGATAAAATCAATTTTGGAAAAGGTGATGGACAGAGTTTCTGAATGATGCAGAATACTCCTACCCAGTCAAGAGATCAGGGCTTGATCCATCACCGTTTTTTAGCTCACTGCACCATCCCAGCTTCAGAACCTGGCTATATGCAAATTAGTCTGTTCCTGTCCCAGTGCATGATGGGAACAGGGCAAACCAAACTGCCAAGCCAATTCTTATACTGGGAAGGAGACAAGCTACCGGGGACCGGTTTCTGGCATTTCAGCCGTCGTCGGCCCGGCTTGCTTGAATCCTGATGGTGCAATGAGCTAGGGACTCACGTCTGAGTATACCCTCCAACACATAGTGTGGATAAAATCAATTTTGGAAAAGGTGATGGACAGAGTTTCTGAATGATGCAGAATACTCCTACCCAGTCAAGAGATCAGGGCTTGATCCATCACCGTTTTTTAGCTCACTGCACCATCCCAGCTTCAGAACCTGGCTATATGCAAATTAGTCTGTTCCTGTCCCAGTGCATGATGGGAACAGGGCAAACCAAACTACCAAGCCAATTCTTATACTGGGAAGGAGACAAGCTACCGGGGACCGGTTTCTGGCATTTCAGCCGTCGTCGGCCCGGCTTGCTTGAATCCTGATGGTGCAATGAGCTAGGGACTCACGTCTGAGTATCCCCTCCCACACATAGTGTGGATAAAATCAATTTTGGAAAAGGTGATGGACAGAGTTTCTGAATGATGCAGAATACTCCTACCCAGTCAAGAGATCAGGGCTTGATCCATCACCGTTTTTTAGCTCACTGCACCATCCCAGCTTCAGAACCTGGCTATATGCAAATTAGTCTGTTCCTGTCCCAGTGCATGATGGGAACAGGGCAAACCAAACTACCAAGCCAATTCTTATACTGGGAAGGAGACAAGCTACCGGGGACCGGTTTCTGGCATTTCAGCCGTCGTCGGCCCGGCTTGCTTGAATCCTGATGGTGCAATGAGCTAGGGACTCACGTCTGAGTATACCCTCCCACACACGTGAGTCCCTAGCTCATTGCACCATCAGGATTCAAGCAAGCCGGGCCGATGACGGCTGAAATGCCAGAAACCGGTCCCCGGTAGCTTGTCTCCTTTCTGGTGAAGAATTGGCTTGGTAGTTTGGTCTGCCCTGTTCCCATCATGCACTGGGAAATGAACAGACTAATTTGCATGTAGCCAGGTTCTGAGCTGGGATGGTGCAGTGAGCTAAAAAAAACGGTGATGGATCAAGCCCTGATCTCTTGACTGGGTAGGAGTATTCTGCATCATTCAGAAACTCTGTCCATCACCTTTTCCAAAATTGATTACACCCTGCCACCCATCAACGCACCACATAAAAGGGGCGGGACCGCTGTTCACGTTCCCTGCGCCCCCGCGACTGCCGACCTCAGTGGAGAGCACCCGCTTCGCACACAGACCATCGGCAGACAGCCGGTAAGTGAGTGGCTTTTGCACATTCACAGGACCCTGCACGGACCTGAGCAGAGCATGCAGCCACACACTAGAGGCAGCTGAGCGAGACTGAGGCCTGCATACACCCAAGAGGGTTCTGGCCTAGGGGGAAGAGCCCATCAGAGAAAAAAAAGAAAGAAAACACAAGAAAAACGATAAACAGACACAAGCCAAGGAATGCAAAGCCCATAGGCCACATGACAAGATTACACCCCAAAGAAACAGCAGAGAGGCAGAAAGGCACGCCCAATGTGCCACCACAAGTGTAACAGCACAAGACACACAAGGGTAACTAGTTCATGTCACATCCCGCAACACCTAGACAGCACTCTCATGGCACGATGGGAGACAACCCCGATGACAATCAGCCACCAACCCGAGTCATTGTGCAGCATGCCCCCATTCAGTGAGGCAGCTGACCCTACTACGGTGTCCCCACAATGGAAAACATGACTGGGACGTTTGGAGAATTACTTGGTGGGGACAAGGGAAACAGATGGGGCAGTGAAGCACTCACTACTACTCCATTATGTAGGAGAAGAAGTCTACCTTTTATTCAAACACCTCCCAAACACAGGGGGACCAAACAACTATGACTCAGCAGTGACGACGCTCAATGCACATTTTGACCCGCAATTGAACCCACACTTCGAGAGGTTCAAATTGCACCAAGCCCGGCAAAGGGAAGGAGAATCGAGTACTTGTGCTACAGACGAAAGAGCTTTAGATTGCGCTCTAGGTGCACAGCTTGTCTTATATGAATGTTTTCTCACTTGTTTATTTACACGTAGTTTATGGGTGCTCTCAAGGTGACGTCTTCCGCCGGGTGGCGTCTGGTGAACAATGGAACAAAACGTGCCTTTAATGGAACATTATCGGCATCCCTCCGAGGCACACACTCATCTCCTCTTGAAAGGATTCTACTTCCAAAATCTATTTGACTGTTTCATGAGATTTTTATTAGTTTATTTGTGTTTTCACATTAAATCATTTTATCAAATTCCATTCTTTGATAAGGTTTTTCAATAGGCATCATTGCTATTCATCCTCCTATGCATTTCGGGTATGAAACTCCCTTCCTCAGGGAGAGGCAATGAGTCCCTTTAAGCAGCGTATTCTGCCTTCAAGCGTTCATATCGACTGCTTCTGAGTAATCTGATTCTAACGACCCGCTTCTTCAGTCTCCAAGCGTGGAATCAGATTATTCAGAAGAAGTCGATATGAACGCTTGAAGGCAGAGTACGCTGCTTAAAGGGACTCATTGCCTCTCCCTGAGGAAGGGTGTTTCATACCTGAAATGCATAGGAGGATGAATAGCAATGATGCCTTATCAAAGAATGGAATTTGATAACATGATTTAATGTGAAAACACAAATGAACTAATACAAATCTCATGAAACAGTCAAATTGATTTTGGAAGTAGAATCCTTTCAAGAGGAGATGAGTGTGTGCCACAGATGACAGAGCGGCAGAAGAGAGACGCGTCCAGCTAATCCAAGGGGTACACAGCAAGACACTGCACGGGCTGATACTGAGGCAGCCGAACATACCCCTCAATACCTAGCCAGGACACATGACCTCATAGCAGCCTGGGCGGACGAAATAGACATGGCGTTGACACGTACAACAGAAAAGGGCGTGACCGTCAAGACGGAGAGGGCTGACACCATCAGGACAAGAGACAGAGGAAACGGGCAGTGAGGCCCTCCACCCCAGACCCCGAAGGGCCAGGGCGGGTACTGCGGGTGCAAAGAGCACCAGGTCCATGCGTGCCCCGCCCAAGGGAAGACATGCTCCCAAACCATTTCGCATCTGTATGCCGAAAAATGAACCAGCGCAAGGACATCAAGGGCGCCAGACCACTGCGAATACTAGTGTGCCAGTTATCGAGCACCTCCCTCGCGTCCTCACATGGCGGGAAGAGAAACGAACCAGCCACATACCTAGTGGAAGAGACATCCACTGAAGATGAAGAAGGATAGATGTACTTGGTAGCTTTCACGTGAGAGCTCAAGAGGTGGGGAAGGCCACAACCCACGTGCATGGTGAAGATCGCTGGGGTGGAAGTGAAGGCCATTATCAATACCGGGGCTTTGGTCAACGTCATGGGAGTCCCACAGTATAATCGTCTGAGCCCCAAACCTGAACTGCAGCAGTCCAAAATGAAGATCTTCGCATATGGAAGCAACTCACCCTTGCCACTACGAGGGAAGATGACTGTTCCAATACGGTCAGAAGACAATGAAATAACCACCAACGTTCACGTCATCGACTAGGAGGCCGTCGCACTGCTCAGCAGCCACACCACCAAGGACCTGGGCCTGGTGATGTTCGTGAGGAGTATACAGGCAAACCAAACCGAAGAGCTGCTAAGCTAATTTGCAGGCTAGTTCAAGGGCCCAGGATGCATCAAAAGTGCCCCAATTAAACTCCATGTCGACCCCTCCCTTGCCCCAACGGCTCTACGTCATAGACAGGTCCCTTTCCACCTACCTCAGGCTGCTAGTTGAGCAGGAGCTGCAGAAGTTAGAAGATCAAGGAGTCATCGAGAAAGTCTCTGGACCCACTCCCTGGGTGTCCCCCATGGTGATAGCAGAGAAGTCATGACAGCCAGGAAAGATCAGACTGTGCATTGATATGTGCCTCCCCAACAAAGCCATCCGGCGAGAAATCCATATCACGCCAACGATGGAAGACATTGTGGCCAACGTCAACGGGTCCCGTTAGTTTTCCAAATTATACTTGAACGCAGGGTACAACCAGTTGGTCCTAGCTAAGGAAAGCAGATATATCACTACTTTCAACACCCACGTGGGGCTACAACGATATAAGCACCTCATTTTCGGGATATCATCCGCGGTGGAGGTGTTGCAGACACGGTGCAAAACATCCTGCCAGGCCTGCCAGGGGTGTTAACCTTAAGTGACGACATCCACGTCCACTCCAAAACAGCGGATGAGCACTATCGACATCTGAGAGCCACAATGAAGTGGCTCCAAGAGCACGGTGTCACCGTACACAGGGAGAAATACCTATTCTTCAAAAGGAAGATAGAGTTTATTGGCTATCTTTTCAACCAGGAGGGATCGCAGAAGTCCCGGGCCATCAATGATTCACCAGCCCCCTCAACAGTCTTAGAAGTACGAAGTTTCCTTGGGATGGCCACTTACTGCAGCAAATTCATCTCTGACCTGGCCACCATTGCAGAGCCCCTCAGGAACCTCACTTGTGCGGCCACATGGAAGTGGCCTGGTGGGTCTTGGGGCGGTACTCGCCCAGGAGTAGGGGAGATGGACAGCAGTAGCCTACGCAAGCAAGTCCCTTTCACCCACGGAGGTACGCTACGTGCAGATTGAGCGGAAGGCCCTGGCCATTTGATGGGCCTGTCGACACTTCCACTTATACATCTGCAGTCACCCATTCAAGGTCATCATGGACCACCAGCTTTGTTTAAAGGATCAGTACAACACCCACCTCCAAGGATCAAACAATGGGCCATTGGGCTCTAGCAATACGAGATGGAAGTAGTATACCAACCAGGAGCCAAGAACCCCGCTGATTTTCTTTCTCTGCACCACGTCCCGAGGAAAGGACAAGGCGAAAAACCGGAGGTCGAAACACTGGAGGCTCATCTGAACATGATTTCAGCAGTCATGTGCCCGAAGGCACTGACACTGTATAAAGATCCACGGAGGCAGGTAGATGAATTAAACAGATAATTTAATTCTTAGTACAGTTGAAGCACAGCACATAGGTCAAGGATACAGAGATCTATGAAGATACAGTTGGCATGGAATCTGGAACCCAGGATGTACGATGCAAGCACGCATCATACATTCCAGGTACCAGAACCACACAGGGAAATGCAAGGGGAGGAAAAATGGCATAGAGAAATTACAGGATACAGCATATAAATATAAACAGGATACAACACATCATACCCCTTAAAAAGCAGACGGAGTAAAACATTGCAATGATAAAAAAAAAACATTAATCTAAATATCTACAGGGAACATTCTTTTGTCTGTTGCAAGCTTTGACTCTAGAAGCAACAGAAGACTCATTGTGAACAACATCAGATCCACCAACACCAAGATCAGGAGAGGAAGAAGGAGAACTATGAACATCTTCAACATTGACATGCTTGGCAACCCTACGGACATTCCAGACTCTACCATCCTGCGTGACTACACTATTTTTAAAAACCTTAACAATTTTGATGGGAGGAAAAAACTTGGAAAAACCTTTAACAAGAAAACCAGGTTTTTTTATACGCACCCATTCCCCCACAACAAAATCATTATCTCTGGTCTTCATCTTAGAATCAAATAAGGTTTTCATGTGCAGTTGTTTGTCTTCAACTCGTTTGGCTACACCAGCAAGGTCCACAACAGAATCATTTATATCCAGTTTCTTAATCCACCAGGGACAAATGTCAGAAGGAGGTTCTCTTCCCTTAAGGAGTTTGAAGGGACTAACGCCAGTGACAGAATGGGGTGTGATGCGATACGCCCATAACCTCTTCCTCACAACATCTAACCATCCATCATCAGAAACTTGCACACCATTTAAACAATCCTTCAGGACACGATTAAATCGTTCGACCTGACCGTTTTCCCTAGGTTCATACAAGGAGGTGGTGTAATGCTTAATACCACAACTACTAAGAAATTTCTCAAAATCAGCCGAAATAAGCTGAGCACCATTGTCAGTGACACAAGTCTCTGGATACCCTTCCCTGGCAAACACTTCTTTAAGGAACAGGATAACAGAGTGAGAAGAGACCGTGCTAACAAACTTTACCTCGGGCCACTTGGAGTGGTAGTCCACAAGTACCAAAGCATAACGAGCATTGTATGGCAACTGTTTAAAAGGACCAGAAATATCAAAACCGACTTTCTGCCAGGGGAAATTGGGCCAAGGTACAGGCTTAAGGGGAGCTGAGGTCAAATGAAGCATTTTATCGCTGTTGACACAGTGAGGACAATCCCTTACAAGCCTATCCACCATTTTATCGACCCCTGGCCACCAAAAACTTTCCCTAATAAGACGTTTCATTGACGACATGCCAATGTGACTCTGATGGGCAAGGAGTAAAATTTTCCTTTGCAAAGATTGGGGCGGGATTAATTTGCCAGCTTTGAAAAGTAGACCAGAAAACTCTTCAACTTCAGATGAAACCTGACAAAAAGGGGCTACCTCTGGAGAACTACCCTTAGAGGATGGCCAACCATTCCTTACAAAACTAAAAAGTTGTTGACAAATAACATCCTTACCAAGTTCAGAAAACCACTCTTCTTCAGATAAGGAAATAAACTCCTTGGAGACACAATCCCCAACAGAAGCGACAACATCAATTTCGTTTTCCACCTTGGGAGAATCCTCACAGGGAAACCTAGAAAGAAAATCCGCAGTAACATTGCATTTCCCAGGAACATATACAATCTCAAAATCATACTCCTGGAGACGTGATGACAAACGAGCTATACGTGCTGTGGAATTCCATCCACCACCTGGAGACAAAATCCCAACCAAAGGTTTATGATCCGTCCGTAATACGAACCGATTACCCCACACATAATTCCTGAAATGTTCGACAGCCCATATACAGGCAAGAAGCTCCTTTTCAATGACAGAATACCTTCTCTCTGTAGGAGACAAAGTCCTTGAGGAGAAGGCAACACACCACTCATCCTTGCCAGACGACTGACTTAGCACACTACCAATGCCATAAAGGCTAGCATCGACTGTGATAATGCATTTTTTGTTAACACAGAAAGACTTTAAAGTAGGAGCGTTAACAATTTCCTCCTTGATTTGCTTAAAAGCCTGTTCTTGTTTTTCAGTCCAAACAAATTGGACAGAGTTTCTTGTAAGTTCCCTAAGAGGCTCCATTTTACTGGCAAAATTTTGGATGAACTTGCTATAGTATTCGCAAAGCCCTGCAAACGAAAGTAGTTTTTCTCTATTGTCTGGGGAAGGAGCTTTAACAATAGCATCAACAAGGTTTTTTTTTGGCACAACTCCATCACCCGAAAGAGAATGACCTAAGTAATCCACAGCTTTGCAAAAAAATGTGCATTTACTAGCTTTGATAGTCAGACCAAATGTTTCCAACCTGGAACAAACTTCCTTAAGATGAACATAATGTTCTGAGGTGTTCTTTGAAAAAATAAGAATGTCATCCTGAAAGCATTTGACATAGACACTTAGATCTTTGAATATGTGGTACATTGCCCTTTGGAAAACAGAAGCGGCCGACGCTAGGCCAAAAGGCATCCTTTTAAATTGAAACAACCCATGAGGAGTGATGAAAGCTGTGAATTGCTTGGAATCCTCTGTGAGCTCAATCTGGTGATATGCGGATCTAAGATCCAAGGTTGAAAACACACAGGCCCCATCCAACATGCACAACATTTCATTTATGTTAGGTAATGGGTGACAGTCTATAACCAAACATTTATTTAGAGCTCGCAGGTCCACACATAACCTGATAGTTTTGTCAGGTTTAATCGCCAAAACGATAGGCGAAACCCATTCGGAGGATTCTACCTCCTCAATAACACCATCTTTGACCATAGAATCCAGCATAAGTCTAAGCTCTTCTCTGACACTAATGGGAACACCTCTTAACTTTTGCTTCAGAGGGACAGTATTGGGTTTGACTTTGATTTTATGTGTGAAACCATTCAGCTTCCCTAGCTTTTCTGAAAATACATTTGGAAAAGAATCAGAAATTTCCTTGGACATAGAAGCTATGTCATGCTCTCCATCAGATATAGCTAGTACACACACAGGATCCTTCAATCTAGGATTCAAAGAGATCCCCAACCTTGCTTGATCCCTCCACCCCAAAACATTCACGCCCTTAGAAGCTACATACATTTTGATGACTGCAGAATTATTTTTAACAACAATAAGGACTTCTTTAAAACCTATAAACTTGATTTCAGAAGTATCAAAGTTATATGCAACAATGTCAGGTTTGCACAAGGAATCAATATCAACAAGGTTACCAAACGACTCTAGACAATAATCACGAGTAATTATAGTCCATGGAGAACATGAGTCCACCATGAGTTCAAGAGTCTTTCCCAAAATGTTCACAAGGCTTTTGGGAGATGGTAAGCTATCTGCAAGTGCAACATCAAATGGGTTATGTATGGAGACAACAATGCCTGACTCTTTAATAGAGGCAATATTATTCTCCATCTCAGCAACATAGGAAACATTTCCATTAGGACGTCTAGGAGCATTGGAAGAGAACTTTTTGTAATCATTGAATGACTTAACGGAGGTTTTACAATATTTGGAAAAGTGACCTGTGCGACTACACTTATTACACTGTCTATTTAAAGCAGGGCACTGTGGAAAAGAAGCTATATGATCTGGACTTCCACATCTAAAGCAATAAAATTGTTTACCTTTAGTTTCATATTTATTAGAGCTTTGCGATTTCGTATCTCGTACATTTACCGTACTAACCTCACCAGAAGAAGTGGAAGTGGAAGGAGTGGCGTGAACAGAAGCTTTATCTAAGGATTTAATCCATTTGTCAGATTGCTCTAAAGCTTTAGCTGTACTTATTGCAGTTTCTAAACTTGGGTCACCAAGAATCCATAATTGTTCCTGTACCTTCTTGCTCTTTACATGTACAACAATTTGATCCCTGATCATTTCATCAGTTATCAAACCGAAATTACAATGCAAAGAAAGTGCACGTAAAGCAGTTAAAAAATCATCGAAACACTCATTTTCATCCTGTACCCTGGTATAAAATTTAAACCTATTTAAGGCTACACTAGTTACAGGTTTAAATCTTCCTTCTATTCTTTGTACTGCCTCATCATATACGCTAGTATCACCCCCAGTTCTCACAGGAGGTAAAGTTCTAAATACAAGTTGACCTTCCGATCCAAGGCAGTGTAGAAATATATTTTTTTTCCTTTCTGCTGACATTCTTTCGCCATCCATAGCCTTGAGGTAAGTAAAGAACTCTTCTTTCCATCTGGTCCATGGAATGGGCGGGTCTCCTTTGGTTTGTAGGAATTTAGAAGGAGGGTCAAATTGCATTTCAGGAATATATGTATATTAAGTTCAAGAGAAACACAGTACTACGCGAAAGTCAAGTGAAAAGATGGATGTGTAAAATCAAACCAACAAATAGGAATAGTATATAGTCTTTTTTTTTTTTACCATCCGGCGTATAAAAACGTAGTAGATTACCAGGAATAGTTTTTTGTTAATCTTCGGCGTGCGTTATGAATTCCTCAGCGTCTTCGGTAACACTGTGTGTCCGGTTGCTATGGATACGCAAAATGGCGCTCGCACGCACGACGCGATGACAGAGGTGCGTCTTAAGCCATTATTGCGTATTGACGCGTGGAGACAGCATACGTCAGTCGAAGCCTCGGGCTGACACAGTCTCGCGCGTAGTACGCACAATCCACACAGAAACCAGAAAAAGCTCAAAAATCAATAAGTCAAGAAAGCAGCATTACCCATCCGTCGGAACAGGAGCACTCGAACAGACCAAATGCGCGCCACAAACCAAGGTAGGAGCGATGACTTCTCCGTGGTACTTGACTTTTATTTTTTTCCGTTGGTGAAATACAGAAAGTTGTAGAAGCTGGTAACAGTTGATACGTTGGTCGTAAATCCTCTTAAATACGACGTTGCTGATCCGAACGATATCTTCGTTGAAGGAGAAGTAAATAAAGTAGATTTCTTTTTTTTTTAAAACGCCAGGTTCGAAATAAAAATCTTCGAATTTCTGCTCCTGTGCTTCTGGGAAAGTGGCAGAAATTGTAAGATGTACCTCGTCGCCAATATAAAGATCCACGGAGGCAGGTAGATGAATTAAACAGATAATTTAATTCTTAGTACAGTTGAAGCACAGCACATAGGTCAAGGATACAGAGATCTATGAAGATACAGTTGGCATGGAATCTGGAACCCAGGATGTACGATGCAAGCACGCATCATACATTCCAGGTACCAGAACCACACAGGGAAATGCAAGGGGAGGAAAAATGGCATAGAGAAATTACAGGATACAGCATATAAATATAAACAGGATACAACACACTGGTGCATATCACAGCGGCTGCCGAAAGAGACTCTTTGATTACCAAAGTGCGCAAGGTTGTCCAAGGGGACAACTGACACCAGTTCTTGCAGTCAGCAAACGATTGCTCAGGACATGAGAGGGAGTGCCTCATGAAGCTGTGGAAAGGCAGGAACGAATAGAACATGATCCAAGATGTAATCCTGCTGAGAGGGTCTCGAATAGTCATCCCTGCGGCCCTACAACATCACGCCATGAGCTGGCTCAAGGAGGACATCAAGAGATCAAGATGATGAAGGCCCGAATCTGGGACAAGGTCTGGTTCCCGGGGATGGAAGCTCAAGTGGAGGAGACCGTGAAGAGATGCCTGGCCTGCCAACTGATGAGTGCACCAGAATGACTGGCTCCCATTCAAACGGAAGAGCACGGGAAGGCCCTGCGGGAGAAGGTGAGCATTGACTTCAGCAGTTTCCCCGATGGCAGAACAACCATAGTCATGCTTGACAGCTACTCCAAGTATCCCATAGTAAAAGTCGTCAGCTCCACCGCATTTCCCCAGGTTTCACCGGTGCTCAAGAAGATATTAGCAATGTTTGGGTGCCCAGAAGAAATCAAGAGCGACAACAGGCGCCCATTCCAAGGGGGTGACTTCATGTAACATCATGGGATATATTGCTCTTGATTACGGAACGCGGAACAGACAATATTGGGGCCAAGGAATGTAATTCCTATTTTCAATTTATCATCAAAAGAACTAGATTATCATAGTGAAGCTCTATTATCTAAAGGCCTTTCATTTGTACCACAAGCCCATGTTAACATCTTTGAGCTACATAAAGACATTATATCCTTTTTCAGAAAAATCAGGTTAAAAAAGTTCTTTCAAGATAGTGAAGATGATAACAATGAACAGATTAAACAGAGAGAGATAATGTTACCTTCCACCTTTAGCCCAGGGCTAGATCAATTAGGCCCGGAAGTAGCAGCTTTTGAATTAGTGGTTCTTCAAAAACTGGAAAGGACCCTACAATACATTCCAAAACCTATATACAATATCAATAGGGACGAATCATTAGCACTTAAAAATCTTTCAGAAAACAACAAACTAACTATCAAAAGCTGCGATAAAGGAGGAGGAATTGTTGTAATCGACTCAACTGACTATGAACATAACATGATTAAGATGTTAGAAGATAGTTCCACTTACCTTAAAATCAACTCCAACCCCACAGGAAATATTATTAGGAAGATTCAACACCTTACCAAAGAGGACCTCGAGAGTGGAGAGATTAATACTAAGGAATATGATTTCCTAAATACTAATAACAAAAAAACTGCTTGTATTTATGGACTTCCTAAAATACATAAGAGTATTGATAATCCGCCCTATAGACCGATTGTGTCCACTATCGGCACACCGACAGAGCCCCTGTCTAAATTTGTGGATCATTTTTTGAGACCACATATACCCAAAATCAAATCATACGTGAAAGACACGAGTCACATGATTAGTCTAGTTGAAAATCTGGAATTTATACCAAATAGAGATATATTAGTTACAATGGACATTGAGTCATTATATAGTAATATTCCACTTAATGAAGCAATCAGAGCTACAGATTGGTTTATCGACAAGCATAATATATGCTGTCCAAAAAAATTCATTATTGACTGTCTATACATTGTACTAACTGATAATATCTTCGAGTTTGGCAATTTATTATTCCGTCAACTTAAAGGAGTAAGCATGGGGGCCTCGGTAGCCCCCTCAATAGCAAATATCTACATGTCCCAGTTCGAAGATAGGTTTATCGACAATGAAGTTGCCCCCTTTTTCGAATCCATCTCCCATTGGTCCAGATATATAGATGATATCTTCTTTATCTGGACCAATGGGATGGATTCCCTCATGGAATTTCTTGAGTGGATCAACTTGACTGATGTCAACCTCAAATTTACTGCCCAATATAGTGTAAGTCAGGTTGAATTTCTGGATCTTTTGATACGGGAAAATAACAACAAACTAAAGGTAGATTTGTTCGTGAAGTCCACAGCACGCAATACCTTACTACATTTCAGTAGCTTCCACCCTAAAAATCAACGTGAGAGCATACCATTCTCTCAATTCTTAAGAGTTCGCAGGAACTGTACCAACCTTGTGGACTTTGATAGACAGGCATTGGTCATGAGGAAATTTTTTTTAGAGCGTAGCTATCCGCATAGACTTATCAGGAATTCTTACAAAAGAGCACGTTTTTTTGATCGCGATGCATTGCTAAACCCGAAAGATGAAACATCTAAAGATCAACTTGTCTGTATAACCGCGCATTCCACGTTGAATGAGCGCATAAGGCAAATCATCAATGCCAACTGGCATATCCTTAACTGTAACCCGACTTCGAATAAAATCTTGAAGAAACCATTATTTGCACATAAAAGGAATAAGAATCTTGAAGACAAAATTGTCCACTCAAGATTCGGAACAAAGGTTTCTAACAGTGGTCTCGGACAGAGATCACTGTAATCTAACCTGACGGTACGTGGAACAATAAAATGTTCCGCATGTAAATCTTGTACAAATATCATCGAAGGTGAAGATTTCACACATAATGGTTTCTCTACAAAGGCTAACGATATCTGGAACTGTAAAACCACAAACGCGGTGTATTTCATTCAATGTAAATGTGGCCTAGGCTACGTTGGAGAAACTTGCAGGTCGATTCAGGTACGACTCACTGAGCATAGATCAGCAATTAGAACAGGTAAAATGACAGCGCCTCTTGTGAAACATTTTTTGGAAATGGATCACAGTCCTGAAGATTTTAAATGGCGCATCCTAGAAAAAATAAGAACACCAGATACAAAAGGTGGATGCGCCATCAGAAAGAAAAGAGAGGTTTACTGGATTTTTGTGCTCAATACCTTAAAAAAAGGGTTAAACAGCGAAATTCTGTGGGAAAACGCGATATTTTAGCCCCACGAGAATAAAGGATGTGATTAAAATATCCATCTTTTAATAAAAGCGAAACCTGCCCTTGCAAGGAACACTGTTGATTGTGAAATCAGATTGTTTGCAAAACATCAGCCCTAACAAATATTGGCCTGAACTCTGTTGATTTCGAAATCAAACGGTTTGCAACACACCAGCTACGATATGTCTTTGTTTAGGTGCCCAATTACGTCCTTATAAATATCTACCTGGATGTGGGACTCCTCCCCCCTCCGCCCCCCCTCGCTATTTGATAATTTTTGCATTACGTGCAACGACCCGTTAATTAATTTCTGATCTTTGTACTATGGTATTCCATCAGGTTTTATTGATGAGAAACATATTTCTAGATCCAGTATCATTAAATAAATCTTTATTTGTATTTTACACGCCACACGCATATAAAGGAAATGTCCTTAAATTCCTTTTTGCGATTCACGCAGGCTTGATTGAGTGCGTTATTTATCTTTCTATCTCTGTAGCATCTGCTACAATACAATATTTAAGTTATATATTAGACATTAACCAACATTGACGCATTCACTAGCCACGTCACTTTCAGATTATTAGGATATTCCTTTAAATATCGCTGGCTACGATAGATCAGCCCCACGTGACCCGGTAGGCTAGCACTTATAGACAGCCCCTTTCTTCCCAGCAGTTGATACGATTCCTAACGGCCGTGAGACGCCAACATCGTTCAGCGCGCCAACTGCCGTCGATATCCTCTTTGATCTATTTTTACCGGTGAGTTGATCAGCGCATCCATAGACTAGCTCTGCGAGCAACTTAAGCTCTTTTTTATTACCCATTACCTAACCGACATCTCCACAATGTATCTTTCAGAGACCCGGTATTTCTGAAAAATTATCTGAAACTTCACCCAAGTACGCTTTACACGGCAGAGTGTTTTATACATCTTCTCTTCGGCAGTATATATCGGTAAGATCGAATAACCCGATAAAGTGGAATCAATGTGCCCTGCCTCTTAATAGCAAAGAAGTTTTTCCTGCCGGCACACACATTTTTTATTAATTCCTTCCCTTTATTCCTCTCTTTGCCTTTCCCTAGATACTTGCCGCCCTTTTTAAAAAAAGTCGAAATTGACATGGAGTATGGCAGTAATCTGCTGGAGATACTAATAATATAACTCGAATGAATGCCGGTAAGAACAAACGGGGAAACAAAGATAATATATATCTGATCACGTGACAGACTTCTGATTATGAATAGTAGCGTTTCCATTCTAGCTGATAAACACTACATGATTGACATAGTTTAGACGTTAGCTAAGACTACCATGTGTTCACAAACGTGTCGCTTCGGTTTTAAATCAAGCGAGATTGCTAGCTAGTAAATTAGGATCACCATCTACCAACAAACGTATCGGTGTAGTTTAAAATCATGGAGGATACGTTATTATAATACCGTTATTGGTTTTTCTTTTCTCATGTAGACATTGGCTTCTTAAACGGACAGCAATTACTAACAACGAGTTTCCAAGGCCATTTTGAATTTTATAAGACCTGACCACTCCATTGATCAACGCATCCATTGTGAGTTTATTGTTCCTCCCAGCTTACTAAATTCGAAAATATGGTAGTTAGTGACATAAATAGTCAGAATAGAATTAAAAAATAATCCACTTTTCATTTGTTGTTCCTTATTTTTCCCCTGATTATTTGATTACGAACAGAGATAGGAAGCTGTTTACATTAAAGAAAACGGCACTGATGTAAAATCGGCATTCACTTGCTGTATTGAACCACTTCACGTTTTTAACAAGTGAGTAGACCTCGGTGTTATATAGCGATACATGGTGATTACCAGAATAGGCCAATAACTTCAAATCCAATCTGTCTATACTACTAATATCAGTCGCAAATATATGTAGATAAATATCAGCTATAGAGGGTACAGTTGAATACATTGTGGAAAGGGAGGAAATATCCGTTCTATTATAGATATATAGATTAGAGAGCACTTATGTGCTAGGAACACCGATCCTGTTAGCATTATCGTGCTTTGATAGGAAGCTTTCAGATTAATTTTATGTTGGTTCCAAATCCAATGAAAGAAATAGGATGCCCTACTATGAGTACAATCTTTCTATTTATCAATCTTGACTGCCCCGACATCCTCACTCCACGCCATAATTCTTGCCAACTTAACGGTGGGAGGGCTTTTGATCCATTGTTTTTCAGAATTTTTTAGATAACGACTGCTCAAATATAGCTTTATCATGACTATAATATGTTCTGATATTTGCTTGCATTACTGTAGTAAAGAGGGAACTTGTGCTTTTTAAGGAACTTGCCAGGCAATGTCATTTGCTTGATATTGGTTGTGCAAATAAGGTTTTAAAATATTTTGATCTAAATGTGATAAAAAGATTAAATTTTAAAATATGTCATTAGATGTTATTGATCATGTGTATATGTTGTTTCTTATAAATTTTTACAGACATACTTGTGGCTCCTGAAGAAGGCGTCTTTGAAACGCCGAAACGCGCGTCGGAAATATTCTGTTTGCCACTTTTTGTTCTTTTTGAATTTTTTGATTAACCTTATAAATTCTGTGATATTTATGTACAATTATGTGTGTGTTATTGATTGTTATGTTTTGTTGAGAATGCAGGACATGCTATTTTTAATATGAATATCTATTAAATATAACTAAGTTTTTTATATTGAATTGTATTAGTGTTTTCTTGTTAGCACTACCTTCCCTCTTACTTGTGAATTTGTTGCTAAAATATACACACTGACATCATGGGATATGACACAGCCGCATCACCCTGCAATGGCCCCAGGTCATCGGAGAAAGTGAGAGGTTTATGAGGACCTTCAACAAGGCCCTACGCATTGCCGTGGCAGAGAACGCAGACCCGGAGTGACACCTGCAACTATTGCTCTGAGAATACCAGAGCACTCCGCACTGCACCACTCACCAGGCCCCATGGCTTTAATGTTCAAGGACCCATGCCGCGACACCATCCCTGTCTGCCCCGGGTGCACTCCGCCACCTTACAATGCGGAGGACTCACTCGGACGAAGGGAGAGACAGAATCTAGCCACCAGCTGGAAAAGAAGATCCAAACCCCGGGACCTGCAACCAGGGGACACAGTAATAATGAAAGACCGGAGTCAGGGAGGAAAGTTCCGAACCCCGCATGAGCCAGGCTACTGGACAGTAACTGATGTGAAAGGAACCATGGTGACTGTAGAGAAAGGAAGAGAGAAGGTGACCAGGAACATCTCATGGTTCTAGGGGGTAACCGGGACCATTCCCGCCGTGGAGGGAGAGCCTCTTCCCTGAGCCGATGGAACAAATGAAGACGGTCTATCATGCAAGCACGACACCACAAGCACACTCAAGAGTGTCTAACTAAACCAACCAAGAAACCAAAACAACACCTTGGATCTCAGAAGGGCCCACCAAAATATCTAAGGCACCAGAGCCCCCATTCCTGGCTTGGGCCGTCATCCCAGGTATGGACTGCGAGAGAACCCGGTTCCGAACTCCCGCCTGAAGGACTTTGCATGTCAGGTGGCGAGTCCGAGGGCAGCCCACAAGGAAAAGGAAAAAGACAAAGTTGGGATGGGATGTACTGAGTTAACATTTTAGTTGTGCAACCGGCGAGTGTCGGCTATGTTGCACCCACGCGGTCTTGCCGGAGGGCAGAGCGCAGAGAATAAATGGGGAGACATGACTGCTCGAGGTCAGTCGGCACCCAACCTTAATACTGAGACGGCGTTAACTGTTATTTTTAACAACATTCGACAACATGTCGACGCAGGTCACACCACCTTACTGATCCTTGTGGACCTAACTGCAGCCTTCGATATCATCTCTCCCCTTAGATTGGCTGGTAGGCTCCAGGAAATAGGAATTGAGGGCTCTGCCCTCAACTTGCTTACATCTTTCCTTATGGAACGGGCTCAAAGAGTTAAGATGGGTCAATTCCTTTCTGCTCCTAAACTGCTGTTCTCCGGAGATCCCCAGGGAGCCTCAATGAGTCCCACCCTTTTTAACCTTTATGTAGCACTGCTTGCCAGAGTTGTAAGATCTTTTGGCATAGAAGTGTTATCCTATGCTGATGACACTCAAATCATGATTACCATCACTGACAGTGTTGAAGCTTCAGCAGCAAATGTTAAAAGCTGCATGCAGGCGGTAGTAGCATGGATGGTAAAGAATTATTTAAGACTCAATGGGGATAAAACTGAGATTTTAAATTTCGGAGACAATCAGGAGATTCGGTCCAGGGCCTGGTGGCCAATTATGTGTGGATCTTGCCCGCGTTCTGGCCTCAGTGCCAAAAATCTAGGCATCATAGTTGATACCTTGGGCCCCCAAATAAATAGAACAGTCTCCACCTGCTTCGGAATGATAAGTAGCCTTAGAAAGATTTGTCAATTTTTCTCCCTCTCTGCGCGGAAACAGGCAGTGGTGGCCCTTGTGTTGTCCAGATTGGACTACTGCAATGTCCTTTATGTAAGGATAAATAAGGGCCTCCTACACCGACTCCAACTTGACCAGAATGCTGCTGCAAGGCTGGTGATGGGCCTTCCTAAATTCCACTCTGATGTGGCAACCATCAGGAGCCTTCAATGGCTTCCTTTGGGTCGGAGAATTGTGTTTAAAGTCTTGTGTTTGTTGCACAAGGCCTTTTACAATATGGGATCCGAAGAAATTAAAAAACTGTTTTGGAGATATGTCCCTGGTGATTGTGCCTAGATTCAGGAAATCGAGATGGGGGGAGGTACTTCTCGCTGACTGCGGACAATTTGTGGAACTCCTTTCCTCTCTCGATCTCGAGTCTGGAAATGCATTCCTCATTCCGGAAGGCCTTGAAGACCTGGCACTTTACCAATATGCATCTGTAACCCCTCTATCTATAGACAGCCCTGATCATGATCTCTATCTGCAGCACCTTGATGCCCATGGGCTAAGTTTGCACTTTATAAGTCCTATATTCATTCATTCATGCTGTGTGTCCGTGCCTTTCTTTGCAGCACGCAGCACGCTATAGGCCCTGAGTGTTGGAAGCAGCCAGCACTCTGTATAGCCAACGCTTATTATTCAGCTCTGATTGGAGCAACGTGGAGAGACTTACGTTGGAGCCCTACAGCTAGCTGCCCTGCCTGATCTGTTATGGGCCTGACGTTTCCTGCTCGATGTGGTGGCATTTGCAACTGGACTGCAATCATTTTTGGATTTAATCATGTTTTGTTTACAATTTATCAGTACTTTGCCCACAAATGGATATTTTCTAATTGCTTTCGAAACTTGTGAATTGATCTTGAATGACAGGTGTGCTCGGCTAAACTATACACAGCACAACATAAATCTGAAAATCAATAAGTGTACACAAACAAAGAAATACAAAGAAGTGCCAGAGATAAATAAGTGAAAACGTTTATATAATATTTCTTGCAACACTCTGAGAAAGGTCTTTGTGAACGATACAGCAGATACATGCCTACCTTCTAATATCTAATTCCTAGGGTACATCTGTCTTGTAGAAATGTTTGGGTGAAGGGAAGGTTTTGAGCTTTGGAATCAATCACAGTAACAACGATTAAAGGGAGACACCTGAATAATAAATGCCCATGATATCTTCCTAAGGGCCCCACCCAGACCCTTTCAGGAAAGCCTTGAAGAAAGTCATTTTCACTGAAGCTTCAACTACCTGAGAAACGTGACCAGACCTCCCCTCTGCTCCCTCTCCTCAGGACCCTCCTAGCATCATCAAACGGGACCCCACAAGACCACCCTCAAAACGGAGATACTATTCTAAGACTCCCCCAATACTCCTCTAGAGGTACAGTGTTATGGCCAGCCAATCATATTAAGGTATCGTTTAGCGCTGAACAGTGACTATAAGATGATATGCTGCCACTCAAGAAAATGACAAAATAAATACATATGCCTAACACGTGCTTACTCTTTTGACTGGAGAACGGAGCGAATATTCAAGAATAGGAGATCTCGAAGCATGCTTGTTCTTTCCGCGTCCATTCTCTTGGCTTTACATTAACGGCAGTAGATGAGGTGGAGTTATTACCCTACTCGGGAATGGACGTGCCCTGTTGTTTCACTAAAAGCCTTCCCAGCTAGGGTTTGTTTCATTGTTAGCTTGATGGAATCACATGTTGTCTGCTGCGAGGCAAGTGTCTTCAATAAATCAATGGAATAAAGGCTGGGTTACTCCTTTTTGAGCATTACATTCAGATCTTAATAAACGTAAAAATTACTTCTCACATAAGTTTTATTGGTGTCTATAATGAGATGCTACAGCTCGATTGCCCAATTTATGCTAGCATTTTAAACTCATGAACTGGAGTGTGTTGGTTGTGTTTTTGGCAACGGCATAAATAAAGAGCTTGGGTGTTGCAGACAGTTTTTTCTTTCAATGGTCTATTCCCCATTTCTCATTATGATCATCTTATTTTTATCAAGCACGTGCATCGGAATTCGAGATAGACAGCACTGCAGTGTTGAAGAGCCTAAATTCGTCAGGCACCGAGAACAGTTCTGGGGATACGTAAATGGCATTTTAAGTGGCTTCATGCTAGGAACATGACGTCTGGCGAAGCTGTGCCAGGACCTTGCTGAGTTCTGGAGATGGGACACAGAAGGTCAGTGCTGACTGTAAGGCCACCATAAAAACACTTTAAAACTGCATTTCAGTTTATTAAAAATGTAACAATTACAATCGTTAAAAGTCAGCAATAATTTGATCTTCAAGAGTATCCATGGACCAACAGACATTCTTAAAATATGTATTTCATTGACATCCCAAAACAATACACTATGGGGCATATTCTCAAGGAGCTATTACCGAGTTAACGGCACTTTATCGCAGCAAAGTTGCGATAAATATGTCGCCCTAGTCACAAGCTGGTATTAACAGTCCATAACATTAGTTTATCCGCAATAGCAGCCACAAAAAACATTGCCACAGATGACCCCTGCAACTATCGCTAATGAGATGCAGAGTAGGCATTCCCGTGCCAAAAGCCGCGACAACACCACTCCGCAACATTCTCAATGACCAGCCAGATCGGCGATACAAAGTCAAAACAGGCGATAAGGCACGTTAGCAGCTGGAAATTAACCCCTGCTCTGACCTGGTGCAAAGTCCGACGGCAGCCTGCACCACAAAAAGAAGCCCACCCAGAGTCACACCTGAAGGGCAACAGATGCCATGGAGCCACTGATCATGCAGCTCGGAGCCCCAACAGGGCCACAACACCCACCTCCACCACCCACAGGACCCCCCCCCCCCCCCCCTCCCTGGGCAAGGGCCACATCAACTACACAGAATCATTTACCAAATATTCCGCCTGATGTCGCACAATCACATTTGGTGACATGCATGTCATCACAAAAATGAGCATCACACATTCACCTATGACGTAAAAAATGAAAATGTATTCAAAGAAACGCAGAACAGAAATGAAGACACATGGCGGCTCCCTTCGGGACAATTCGTAGGTCACAGCCTGCAAGACAAAAATTATGATGAGAAGGTGTGTCTTGCGCACATCAAAGGACAGACAGAGAGCGAAGGAGAGAGAGAGCGAAGGAGAGGGAGCAAGAGAAAGACGGACAGAGAGGGGGAGCGAGAGAAAGACGGACAGAGAGGGGGATCTGTGCACCTTGTCCTGAAGAAGAAGCCTAGCTTCAAAACATGTTGACGCACACATGAGGTGTTATACATTAACATACATAATACCTCACAATCACCCTTTTAACAGTATCAGCACACAGGGCCATTAAAGTTTTTCTAGACCTCACGTGCCAGGTGCCTTTTTAACTTGACTTTTTTCACCCTTCGGAACCCACCCCTCACTTATACACATACAAAACCCCACACCACTACACATAGCCAAATAATAAAAGTGCTCCCACGTAGTCTTCGGTTAGCAGCACGCCGCATCCCGTAGAGGGGTGCGAAGACCCCAATGATGAAGCATGACACCAAGGGTCCTTTTGGTGTGTGAGGGGTATTTAAAGAACACTGTGTGCTCCCCATCATTGTAGGGACCACTTTAATAACATCTATATGTGGATTATTTTTGTTTAAATAAATCTGCAGAGGGAGAACAAATTCACTTCTTCTCTCCTCTCCCTTGTTGTTATATTTATTGTTTTGCGGATTGAGCCACATTGTTGTCAATGTTGATGTGCTCTGCTTGTGATGTGTGTGTTACACATTTTGGGGGGGTCGCCCCTGCAGGTGTGATTTTGCTGGCCCTTATCCCTTTCATGCGGTATGCCTTTGACTTCTGTGCTTGTACAGTGCTGACATGTTGCATACTTGGGTACATTGGTCTCTTGGTGGGAGTTGGTGGTCTGGGGCATGGTTTGTCCACAGAAGTGCTCTTTTTAATTGTGCATGTGTGCCATTGTGCCCATCTCCCCCCGTCCCCCCAGTCCCTGGTCCTTACTAACCATGTTGCTGTTGTGTCTGGTCCTGTTGAGCAGTGCCCGGGCCCCCAACTCCTGCCACTGTCTCCCACTGATGACTGTGGCCACCATTTCCTCCATCTCCTCCTGTGGCCCTGGACTCCCACCTCCAGTCTGCATTGCTGCCTTCCGGTTGTTGGTGAGTTTCTGCTTGGTTTTTCGCTTGACATCATCCCAGCGCCTCTTGACCTTTTCCATTGTCCTCTTCAGCACTCCAACTGCATTCACCTTGTCCACAATGGACTGCTATAGTCCATTTTTAGTTGCCAGTGACACAGTGGAGGTGAAGAACAGTAGTTGATGGTGTTCTATCACCTCCATTATCAGGATCCTGTTTTCCTGCGCACTGAACCTTTTCTTCCTAATCTTCTTCTCCTTGGCCTTCCCTGACCCCGAGGTCCCAGGCTGGTCCTCCGGGGGGGCTTGTGGGGTTCTGGTTTTTCTCTGTACTTGCTCCAGCAATGTCCATTGTGCTTCACTGTTGTCTGGCATTTGATTGTCATATTTTTTTCAACTTTTATGGTGATTGTTCCCGCCTGACGCGTGTGAATTGCAGGCCTATAGCTGTTTTTTACTGTTTTTTTTAGTACGATTGGCCTCATCGCAGCTTTTTCTGCTTTCGTGTTTCGCATTTTTGCGGCATGACCTTGATTTTAACGCGGTCAGTTGACGCTTTATCTAGGGACTATCGCATGGTACCGCCGTGTTGTGAATACTTGGTTAACACGAGGTACATTTCTTGCAATGGACTGCGATGTTGAAGGTTGCGTTAAGTTGCTTTTGCGATGGTTATCACACATTCTTGAGAATATACCCCTATATTTCTACTACAGCAGGATGGAATCTCTAAATGTGGTGCCTACTAAACAACTGATTTCCCTTTAATAACAACTTAAAATAATTAGTTTGAACATTGCCATTCTCTTTGGTTTATTTATTTAAAACAGTTGGTCATGAGTCAGCTAGTATTCCCCAATTTCCACCCATCTTTCAAGGTAACACAATTGTTTGAATGCATGTAATCAAATTTAGAAAATGTACTTGAGTTGTTGGCACGGAGAACCACTATTGAATTGCATTAAAGATCGGCGGAGTGCGGGAATATGTTTAAAATCAAAGAGAAGCATCACCACCCACTGTTGAGGTAAGTGATTACACCAGTCCTAAGATAATGGCTTGAAAGCAGAGCACCAACAGTAATGTCGACTTCCACATCTAAATACCCACGACATACTAGCTAAGATTTCCAAAAACAACAATAGTTTGCCTCAATCTGTTTTACAGCACCCCTGGATAAAACAGCCAATATAGTCTGAAAGTAGACGTACTTCGTCATAGTCCGATACACTAAGGTTACCACACATGCTTTGCCAATATTTTCCAGCTGAAAAAATAATTTTCATATCCACAGAGCACGGTTTGTGCTTTCCTATCCCAGCCATTAATAGTCTACAGTGGGTTGGATTTAAGCAGTCCGAGAGCTAACTTCTAGAATGTCTTCTTAGCCATCAATGTTAGAGTAAATAAAAGTAGTAGGAAGAAAGTAAAACAGAAATAAATTCAAGAAATAAATGTCAGAAATGTAGGATGGCTTTCTAATGATTGATAATAAATAGTTTAGAAACACTTTGCATTACTCCTAACCCATGTTTTTAATAGTTGGTTAATAAATTAAATATTTTACATCCCTCGAATTGCAAAGACAAGGCTAAATACATAAAGTGATCAATATCACCCCAAAATCAATGTGCCTCGATTCCGAATCCTTCTAAATTTGGAATTTCACTCATACAAGGCAAGGAGACCTCCTAAATGATTTCATGTTCGAACTTGTTATGGGTTTTGCAAATAATTTATGTTCTCTTATGGCCCCTTTTCGTCTGACTTTTAAAGGCCGTGGTACCTTTACAATAATAGATTTTGTTTTAACTTCATGTAAATATTCCACTCATATCAAGGACTTTAGGAAACACGAGATTGCATTAAGCGAACATGTTCCTATTAGCATGGAACTGATGGTGCATAAAAATTCTAATAAGACCAGTGGTAACCCTATATATTCTGCGGAAAATATTACTTTGACCAGACAAAATGGTTACGCCCTTAAATGGGCAAAAGTGGACCCAGGGCTTTTCATGGAGAAAGTAGTCAAAGGATGCTCTGATGAGGTTTCAATTTGCTTAAATGAGTATTCATCACACCAAGAAATTGTAAATAACTTTTTAGATATCTCTAACTTGGTTAAAGAAATCCTACATGTAAAAGGAAGAAAGAACAGAAATATCAAGCAAGAGTGGTTTGATAATAAGTGTACGAAGGCTCATACTAATCTTAAAAATGCCTTGCATGCTAAAGTGAAAGATCTAGATTATATTAGAAAGGCAAGACATGAATATAAAAGGGAACTGAAGGCAAGAAAGTCTGCCTTAAAAGATGATGCTTGGCAGGCCCTACATGATGCTTCAGTCAATCGCAACTCATCTGCCTTTTGGAAGGCTGTAAATGCCCTCTTCCTGGCTGGAATTGATAATGCCATAATAGAGATAGCAATAACCGAGCACGATTGGATCACTCATTATTCAAGCCTATACGGAAATCTGACCCAAATAGTCCAGGATAATTCGGCAACTGAGGTAGAAATTGACCACCCTTTTATCTCTAGCAACATACCTTTACATTTTACCCGTAGCTAGGTAATTTCTGCCATTAACTCAAGCCAAGGGGGGAAGGCTGCGGGCCTTATGTGATCCCAGTAGATCTTTTTTTATTTAACATAGAATTATGGGGCCCACTACTAACGCAGGTCTTCAACGCTTGCTGCTCAAGAGGCTCCTTACCGACCTGGTATGAATCCATAATAGTGCCTATATTTTAAAAAGGCGATAGGGTAAACCCAGCCTGTTACCGCCCAATTTCTTTGCTGGACTCAACAGTTAAGATCGTGGGGAGAGTCCCGCTAGATAGGTTACAGCTATGGGCGGAAGAGAAGTCAATATTACGCGATCTCCAATATGGCTTCCGAAAAGGCTTGGGTACAATCGAACAGGGCTTAAATCTACACATTTTTTAGACAAGTATACAAAGGCCAAAAGGGAAAATGTATATCTAACTTTTGTCTACTTAACATTGGCATTTGACTGCGTTAATCATGAGAAGCTTTGGTCGGTTTTAGAGGAGATGGGAGCAGATGCCCTAATAATTATTTTTTTAAAACAGCTATACTCAGGGACAAGGGCCAGGGTTCGGTACGGAAGGAGGGAGATAGTGCTCCAAGCACTTCAAAGTGATGAGGGGCATAAGACAAGGGTGCATTTTAGCCCCGTTCCCCTTCTCACTTTATATGAATAACCTGGAAACTGTTCTGGCTAAGGAGTGTAAGGACCTACCAGCAGCTTTGTCCCGGCCTATACCCGCGTTCATGTATGCGGATAATGCGGTCCTTATGGCCTGCACTCCTAATGCACTGCAGAACGTTGTTAATACTTTTGGTAATTACAAGTCAGGTTTGGGGCTTACCGCCAACTGTGCGAAAACTTTTATAATGAATTGCGGGCTGGTCTAAAAAGGAAGACAAAAACCCTTTTTATACAATATAAGCCAATAGATAGCGTAATAACTTTTTCCTATCTTGGAATTTTATTTGACCACTTCGGTTTCTGATCTCAGGCGATCAAGGCCAGAAGACTTCTATTTATTAAATCCTTAATTGCTCTGCAATACTTTAGCAGAAAACTAGGCAGACGCTGCCCCTCTGAAATGTTATAGATTTACAAAGCTAAATGCGTGGCTATTGCCATTTATGGAGCAGGAATATGGGGCTACGCAAGCGTAAAACACTTTGCAATTTGCGAAAACAAGTTTCTCAGGTCACTTCTGGGCATTCCAAACAGTACATCAAACTACATAGGTCATCAAGAACTGGGCATGTCCTATTTGGAGGACTTAATTAAGATCCAACCTATCCTCCTATGGCATAAAATTTGGACTTCAGAGGAAACAGCTTTTAACCGCCACATACTAACAGATGCCCTGGCGATGGAAGAAGTTAGGCGGATGAGATGGCTAGAATAAGTAAGAATATTCTTGACCAAATTAGGCCGTCCAGAATATTACAAAGATCCTCAAACATTGTGTACTGTATCTAGGAAAGATCTTAAAGTGAATTGTATAAAATATTTGAGCGAAATTAGAAACACTTTAGAAATAAAGAAGTCCACGGTCCAAACATATTTTACTGGACATACAACTACTGCTATACAAATGTATATCACCTTGATAACAAATGATTATGAGAGATTTCTGTTGACCTAGTTCAGATTTAATATTTTACACAGAAGCTTGAGTTTTCCTGCACCAAATGATTGGTCAAGAATTTTATGTAAATGTCCATGCGATGATGTCTCGACCCATTCGACATTGCATATAACGTTTTTTTGTAAATTTTACTCTAACCCAAGAAGAACGTGGATCATCCCAGTTTTAAAAAGATTAGGTTTTAGACAATGTCAATTAGCGTTTCGTTTTTTGCGGTTATTAGACAATTAATTCATCATTGCTTCTGTAACTGTATTCTTAAAACACGTTTTTAAATATTGTAAATCTATTCTGTACTGTTTTTGATAAGATTTTAATGATTTTAGGAACTGGTATTTTAATTTGCATTGATTTAGGTACATGATCTTTTATGGTCAACTCTATCAGTTACCGAATAAAGTAATTTTGAATTGAATTGAATTGGAATTTTTGTATTCATAATAATAATTGGAATGCTCTGGATGTAGGCCTAAACCAATTAGACCCTTTATCTAATTGGAGTGTGTAACATTCATTTCACATTCTCACCACGGAGCGGACGGGGAAGGTAGCAACACATGAGGGAATTTTCCATCTCAGCCTAAATATTTTCGCAGATCAATAAAACATAAAATAGAACAGTGCCAGAGCACATGCTTGGAGTATATTAATTTAAACTTTTTTTAATGAGTTCAGGTTTTATACTATTTTGCTACCTGGGTGGAGAACAAACATCTGCCTGTCCCATGTGTGTGAAGATTTGGCCAGAAGTGGCTTCTGTAGCTACAAACAGAGGCCCATGAAAAGGTGATGAAGCATGTAGACAAACTTTGCCGGTATTGCTTGGCCTTTGTTTTCCTAATAATGAAGGAAATATGCATAATTGGCTGTAAAGTAGTTTACTGCTGTTTGGCCCGAGGCAAGATCAGAGTCACAAGTTTAATGCTCAGGAGGAGAAAGAGATGTCTACCAGAGATCAGACCAGCCTTATTGATGAGCGATATTAGTGGGTAGGATATAAATGAACTGAAGGAGTTCCTCCTCTACAGTATGATATTGCTGATTCCTGCCAGGAAGTTGGGGAAAAACAGTATAGAAATGAGCACTAACAAGGTGATTCATGTAAGACTACCATGCAGAGCCCTGCTTCACCATGATCACAGAGATTCCATCAGAACCAGATGCCTCTTAATTGCATACTGTCTGAATCAATTATTGGCGTGTAATTCGATAAACGTTCATCTTTCAAAAATGTTGACCAAATGTAGGTGCTCCCCTGAGTGATAGTGCAGTTGCTTTAACAAAATGTGTAATATGGATTTTATGACGAGCTTGAATAACATTGTGTGATTACAACTACTGATCGTCTCCATAAAAGCACTATCCTTTTGGCAAAAAGGACATTTTTTGTGCTTACAAATTAATCTACAAGGAGATGTGTTTCACCCGTAAATGTACGACAGTCTGTTATGGACTAATAGGGAGTATTCTATATGTGTACTGCTAGAGGTAAAGCAGGTCACATTGCTAACTGTCAAGAAGCCACAATGGGTTGCCCAATACATCACAGGTGTCAATATACAGCAGTCAACGTCACATACAATAGAAACAATATTCTTATCACATCCACAGCGTTACAGTGGGCCAACGCCCGTGGTCCCAAACCATTTGCTCCAAATTCTGTCATGTTTGGCAGCATACCCTCAGGCATCATATATGGGTTTCTCCTGCTGCACACACCCGTCCATCCTGCTCCTCCTTTGAGATGTCATTGGTGGCTTGGAGGCCTTCCAGCGAGCTACAATGTCACGCTTAGCAACCAGCTCCCAGGAGGATCAATAATGGGGAAAATGCTATCTCAGTGTTTCAGACGTCAGAAAGTACAGCGATTGCCATATTCCAGTACCTCACTAAAATGGAAGCAGACCAAATCATGTGAAAACAGTCTGCTGGGAAGTGTGAGCAGTGAAAACACTCAGGGCTGACATGGAATCCTGCCTTGAACAGCCAGTCAGGGGTAAGGTATGCCCAATGTAGGTAGTATGTCTGTACTAGCCTGGAGAACATGGTCTGAACTTTGGAGGCTATCAGTAAATCCTGCCAGACTTCTTCTTCCACAGTTCCTAGCCAATTCTCAGAGCGGGTTCTAAGAGCAGTCAATGTGTCTGGGGCGTTAATTATCAGTGTGTGGTAAATGTAGCCCCCCCCCCCTCTGCCCAGTGTTCCCACCATGACCTTTGCTTCAACCAGGCTAAACTCCGGAATCAATGTGCCGAGAGGGATGTGTACACACAGTGTATGTGGAAAATACTTATGAAACGGTGTCCTGGACAGGCGTATGTCTGTTGGAGCTCCTGAAAAGAAGACAATTATGTACCCTCCCAAACATCCCCTAAAAATGTGATGCCGATAGTATCCTATCGACCAAACCCCCTCAGCTCCACCACCTCACACAACCGGGCACTGTGCCACAAAGGGGTCTGTTACATGAGTTTAGACCACCCTACATGAGTAGGTAAAGTAAATCATTATCATGCAAGGAGAGGAGTAGGAGGTCAAATTAAAGCCATAAAACTAAAGGATCAAATTCTTTGGTGGCAACAATATTAATGAGAAATGCCACAGAAAGGATGAGTGGCATAGAGCCTGATGTCATAGTTGTGCATAAGCAAGTTCCTACACAATTTGATACACAAAGGGACTAAATTAGTACTGCTTTAGGAAGCTCAGTAGTAAGCCACACCTTAGTCTGGGTGAATACATCGTCAGTGTCACAGTAACTTGTAAGTTGTCCATCACCGACAATTTATAGTCAGCTGGAAATCTAATTACACCCCCCCCCCCCCATTTTTAGATTCCACGATTGATATAAATACAAGGAAACAACATTTAGTTAACAGTACCTCAAAAACAAATTAAATGGCAGAAGGACAACAAAATAAACATCACGTGGTGACCTTCACCACTTGTCCAAATGCCACTGTCTTTATCCAACTTCTTCGATCTCTTACTGTGCATGATGCAATACTATTATTACAATATGTCAACAGCTGAAAGGAGCAAACACATTGCATTTTAAAATGTATGTATTCATTGTGCTTTTTATTTCTCATCTCTCAGTCTGCAGTCTTTCAGAGATTGCGTTTAAATATTTTTACAGATTGAAAATGAGGTTGAATTGTCTTAGCTGGACCATGAAACTTTCCTTTGCTTTTTTTATGAACCTTAATAATAAGAGTTGTCAAAAAATGTCCCCATAGATTTGCAAATTTTCTGCTAGTCTGAAATCTTGTTTGCCTTACCTGTTCCTTAACGGACGCTAGAATGGCTGAAGTTGTCTCTGTTTCCGAACCGTCACCATTCGAAGTATTCAGTACAGGGCTCATGGAACTTGTCTTTTCAGAACTCGAAGGCTGGTCTGGGACAGGCATGGTTCCTGAAAGTTAACAGAAAATGTATTCTTTAGACCCGTATGGATTCAAGTTTTAAGGGTGAAATACTCATGTAACTTAAATGATTACATACAATTATTGCTCTATATCTCCCTGTTCATTGTAAAGTGATGTTTTAATTCAAAAGCTTTTGATACATAATTAACTTCCCAAAACCATGTTTTGATGCTGGTATTTAAGACAGACTACTTGTATCACATTTACATATGTTTGATTTCGCCCTTTTTGCAGGGTCATCCCTGAACTTTTTGCTTTCTCGCCTGGTATTTTTTCTGACATGGTGTTGGTGGTTTTAGGACTCTGGACACTTTATCACTACTGTCCAGTGTAAGGTGCAAGTGCTCTCTATGGTAAAACGTGGTAAAATTGGTCTACACTTGTTTGCTAATTTAATTTACCTGTCAGCCCCTTGTAAAGCGGTATCCCAGATACCCAGGACCAGTAATTTTTTTTTTTTTTTAAAACCTTTATTGTGCAATGCAAATATAATTACAAGTATGGGCCTACAACCACAGGGGCCGGCCGCTAGAGCGTAAAAAGCAGTTGTGGAACATCACAAAGCAGCGACCGATCCCCTAGAGGTCCGGCAAAATACAGGATACAACTTGTAGCAACACAGGATGGAATCAGGATATAGTTATTTTTGTTTTTTAGAAAAGAACAGAAAGAAAAACCAGACAAACAAATCTCAAGGTGGAGAGCATTATGGACCAAGTCGTGCTCCAACGGGGGGGACCCTCAATAATGGATAGATAACCAGGTAAGCAATGGAGATGGCCAGGGGGGGGGGGTCAGTGGGGAGGTCAGAAAATCAGGAAAAAGAGTAGATTCTTCCAGGAATGTCAGGATCAGTGGGATAGAGAAATGTCCGGATTGTCCTCAAACGGGGGTGTACAGATGTTCCCTCGATAAGCTTTCCATTGACCCCAGATTCTATTCCACGCCCTCGGCTTGCCCCTAGCCAAATACACAGTCTTCTCTCTAAACATACACCAGTCCATATTCTCCTTCCATACTGACACGGTGGGGGGCGGTTGGGAACCCCAAAGCTGCGCAATATCCCTCTTTGCGATCATGTTCCCAAGGGCCGCCCACCGGGCCTGAGCGACGTTGTAATCATTCGACTCCCACACATTCAACAAGCATCTCCGAGCCTCAGGCAGCAGAGCGACCCCAGTGACACACTCCATTACAGCATGCACACGAGTCCAATACGCAACCACCTCCCGGCATTCCCAAATGATATGGAGGAAGGTAGCACTCAAACCACACCCGCGCTTGCATAACCCATCCGAGGAGAAGCCCATGGCAACCAAACGAGGACCAGTAACATACACCCGATGAAGAATTTTAAGTTGGACGAGACGGAGACGGGCGGGAATGGCGACCTCTTTCGGGGAAGACAGTGCTGACTGCCAGTCCTCGTCATCCAACTCCAACCCGTCTCCAGTCCAGGCCTCCCTGAGATGCACAAGGAGATCTGCCCGATCGTTGATTAACTTCTTATAAATCAATGAAATCGTACTATCGGGCAGATGACCATCGAGTATACGGTCCTCAATTGGGGAGGACTCGGGCACAATAGTGTCGGCAGCGAAGACCGACGTCAAGTCATGGCGGACCTGTGCATACCTGAAAAATTCTCTATCACTCAACTCATACTCATTCTGAAGTATCTCAAAGGTCTTAACCGCGCCTTTCACCCAAAGGTCACCCACTCTGCTTATACTGATCATATCCCACTTCTCAAAACCTTTCGTTGTCCAGAGGCATCCCAGACTTCCCGACGCATACAAAGGGGTCGTTCGTGTTAATCAATCGTTCCATTCCATGGCCGCATTCGCATCCTTCCACACACGCACAGAAATCTTGGTGGGTCCCGTTAGATCCCTCCCCGCTGTCCGAGAGTAGAGTGCCCTGTTGTAGTTACCGCCCGGCAACTGATGCTTGTCCATCTCAAAAGCCGGATTTGGGCCGGGTGCATACATCGTGTGGTTGATTGCGGACAACTGGGAGGCCCAATAGTACCTCCTGATATCCGGGAGCCCCATGCCCCCGTCATACCAGGGGAGAGTTAGCTTTGCAAGAGCAATACGCGTGCAGCCGTCCCAAACGAGCCGCCTCTGTAAGCCCTCCACCTCCCGAAAGTAGCTTGCCGGAATGACATCGAACGAGTACTGGAGTGCGTATAAAAACCGAGGCAGAGACATCGTTTTAAAGAGTGCAGCGCGGCCGAGAGGCGACAACGGCAATCGACGCCACCGAACCACGTCTAGTTTCAACCTTCGGAGAGGAGGAAGGAGATTGTGCTCATAGCGGGCAGCTGGATCCAGCGATATAAAAATCCCCAAATATTTGAAGCCGGATTGAGAGATCTGAATGGGAAATCTACTTGGTAATGGAGGAGATGACATATACACAAGATTTAGACCAATTTATGATCAAGCCAGAATTCCTGCCGAACGAAGTGGGAACGTCAAACAGGACGTTAAGGGATTTATGAGGGGAGGTGAGGTACAAAAGAATATCGTCAGCGTACGAGACTCGGTCCTCAAAATCGGGGGCCCACTGAATGCCCTTTATCGACGGCCCCCATCGGAGCCAGGCTGCAAGAGGCTCTAAAGCAAGAGCAAAGAGCAGGGGGGACAGCGGGCACCCCTGTCTAGTACCCCTCCAGAGAGTAAAGGACTTGGACACTCGACCGTTGACCACAACCTGAGCCAGCAGTTCCCTATATAAAAGTTTCACCAACCCGACAAATTCCGATCCAAAACCAAATTTCGCGAGGGCGGCCCAGAGATAAGGCCATTCTATAGTATCAAAGGCCAGCGCGGCGTCCAAGGAAGCCAAGATGGCCGGCTCCGGAAGAGTCCCCGCCCTCGCGAGAACACCATGTAGGCGCCGCAAGTTGAGAGCAGTGTTCCAATGTGGGATAAAACCGGATTGATCCGGATGGATCAGGTCACAAATCACTGTAAGCAGACGATTGGCGGGAACCTTGGCAAGAACCTTAGGCTCAGCATTCAACAGGGAGATGGGCCTGTACGATGCGCAGCGATCCCGAGGCTTGCCCTCCTTGGGAATTACCACGATCGTTGCCAAACGATGGTCACTAGGGAGGGTGCCAAGGTCACGTGACTCCATAAACATATCGCGAAGATATGGTGCGACTTTATCCGGGCGCAGTTTGTACAGCTCAATAGGCAAGCCGTTCGGGCCCATAGCCTTGCCCGAACGGAGAGAACGAATTGCGGTTGCAATCTCGTCTACAGACAACGGAGCCTCCATGCACTCTCAATCCTCCTCAAAAAGACAGGGCAACGCAATGTCATGCAGCAATGAATGGGAGTTGTCCTCATCTCTATCAGACACCGGGGAGTACACAGCACGAAAATAATCCGCAAAACACTTCACAATCTCATTCGGGTCAGTCACACTCTCCCCATCTAAAGTCTGAATCACAGGGACCACACGATTCGCTCTTTTCTTCTTGTCAAGCCACGCAATCAATTTACCCGCCTTATCCCCAACATCGTACAGTCTACCCTGCTGCTCCCTGTGCATCGTCTTGGCAGCATCCGTGACAAGGGATTTATGGTCTAGCTGCTTCCGACCAAGGTGTGGAGTCTATCATGGGTAACGCCTGAGTCTAGGTCAGCCTCCAATTTCAATATTTCCGCCTCAAGACTCACCACCTCCTGATTCCTAGCTTTCTTAGTTTCAGCTATTAAAGATAGGGCCTGTCCATGAATAACAGTCTTAAAAGCTTCCCACAGGGACACAGAGGACGAAACAGACCCCTTGTTTTCCAGGAAATAGTGGTCTAGGGACTTTATCACTCTATTACGGGTCTTAGGATTACGCAGGTACCAGGGGTTGATAGGGGCGATCCGCCCGCAGCGTTCACCCCAGTGACCATGCAGAGCCACAATGGAGAATGATCCGAAATGCCCCGGGCCAGGTGTCGGACCTCTCTAACAGAGGAAGACTGGGCAGCGGGCATAAGGATGTAATCAAGTCTGGAGAGACTCCCATGAGCCCCAGAGTGAAAGGTGTACTGACTCTGTGTCGGATGCATTAACCTCCAGCAGTCTACCAGACCAAAGGTGTCCAGGAAGCCACCAAGCCATGACTGGGAATTAGGAAGATCCCTGGGGGGGTGACGATCCATAATGCCAGAAAGCACAGAATTAAAATCCCCATCCATAAGGAGAGTGCAATCAGGGAGCTCCAGAATCACACGGCCCACATCTGAGAAAGTACAGGTCTGAAGACCCGGGGGAACATATACAGTGAGCAATGAAAGAGTCTTACCCTCCCACCTACCAATGAGGGCTGCATAATGCCCTCTGTCGTCGAGGATTACGTCATCAATCTGTAGAGGTAGAGAAGACCGAACCAGAATACCCACCCCTCTAGAACCAGTGGTGAACCCGGAGTGTGCGACCAGGCGCTACCCCCACCTATTCATAGCATGACACATATTCCCCACCAAATGCGTCTCCTGCAAAAGTACCACATCGGGAGACAAGCGACGCAGATACTGCAGTACAACACCCCGTTTTATGCAATTGCCCAATCCATTGACATTCCACGATATTAACCTCAACCCACTACCCCCCATCCCAACAAGTGATGCATGAGTCACCCCACAAAGAGCAGGACACTTGAAGTATAGAAGAAACCAATACGTCGCCTTGAGAAAGAAAAACACATTCACAAACACCCCATCCCACCCCCAACCAACACCCGTTAAAACTCCCCCTCCCTGCACCCCTGCAGTAGACTAAAAAGCCACCCCAACATGCAGTGTGCCTGTCGCCCTAACACTCCCACTCTGCAAAAAGACCCTGGAGGAGGAAAGAGGCCCGTCCCTCCCGCCACCCAGAAGGGAACATCAGTGAAACGTAGTATGCAAAATAAATAGAACCCAGTTGAGCAATGTCTAATATTCGGAGATCAGGGGCCGAAACATCACTTCTGTACAGGCTCACCACCCTCAGCACCACCAGGGTGCTCAGTCCGGTCGTTCCGGCCAGGCAGGGAATCCAGCCAGTCACTCACATTCTCCGGCCGGTCAAAAAAGAATGTCCGTTCCTCGTACTCCACACGAAGCCTGGTAGGGAAAAGCATTGCGTACATCAATCCTAAGTCCCGGAGACGTTGCTTAACTCCCTGAAAGCCCATCCTTTGTCTCTGGACGAGCTGAGTAAAGTCCGGGTAAAAGTTAACTGTGGAATTCTCAAATTTCACCGGGCCGCTCACTCTCGACGCCTGCAGGATGGCATCACGGTCCCTGAAATGAAAGAGTTTGGCGATGATAGGCCTCGGAGGAGCGCCCGGCTTAGGTTTCCACCCGGAACGCTCCACTGCAAAGAAGGGGCAAGGTGGTTCAGGACAAGATCTTCAACCAGGAGGTCAATCGAGTGAATCTCGGGATTCTCCGGAACACCTATGATGCGGATGTTATTGCGTCTTGCCCTATTCTCAAAATCCTCCAGCCGATGGGACATCAGGTCATTAGCCGATTTCAAATTGCCAAGTTCGGTCTGAAGTTCCGACACATCGGCCGTGAGGCTAGAAGGCTTCAGATCCAACGACTTCACCTTCTCGTTGGTCTTGGACAGGTCAGCTCTGATCAGGGTGACATCAATGGCAACCGTATCAATTTTATGAGCGAGAGCCTCATACTGCTGGCCGATGGTCTCCTTTATGTTGGTAATGGCGCCCATGATGTCCTGCAGGGACGGGTCAATAGGGGCGGTTGAGTCCTCCTTGGCGTCCTCTGGGGTACGGCTGGTGACTCCAGGGGATCCTTTGGATTGAGTGTACCGGTCCATACTGTTGGATTGGACCGGTCCCCCACGAAGGGGCGTCTTAGTCTTCCGTTTCTCGGCTTCGCCCCTGGCTGTCATGCTGGAAGATGCGCCCCGGAGGGGCCCGTGAGACCTAGTGAAAATGGCCGCCTACGGGCAAGTCACCAACAGTCCACAAAAACTGGCTCGTGTGGCCAAGGCAGAGACACGACTTGACCCAATCGGCGTAGATGGTAAAGCCTCACTCGCGCTGAATAGAGGCTGGACAGATCCCCGACCAAGCGGAACCTTCTCGCAATCAGACCATGCCGGGACCCAGAAACAAAACCGAAAGTTGGAGTAGGGCTCCTGGGAAAGACCCCACTGCAGTTGTTATTCAACTTTGTCCCGGCTTCACAATTCGCCAAGTCCCCGGCTTGCCGCAAGGTGGGCCTCAAAAGTTCAAATCGATATAATTTCGGTTCCCCGAGTCCGAATTAAAATCTAAAAAGAGTTATGAAGTCAGCCAAGGTTCATCTTCAATAATCCATCCAAGAATTCAGGATGTTGTCAGGATAAGTTGCGAAGAGTGGCGAGGGTCCGGGGAGCTCTGTGCTCACGCGGACATCACGGATGCTCGCGTAGCTCCTCCCTCCAGGACCAGTAAATTAGATGCTACTGGTGGGCTGATTGCGTCACCCACCAAAGTAGCCTTTCAAACCTGTCTCATGCTTCTGCCGTTGCAGGGCCTTCGCACGCAGTTTACTGCCGCTGTGACGTGGCACAAAAAATGGGTGCCACGTCTGGGACTCCCCTTTGACTACATATCAGTCACCCCTAAGGTAGGCCCTAATAGCCCTATGGGCAGGGTGCGTTGTAGGTAAACGGTAGGACATGTGCCTTAACTTTGTGGCATGCCCTCACTACTGTGAGGCTGCCCTCTCATAGAAATGCATTTGGGATTCCAAGATATATGCTTCAGTGGTAATTCCTGATCTGAGAGGAGTAGAGTGGTCAAGTTTGGTATGTTTGGAATAGTGGAAAATAAATGCTGTGCAATGGTGTTCGCAGATTTATCACTATTTTAGATATGACATTTTATAAAGTGGGCATTTCTGTGTGCTATGTGTCTTTGTGCCTGCCTGATGTGTATTGCATGTCTGGCTCTGGAGTGGCAGGGGCTTGGTGAGTCAGCACTAGGCTGAATAGACCAATCTGTATTTGTAGTGGTGGGAGGAGTAGCACCTGGGGCTGTGCCTGCCTTCCACAATGCTGGCTCCGCCCCCTGTGGTGTGTCTGGGGCCCGAGCCTACACCGACAAAGGGGGTGGTGGTGCACCTTTAGGGAAATGTGTGAGTGCCTCCCAGAACTGGTTTTTACTGGATCCCCAAGCCCAGTGCTAGGGCAGAACAAAGACCTAGCTGATATAAATATTGGGGCTGTGACCCCATGTCTGTTTGCTTCTTGTGCTTGCTTGGATCTGAAGGACCCTGCCAGGAGGCACAGCTGCTGTCTTCTGCTGGGATGCCCTGCGAGCTGGCCTGGCTGTGCCCAGTGTCCGGAACTTGCGCATTTCAGGATCGCCTGGCTTAATCATTTTGCGGCGCGCTTTCAATCTTGTGGCCCAAGGAGAGGGGTTTACTGAGTGGGAGCCCAATGAGGAGCTCTCTTTGCTCAGAACTGTCCTTTCTTCTGGAGCTTACATCACCGGAGGGGAGAGCTGAAAAGAGAGTAGTGTTTTTCCCCTCCGGTTGAATTGCCTGACTTTCTTGGGGTGCATAACGGCCTGCAGCGCGGGCCGTGTTATGTGGCCCAAGCTGCGAGGCCATGTCCTAGCTGCTAGGAGTCCTGGCCGGGGGATTCCTTCGATATCAGGCAGTGGAAGTCAGGCTGAGCCTGTGGGCGGAGCCGGAAGTGAGGCGGAGGTGCTGTCATTGGAGAGCAGGGCTCCCTGGTGGTCGAGGAGAGCCTCTCATGCTGCTTAAAGCCTGCCGGAGAACAAGACCGGTGACACAAGAAGGGAAGTCCCGCGGGTTCTGCCAGTAACAGGAAGGAAGGAACGGAGCCTCATGGGCTCTTCTCTGCCACTTTCCGCCTTTCTCCCATAGCATACAGTCTCCCATGAGTGACCCGAGGAGACTGAAGAGGCCTTGGTGAGTAGGGCCATACGAGGCATACTTGTTTTTTGCCCAAATATTGTCACAGCTGCGCCGCAGGCTCACGGACAGCTGCAACGTCACAGACAGTCTCCAAGGAAGGAGACAAAGGTGAGTTGCATCCCCGCCCCCCTCGCATTACAGGCATTATTCTTGGGGTCTTGCGGGGCAAGCCCAGGACAGGGCCCCCTTTAGAGTGTTCTGACTTTGGGGACAAAGTCACTGGGAATATGGTTCTCCCAGTTAGGGGATCACAGATACTGGGGTGCCGGATCCTCATGTGAGGGGCCCCGCATTATGGAGCACCGGTACCGCGCTGGGTGAGGGGCTTATGGTGTACTGTGGGGTACAGCTAGCTTTGGCTGGTGGAGATAAAATCTGTGCACTTTGCCAGTGTTTACTTTAGTGCATGCTTCCTGATGCGAGGGCATAAAGTGTAATGCTGAGAACCCCCATGTGCAGTGATAATGATAGGATACACCGCTGCTGATGAGGTTTAGGCCTAAGGAGGGTCTGATGTGATTATGTTGTATGCATAATAGGTTATTTTATGTAAAGCTATGGTTTTCTGCCTAATGTGTTTATGCAGAATGCCCTATTGCCAGTTACTGGTTGTTTTATTTTCACTACTTGTGAGTGCTGTGAGAAGTTAGCCTGGCATATGATGTCCACTATTCTAGTGGGCACCTTGCACCAGTCTAAACGACCCTTATTGATGGTGGTTGTAAAGTCCACCTTATAGACAAGCTATCCTAGTGGTAGCATGGACCAGCAGTCTTAGGCTAAAACTGCAGAGAGCATGTAAAGCAAGCTGTTTTACCAATTATAATCCCTTGAGTACCAAATGAAAGGACACCACACAAGGTATATATCAAATATATAAGTATTTATTTCTAACACAACCCCTCTGCACTTTTTATGAGGTCAGAGATCGAAATACATCACAAGTTACTCATTTAGCATATTATAAGTTGCACAAATACAGCTCTGCCCTAGGGGCCTCACAAACCATATACTAAGTAATTTGTAATAGAACACTTCAGAAATAGTGAATAGGACTAGGGCCTAGGGAATCGCTGGGGCTACACTAGACAACAAAAGGTTAGGAAGTAGGAGACCCACGGGAGACGCGTGCAGTGTCTAAACACAGTCGCTAGTTACCATTGACTTATAATGGAGAACGAAGAAGTTGCAAAGTTACAGTTTTAAGACACTTCCGGGTAGACTACGGTAAAACTCCTTTAAACTAGGACACTTCGAGAGTTAACACCCACGGGAGCACCGGAGTACTTGAGTTACCTCACCCAGGGAAGCCGGGTGCATAGGTGTCTTTTCGTGTCGGGTTTTGTCAATGTTTTCTATGGAGATCTGCAAAGAAGTGCTGCAGGCGACATGAGGAAAAGTGTCCGGGTGGATCCAAGGGTGGATCAGAGATGAGAAGATCCTGAAAGCAGAGGGGACAGAGTCTGGGTCACTAGCCAGTGACCAGAAAGGAACCAGGCCATGTCGAGCTGATTTCAGGTGAAGAGGTGAAGCTTGTCTCTGCGGCCACGAGGACCAGGAGGTGTCGATGATGACCAGGAGCTGGATGTGATCTGTGCCATGAAGGATCTAGTTGACTGCGGTGTTGGTATCCGGACTGGACCCAAAAAGCCTAGGTAAACGCAATCAACGCAGGAAGTGAAGATTGGCTTCGGAGCAGACCAGCAAGGTCTCATGAGCTTCTCCTTTGCAGGGAAGCTGGAGCAAGCCTGGAGCGACCAGGAAAGCAGTTTGGTTTCAAAGGAAAGTCTTCAGAGGGCTAACGAGCCAGCAGTCTAGCAACCGGGAAGACGCATTGAGCAGAAATGCAAGAGCGGGCGCCACGGCACTCGTGGAGTGTGGAGGGCTGAGCTTCGGTGCAAATAGCGCTCGGGTCTGGGGCTTCTCATACCCCAATGCACAACTGCGAGGGTGCCTCAGTAGTTGCACTGTTAGCAAAATGCAGGATGTCCAGGGTGTCCTGTCCCATGTCTCTCGTGTCTGTCACGGGTCTCAGCTTTGCTATGGATGTGGGTCGGAGTCAGAGAAGTCTGAGAGTCCAGTTCCTGTGTTGCTGAGTCTTCGGGATCCGGCAGGAGCGTCGACAAAGCAGACCGGCAAGTTACTGGTGGTGCATGTTTGCACAGGGTGGTCACTCCTTGACCACAAGGGCGATGTCTTCAGTCTTCTAGTCGATATAGAAAGTCGAAGGTCCAAAAGTTTGTATCAAAGTTTCTTCCAGGATGATCTAAAGTCCCGGGGACACAGCACCTATCTTTATACTAAAGAAATGGGCTGGATTACCTACTGCGTCCCTCATATGGGTGGACCTGAGAAGGGGGTGGTTACACCCCTTTCTCTTTGTCCAGTTTAGTGCCAGAGTGGGGCTGGAGTACCCCAGCAACTGGTTTGAACCGGGCTATGCATGGAGCACCTTGAGTGCCCCGGGCAGTGTCTGGAAAAGCATCTTTCCATTAAACCCACCCTGCCCCAATACACTCCAGGCTGTCTGAGGAGGTGCTAGCACCTCCCTCGACAGGAAACCTATTGCCCGAACCTCCCTTGCTGGAGTTCCCCCAGCAGCAGGAGGTCAGACTCGTGTCTGTGGCAGCAGCATCCATTTTGTGATTGTGAGGCTCTGTTTAACTTTAACTGGGTAAAGCAGTAACTACATGTCTTTTCCCTCTAGAAGGGTGGAATGCTACCCCCGCCGCCAGGACTGGTGGAGGGGGGGGGTAGTATTCCAAAGTGTTTGACACCTTACACAACATGTTTTGATAAAGCCAAACCAAAGTTAGCATTAACCGCGAGGGTTATAATGCACTTAAGAGTATATGGTATGGCTATATCATAGAACAGCTATAAGGAGATGGTTCCGAAAGCTGCAGAAAGGCTCAGTTCATGCTAGAGCACCCTGTCACATAAAACCAAGCACTCTGCCTTCAGGATTGTCAAGACCTGCCATAGGAGTGACTTATAGGTGTATATGTGTCTATATATACGTGTAGATATAGGTATACTATATCTAAGTAAGGTGTGATCACACCACCTTACCCAAGCTGAGTGATCAGCCTGTGGTGTCAGTTTGGATGGCCAGCCAGGGGTGGCATAATACATGCTGCCGCCCCTGGTAGGCCTTGGATGCACCTATGCCCTGGGTACATAGGTTGTTACAGAAGATGATGCGTGCCCACTTTTGCAGCATCGGTTACCATACCGGAATTTCTGGCAATTGGACAGATACATCTACAGCTTTAGGTAGGCGCTGCTTTGGTAGCACTGGTCAGTTTCAACCGCCAATTCCTGGCTCAGGGGACAAATGGCAAAACAACATATTAAGAAATTGTCAAGAAGAATTCTGTACTGCCAAATATTTGAGGACGTTACCAAAAAGGGTAAACCCAAATAATGTCTCTATCACCTGGGTATAATGCTGTACATAAGGAAGGGGTCGTAGTACATGTTCATTTAAATGCAACAAATAACAGTGGAATAGCAGTGGGATAGAAAATATACAAGATATAAACACAAAACAAATCAGGCAATAATGTGGGTACACTTTTATTTAATCACAATGGACCTAGCAAAAAACATAATAAATTGCTTGTTTGAAAGAACACAAATTGCTGCCCCAAGGGATGAGGGAAAAAGCGGGGATTGGATCGGTGTGATTGCATGCGAGGATAGAAAGGGTTTCACGATCAAAGTGTCAGGTCAAACTGTCTTATTGGTCAAGATACGGATAAATATAGTTTGCTTCCATAAGGAGCCAAAAAAGAACCATACAAATGTTAAATAGCATTTAGATTGCCATGCTACAGTGGCCTTCGTGAACGTATTATGACTGAGGCACGAGCTGGCGTAATTGTAGGTTGTCGACGTTTCGACCACAATGTGGTGAAGACATCAAATGTGCAACATAGTAATAAAGACTGGATCACATATTGACTTCTACGTGATGGTGGAATCAACAGTGTTGCTTGGGAACCTCAGAGGCATATGTCAAATGTGTGATATAGTAATAAAGACTAGACTGTCTATTGGCTGTGACGTGATATGGAAATCAACAGCGTCAGTTTTATTGGTTAGGAAACTCGTCATAGCAACGTGCAACGCTGTTATTTGAATGGAAAACAAATTTCAGCGCAGAATTGGAATAAGGACGCAACCTCAGTACCAAGGCGTGGTTAACAGTTCATTTTGCTGGGGTCTTGCTTATCCTTGTTTTGGTTTGCAGTTATCGTTATATGCAGTGCGGTGTGACAGTGAATTGGGCACCTTAAGAACTGGAAGTGCCCCTAAGTACTGGACTTATGCTCAGTACTGTGCGCAAGTTGTTCCAGTGAGAAGTCGCTCTCCCCGGTCAAAGTGAGGCCTGAGTGTAGGTCACGAAACTCTTCCATGCTACTCAGAGTTCCACAAGCGGCGGACTGCATTTGGTCACGCCCTTTGCATTTATTTTCAGCTCTAGGTGTTTGTCCCCCTTATAAAATCAGCACAAATGGCACCATGCGCAGCGCAAGAGGGCACTACTTCTTTTCTGCCCGAGTAGATTTTCTACTTGAGTGTCAGCTTTCACAGTGCAAACTGAAGGTTTCTCAATATGAGCAGTTGTGTCCATCCGTGACTGCCCACATTGAGAAATCCGACCGCCTGTTTTGTGAAATCTCGCATGGAGGTAGATTTTCCTCGGTCACGCTCCCCAACTTGATGCTGGTCAGCGCAAGCGAGGAAAAAACTCAACTCTGCATAGCGCGCTCCACAGAGTACGGAAAACTCTGAAAACTCTGCTAATGGAGCACAGTTTACAGCCCAGGTTTAGTCGAGGTATGAGTTACGTTGCTGAGAATAATTTTTAATGTGGTGATCTTTTAAGATGCTGTTCAGAGTAAACTTAATGCTATAATTAATATTTTACTATGATGTCATGTTATACAATGTTGCGCAATGCTATGCTAAATGTTAGTTGCCAGACTATTTCTGTTTTATATAGAGTGCTGCTGGATGCATAAGTCCATGCAAGAGTCCAAGGAATTGACTATGGGAGTCCATGTGAGTAAACCTTAAGCCTGCATCTGTATGCAGAAGGGATGAGAGCCACAGCAGTTTATTATTTAGGATGACTCTCCCTCAGGGGTTGAGGAGATGTTTTAAGGTAATGTTGTGTTGCACCCTAAATTTGAGTCCTTCCTAAGGAGTTAAGGATTAAATGTGTGCAGTTGAGGGCTTAAGCAGCTCCCTCTATGATTTAGGACGGTACTCCCTCAGAGGTTGAGGAGATGTTGTAAGGGTCATATTTGTTGCACCCTAAATTTGTGAGAGTCCTCCCTCAGGGGTTAAGGATCGTCATGATTGAGATGCCTTGGTTGAGATGCATCTGATCTGTATCGTCCTCCCTCGGGGGCTGAGAAGATGTTAGATAGGGTCATGTTGTGTTGCATTATAAGTTGCAAGAGTCCTTTCTCAGGAGTTAAGGACTGTCATGGTTGAATATGACTTATTGATTATTTTAATTTCCATTTTACGTCCTATTGTATTTTAATTTATTTTTCTAAGGGGAAGAGCTGTGCTGTAACCATGGCTGTTTTAATGCATCTTTTCCATAGTTACTCAGTTCCGTGCTGCTCAGCCAGTGTGAATGTGATGTAATGGGATGTTGATGAGTACCTGTGCCTGGTAAGAGTGTCAGTTGTATAGAGTGGTCTGTGCAGTGACAATGCTGCTCCTGGTGGGCATTCATATACAACCCGTAACCCAAGCGATATCGTCTTCAATAAATCTAAATTTTGTAACCTATGTGACCTAAGCTACCTTAATTACAACAGTTTCCTGATTAGGTTTTTCAAATATAATGGTTAGCAAAGGTAATGGAAATTCAAATTTTTTTAGATGAAGGTCAAAATAAGCTATAAATAGAAGTTTGCTCGCATTCAGGGGGGCATGCAGTCACACAATATTTTATTGGTCCAGGGGGTGTGCATAGTAAAATACATTTAACTGAGAAACGAGCCGAGATTTTGAAGGGCAGGGCCAACGCTTCCGCCCCTACCTCTGAGGGAATTTGGTAGTCAGAAACTTCAAGGGGCAGATTTATGATGCCCTTGTGCCTCTTTGCGCCGCAATTGCGTCACTATATTTGACGCAACGGCGGCGCAAACAATGCGCCCTATTTACAACGTGACGCATCTAGGAGATGCGTCACGTTGTTAAAGCCCTGCGCCATGAGGAGGCGTTCCTGCGCAGGGGGGGGGGCGTTCCTGCGCAGGAACGCCTCCTGAAAGTGGCTGAGTGAAATCTATGAGATTTCACTAAGGCACTTTCAGGCCAATGCTGCGTCAAAACCCTGCGCCTGCTTGAAGCAGGCGTAGGTCTTGACGCAGCATTGTGAAGATGGGGCACCCCCGACCCTTGCTGGAGCTGCGTCGCGCTTGCGACGCAACTCCAGCAATGCGCCACCTTTCCGGCACAGATGCGTCACGCATCTGTGCCGTTTTTGCACCATGGTGCGCACCATGGGTGGCGGAGCTGTGGCGCACTGTGGCGCACGTTAACTGGCGCATCCCTGGGGGTGCGCCAGTTAACATAAATCTGCCCCCAAATCTTTAATTTTAAGCCAGGTCTTTATAATAAAGAAACCGTCTAGATTTAGCACATAAATAAGTTTATATACTGAGATACAATGTTTGACCACAGACCTAATGTTAGGAGTGCACATTTAGGACGCTGAGGATGATATTTAGTCACATTTGTTGGACAACCCACTTTTTTATTCTGAACCACGCCATAGTAAGCCACGTGGCCTGTATTTCATCTCAATTCAGGAAAACCAGAAAGATTATTTGCATATTAAGATGCGGCAGGCGTCCGGAGGGGATATTGCAAAACGTGTAAGAAGTCACAACTTGCTTCTGAATAGCTACAACCACGTTTCCATGCCTTGGGCTTGGTCCAGTCACGGATGGGCACAGATAAAAATGCCTTTGCCACGCCATTGGCGTGGACGTATAGCATCCTTGCTTGTATCGCTAACCTCGCTCGTAAAACCTAGACTCCGGCAGGAATTGAAAGAAGGTCGGCCTTCTGTGGGAGATGGCGGTTACAGACAGAAGTGCAAACTGAAGTCCAAGGTGAAAGGGGGAAAAGTCTGTTACAAAAACGTTCCCTGCACAATACAATGAATGACAGCTTAAACTTTACTTCCTTAGAAAGCTGGGATGTGCAGCCAATGGGACATAATCTTGGACCATAGCTGAAAGTCTTTCAGGGCCTCTTAGCCCAAGCGTTTAGCCCAGTGTCATCATTATGCACAATGTGTAAGGAAATCAACACTCTCATGACACATACTTTTCCCAAAAGGCCTTCCTATTACACCTCAGTCAGATGATTTGACCTCTGCATGGTGCGAAGGTAAATGCATGGAGGTAGGCATAGAATTGGCCCCCGCCTTCTCAGTTTGCTGTATCAATATGAGAGCTTCATTCTCCTGATGAAAATGGACTGAGTTGAAATAAAGATAACATATGATCAGGAATTACTGTGAAAAGTTCTTCAACGCTACATTTACTATAACCATCTGGTGGGGTACAATACTAAAACTTCTATAACAAATTCCTTTTAGCCTAAAATGCAATTTAAACAGCCTCAACCACACGAGCCATTACCCTTGCCCTATCCCTAACCTAATTTGTAACTCTACCCTCACTTTAACCAACATTCTTATCTTGGCCCATACCCTAATATTTTTAGAAACCCTTACTCATATTAACAATCCTACAACCTTTTTGTTTATGGTAAAAAAAAAAGTCATTTAAAATAAATGTTGTCAATGTATTTTGTATTATTATACTGGGATAGAATTTGTTGTTTCTTCAAATTCTACATTTAGGTATTTCTCCAGAAGCGTATTTTCGTAGCGACTCAGTACAACATTCCTGGACTTGTGCTTGTTAAGTCTATTCCACCCCTTATCTTATCAAATCTGGGGGGCAAAGTTAGTGAGGATTCCTGAAGTACCCCTAAGAAATGCATAGTTGGCCATTAAAAGTCGGATTCCCTCGGTAATTCCTTACTTTCATCTGGAGATTGCTGCTGCTTTTTAGTAGTCAAAAATTCCAGGTGAAAGTAAAGAGATTTTATAGATGTCTGGGTTGATAACTGTTGTTACCAGCTCCATTGAAATTAAATATCCTGCCAAGTAGGGCTGAAATGGTTACTTTGAATAACCCCCCTATTTCCTGAAATTGCAAACTTGTTTGCTGCTTATGAAATTAAAATCTCTTTCTTCACGTGGGACTGGTGTGTTTATTATGGATTTTGACTCCTGCCTGTTGGCTTGGATGTACTTTGTTGCTACACCGTCCTGAAATGTTGGTGCTTATTCTCACAGATAGCTTGGACTATGCGTTGTGCGCCTAGTGTGGTAATGTTCTTGCCTTTACCTGTGATGCAGGTATGATGCAGGTATAAAGAAAGAGACTTCTGGCCATTCAGGGCAGAGTCTGTGAAAGTGAAGCTGTTGTCCAGTGCCTTTTTGCGTGTGCCCTCATCTATAGGCCTTCACAGCTACCTAGGCCTGTCAAACGACCAGTGTGTACCATGGGCAATACATGTGCTATAATTCTTTGTCTATAGTCTTTAGTGCTTTCTTCAGTTGGTGTGTCAGGTCATTAACTGGTGGATCCAGTATCTAGGTCCTCACACTGACTCATATATGCTAGCACTTTTTAAAAAAGTATTATGGCTTGAACAACTTTTGCTTTTACCAAGGCCTGACAAGCCACTGGTGGCAGATGGCTACTACACTGGTAATGGGTAATGAGGATCTCACCTTGAGCCCAGACACCACTTGGAGACAGAGTTAATTTTTTACAGCCTCACCTGGTCATTGACGTGCGAAGGGAGAACCAACAGAGAAGCGCAGCAGTGCAGTGGAGCCCCACCTCTTGAAACCCTGCTGATCTGCACTCCTGATCTGCTACACACACACAAGGTAGCCAGTTGAGGCCCCACACTTATGCTGAATTAGTGACAGCGCAAGCAAGACACGTGCCCTTTGGCGCCCTCTCAACCTTGGAAACAGCATCAGCATCGGACACAGCTCCTCACCCACAGCAGTAGTTTTCACAGAGCCTGCTCAGAGAGTGCATGCCCCACAGCAATCACGCTGTGCTCCAGCCACCCCTCTGTCAATGAGTGATCTTGCGGGAGTGACACGCCCTTGCCTACCTTCTGCAGCACCCAGCATCCCTGAAGGGAAAGACATAACACACCCCTCAAAGGAAACCATGTCTCAAGATCCTGCCAGGCTTATCTCATTTGCCACTTCTCCAGCCAATGGATCAGGGCCCATATTATCCCCTGGCCCACGAGGTGGATCACTGCTACACCTAGCCGCCAGCGTCAATTCCACCCTTCCGCGAACTAATCGACCCGGTGTCCACCACGGCACAATAGAAAATGTGGCTCAGCAGACTAACCAATGGCATTCGCACCACATGAAAGGCAGACCCCATCGTCAAATGGGCCTTTTTACTGCACTACTCAGGGACGGAGGTGTCCAACCAAAACTACAATGCTGCAGTCCCCACGCTGAATGAGCTCTCTTATCCACAAATCAATACCGATTTTGAGAGGTTCAAACTACGACAAGCCAGAGAGCAAGGAGATGAATCTACAGACAGATTTGATGTGAGGTTACATGAAATGGCAGGTACTGCACTGATCAATATCAGCAAAAATAACTTAAAGCCCAGAGCATCCAAGGCTACAGGTCCAACAATCTTTGGCGCCTCATTCTAAGAGAACCCGGAATAAAACACAACTACATCCTGATCTTTGTGAAAGCACACAAAATCTCACACATCAGGGAAAAGCGCATAGAAGAAGCACTCATGCAAGTTAATATCTAAAACCGCTCAGAACAAGACTGAGGCTATCAGACAAGTACGATAGGCGTGACCTAATCTCATTTCAACTGACCAAACCAGACGGTTTTAGCCTGTGACTACTGCTGACATGGCAAACACCTCCAGACAGTGTCCAACACAAGGCAACACATCCTCCACATGCAGCGAGATCAACCACTTCATTTGAATTGCAGTTGCACCAAAGCAAGACAGGGTGGGTCCAGACCTCTGGCAAGGACACCTGCTGCAAGGCAGATCCCGACTGACCCTGACTGAGATCAAGATCTTTGTATACAGAAGCTGTACAAGTCTTCCACTAGCTGGAGCTTTCGAAGAACACTTATACCACGCGGATCAGTGCATCACAGGCGAATTCTTTGTCACCACCAAGGTGGATTGATACACTGTTAGCTGCCAGACAGCTGAGGACCTTGGGCTAATCACCTTCGCAAAGTTGGTGCACATGCATCAGATGGATCAATTGCTCCAAGAGTTCCAACACAACTTAAAGTGCTCAGCTGCCTGATGTATTACTTTATACTAGTATCAAACTTTACATAGACTAAACTATCCAGCCAGTAACCCTGAGACATTGATGGGTCCCATTCCACTTGCAGGAAAAGGTCAAAAAGAAAAACACATACCTTGAGAGACTGTGCATGATTGAGAAAGCGTCCAGCCTGACCCACTGAGTTTCACCAATGGTGATCATCCTGAAACCGTAGCAATTAGGGGCAGTGAGGCTCTGTATTGCCATGCAACTCCCTAACCAAGCAATCAGGAGGGAAAGCCACCTCACCCCCATAACTTAACTGTCAGAAAGTTGTTTTCCAAAGGAGACCTCCGTTAGGGTGTCGCAATGTTTTCCAGAATACCATCAAGGAAGCGCTGCCTAGACTCCAAAAAGTTATCAACATCAGTCACAATCTTTTCATCTACTCCAAGTCATGAGAAGAACACTTCGGATGCATCAGCGCTGTCTTGTGGAGGATCGCAGAAAAAGGTCTTACCCTAAACAAATCCAAATGCTCTTTCTTTGATAGCAAAGTTGAGTTCGTCAGATAAATATTTTCGGCTGAAGGTATAAGTGTTGAGCCCATGAAATTAACAAACATCCCACAAGCCCCAGCAGCCACATCGGTCATGGAATTTAGATGCTTCATGAGAATGGCAAACTGAAATTTACCTCTCAACTGAGCCACACTAGCGGAGCAACTGAAAGCCTTGACAAAAGCACTCTTGCAATGGGAGTGGGGCCCTACTCAAGGGAATCCTTTTAAAAGATCAAAGAAGCGCTACTCCGTGACATCACAATTGCGTACTTTTATCTTGCCCTGGAAACGGAATTAGAAGCAGGTGACAGTCCTGTAAGCCTCATGACAGTGCTAGTTTAGAAGCAACAATCCAACCGCTGGGGCCCTATAGCATTTGCAAGCAGAACATTGTTGGACATTGAAAGAAAGTACACCCTAATTGAAAGATAAGCACCCGCAATTTGATGGGAATGGGCCCACTTCCATTTGTACCAAGTTGGGTGGAAGTTCAAATTAGTTGGCTTCAAACCCTTGGTGCACCTATTTTGGGGCATATTCCAACACCCACCACCATGTATAGAAAAGTAGGTCTTACAACTCCAGCAATATATAAATTCGATGTCTGTAACAGGCCAGACTCAGAAAATCCAGTAGATTTCATCACTAGGCACCACAGTTTAAGGTTGGCGATGCAGCACAGAAAATGAGCAAGAGAGAACAGTTTACCTGGGTTATCATGCAGTTGATGTGCCATGGGGCACTCACCCTTCAAGACTTCATTCTAGCCATGATGAAGGATGGTTGCCTTAATAATGTGGCCGAAGCACTCAAACAGAACAAATGGGGGGCCATCAGTCTCAAACGCGGGACCCAAGACGCTCTTGATTAGCTATGGTGAATTCTGACTGAGCTAAGCCTGACCAACCATGGATTAATCCTCAGAGGGAAAAGGATCATAATGCCCAGAGCCTGCAAGACAAAGTCGTATCATTTAGCACATCATGGCCATGAGGGCACAGCAAAGACAAAGGCCAGATTGAGAGAAAAGCTGTGGTTCCCTGGAGTAGACACATTAGTTGTTCAGTGTCTGCTGTGCCAGCTGAATAGCGAAGGCGACAGACCAACCCCAGTCATTACAGAAAACCCCAGCGAGGCGCCTTGGAAATTAGTCAGCACAGGCTTCAGGAGCTTCCCTGACAGTCAGCAAGCACTTGTTTTCATAGACGCCCACTTCAAGTTGCCGATAGTTGAACTAGTGAGATCCATAGCCTTCTGCCACATAAAACATGCACTATGGAAGACGTTCACTGAGTTGGGCCTACCCACTGTCATCATATCAGACAGTGGACCCATTTCACAGAAAAGAGTTCCAGGATTACCTTTGAATTTTCCACAAACCCACTGCTGCATAACACCCCAAGGGCCCCAAGCCAATGGAGACTGGGAAAGGTTTATTGGCAACAAGACAAAAGCTTTCAGGATCAGTGTTGACCAAAAACTAAGATTCAGAATAGAGACTCCACAACTTCTTGCATGCGTATCGCAGCACACCCCACCCCAAATCTACGGGGGTAGCATGGTGCATGGCGGGCAGGCCAAACTCCTGAGGACATTGGTGAAGCATCCACGCAGTACCCACAGACGACACCCCAGGCACAGCACAAAAAGAGACACAAAACCAGTTGGGAGGAAAAATAATAACTCTTGTATTGTCTCCAAGCTGCAAAGGCAAAAACAGTAATCACAATGCGGCGCCAACTGGTGGCAGGACAATATATACAAGGGGATTATTTACAGGGTAACTGAAAAGAAGAAGGGGATATGTCCATTAGTTCCAGGGCTGAAATAAAACAAAGCGTTATCAAATGGCATGGAACATCAGCAATATCAATGTGAGGGGAAGAAACACTAGGCATCAGCATAAAGTCAAACATTAGGGATAGGAGCCCAGTATGACTGGCATTAGCATGAATCGTCATTAACATTAGGCCCCATCATATAGGCAGAACACAGGGCCTACCAACCTCCCTTGGCATGAACACATTAGGTGAAAATATGCGTAGGCATATGATACAACTCCCTATACCTCATTAGCCCAAAGCATAAGAACAGAGAGGCATAACTTTAGCAGTAGCACCATTACCCATAAATGCAAGATAAACATAAGCAGAGGGACATCTGGGCATCCTCCTCACTGCGGGCGTATCATTTAATAAATGGGGGTGATATGCCCATAGGCTCAATGGCAGAAACCCCTCCAGGTTATTAATCTGGGGCATAAAACACATTTGGCACGTGTCCGCCTAAGGACCCCCAGTTAGAGGCATGTCCCGCACCAACCCCTCAGCCCAAGACCATCCACATCTGGGACTCGGAAGTCTAAAATGCCTCTGGTTACAGCTGCCCACTATCCAGTGGGGCAGCTGTATTCGATAAATCGGGTCGGGCGGCTCACCCCACGTTGGAGCCCCTCGTCTGGGGTGCAGATGTGCGGGCAGAGTCCAGCGCCGGCCCCCACTGCGGGTCCTAGGGGCCTCAGGTGCCGACAACGCACCTCGGCCGGCCCCCAATAGTTGAATAACCCAGCCCCACTCACCAGGCTCTTGCGGGGCTGCGTGGGCTCCAGACAACTTCCTCCTGTGTCATCCAGGCCCATCCTCTCTCACGGGGACCCAGGACTTCGAGGCAGCCTCCACGGGGTTGCCGGGCCAGCGCGTGGTAGGCTCCCGCCTGGCTCCTTGTTCTACACGGGGCTCCCTCATTGCCACTGGTGCCCGCAACGCCACCTCCTCCTTCCGGAGGTGGCATTGCGGGGCTTCCTCCTTGGAAGCCCCGGGTCCCAGGAGGGAACCCGGGGCTTCCAACGGCCTCTTCTTGCTTCCCGGCCGGGTGGCCAATAAGCGAGCGGCTTCCAGGGGCGTGACGGCAGCCGCCAATCCATGTGCGGCGGCTGGGAGGCCGTGGTGGGTGATGTCACGTGACACTGCCCTCATCGACTTCTAGAGGCGCAGCGCGGCCTACTGCAGCACTGCAGAGGCCCTCTCTTGGCTACAGGGGCCTCCGCGAGGAACCAGGCACTAGCAGCACTCCCCGTGTCAGCGACCACGAGGTCGCGGCGGTGATTTCCAGGCAGCAGTCATGCGGGGTGAGCACCCGCAGAGTTCACTACGGCGCCAATGCGGGGTAGGCTCCCACGGCGTTTCAATTTGGCAAAAGGGTGCGCTCAGCCACCGCGCTCTTCAGGTACTGGGCAGGGGCGGTGAGGGGCCAGCAGCGCTTTCCATACACAGGGCTTAAACACCCAGGCAGTCTTCTGCAGCGGCAGCGATAGGCAATAGCGCTTGTATCCACACAGCGCTTGGAAGGGCACAGCAGTGTCTGGGGCCAGACAGAACTTTGTAGACACAGCGCTGTAAGAGACAGCAGTCCTGGCATAAGGCAGTTCTTCCCAATAAAACAGTTCCTTTAGGTCCAGCAGCTCTTCTGCAGCACAGAGCTTGGGGGCACAGCCCTCCTAATACAGCGCTTAGGAACCAGCAGTTCAAGCAGTAGCACCTCCAGCAGTGTAGCGCTTCACAGGGCAACAGCATCTTGGCGGCACAGCGCTTTAGGGTTATAGCGCTTAGGGGGCAGGCAGTCCCATCAGCAAGCCCCAGGGTAACGCTCCTCACCTCTTGGGGGGGGTCAAGTCCAGCCCCAATATAGCGCCCTCCTCTTCAGGGGCCTTTAGGCGCAGCATTTGCGTGGCGTGTGGTCCCAGCAGCCTCAGGGACCTAGAATGGCCCTCCTTCCTCAGGGGCCAGGTAACAGAGCAGCAGGCACTACTGGGCCAGGCAGGCAGTTAGTGGGAACTCATCAAAACAGGGCGGTAGGCTTTCACAATCCTCCACTGTAGCGTGGCCCTCCTCCTACACAGAAGCCTGAACTCCTGCAGTGGGGCCTCCACTAGCCCTGGGGACAGCAGAGGGGTTCTAGATAGGTGCAGGGTCCAGCACACAGGCCCAAGTGGCGGTATCCCCTGGCAGCAGGTCCCCACACGTTCGAGTCCCTGCTCTGTCTCAGCACATGGTGGCACATCCCCCTTATTTATATGCCCCTCACCCCACCTAACAGGCAGTGCCAGACACTTCTGGAATCCTCTGGGGAACTGGCTCAAACTGGCTCTGGGGAGGAGTAGAGCACCCTGGGTGCCAGGCTTTCCCTCCGAATGCTGGGGTGGCTGGGTACCGAACAACTAGACCGCTACCTACTGCAGTCAGGTGGCACAACACATAGCCATGGCATCCATTTTAAATACAGCATGTTACCAGGGTACATTTACACAATGGGGGGTTAATAAGTGCACACACCATTGCATGACATTTTCGCATTAAACAGGGCATCTCAAACCACACATGGCCTATACAACTTTCTTTACCATGGGGGAGACATCCTAACACAGGGGGGTGAAAAGAGAAAATGTTTGGGGAAAATGGGCCAAGTCCAACAGGAATAGTCCTGAAAGGGCCCTAGTGGAAACTTTAATGACTAAACCAAAGTGAGAGCCAGAAGAGGAGGGCCTACAACAACCACTGCCCCTCAATCACAAGGCAAAGTGCAGAATCCCACATCCAGGAGGAAAGCAAAGCAATCCTCAAAGATAGACTGACTGGATCAAAATTTAAGATGCACTATGAAAAAGGACCACAGACAATCATAAACAGGCAAGGATCCATTATCTCCGCCAAAAAAAGGAGAGAGGTGGTAACCAGAAACATTTTGTGATTGAAAAAAAGTTCAAGTATCAACCCCGCCAACACTCGAGATGTACATCCATCAGAAATTCAAGGAAACAGACTCGGCTAGAAACATTGAAGAAAGAGGAAAATATCCACTGCCTCAGAGCCCAAACTCCAAGAGCAGTGAAAATCCACCAACCTCCACCACGGAAACCCACCAGACACACACTACCACTCTCACCCCCAAAATCCCAACACCAAAGGAATTGCATGAGGGCCAATTATCGCTACACCCTGCTCCTACATCTGCATCACAACTCTTAAATAAAGAACTTTGTCAGTCGTACAACAGATACCTGCAAGAACATCAAGATTTTGTACAGGTGGGAGGAATGTAATGGGAAAACCTTCTAGTCTTCCATTGTGTTGTGCACACAAAACCTGAAGTCGGGGTGGCCTCAGTTTTAGACTTGGCATCTTTGGCGTGGTTTCTGCTGACTTTTTGGCTCTACCTCCTGTATTTTTGATGTGGTGCTGCATTTCGGTTGTGCTGCCTTAGATGCTTTGGACACTTTGCCACTGCTGATCAGTGTCAGAGTGCAAGTGCTCCTTGTGTAAATTGTTATTACAATTGGATCTCCCTGATTGGCATATTTGATTTACTGGTAAGTCTTTAGTAAAGTGCACTGAGTGTACCAGGGGCTGTAAATCAAATGCTACTAGTGAGCCTGCAGCACTGATTGTGCTATCCACATGAGGTGCCCTGAAAAGGTATCTCAGACCTGCCACTGCAGTGTCTGTGTGCAGTTTAAACTGACATGTCCACCTGGCCTGGCAAATGCACATACGTGCCAGGCCCTAACCTTCTCTTTTCTTACATGTAAGGCACCCCTATGGTAGGCCCAAGGTACCCCCTGGGCAAGGTGCAGTGTATGTGAAAGGGGCTAGGAATGTCCATTAACTGTAGACAACAACTGGGGGGTTGAGGTGTGCCTGGCCCATCCTGGATGACTCAGAGCTGAGCTTAATGGGGCTTGGCTGCATTTAAAGTAGTGGGAGGAGATTTCCTTGTACCTGAATAGGGCCTGTCTTCCTTGCACAATGCTGTATCCACCCCTGTGGTCATACTGCACAGTGAGGACAGAACTTGTTTGGACTGGGCTCAGAGAACCTTGCATAAAGAGAACAAAGACAAAATGGGATAGACCTTAAACCCCAGAATTTTAGATCACTTCTGGACAAAAGAGGAACCTTTGCCCAGGAGAAGATCTGAAAAGTTGTGAGGAGGAGTACTGCCCCTTTGGTGTGTGCTGTGTGGGGTTGGTCTGCAGTTGCTGTTTCTGCCAAGGAAAGGACAAAGACGGGAACTTTGATGTGAACCTGCTTGACAAAGAATCTTCAAGGGCCTGTGTGTGCTGGCCTTCTGTTCTGAAGTCTCAAGGACACAAAGACTTCACCACCAGCTCCCCTGAACTCTGCTGCTGAGAGTTCTGATCTGACAGGAGGTTCCTGTTCCAGTTCTGTTCCTCTGGAGGTTGTTCCTCTTGTTGGGAGCTGAAAGAAACCTGAAGAACTGAAAAAATCTATCATCTCTCTTGTATCTGTGTTTTACTGACACAGCACCGCTGTGCGAGAAGAGTCTCCACACATCGCTGCGCCGCTGCCGAGACAACGCAGCGCCTGTCGTGGCTGGAAGAACCGACACATCATGGGATCGCAGCCGAAGAATCCGATGCAGCGCCACTTGTTCCACCGCTTCGATCAACAATGCATCCCGGATTTCCACACATCACATCAGTGCTGCAAATTTTCCCAACGCATCACCCGCAGACCAGAACCGTCTTGGAGTCGACGCATCACTTACCCCTGCAGTTGAGATTCGATGCTTCACTTCTCCTGCGTGCAGCAGAACTGCTGCATCGCCTCCCCAAGGACTCAAGAACTGACGCATCTCTTTGTTTCTCAACGCTTTCTATCTATGCTGTTGTTTGGCCTTGTGAATAGTTTCATATGGACCCAGTTACTTGAAACCTTTGAAAATTCATATTTATTACATGTATGTTGGATTTTTGTCGTTTTGGTATGGTTGAGTTTAGATAAAGATACTTTATATTTCATAAACTGGCGTGGTGTCCATTTGTAGTGTTATCACTGTACTACTGTGTGTTTTGAGTACAAATACTTTACAAATTGCCTTTGGGATAAGTCTGTCTGCTCGCGCCAAGCTACCCAGGGGTTGAGCAGGGATTAAGCAGGGGTTATCTAAAGTGTGTATCCCCCTTACCGTGACTAGCAACATGGGTCCCTATTTGAACAAAGGTACCTACCTCTGCCAAGCTAGAGACCCCCATTTCTAACACTCATGTATAAGTAAAGGGATTTTCTACCGCTCAGGCGGAGTCCATAACAGTAAAGCAGTTGCCTCATTGCATCTCTCATCTCTAGGCCTTTGCAACTACCAGGGCCTACCAAACCACGAGTGTCCCATGGGCACTACATGTATCATTGCCTATAACCTCAAGTGCTTTCTTCTGTTGGTGCGTTAGGGCATTAACTAGTGGCTCCAGTTTACTAGGTCCTCACACTCATATATGCTATCACTTTTTTAAAAAAGTATTAACGATTTAACAACATTTGCTTTGAATGCCTTTTTTGGAACTAAGATGTGACTGTGGTTGCCCAAGTCGGGCCTAAATGTTTAACTAATCTTGCCTGAGAGTATCAAAATTCAACTTTACAGACATTTTCAGCTTAATTTTCTTACATTTTTTAGACGTGTACTATAAAAAAGAGTTGGACACTGTTGGTGGTAGTGTCAGTCTTGTGCTGGTTGCATCTAACCCCTACTTACAAAGCGAGTGATGGAAGCGCTGGAGTAACGAATGTTACAAATGTGTTGGCCAATTGCAGTTGTATAAACTGTCCATTGTTTCCTGATTGCTCGATCAGAGCAGCATCATCACAAATAGGACCATCTCTGTAATGATAATGATGGTGTGGCAACTCATGTCAAAGGATTGATTTAAGGGTGGGTTTGAGCAATTGAGCAATTGAAAATACTGACACTATTTATTTAGTTACTTTTCTCCTTGCAGAAATTGACAGGGAATGTCCAAGTCTGCACTACAGTGCATCTCCCAATATTAGAAACATGCAGAGTGGAATCAGGAACAAGACAAGGGTAAGGCATGCTCTATAGAAAGAACATTCAGAAAAAAAGAAGGCATTTTTTCCAAACATTGTGTTCCACATTTAATATATAGGAACATTGCTTAAACATTCTTTATATGGCTGTCCCAGATTAAAGAACTGATATTTGTACAACACTGTGGTCAGCTGCCTTGACCATGTTCTCATCTTTCCTTTAGCCTCAATACGGAGCATCACAATACCTTTGAATGGATACTACTCTATCACCCTCCAGGTCCTAGTTGCGGCTTCTTAGTGTATTTAGGTACCCTACTTGAAGATGGATTATGCTCAGACTCGTTTAGGTACTAGGGGATTTTAATTTTTATCTTGAGGCCCCCGCTGATCCAGATACTATTATACTGGATAAAATAATGGAGGCTGGGGAACTCAAGCAGTTGGTGGTAGGCCCAACTCACCTTAAAGGGCACACGTTAGATTTATTCTAAAAACCCAAATCTGTCCTGCACGGTAATACTCCCATTGGCATGCTTCGATCATAGTGCCATTTTATTCGAACTGAAGGAGTCAAAAGCCCTCAAATCCAAACCTGAGCCCATAGGGAAGATCGAAAATAGAGCCAGGAAGGATTTAGATGGCTTAAAATTAGAAGGGGAACTGAAGAAAACCCTACGCCCTCTCCCTCCGGGGTGGACGAGGCCGCTTTGGCCTACACAGACTAGATAGACGCAGCATGTAAGAAATTAGTTACGATAAAACAATGGCCCCCCAACGCGGCCAAACCTTCAACCCTCTAGTATTCAGACAAGCTAAAGAAACAGAAACTGGCTTGTAAAAGACTAGAACGGGCATGGAGGAAAGGGTATAAAAGCAATAGTAGAGATATTTATAAGCATAGTCTTAGACTCTATAAGGAACTATTGCTGGAAACAAAAAATAACTTCTATTCAGAACAAATCTTTCAAGCTAAGTCTAATCCTAAAGAACGTTTTAAAACTGTTAAAAAACTTGCCTCACCAATGACTCCTAAAAGTGCAAGCAGCCCAGAATTGTGTGAAAATTTGGCTATTTTCTTCCAACAAAAAGTGGAATGTATTTTCTCTACATTCACCTCAGTTCAGAAGGGGAAATAGATGCAGCCAATCCTATTAGATCTAACCCTACACCAGTCCTAGACAACTTCGCATTGTTAGAAGCATCAGAATTAACTAAACTTTTGAACTATATCCGATCAGGATCTCCTATAGATCCATGTCCGGCTTCAGTATTGAAATCCATTCCGGAAGTTATAGGATCAGCCCTTAACCCTTTGCTCAATAACATATTTACCACTGGGGTATTTCCCAAGGACTGGAGGAAGGCCTCTATCCTCCCCCTATTAAAAAAACCAACTCTGGGTCCTACGGACCCAAGTAGCTATGGGTCAATCTCTCGGCTTTGGCTCCCTGTAAAAATCACTGAAAAAGCTATGAACATCCAGCTCAATGCATTTCTTCAAGTTAATAATATACTCGATCCATCTCAATATGGGTTTAGAGCGGAACAATGCATGGAGTTGGCCTTAATTATATCTATAGAGGAAGTAAGGGAGGCATTGGATTTTGAAGGTAAGGCAATACTGATTATGTTAGATCTGTCGGCGGCCTTTGACACAGTCCACCATGAAGTTTCGGTGGACCGTTTGTCTGAAGTAGGGGTACAGGGTGCTACTTGGAACCTCCTGCAGTCCTTTCTATCTGAAAGAACACAAACAGTTGATTTGGACAACAATAAGTTCAAGCCGTTTTGCCTTCCTTGCGGGGTGCCCCAGGGCTCCTCATTAAGCCCAACACTTTTTAATGTGTACCTGATATCATTGGCAGGCCTGATATGATCCTTTGGTTTCCAACTCACCTCCTATGCGGATGACACTCAAATAGTGTTATCCCTTAGAGATGGCGAGAAAAGGGAAACAGGGGCACTCATTCATGACTGTATTAGAGCCATATCAGGATGGATGTCGACCAATTGCTTAAAATTAAACTCAAGCAAACAAAGGTTATTGTATTTGGAAATAACCGACACCTCGGGACACCAGACTGGTGGCCAGCAGATTTGGGTATTTGCTCCGCCCCGACCCTGAAAGCAAACAATCTGGGGGTATCAGTAGGTAACAGACTCACGTTCAGGGATCATATAAGCACTGTGGTGTCTGCTTGTTTTCTGATACTTAGAATTATAAGGAAAATAAAACCTTATCTGTCAGAAGGAAATCTCAGGACGCTGGTCACAGTAGTTGTCATGGCATGTCTGGACTACTGCAATAGCCTCTATCTAAATGCCCCAAAACAGCATATTAACAGGATTCAGATAGCAAAAAATGCGGCAGCTAGGCTGTTGTCAGGGACACCTAAATTTGTCTCTGTTAAAAAAAGAACTATTTCAACTACACTGGCTCCCCATGAAACAAATGGTACGCTTCAAGGCCCTTTTCATGGCCTACAAAGCCCTTAATGGAATAGGCCCTGACCATTGAAGGGAAAGGTTTAAATGGTATGTTCCTGGTAGGACTCTTCGGTCCACAGGAGCAAAAACATATCCAAGTTCCCACATTTAAAAAAGCTAGTGGGGAGTTATGAGTTTCATCACCTGCACATCTAAGGCTTGGAAGGGCTGCCGTTCCACCTGAGGAATGCAGAAGATCTCCTCTCTTTTAGAAGGGGTATGAAGACATGGCTGTTAACTCATTGACATCATTTCTCCGCTAACCAGTAGGCAGTGCATAGCGCCAGGACACCTCAGGGTAACCACTGCGCTCTAGAAATCCAATTAACATAACATAACATAATTCTACCAGCCACCTTTAAACACCTGGATCCACTTCCTGTTGCATGATTCCCTCTCTCTGGATCCCAGTCATTCCTTTGATCTGGCAATGCCTTGCTTTATAGGAGCATCAATGTCAATGTGACTGGGATGTTACATCACTTTTTTTGACTTGGAGTAACAATAATACTTGAGCGACCAGCTCGCACAGAATGGAACATGCAGTGGAGTGGCATCATTCACTACCCTCAAACAACTACTGCATTTCATGTCAATCTGTGGTGTTACAGGATTGTCAAAGTCCCTTCTGCTTTACTCCAGTTTCTTGCCTAATGTAGAAATTAAGGATTTAAACAACAGAAAAAAAGGAATTGATTGTATAATGAACAATAGCCAGGCACAAGAATCAGTGAAAAATCTTCTCAGGTTTACTGTTAGCTGGAAGGCAGCCAATACTCTGAAAGTCAACCCGGATAAAACCGAGGTGCTGATTATTCCAGCTCAAAACAGCCCTTGGTGTGAACTTTTCTGGCCTTCAGAGTTAGGTGTGGCTCCAATCCCAGTGCCAGTAGTAAAGAGCCTGGGCATGAAAATCGACTCGAATTTGTCCATGCTCGGCCAGGTGTCTTCGGTTGTAGGTATCAGCACGGGCATGCTTAGGCAACTACGGAGACTTGTTCCTCTCCTCTCCCCCCGTCTTGCAATCAATTGTCTCAGCCACGGTCATCTCCCGGCTGGACTATGGGAACGCCCTTTACTTGGGCATCCCACAGAAGCTTCTGAGGAGATTACAGGTTGTACAGAATGATGCGGCCAGGTAAATTTTTAGTATCCCTAGGTGCACGCGAGCCACCCCCCTACTTCACAAACTACACTGGCTACCTATTGAACAGCGTGTGCATTTTAAGAGCCTGTATATAGCCCATAAGGCTATGTATGGGGATGCACCAAAATACATAAAATACAGAGTGCAAAAGTATGTGCCTGGTCGGGTGCTACGTTCTTCGGAGGCTTGTAGGCTAGCCCCTTCCAGGTACAACTTTATGACTAGAGGGGGCAGAGCGTTCTCGGTCCTCCTTCCACGGATCTGGAACGATTTACCAGAGAGCCTGCGTAAGGAACCGGCCCAGCTCCCCTTTAGAAAGCTGTTAAAAACACATCTGTTTAGAGTGACGTTGACATCTGTCTAATGCTCCGTCCCTGCAGACATGCAGTGACCTGCTCCTTCTCTGAAGCGAACATAACAATAGCTGTGGCTGTCCTCATCACATGAAACATAAACCAGTTCAAATATGTAGTATTGCCCTTGGCAAACTACGGCTTCTTATGGAAAGAGGAAATGAAACCACCAGTACCAACTGGCTAAATTGAAGTACTGCCTTACACAAATAAACCAGGTTCTATGCCCCTATCAGCGAAGTGATGCACCACAGAATCACATACCTATTTGATGATTTCATTTGTAGCAGTGCTGTGTGAAGACTCTAGAAGGGCTCATAAAAATAGTGCTCAATGTGGGAGTGACTCGGACTCTCACTGGGTGATCCACATAGTCAGTCAGTGCTGGAACCACCTCATCTACGAACAACCACATTTTACCACCCATGTGCAGTGGTAAATCAGACCCTTATGGGCCCATTTTAACAATGGCTAGTTTCTAGGGATCAGAATAACATTGTGTCGCATTTAGTGTCTATGTGCTTTCAGAAGGTTGTGAATGTTTGAGAGAGTGTGAAGACAAATCAAAAGTACACTTTTTTGGGTCCAGACCTTTCTTGTCCTCCCATACTGAACAGTGACTTGTTTAGTCCCATCTGCAGTGTACAGAGCGATGCACGTCAGTAATGGTGAAGAGAAAAGAGCAGTGAATTAGAGCCTAGCCTGGTGCGCCCTTTGGTTGTCTTTTAGTACTAGTCATCCTAGTTTTGAAAGTCACATCTTTGCATGTGTGGCCACTCAATAGAAAATATTATGTTTCTGGCTATGGTATTATACAGTATCAGTGTATTTAAACATGTATATGAAATATGCCTCCTACGCGCTGCCGCAAAACCTTACATTTTTGCACATGCCTGAGTATGACGGAAAATACAGACTAGTTTTGAGAAAATAAAACCAGTAAATTATACTTCAATTAAAGAACAAAAGCGATGTTAAAAACAAGAAAATGTGTCCACTTACTGATATAGAGATTTTTTTATATATCAGAATATCCGCCCACAGACGCAGCATTTTTGTTGCTCGTCATTTCACAATGTTTTCGTGAGCTCAAACTGTGAAGCAGCTTGTTAGTGGGTGAGCTATGGCCTGGCTTGTGCTGCGAATGATGTGTGTTCAGGAAGGATGGCGCAGCACTTTTAGAAACAGAGGCCCCACGCTGGATGTTAGCGCCCGCCGAACAGTTGCTTTTACGGTATTGCTCACTTTCACCTACTGCGTCTCCCACATTGAGAAGCATTTTCTTCACAAAGAACACACAGCACACTTATATTTACAGGCCTTTTATTTGGATAGGGAGCACATGGAAAAGGGAGTCTTGCTTTTGAAAGTATGGCCTGCTGGGTTGGTTTTCACAAAAAATGATTTAGAAAAACATATTTGGTTTGCATGTCATAGGGCAGCACCATCATTTGAAACACACATCCCCCTCACTTTCTAAGAACTTGTTAGATGGGGTCTCGATCCTCCGCTGACAATGCAACCTTAATTCTTAGGGTGAAAAGTGCGTTTTCTGCTTCTCAAACAATCAATGCATGCAGTAGAACTTAGGAGTGTATGCTTCAGTGTTTAAAGCGACAGTTCAGCTAGAGACTTGTCTTGAAGAACACACGGAGGCTAATAGGGGGCGCGAAAGGCAAGTGTTTGCAACATTTTCTGTTGTCAATCTCGAAGCAAAAGTGCAAGAATAGAGAGTTCCAGAGGGTGGAGCATTTGGGCCTCATGTACAAATCTTTTTTGGAGGTCTCAAGCAGCCAGATTCACAAAGTCAGGCTGCCTGCGAATGATAAAATGCATTTTGAAATGTACCAAGGCCAAACTGGGATTCGGTAACTTGTTACCAAATTGAAATTTGGTTTTGTAATTCGATATTTAGGAGGGGGGGTCCTTCCAAAAACCAAATCGCAGTGATATTTATTAATGTTTTTAAACCAAATTCCGGTTGCAAAGAAAATATTTTGCCACATCCTCGAAGGAGGTGGTAACCCTTTCGCGAATGGGAAGGGTTCCTCATGGGACCACATCCCCTTTGAGAATGTACAGAAAAATATTTTTTAGGAGTGGGCAGTGGTCTCAAGGACCACGGAAAAGTCTTAAAAACTAAAATGTAAAAGTTACAGTTAGTGTTTTTTTACGCATCCCATTTTTCTTCAATGAAAATGAGTTGCAATTAAAAAGAAGATTCATTTGAGTACATAACAGACAAGGTGGTCTGCTGGCCCCAGCAGGCCACTATCCCTGTGATGATAACTATTCATAGTCGGTCACAAAATATCACTTTTCTCATTAATATTCATGAGGTAGCTCGATTTGTGACCCCCATGACAAATCCCTAATAGAAGTTAAAAGGCTACTTACATTAGGAATAGCAATTTCCAAATTGTGATTAGAGAAAATGCATTCTTTAAATCACTATTCCAATTTTCATACATCTGGCCTTTATATCTTGAGGAGAAAAGCTGAAAAGCAATTCTGGCAAACCCATCCTAGGGCCATATGTAGGTGGTCAAATACCGGTCGGTAACGGCCGATTTCGGCCGTTACCGACCGGTATTTGGAGCTTGAGATGTAGGGACCTTAAAAATTACAGATTCAGTAAATTTATTTACCGAATCTGTAATTTGAGATGTAGGTGGCACTGTAAACAGTGCCACAGGGCCTTAAGGATTGGGGTTTTGCCACCAACTATTAGTTGGTGGTAAATAACGAATACCTGTGTATATGCAAATCTGTGCATGTACACCTGTGCCATGTGGCACACATACATGTCCTAAGGGCATGTATGTGTGTCACATGGCACACAAGCACTGATCAGGGGTGCAACAGGGTGTCAAAGTGACACCCTGCCACCCTTGACTATTCGGTAATTTTACCAAATCAGTATTGACCGATTGGGTAATTACAGAATCTTAACAAATCAGTAATTTCTACCGAATATTTACCTACGTAGCATTTACCGATTTGTAAATACTGAATCGGTAAAATTCTGTATTTATGAATCGGTAAATACCATTTACCTACATGAGGCCCTTAGTTGTCTGATCCGGAGTGAGAGGAGCACTAATTTCATTAGAAGGATCAGTGCTGCACTGCACAGGGCCTTGCTGCCAAGCAGATGACTATGCAATGGACTCTTTAATTGACTAGCAACTAGTGGTGAGACAAACCCTGTGTGTCATAGCTCAAATATGAGCTAAGTTTCAAAATCTTACTCTCTTTGAAACTTGCTTGGTGTTTTGGCAGGAACAGTAGCACAAGTACAATTTCAAGTGTGTGAAAGGGGATGATCGAGCACAAACGCAAATCATGTTCTTCTGCAAAAGGTGGACATTGCCATGAATGCCGAAAAGAACGTGGAAGTAGTTCTTGGCTATTTTGTTGATTTGTGGTAAGACTGAAAAGAAAGAGATGAAGATAACTGCTAGATATCAGTCCATGAAAGTGGGAGCCATTTCCAAGATAACACTGAGGTTTTTGCAGAAGAGAAGAGCATAACCCGTTTTTGCTTCATTGATGTAAAACCAAATTTGGACTTTGGCTCATCCACTGAGGTACATTAGAGAGGCATTTTTGACAGTGGTGGGATTATTTAGATCGTTAGGAATCCTAAAGTGAATTTAAGTGTGATCTGCATATAGGTGGTATACTAATCTTTGAAGATGTTGTTTTGCTTATACCCCACGAGGGGACAGAGGCGTAAAGGTTATTGACGATATCTGTGATTGTGTCTTTAGATATGCAATTGAATGTCTTTTTTGGGGAACAGGCAGTAACTGGGGTTGTGGGATCAAGTAGGACGCCTGCTGCCTGAGAGAGAGAAACTCAGAATGAATTGATTATATCTTTGAAGAATGTCAATATATTGTCACAAGGATGTTGGTTTGGGGTGTTGTGCATTGTATGGGGACGTGCAGTAATTTACTGGTATATTTATTAGAGGCCCTTACTTGAATTTTCTGCCTCATTGATATGTGATGTCACTATATCCTCTTCAATCTGTTTAAACCTAGCTGTAGCTGCAATACGTTTGCAGTTAGCAGTGCTTTCTGTGGAAAGACAAGACTTATTCTAAAACCTTTAATAGGCAATGTATCTTTGTAACGTTTATTGATTTAATTTAGACCAGGACTGGGGTCAACAGTACGAAATAAATACATAAATTAGATAGTCTACAAATACATACATGCATAATAGTTTAAATTTATATGGAAGAAACCTTTAAAATAATTAAAAATGCAATAGCAAACTTGTTCACTCTGAGGGGATAACATTAGGTTAATAAACTCAGTTAAAGATATTATATTACACTCTAAAAATAATTAATCTAGCTAAATTCTGTGTAGTGAATTAAATGCTCGACAGACATAACGTTTGTGACGGAAGTCCTGGATACCATTTTGACAAATAGGGCAAGCAAACAAGTAATAAGGCAGACCTGCTCCTCTCCCAGTCAATACACAAGGTGAACGTTTTCCCAGGCACAACGCAAGTATTAATCTACTAGTGATATTGCCTAATGAGTATATGAGGTAAATCTAAGGTGTTTTCACCAATGCACTTTCTAAAATTGTACTATATGTTTTCAAATTTGCACAATAGTCACTGTCAAGTTGAAATTTAGTGAAGGAAGGATTCTTTTCAAGGCTAGTCACAATCGGCCAAAAAAACAAGATTGTAGAAAGTCGATAGGGAGATCAAAAAATGTCACTGCATGGTTGAAATTCAATGTAGAAATACCATGTTTGTCAATGTTAGCAAAGACTTTGTGCTTCAAAATTGCTTCAAATATCCATCCACGCCATGGTTTAATAACTCTAATGCATGACCACAGCTAGGGCAAAAACAATGTGCTACAGTGTTACTCTTTGAGATGTAAGTGTTCATAAAATAGTTTGTCTCAAAGTGACTCAATTCAATTAGGTCTTGTTGGAGACCCGTTGAGGTGAAGAGAAAAATAACAACATCATCATCAATTATCAGTACATGTAACGAGTGGGACTCTAATTTAGGTGGAAAATGTTTAAAATGCACAAGTGTTTCTGGAAAACATCCAAATACAGTGAGAACAATAAAGTGTGATGAGACATCCTTGTTTGATACCTATTTCGAGTTTTTATTATCCTCTACCTTCCACTGTATTACTTTGCATCACATAGAAGTGAGTAATCCAATTATCAGCCACAGGAGATTAGGTAGTATGGCCAGCTCTGTTATCTTTCATCTAGAAGTCACCCTATCACCATCGTCACACGCTGTGGGGAAATCTATAGATGGAGCATAAACCGCCTTTCTTCTGAAGGCAATATCTCTCTCTGAATTAACCGTGACTATGTTTTCATTTACCCAGAAAATAATGGGAGTGACCCACCAACCAAGGGACTGGGTACCAACGTATTCAGTAAAAGAAGGAGACCCTTGGAGAAATAATACTAATATCAACTTAAGTAAAATACGCACTTCATTCACACAGGTGTCAAAGATCAGAATAAGCCAAGAGTACACATATCCTAATAGTTAAAAATTATTCCAAAACTGAAATATATAAAATGCAATTTGATTTATTAATGCACTAGTACATATTCTTGATTGATATAATCATATTTGACAAAAAAATGATTAAAAACACTATCCTAAAAAAGACATTCCTATACATTCATAATATGTCATTATATAATAAAAAACATGAGACAACAAGAGTGAATCAATAGAAAACCATCATGAATAGTTAATCCGATAAGAATCTATATAAAGTGTCTAACTCATATCAGCAGATGACACTCTAATGGTTCCTCGGATTTATTGAAAATTTGTAAGCCTCGACGCGCTTCGGTGCAGCACCTTTATCAAGACAGAGTAATTCGTAGTCCCTTATTCGAGTTAAAATAACTAAAAAACAAAAACTTGTATCAATACCACATCATATTTACCCCTTATTTTAAACATTCATTAAAAGTCATTGCAAAAAGTAATAATTCATCCCAATTGCAAACATATCAAATCACAGTTTAACATTACATGATGATCGATAAACACTAACCATATTGCATACCGCAACCACATGATATCATATTTGGACATAGTAAATCATCAATCATTTAGTGCACAAATAGGGTTCCAACCTTTTTTGAATTCAAATCATTTTTATTCAGGGAAAGAAAAAGAAGAAGACATGACAGTACAATAAGGTAGAACAAAATATAAAAGATACAATAAATGCGTGTCATTACATAACAGATCTAGATTTCATTGCATTACAGTACAGTATATTACAAAGCAATAGTGAACAGAAACTAGAGTAAGGAAGGTCATTGAATATATTTTGCATTTGCATATCCAGTTATGTATATATTTGTACGTTTCGTTAGTATCTATGTACACCTCACGGTATAGGCACCGTTGTTCGGTGGCACACTTCACAGGCAAATTTCACAGTTTTCTTAAATTACAGGGGGGTCAAATGAAAAGGAGGAAGCGTCCAGTGATTTCCACAGCTTTTTATGAGAGGTATGCCCTGGTGAGGATTGTGAGCTGGGTTATCGGCCCCTCTGAGGAAGGACAGCCAGTCTAACCACATTTTAAATGTTACCTCTGTGGTATTTTTCCACTTACACAGCACAACTTTGCATGCCAGCGTGAGTAGCAGATCTATTAGCTGGTGATCGATAGGACTAGGCAGGCTCGGCTCTAAAACACCTAGAAGAACATAGCTAAACTCCCTCACCGGTTTGATACCAAGGATGTGTTCAATGCACTCAAAAACTCTATTCCAGTATTTCCTCAGTGTGGAACAATCGAACAACATATGAGCCAGGTCACCCACCTCCGCTTCACAATTCCAACATTTGGGGTCATCTCTTAGGTGGAGCTTAAACAGCTTTTCTGGTGTCCAGTAGGTTCTGTTGACTAACATGAATTTAGTTTGAGCTAATATAGGAGAGATTTTGTTTTTAACAGCCGTTGTGTGGATTACCTCCCAGTCAAAAGTCACACCCGATGTATTGGGTTCAGATTCCCACTTTGTTTCATTTCGTCTGTGCGTTTTCTGAGGGAGGGGGAGGAGCATTTTGTATACTCTCGAGACGAAGTGACCTGCTCTATTAAAGCGTGGTATGGCGCTCCATAGCCATGGTGTAGAGGGTGTCAGTGAGCGGGCAGCCAAAAGTGTTTTAAGTTTTAAGAAGTCATAGAAATCTATCGGCTCGAGGTCGTATGTGTTTTTGATAGAAGAGGGGATCCTTCCCGTCAAAGAGATCACTTACCATATTGATACCCTTGGCGGACCATTGGATCCATCTGAGAGGCGTCCCGTTTATTTTCAAATATGGGTTATACCATTGGGCAATGGAGTTAGACTTTTTAAGTTTATGACCTTTATGGTTTGTCTGATCCAGCTTCAGGAGTGCCCCTCTTGTATTCATGAGTATGTACTTTGAGTGGGGTAGGTGCGTGAGTTCCATGGTTAGTATAGCCGGCAATGGAATAGTGCTCATGATGGCTTTCTCGATATCAACCCATAGCGGGGTATAGTCCGATTCCCCGTTTAGCCAGTGACTTTCCTGTTTGCATAAAAATGCAGTTTGGTAGTGTCTAAAGTTTGGGAGACCCAGGCCGCCATTTTCTCTAGTGAGCTGTAGCTTCTTTATTGATATCCTGGGTTTCTTCCCTTGCCATAGAAACTCACCAAACAGTTTGTCTAATTTATGTAGAAAGTCATCAGGGAATGTCACAGGCATCATGCTTGCTAGATAGTTAACCAGGGGCGTCACCATCATATTCACGGTTTCAGCCCTACCCCACCAGGATAAATACTTGGGAGCCCAGCCATCAAGTAGTGTTTTTATCTTAGTCAGGAGTGAGTGTTCGTTAATTCGCACTGTGTATATCAGGTCACTTTCAAAGTCTATGCCTAAATATTTAAAGGAGCCCGGTTGCCACGTTAAACCAGAGTTCCCCATGATGTCCTTACCCCCTGCATTATTGAGTAATTTCACTTCTGTCTTGTCTTTGTTTAATTTATATCTGGAGACTGTTGAGAAATCATCAATAGTGGTGAGGAGTGCCGGTATAGCCTCAGCTGCCTTCTCTGAGACGACCAAGACGTCGTCCGCGTAGGCTGTTAGTTTTATAGTGCAATCAGTGAATGGAATCCCTGGGATATTTTTGTTATGTCTAATATGATATAAGAATGGTTCGATTGCCAGAAGAAACAGTGATGGTGATAGGGGGAATCCCTGTTGCGTACCTTGGTGTAATCGGAATTGAGACGAGAGGGATCCACCAGCCCTAACTTTTTCTACCGGACAGAAGTAAAGAGACATGATCATCTTAATGAGTTGCGGTCCTAAATTGAATTTGTGTAGTACAGCTTCTAGATATGTCCAGTCTACCCTATCAAAAGCCTTCTCGGCATCTAACGTTATCGCTACACATGGGGTTGTTAGAAGCTTAGCTTTTTCTAGAACGTGCGCCAGGGTCCTGGTGTTGTCACTAGACAACCTGTTTTTCAGGAATCCTGATTGGGAGGGGTGTATAAGCTGTGGTAGAATTTTTTGGAGTTGTCCCGCTAAGATAGAAGCAAAGAGCTTACAGTCTAGATTAATGAGGGAAATGGGCCTGTAGTTCTTGGGTTGTGTGGGGTCCTTCCCTTCCTTCGGGATGACCGCGATGATGGCCTCTGATAGAGCGCCTTTCATTGGCCCTATCTCACTGACCTCTCCGAACATATGGAGGAGGGGTTGTGTGATTACGTGTGAGAAACACTTGCAGAACCTTGCGGTAAAACCATCGGGTCCGGGGGCCTTCCCGCATTTCAGTGTTTTGATGGCATTCTGAATCCCTACTACCATAATCGGTCCGTTTATGGTCGCCTGGTCTTCCGGAGAAAGAGACGGTAGTCTACATTCTCCTAAGTAATTTTGGATTTTATCCACTTCCACTTCCGTATTTTTGGCATATAGTCGTTCGTAGAAGTCTTTAAAGAGTTCTGCGATTTTTATCAGGTCGGATTGGGGAACCCCAAGCTGGTCTACAATAGATTTTATCGTTTTTTCTGGATTTTGAATTTGAGGTACGCCGCTAAACTCTTCCTGGCCTTATTTGACTCGCATAATTTAAACCTTTTCCTCTTATCTAGCCACACACCGGCCCTTTCACTAACTAGTTTATTATACTCGTATTTTTTATTTGCTAGTTTATTTAAAGATTCATCCTTCCTGTCACGTAAGTGTCTGGTTTCCAAATCGGCTATTTCTTTCTCTAGTTCCTCTAGTTTCCTGGTATGGTTTTTATTCATGGCTGACTTGATTTTTATGATGACACCCCTGATTGTACTTTTTAGAGCCTCCCACCTAGTCGAGCCAGAGGTATCTCCTCTACCATTGTGTGACAGATATTCTTTGATGGCAGTTTCAATGGTAGCCCTATATTGTTCATGATCAAGGACCTCATCATTGAGGCGCCATAGGGATTGTCGGCTAGATGGTTTAATATCAGAAATGGTGAGTGTGATGCAGGAGTGATCAGATACGAGTCTCGGTTCTATGGATGTGTTTTCAATTCTGGGTATAGCATTTTTTGTTATGAGCAGGTAGTCAATTCGTGAGAACGAATCATGAGGGGTAGAGTAGAATGAGTAGTCCCTCCCATCGGGGTTTTGTAGGCGCCATGTATCAATTAATTGAAAACGGTCACAGAGATTAAGGAGGGCCTTATGAGATCTATTGCTGCGAAAGGGACAACGGGAGTCTCTGTCTAGCGTTGGATCTAGTGGAAGGTTAAAATCACCCGCAAGGATATGTACTGCCGTATCCGGGATGGTGTCTATATGTTTTGTGAGGCCTGACCAAAATTTTAAATCGCAATTATTAGGGGCATAAATGTTTGTTACATAGAATTCTGTGTCATCTTTCACAAGCTTGGTCATGGCCCATCTTCCATTAGTATCAGCTGTGGTGGATGGTAAGTCAATATTGGATTTCCTGGCTATCAGAGTTACCACTCGATTCTTTTTCCCCACTGCCTCTGAGCCTGTAACTTCAGTAAAAACATGTATTCCTAAGCGTGTGGAAGTGTCTAGCCTCTAGTTTGGATTCCTGTAGTAGAGCTATGTCTCCTTTCTGTCGTCGGAGATATTCAAGTATTTTCTGATGTTTTATTGGTTTATTTAGGCCTTTAACGTTGAGGGAGATGACTTTCAATTGACCAACCCTAGCTACTCCCAAGGGTGTATTAATCGTAGTTGTCGGCATGGTTGTGTTTTGTGTGGTGCACTGATTGGAAGAAGGCAGAGTCAGCAGAACCCCTATGTGCGTTGTTTTCCTTTCTGGACGATCTTCGGTAGTGTATTAGGTAGTGTGTGTAGAAATCTGTTAGTGTATTAAATACAGTCCTGATGACACCTTTAGCAAGCAACCGTAGTACTAACCTAGTAGTGAGTATGAGTATCCCCAGTGCACGCACATGTTTCAAGAGGATACCCTTACTTGTAGTAAAACATTCTGTCTGTGAGTTGGCCTCCTGGCATTGTGTACAACTTGATTCTGGAATGCAATGACCAAATAATAATAGAAGAGCACAAAGAAAAAGGAAAAGAAACACCCCACACATATACCGCCTCAACCCCGTATTCCCCCCACCCACCCCACCCCAGAGATGAATGATAGGCATAGTGACTTGAGAAGAGTGACAGAAGGTTCCCCCAATGTTCATTTTTATGTCATTCCTACTGATGGCCCTGAATCCTTAACTAAACTTTTAACAACTTATGGATTGATATGAACATACATCATGAACTACGAGGACATGGTTGAAAATGAAATTGTAGTGACCAGTCCACGTAAAAATACATTTGCGAGCTTTTGTCGGTCAAGACAGTTTAGAACAACTTAATCCAACAGTCACGTGTTAAACGTTATGATTCACACAGAAAAGAAAAACATGTTCCCTGTGTAGAGAGTTCAGATGCTGATTGCAACTAACATTTACTCCCCTGCATCTGTAGGGATTTCAGCAGACCCCATACTTCAACATTATGGATTACTAGTGATGACAAATCATCAAAGAGTGACTTAACTCTCAGGAAAGTCAATTATCCTACTCATCGGCAGATAAAAATACATGTCAGATGTTATGAATCCCTTTTACCAACAAGGTACTTGTCGTCTTTATGTACAAAGAAGAGCATAGCTGGCTGTTGTTTAACCGTTGGGCTCTGGTTCTGTGGTGTACACAACATATATTTGGATGACATTATCACCTTACATTCAAAAACTCAGTGAAGTACACCAACACAACAGTATTTAAAACATTCCTGGAAGAGATATGCTCATTTAGGCACTTTGGCAAAGCATGCCAGCGTGGCAATTTCCCATTACATCAAAGGATACTCATTTGCCGGCCGGATGCGGAAGGAGTCTCAGCTTTTGGGCCGTTCATGTCCATATCTTGTTCATCTTGGTCATCTAGCAGAGGATCTGTAAATATATGCGGGGATCCCCGTATGGTCACTTTGTACTTAGCTGGCCTGATGAACCCATACTGGTAGCCTCTTGAGTGTAGTTGAGGACGGAGAGCAAGGAAGGCCTTTCGCGCGTCAACTGTTTCTTTACAGTAATCCTGCGAGATATAGACTTTGTTGTTCTTCATGAGTATATGATTCTTTTTCCGGATGAAGGCAAGTATCTGCTCTACATGCTGATACCTTAGTGGCTTGCAGACAGTGGCCCTGGGGCCTTTTTGAGTTTTAGAGATTCTGCCTGGGACTCGATGTGCCCTTTCAAACTCCAGTGGCTGATGGAAGGTGATGTTGGTTGCCTGCGAGAACCATGTTTCCAGAAATGATATACAGGAGTCGTGGGATTCCTCGGATCCCTCTGGAATACCAAAGATGCGGAGGTTCCCTCGCCTATTTCTGTCTTTCAATTCAAACAGTCTCTTCGTGATTTGGTCAGAGGTTATGGACAGACGCTTGAGAGTTCCACATGTTCTGGTTTCTATGTCTTCCAGTCGGCTGATTCTCGTTTCCGTTTCAGTTAATCTCGCGTTGGTGTCCCGAATGTCTTGTCTAATAGCCACAACCTCGTCTTTAGTTGATTTGGCCAGGTCTCTTACTTCTTCAAGTCTGTTTAGTATGATTTTAAGGCGTCATTGTTTGCCTTTCCGCCTTTGACAGGTGAGACTGGGCTCAATTGTTCCGCTTTAAGCTTCTTCAGATTCTTTTTTTGGTCTTTATCGCCCATGTTGCCGTCTGGTGGGTCGCAAGGGTTTTGTAGCTCTATTGTGGATTTGCTGCCAGTGGTCTGTCGTATGAGATGAAAATGTTTATGCTAGGCCTGTTGACTGAGCGCGGTTGTCAATCTACAATTTGCCTAGAGTAGCGGTTGATGGGAAAACTAAGCAGGCTGCAGTATCTCTGTTGTCGATAGATTCTGATTATGACAACAAACTACATGAACGAGTTACCTTCAATCCTTGTTACAGCTGGATGGAAGAGGAGGAGGGATTGCCATTGCGCACAAAAAATCTATAAGTTGTAGAACAGAGAAAGTTTGTATCCCTGGGGCAGAGTGTATGATGTTCTCTGTCACCCTTTCCCCTACATGTACGCTTTCAGGCTTATTGGTGTACAGACCTCCAGGGGCGACAGGACAGTTCTGCGAAGATCTGTTAAGCTCAGTCATCAACCTATCCTGCAACTCCCCCAATTTTACGGTTTTGGGAGATTTCAACATCCAGTTAGATAAATCAGATACCCCCATCTGTCAGAATCTGCTGGCAGCATTAAACACAGTCCAACTTAGACAAATTATCCATGGCCCTACACACAAGGCAGGACATCTATTGGATCATTGTTACACTAATCTAAGCGCGCTCGAGTTTATAAAATCTACCTCAATTCCCTGGTCGGACCATTCACTCTTGTCCTTCTCCCTTACCTGCCAGGAACAGACAGGCCTGGCTTGCTTTGTAAAAAAAAACTAGGCGACCCTGGTCTAAACTAGTCACTGAGAAATGGACACTCAACCTTTTAGAAACTGTACCTGAAATTCACAATGACCCCTCCGACGCTAACGACTGTTATAATCGTTGGCTAGAGGAATCCCTAGACCAGACCCTACCTAAGGTTGAGCTTTCTCATCGTATCGGAGCAAACAAAAAAGCCTGGTACACCCCAGAGCTTAGAACCCTTAAACAACTCTGTAAACAGAAAGAGAGGCTCTGGAGAAAAGACTTCCAAAAAACTAGTAAGGATATCTATAAGATTACTCTTCGCAACTATAAAAAACTGATTAAATCCACTCAATCCAAATATTACCAGGAAAAAATTACTTCTGCCTCCAGCTCCTCCAGGGAAATCTTTAAAATATTCAAGTCTTTAGCAACCCCATCTACTTCCACTGCTGACCCCAGTCTTGCATCTACTCGTTGCAGGGAACTGGCTAATTTCTTTGTATCAAAAATAACAGACATCTATTCTACTTTCCGTGAGACTCCATGTATATCAACCTCGCCCCCGAGTTTTGAGCTGAATCTCCTTGAGACATTTCCCCCTCTTGATTGCCCTAAGGTCCAATCACTTCTGAGTAACCTTAAATCAGGTTCACCGGTCGATGTGGCACCCCCCACCATGCTCAACTTGGTCTCTGATGTTGTGGCCCCGGTGATTAAGGAGGTGATCAATACTTCACTCTCAGCGGGAGAAGTCCCCCTTCACTGGAAACATGCTAGAGTAAAGGCACTACTTAAAAAGCCCAACCTCAATCCTAACGACTGGGCTAACTATCGCCCTATCTCTCTGCTGCCCTCAATTAGCAAACTTACAGAAAAATATGTCAATTCTCTGATTTCCAACCATCTAGAAACCCAGGATTTACTGCATCCTACCCAGACCGGATTCAGGTGCAAACAAGGCACTGAAACGGCTCTGGTGGCAGTTATTGAGGAAGCAAGAAGGATTGTAGATGAAGGCAGTTGCGCAGCCATACTGTTATTAGATCTCAGCGCGGCCTTTGACACCGTTAATCACTCTATTCTGATTCAAAGGATGGGTGATGTGGGTGTCACTGGTACCGCGCTGAAATGGCTGCAATCCTTCCTCTCAGACCGGACTTTCTCTGTATTTGAGGATGACATCTCTTCTCCACCTGTGCATCTTCACTGTGGCGTTCCCCAGGGGTCATCCCTCAGCCCGACCTTATTTAATATCTATATGAGGCTTTTGGCTGAGGTGGTGTTACCTTGGGGAGTGCAACTAGTGACGTATGCAGATGATACGCAGCTTATCATCACCCTCTCTGGCCAGATGTCATCCTATGATAAACTCTCTTCCTGTCTTAGTAAGGTTCGTGAGTGGATGGATGCATCCTTCTTGAAACTTAATGGAACAAAGACGGAGATCATGATGTTGGGACATGATGCTCCCTCCGCGGTCGACGGATGGTGGCCTACCACCTTGGGTCTCCCCCCTTCCCCCAAAAAGAAAATCAAAAGTCTAGGGGTTTGGCTAGACCCAGCACTTAATTTTTTGGTGCAAGCTCAGAAGGTTGCAGCGAACTGCTACGCCCTGATGAGGTCCCTTAGAAAAATTATTGAATTGCTTCCTTTTGAAGCAAGGCGGATATTAGTCCAGGCCCTGATTTTAACTCGCCTGGACTATGCTAACGCAATATATTTAGGAGCACCATTAGGGACACTCAGGGTTCTACAGACGGTACAGAATTGCGCAGCTCGGATGCTTTTAAAGATACCGCGTAGAACTTCTGCCAAACCAGCACTCAGGCAACTCCATTGGCTGCCAATACAACAAAGGGTCGATTTTAAGGCTATGACTATTGTCCATAAAGCCTTGACCAAGACAGGGCCTGCTCTAACTCAATCTCTGTTTTGTCCTTACCAAACCAATAGGACCCTTAGATCCAGTAGTAAGAACTTCCTGGCAGTCCCACGAATAAGGAGAATCCGCATGGGTGGCAGACGTTTTTCTGTCCAATCAGCTAAACTCTGGAACAACCTGCCGGACCCTATTCGGATGGAAGAGAACCACCTTAGGTTTAGAAAGATGCTAAAAACCTTCCTGTTTCTGTAATCTCTCGGGTGATGAATTGGTACACTGCAGCGCTGGGATGCCTCCGGGTAACCACGCGCTATATAAATGAGTATTCATTCATTCATTCATTACAGTTTGGAGGTATTCATGTATAAAGTAGGCTTGGAGACTCTCATGGGCTGCCTCACGTTTTGTAAAGTCGTACAATGTGTGTCACATGTATTCCGATTTTCAGAGCTGATTCCGGAGCTGAGATTGGGCTGGTCTGGGAGGCTACAAACCGTTTATGGGTGTCTGTCACAGGAGGAGACACGCTCTACAGCGCCGTTTCTCAGGGGTCGTCTGATGTCAGCTATATATGATTCTTAAAATATGTTTCTTAATTACTGGTCTTTATTCGCTGCAGCCTCGCAGTTTGTAGATATGTGTGCCCGCCATTTTGTGCGTGATCTGTACTGTTTTATTGTAGTAGCCGGAGGCTAATGGCGGCGCGCAGCGCGTTCGATGCATAGGTTGTGCAGGGTCTTGAGCATCAGCGTTAGGCCCTCGGTAGCTATATATGTATCTTAAAATACGTTTCTTAATCACTGGTCTTTATTTGCTGCAGCCTCGCAGGTTGTAAGTAGGTGCACCCGCCATTTTGTGCGTGATCTGTATTGTTTTACTGCAAAAGCCGGAGGCTAATGGCGGCGTGCAGCGCATTCAATGCATAGGTTGTGTAGGAGCTGGAGCATCGGCGTATCAGGGCGTATGCTGCTGCAGGATGTGAGCCTGGTATGAGCTGCGCAAAAGTTCATTGAAGCTTCATTAATATTAGCAAGCCCCAGTAAAGACGTTGGGTGTCTATTTGTTTCTTATTAATTGGCATCTGGAGTTGTGCATGAGCATAAAGGTGTTTATATGCGGCAGGTTCGGAGCCACCCCCGTTGTAAAAATGATCCGGTTACTGCAGACTGGACTTGGCCTCCACCATTTTGAGAGTGTATGCGTTACAAACAGTCCGGTCCCATGGCGGTGAGCAGCGCTTATGCAGAGAAGCTGTACTCACTCGTGATTTCTGTAGATCGGGGCGTCCAGGCGACTGTTTCCACAGCGCAGGTTGATTCTCTCAGCTTTCGGTGGAAGCTTACTGAGATGGTGTCCGCTTTCTCTCAGGCTCTCAGCGCAATCGTGTGTCGGGTTCTCACTCAATGAGGGGCTTGCAAGAGGACCTCACACTTGTGGGATAGTTCATTGCGTGCCCCTCATTTTACGGTCCACAAATCTGGTGTCAGGTCTGGGTTCGGTCCAGTGTAGTAGGATTCAGTCCCGTAATTGTGCTGTGCATCGGGAGGAGAAATACACTACACCGCCATATCTTCTCGGCGTCCAAACCACGCCCCCCATAGGGTTCCAACCTTTGACGCATACATCCCTCATCCATTTGAAACCATCCATTTATGAAACCCTCAAAGGTAAAACTAATGGTTTCAACAGGCACCAGAAATCCCAGCTAAGGATATCTGTCAAGATTGCACATACACAATTTATGTAAAGTTTGGATAAATACCAAACAATGTAGTGCTGCTAAATATACAGACACACTAAACGCTAAATACGAAACTAATAGGCAAATTGGTAATTTCTTCATGAACAGGGAATCCCCGCTCAAACAGGACCTGTCAGGTTTGCATATGTGCGAGTTATGTGAGGTGTTTAGAGGAGTACCAAACTGTGTAATGCAACTAAGCCTATGTGTGAACTAAACACTGAATTGGGCGCTCATATGTAAATACAACATACCTCCTTAGTAAGGACAAAGAGACCGAGGTTTAATATGGGTTCTCTACAGGATGTCCCAAGTTATTGTTCTGAAACACAAAGTCCAAATGATCATATCACTTGTAACGGGGCTTAATTTAATTATAAAGTGCACAGATATCGCGATATAATATATACCTGATTGAACCGTAGTATGAGTACGACTGAAAGTTCCTTCAAAGAGCTGTCCTCATAAAAATGGATATCCCATAAGTAAACGTGGGTCTTCTAAGGATCACCACAGTAATATGGTAATTTCGTCTTTGTTTATTTGATTATAATTCTAAAGAAGGGAAAGGGAATTTGTATTATATCAGTGAATCCCTCTATATAGCGTAATAATGCTCCTTACAATCAAATACCACTATATAGCATACCTGCATAATTAGTGGCTTGCCCCGATCAGATAAGAAGAGTTCAGTATATCAATCACTGGGGTTATAATTGCATTCATTGTAATGTTATTATCCTTAAAATGATGGCACTGTGCTGGGTTGGTAATAAAAGAACTTTATTGTTTAAGTATAAGTGACAGAGGAGCGCCGGCCGGCGCTTCCGATCATTATCTGCTCTTCGCGCGCTCTGCGTAGGCTGCGCGCGCACCTTCTCACACTGCCGTCGAACGTCACGCCTACGTGACGTGCAACAACTAGACTGCGTATGCTACATATCTCCCCCTTTTTATTAATCAGGAAGAGTCACTTACAGTTCATCGTCCAATTCAAAATCTCGGTATCTGGAAGGTCTTACCACCTGCCTTCCACTCCTTGTGACCTTGACTGGGTTCCCCATAGACTCTTGACTCTGAGTCCCAGGGTTTACTGTCCCCTCATTCTCAACTCGTCCTTCCTGCGTGCTTCTCTCCAGCCTGTCCCATTCAAATCCTTGACTACCATTTTCTCCTTCTTCTCCGCTTTCCATTCCGGCTCTCTCTCCAACTTGCTGTTCCGCAGCTGCTTGATCCGTCTCCACTTCGGGGCCCTCCATGTCTTCCCAGTCGGCGCTCTGTTGTTCCCAGCCCAAAACTTTGTTGCACCTGGCCATGCGGTCTTGGGACCACACGTTCCCGTCGCTTAGTAGGGCAGCCCGATCATACACTTCTACCACTTGCAACGGCTTGCTGTACTTGCTGTCTCCCTTCTTCTGCAGGGTGGCCAATCTTACTCTTACCCACTCTTCTTGTTCCAGACCTGTGCCCTTGACATTCCTTCGTTTGTTGTAGTGGTTGCTGTAGATTGTCTGTGCTTTCTCCAAGTTGGCCCGCACCACCGCGGGGGACCATTCACTGGTGATGAGCTTTTCTTTCCAAATTCTGTTGTCGTGGGTAAAGGGTTCACGTCCTCTCAGTATTTGGAATGGACTATACCCCGTTCCTGTAGGAGTTATTCTGTAGGCCCATACCATGTTCTCTAGCGCCTTCTCCCAGTTCTGTTCACTTGAGATGGCCGCTTGTATGGCTCCCATCACTACCCTGTTAAATCTTTCCACTAAACCGTTTCCGGCCGGATGGTAGATTGAGGTGTGTTTGACGGTGACGCCATTTCTGTGCATGAACTTATTCCATTTTTCTGACGTGAACTGGGGCCCGTTGTCACTCAAGATTGATTTAGGTATTCCTTCCCTCATGAAAGTCTCAGACAGAAACTTAAGGATGTTCTCCGTGTCCATGGCTTCATCTACTCTCAGTTCTGGCCACTTTGAATATCGGTCCATAAGCACACACACATATTTCTGTGTGCCTTGGTCGTCTAGGACCGGTCCCAAAATGTCTATGGATAGTTCTTCCCACGGGTTTGAAGGGGGGTCAAACTTTCCTATCGCTGGCCTCAATGGTTTTAATGTCTTGTCCGCCCGTTGACATTGGGGACACTCTCTGACATGCCTTTCAGCCCTTATGTCCATGCCTGGCCACCAGTAATTTTGTTTAGCGCGTGCCTTTAGTTTCCCTATGCCCAGGTGTCCCTCATGTAGCAAGTCCATCAGTTTTGAGGTGAGAGTACTTGGGGAAATCACCTTATCTCCTCTGTATATGAAGATCCCTCTGTCTCCTATCGACAGTTCTTCCCGCACTTCGAAGTACGGCTTGAGGTTTGCTCTCACGTTCCTTTTATCCGGCCATCCATGTACGATGTATTCCTTCACTTCCTTTATGTCGGTGTCTTCTTCATATGACTCTGTCCACTCTTGTAGACTGATCAACTTCTCTTGGTCCTCTATTAGAGCTACCAAATCCCCACTGCCGGCAGGGTCTTCCTCTCCTGGCTCCATGGCGGCTGCCCTGCTCAGATAGTCCGCTACTCTGTTCCGGCTCCCCGGAATGTACTCAACATCATACCTGAACTCGAGCAACTTTAGAGACATCTTGGATATCCGAGGGGTGGCACTGGCATGTCCGCTCGACGTCAGCACCTTCACCAACGGTTTGTGGTCTGTTCTGAGTAAGAAGCGTGTTCCCCACAGAAATTGCCGGAATCTCATCATGGCCCATACGACCGCCAGCATTTCTTTCTCGATCACGCTGTATTTGCTCTCTGTATCCGTCAGTACTCTGGATGCAAAGCTGATGGTTTCCAACTCCCCTCTGCCTCTGTCTTGCATGAGTACAGCACCCAGGCCTTTGTCACTGGCATCTGTCGTCAGTATGGTGGTGCCTTGTGGGTCATATCCCTTGAGGGGAACAGCTCCTGCAACATCCCTTTTGATCAATTCAAACTCTGCTTGGGCTTCCGGTGTCCATTGGAACACTGTGCTGTCTCTGGTCAATAGCCTCAGATTGTGGGTCTTGGAAGCGAAGTGTACCACAAACTTGCTGTAGTACTCCGCCATCCCCAGGAACGACCTGACCTCTTCCTTGTTCCTGGGCGGCGGTGCTTCAGCGATGGCTTTGACATTTTCCGACTTGGGGGTAACGCCCTGTCGTCCGATCTCGTGACCTAGGTACGTCACCGACTGCAGTCCCAAACGACACTTCGACCACTCCGCTGTGAGGCCTTTGTTCTCTAGTGTCTTCAGCACCTTCCCCAGCTTTTGGTCATGATCTTGCTGGTCTCGCCCCATCACCAAGATGTCATCCTGGAAATACTGGACATCCTTGCAGTCTCTGAACAGTTGGTGCATCATTTTCTGAAACACAGCGGCAGCTGAGGCCAGCCCAAAAGGCATCCGACAAATTGGTAACACCCAAACGGGGTGATGAAGGACGTGAGTCGTTTGCTGTCCGGGTGCAGTGCTATTTGGTGATAGGCCGAGGTCAAGTCGATGGTGGAATACCACTGCACCCCCTGGTCTTGGTCAACATTTCCTCGATTCTGGGGAGGGGAAATTTCTCCACAACGATATTCTTATTCAGTTCTCTCAGGTCCACGCAGAGCCGGACCTTCCCATTTGGCTTCATTACGACCACCAGGGGCGCCAACCACTCTGCACATGTTATCGGCTCGATTATTCCTTTCTTTTCCAACTCTTGGAGTTCAGTTTGGACTGCTTCTCTCACCGCAATCGGCACATTTCTCACCTTGTGGGCTACCGGAATGGCCCCTTCCTTGAGCACAATCCTGTGTTGGAAGTTTTCCATCCGTCCCACTGTGCCACCAAATACCTTCGGGTAGTTCTCCTTCCATTTGTTCATGTCCGGCCATTCTTCTTGCTCTGTCAGTAAAATCTGCTCTTTCCCTCCTGGATCCAGTTTGATTCCTAGGTCTCCTTGGTCTAGCCATCCCAGGACCGAGGGTCCCTTTTCTGCAATGTACAGCTTGCACCATGCTGACCGGCCCCTGAATTCAAACAGTAGGCGGCGGAACCCCAACATAGGAATTCGGTCCCCATTGTAAGTGACCGGTCTGATGTCTAGCTTTTCCAAGTCCGGTCCCAACGTGGGTCTGAATGTTTCTTCCCATACTGCCTGTTGGATGATGGTGAAGGGGGATCCTGTGTCCGCCACCACGGTGATGGTAATTCCTCCCATCGACATGTCCAGGATGGGTTTTGTGGATTTCCTCCCTTCTATGTTCATCACTTGGTCGTATATGCACAGGACCGTGATCACCTCTTCTTCTGCTACTTCTTCCGGATCTTCTTCACCATGCTCAACACATTTCACAGTTTCCTTCGAATGTTTCTTCCTACACACCTTTTCATAGTGGCCCAGGATTCCGCAGTGTAGGCACTTGGCTCTGAACGCAGGACATCTTCTGTCACGGGCATCGTGGGACCAACTGCCACATCTGTAGCACGATTTTTTGCTGTCACTCCCTTGTTGTTTCCCTTGCCACCTGCTCGTTCCTTGGGCTGCTGAGTCTTTTCCTCTTTGGTCCTTGCGGTGGCCTCCTTCTTGTATCCTGTTCACCATTGTCGGAGTGACCACATCTTTCTTGTTGGCTGCCGCACACCTCCTAGCAAGCTCGGCCCTTTTTACGATGACCATAACTTCTTTGAGCGTGGTATCACCGCTCGCCCACAGCTTATCCTGGACCTGTGTACTCGTAGTGTGCATCACGATCTGGTCCTTTATGAATTCATCCTCCCACAGTGCGTATTTACACGGGGCTGCTAGTTTCCTTAGGGCCCCTACATAATCTTCTATGGTTTCCCCAGCCCGTTGTTTCCTTTGCTGGAAGTTGAACCTGTCCACTGACACACATATGGTGGGGCGGTACCTCTCATCCAGGTCTTCTACTGCATGGGCATATACGTCCTTATCGGTGTCCTCTCTCTTCTTGGGCACCAGACTCTTGTAAATCCTGAGACCCTCTGGTCCCAAGTTCAGCAGCAATATGCGTTTTTTCCTTTGGGGGGTGAACTTCTCTTCATTTTCGTCCTCCAGGACCCCAATGAAATTATCAATATATTCCTTCCAATCCTCCCACTTCATCAGGGGTTCACCCGGTTTCGGTAGGAATTGCACCGGTGCGATTGCATAGCCTGCCGGTGTGCTCATCTTCACCTCCCTGCTCTCTGTCGCTTTTATGGCCTTGCTAGTGGGGCTCCCAGGGGTGCTGTCTTTTACTTCTGTATCGGCGTCCTCCTGGGGACTCCTAGTGCCAGTCCCCCCTTCTTCCCCTTTGGCAGCCAGCGCTGTCCCTACCTTCCACGGTGTGATGGGAAGGTGTATGCGGTGATCGGTCTTCTGTGGTTTTCAGCGCTGCCTCTCTGGCCACTGCGCCGCCCCTCTGGTTGCTGTGGCACTGCCACGCTCCTCTGCCTGTCTCCCTTGGTGGGTTCAGCTGTGCTCCCTTGTTCTCTCCACTGCTGGCCCAGTAGCGCCTCTCTGCGCCGTGTCCTCCGTGGCCTGGAGGTCGCCTGCTCTGCTGCAGCCCACGTGGGGGTGGTGGTTCGATTTTCTTTTTTTTTTCTGTAGGGTGCCGGTGGAGGCATCCCACCCTCGTCGCCACTGTAATGTTATTATCCTTAAAATGATGGCACTGTGCTGGGTTGGTAATAAAAGAACTTTATTGTTTAAGTATAAGTGACAGAGGAGCGCCGGCCGGCGCTTCCGATCATTATCTGCTCTTCGCGCGCTCTGCCTAGGCTGCGCGCGCACCTTCTCACACTGCCGTCGCACGTCACGCCTACGTGACGTGCAACAACTAGACTGCGTATGCTACATTCATGTGATATGGCACGAGTTTTTGGTTAGGTTCCCAGTTACGGTGAGCCTAAATGTGAAACAGTCATGAAATAGCAACAGTAACCACAAATGAAGTCCTAGCTTCAAACTAACGCGGAGCTGGTGCATAACCCCTACGGGACCTACCTCCTATTTAGTCCAGCTGAGTGTATGGTAGCACAACGTTCAGGCTGAGTTCGAAAATGAACTGCTTGTTGAAACCGACCCCTTATAAACGCACCGCGTTATGCAAAGCGCCTGCACCGGTGGTTTAGATGTACGTCATAGGGATGCGGTCGAGTGACCGTGTTTACGTTTGGGTACCGTAAACTGTCTAAAAGAAACACTTCTTGGACTTCTAAAAAGCTACATATAGCATAGACATGTGACCGAGCGATCGTGTTTGCATTTAGGTACTGTAAATTGTCTAAAAGAAAGACTTCTTAAACTACTAACGCTGCATATAGCGTGCCCTAATGCGCCTACACCTGTGGTTTGGATGCATGTCATAGAGATGCAGCCGTGCGACCATGTTTACATTGGGATACCGTAAATAGTCTAAAAGAGACACTTCGTAAACTTCTAAAACGCTGCGTATAGCATGGAAATGCGGTCGAGAGAGACTGTGTTAACGTTTGGGTACCGTAAATTGTCTAAAGGAAACACTTCTTCAACTTCTAAAACGCTACATATAGCATGCCAAAATGCGCTATGTATATTAATCTTAGTATCAAGAGCGTATAATTCACTGATATATAAAAAAGAGGTCTCTACTAATGGAATCAAGGAAACGGAAAAAAGGAATATAAAGAAAAATATTGTTATTCAGATATTCCATATTTCCGGTTCCAACGTAACATTATTTAATCCTACGGGCTTCATGATCCTCTCGATGTCTATAAGGAAAAATCAAAAAGATACTCTAAATTTAAAAAGACTTATTTATAAAATAGATGAAAGCCCATATATGAGCGTATAACTCGCTGAAAGTGCTAAAATGTAGCAATAATTAAAAATAAAAAAATGTGAGATATCTACTAGTCACATATGATAATGATACCAAATTTAAAATACGTATATACACAATGATAAGTAATCATACAGGGTTTATATCAACCAAATGATCTGTCGGCCGGACGACTATCCCTCTTGGTGGTACAGACACCTGTATATCGTGGGTTATTGTTAGGTAAGCAAGAATCAAGTCTAATGTCTAGTTTAACCCCCGAATACTGAAGTAATCATAGGTTCAGTTAATGAGCCGTTCCCAATCTTCCTTGGTGATCAGACCTGTCCTGACAGTATTGAGGATAGATGTAAACCATTGTTCTCTATGTTTACGTTTGGTGGTAATGTCAGCACCACATCTGCTTCATATAATCCTCTCTAAGATGAACTATTTAATGTCATCATATGCATAATTTAGTGAACAAAAATAGTCCACAAGCTGGTCGTTAATCTTCTTATTCCTAATTGCTGATTTATATTCAGTCAACCGGGTTCTAAACTCACTGCCTCTTTCCCCGACATAACCAAGGCCGCAGGGACATATCAATAAATACACTAGATTTTTGCTCCTACAATTGTTTAAATCCTTAGCTGTAATGGTTAGTTTATTAAAGGACACGCTTTTCCCCTCAATACATTGATCACAGCAACTGCAAGAACCACATTTGTAATTGCCTGTGGCTTGTTTACGCTCTAAGTTTAATTGTCTGTGACCTCCTGGTTCTCGATACGTATGGACTCAATTATTCCTAAGGTTATCATTGCATTTAAATGCAAAAATGGGGCGTTACAATAAAGTGGGTTGATTATCATTCTGGAACACCCAATTAGAATTCATTTTATTTTTAATTGTGTTACTTATGCTGGAGCACTGGCGGACAAAGACAATTTTGTCCTTAATATTGTTCTTCTTTCTCTGATTCGTTTTTGAATTCTCCAGCATACTATCCCTATTATAAAATCTAGGTCTATAGTGATCGTGTGTTACTCTGAATCTCCTTGTCTTGAGGGCCTCACGGTTGATTGTCGCACTTTTGGCGCTATCTCTGGCTGTTTTGGACGGCCTGATGTGTGCTCGAGCACTTGCTGATCCTTCGCCCCGCGTCGGCCTAATGTTGGACGGTGTCACTCCTCTTCGGATCGCCGACCCCGTCTGCCCGAAACAGAAGGTGTTGTAGGCCTAGGAACTGGCCGGCCACCACCTCCAGTCGGTATATAGGCGGGGGGCCTTTCCTCGTCTATGTGGCTCCTGGATGCCTGAAGCGGGCAATGAAGCAAGGGTTGTTAGCAGACCTGCCTTTGTATCTCCCTTCGCTGAAACCTCGGTGGCTAAGGTTCCTGGTGTTCGGTCGAGAGGCCGGCCGTCCTATTCCTCCAATGCCCCAGCGGCGCCCTCCGGTTGCCCCCCCCCTGTCTCTTCTTGTGCGGGCGTTTTGGGCGCCTATCTAGCGTATGGCCCGCTGAAGGCTCCCCCGCTGTTTCTCCTTGTCAGGGCCCTCACTGCTAAGGCACTTGGAATGACCCGGGCTCGCTCAAGACTCTAGGCCGCCGCCCCCGCCGGGGGCCCCCGCCCGGGGACTCCGCTTCTGCTCCAGAACCCGAGCTGTATTGCTCCCCACAGGATTGTGGCCTCCTTGCGCAAACGTCCCTGTACACTGTCTGGGAGTACCTATGCACTCTCCCTCCGATGGCGGCCAATGCCCAAGTCCAATCTTCCTCATTTGAGGGTGCTCGCTAAGGCCTGGTGCCAGAGTCCCAAAAGTCAATTCCCCTCTGGGGGGCCGCCATGTTCAGCTACCAAGGCCCAGCAGCCCCGGCCTTGATTTCAGTGCCTGCCGCTGTGGGACCCTCCGGCTTCCCCAGCCCCCGTCGTCGCTTCCAGCACGCCACCTCTTGTTCCGTCACTGCAGTGGGCTGTCCGTACCTCACCTCAACTCCATGTGGTGTGCCGGAGGGCGGGGGCCCGAACTCCTACTGGCAGACTCAGCGGAGGCGGCGTCCAGACTCAAGTCCGCAGGCCCAGGCGCCGAACCTCGATTTTCACGACCCCTGCAGCAGGGCACTTCACCAGCCGCCTGCCACTCCACCAGCCACTCTCACTGCCGGCCGCCTCTCACACCTTCACTGTCACTCTTTGCGGCCTGCACCCCCAGCTCCCGGGACCTCTCCTCGATCTCCGTCCTGCTCTCTGCCGTGCCCATCTCACTCGGCCGCCATTTTGCGGTAGCGGGCCCCGGACCACAGCTTCGGTTGTCTGATGCCTCACAGCGTCCCAAGCAGCCTATCTGCTTATTGCTCAACTCTCCACTGCTCCCCGCCAAATTTCTCACATAACCAGGGTTGATATGCTGAAAAACGGCCGGAATGGGGGATCCGGAGTGTGGAGCCTCGAGGTATTGCTGCCTCCTAGGTCGCCATCTTGGCCATGCCCCAGGGAGTTCTGCTTTTATATATTAACTTGCTACTACTGAAGGTGGAGTCAATTCCGTAACGGTTAATTAATTGACTGCCATCTTGCTTAGTAGTATTATTATGGACCTTTGTATGGTTAAATTGCGTATCTCCAGACATTGTGCCGTTTACAGTTGTCCTGATTGAATACTATTAGAAATGGGGGTCTCTAGTTGGCAGTGGTAGGTATCTTTCTCCAAATAGGGACCCTGGCTTCTAGTCAGGGTAAGGGGGATACACTTCTAAAATAACCCCTGCTCACCCCCTTGGTATCTTAGCACGAGCAGACAGGCTTATCTCAGAGGCAGTGTGTAAAGCATTTGTGAACACATTCAGTAATACAGTGAAAACACTACAAATGGACACCACACCAGTTTAGAAAAATAAGTAATCTTTATCTAAACGAAACAAGACCAAAACGAAAAAAATACACAATACAATAATAAAATTATGACTTTGAAATGGCAGAAATAGTTCAGTTCGAAGCAAATCGCAGATGCTACACTTTCATACAGAGTACCTTGGATGCGTCATGAAAAAAACCAAAAATGGTCGCAGGGAAGGTGATGCGATGGTTCATTACACTCAGGGAAGGTGATGTGTTGGTTCCTTGCTCCAGGGGAGGTGATGCATCCGTGCCCTCCTGCTGCGCATGAGGAGATGTGTTGGTTACTGCGATTGAAGTTGATGCATCAGTTTCTTACTGCGTGCCCCAACGATGCGACAGACTTGGCACCTCGATGCGATGCGACAATCCGGGACGATGTGTGCGTTCTGGCAGCTGCACAGCAGTCCTTGCTTCAGAATCAGTGCAGTGGTCTCGGACTTCAGAGATCGGTGCACTCGATGCAGCAATTTCTTGAGACGTGGGCAGGCATTGCATCAGAAACAAGTGCGGATGCATCACACTTCTCGAAGTTGCGTTACTTTTCCAGCTCCCAGAGGCAAACAGCCTCCAGAGGCACCTCTCAGCAGCTCAGATCTCCCAGCAAGCAAGTAGAGGGGAGCTGGTGGTGAAGTCTTTGTGTCTCTAAGACTTCAGAACAGGAGGCAAGTTCAATTCAAGCCCTTGGAGATCTTCCTCAAGCAGGGGGCACAGCAAACAGCCAAGCCCTTTCTCCTTTTCTTGCAGCAAGTAGCCACTGCAGGCCAACTCCAGACAGCAAACAGCACAGGGGCAGTATTCCTCCTCAGCTTCTCTGGCTCTTCTCCTTGGCAAAGGTTCCTCTTGATTCCCAGAAGTGATCTGAAAGTCTGGGGTCTGGGTTCCTCTTTTTGTACAGTAAATCTCGTTGTTCTCAGCTGGCCCAGGGCTCCGAGCCCAGTCCAAACCAGTTCTGGGGGGGACTTTGCAAGTGCACAACAACCTCCATTGTCAGTGTGAGCCCTGGCATCAGACACACAACAGGGGCGGACCCTTCATTGTGGAAGGCAGGCACATCCATATTCATGTGCAGGTGCTACTTCTCCCACTACTCCAAATGCAGACCAGGTCTATTCAGCCTAGCGCTGACTGATCCAGACTCTCTGAAGACACTGCACATCCCCAGCCCCTGTCACTCCAAAGCCAGGTAGTCAATACACATCCTATCAGAGGCACACTGGATGGCTAAGCAAGAAAATAGATACTTTCTAAAAGTGGTATTTTCAAACAGAATGTAAAAATCATCCTCACTAAAAGATGCATTTTAATATTCTGAGTTCCGGCATACTGAACTTTATTTTCCTATCTGGTTCCCAGGGGCTGTTATGGTGATAAGATGTTAAAAGCAAACTCCCCATTCTATCCTATGGGAACAGATAGCCTTGCAATAGTGAAAAACGAAATTGGGAGTATTTTATTATGAGGACATGCTATACACATCAGGGAATGTCCTACCTTTCACATACACTGCACCCTGCCCACAGGGGTACCTTAGGCCTACCTTAGGGGTGCCTAACATGTAAGAAAAGGGAAGGTTAAGGCCTGGCAATTGGGTGCACTTGCCAACAAGACATAGCAGTACTAGACTGCACACAGGCCCTGTAATGGCAGGCCTGAGTTACATTTACAGGCTGCTTATGTGGGTGGCACAATCAGTGCTGCATGCACACTAGCAACATTTTATGTACAGGCCCTGGGCACACACAGTGCACTGTAATAAGGACTGACTAGTAAATCAAATCAGCCAAATATGGAAACACCAATCCATACACACAATTTGCAGGGAGAGAATATGCTCAGAGTCCAAAAGGCAATAAAAATAGGTCAGCAACAGAAGGCCACAAAGCAAAAAATCTGGGAATAAACCTGCTGTAAAAGCCAAGTCTAACAAATACTAACAAGGTTCACAGCCTCCTTCACTTCCCACAATTTCAGGGAAGACAGTGGGTATTGGAGGCAGACCAATAATGGAGTCAGTATGTAAAGAGTTCAGCCTTCTAACTTTTGAGAGGCATTTGTCTTTAAAGCCTAATATTTTTATGATGCACCTTCAGTACAGTTATTATTGAGGTGACATTCCCACATGCTAATTGGTGATAGAACTTTTTTTTCGATTTGATCTCTCTCGATGTCTCCAAACAAATCAGATAAGTTCACTCCCAATACACCGTCACAGAAAACTTGAAATCAGAGTAAGCTTGAAGTAAAGTGTCTAGATTTCCACCTGATTAATTGAGCCTCAAAATTATCAGAGCCAGTTTAATCAGAAAATGTAGCAGCTACTGGATGGTGTTATAGTTCCTTATGAAGGAGATACTCAGTAGGCAGGCGTCTTTGGACTGAATTCATCTGATACTACAAAGTGGATGAATACATGGCCCCTCGAGAGTATAGCAAACATTTAGAGGTTGTTTCTTGGGAGAACAGCAGGTGAAGTCTATGACTAATTTCATGCCTGCATATATTGACTAATAGGGGGCAACCTATATTATCAAACTCCTTGCTCATTCCTTGTGCAAATCCAATTTATAAGGCAACTGTCCCCAATATTAGTCTCCTTATATTGAGATAGACATCAAGTATTCCACAAGATCCAGAGGTCCAAGTTAAAAGATTCTAGCACTATTTTAGTTGGGCAAGTAACAGCTTGAATGATTCATAGATAGGGTCTTCCAGTTCCCTACAGGTAATGTGAGATTGATGCGTCCGTGCCTTTTTCTGACATTCTGCTCTTGTCTATAGTTTACCCTCCTGGAAGGATAGCAGAAGAATGTTTGAAATCAAATCTGTGAACCAGGTCCTGGGAACTTGCTCATTCATTAAATTATGAGTGTCTACGCTGGTCATTCTCCTGCCTGCAATGTACCTGCTTCTTTGCCTCCTTGTATCAGTCCTTGGGGACTGCAACGCTGCTTACACCGCCCCCACTGCCATGCATGTCCCGCCAAACAGGACGGGGTGCTGGGGGACTACTAATCCCAGCATCCTCTACCGGCGCCTAACATCAACGTCACCAGCTAAGCACCAGGAGGCGCTTAAAATCGCTCTAGGGCTCCCACAGCACGGGTCCCTCACTGGTCATTCTCCTACCTGCAACATACCTTCTTCTTTGCCTCCTTGTATCAGTCCTTGGTTATTGCAACGCTGCCTACACTGCTCCAGCTGCCACGCATCTCCCACCAAACATGACACGGGTGCTGGGGGATTACTAATCCCAGCGTCCTCTACCGGCGCCTACTATCAGCGTCACGAGCTAAGCGACAGGAGGCGCTTAAAATCACCCTAGGGCTCCCACAGCACGGGTCCCTCGCTGGTCATTCTCCTGCCTGCAACGAAGCTGCTTCTTTGCCTCCTTATATCAGTCCTTAGGGACTGCAACACTGCTTACACCGCTCCCGCTGCCACACATTTCCCGCCAAACAGGACGCGGTGCTGGGGGACTACTAATCCCAGCGTCCTCTACCGGCGCCTACCATCAGCGTCACCAGCTAAGCACCAGGAGGTGCTTAAAATCGCTCTAGGGCTCCCGCAGCAGGGGACGCACGCGGGCCTGCCCGGGCCAAGCCCACGCCAAGGGAGGGCCCGTCCGTGCCCGTCAGCGGCTGGAAGAGGCTGGGCTGGGCCACCCCTCTAATATCTCGACTGGAATCCTAAGTAAGCCTGGGCAATTGGTTTTGGGCACAAGGGGGCCCTTCTCCTCTGCTACAAGGAGTGACTGGTCGGGGGATTGAGCTGATATTAATGCTAATTACCTACCTTGCAAACAGTTTTGATCTATACCCGCGGATATGAGCAAAGCTATACGCAAGGGAGGGGCAGGGCCAGGAGTGGTGGGGACCCTAGATGCCTTTCTCCTACGGGCCGAATCCGTGTTAATACACAAGATTGAGTTAAAAAAACGGAGGCTTTCATTAGACCCATCATATCCATTCGTAGGGCACATCCCAGTGCCAGAGTCTTCAGTCAATTTAGCTATGAGCCCCCAAACTTCTCCTGGGATTGTAGCTTGTCCACAGCTCGGTACCCCCCATTCTTGCTCAGTGGTTAACACGTCTTGTTCGACCCCACCCTCCCCCTCCAACATGCACACTAGGCAGCAAAAGTTATCACAAGCCCCTAAAGGAAATGACCAAACCAAGAAAAGGAAAGCACAAAGTGCCCCTAAAGCTAGTCATCAGGTTTCAAAGCAGGCAAAGACCAAGAATGTAGCATCCGGGACGAGTGTGTTTAAAGATCCACCCACTGACACTGATAATACTAAGGGGGGTGATGCTAGCTCTGATCTACCCGTACCGTTGACCGGACATCCTGACCCCTTAAGGGCTCATGATGACTTCTTAAAACAGCTGGAAGAAAAGCTCTCAGCCCTGATCAATCCTGTTAGGTCCAAATTAGAAGCCATCGACCAGAGATTGACTAATATTGAGCAGTATATATCTAAGGACCAAGTTGCTTGTCTTGGGAATAGACAAACTGAAGACATAGCTATTAGTCAGACGAGAATTTTATCTAGATCACGATGTCATGATGTGGCCCGTCCATCTTCTTCAACGGCAATCCTTCCGAACCCTTCCACACCACTTGTACTGATTGGTAGTAGTAGTAGTAAATAAGCTTTATTTCGATAAAAACATATCCTAAAAGCGTGAGACAGTACTTTGACATCATAAAAAGATTGTATTTGCATTAACATAGTTGATTAGATAACAATTACCAATATTTAAAAAAAAAACATGAATGACGCCAATAGAGATAAAAACAAAGTAAGAGAAGAAAAAGTACTTGCAAATGAAGGGGCAAAGCAAATTAATGGATGTCGCTTAGCCTTTTCGATCTAATGGACCATGCCCATCTCAAAAACTTGGACAAGCCACATACATATAACGATCGGGTATCAGACTTAAAGATGCGCAGTGGCATGGAGTGGTTTCTAGTGTCCAAATCTCTACATAGTGGTTTGAGCCAGCAATTCCTGGGAGATTTGTACACTGGGCATGCAAATAAGATATGTGCAATTGACTCTATTCTAAGTTCGCAGTTTGGACAGAAAGGTGTTGTTTGGAAAGAAGCTTTCCAACGGGCAGTCAATTCACGTATAGGCAATGATCCTACTCTAAATTTAAAATACAGGGCCCTATCATAGGGATTCTGTACGATATCTAGGTAGGGTTCACAGAATGCAGCATCCTTTATCCGCAAAAACTCATCCGTTATCCTGCCTAGTTTGGGATCTGAGTTGCCTTTACTGATTACCCAACATCCAGTATAGCTTCTTCAGTACTGCCTTGGGTGGAGCAGTTCTATTTTCCCATGCATCCTTGAGGCCCAAATCATAAAGCAAGGATTTAACATCTTTTAGCCACTTAATTTTTTGCCACCCCATCATGGACATAATTTCCCATAGGCCCTCCGCATATTTTATTAGCTCTGGTGTTCGCCACAACCGAGCCCACAGTAAAAGTGGTCGAACTTTTGCCAAATCATTAATTGAGTGACACCCCAGATCCAGTAACAGTGGAACTGTGGGGGTTCTCTGGGGAGGTGTCATTAATTCTTTAAGGAATTTATTTTCTGATCTTACTAGCTGATCCATGTTCGTTGAACCCCAGAGTTTGGCTCCGTATAGGGCCGAGCTCACTCCTTTCGCCTTGTATATATCAAGGACCGGAGCAATAGGTCTAGATGTTGAAGATCGATGTTCCCTAAGTATAGCACCCACTACCCTTTTGTGGTTTAACAGCATTTTCTGTATATGTGGATTCCACTGCATGATAACGGAAATGCGTATACCCAGGTAGTCGAATACAGTTACCCTTTCCAGGGTTACAAGGTTCAGGACTGGGGGCCGCCCAAGTTTTTTTGGCGGATTCAGTACCAGATACTTAGTTTTATCAGAGTTTATTACAAGCCCTCGCAGGGTACAAAAGGACTGGAAATTATCTAAGAGGCTCTGAAGGCCCATAGGTGATTTAGAGATGAGGAGGGTATCATCAGCGAATAGGAGAGTTGGAATGTGTACGCCCGCCAGGGATGGTGCATCAGATGGAACTCTCTGCATGTGCTCCACCACGCCATTCACATAAAGTGAAAAAAGAGTGGGCGCAAGGACACATCTCTTATGGACACCCCTATTCACTGGAATTCTATCGGTTTTCTGACACTGAGAACCCCACCTCACCTGTGCAAAATTTCCTTCGTTGAGCCTCACTAGTATAGCTAGGATATTCGCAGGGATCCCCAGTTCAGACAACACTCCCCATAAACGTTCCCGGGGCACCAGGTCAAAGGCAGTCTTTAGATCGATGAAAGCAAGGTAAAGACTGCCCTTGCCTATGAGAACCACCTTCCAATAAAGAAGTAACAATCTAAATACCTGTTCTATGGTCCCAGTACCAGCCCTAAATCCCGCTTCGTAGTCAGAAAGGATTTTATTATCATAAGCCCATATTAGGATCCTCTCAAGGACCACCTTCCCAACAACCTTTCGAGTAGAATCGATCAGGCTTATTGGGCGGTAATTGGCAGGGTCGTCTCTGCGCCCCTTCTTAAAAATTGGGACAACCTCTGCCCCCTTCCACGACTCTGGGATTGTAGCGCCCTTATCAATGGCATTGATTAGAATAGAAATAAACTTTCCCCATTTGGCCGGGTCAGATCGAAGAAGATCTCCGGGGATACCATCGGGACCTGCTGCTTAATATGGTACTATACACTTGATGACATTTTCCACTTTCTTTTTGGTAAAGGGGTACCTAATAAGTTCCCCCGAGGTTATTAAGGGTTTTTGGGAAATGGATTCATTTTGACCTCCCTGCGGACAAGAATAAAGTTTTGAGAAATGGTCGAACCAGACTTGGCTTGTTATATTGCACGTTATCATATCACATGCTGGTCTATTCTTGATTCTGATAATGTTCCAAAAGCGACCAGCATCCCTCCCAATGCTGGCCTCCTTTAGTGCTTGCCAATACTGTTCCTCCCATTCCTTCTTCGCTTCAGATACGGTCGCCTTATACTCTTTCCTGGCTAGCTGTATCATCGCTTGGGATTTGCTCTTTACTGCCTTAATTAGTGCAGATTTCTTCCATCTACAATTTTTTGTGTACCATCTGTCATTACCATTTGGGTTTTCTGGCCCCCTCAACACCCCACCTTTATTTTGAACTAGGAATAGGTTCCCCAGCACTTTAATGGTATCTTGGAATATTACAGACACCCTGGTTGGATCATGTTGATCCATAGGAGTCAAGCCTAACTCAGTCAGTGCCACTGACAAGAAGGCCCCTATATCCCGAACTTTCCCATCATCCATAGCGACTTTGCACCATTTTAGGCGCCTCTCGCAATTAGAGGGACACACTTCTGATGTTAACATTATTTTATCTATAGCCGCAGGCCCATGCACGGGCAGCCACAAAGATTGTAAACTCAGAGAAAGTGGATTGTGGTCACTATCGGCAGTTGGATGTATTTCCATATCCTGCACAAAATGCCAGAGTTTGAAGTCAAGAAGGATATAATCAATCCTTGAGGAATGATTCACCCTGTTATACGTGTGGGCCCCGGCAGGATCTGAAACAGTTCTGCCGTTTGCGGCCCTCAAGCCGAACTCCATGACTAATGAGTCCAACTGGACGTCTAATTGCGACCACCTCTTAATCGGATGGATAGATAACATAGGAATACCCCTCTTACCATCATCTTCGGCGATGTCTAGAACGTCCTCTGCCGCAAGGGGCTCGAACGTGCAATTGAAGTCCCCTGCGACCAGGACGTGCATATCGTGGTGACATTGCCTGAGTTCATTTTCCAGAAGTTTAACTGTAGGGGATAAGGCTCCTCCTTTTGTTCCTCTGGCATATATATTAAATATCTCCAGGGTTCTCCCTCTCCGTTCGCCCCTGACCGAAAGCCTTAAAATATCAAGGGAATTACATTGCATCTGCTTAATACTGCAGCCTCGGGAGATGCTAACCCAAATTAAGAGACCGCCCGAGGAGCGCCCTCTCCCTGACAGCGAAGGCACTGCTGGTACAAAACAGGAAGTGTAACCGACCTTATGATGGGGCACCATACTCCAGGTTTCCTGGAAAATACAAATCCTGTGAGCCTCAACCAGATTATTCTAATCAGGCAGGTCTAATTTCTTTGAAATGCCCGCTATATTCCAGCTAAGAATCTTTAAGCTATGATCAACCGGAGTTAAACTCTGAGATATATATGTTGGCGCAAAATATACACTATCCTGTGTCGCGATAGACTCAGGCATCGGGGGTTGCAGGGCATTGGCCTGCAACCTGGGAATACTTTTCGGCCTGGAGGGTTGTTCTGGTGAATTCGGCCTGGTTTCATAGGATTCGACATGAGGAGCCGGAGTGACACTTATTACCTCCCTAGTTACAATCTCATGGCATTTTCCCCCACCCTCATGGGTCCCACTCTTGCTCTTAATATTTGTTAGTTTAGTAGTTAGTCTGTTCGTGCAGCTAGCAACTTTAGTTAGAGGGACACTATTAAAGGTTTGTGGGTACCTTTGCTGCTCTGCAATGGTCTAACTATCAGTAGTCCAAATCCTATCGTCAGCTTTTGCCACCGGTATAGGGGAACATATTTCCCCATGTCAGTATGCGTTTTCTATCCCATAAAAATCTGGACATCTCTTAGGAGCAGGAGCTAAAAAATTATTATAAGTAGCCCCACATTGCATCCTTCTCCAAATCGGATATTGGGGATTGTTAGACTTGGCTGTCTCTTGTTGGCAGAGGTATACACTTCTGACAAATAGGGACTCACCTCCTCTAGTCAGGGCAAGGGGATCACACACTTAGATAACCCCTGCTCACCCCCTCGGTAGCTTGGCAAAGCAGACAGGCTTATCTCAGAGGCAGTGCGTTAAGCATTTATGACCACATACAGTAATAAAGTGAATACACTACAAATGGACGCGACACAGTTTATATAAGGCTTAGCACAAGAACAAATAACGACATAAATATACCACAATCTTAATAAATACTCTTGGAAGGAAAAATAATAGTTAAAGTGTAGTTTCTTCTTAGCACAAAGTCTTTAGCAACAAAAGCAACTCTTCTTCTTTAAATCACAGTTCTTGGCAACAATGTAACCCACACGGGAGTCACACGACGTCGAGGCAAAGTTAATCCAAAGGTTCGGCGTCGACCGCGAGGAGCGCTACGTCGAGCCCGAAGTCACACGGACCTCCCACAACACAGTACCTTGGAAAAGCGAAGCACACAATGATCAGCGGCGTCGAGATGTCCGGCGTCGCGCCTTCGGCGTCGATCAGGCCTCGGAGTCGGGGCGATCTGCACGGCGTCGACAGATGTCAGGCAGGAGCAGTGCTCACGAGGTGAAGCGGGATACGGCGTCGTCGTCGATGTCGATGATGATGTTGCAAGAGTGAGCAGCGCTCACGGCATCGAGAGGGCTCGGGGTTGAGGCGTCGGCAGTGGCTTCCCTACAAGCGTCGATCAGGCCCAGCGGCCGGCGTCGAAGATGCGGGACACGGGAGCTGCACTCACGATGTCAGGCTGAATTCGGCGCCGTCCGTCGGCGTCGGGATTGCTGGATTTCGTCAGAGGTGCTGGACTTTCAGGTTCCAGCAACAATCACTTTCAGCAAATGGTGAAGTCCTTTAGCCCTGTGACTTCCACAGGAGGCTGGCACTCTTCCAGCCCTTGGAGATTTCCTTGGCAAAGTTTGAGAGTACACACTCAGTTCCTCTCTCCTGGTTCCTTGGCAAAAATAAAGAAGTGACTGCAGGATTCCCCCCAGCAAGCAGCACTCTGGCAGAAGGGGTAGGCAAGTCCTTGGATCAGCAGGCTTCTTGTCCTTGGTTCAGGTTTCCTTGTCAGAATTGATCTAAAGTCTTGGTTCAGGGGTCCTTCTCTTATACCCCTTTTTGGCTTTGATCCCTTTGTCCATGCAGGGGAACTCCCCTCATACCGGGTTTGTTGTGGGTGTAGCCAGGCAGAGGCACCTGCCCTATTCATTGTGCAGGGCAAGGTCCTCAGACGCCCAGCAGGAGGTGGAGCCAGTATTGTCACTGGCAGGAGCAGAGCTATCAGTCGCCCGGCAGGAGGTGGAGCCAGCATTGTATCGGGCAGGCCCGTCTATCAGGAGCTACTCTTCCCCTACTCTCAATGCAAATGCCTCACTCACCCCACACTGACTCATTCAGAACTCTGGAGCCACGCAGCCCCTGTCACACACACCAAACCAGCAGAAACCAGTAATAGTTAGACTATTGCTATTTTCAAACCCAGAGTCCAAAAACCATCCACCCAAACGGATGTGTTATTAAACCCTGAGTTCAGGGATACCAAACTCGACATTGTACCATGCTCCCGAGCCCGCTAGGATAATACCATTAATAATCCTGGCAGCCCATTCTAACTTATGGAGAGCAGGTAACCTCACAATAGTGAAAAACGAATATGGCGGTAATTCACTATTAGGACATGCCAACTTCGTCAGGCATGTCCTACCTTATGCTTACAATGCACCCTGCCCTTTGGGCCTACCATAGGGGTGACTAACATGAAGTTAAGGGAAGGTTTGGGGACTGGCAAGTAGGTGTACTTGCACAGTCCGCGTGACAGTACCCGACTGCACGTAGGTCTAGCGATGGCAGACCTTTAGACATACTTTTATGAGGCCGCTCTTGTGGATGGCACAACATGTGCTGCAAGCCCACTAGCAGCATTTGTATTTACAAGACCTGGCACTCCTCGTGCACTAGACTAGGGACTGATAATAAACCAAATAAGCCAAACATGGAATTCAATCAATACAGTAATTTTACATAGGGAGCACTTGCACTGTGACACTGATCAGCAGTGGCACAGTGCCCAAAGCAATATACCAGCAAAAACATCGTGAACAGAAGAGGCAAACAGAAAAAATGGAGGAGAGACTCAGGCCAATGATGTCAGGTCTAACACGTGTCCCCTCCAGCTGAAATGTGGGGAGAACTACCCTTGACCTAGGGAGTCCTCATCACTAAGGCGGAAAAATCGGGACAGACCATCAGCATTGGCGTGATCTGTACCAGTGCGGTGTTCCACCGTAAAGTCCATCCCCTGTAGGGAAATGGACCACCTCAACAGCTTTGTGTTCTCACCCCTCATCTGCATCAACCATCTGAGGGGCCTGTGGTTTGTCTGAACCCGGAAGTGAGTCCCAAACAGGTAGGGTCTTAGCTTCTTCAGCGCCCAGACCACAGCAAATGCTTCTCGCTCTATCACACTCCACCTCTGTTCCCTGGGAAGTAACCTCCTACTAATGAAGGCTACAGGTAAGTCTCGGCCCTCTTCATTCACCTGAGCTAGAACAGCCCCTACGCCATGCTCTGAATCGTCCGTCTGGACAACAAATTCTTTAGAAAAGTCGGGTGCCTGGAGTATGGGTGCTGTACACATTGCAGTTTTCAGGGTGTCAAAGGCCGTCTGACAGGCGTCAGTCCAGATCACATTTCGTGGCTGCTTCCTGGAAGTCAGCAAAGTCAAGGGGTGCACATTGTTACCATAATCCTTGACAAACCTCCTGTAGTAACCCGTGAGACCTAAGAAGGCTCTCATCTGAGTTTGGGTTTTGGGCGGTGCCCAAGCCAGGATGGTATCTATCTTGGGTTGCAGTGGGGCCACCTTGCCGCTCTCTACTTGGTGCCCCAAGTACACCACTGAACCCTGCCCAATCTGGCACTTACTGGCTTTGATTGTGAGGCCTGCTCTGCGCAGGGCCAACAACACTTCCTGGAGGTGGCGCAAGTGTTCCTCTCAGCTGGCGCTGAACACTGCGATGTCGTCCAGGTAGGCGGCACTGAAATCCTCCAGTCCAGCCAATACCTGGTTGACCAACCTCTGGAAGGTGGCAGGGGCATTCTTCATCCCAAAGGGCATAACCCGGAACTGGTAGAGCCCATCTGGTGTGGAGAATGCTGACCTCTCCTTTGCCCCATCAGTTAAGGCGATCTGCCAGTAACCAGACGTTAGATCAAACGTACTAAGGTACCGGGCAGCCCCTAACAGATCTATAAGCTCATCAGCTCTGGGGATGGGGTGCGCATCAGTCTTGGTGACTGAATTGAGCCCTCGGAAATCCACACAGGACCAAAGTTCGGGTGAAGCACCAGGCGCTGCAGCCTTTGGGCCAAGACCACTGGGCTGGCCCAAGGACTGCTAGAGGACTCAACCACCCCTAAGGCAAACATTTTGGAGACCTCCTCCTTAATGTATGCTCTGACCTTGTCAGTCACCCTGTAGGCCTTATGCTTCACAGGAGTGCTGTTCCTGGTGTCCACATCATGGACACACCACTGAGTGACACCAGGAATCAAGGAGAACAGACCAGGGAATTGTCCCAACAGTTGGCGACAATCTTGCTGCTGCTCAAGGGTCAGTGTGTCAGAGAGGACAACACCATCCACTGACCCATCTTGCTCTTTTGCATACAGGAGGTCAGGAAGAGGCTCGCTCTCCTCCTCCATTCCAGCATCTGTAGCTAGGAGCATGCCCACTTTGGACCTTTCTAAGTGGGGCTTTAACCGGTTGACATGCAGGACCCTCAAGGGGTTCCTGGGAGATTTCAATTCCACCAAGTAGATGACATCGGTCTTCTTCTCCACAACCTCAAATGGTCCAGTCCACCTGTCCTTGAGCGCACAAGGTTCCACAGGGGACATGACCCAAACCTTCTGACCAGGCTGAAGCTCTACCAGAGTGGCATTCCGGTCGTACCACCACTTCATCTCTTCCTGGCTGGCCTCCAGATTTGCCTGAGCAAGATCTCTGAAGCGCCGAGTCTGGTTCCTAAAGGCCAGCATGTAAATGTGTACATCCTGGGGAGGTTTCCTGGGAGATTTCTCCCAGCCTTCTTTGACCAGACTCAAAGGTCCTCTTACCGGGTGTCCATACAAAAGCTCAAAGGGGCTGAACCCAAGAGACTTCTGTTGCACCTCACGGTAAGCAAACAGCAGGCATGGCAAGAGGATGTCCCATTTACACCTCATTGGTTCTTCAAGACCCATGATCATGCCTTTAAGGGTCCGGTTGAATCTCTCAACCAGCCCATTACCTTGAGGGTGGTAAGAAGTGGTGAACTTGTAGGTTACCCCACACTCCTTCCACAGAGACTTCATATAATTGGAAATAAAGTTGGTGCCCCGGTCTGACACCACCTCTCTGGGGAACCCCATGTGGGAGATAACACCCATCAGTGCCCCTCCCACCACGGGGGCCATCACTGTTCGGAGAGGGATGGTTTCCGGGTACCGTGTGGCATAGTTCACCAAGACCAGGATGAACCTGTTGCCCAGGGCTGTCTTGGGGTCCAGGGGCCCAACAATGTCAATCCCCACCCGGTCAAAAGGGGTACTGACGACTGGAAAAGGTTGGAGGGGAGCCTTTTGCTTCCTTCCGCTTTTCCCACTTGCCTGGCAAGTTTGACAGGTTTTGCAATGGATATCTGTATACCTTCTCATCTGAGGCCAATAAAAATGGGTGACAAGCCTGTCATAGGTCTTGTCCTGCCCCAGATGTCCAGCTAACGGAATGTCATGAGCCAAACCCAGTAGGAAGGCTCTGAAGCGCTGGGGTACCACCAGCACACGGGCTGACCCAGGCTCAGCAGCCTTAGGCTCGCTATACAGGAGGTCGTTCTCCCAGTAGACAAAATATGATCCTGACTGATAACCTGCGGTTTGGGCTGAGGCCTGCTGCCTCATACCCACAAGAGAAGGGCACACTTTCTGTTCTGCACAAAATTCTTCCCTGGAGGGACCACCATCCTGCTGCCAGTGGGTCAGCTTGGGCAGGTCTCCCAGTTCAGCAACTTGAAGTGACACTTGACAGCTGTCACACTTGCTCCGGTGTCTCTGAGAGCCTCCACTCTATGGCCATAAATGGTTACCCACTGCCTATATTTATTAGTGTTACTAGGCAGAGGGGGTGGAGGGACCATTTCCATGTCTCCCAGCGAGACCAGGGACATCCCTGCGGGACCCCTCCCACCAGGGGCAACCATCTCCTCCCCTCCCAGGGCTACACTCGCCAACTGATGGGGGGTGCACGTGGTGGTGCACTAGAGTCCCTCATGGGACACTGGGGATCATAATAACGGTGTCCCACCTGCTTACAAACGTAGCAGGTCATTGGGCCCCTATGAACAGGTTTACCTGTCGGGGCCTCTGACTTCTTCACAGGGGGAGGCTGGGAACCCTTCCCTTGGTTCCCTTGGGGATTACTTTGGGGCCCTTTCTGGAACTCCCTCTGTTTACCCTTGTCCCCCCCACTCTTCTGCTGGGGACCCTGCCCACCTTTGGCTGAGTCTCCCACTGGACCCTTATGGACCCTAGTGCTGCCCAGCGGTCCGCCTCCTCAGCAAGTTTTCTGGGGTTAGATAGCTTGCTATCAATAAGGTACTGGCGCAGCTTTGGAAAACAGTTATTAGACAAGTGCTCCCAAGCAAACAAATCATAAAGAGCTTCATAACTTCTTTGCTGCCCTTTACCCAACCATCCATGGCTCTGCAAAAAAATGACACATATTCAACCCACGTAGTACCAGGCAATTTCTTACATTCTCTAAAGGTTTGTCTGTACTTTTCTGGGGTTCGGCCATACCTTAACATTAAAGCATCTTTCATATGAGTATAAGACATCCTATCCTCTACAGGGATGTCCAACAGGGTATCTCTCCCCTCATTCACAAAGCGACCCCAGAAACCCGCTCCCCAATCCTTCTCAGGGACCCGGTGGGCCAACAATGCTAACTCATATGCTTTAAACCATTGACCAATATCCTCATTCTTCTGAAAATCTTTGATCACATCTTTGGGAAAATAAAACCTACTTTCTGCAGGCACAGATGGGATGCTGCCACCAGAGGGATTCAACTCTAAACTCTTCGCTTTAAGCTCCATCTCCCTCGCCATTTTCTCACGTTCAAAAGCTAACTTTTCTCTTTCGAACTCCAATATTTTGATCTCCATATCAGCTTCTCTCCTGCTTCTTGCATTCTCTATCTCCAACTGCCCATCTATCTTAAGTTTTGCCATCTCTAGGTTGTATGCCCGTTCCTTCGCCCTTTCTTCTCTTTCTTCAGGGGAAAGACCTTTAGAGGACACACTGCTACCGGGAGGGGACACGGGCTCATTCACTGGCACCTCCTCATACCCTTCCCCTGGCGGTTCCACCACTGGATCAGAGGGATTTCTGGCTTCTAACCAGGCCTCCAAAGCTTTGCGAAAATCCTCTTTAATTTCGAGGCCTGTGGTAGGAACTTTAAACTGCTCGCAAAAGTGTTGCAGCTGCTTCTTCTTGTATTTCTTTATCTTCTTCCTATCAAACTCCTCCACAACAACAGGGGTAGTGACTCCGGCATCACTCATGGTCAAAACTGGCAGTGTTCAAACAAGCTTCAGAAAAGCGGAGAACAAAAATAGAATATCCTACCAAGAAATAGATTGTGGCTGCGCTATGGTCTGCTTTCACTATGTAGCGCACACTAATTACTGCACATAGGTCATAAATGCAAAGTTCAAATCCTCACCGCTGACCCACCAATGTTAGACTTGGCTGTCTCTAGTTGGCAGAGGTATACACTTCTGACAAATAGGGACTCACCTCCTCTAGTCAGGGCAAGGGGATCACACACTTAGATAACCCCTGCTCACCCCCTCGGTAGCTTGGCAAATCAGACAGTTTTATCTCACAAGCAGTGCATTAAGCATTTATGACCACATACAGTAATAAAGTGAATACACTACAAATGGACGCGACACAGTAGTATTATAAAAACACGGATGTTTATATAAGGCTTAGCACAAGACCAAATAACGACAAAAATATACCACAATCTTAATAAATACTCTTGGAAGGAAAAATAATAGTTAAAGCGTAGTTTCTTCTTAGCACAAAGTCTTTAGCAACAAAAGCAACTCTTCTTTAAATCACAGTTCTTGGCAACAATGTAACCCACACGGGAGTCACACGACGTTGAGGCAAAGTTAATCCAAAGGTTTGGCGTCGACCGCGAGGAGCGCTACGTCGAGCCCGGAGTCACACGGACCCCCCACAACAGAGTACCTTGGAAAAGTGAAGCACACGATGATCAGCGGCATCGAGATGTCTGGCGTCGCGCCTTCGGCGTTGATCAGGCCTCGGAGTCGGGGCGATCTTCACGGCATCGACAGATGTCAGGCAGGAGCAGCGCTCACGAGATAAAGTGGGATACAATGCCAATGATGATGTTGCAAGCGTGAGCAGCGCTCACGGCGTCGAGAGGGCTCGGGGTCGAGGCGTCGGCAGCGGCTTAGCTACTAGCGTCGATCGGGCCCAGCGGCCGGCGTCGAAGATGCGGGACACGGGAGCTGCACTCACGATGTCCGGCTAAATTCGGCGGCGTCCGTCGGCGTCGGGATTGCTGGATTTCGTCAGAGGTGCTGGACTTTCAGGTTCCAACAACAAGCACTTTCAGCAAATGGTGAAGTCCTTTAGCCCTGTGACTTCAACAGGAGGCTGGCACTCTTCCAGCCCTTGGAGATTTCCTTGGCAAAGTTTGAGAGTACACACTCAGTTCCTCTCTCCTGGTTCCTTGGCAAAAATAAAGAAGTGACTGCAAGATTCCTCCCAGCAAGCAGCACTCTGGCAGAAGGGGTAGGCAAGTCCTTGGATCAGCAGGCTTCTTGTCCTTGGTTCAGGTTTCCTTGTCAGAATTGATCTAAAGTCTTGGTTCAGGGGTCCTTCTCTTATACCCCTTTTTGGCTTTGATCCCTTTGTCCATGCAGGGGAACTCCCCTCATCCCTGGTTTGTTGTGGGTGTAGCCAGGCAGAGGCACCTTGCCTATTCAGTGTGCAGGGCAGGGTCCTCAGACGCCCAGCAGGAGGTGGAGCCAGTATTGTCACTGGCAGGAGCAGAGCTATCAGTCGCCCGGCAGGAGGTGGAGCCTGCATTGTATCGGGCAGGGCCGACTATCAGGAGCTACTCTTCCCCTACTCTCAATGCAAATGCCTCACTCACCCCACACTGACTCATTCAGAACTCTGGAGCCACCCAGCCCTGTCACACACACACCAAACCAGCAGAAACCACTAATAGTTAGACAAGAAAATAGCCACTTTCTAAAAGGGCTATTTTCAAACCCAGAGTCCAAAAACCATCCACTCAAACGGATGCGTTATTAAACCCTGAGTTCAGGGATACCAAACTCGACATTGTACCATGCTCCCCGAGCCCGCTAGGATTATACCATTAATATTCCTGGCAGCCCATTCTAACTTATGGAGAGCAGGTAACCTCACAATAGTGAAAAACGAATATGGTGGTAATTCACTATTAGGACATGCCAACTTCGTCAGGCTTGTCCTACCTTATGCTTACAATGCACCCTGCCCTTTGGGCCTACCATAGGGGTGACTAACATGAAGTTAAGGGAAGGTTTGGGGACTGGCAAGTAGGTGTACTTGCGCAGTCCGCGTGACAGTACCCGACTGCACGTAGGTCTAGCGATGGCAGACCTTTAGACATACTTTTACGAGGCCGCTCTTGTGGGTGGCACAACATGTGCTGCAAGCCTACTAGCAGCATTTGTATTTACAAGCCCTGGCACTCCTCGTGCACTAGACTGGGGACTGATAGTAAACCAAATAAGCCAAACATGAAATTCAATCAATACAGTAATTTTACATAGGGAGCACTTGCACTGTGGCACTGATCAGCAGTGGCACAGTGCCCAAAGCAATATACCAGCAAAAACATCGTAAACAGAGGAGGCAAACAGAAAAAATGGAGGAGAGACTCAGGCCAATGATGTCAGGTCTAACAGGGATTCTGTGTGTGTTGTGAGTTGATGGGTGGAAAATGGAAGTGGCTCAAATCGTAGGTGCCGATTCCATTCCAGTCTCTATCATACTGTTGGTCACATATAAACCTTGCGACACGTGCATCCCTAAAATTTACGAGAATACAGTCCCCAGAAATATCCTTAGACCTGTTGCCAACCCAGTTAACCCTTCTTACAAATAGAACTTTACCATCCATTTGGCTTGGGAGCGGTCTATTCTTATTCAGCCAATAAGTAGTTTTGTTTTTGAGTTCATGATAAGATTCGGTTTTGTGAGCCTTAAGTTGTGGAACTCCAGTTAGTACGACTACATAAGGTAGACATTCAGGAGGCAAATTGATATGACTTAAGGTTTGTTCGGCTGGATTTTCTATACCGATCTTTGTTCCTACTACAGATGTATCCTTAGGATGCCTATTTATTTTACTTTGGCTATTTTCTGTTTTCCGACCCTGCATAGAAGAGTTGCGGGGAAGCTCATTAGCTTCATTATCTAATGTTAGATTAATGGATTTTCTGCCTATCTGGGCATTATGGGTTAAGGTATTCGTAGCTTCCAATGTAGTTCCAGAGGATGACCCAGGGGTTGCAACAGTAGGTGGAGATACCAGCACAGGTGGAGGTGTAGGATCTTTCAAAGGATTTTGTGTTGTTTCAAGGTCATCCTGTCTATTTCTTGCCTGTAGTTTTATCAATGTTTTTAGGGAAAAAAGTTATCTAGAGAGGCTTGTTCGAATCTCTCCAGCCTCTCAGATAATATTTTTATCCTCTTGAGTAGCGGGAGGACAAGCGAACTTACGACTTGCTCTATCTGAACGAAAGGGGGGGTCTGGAGTATTGGGCCTGTGGATGGAAATGAATTTGGGGTGGGGGATACCAGCTCTATCAAGTTTCGAGGCACCGAGCTGCGTGCAGATAGTTCATCTCTTGCTAATGGGAATAGGGAATTCTCTGGCGTCCCGAACCTATAATTTTATCAGTCACCTTATGTACTTTTATTTTAGTTTTTTTTAATGTTTTTCGGCGTCCCCCCTTCGGGCCACTACCAACTCTTTTTCTTAACTAGTATTAATGGCCCCAAGGAAGACCGCCTACGGTTCAGTGGCTCAATGGAGAGGTGTCGCTCAGTAATAGCGATTTCGTGTTCAAGGACCGAATAGGCTCTAGTGATAAACTGGTCTAGTGTGCCACTAACACCCCCCCGCCCCCGCCCTCCTTCCCTTTCCTGACCGTGTAGTCATTGGCATATACAACAACTTTTATGCTTTAATTTTACAACAACCCCAAAGCTTGAATATGGGTAAGTTGTGCAACTGCGTGTGTAAAGCCTTACAAGAGCAAAAGTAGTAGGGGTGAAGTTAGGGGGGTGGCCCGGCTCGGCCTCCTCCTGCCCCTGACGGCCGCAGATGGCCCCGCCCTTGTCCCGGGCTTCTCCCGGCGCCCACCCGCGCGCGTCCTGCGCAGCGGGTTCCGCAAGGTCTTTTATCCCGGCTGATGGCACAATTCAGGGCAGGTGAGGGCAGCACCAAGGCTCCTGGGTGTGGTAGTCCTTCGGGAGCAGTGAACAGATCAGTGGCAACACCAGGCGATGCGAGACCCGCGCAGCGGGTACCGCGAGGTGTTTTATCCCAGATGATGGCGCAATTCAGGGCAGGTGAAGGCAGTGCTAAGGCTCCTGGGCGTGGTAGTCCTTCGGGAGCAGCGAAAAGTTCAGCGGCAACACCAGGCGATGCGGGACCCGCGCGGCGGATACCGCGAGGTCTTTTATCCCGGCTGATAGCGCAATTCAGGGCAGGTGAGGGCAGCGCTAAGGCTCCTAGGCGTGGTAGTCCTTCGTGAGCACCGAACAGATCAGCCGCAACACCAGGCGATACGGGACCCGCTCAGCGGGTACCACAAGGTCTTTTATCCCGGCTGATGGCGCAATTCAGGGCAGGTGAAGGCAGCGCTAAGGCTCCTGGGCGTAGTAGTCCTTCGGGAGCAGCGAACAGTTCACCGGCAACACCAGGCGATGCGGGACCCGCACAGCGGGTACTGCGAAGTCTTTTATACCGGCTGATGGTGCAATTCAGGGCAGGTGAAGGTAGCGCTAAGGCTCCTGGGTGGGTAGTCCTTCAGGAGCAGCTAACAGTTCAGCGGCAACACCAGGCGATGCGGGACCACTACTGATTGGTAGGGAAGGGCTAAAGGGCCCAGTAGGGAGACAACACGGACTGGGAGGGGTTTCGCCGGCGATTGTCTCTTTACATCTTCCACCTGAGGCAACACCACACACCATTGTACTAGGAAACGTTCCGGAACTCCCACCCCAAGAAGAGGAACATTGGTCCTCACTTAAGAACAAGGCCCTCCACTATCTGAACACTAAGACAGGGCTTGGGAACCATCTCTTTGCAGACTTTAAGATGGTGAGAAGGGTTTCTTGGGTAGGAAATTCTGACAAAGGTTTTGACGGTGACTGTGTAGTTCAAAGTTTCATGGCTCCGAACATGGTTCGGTGTATTTTGAATCGGGCAGCCCCTTTTAGGGTTAGCCCAGAGGCTATAAGTGTACTCCATTTGGGATACTTTTATCAATCTGGCATATATTCCAGAGTAGCAAGGGAGAGGACAATTTTGAATTTGCTAGGGCCCAATAATTGGGCAGTCCCGACCTCTAATAGATTTGAGGTACTCAGCACGCTGGAGGAAAACGATTGCCTGTATCCAAAAACTGATTTCAATACTCCTGGAGAATCTGTAACCAAGGGCTTAGGAGACTACAAAATTATAACGAATAACCAGAGTCAAGGGGGCCCTCTGTTAATATTAGCTGATGCATCAGAGGGCCCAAACAACTGGGAAGATCGATCAGGGGTGGATGACAGTGTAAGCAAGGTCAAAATGAATGTTATGTGCTCAGTGCCGGGTATAAACTGTTTCCAGTGTAATCCCTGGTGATAATCAGCCTTGCCAAAGCTGTAATCCCAACCCTGGTCCCATAAATTTGGCTTTGGTCTCATGGAATATTGCTGGGCTAAAGAGTAAATTAACATCACTTGATTGGCTTTCTTTTATTGACAAAAATGATGTCATAATATTTCAGGAATCCTGGTCAGTGGATCCGGAGTTTAGACAAGGCTATTTAAACTTCTTCAAGCCTGCCATTCCCGGCCATCGGGGTAGAGCAATGGGGGGCTTAACCATCTGGGTGATACAGGATGACAGGTATAAAGTTAAACAGATGGACTCTGAGAGTAGTGATATTTTAATAATCAAAATAAAATTCCCAGAGATCAAGGACCTCTTTATTTTTTATATCTATGCAAGAGGGAAGCCTGGGGGCAAAGCTTTGGATATTGTTGCCCTATTAGACTCTTATCTTGATCATTACAATGGAAGGGGGAACATTTTAGTAGCGGGAGATTTCAATTGCTGCTTCAAACTTTTAGATAGTAATAACGTAGATCTTGCCCTTGAGGAAGACCTTTCCTAGGATATTCCGCAATTATCCCTACCTCCTATTAAAAAGTGGGCGGAAGCTGCACTGCAGTTTAAAGTATTATGTCTAGAACATTGGTTAAGGGCTGTGAATGGGAGGACAAAATCTGACAAGCAGGGTGCTCCTACATTCAACAGCGGATTGTGCAGCAGTCAAATAGACTATATACTTTTTAACAAGGAAAATGGGTCTTTTCTCAAGGACATGGTTGTTATGGAAAGGGTGGAAAGTGACCATAATCGCCTGTTATTGTCTCTTTACTTGCCAGGAAGTTATGCCCCAGAAGTTTTATGCAGTGGGTACTGAAATACAGCTTAGCAAAAATTCCAGGAGAGTAAAATGGTCAAACTGCCTTAACAAAGAGGATAATTTAGTTGCTCTGAGAGAGTTCGTTTCTGAGGCCATAGTAGATCTTCAAAACTGTCATACGCAGCAGGAAATGGTGTCTGAAGTTATTCCTATCCATACCAAACTTTTTAATAAGCTCAAGGGCTTTTTTACAACTAATGCACCAAATCCCAAGAATAGGGCCAAACCAGGGGTGGAAACATGGTATGGGAAATCTTGTAGGGAAGCATACAAAGCATTAGCCAGGGCGATAAGAACTAAAAACAGGGGCAAGATTAAAAAGGTGAGGGTGGAATATAAGAAAGGGCAACACAAGGCAAAAAGGAAATGGGATGAGCAGTATTGGACTGAGCTGTACCATGTCAGTAAAGATAGCAACATTCTGGAATCTGGTTAAATGGGGCAAGTAGAAGCGTAACAAACCCCCTGCCAACCATGTAGCACCTGAGTTGTGGGTATCATATTTTACGACTCAGGTTTGAGATCCTGAGCTACCCCTTGGTCTCCCCAACATTCCTATAGACATCCCACCCTTACATTTCACCAAGCTGGAGGTTGAAAGAGCCCTCAACACGGTCTCGAGGGGGAGAGCGCCCGGGTTGGACTGTTTACCAGCTGACCTGTTTTTATACGACAAGGAAGTATGGGTGACTTACATCCAGTACCTGGTGAACGCTATTGCAAAAGGCTCCCCTATACCTGACTCATGGAAGGGTGCTGAGATCAACCCGATTTTTAAAAGGGGGGATCGTTCAGATCCTGGAAATTACAGGCCCAAAAGTTTAATTGATTGTATCCAGAAGGTGACTGCTAGGCTCGTGTTGAGCAGAATCCAAGGCTGGATCGACAAGTCTCCTTTACAGGCCGGGTTCCACTCACACACGAGCACTATCGATCAGGTTTTTAGATTTGTTTTAATTTACTGGCGTGTGGTAACCTTAGAGGCGGCATACTGTATGCCGCATTTATAGACCTTAAATCGGCATTTGACTTAGTGCCGCACGCCAAGATGTGGAGAGTTTTTGCGGAACAGATCATGTCCCTTGACCTATTGGCTTTTTTAATTAAACTTCACGATGCGAATTCCGCACAAGTGCATTGGGGTCAGCAATGGAGAGTAACCGATAGATTTACGATCGCCAGAGGGGTTCGTCAAGGGTGTGTATTTGCACCAACACTTTTTTCCTTGTACATCATTAGGGTGATACAGTATTTTACTAATCATCCTACTGACACCCCGACACTGGATGGCAGGAAGATCCCTCTGCTAATGTTTGCAGATGACACCCTGTTAATCTCCAAAACGCAACAGGGTCTCCAGAAGGCTATTGTGAGATTTGAGGTGTTCTGCAAGGACCATGTTCTTATTATTAATGTGAACAAGAAAAAGTTCATGGTGCTACATAAGCATAAGTCTGTAAGAGGGTGGGTGGCTATGAATGAAGGTACGTTAGAGCAGACTCAAGTCTTTTCCTACCTCGGAATAACCCTAGGCTCCAAATTAGACTGAAACCTCATACTAATCAGCTGGCCCTTAAACATGCACAACTAGCTGGTGCCTTAATAAAGGAACAGTGCCTCTCATTCACAAAACCGATTGCCCCGTGCTTAAAATCTATAACACAAAAATTAGTGCGTTGGTCCTGTATGAGGCCGAACTTTGGGGGTTCAGTAACTTAGCAGCCCTGACGAGCTCCCAAAACAAGTTTGTGAGGGGAATAACCGGCCTTCCTCCATCCACACCACTATTGCCCCTCTATTATGATTTGGGATGCCAAAGCATAGAAGATATGGCACGTTACAGACCTGTGGCTTACTGGAGGAGACCGTTGGTTACCCCTGAGCTCTCCCAGTACGCAAGGCTTTTCTTGAGGTTAGAGATGCCAATAGTGCGTGTAAAATTTCATGGCTGAAAGAGGCCAAGGCAACCTACAACGCAATGGGTCTAAATTCTCTGTGGCAAAACCCCGCAGCTAATGCTTTTCCACCTAGAAAGGCCTTTAAGGAGTTTTACCCGGAATATGGTCTCCATAAAACGTTTTAGGATTTTAACCAGTCCCTCGCTAACAAGAGATTTCTTGGAGATCAAACATGATAATGCTTATGAAGGGTACTGGAATTTCATTACGCTTTCTTGTGATAGGAAACGGTACCACCAATTTAGGGTGGAAACACTTCCAGTTAATTCATTTACCTGTAAATGGCGCGCCAAGGCTAGCACGAGATGTCCATTGTGTCTGTCACAGCCGGAAAGTATAGTACACATTCTATTTATATGCCCAGTGTACAAACATCCGAGGCACACATGGTTGAAGCCCATTTGCCTGTTGTAGGGCATCAAAACTGGCAAAGAGGCCCTAAGGATACTAAAAACAGATTGCACAGAATCAATAGCTATTGCTGTTGCCAATTTTTACACTGGATGTGGGCAATCCGTGCACATAAGCTAAGCCTGATATAAAAACTTTTTATCATAATTATTAACCTAGTCATATCATTCTGTGGTACTCACTGCACTTTGGGTTGGGATTTTTTATGCTTTTTTATAGTTTTTATTTTGTTTTTAGATTAAATTATTGTGTATATGGACGGAGTAACGTGTTGATTCACTTTCCCACTGTGTTAGTATTGTTGTTTTATGAGAATGAAATGTTCAATCTATTTTAAATGTATTGTCTTTTATGATATGTAAATCGAAATAAAGACTTTCAAATCGAGTGTCTAACTGCAGAACTTTTATTGAAGAGGTTAGATTGATGATGGTTGTGGGGCTGATCTGGAACAGGAAAAAAGTTCAATTTGCTAATCGCCTTAGATTCATGGGAGGTTTGCTTAAACATGCATTTTTAGTGCTTGAACTCCAACATAAATTTGAAATTTAAGTGCAACATCTCCGTCAAAGATCTTTAAATTTAAAATCTTTGTGAGAGTCTTGTAAAATACATACTCAAAAAATTATAGAGAATTCCTTAATGTGCTGTGTAGGCTTGATTGTGATGCGATAGTTACCAATAGATAACTAGGGAATTGACCCTGAAAATCTTATTAAAACCAAAACTTGTTCTAAAAAAATATTCATTAATGAATGTTAAGTAAAGGTTGATATATAAGAGGAAAGGATTCAACGTGATGAAGCAACATTTAATAAATGTACCCTCACCGTGGACACATGTAAATCCCTGAGACTGTCCCTTCAGTAATCAAGCACTAATGTATGCTCTTTCCTATGGTAGAGTAACCTGCCAGGGCCCCCTGAATATATCATGCAGCGTACTTTCCCTTACTTTAAGTGAATAAATACAAAATACAACGTTTAATGTATTCAGTATAAAACATTTTTATTCAAAGACAAATCAAGATTGTCTTTTCCGCATTTTGCAGGGAATTGCTTTAAGAAGAATAACACTGCATTTTTTCAGAAAAGCTGCAGACTACTTGTGCCATTTCTTATCTTGTTCGTGTAAATGTAGAGACCATACCAATACTTTCTGCTTCTAAATAAATAAAGCCGAAACATGCTTTCAGTATTTTATCTAAGCGCCTGCATTTTCTAAATCCTCTTTCCATTAAGGGCAGAGTAAACCCGAAATGTGATTTCTTTGTGCAGTAAATCGGTAGGCAAATGTTTAACACGGTTTAGGTTATCATTGGTTGATGTACTTGTTAATGTTCTATGGGCAGCATTTTGAAGATGCCCTGTTATCTGTAAATCACTGCTCACTATAGTCATTTTAGAAATATAAATTGTGAATGTAGTGGAAAGCTAAAATTAGGGTTTTTCGCAGGGGCAATCTGCTTTGGTGAATGAATAGAAGGTACAAACAAAATACAGAACATTTCCCAGAACAAAGACTACTCAATTGCCTCAGGTGCGAGTCAGTAGAATGTTGAAGAAAAACACATTTCGCTTTCAGCAGAGCAGAAAAGACTGAATTGCAGAGCTTGTGGCTAGGATGGATGCACCAGGTGTCGATACTGTAAAGTGTCTCATTTCCTGGGTTGAGGCCTACCCCTGTGGCCCCCGGAATGACCGGTGGGGAGACCCACATAGGTTGCTGAGTATGGCAAAAAGACCTGAGCTGTCTTTCGCCATTTATTTATCTCCCGGGACACGCCCGCAACGAGGAGTGCATGCAGTTGCAACAACGTAATAGAGAGCCAAGATGGCTCTCTACATCCCTCCTTTTCTTTAGCTACTACTAATCACATTCAAATCATACTCAAGGAAAAGTGCACGCAAAGTCTCTGTGCTGCTGCGTGGGTGTAGTGTTCAGCTGAAGACCATACCTCTGGCTCAGTGAGCTGGAACTGGTCCCTGCTTCCGCCTGACTGTTGTCGGCGCACTCATGGTCTCCAGACAGGAAGTGTCTTGGGTATTGCACGGCCGCGCCAGCTTGTGTCTCTTCCGGGCCCCTGCAAAGAGAGCAGCAGGCTGCCACTTAGACAGTTCTCTGCTTCCTCTAGTTCAGGGATCCTCTCCTGCTCTGTGCACTTTCTTAAACCAGGACACGTTCCGGGTGACCACCTGCGTGCCTTTCTGCGCAGATACCATGGTTCCCTGGACACAGATGACTTTCCACACTTCGGGCTTATACGGGGACCGGAACTTCCAACTGGGTATCTGTCCTTGACTACCACATAGTCGCCTATGCATAACAAGGGTGTCCTGGCGCTCCTGGTGAGGCTTGCCTTGTGGTTGGCCTTTTCCATCCAGGCCTGGACAGCTGTGCTATCTCTGTCCGGTGGATGCCAGGCGGGATTGGTTGGGATACTGTCTTGTGGGGCTTTACTGAAGAGCAGTAGAGACGTTGCACAGTGGGTGGTGTTGGAGGGTCTGTCGATATGCATTGAGAACTAGTGAGGTGATTTTCATGCGTACTTTCCCCTTTCCACTGCAATGTGCAGTGCCCGCTTTAGAGTCTTCATGAAGCGCTCAACTTCTCCATTTGCTTTGCAGCCACTGCGGGTTGATCTTCCGGTGACAAATGGGTTTCCCCTCCAGGTATTCCTGGAACTCTCGTCCCTGGAAGGGGGGTCCGTTACCGGACCTGATCTCCTCGGGGAGGCCCAGCAATACAAATGTTTTATCGAGGACAGCTGGTACCTGGGCAAATACTGTGGATGCGACCACTTCTACAACAGGGAATTTTGAATAGGAGTCCATCTATACTAGAGTGCTGCGACCGTCGGGGAAGCTGCGGAAATCAATGCTGACCCTTGACCAGTGTGTTTCACTGGATTCTTCTGTGATGACTGTGGCTGGTGCAGGGTCACCATCAGTTATTGTGCATGAATGGCAGTTCCCGATCTTCTCCTCCACCATGGCGTCCATGCCCGGGAACCACACATCGCAGCTCAGGCATGCTTTGGTTTTAGCCTTTCCTTGGTGCCCAACATGCACCAGTCCGACAACCTGACCTTGCATCTTCTTTGGGACCACAATGACATGGCCTCACAGCCCGACGCAGTGTTCCCCTTCACTGAGTTCACTGCGGACCCTCCATAGTTGTAGTCTTGCCTGATGGTCTTCTGCATTGAGCGCTTGTTCCCCATCTAGGATGTGTGCCCACCTTCTGGCGTGCGGGGCTTCCTTGAATCTTGTCAGATTATCATACATTGCGGTGGCCAGTTCAATTTCCTCTAGCCTCACTACCTTGGAGCATGCCTCCCAGATGACCATCCTGGCGAGTGCTTCCATGTGCTCTTCTTCTGCCTGAGGGCCTTGCAGATCGGTCGTTTTCCGGGTGCCTTGAGGGATAGTCGGCCTTGTTGTGTGCCCCTGGGTAGAACACAACCTCAAACTTGTAGACTTGTAGTTGGACTGCCCACCATTCTGTTCTAAGGGGTGCCATACTCGAGGTTCCTGCAAACAAGGGACCAATGGTTTGTGTCTGTCACCATCCAAAACTCCTGCCCATAGAGGTACAGATGGAAATGCTGGCATGCTACTTGATGGCCAGGGCCTCTCTCTCCATTTGGGCGTATCTGGTTTCTGTGATCAAGAGGTCAGGACTGGTGTATGCAGTGGCCGCCCATGTGTCACTGCTGCTCTCCTGGAGGAGGACAGCCCTATGGAGCTTGCGTCTTTGACAAGTTTGGTATGCCTCCCGGAGTGAAAATAGGTTATGACCGTTTTGTCCATTAGGGTTACTTTGATACCCTGGAATGCAGCGTTGGCCTCGATGGTCCATGCCCAGGTGGTTCCGTTGTGTGTGAGGGCTCGCAGTGGTTCAGATAGAGAGGCCAGGTTTGGTATGAACCTCCCACAGTAAGTGGTTATCCCCAGGAAACTGCGGACTTCAGTAGGTGTGGTGTAGGTTTGCTTTCTTAGGATCCACTCTTAGCCCCTCCCTCAAGAAGACATATCCAAAAAAGTCTACTGACTCTTGATAGAAAGAATACTTCGCTCTGTGGAGGATTAGGCTGCTATCTGTAAGACATTGGAGGGTAGCTCGTAGATGTGTGTGGTGTCTTCCAGCATGTTTAAAAACACCAGGAAGTCATTGCTGACATTGATGAAGCCTTGTAGGCCGGAGAGGGTCTCCCTGATTGCATTTTGGAAGACTTCAGCGGCCGATGACACCCCGAAGCTCAGCCTCTTGTACCTTCTGAGGCCCACGTGGGAGGAGAACGTAATGATATATCGTCTCCTGCTCGAGCTCCAGCTGATGATATCCGGCATTCAGGTCGAGGTTCAAGAACCACATGACCTTGTTAAGGTCCATCATGATGTCGTCCATTGTGGGTGTCAAGTGCTGCTCCCTCTTGACAGCCTGGTTGGGGAGGCGCATATCCACTCACAGCCGGATGGCCCCGGGCTGTTTGGGCTTTGGTGCAATGACCAGTGTTGATACCTCCAGGGTTGGACAGGACACACATTCGATGACATCCAGGCCTTCTAGCTTCTTCAGTTCAGCTTTTACAAAGTTATGAACAACTAGGTCTTTACCACTCTCCTGAAAGGAAGGAGGTTAGGTGCTGTTTTTATGCAGAGGCAGTTTATTCCATGCTTTGAATGCTTCTAACACAATGCTCTTTCCACCCCATCATACTTGTTTAAATCTTGGAAGTACTAGTAACTTAGCATTTACCAACTGAAGATTTCTGATAGGGAGATATCGTTTGAAGCTCTGGTTCAGAGAGTCAGGACTGAGATCCTGCAGTGCTTTATAGACTAAACATAGTACCTTAAAGGTAATTCTCAGTTTGATTTAAAGCCAATGCTGATTTTTTAGATCTTGAGATACTGAGCAGAATTTGGGAATTTTTAACAATAGTCTTGCAGCAGTGTTTTGCAGGACCTGAAGTTTATTTATATTGTGCTTGTGAGTAGTAATAAGCAGATTGTTACAATAATCTATTTTGGATACGATAAGTGAGGAAACTAACGTCTTTTGCAGTTTGTCAGGTATGAAAGTTAGAATCATTTTTATTATTCTGAGGGTATTAAAAGTAGATGAGGAGAGCTTATTTACCTTATCTGTAAAATTAAATGATCACTCCCAGGTTATGAGCCTTTTCCATTGGGAGCGGAATAGGGCCCATAGTAGTTGGCCAGACTGATAGGCCCCTAAGAGTAGAACTTCTGTTTTTTCTGCATTCATTTTAAGGCAATTACTGTCCATCCAGACATGGTACAATGCTGGCATCGTTTTTCCCTACGGATACAACAATTTGAGTGTTGTTGGCGTAGGATGTAATGGAAAAACAGAAAGTTCTTATCAGATTTGCTAATGAGAGACATAAATATTAAACACAATAGGGCCCAATAAAGATCCCCAGGAGCCAGCAGGGGCTGAGTTTCAGGTCGCAGCCCCTCCCACTTGCCTCACCTGGACGCCATAAATAATGCTCGTGCCTTACGCTTCGCGGGAGACGCTTTGTTTTCACTGCGGGGGTAACGGAGAAGGACTGCACCTACCAGACGCCCCAGGAGCCAGCAGGGGCTGAGTTTCAGGTCGCTGCCACTCCCTCTTGCCTTACCTGGACGGATTTAAACAACTAGCTCCTCCCGCCCCGCGGGACGCGCGCAGGCGAGCGCCGGGCAAAGCCCGGGCCAAGGGCAAAGCCCGGGCCAAGGGCTGGTCCGTTTGAGCCCGTTAGAGGCCGGACGAGACAGGGCTGGGACCCCCCTCTAAGGCCCTGGACCCAGATTTAAAGGTAATTTTTATATAAGTTTATAATTTGCTGCATTACCTTTTATATTGGCCATACGATGTCAGCACGAAACGGAGGAGGGAGGAAGGGAGCGGGAACAGGGTATGTTGCTTGAACCCTGGACCAATTTATTACAAGGGCTTCCTCAGTTCTAGTCCACGAAATAGCTCTTACGGAACGTCGCCTCTCGATGGACCCAGTATTCTCAAAAAGGTCCTACTTGGAGCCCATTAGAATGTGTCGACACCTGAGAAACAACGTAAGAGCAATATGACAAATGGTCCGCAGGTGGAGAGCATAAGTACACAGGATAACCTGGCCCCCTCGACATATCGGGACACAGGGTCACATGTGATCACAAATGCAGCCGCCAGGGGAACATATCCAGGGGGCAAGAGCAAAAAGAAAGCGTGGAGCAACCCGAGCTGGTATACTGCAGAAAGGGAAGAAGTCTAAAAACTGTGCCCAAAACAACCAGAGTGAGATTTCTAATGAGGTCCACACGGTCGACAACACCTCGCAAGGAGACCAGACAGGGGGATTGTTTCAATCAGCAATGACACAGTAACTGTTTTGGGCCCATTGCAGACGGAGAAAGTCTTTTTGAAGAAAATAGAGGCCCTTTTAACGGCCCAGTTGGAGCCTCTTGTGGACAGACTGAATGCAATCGAGCAAAGACTGGGGAAAGCAGAGGGAGCGATAATGTGCACCTTGGGTAGTATTGATGAGAACATTGAGAGGGGTACTCATTTGAAGAATGTGGGCAAGGTGGGGGAAGGGGAGGGTGTAACTGATCAAATTCTTCTATTATATTGGTAGAGAACAGTACGAGACAACCACCTGTAAGTAAAAACTCAGGGCGGTAAATTGAAGGAAGAAGTAGGACAGATGGCGTTAGGTTACAGGGGGCGACGGGTAATGAGGTTACGGAAAGAAACCTTGTAAAGAAAAGGCATCCCCGTTTAGACCTGCCCCCGGAATCTTCACCCTATGTTGTTGTTCTGACGGGGGTCCCCGAACTAAAAGTGGAGTCAGAGGAATCGTATGACCAATTGAAAAATAAAACAATGCATTGGTTAAACCATAACAGACCATTGCCCCAAGAGGCCCACTCTAAGATCCTCCTTGTAAGCAGGGTGAGTTGGGTGGGAAATAGGCAACAAAAATACACCAGGGGACTGTATTGTGGTGAATTTTAGGGATCCGAAAGTAGTACGGCATATCACCCATGGCCCCCAGACAAGTAATCGGTCTAATATACAGGCACAAGAATCAAGTTATTTTTACAAGTCCGCAGATATGGGGCCCATCGGAAGGTGCGGAGATGACCAAATGGGATGGACTGTGCAGTCAGATAAAGGGCGTGGTTGGCCCCATAGAGAGAGGAGCGAGTTCCTGGTTAACAATGCTCAGGGATCATATTCACAGGAGAGTCAGGTAGCTCAAACAAGAGAAGAGTATGCTCTCCCGTTGTTTAAAAAATATGCACCACTGGGCGGGGGTAGACATCTTAGCGAGGTAGATTGACTGCATGAGAACAAGACAGACAGGGGGCGTGGCTTGGATGCCGAGGAGGTAGGCAGCGTGAGCTCGGAGCTCCGCGCCCGATCCCGGAAAATATCCTGAAAATCTGATCGGACCCCGACGTAATTGATATCGTCCGACACTGGAAGATACCACGGAGGGTCCGGTGCCCACGGAGGACGACGCCGGGCCATTCCAAGCCCGTTATCCGACTTCGAAAGCTGGACTTAGGCGCGAAGTCTTCGACCTAAAATGGCGGCGGTGGCATGAGACACGGAGACGACGGAGTCGCCGGACCGGAGCCCCACCAAGAGTTGCTACCTCTACAGTTAGGAGGTGTTAGCGGTTGCATCGCACCCCTCCCTGGGTGGTGGAGTGGACCTCGGGCGCACCTCGGGCGGTGGCTGGGATCCGCCCCTTGGTAGTGGCGGCGACAGCATGGCTATGGCCCTGTGATGATGGCCCCGGGCCTCTGAGCACGACTGGCGCCATCCGGACTAGCGGCCGATCGGAGACTCTGCTCCCTAGAGACAGCCTTGGATCCGGAGTCCTGAGCGGCGCCCCAGGCGCGGAAGGGACAGGTTTTCCCGCTGCGGCTGCAGGGGACCTCCCTGAGGACGGAGTCCGGCGACGTGCGGAGGGAGAGCAAGGACAGAGTTGGAGGCCATCGCTCGTGCCGACCCAGATGGGGAAGCCAAAAGGGAAGGGAGATGGTGCGACAGATACAGAGGCTGCGGACGGAGCGGATCGAGACCAATCGGCATTACAGCGGATGCAGGACCGTATCCTGGAGGCCATCGCCACCACAAAGGACGCTTTGCAACAAGATATAGCTCAGGTGGCGACGGGCTTGGGCCTCCTGAAGGCCGACCATGATAAACTTAAGGACAGAGTGAAGTCCGTGGAGATCACGGTTAAGGAATTAGCCCCGGGCCATGCAGCGGTGAAGGCGCAGATGACGGAGGTGATGGACCGCTTGAAAGTGCTGGAACGGAGGGCCGAAGATGCGGAAAACCGGAATAGGCGCAACAACGTACGCCTCGTGGGCCTGCCGGAAAAAATTGAAGGCGACGATATGGTGGGCTACCTCGATAACTGGTTGCGAACGGAGGTGGCACCCGAGGGACTGTCCCCCTTCTTCTCCCTGGAGCGAGCGCATAGGGTTCCGGCGCGCCCGCCGGCCTCAGGTCTCCCTCCTCGCCCAGTGGTGTTCAAGTTGCTCCATTACCGGGACAGGGACTGGCTTTTGCAGAGGGCGAGAGAGGCAGGGCCCTTTCAAGTGGACAACAGCAGGGTCACTATGTTCCCGGATTATACGTTTGAAACGCAGCGGCTCAGGGCGAACTTTCTGTCCCTTAAGCGGGAGTTCCGTGATGAAGGCATCAAGTACTCCCTGTTGTTCCCAGCGAAGCTGAGAGTGGTGGTGGATGAACAATCACTTTTCTTCACGTCCTCTGCGGACGCTTGGGCCTGGTGGGACACTTATAAAGCGGGAACGGACGGTGCTAAGGCCAGGGAGGAGGAGGCTAAGGTGGCACAACCGATCAGGAAATCCCAACGGATCAGGAGGAACCGCAGGAGGACCGGCAAACCTTCGGTGTCGCAGACGGAGGCGGAGAGGCAGGCGGCTCTACAGGCGGTAGCGGACTTATCCAGGACCGCCAGAAGTCAGTCCGGGAAGGGCACGGACTCAGAGGGCCCGGGCACGGGCTCGGAGACGGGACAATCGGAATTTGGTGGAGCCCGGGGCCCTATTGTGACGCCGCAGACCTCGGAGGAGATACTTGAGGCGTGCTGACCTGGACTAATGGAGTGGACTCGCTGGTTGGACACCGGGGCACTGGGCCCGTGGCAGTGGAACGCTGTTAATTGAGGTTTTGGGGCGCTATGATGTGGGGATTGTGGGGTGGAGTGCGCGGGGTTGATTTGCTTTGAGGATCTATCGCATCGAGCCACGCCTTACTGGCCCCTAAGGTCACCGCAGTGGAGACTGCGACCATTACTGCCTTTCTTTGAGGGGTGGTTGGGAGTGTTGGTTTGGATGGGGGTACTTCCAGTTGCGGGGGGGCCTGTCCTGGGGGGGTGGGTGTTGCGAGCAGTTGGGGTTGCTCGGGGGGTAGTTGTTGTTGGAGGGGTTTGGCTTCCTGTTTGGAGAGGGAGGGTGGGTTGGCCCGTGGTCGCGGAACACGTGAGGACATTGTTCTTTATTGTCTGGTCCGGTTGTGTGGGGGGGGATGGCTAGTACCGGGGCATTGAAATGTGTGTCCTGGAATGTGCGGGGTATGCAGTCCATGACACGCAGGCATAAAGTTCAGGCATACCTCAAGCGTAGAGGGGTCCATATAGCGTTCCTGCAAGAAACACATCTTAATAAGCAAGAGGGGGCTGCTCTGCAGAGACGCTGGAGGGGGCAGCTGTTTCACACGACGTTCTCGGCCTTTGCAAGGGGGACACTGATTTGGGTACGGGCGGGGGTCCCCTTCCAGGTAACAAAAACGTTGGTAGACCCGGAGGGCAGGTATGTGGCGGTGGAGGGGAGGCTGAGAGGCAGGGTGATATCTCTCTGCAATGTGTACGCTCCTAATGTAGATTTGCCCGCATTTTTGTCTACAATCTCGGGCAAATTGGCGGGTTATTTGGCAGGGCCGGTCCTTTTGGGGGGGGATTTCAACTCGGTCGAGGATGTGTTATTGGATAGATCCCATCCCCCACTGCGCGCGTCCCCAGTGCATAGAGTCGCCAAGCGCAGGTTGGAATGGCAGGAGAGCTGGGCCCTCACGGATGCATGGAGGGCGTTACACCCCACTACTAGGGACTACTCCTTTCACTCACACTTGCATGATCTGCACGTGAGGCTAGATGCGTTTCTTTGTTCGCCATGCGTGCTCCCTGCGGTGGGAGGGGCGGAATACTTGGCCAAGACGATATCGGACCACAACACATTGTTGATATCTCTGAACTGGATGGTGACTGCTAACTGCGTGCCAACATGGCGCCTACAACCCGACACCCTGGATGATCTGTTGTTCAGGGAGGCTCTGGGGGAACGCATTGAGAGTTACTTTGAGGAGAACAGTGGCACGGCCTCCACGAGGGCGGTAGAGTGGGATGCGTTTAAGGTGGTGGTGCGGGGACACTGTATTGGGCACACAGCTGGGGCCCGCAAGACTTTGCTGGACGACTTGGATAAGGCTGAAACGCGGCTGAGGGAACTGGAGAAGAGGCGCCCGAATCACCCTGAGTTGCAGGAGGGGCTTAGTGGGGCACGGGAGGGGCTGGCTGTAGAGCTGGAACGGCTGCGCAGCTTTGACCATAAGGCGTACATGACGAGGGCGCATGCGGAGGGCGATAAGGCGGGGTCTATGCTGGCGTGGCTCGCTAACCCAGTCAGGAGGGGCATGCCGATCATGATGATCCAAGAGATAGGGGAGGAGCCCTGCCATACTCAACCCGGGATCCTGAATAAGTTTCGTACTTATTACGAGGGGCTCTATGAGCGTGGTGAAACAGGAGGGGCAGATGAACTAGGGGAGTTCTTGGACGGCCTCCAACTGCCAAGAGTGGAGGAATCGGAGGCAGAAGAGCTGGGTCGGCCCATCACTCTTGGAGAGATAGGGTGTGCAGTAAAGCAAATGGCCAGAAACAAGACCCCGGGACTTGACGGACTCCCGATCGAATTCTACAGTAAATATCTAGAGTACCTTGCTCCGCGGCTGCGCGAGGTGTACAATGAAGCGCAAACGAAGGGTCGGCTCCCGGGCTCCATGAGTGAGGCCCTCATGATCCCGCTCTTAAAACCGGGCAGAGAGGGTGCGGCTTTGTCCTCGTACCGTCCGTTGTCCATGTTGACGACGGACTACAAGATCCTGAGTAAAATTCTTGCCAACAGACTGCTGGTGCACATGACGGGCCTTGTTCACAAGGACCAGTGCGGTTTCATTCCGACACGCAACACTACCCACAATATTCGTAGGCTTACGAGACTGATGGGTGCGGACTGGCCGAGCGCCGTTTCCCCATTTGTCCTTTCCATTGATATAGAGAAGGCCTTTGACAGCCTTGAGTGGGGATACCTGTATGAGGTGATGCGACGCTTCGGATTGGGGGACGGATACATAAACTGGACCAAGGTCCTTTACACTGATGCGGTAGCGAGAGTCCGAGTGGGTACTCTGATCTTGAGGCAATACCCGGTCAGGCGTGGTACCAGACAGGGATGTTCCCTTTCTCCGCTCCTGTTCGCTTTGGCTATGGAACCCTTCGCTGTGGAGGCCAGGCTGGGCCGCCACTATGCCGGTTTATCATTTAGGGGCAGGCCGCACTTCATTTCCTTGTACGCAGATGACCTGCTGATGTTTCTGGCCGACGCGGGCCCCGAGCTCGAGGGGGCACGGCGGCTACTGGGGCGGTTCGGCCGGTTGTCGGGCCTGAGGGTCAACTGGCCTAAATCCTGCCTGTTCCCCCTGAGATCAGGAGAACCGTGTCCACTCACCGCGCAAGAACTTCGGTGGGAGCCGCGCTGCCTGCATTATCTGGGGGTCTATATTTATCACACCCCGGCTGATTTGCTGGAAGGCAACATCACCCGCTGTATTAATGCCCTACGGGGGTCCATGGACTTCTGGTCGACCCTGCCGTTATCCCTGGCTGGTAGGATGACCCTGCTCAAAATGGTGGCCCTGCCCAGGCTTCTGTATTATTTTAGGACACTCCCGGTGTGGGTCCCGAGCTCTATTTTTAAACGCCTGAGATCTCTGGTCATAGCGTTCTTATGGGGCACGGGAAGGAGGCGCATAGCGCTCGACACTCTGCTGCGCCCCAAGGATGAAGGAGGAATGGCGGTGCCAGATTTTGAAGGGTATTACCTGGCTGCGCAGCTGCAGATTTTTACTCAGGAGGTTGCGAGAGTGTATAGAGGCCCTGAGGACGCGAGAGTAGAAGGCACCCCGCGGCATGTTCTGGCGTACATCTCGCTGCACCAGAAGCTCCGGGTGGGAGATTTGACGGTCGAGGAGCAGACGTTCCGACTCTGCTGGGACCGGGCCCGTAAGCGGGCGGGAGTCCGCCTTATGTATGCCCCTGAAATTCCGCTGGGTATGGTCACGGCCCTCCCGCATGGAGGTGACTGGTCGCGCTTGCTAGGTTGGGAGGAGGCGGGGACACAAATGTTGGGTGATCTATACGAGGATGAAGTATTGCTGCCATTTCAGGATCTGCAAGAGCGTTTCGGCCTGCCGAGGGGCGACTACTTGTTGCATGCAGCGGTCACGGGTGCTATGCAAGCCCACTGGGGGGAAGGATTGCAGGAGCCGGGCACCTCCATGACCTGTCAATACACGATGATGGCTGCGGGGACCTTTAAGGCTGTCACTTGCTTGTACTCTAGGATGCAGCGGGAGGCCTTGCAACCATTGACGGCCCTAAAGGCCAAGTGGGAACTGGACCTTCAAGTGGAAATACCTGACACGACCTGGGGCCAGTTACTGAGGCGAGCACGGAAGAGCTCGAGAAACGCCAGGTTTCAACTAATCCACTTCTATGTCATCCACAGGGCATACCTCACACCGGGGAAAATACAACAGTATTTTGGGGTAGACGGAATTGGCGGGTTGTTGGCGGGTTGTTGGGGTACCGAAATAAGGGGAGGGGGAGTGGTGAAAATCACAAAAGCAACCCAGCAATACTTAACTACTGCTACTGTCAGACATTGTAAGATGATACGAGAGGCATTTATGGACAAGGCCACCCGCACCAGAGGAATAGGTGGGCCTCCCGGATACAGTCGGACTGGATAACACTAATCTTGTACACAGTGAATTTATATTGTTGACTATCTTGTCTGTACATTTCTATTGGTGATGCAATAAAAATGATGTTAAAAAAAAAAAAATGAGAACAAGACAGACAAAGTGGGGGAGACACAGTTAAGAAGTTTAGGAAAGGAATCCCCAAAAGAAGTGACTGCGAATATTGTCCAATTGGAATCATGTAATTTAAGCCAAGCTCGACCCATAAACACCCAAACAGATAATGAGCCCAATAGGACCCCTGTTGCCCCCCCCCATAGGGCACATTGGAGTACTTTTGAGCTAGTATCTTGGAACGTAGCCTGACTATCAGCCAAATTCCAGAATAGGGAATGGCTGGAATACATTACCAGATTTAACACCACCTGGGAAGTGGATCTTACTAACTTTAATTTAGCCGGGTACAAGTCCTTTGGTGTTCCAGCGGTTAGCTCGACGGCAGGTAGAGCCAGGGGTGGCCTCCTAATATGGGTACACTTGAGTCTGGAAGGAGTTTGGACGGACTTAAAGTGGAGATCGGACTTTATGATAGACGTACAGTTCAAGAGTAACGATTTCAGTTTAACGCTGGTTAATTTGTATAATGCGGGAGGAAGTAGAGTAGGTGAACTGGAGGATAGACTAGGGTCACAGAGAGAGCAGAAACAGGTCGCAATGGCCCCATTGATTTTAATTGCAGGGGATTTTAACTGCCACTTATGCCCAACACTGATACCGTTCACAGAAGAGTTGACATCATGTAATTTGGAAGAGGGAGCCCATTTTGTGCACAACGCGGAAGGAAGGGAATTAAGTAGGGCGTTGAAAAGCCACAGTATGGAACATACAATGGATCTCCTACCCATTAAACAGAATAAGCAGGTTAACCCCACCTTTAAGGGTAGAGGATGCAGTTCTTATATTGATTTCATACTTGTATCATGCCTGTTAAAACACTAATTTGTGAGTTTTTCCATTGAATGTAGTGGTTTCAGTGATCATAATCCCTTAATAGTGGCATTGGCAGTGGCAAAGGTTAGTAAAGTCACAAGGACTGGGGCAGAGGATATTAGGGAGACAGTCACGGACCAAGGTCGGCGCCTTAAATGGGCCAGACTAAATGGTGAGAGTTTCTACAAATCACTTATGGAAGAGGGGAAACATTATCTAGAGCTGTGTTTAGATCTAGAGGTAAATGGCTCCCTGCTTGTGGAAGCATTCAAAGAGTTAGGAAGGCTAGTAGATGGCTTAATGCATACCAAAGAACAGGGTAAGAAAATGACTGCGCTAAAGTGGTTTCATAGAGGGTGCTCCCTAGCCCAAACAAAATTAAGAACTGCCCTTAAACAGAAGCCTCGAGACACTCAAAGGGTTACGCACTGTAGACTAACTCACTAGCAGGCAGTTAGGCGTCGCAAAAATGCGCTCCAGACCCAAACATGGGAAGACCTTAGGGGAGCGGCTGAAAAGAGAGATCTTTCAACTTTTTGGAAGATAGTGAATAGCCCTTGCTTTCAAGACGGAAACAGCCACCAGATTGCTTCTAATGTACTCCCTGAACAGTGGGTGGAACACTTTAGAGGGCTTTATAACAGAGGGACCATTGAGGCCCAGGAGCACAATGTGAACGGGGGGGCGAGACAGTGGTGCTAAAATTCACGCTAAAGAAGATTACGGGGGGTATCAAGGGTCTGACCCGAAATAAGGCGCCTGGCCCAGATGGGATCCCGCCGGATCTATTTCTAAGTGAGGTGGACCTGTGGGGCCCAGTTTTAACAAGAGTGATTAATGCGGCCATAGCCTTAGGGTTACCCCGCTCGTGGTCCACGGCCATAATAGTGCCTATTTTCAAAAAGGGGAGCAGGGATAGCCCACAGTGTTATCGCCCCATCTCCTTGATAGATGTCCCGGCTAAAGTGTTGGGCAGAGTTGCCTTGAATCGCCTGATGAGTTGGGAGGAGGAACATCACATTCTCACTGAAGTACAGTATGGATTTCGGGCTTGTAGATCTACAACTGATCAATGCCTGAATCTATACTTGCTGGTGACAAAATACACGGTGGCCAATAAGGAAAAGGTTTATCTAGCATTTATGGACCTGGCCGCTGCTTTCGATTGTGTGAATAGGGAGAAGTTGTGGGCCATAATGTTCAATTTAGGGGTAGACACCAACCTGATTAACATCTTGAGAGCCCTACACAGGAACACATCGGCTAAAGTGAGGTACAACTTGGAAGGAGATAACACCGAGCCTTTTGATTGTACTAGTGGTGTCAGACTGGGGTGTATTCTGGCCCCTTTCTTGTTTTCTTTGTACATTAATGGTCTAGACCAATCCCTAGCTAAACTAAACGTGGACTCACCCAGAATAGGAAGTAGAGCGATCCCTGTCCTGCTCTGGGTAGACGATGCGGTCCTGCTGGCACCTACACCACTCGGACTGCAGCGTCTCATTGATGGGTTTGTGAATTTTATGAACGGTTTAGACTTAACTGCAAACCTGTGTAAATCGTATGTTATGGAAGTGGGCCCAAAAAGTGGGGGGTACATTTTTAACTATAAAATAGGTACTTTTAGTTTAGTGAAGGTTCAGTCCTTCTCTTACCTGGGAATTTTATTTGATAAGGGCCTAAATTTTAAACCACTGATTGAGGAACGATGTAACAAACTAGTTTCTAGCTCAGCGGCTATAATGAATTTTGGCCCCAGATTGGGGCGATGGTCGCCAGAGCAGATAATGGTTTTTTACAATTCCATCTGTTACTCAAAAGTGGCTTATGGAGCAGAACTGTGGGGGATGGTGGATGTGTCCAAACTCCAAATTGAGGAAAACAAATATTTGAGAAGGCTCGTCAAAATCCCCCAGTGTGTTTCTTCTCATATTATCCACAATGAATTGGGCTGTGATTTTTTAGCAGATAGGGTGGGGAGTAGGCCACTGATTGCATGGCTAAAGATATGGGTCACCCCAGAAGGCAGTCTGACAAAACAGATAATTATGGACTGTATGAGAAGGGAGAAGGGAATGACTATCCCTTGGCTCAAGTTCGTTAAGGAATGCCTGGAAAGCATCAGGTGTGAGGATCTGTTTCTGACACCGTCCTGTATAACAAAACAGGACCAGGCTAGAGTAAATAAGATGTTTTTCACAAATAAAGCCATTGCACGAGAAGTTAGGGGCATTATGCTCGGTGCATAGCTCGTATCGTGAAAAGGATTATCCTTCTTACGCGCTTATTCAAGTTCACCGCCGTAGCCCGATTACATTGCGCTTGGCGCCTGATCTAAATACTGAAAAAGATTTGACTTTGCTGTATGTTTACGCTCGGGCAAATCCTGCTTACATTGCGCTCGGCGCTTGATCTAAATACTGAAAAAGATTTGACTTTGCTGCATGTTTAAACATGTGTTTTTATTAGAGTGGTGCTCCTCATACCTGAGCAACAGCCAGGTGGGGTGATGCAATTCCTCCTACCGACTAGGTAAGATGGCTAAAAGTCTAGATTTGAGATAATGGTGATTTGTTGACCATCTCAACAGATATAATGAAGTATCTACATTGTATGGCTAAACAAAATGTTTATGCCTCTGTACTTATTCTACTGTGTTTTCGTTTGTTTTTGTGCATTGTTTTATTTTTTTCTTCACTAGTCACGGAGGAGAGGACTGAACGATTTCGAAAAATATACAGGTGATATTTTTCCTTTTTTGTGCGGTAGCCATTAACATCAAGGTCCTGAAGAAAGCAGTGACATATTTAGAGTCACAATTGCTGAAACATGTTGACCCTACTGACTTGCAGATATTATGTTAAATCTGCTTGTTTTCTCACATTTTAATATTAGGAGTATTGAGGGAACTTAATAAAAAAAATTCTCCGATCCACTCAATTACTACCTAATTTTAATATTGCACTTTTTTATCACAAATTTAGTTTTGGCACTGTAACTCAGCTACCCAGATACAAATAATTCTCCGGTCCAACCCTAAGTACAACTTTTGATTTTTCTGAAGTTGTCTATCTATCAATACTACACCGGTAGACATACTGCACTTTCTCCTGGGTAAGGAGAGCCCAAATGGTGTATAGGGCGGTACCGGGCGGGATCTGATGGGCACTTTTTTCCAAATTTAGGAATTTGAGTGCAGCATGACACATATTTTTATATATTGGTCCATCTCACAGCACTTTGTCTGATGTTTTCACAGTAGGATTGTAGTTTTCTTTTACCTTACACAGCTACACAAAGGCAGCACCTTAATTCTATTAAGACACAGGCTTTACCAAAACCTCCAAAGAGAAATATATCTGCGGTACCATCTAGGCATTTTACCCTCTGTATTCCATCTATCACCATTGAAGCGTCCCTCTTCATCATCAAGCTGTCGACTGTGTTGGCACTAGAGAGAAGGCATCATTCACTTGATATGCATATGCAAAGAACTTCTGACTAAACACAGAGCACTACTGAGGCCATTCTTCAACCTTAAAAGAATACGGTCTTGCAGGCAGGCAGTAAAAACGTGTTTTTCTGGTGAGGACATAGAATTGACCTGCCGCACGGTAAGATTTCTGACCACAGGCAAAAAAAGGCTAAATAGCAGAGATATACCTGAAGCACTCAGTGAAAACCCAGAGGAACTAGAGGAGCCTACATGAAAACAAACTGCAATGTCCCATCAGCCCCCAGAAAAGTGTTGGTCCTAAACCGTGAGAGCATAAAAAGGTCCTAATACAGACACAATGTAAGTTATAATTTTAATGTTTGCCTAATTTGGACAGTATTGCTTAATTTGCACATTGCTGTTGGAGTTAGTAAAGGCTACCTAAAAACAAACTGCAACATCCCAACAGCCCACAGAAAGAGCATAAAAAGGTCCTATCATAGACACAATGTAATTTATATGTTTAACTGCTGCCTAATTTGCACATCATTACTTAATTTGCAAATTGTTGTCAGCTCAATCGATAAGATGACAATAAACTAGTTTAACTGGTTGGTAGGCCTTTTTTCTTACTATAACATAAAGATTTGAGTCCTAAACTTTGCATAGGGGAGAAGGGAATGTCAGTCTCCAGACATTGCTAGCTGACAAATACCGGGTTTGTCGCCTAATAAATCATCCTTAAACTGTTTTATTCATACATGCTCCAAATAAATGGAAGCTTTAATTTGTATTATTAGAATGTAATGCATGATGAAAAACATGATTTAAGAATCACTGTCTATTTTGCAAGTCTTAATCTTGTTTTATCCACTTTTAATATGTATGTTGGTGCTACGGTTTTCACTAATCGTGCAAATAAAGACTTACTTACTTACTTACTTACTATCATCAAGTATGGTTCCTGTTGGGTAGCGAATCTACATTTATTTACCATTTAGGATACCTATCTATACCTGAGCATATCAGGTAGAGGTGTATCTTCATCATACATAGCTTGGTCTAGAGTCATCAGAGTTATCCTTGGTGGTGTCACATCACACAACAGAGTAAGTAACTAATTCAAGTCCTTGTGGGGGTCAAACAATATTGAATTATAGGTTGAACCTTCAGAAAACGGGACACACACAAAAAATAGAAAGCTTAAGCTTCCCAATGCCTACCGGCCTAACAGTTTCGATAGAAAAATCTTGGACAAGTAATTATAAAATGGTTTCTTTTTGTGCTTTGATCAAGAATGTTTTTGTTCTGCAATAACATTTTATATTAAATTCACCGTTTGACAGCATGTCGCTCCTATATTAGGTAAGACATGGTAAGGGCGACTTAGTGGATATTTAGCGAACTACTGCATAGTAATAATATAGGACATATGTACAAAGTGCTTGTAATTGCAGCTTCAATTGTCTGCTATGCATAAATCTCACCACAAAAATGAAAATCAGAGAACTGTAAGAGGATTTTTAACAGTTTATCAAGTTAAGGCTGATAATGTTCTCCTTAATGTTCTTCCCCTGTCTCGTCCTTTCACTCAACTTTGTGTACATTGTGTGACTACACAGTGGCCTCTGACTCTGCAGCATAAGAGGCATGGTTGTAGGCAGAAAATAAAAGGGCAGAGGTAAAGAGATCAGTAAATGCAAGAAAGGTAAGGAAAAAAAGAAGGGCGGTAGAGATAAAAATGAGGTTTATAAGGAAGTGGGGTAGTAAAATACAAGAGGTAAAGAAATGACATTGAGGTGAGGTAGCCAGATAGAAAGATATGTGCGAAGTAGAGGAAGGTAGGAAAAGAGAGACATAGAGAAAGGTAAGCTTTTAGAGTGATGTAGACAGCTAGAAAAAAGGAGAAGGAAATATAGAGAGGGGGTGGGTAGTGAGGTACACTGAGTGGTGAGTAGAAAGAGTAGTGGACTACAGAGTGAAGTAGTGGTAGACAGGTAGAGAGCTGAGGTAAGTCCAGAGGTATGGAGAGGCAAAGCAGAAAAGTAGAAAGTAGTGATCAGAGATAGAGGCCAAATGAGAAGAAGCAGAGCTAGGTCAGGTACATAAAGTAGTGAGGTAGAGAGTAAAGTAGAGAGAGAGATGAAGGCATAAAGTGACATGAGGTATAGAGCAGCCGCGGCCCATTCTATTGGGCTGAGAGGTCAAGCCCCCTCACCTTTTGGCCACTAAAAAGAATGTCTGTCAGACTGAGTAAAGGTCAGCCTGACAGACACTCTTTGTTTTCTGGTCAGGCAGCCAGGAGCTAGACATGCGCTAAATGCACAGGCTCCTGGCTGCGTGAGCTGAACTTTGCCGGGTCGAAGAAGTCACAGCGCCTGTGGGCATGACATCTTCTGCCTGGCAAACCACCTCAAGGCCCTTACCCTTGTGACGATGGGGTGCATCACTGATTACCTTGGACCTGGGTGGTTCAATTCTAAGCCCTCAAGTGCCCATAGCCAAGAGTCAATCACTGACACCTCGTCACAGGGTGGGGTGGGGTCAGCAGTCTCACTGACCCCAACCCACTCTGTGATGAGTGAGGGACTGCTGCCTTCCCTCAGGCAGCAGACTCAGCCCTCCTGGGACCTGCAAGGCTTGGGACTGCTGCTTTCCCTCACTGGATGACCTTAATCCCAACCCTCCTGGGATCTCCGTGGCAGAGCTGCGCTGGTAAGTATGATTTTATTTTTAATGTTTGGTGCATGTTTGCGTGCATGCATCAATTTTTGGGTGTGAGTGTTGTTGTGAATGTTTGTGTGTGCATGCATGTGTGAATGCATGCATTAAATTATCTTCCGCCTTTCTTCTCTGAATACAGTGAGGTTAAACAAAGGCTTCCTTAGGGCTCGGCCATCAGCCCGATCTTGTTTATTCTATACCTTCGCCCTCTCATTGTTCTAATAAAATAGTTTGGAATGAATGTCATCAACTATGCGGATGACACTCAGCTTGTCTTCTCTTTTGAGGGCAACAATGCAGTGTCCATGGAAAAGTTTCACGACTGTATATCAAATGGCAGGCTGGTTGAAATTGAAGTCCTTACAATTTAATGAGGACAAAACAGAAGTTCTGTGTTGTACGACCGGCAGTATTCAGCGTCCTCTTCCTACAGATTTTTGGCCTGGCTCGACCAACAATTCCTTACTGCCTACTAAAACCGTGCTCAATTTAGGGGTCCTGAAGGACAGTAACCTCCAGCTAGACTCCCAGGTGAATACAACGGTGTGCACCTGTATGGCTGTACTTCGAGCTTTGCGTAAGATCCTCCCGTTTTTGCCGGTTGCCACTAGGCCTCAAGTGGTTCGGAGCATTGTGTTAAGCAGAATTGATTACTGTAATGCGCTGCTTTTGGGTGCTCCAGCCTCTCTGCTCAAGAAGTTACAGAGAGTGTAGAAAATGGCAGCAAAACTCGCATTAAACCGGCCTGGGGTGCGTCATCTTCTCGCGCCCTTAGGGACCTTCATTGGTTGGAGTTGTACAAATGATACAATTTAAGGTATTATGCATTGTCTATAGGGCATTACATAAAATCGGGCATAGGGTACTTCAGAGGAAATTCGTATGGTATGTGCCTGCTAGATCTTTACGCTCTTCCTGTGCACACCTAATTTGCGTCCCCCATGTGAAGAAAGTGCGAACAGGAGGTAGTTCTTTTAGCTTTACTGCCTCTAGACTCTGGAACGCTCTTCCCCTGAGGCTTAGACAGCTGACACCTTGTCCGGCTTCAGGAAGGAACTGAAAACCAGTCTGTTCCCTAGATAGTAGATCTCGCTTTTTCTGTTGCTCCCGCTGTTCTGTAATCTAAGCGCCAGGATACCCTTTGGGTGACAGTCGCGCTATATAAGTATACCTTACATTACATTACAATGCATGAGTGTACGTTAGTGTGTATGTGTGTTTGGCCCCCAGCCCCCATCCCTGATAAAAGTGCAGGCTGCCACTGGTATAGAGATAAAAAAAGTTAAGTAGAGACAGCATTGATCGCGAATTAGACAAAGAGGATGAGATACAAAAAGAAGTAGTAAAGAGACGTGAAGTAGAGAACTGTATAAATAGTTGAGCAAGGGAGGGTGAGTTGAAATAGAGGCAGAAGTACTGAAGCAGATGAGAGAGAGGAAATTATGATAGAAAGACATAGAGGAGTAGTAAGATAGTGTGAGCAATTAGGTAGAGGGAAAGAGGTAAAAAGAGAGGGGGGAGGTGGACAGGTGAAATAGTTAAAGAATGGTAAGCTAAATTGAGAAGTTAGGCAGTTACAAAGAGTTGGGGTAGAGAAAGATGTAAGGTAGAGAGAGAAATGAGGTAGGCCATGATGAGGTAGGGAAAGTGCTGAGCGAAAGGTGGAGGAGTGAGGCATTGAGAGATGGAAAAGTGAGGTATTGAGAGATAAAGAGGAGAAGTCAACTCAAGGATGAGGTCACAAGGGGGCGTGGCTTCCGCGCCGCAGCGACATGGTGGATCCTTCATGAGCTCCGCTCGCCAGCGGACCTCTTTTGCCTTTGTGACCTGCTCACATGCTGCTTTCACCTCCCGGAGCGCCTCAATCAACGTCGGAAGATGCCGTGCTTGTGTTTATGATGTCGGCGAACACCCTGCGCCTTCCTCTGCTGAATTCCGGCGTTTCTCTTCACTCCTGCACATCGTGACGCGGGTGGCCGCCAGTTTAGGCACTGCTACCGCATCTCCTCACAACGGCGATACCGCTCTGGAAACAGCAACCTCACATGGTTTTTCACCATTATGCTCAGGTTTTGATGTCCTCTACGTTCCTTTTTGGCATTCTGCTTGACTTTTTGGCATACTGATATATGTTCATGGCAACTTTTATCTTTCCCCTCATATTTATCATTCTATGCTGCCTCTAACCATAGAAATGAGGTGAATGGCTGTTAATTTGCCCTGCTGTGCGCATTGTTTTGGCCATGTTCTTTTTTTTTCTTTCTTTTCTTGTATTTCTGTGAGGGACTCTCTTTGAAAATGCCATGAAGAGACAAAAGACTTTCAATTTCATTAATCCTTTACACGGCTAAGAGGGCTCATTGCTCCATATTGACTTTCTATTTTGCTCCTACTGCCATTTCATTTCTTGTTGTGGTTTTGTGCGGCCGCTATTAACAGCCGCTGAACACACTTTTTTTTTTCTACGCTACACAATATTGTGTTGCTCTTCTGAAGTGGTTTTACGTCTGGAATATTCCTTACGCACTTCCTGATTATATTGTGGCACGTCTGACTTTCATTTTTGCCGCATTAGTTTATTGTCTTCTTACCACAACCCGCTTACTCTCATTATGGCTAACGACTCTAACTCCACCAGGTCTTCTGTCACGGACAGAAAATCCAAACGGCAAAAAAATGTCCCGCCGTCCCCTATTCACTCCTCTCAGAACCCTGTCCTGGACTCTATTCTGGAAGAAGTGCGGGGTCTCCAGCCTTTTATGTTGGCTACGAATGAAAAATTGAATCATATTGAAGAGAGATGGATTGTTATGGAGACCAGAATGCTTGACTTAGAACAACGAGTTAGCGACCTTCAGGATGTTTCCACAAAGAGTCAACTGTTAGAGCAGGAAATCCATAAATTCATACTGAGGATTTGGAAAATCGTAATCGTCGCAATAACCTACGCCTTTATGGTCTTCCGGAAAATGTTGAGGAATCCAACATAGTTCTCATTCTTCAAAAAATTTCTTCCAGAACTCCTTCACCTCACATCTTCAGTCACTCCCCTTAATATACAAAGAGGACACCGCCTGGGTCGTCCTACATTAAACCCTGCAAAGCCACGTGGTACAATTATGTTGTTCTTGGAGTTTACTGAGTTGATGTCTGTTCTGAAAGCTGTTAAACTCAAAGGCCGTCTTACTTGGCCTGGTCACAACTTCTTCATCTCACAGGACATATCCAATGCAACCAATGCTCGTCAAAAGGAATTCTTAGCCCTGCGCCCTCAGATTAGACACCTCAATATTCAATATGGAATACTTCATCCATGCCTCTGCAAGATCACAAATAATGGTCGCTCTAGGTCCTTTGATGATCCTGAGAAACTGAAACTTTTTCTCCAATCATTTTCTTCATCCGGAATGGATACTAATGTTTGATTATCCTGTTTTTTTTCTTTTTTTATGTATCCATATATGCAGCTTCTTTGTTTCTTGTTTTCCTCTTCAATTTACATGTTCTCCTCTCTTACCTTCTGATTTCATCTTATGCATTGCCCTCAACTAGGTTTCATTCTTTTTTTTTTACTTCACTTGATTTTCCTATTTCATAAGCTCCTGTTTTTCTAGATTCTTTATTCCTTTTCACAAGATCCACCTCGCTCTGTGTCACCATGCTTCCCCCTCATTGCTTCTTTCTCTCTTTACAGATCTGCTTGCTGTGCCTTGATCTGTTTCTTTGCTTTCTTTTCGGTATTCTTTCCTCTTCTCTTTTCTTTCTATCTTTTTTCCTTTTTCTTTTCATTCTTTCTTGCCTTTCCTATCCCTTTATCTCTATCAGCTCAATATTCTCTCATATCTTTGCTCTCTTATTTATGTATCCTGTCATAATGAGTATTTTTGTAGTATGTTCTATATGTAACTTCTTCTTGTTGTCTGTTTTTTTGTAGGTGTCTCCTTGAGGTCCAACTATTCCAAATATGTTTTTTCTTGTGGTATGTTTTCTTTTGTAGATTTATCCTTCAAGTGTATCTGCTCCAACTGTGTTGTGGTATAATATGTCATTTGTATATATTATTCATTCTGTATGTATTTCATGAATGCTGTTTCATTTTTTGTAGCTGTGCTCCTGATGTGTCTCGACTCCACATGTATTTTACCCTCCTAGCCCTCCATTATGTGTAAGTTCGCTACGTGGAACGTCCGTGGTCTTGGACACCCTGTCAAACTTCAGAAGGTATTATCTCATTTATCTAAACTTGAATCTCAGGTTTCTTTTCTTCAAGAAACTCATCGTACTGATGCAGAATCGCTTAAGTTGAAAAGGAATTGGATGGGACAAATTGTTTATTCTCCTGCATTAAATAAAAAGGGGGTGTTGCCATTCTATTTCATAAATCATTATCTGTACAAATTCTGTCTACGCAATGTGATGATGCGGGACGATGGGTGATGGCAAAGGTTGTTATACACAACAAAACTCTAGTTTTACTGAACATTTATGGTCCTGTCAAACCAGACCCCAAATTTTGGGATGACATCAAAAGTTTACTCTCTTCTATTGATTGCCCTGATGTTGTTGTTGCTGGTGATCTTAACCAATGGATTGATCCTTTTTCAGATAGATTATCTAAATGCAAGTTTAACCCAGATAAATCTCATAAAGCATTTCAATCAGCAATCACCTCTCGTCCACTTTACGATGTCTGGAAGACATGTAATCCTGATTTGCTTGAATATACTTTTTTTTCTAGTGTTCATCACGCTCGTACTAGGATTGATTATGTTTTAGTTAGTAAATCTCTACTCCCTTCTATTCAACCTCAGAAATCGGTTCTATTTTTATTTCTGACCAGGCTCCCGAGCACGCTGTTCTTGACCTCTCTCTCACTTCCCCTCAGTTTAGTCGATGGAAACTCAATGGTTTTTTATTATCTGACACTAAGTACATTACAGAAGCCACCACATTTATTAATGAATTCTTTAATTCTAATAATCCTATGGACACCTCTGTCTCTAATAATTGGGACGCCTTTAACGCCTCTTTTCGTGATGATGAGGTCACAAAAAGTAAAGAGGTTGAAAGAGACATTGAGATTAGAAAGGAAACTAGACCAGTAAAGTGCAGGGCGATGAGTGAGGCAATGAGAGAAATTTGAAATAGAAAGAAGGAGAGATACGAATGCAGAGGTAAGCAAAGAGAGTGGTAGAGAAAGGTGAGGTCATGAGTGAGTGCTGGAGAGAAATGAGGTAGTGAGAGGTGAGTAGGCAGATGACACAGTCATAGGTGAGGTGTAGCGTGAGGAAATAAAGAGGGACTAGGTAAATACAGATGTAGGGATAGACAGAGAGAGTAAGGTAGACAATGGTGAGGTACAAGAGGTGAAATGAAGTGAGGAGACAAACATAAGACAAAAAGAAATTCTATGGCATAAGGTAATTTTCCCCACCAGAGACCACAAGATAAAAGTTGTGGAGGGTGGGCAGGCACAAAAAGCTTCAGTTTCGAGCATGACCAGCAATCAAATAAAAAATATAAACTTGTATGCACACTCATCACAGCACGATTTTTCACTGACTCGATCACTTAACTGGGGCGATCAGCTGGCAAATTGCCCATTTTGCACATGACTTAAATCAACTCCTCTTATTAGGTTGTGTAAGAAATTACTCTCAAGGAAAGCCTCCCTTTCTCTTTTCACATGAATGCAGAAGTATTTCATACCCCTTCTAGTAACAAGATGTATATACCCATTTTGTGAGTGGCTCGAGTATATTTTCATCCAGTTCATATTGAAACTTGATTCTTCCCCTGAGAATGTACATAAGCTTGTCTATGGCTGATTCAGGGTTTGCCAAATAGGTCACTATATCTTCCATGTTCATGGAAATCCTCTCATTATACATGGAACCTCATCCAAGGCTTCTGATCAAACTCCTTCCTTATTCAGCACACCAATGCTTCAAGCACGAAAGGAAATAGTACAGTGGGCATTTCTGTCCCATGCACCTCTCTATAGCGAATAAGGTTGATAGCAACACTAGTTAGACTCATTGATCGCCAATGTATCTTTATTGTCTTATATGTAGGGATGTTCCTTCCTACTCAAGGTACACATAGGATTATCATTTGGCCCCAACTCTATCATAATATCAGATGTCTAAAGCTAATCAAATATTAAAAATTATGTAGGTGCAAAATTAGTAAACTACACTGGATAGGTTTGGATAAATTGCTTATCTTAAACCTTTGGCAACTAAAACTAAAGAAGAAGAATGTATTTGTATGCTAATAATGAAGACTACCTCTGAAGGTGTGAGTTTCCAGCTCCTATGTACCCCGGGGATATACACCACAAACCAAAAATAATATGCCAACAGGATACATGAGTGTACTTTTCCCAGATGTTTTAATATTGGTAATATGAAACATCCAATCTGAGTTCAAAGAGCAGAAGAATTCTTACTTGTACATACTATGTTTATGCATTTCTTTACTTACACATTTCCCAATATCAATGAGAATCTAAAATTATGTTTATTCCAATAAGGGCGCCTCATCTTCTCCTAACAGTGATTTGCCCTAGTGGCCCGTATTTGTTCTAATCTTTTCTTGAAATGAGCCATTCTATAAGCAGAAAATGCCATTCCTGCCTAATCCATGTAAGGATGCCCCAACTGCTGCTTCTATACACTTCAAGATCGTGCATCCTTTTTAAATCATGAACATTTTGAACAATCTCCTATAACTAGTCATGTCAATATCCCCAAGAAGAAAAGTGTAGGGCCTTCCAAATTCGGAAAAAAAGAAAGGCTATCAAAACAGTCCTTAGAGGGTAAGCTGATCAAATGGCTGTCTCGAAACAAACTGCACGAGCACATCCAAAAACAGTCTCCTGAGATCCCACCAGTCTGGCTCTGGAAAGTGATTTAACAAAAAGACACAACTCTCCAGGTGTTTTTTAAGATACTGCACAATTTTGATAAAGGCACTACATTTCAGCTGGTAGTCCTAGACTTCTTAGCAGATTGCTGAAACACCTTCAAAGAGCTTGATCTGCCCCAGACTTTGTACCTGTACGATAAGGTGGTATTTTGAGTTGGTTCTCTCTCAATGAGAAGCAAATCTCAGATCAGTCTTCAGAGCATTTAGCTTTTTGTTTCTTGTGTTCTTTTGCCAGTATATGGAATTTATTTATAAGGTTTTATATAGCGCGAACAAGATCCCGAAGGATATCCGTGCGCTTTACAAAAGGATGGAACAAAGGTAATAAATGCGATATCGACATGAAGTAGGAATAACAAACAAGAATAATCACATGATTACAAGACAAAGGGGTCAGAGGCGAGTAATACAATCAACATGTACAAGCGGGTTACGAGGGGGGCACACGATAAGGCAAAGAAGAACAGCATCGACTGAGGGTCTAATGGTTGTAGGATCAATGACTTAGAGCAGATAATCCGAACCCAATTAAGGTAAGAACTTGTTTATTAGGAATCTTTTGGCTTCCAGTTAGAAAGCAATTGTGGAGGAGATTCTGCAAACTTCTGGTGGAAGAGGGTTCCATAAGCACCGGAGAAGGCTTGGTGTCAGGTTCTCTTTTTGCTAAAAATGCGTGGTTTCAAGAGGAAAGAGTTAGCGCTTCTTGAGGCTCTACCACCACAGGATAATTCAAACTTTTGCGCTTGGTAACTGGAAGTTTTGAAATGGAGGGCTTTGTGAGCCAGAACAGCAATCTTTAACTGAATTTGAGCTTCGTAGGGCAACCATTTAAGCGATTTTAGGACTGGGGATATGTGCAAATTTTGTTTGGTACCTGTGACCAGTCTAGCCGCAGCATTCAGTGTTGCTCTTAGTGGAGCCAGGGGGTATTTGGGGAGGCCACAAAGTGTAGCAATGCCAAGCCATTCCTACATTACATCGAGGATTGGTTCCGGTGGAGATTTCGATCCAAAAGTGAAACATTTTTGAGTTGAAGAATGTTTTGGTTTTGGTGCCATTGTGCTTAGTTCCTAAGTACCATGGTTTTCTTTCAGTGCAGTTATGGATCCTGACTTGGAGTAGGTGGAGACCCCTGCTGTAGGCAGAACTTTCGGAGCAGAGTTTGAGGTCGGGGCTACAGATTACGTTTTTCGGTGCACGCCATGGCCTTTTTGCAGTGGCAGACCGTAAGCAGTCTTTTCGGACAGTGCCAATGTTTTGAGCTTTGGATCAGGGATCAGTCTACCCACTGTCCGATGCTTTTGTGCCAGCTAGATGGTGGCCGAGTCTTGTTCGAAGTCCAGCTCGGAATCGAAATCATGTATAGATAGTGATTCCTCTTATGCTGCCGATGCTTCCTCCTCTTCTTCCTGTTGTTGACTGAAAATATCTGGTACATCGTCCACTTGTTTACGCTGCACCTCTGGCTTTGGGCACATTGATCTCTAAGGGTTTTCTTTGATCGAAATTACTTGCAAGCTTCACAGCTTTCCTCACGATGATCAGGTGGGAAGCATAGATTACCGATGGACTGTTGGTTGGTATGGGGATATTTAGAGTCATACTCGGACAGAAAATTAATGGAGTGTGTTCCATTAGCAGGTCATTGCTCGATAAAGTCATCAAAGGGAAAGAGGCCTGGCCGGGCGTGGCCCGTAGGCGTGTAAAAGACCTGCAACGCAGAAGGGTAATCTCTTGGAACGCAAATGTAACTACATGAACGAGACAATGTCGTCGAGTGAAGGAACCGAACTGAAGGGAGCCCAAAAGAGTCTCGAACCTGAGCACGAGAGATTACATCTGAACCTGTTGCCGGAAAAAAACATTCTGACAATGGAGTAGATGACCATGCTCAGCACTACCTAAAGGAAGAGCCACATAGAGGTTTCTGGCACCAGAGGTGTACATTAAATTGACAGTGAGGGAAATGCTACCACGAGATGACATTATTGGGGAATTTTAAGTTATAAACAAAGGTGAGAGGATGTGGCCTCACTGCCAGAGCTGCTGACTTTGGGGTTGGGGAACCAGGTTCGAGCCTCGTTGTTGGCAAATCACTTAATCTCTCCGTGCCAACCAAAAGAAACTAATGTGTGACCTAATTGGTGCTCATGTAAAACCCTCCAAAACCTTCGGGTCAAGTTTGAGCTATGTAAATCTTTTTAAAAAAGCAAACAAAATGCATGAAGTTTGCAGCCGGCCCCAGTGTATACTCAAAACCAATGAGCTGCCACACTGGCATGGGGCAGGGGTTGCCAACAGCCCTGTTTAGTATTTACATGGGCACTCTAGATAGGGAGGCGGATTGCTGCTTGTTTTATTCAGATTTGCACATTTCCTCATCCATCTACAAAGACCACATGTTTAGGACAATGGTGTACCTACAACATAGACTTGAACATGTGGATGCCTTTTCAAACAGCATTAATGTCAGTTTAGGTAAAACCAAGCTTATATGCTTTGGTCATGGAACTGTTAGGTATTGGTGAAGATTAGGTGAAGGTAAACTACATTTGGTAATTTCATATCATTATCTGCGACTAATCATTACCTCAATAATAAATAGAACTGGAGTCCATTGATTTCTGAGGAAGAAATTATCTGTTGGCATTCCGGATGAATGCCTAGTCAAGTTCAAACAGGAGCATGGAAGATTTTGTAGCTTGGCCTATTGGAAGGCCTACAAGGTGAAGGTACTTAAAACACTGACTTATGGCGCAGTAGTAAGGTTCTCCTGTAGTAAATTCAACTTAATGCAACAGACGCTCCAATTTGGAGGAAGGTGTTGGGACTGCAGAACTCAGTACCCCTCAAGGCCAGGGTTGAAATTTCCTCTCAGATCAGACTGGAGCTCCGCCTTGGCCTGGAATCTAACCTGGCATTACAGAGGGCAATGAACAGACCCTGACTCTGTTGTTCTTAATCGAGTCTGAAGAATATAACCCATCTGTCCCTTCAGAATTTAAAAAGTTAAAATAACTATTCTGCATGCTGGAAATGTTGGGCCTTTAGGAGGCATTTTTGTTGTATGTACATGGCATCACAATCTCTGGCCAAATGGAGGCCCACTTTCATTTAAAAAATGAAGCTATCCCCCAGTAGGAGGTGCCGGGATTCCCACATGCCTGGGATAGTGAAGATCCCTTAGCCTCCACAGCACAGGCACAAGAACCAATAGATTGTGAGGCACACACAAGGCGCAGAGTCCATCAGGAGGGTCACCAGTTTAGCCAGGTGTTGCAGAGCCTTGTGCAGTCCCAGTTCATTATCATCATCACTAGACAGGTTTCGGTGACAGGCCATGGTCTTAGCCCAAGACTCTCCATGTTCTCATGATTCTAGCTTACCTTTTCCTCTTAAGTCTTCTAAATCCTCACAATCTGAACACCGTGTCATACTTCGACCAAACAGAAGCATGACCACTCATTAGGAATCCTAGTTACAAGCCAGGAACAGTGGGTCGAAAAGTGCTAAATGGATAGCAGGATGTGGTCTGGGGGAGAGGGGAGTGCCTGGGAGAAGGGAAATCCCTAGTGCCCATCTCAGCTCCAGCCGAGAGTAGAATGCATAATGCGCTCATTCCAGCACCAGGCTTAGCAACTAGCCCACGTACCAAGCCTCAAATGTACCATCCAGAAAAAGCAGTAGGCCCCAACCTCAGACACCAAAGGACTGCGCAAATCAAGGGCAGATGGGGGTCACAGAACAACTTTCCGACCCCCTCTACCATAGGATAAATAAGGTAGCAGATTGCGCAAGGCCTAGAGAAACACCCCAAATCTAACCAAAGTATGCTAAAGTTAGCCTAAAAGAAGTTGCTAGAGAAAGGGCAGAGTCGAGACATCTGGCGTCACAAGTGATGGTCACGTTGCACACTGCCTGCTGGGAGCTGAGAGATACACAGACATGATATCGGGCACATTACAGTATCCAGCAACATGCCCCCTCCTCAAACCTCCTCACTCCTCCTCACACAGTTCTGCACACATGTAAGTTGGAGGACGAAGCCCACACTGATGGTGCCCCCATGCAGACACCAGGAAAGACATGTTCTTGGGAAAACTGATGGCACCCGTAATACCCTAGCTAAAAACTAATGTGATCCATCCCTATGATCGCAAAACCACTCCTTAAACATTTTTTCACACTAAACCAAGCATCCAGCTAAATATGAAGAAAAACAGGGGGGGGGGAATTCAACAACTAATAAAATTGATTCATTTGCCTGATTACCAATAAACAACCTATAAGTCTTTTACTATCAAAAAGATACCACCATCCACTGCCCGATTAAAAATTGCACAAATGAAGTGTGGACAACATACCCGAAGGGAAGTACAGGAACCACGAAGAAAAGATCATTAACAATGGCGCAAATGCAATGTTTTTCTGGGCTAACAAAATGAATTAAGTTCTTCTCCAACTGGTCTGCAACCGAACCTCCAAGTGCACCACCTTTCAGCTGCCACATCAACACCCCAACACAAATCTAAAGCGTGCGAATACAAAATATGAACTGCTCCATTAATTTTTTGCTTGAACTGTTAAATGAGAAACACTAATAACCAGAGGACATCAGACATCTCCCCTGGATCCATTCCACAAGCTGCAATGTTCAATAACAAGTTATTATTATTGTACTGCTATGTACCATGTGTTCATTTTGGGTGCTACTGCACCTATTCACTGCTAACGAACCACCTTGCCAAATGAAGTCTGTTCAAAAACTGTCACAGCACTTGCGCAGGGATCTCTACCATGTCACTTATAATTACACCAACCCGAACATTAGCGCCCCACATGCACTACATAGCACCCTTTTACAAAACACTTGGTATCAGCACATGACCGTCTGGGGCACTCAGACATCAGTTAGGTCATGTAACGTCTGTTCACTGATACTCTATGCAGCAGGTGTCAAAAAGGTAGCCCCTGAAAAAGCAAAAGGCCTTCTCCACTTTTACCTTTACAGAATCAGGGCCACATTCCAGCCCAACAAGTTAGAGCCCCACAAAGTGGTAGTGAATCTGACCCAATACAAGACCAACGCAAAGGCTCTACACCTTTTCACCGAGCCTAAAAATAGTGGAACTGAGCTGGACAGGATGCACAGGAAGGGGACCATTAGGGAGGATACTGTGGTAGCAACACCCCAACTCAATGAATAAACACATCATCTCCTACCTCCATTTGTGGTCCAAGGGTGGCCTTAGCGTGTCTGGGACAGTTTTCTTTAACACCTTCGATGCTGATGACGAGCTCAGCTCGTCATCACCCACGGGTGGCGTGTGCTGATGACGAGCTGAGCTCGTCATGTAACGCAGAAAAGTGAAAAAAGCAGCGCAGCGCAAAAGTCGCCGCAGCAGCGATGCGGTTAACAACAAGTTGACCTCAGATATGAAGTTCCTGTGTAGAGCTGTCCACCTCGATGATACGAAGGGAAATAAGTCTCATATGGGTGGATTGAACAAAAACAGACAAGCGATGTCAGAAAATCTAGGATACTGATGAGGGTGGAAGGGAAGGGGCAACCCCTAATTGTACGGAAACTTACACTGTATTCCACATGTTTCAGAGGTAAAGAAATGCTTCCACTGGTCACGAATGAGAACAGCGGCTCGATCTTGCACATCTGGATATGCAATGAGGCACCTCCAAGCTGATGGATTTCTAGTGGCAGTGTGGCGAGTGTGCTCATACTCCGGTCGACCCTGGATGACTAGAACTCTGTTCCCTAATCACCATACACACCCCGACCCTGGTCATTCCCGGAAAAGAAGTATCTGATTGTACCAGTACTGTGTCATGGCAGTATCAAATCCAGGTCTGCTGGCTCAGCTTCCAATATCTGGGAATTAATATTTCCATGGAGCACGGCTTCATGTGGAGCCTCAACATGGACCCCGTAATGCGTACGGTCCTCAAGGATTTGAAGCATTGGCATAGCCTCCCCCTCATGTGCCTCTGTTCTAAAATGATGATCCTCCCAAAACTACAGCAAGTGCTACAAAATTATCCCCTACTCCTGCCTCGGTCATGGTTCGGTGCTCTCCAGGCCATGTGACGCCAGTTCATTTGGGCAGACGGCCCTTCTGAGGTAGCATAGGGAAATGCACCAGAGCATCCTAAGGCGGGAGACTGGCCATGGTAGACATTAGTCTGTACTGCTGGCTACTCAACTTCTTCCTCTGAATGACTGGCTGCACTGGGTGGGTGGGATGACCCTGTGTACAGAGTTGAGCTGACACTATTAGGTCTCACCAGAATAACAGGCATCCTATTCGGCACCTATACTCCCTCCCATCTTCCTGAGAGCAACCGGTTAGTTCTTCCACACGTGGAGGGTTGTGCTCTGCTGGACTGGTGAAACTGGAGGCTCACTCTGGAGACTCTGCTGCGGTAGGGCACATGGCTTGCTCAGGTGGCTTCTCTTGAGGCCTGCAGAAGATGGGGCAAGGTAGGGATTTCCAGAATTGGAGACGTCTAGAAGGGAGGGGCGCTGAATCACTTTCAGGAGATGGCACAAGAATGTAATATGCCCTGCTCCCAATTTTTTTACTATTTGCAACTACGCATGCCCTCTCCACCCATCAAGGCACTCTCACTGACATTCCTGGATGAAGCCCCTTAGACTGTAGGCTTCTAATGGGCCACTTGGGCAAGGGAAGGGTGTCACAGATTTATTGAGTATTAGTAATACATTCCCCCACAACACTGGATACCCTACAAGCCAAATGGAAGACTTGGGTTGGAGAACTGGGCAAGGTCAACTGGCATGACGCTTGCATTGCTTCCCGAATGCTAACAATATCAGCGAGGCTTTGTTTGGTCCAATTTGAATATCTTCACCAAGCGTACATGACACCTCTGCAGAAGTGGAGAGACGGCCTCCAAGGCTCCCCCTCTTGTCCTTGATGCAAGAATTTTTGACTAGGAATTCTTCCATGTAGTATGATCATGTCCAGTCATCCAGATTGACTGGGTGGCTCTTTTTGCTATTCTTTCTGCAGTTATTGGGAATCATATTGAGCAACAGCCCTAGTTAGCCATTTTAGGCATTTTGAAATATCTGATTGGCCCTAGAGGGAACAGGACACTGGTGGGTCTGGGCACTGTGATAGCCAAAAGAGATATTGCCTGTTAATGGACTGCATCACCAATGCCTCCCATCGAGGCATGGAGAAAGGGCATGGACTGGTGCGGCAACATTTAAGAAACTATATATGTGCGATGGGGCTGTCCCAGGAGTGAGTGTGGCAGAAGTGGTGGGACTACTACGGTCTGTGGTGAAAACAACTGTACGGAAGTTTGTTGGTAGCTTTTTGGAGGCTGTGTTGATGTTTCTGGTTTGGGGATGACTTGTTTTTGCTGTACTTCACGATGATGTGTGGTATACAGCACTTAGCACTATTTTGTTTGATAATAAAATCAATAAGGTGTGTTATCAAAAAATATCAAATCTCTGTGTTTTACAACAATCTGGAGATGTATCACCAGCATTACACAATTAATTATCGATTAATTCATGATAACGCAAGCAAAAATCTAACAGACCTAACCTTCATCTTCCTCTTCAGGACATAAAGGGTAACTTTAATCTTTGTCCACAGTCTACACTGTCATTGTTATAAACAAAGTAGAAACCCTGTTCATTGCATTACTAGTCAGTTAAACCTCAACATGTATATCCATAACATTTGTTAGCTCTTGTAAACTAGCAAGTATTGACCTCTGAAAATGTCCAATTCACAAAAGCCCAAGTTAAAAATTCAGATGTCTGTGGGGTGGCTCCTAACTTGGGAAAATAGCTCTGCCTTTTCAAAGATTCGCAAACAATTGCAGCAGTAGTACAACAAATCTTCAAAACTCATATTCCTGATCCAAGATGGCTGAGTGAAAGTGATCCACAAGGGCTCTGCGGCACTGTTTACTGATTATCAGGGATCAGCGAATTTTTGAAGGCATGATGGAGTGAGGGCTGTGCCTTAACTTCTGCTGAGTGTGCAGAGCTTGATGGAAGGCCATGGGGTCCAGCGTAGCCCCTTGGATGCTGAAAGATAGCGGATGCCCCAGGGCCTGGCTGCAGCACTGCACGAGCCCTCTTCGAGCTTTCTGGACTTGCAGGGCTGAGTGTACAGCCAGGCCAGGTGTGTGTCCCAAGCCACCAAGGAGCCCCTCCAGGGCCTAATGGTGTGTCTGGAGCTGTTATACATGCTGCATCTACTGACTCTTTCAGGCTTTTGGGAGTGGGGGATGGTGCCCCCTCCAGATGCCTCGACCACAGCCCCTCCACATGTTCTGGATCCTTGCGTATGGTGACTCGGAGGTCCCGAGTTACAGTAAGCATCACGGTGAAGAGCTTGGTAAGGAGCCGGCGACTAAGCAGCACTGCGGAGACCGGCGGCTGCGTTATGCCTGACTTTAAGATGGCAGCATAGAAGCAGCCTGGGCGGTTCAGTGCTCGAAGCAGCCTTATTAGTGCAACAGTGTGCCAGACAGCAGAAGGAGACTGAGGATGGAGTGGTTCGGGGGCCTACGGACTGGGGCCTTGCATGGTACCTGAGCTGGGGGGTTCTTTCAGCGTAAGGGAAGGCCTCTTCCTGACTGCCAGACCACAGGGTTGGAGGAAATAACTGTACCCACCTTCTGTGTCTCTCTAAAGTGCGGCCCGAGGCGGGCTCCCCAGGTGCTGAGGAACCATTTGAACATAGATCAGGGGCCACCGCGGGGGCATGGTCTAAAGTTGGAGCAAGACAAGTGGTGAGACAAGGCAGTGGCGGGCCGTGGAGGGATCCCCCTGGGTTGAGCAGCAGGGCCATGGTGAACCTGGGCATTGAGACCCCAGGGGTTCTTGGGGACTTTAAGCACCACTAATGGAGTGGTGGAGGTACCAGCCCAGGCCAGGGGACATCTGGATATTCCTGCCATGGGGAAAGAGTTGTGAGCCCCTGTCCCCGGGGTTGATGGGCCTTATAGAGTCCAGTTGCCCCACAACAGAATCTTCTTCACCACTGAAGAAAACCCAGAATAATAGGGTCACTAGCTATTTTGCTCCAGCTGAGTCACGGTACAGCTCCCTTGAGTCCCACATGATGGCTTTGACAAAGGAAGATCTCCTGGCCTCCCTGAGAGACTTTAAAAGAAAACTACACAAAGAGCTAAAGGCAGATATGGCATATTCCATCATGATTCTTAGATCAGATAGTCACATGCCGACCGGTCAGAATGCAGGTGATTCGTGGGGTCTAGAACTTTGGATCTTGAAACTAAACTTCAAGAGATGGAACGTTGGATGAGCCGGATTGAGGAATCAGTGGCCCTCCTTAGTACGTAGCTGCAGGTATCAATCCTGAAGTGAATCTTGAAAACAGGTCACAGAGAGACAATGTAAGAATTTTTAATTTAGTTGAGCGGGCTGAAAGGCTGGACCTGGAGGCCTTCATTGCGGGGCTCTTCTCTGAACTGCTATGGTGCACGCAACTGAAAATCAAGGTTGACAATGTTCACAGAGTGTGCCCATTGCTGACTGGGAGAAAAAATGGCTCAGAGATGTTTTGGCTAAACTCCATTCCTTTAAGGTTAAAGACGCAATTCTACAAGTTGCCCGTAAATTTGAGGAGTTCTCAATCATGCTCCATATTTCAGGACATTGCCCCAGCTACCTTGGCAAGGCATGTGCAATTCCATCCAGTGACTGATAAATTGCAACAAGATCGAATTAGACATCGATGGACATGCCCCTTGGGTTATAATTTTAGCTGCATAATAAGCTACATTATGTCATGGATCTTCAGGAGGCAATTCAGCTCTTGGGTCTGACAACGGTCTCGGAGCAGACATCTGAAGAGGGAGCAGGGGGCTCATCTTGCTCATCCAAGGTACAGAGAGCTCAAAGACAATAGCTTTCCCAGGGTCATCCTAAAGCTCAGAATATACTCTCACATGGGGGGAGTCTTTACTGATCGTTTTGGCCTGGGACAAGGGAGATGCCGACCTTGGTTGGGATGGTCTTCAGTGTAGACCTGGGTGCTATTTACTGTATTTCAGATAACTTTGGGGTTCCCCTGGATTTGCTATCGAGCTGATGGTTGGTATTTCAGTGACATTGGAGACTGGGTGTCTATGGCAGACAGCGATTGTGGTAAACTACTGCTCCTCATTGGTATTTCATGATGATCCTTGATTTACTTGTGCCATTTATTTTCGGCTGCCTTTGTGGGTAGTGATCATTACGCCGGAGACGAGGTAGTGCCTTGTTGGAATGTTATATTTGAGACAAAGCACTTTTTTATTTGTTGAAGTCATGGGGTTTGAATTGTTTCATTTTTTGGTACATGGAACTCTTTTCTTTCAACTATGAGCTGTGGGGGGGGGGAAATGGAGTGACAAGAGCTGCACTTGGAGTGGGGTTCGGGGTGGCGAGACTTGGTGAGAGGGAGGACGGGGCAGAGATCAATGAGAAAGAACATCTATTGTAATTCGTCATGGTGAAAACTACCCTTACCTGGAATGTGAGGGGCTTAAATTCCCCGCAAAAAGACAGAAAATTTGGAAATATGTGTTGGACCAGGGACATGATGTGGTTGCCCTGCAAGAGACCCGTATCAAGCGCTCCTAGGAGCATAGATTGTGACACAAGAGTTATCCCCACATGTATAAGTCCTCTGCGACTTCTAAGTGGAATGGGGCAGCGCTCTTATGTCTTTCCACATTGCAGTTCCAAACTAAGGGATGTAAAACTGACAGAGAAGGGAGAATGGTTGTGGTGAAGTGCAACCTACAGGGATGTAAGTGTACATTTGCATCACTGTATGCACCCAACACTAACCAGGCTATGTTACCGCACACGTTCCTATCCATGCTGGGCTCTTTTGCGGAAGGAGATATTATTCTCATGTGAGACTGTGCACACCCTCATAGGTCCACCACCAGGAGTTTTCCCAAGACATTAAAATGGGCATTTGGGGAGAAAGGGTTACAAGATGCATGGCGAATGTTACATCTGACTGATTCAGACTATACTTTTGTTCTCATTCCCACAGAAGTTATACCCAACTAGATGACACATTCATAAGTAGTGTCTTGGTTCAGCCCTACTGTCAGTTACTTTTCACCCCATTGCACTATCAGACCATGCCCTGTTACCTCTGATTCCAGACTAGGAAGCCCCCTCACCTAGATATCGCACGTGGTTCTTCCCTAGATCACTTGTTCTGCACAGGCTCTTACAAGATGACCCGCAGAAAACAATTATGGAATATTTTCAGACAAATGACCCACAGGATACCTCCCACCTAACAATTGGGATGCCTTTAAGGCAGTGTTTAGGGGACAATGTATAGCCTTGAACTCAGTATTGAATAAACAAAAGACTAAAGAGAGACAGGCGTTGGAAGCAGAGCTTCAGTCTGCAGAGCAATTACACAAGAAGAGTCCAACTCTCACTCTCCAGAGACGGGTGACAGCTCTTAGAGGGAAAATTAATGCAATTTATAGCAAAAAGGCAGAACTTACTACTCTAAGACTCTTATGTACAACCTATAAACAAGGCAATAAAGTGGGCTCTCAATTATGAAAGCAATTGAGGATTAAGAGGGAGAAGGAGTACTTAGGAAATATTAATTGAGAGATGGGAGGGGTTGCAACTTCAGCTACAGAGAAGGCCCATGCTCTTGGTCATTTCTACAAAAACCCTCTACTATGCACAGCAATCAAACAGGCAGGCCCAACTAAATTATTTAGAGCCAGTGACCTTACCTCAAATATCAGGCTCACAGAACAAAGTTCTGGGTGGTCCCATTATGGATGAGGAGTTTCAGGAAGCAATTAAAGGCCTGAAATCTAATAAGTCACCTGGGCCCAATGGGCTAATGGACCCAGTTTTATGAGATGTTTTGTCCGGAGCTCATCCCTCATCTGGTGACCCTGTTTAATTCTATGGCTGTCTCTGGTGCAGTTCTGGTGCAGTTACCTTCTCAATGGGTTAGGGCCTTATCTCCCTTATACCAAAACAAGGCAAAGATCCCAAGGTCTGTGGCTCCTATCGCCCCATAGCACTTCTAAACCTAGATGTCAGTTTGTATTCAAAGATACTAGCTACCAGGTTAAATGACCGACTCACAGATCTGATTCCTCCTCATCAATCCAGATTCATCGAAAGGTAGATAAACACATGATAACATCTGAAGAGCTATCCATCTGGTTGAGAAAGCTACTCAGAAATCGATACCAGCAGTGCTGTTGGCTTTAGATGGCGAGAAAGTTTTCCAGCCCTCAGGATACGGGAGGGCCCAAGCTCCAGAGGGCCCCCTCAGCACAGCACTTCAGTGAGGGAGCTCCTGGTAGAGTCCGTAGGGGACCCCTCCATGTACCTTGCAGGGGGCCCCTCTCAATTTTTGTTACGCCACTGAGTCAGGGTTGACTATTTGTTACCTAGAGCCAGAGTGTTGGTGTATGGAGTGAGCTCAGAAATTTTTCAATTGGAAAGAGGGACAAGACAAGGGTGCCCTGTTTCACCCTTGATATTTGCTTTAAGAATCAAATCTACATGGAAACGTAAGGAGGCACCCTCCCTGACCTAATGGAATGCAAATTATGGAAAGCAGTTACAATGGAGCGCATGACAGATGTGTTATCAGATACCAATACAAATTTCAAGTATATTTGGGGTCCTCTTGTACATTACCTTTCTGTGTGTCTACCTTTATGTGTCTGTCCTACCCGAAGGAGAGTCTTACATCTTTTTCAATTCTAGCTGGGTATTGCCGCATGTGTCTGGGGGAGAATAGGGCTGTGGGTAGTGACGCCCTAATGTTTGCTAGACGTACCCCAATTTAAAGACAAGTAACTTTTTTGTATCATTATAGATGTTCCCATGTACCATAGTTGGCTGGGGGTTAAGGTTTGTTGCGAGAGGGAGGGAGAGTGTTTCTGGGATTGAGGCTTTGTTGTATTTTCTTTCGCGCATACCTCAGGCGATTTGCATTCTATTTGAAATTGGTCGGTTCCATCTATTGTAAAATCCTGTATCTGTCATTAGCTGATTAATTCAATGACTGAAATCTACTATTTGATTTTCTATGATATATCACAAAAAAGGCCACGGGTCCGAAATAAACGTTTATTTTGGACCCGTGGCCTTTTTTGTGGTATGATTAATAAGTGGGGAGGTGGTCCACACAGGTCCTTAAAGCTCTGTGATTATTTACTATGATATATGCCTGCTCAAAAAGATAATAAAGGCAGTTTTGACCCCAAAAAAAGTCATAATTCCTGAATCACTTGGGTGTTTAAAATGTAAGTTTGCTAAATTTCCACAGGAGTTAAAATTCTGTATATAGATTTCGTGTCCAAATGTGCATATGCTTTTTTAAATAAAAAATATATATATTTATTGGTCTTTTAAACATATAGATTGTACTTATAGCAGCACGTGCCAAGGCATGGGTATAACACACTGAATGGTCACTGTCCCAATCCAGCAGGCCATACCCTGCGTACAACAGCAGTACTATACACACTTTTCCCAGGTGTCCCTTAATTCTGCTTCTCCCGTATGTATCTTCCGTATCATGCCGTAATCATGAACAATCTTACAAATCTCTGCCCAAACCACCCCCAAAGCTAGGGCGCTGCGGATCAACTACCCTGCCTCCCCTACCACCCCACCCCCCTTCCCCCAACAATGTGCATGAGCCTTAGCACATGCGACTTTGTTTTTTTCTGAAGGAAACTATTTTCCCAGTGGAGAAACTCCTTCCTCTACACTAGCATTAAAAGCGAACTTGTTTCTTGTCTTCCATCCTCCTGGAAGGAAACAAAGGGTACTTACTTTAATATGAGAAACATGTGATGCTTTCCAGGGTCTGAATGTACATGCAAGAGGTATGTGGAAGTGACAAATGTGCAAGCTTATCATTGTTGACCTACTTTCATAGGGAATCGCACCTTGAAATGCCTATAACCACACCCATAACCTAAACGTAAGAATCCAGCAATACGCTCTTGCTGACACAAATTCTGCATTTGTAAATTCATCTCACAAATATAAATGTACACCGATCATTACTTCGTTTATTATAATGTACAATTTACTTTGACAATAACGGTTTTGTGCAATTAAGTTCAATTTACGGGCACAAAAATGTGTGCCAAATAGGGTCAGTGTTATTAGAAGTCCTAACAACGATTCAAGAAAAGGAAAAGTCATACTACACACTCATGTTTATGATTGCATCCACTTTTCTACACATTTACTATAGATTTTAAAAGACTTTCAGAAAATATACAAAATTCTAATTTTGCTGGGCAACTATGCAATATCATTGCATAGATATGCAAACTCATATTTAAGAGAACATCTACATCATTGGAAATCAACAGTTTGACAGCGAAGAGTAATATATATGATGTAAGGTCCCAGCCACTATGATTCCCGTTTGTCATTTGAGATGTTTGAGAACTTATGCATAACCCCTAGTGGATAGATACGTACTCTTGACAGTAAGGTTGTATTTAAAATCTTTGAGGGCCATAACCCGTTAACTGCTGCACCAACTCACTAACTACCAATATGCATTTCCTTATTTAAAACTTCAAGTAAACTATTGGTCCATCTATACCTTCCTATTCCTGCCAACAGGTCTGAAAACATTAATGATCAATCAACTCCTCTTTATTGCCAATTCCACCCTCCAAGCATATCTTTGCTGGACAGACCACCTTTGACTGCTTCTCATGAATATTCATGTGAAAACTAAGTGTGCACTTTATGTTTGTGAAGCTGATAGCATGATTTTACTGGTGAGATTGTGTGGCATATCTATGGCTTGTAAATTGTTTGCATGCATGTGATATGTTATTAACGAAGATAAAAAAAGTTGACGGTAGCCTTGATGGAAATATTTCACTTGCCTTCTGTTGTGTGATGACATTAGTGCTCGTGGTTTTGATATCTATGTACAAAGGTGGGAGCGGGGATAATTTAGAGTGCCCCTATGCATTAAGACTAGATATGCAGAGAATAGTTGGAAAAGAAGTGTATTATATGTGCTTTTTGCTGACATCTGTCTGGCATGGCTTTTGAGGACTGATACAAATCAATTAAAAGAAATGTTTCTATAAAATCAGTTTGCTATCAAATTTGGTGAATGATTTGGGCATTAAAGGCAGCAGTGAACCGTTTCTCAAAAAAGCTTGACTGTGTCCTTATGAAAGGCTTTTCAATTGCTTCTTCTTCATATTTTGCAGTGAGGCACTACATCATTTTAGGGCTGGGCGACATGAAACATTTTAGCTGTCTGCCAGACCTCATGTCATTAGGACAAACAATGCAAGAAATTAGCTATTGCAGAGACCGCTTCAGCATTTAGTTGCTTGGAGTCAGACCCTTTCAGATATTGATAAACGAAAGTGTCTGGTGGATTTGGCCCTTTTTGCAAGGTCATCCCAGAACTTTTTTGCCTTCCTCCTGTATTTTGTCTGACCTGGTTTGTTGGTTTTATGATTCTGGGCACTTTGCCACTGCTGATCAGTGTTGAAGTGCATGTGCTCTCTCCTGTAAACTTGGTAAAATTGGTCTACACCTATTTGGCATATTTAATTTCCCTGTCAGTCCCTTGTACAGTGATAACCCTTATACACAGGGCCTGTAAATTAAATGCTATTGGTAGTCATGCAGCGTTGCATGTGCCACCCACCGAAGTAGTCTTTCAAAGCCTTGACGCCCATTGGGCTAAGTTCGCGCGATACAAGAAACTCCTCATTCATTCATTCATTCTCAGGCCGCTGCCGCTGTAGGGCCTGCGCATGCAGTTTACTGCCGTAGTGACGTGTCATGTAAAGTGGTTGAAACTCTCCTTTTACTACATATAAGTCACCCCTAAGATAGGCCCTAGCTAGTCTTATGAGCAGGGTGATGTGTAGGGAAAAGGTCGGACATGTGCCTTAACTTTGTGGCACATCCTGCTAGTGACAAACAGGCTGTTTGGTTTCTCACTCCTGTGAGGCTACCCTCTCATAGGTTTGCATTGGGAATTACCTGATATGTGCTTCAGTGGTAATTTCATACATGAGAGGGGCAGCATGGTCATGTTTTGTATGTTTGGAATAGTAGTGATAAATCCTGCTTATTGCTGAAAGCGTATTTCTTATTACTATTTTAGAAATGGCACTTTTAGAAGTGGACGTTTCTGTTTGCTTATGAGTCTTTGTGCCCTGCCTGGATGTGTATTTGTTATATCCTAGCTATATTGTAGTTCATGTCATCCATCGCTCCACCAGTGGAACCCTGTAAGGATGATGTAACATGGAATGTTGGTGTATGAAAACCACAGTTGGATAAGGGCTGAGCACCATGCTGGCTGCTCTTGGTGGGGCTGTATTACTACTGTACACCTCTTTGAAGCATCAGTGACTCCCACGGACTGGCAAAGTACGTTCTTGTTTAAGTCTTTTGGGGCAGTTAAGCCTGTTTCTTCAACTCATTGTTTAATGGTTGGTAACATTATTTACTGGCATTGGTGGGATTATTTACTGTACTGCTCAAGTTATTCTGCCAGTAATTTTTTGTGAAATTGTGCCTGTCAAGCCTATTTATCGTTCCTGTTTACAGTGCACAACCTCACTTAGTCTTCTTAATGCCAAAGTTACAGTTACAATGCACAATGTTTATAGTTTCTGTTTTACAGTGCACAACCTCACTTAATCTTCATAATGTCAATAGCATACTGTGCACAAAATGTACAGTGCACAATGTTTTTACCTCTTCACAGGGTGTTTCACGTAGGTTGTATTCCCGCTACCCTAGTGCACAACAGTGACCTTTCCAAGAGGTATGTCTCTTTTGTTTCAGTGCACACTTGTACCTCAAGGTTCCACGAGGTATGTGTTTTGTGTTTCAGTGCACACTTTTACCTCAAGTTTCACACGTTGCGAGGCTGTTGTCCCGCATTCCCAATCCTCAATTGCACGAGGTGTTGCGCGGACTGTTGTCCTGCTTAAACATGCATATTTCTCGACCTCTCCGCCAGGTGTCTTTTTGGGTCATTTCCCACTTTCATGTGCATATCAATGGACCTCCAGTGGAGGTACATCTCACGGTCTTACACCTTCACTACTTAGTGCAACGTTTTTATTTTTATTTATTTTTATTTTTGACCTTATTTAAGGTGTGTAGTGTGGGGGGTGTTTTTAATATAACAGTGCACTACGTAAAGACCCCTCTTGTGGTCGCCTCTACACGTTCATATTGTTACCCACAAGGGTGTATAGTTCGGTTCTTGTCCATTAACTATAGGGCATTGGTTCACCTTACACTGTGCGTTTTCCTCTCAACTTTGTTTCATCTTTCATTCTCAACACTGTAGCCCAGCACTTTTCTATTTTTTTTGCTCAAATGTTTATTATATTATGGAGAAGTATGATTTATATTATGTATTTCTCTTCTTCTCTGTCTTCTTGTTTCATCATGCTATGATCTGCCTCTGTGCACATCTGTCTGGCCAATGGGTGTGCAGGAGGTAGTCATTGGTGGTTTTTCCTTCTATTCTTTTCTTGTTCTTCTTTTGTTTATTTATAGAAAGGAGGATGGGATATGGATTGTGTTTATCTATTTCCTCAGTTTCTTGGTTGTTCTCTTCTTTTCTATCTGCTCTGTTTCTTATCGTACTCTTCCCTCTATTTTGTTTATCTAGTTTCTACGTCTGATTTTACTTTTCTCTTTTCTGTTTGGAAGAAAAGAGGATATGTTATATCCTAGCTTTATTGTAGTTTATGTCATTAATCGCTCCACCAGTGGAACCCTGTAAGGATGATGTAACATGGAATGTTGGTGTATGAAAACCACAGTTATATAAAGGCTGAGCACCATGCTGGCTGCTCCTGGTGGGGCTGTATTACTACTGTACCATTGATCTACAATAAATACTCCTAAAACATCTCAACCAGCTTGGAGTGTACTTTATAAATAAATAAAATAAATACTACAGTATTCCCCGTCTGGTTTAGACTGACAGGAGAGAGGGGATGAGCATTCACTCTAGACAGTCACAAGGGGAGTTGAGGTGTGTCCTACCTTATCTGGTGACTCAGCACTAGGCCAAATAGGCCTGGTATGCATTTAGAGTGGTGGAAGGAGTTGCACCTGAATGGGGATGTGCCTGCGTTGTACAAGTCTGGCTCAGCCCCCCTGTAGTGTGTCTGGGTCCAGGGCTTGGGATGTGAATGGGGGTATTGCGCACTTCTAAACAGTGTTTGAAGTTCCCCCCAGTACAAAGACTTTCGGACTATAAGTACATGGGCTGTAATCCCATGATTTTAGACACTACGTGGGACTTGCAACCAGATGCTGCTGGCTCTGCATGCTACTAGAGGACTACTAGACTGTCAGGAAGAACCACTTGGGACTCGATGACTCTAGAGTGCTGACCTGCTGCCTGTTTGGCTATAAGAAGGAATGCCACTTTGCTCTCAGGACCCTTGTGCATGCCTGCCTGCCTGCCTGCACCTTGCTGGTGTATCCCCAGTGCTCTCCAAGAAGTGCTGTTTGGCCCCTTGTCCTAAGCAAACTCAAGCGCATGGTGAAGTGCTTCATCTTTGACTCATCCCTAAAACCTTGCTGTGCTTTGAGGCGGGGGAAGATCAACCCTGTGTAATTACCTCGGCCTAAATTCCTGTGGAGTGCCTGTGAGGCAAAGAAACCCTTGCGCGCAGTCTCTTCCCTGCTTGTTAGGCCAATTTGTGGCTGGCAGACATGAACCTGAGCAGGACAGTGAGAAGGGGAGAGAGGGTTCCTTTTTTGAGCTACCCCACCCGGTGGGCATCAGCGCTGAAGTGCCAGAGGGTTCTACCGACGAGGCACAGCACGACAGGAAGCCGGCACATGGCCCCATGCAGGTTTTCCTAAGCAACGCAGGAGCCATGACCGAAGCGCCAGCCGCACAGCGGAGACTCCCCTCAGTCGGCCCCGCCTAAAAGGAAACAACGCTGAGAGTGAAGGCGGAGGAGTTCCGCTTTGGACCTGCTAAGGGCCGGCTTCCAAGTACGGCTACGCCCGCTCCCCGCGGAACCATGAGAGCATGCTGCCTGGGCAGGGCAGCGAGAGGCCTGGCAAGGTCTCCTCACCAATGGTGACCAACCTGGCCACAGCAGCAGCCCCTGAGTGCGGTCGGGGGCTGCGCAGCAGTGACCCAGTCTGGCATGCTGGAAGGTCCGAGCGAGACCTCCCCGCCAAGTCAGCATATTTTTGGCTGCTCTATTTGGTTCCACAAACAGGGTTAGACCTAGGTGGAGGCCCTCGCTGTATTCCGCCGCAAGGCGGAAACAAAGCTGCACTTCAGGTGATTGGAGTGCAAGGGTAGTGACGTCTGCATGAACTTCCGGCTACCTGCATGTTGAGGGTGAGGCTCATCTTGAAATTACTAGATAATAGGTACTGGGAGCCCAGGAGGGTTGGGCCCTACTCTGTGTCACGATTCCGGTGCATGTGTCCCCTTCATGACCAGTGGCATTTTAGGCCTTGAGATTGGGATTTATATTGTTATTCCTTACACTACTTCATTTTCCTGCTTTCATGTAATGATGAAAGTCATGTATACCTTGCATGAGTCAGGATAACAAGCATTATTCCAGGATTTACCTTATAGGTGCACGAATGGTGTGTTTTTGTACAGTATGCAACTTATAAGAATTTACTTATTGCACTAATTGTGAGGTTATGATGATTGCCCTATGGCATAGTGAATTTATGATTTATGTGACATCATGAAAAGGGCCTAGTGGCACAGTAATGTATCTGGTTGTGGGCTAATTTGTTTTATGAACAATACAGAGGATATTTTTTATATAACCTTGTGTGGAGTCTCTTTTTGTGGTGTACCTAGTGTGTCACTGGTGTGTGTGTGGGTGTGTGTGTGTGTGTTGTGCAAACGCTTTACATATTGCCTCAGGGACAAGGGTGTGAGCAGGGGTTATTTTTTGTGTGTAACTCCCTTACCGTAACTAGAGTGATGGGAGCTGCCGGGCTTAGGTGCATACCCTAGCCAACCATAATCCCCATTTCTAACAGTGTCAATCACATTTTCATCAACTGAGAGAAGTATATATTCCTCACTATAATGCTATTGGCTATTAAATGTATTAGTCTGCCTAAAAAAGTATGTTTGCATTGCAGTTTATAGGCATCGAAACATTCATGTACTGTAGTGGAGGTGTACAGCTTTTAGGAACTACAGCTTCAGGTTCCCTTTGTCTGCAGCTCTTTGGCTGTAGCTCTGCATACCAAATGTAGCTAGGTGCTGACCTCCATCTCCTCACACATTATTTAGGATGGCTCAGCATATCATGGGGTTGGGATTAGCCCCTTCTCAACTAGCATGAAATAGTGCAATTTATCATGAGGGAGATATTGCCTTTTTGCGATAGAATCAGCTATGGGGGGGAGGAAGTTTGCGAAACAAAGGCGCCCATAGAACTGCACTCCAAATATCTGCCTGCTTCCACTGCTCCATGGTCCAGGAAGGAAGCCACTGTTCTCAGGATCTACTACTACCTGGGCACCAGTGAGGAGGGAGGCAATGAGTACCGTAAGAATATTAAGGCATCATTGAAAAGTACACTTTTCACACTATCATATCATCAACCATGCTTGAATCCATTCCTATGCTTTCAAATGTTAAATAAATTCTGTTTTTTAAATGACCATTTCGAACGTGCACAGCGTTATGGGAATGCAGGCATAAAACATGGTAAATAGACCTCCAGAGACTATTTTTTTAACAAATGATGACTGACTAGTTAAATATTCTGTTAATGCATATTCAGATGGTAGGGAGCCTCCAAAAGTTTACTTAAGGTGAATAGTTCTTCATTGCTACAGGAAATGTAAATAAATCAAAGTTTACATCTGGTTAATTAAAAGAAAGTATGATCCATATATCTGCTCTATTAAAAAAATATTCGGGAGACTTTTGAAAGTGCACGTTTTCACACAATTCTGTCCACAATCGCATGCAGAAGTACATTCGATCTCCACTAATGCTAAATAGGTTACTGTATCACCCATGAGATTAAAACTGATGTGTTTTTTGGTTTTGCATATGATTGTGAGTCAGCAGATTACCAGGAATGATCCACTTGTTATTTAATCAAGAGTACTTCTTAAACTCTTAGTACAAACCATGGACCTAGTACGGCCACCTTTTAGTTTAAATAGAATAAAACCTATGGGATGGATGCAGAAAGGCTGCAAGTGGGGACTTGGGGACAAGTCCAGCAGAACCCAAAGGGAGACTCATCTCTTGAGGGTCTCTGGAGCGCAGGGACACAGTCATTTTACGTGAACCTGGATAGGGGCCTAAGATGTGTTTTGTCCAGTGGGTCGTTGTAGTTAGCGGCTCTCACTTGGCTTTGGTGACTTGGAGAGGAAGGGAAAACAGGGCAGCAGTGCCACACTCCATGAAGGCCTGGTAAATCTAAAGTCTGTCGATGGCAGGTTGGTGTTGGCATCAATGTCCATAAGGAACATGCAAAAAGCCTTGGTAGTTGCAAGGCCTCCGGTATCCAGAATATTTCTTGATGCTGAGAAGCTCCTGGAGGGGTCAGCATCTTGAGACTTGGTGAGAAAGATGGGGATAAACTCCTAAACCCAAGAAACCCTCTTCCTGGTGAGTTGTCCCTCGGTGGGCCCGATATCTGGCAAGACAAAGTACGGAGTCAATGCAGTTGGTGCCTGCAGATGCCGGGGAATGGCTCCTCAGCCACAAGGGAGATGATGCTTGGTTTTGGAAGGGGGGGCAGTCCTCCAAGGGCCTGGGGAGGCCGTGCAGCTTCTGAATGAGTCGGTCTTTGTGATAGCCGTAGTGCAAGCAGCCAGGCAGTTAGAGTATAGTTCTATTTGATTCTCCAATCACTGAATACAATTTTTCTGGATTCCTCGCGAGGTCCATGGTGCATTGCAGTGCCGGCCTCATGAGGAGCAAAAATTACAAAGATGAAGATTGAAACCCGCATAGGTTGTTAGGGCAACACCTACACATAAGGAGGTCTCTTGTTGTACAGACCACCAGGCCCAAAAGCCTATTTTTGTGATGCCCTAGGTCAATCCTTAGAATCCGCTTTATTCACCGCTGATTTTATTTTATTGGGCAACCTCAATTTAAACTAAGAGAATTGTAGTGACCCTGACACTGTTTCTCTGCTAGACTTTATATCTGGTTTCGGTTTAGAGCAGCTTGCTGTGGGGCCACCCCATTGCGCTGGTCATACCCTAGATGGTATCCTTTCCAACTGTAGCTATCTTGTGAATTTAGCAATATTGTCAGTATTGTGGTCTGATCACTATGCAGTCACTTGGGATATCCTCTGTGTCCTAGTACAGTCCAGGAGAAGGATCCTAAGAAGATAATTCGTTTCTAGGCATGGAACCAGATTAATGTGCAAGAACTTAATTCAATCCTGCTTAATTCTCAACAAGCCATGGTGGAAGACCCAGACAAGATGGTATCTAATTATTCTTCATGACTGTCTGGAGATGTCAATAGGCTGGCTCCAGACAAACAGATTGTATCAAGGAGAAATAAACCTACATCTCCATGGTTCAGGGAAACGCTCCAGGCTGTTAAGAAAACCTGTCACAAACAAGAAAGTAGATGGAGGGAAACTTACGATAATAATGAAAAAGAAAAATATATATCTCTGCTGGCAGATTATAGAAAGCATATAATGAATGAAAAATTGCAGTACTTTAATAATTCCATGGACATAAGCCTGTTGTATCTCCAAAGCCCTTTTTCAAGCCATCTCCAAACTTTCCTCTCTAGGGGTTAAAAATATGGATAATACTAATTAGGAATGATGTGATTCTCTAGCGTCCTTCTTTCTGAATAAAGTAGAGGTTATCTATAAAAAATTCACTGTGTATATAGCAATACCTCATATTCGGAAGGACATTTGTCTTAGGGATAGCAAGAAGGCTTCCTTCGCCATGTTTAATCTTCTCTCTTAGATCACGGTTTACCAAATCTGGATCACCTCACGATCCCTGCCCTTCTAAAATTGTACAGTTCATTCAGGAACTGGTAGCTGCCCAATTGATGTCCATTTTTAACACCACATTTAGGACCTGTGTCTTTCCAAAAGACTACAAAGCTGCCAGAATTCTCCTGTTGCTTAAGAAAACCAATATGAATGCACTCGACCCCAATAACTACAGACCGATGTCCAGGCTACACGTTCCAGCTAAAATACTTGAGAAAGAAATGAACTGTCAACTATCCGCCTTCATGGATAGCAATCAGCTACCGGATGACTCCCAGTATTGGTTCCGCTAGGAGTATTCTACATAATCTGCTCTTATTGCAGCTACAGAAATGGTCAAAGCCACTGTGGGTGGTGGAGGCAATGATGCCCTCATTGTTGCTGACGCCTTTGACATTGGTCAATTATGACCTTTTGTTAAACTGACTGGAGGATCTGGGTATTGAAGGGGCAGTTTTGGCCCTTTTGAGATCCTTAATCACAAAACAAAGTCAGTCTGTGTCTATAGGTGATATCACATCTACACCATTTTCCTTCCCATGCGGAGTGCCCCCGGGCTCCTCTGTGACTCCAACTCTTTTCAATATTTATGTTACCATGCTGACTTCCCTGGTGGAAACATTCAATCTATCTTTTGTCTCATATGCGGATGACACACAAAGTGTTATCTCCCTTTCTAAGAGTTGTCACGATATTAATGAACGATCAAGCAAACCACTCTCCTTGGGACAAGAAAGGCGTCCCCTTTTGCACTTGGTGCGATCTTCAATTCTTTATTCCACTGGTAAAGAACGTTCTTTCACAAATTTCAAGTGTAATCACTGATTAAATGTATTCCATTCTTCTTAAAATTTTCTTTTTCAAATGTTCATCAACTCTGTTATTATTACATCATAATAATTGGCTAAGTGAATCATACAAATTCATCATGCCCAATGCATTTCGGGCATAAATGCCCTTCTTCAGGGGGTGTACTCTGTAAGATAGAGGAACTGGTGTATCAACACAAAATGCCTAACGGTACTAAACGATGATAATTATAATGAGCTTTCACCAGGTGGTGTACCAAGGTGTTGTCTGCACTCTAATGATCTTTGATGGAATGTGCAGAGTGGCGTGGCAGTAGATAGAACGTACAATCAAAAGTCAGTCAACATGTGCCTCCTATATGGATAAAATCAGCGATGTGCAAATGCGCAATCGTGGTGAAGGTTAAGTGACAAATGTTGTTGTTTGTACTGTATTGATCTTAGATGGAATGTGCAGACAGAGTGACGGTAGAGAGTGACGGTAGAGTGAGGCCAAAAACAAAAGGGGGTCTAGCGGGCACCCTTTTGTTTTTGGCCTCCGATTGGGGGCTGAGGGGGCACCTATGGCACCCCATTGTTAATTTTTATCAAAAAGGGCTTATGCCGTTCCTCTTGAGTCAAAGAGTGCAAAGTCTCTGCATTCTCTGACTCAAGAGGAACTGCATAAACCCTTTTTGATAAACGTTCGTTTGGGCTTAGTTTATGCTGGACCTCCCACTCCTGGGTGAGTGGATAAAAGGCCCCCTACGTCCCTCCTCATTGTATACAACAACCCCCTTGATAATCCCTGCACCCTGTGGAAGGCACTTTGAGGTACCTGCCACAGGGGTGCAGGAATTAACACAACCTCTCATTCTCATATGGGAGCTTGTGCTACGGCCGGTTTATGGCTGTAACACATGTTCTCAAAAGGAAATGTGGGAATGCAACAGCACCATGTGTGGTCGGTATCATAATTAGGTGGTCAGGACCGCCAACTGGAGATCAGGTGGGCCCGTTCCCGCCACAGTGTAGGCCGAAGAAAACTCAGACCGACATTCTAATAAGTCTTTGAACAACGTTGTTTGTATCAGTTAACTCAGATGAGTTAAATGACACAAACAACGTTGTTCAAGGACTCTTGCTCACTTTAAAGGATAACTAAAGTCGCTGAAATTCGAGTAGCGCCCAGAGAAATTCATCACATTTAAACAAGTGAATGCATGTTTCAGATATGGAAAACAAACTTGCTGACTAGGCAGAGAACCTCGCTGCCAAACTGAGAGAAACAGCGTTGTACAAGGACAAATGCTCCTTTTTATAGGATAAAAAGATAATCAAAGTTGTCAAGAGTAGCGCCCAGAGAAATTCATCGTATTCAAATAAGTGATTGCTATTTCCAGATACGAGAAACAAATAATAAATAGGCAGAGAAGGTCACTGCCAAACATCGGCTGAAGTTTAAAGACAGAGACACTCGAGCTGCAAGATAATACACTGCTGTCCAGAAAAACAACAGTGCTGTCAAAAGAACCAAGTGCCCTGATGAGAGTCCATTTATTCATTATAAGACACTCGAAACGCGCTGGCTTTATGACGATATAGGATATGAACACGGAGGGACTATAAAATTGGGTTTGTCCACATATAGTGGAAAAGTTCCATATATTACGACATTAATGCATTCCCTGTGTTCATTCATTCTTTCTTAATTGAAATATTGAATTATGCAACAACTTTTTGAATAAACAACAACAGAACAGTTTAAAGAGGGTCCAAGGGATATATAGTTTAAAGACCCGTACCTGGTTCTTATCCCCAGCTACTACCAATTGTATAACACAGAAAAGCACAGGGGGTCTAACAGCTTAATTATGAGGCTGTGCTATCAAACCGAGTTACCAGGATCTCGGAGTGTATATATCACATAAAGACAGCGTATTATGATAGAATGGTGAACACTAGATGCATAAGAAGAAACCAACACAGCTTAGGTTATTCAAAAGTGGCTGACAAATCCAAAGCAATTAGCAAAGGGTTCCCATCAAATTGACTCAATGATTAGTCCTATCATTTGGCCAAACCCTGGTGCATGTCAGGCTAGTCCCCTGATAATTGGGACATCAAACACCGCACCATTGGTTGCTGGCTAAGGATTTGGACAACCAACATAAACAAACCGTCCGTGATGGCTGATCTGTGATGGTAAATTAAACAACAGTGCAACAGAAAATATTGTGACTTTAAAATAGGATGGAGTGTCCACCTAATGATAACTTTATTCTACGGATAAGACACGCCTCCTAATTAAAAAACCAGAAAAGTGCAAAAGAGACAGTCAACAAATTCTGTCTAGTAAAGGGCCAACATGTTTCTGCCTAATGGGTATTAAATCCCTCGGCATTCGCCAGGGCCTATGTTCTTTCAATAGTTGCACTCCTAGTAGTGAAAACAAAGGAAACACCACCATCACCAGAGAAAAATAAAATATAATCAAATAAGGTTGAATACGGTACGACCTGTAACAACCAACGACATTAACCCTCCGCAGAGTTTGTGGGATGAATTCTCTCACATGTTGGCCTTAGATATCGGGGATTTGTCCCACAGGAATGAGGTTGGGCATCACATAAAGCTTAACAAATTTTGCTTGATGGTGCTTTATTTCTGTTTTACTTCCTATATCTATGTAGTGCGGGGCCTCGTACAACCTGAGCACGGTCCAGGTGAGGTGAGGTCCATTCCCCTACCATTAAGGGTGAGCATTAACAAATGTAATTTATTTTAAAAAAAAACAATTTTGGTGATACACAATGCATAAGTGATTGACACAGCTAATTTATAATTAATGTTTATACATTTTCCTCCACAGAATTCATATTCCCAAATTGACATGGAGGGTTAATGTCATTGGTTGTTACAGGTCGTACCGTATTCAACCTTATTTGATTATATTTTATTTTTCTCTGGTGATGGTGGTGTTTCCTTTGTTTTCACTACTAGGAGTGCAACTATTGAAAGAACATAGGCCCTGACGAATGCCGAGGGATTTAATACCCATTAGGCAGAAACATGTTGGCCCTTTACTAGACAGATATTTGTTGACTGTCTCTTTTGCACTGTTCTGGTTTTTTAATTAGGAGGCGTGTCTTGTCCGTAGAATAAAGTTATCATTAGGTGGGCACTCCATCCTATTTTAAAGTCACAATATTTTCTGTTGCACTGTTGTTTAATTTACCATCAAAGATCAGCCATCATGGACGGTTTGTTTATGTTGGTTGTCCAAATCCTTAACCAGCAACCAATGGTGCGGCGTTTGATGTCCCAATGATCAGGGGACTAGCCTAACATGCACCAGGGTTTGGCCAAATGATAGGACTGATCATTGAGTCAATTTGATGGGAACCCTTTGCTAATTGCTTTGGATTTGTCAGCCATTTTTGAATAACCTAAGCTGTGTTGGTTTCTTCTTATGCATCTAGTGTCCACCATTCTATCGTAATACGCTGTCTTTATGTGATATATACACTCCGAGATCCTGGTGACTCGGTTTGATAGCACAGCCTCATAATTAAGCTGTTAGACCCCCTGTGTTTTTCTGTGTTATACATCTTTTTGAATGCCTTTGAAATAATATGTATAGGATGTTTTGCTTATGATTTTTTCCTTATGTTTGTTAATATTGTGCATTACATACGTCATTTTGTTGTTCAATGTTTTGTGAATCACATGTACATTAGTATTTTCTGCATATAGACTTTAATGTCTCTTCTGCTTTGGGTATACTACAAAAGATTTAAACATTTGAAAAAAAAGGTATAAATAAAGTACCAGATCAAATGAAAATAAAGAGTTTGGTCTAGCAGTAATTTAAAGACGCTAAACATTACACAGGTCCTGGCCCTTTTCCCTGTGACAGATACGCTGGAAGGAATAGGCACAGCAAAGAGAAAACTAACCAGGCACCGAGAAAGCACTGCATTGGCAGTCTTTGAAGTTTTGCAGGCACTGTCTTCATAAAGCAGAAACCGTACTGGGCAAACACGGGCATGCACTATGACGAGCAGGCACTGTACATCGAATATGCAAATGAAGTACTGAGCAGGCCTTCCAAAGAGGAGATATCAGTGATCGACATGCCGCGTGGTGTGTTGGTCTGCTGTACTTGTAATTACTTCTGCCCCTGCTGGTGCTGGTCAAGAGTGGCAGGTTCTAATCAAGCGGAAATAGTCCTCCTCTTCAATCCCACTACACTTTCAGATCGAGTTGTGTAATCTTAAAAACACTCCCCCCCACTACCACACAGCCTCATGAGCAGGGGGAGCAAAGCCAGGAGTCGAAATTCTATGCAGCAGGGAGACCCTCAGCTGCCGGTCCTCATGAGCCACCCACGACCCCTGTGTCTAATCGCAGCGCTCCTCGGGCGGGCAAGGTGTGTGTCCCTAGGGAGCCACAAACATGGGGAATACCCCTCAGGCCGGAAACAGGCTTCACTGTGCTGCAGCCCCTCACAAACAGCTGGGCTGGGAGACTGGAGTCCGCAGAAGCCGCTAACACTCCGGGCACCACACACACTAAGAAGAGCCGATTGCTCTGCATTCCGCCGCAGCCACAGCATCAGTAATAGGTACATTGGGTATCATAATAAACATTATGGAATCTAAACAACAATGCACGGACAGCAGAATGCGGGCAGGGGGTGCAAAAATCCAAGGAGTGCTCACAGAGGCCACCCGAGGTCAGTCGTTAACTAGCAGTGGGGATGATTGGAGAATTAAACAGGCAACCTATTTTTTGTGGTGGGAGGGAGGGCCCCCTATGGGGAGATCGAGTTTTGAAGTTGAAAGCACGGTGCTCATGAAATGGGCGCAGCGCTGAATAGTCTAAAGTGATATAAAATAATGCGGTTGGGAAAGCTGCACCGTGCAAAAAGAAAAGAAAAGAAAATGGTGTGCTACCTAAGAATACCCCCTTTTTCACATGCGCCCTGGAGAGCCCATGGAGAGCCCCTGCTCTGAAGCATGTCGGCGCCATAAACAAACAAGCGCAGCCAAGCTCCGTACTGAAAGCAGCATTTCCGTTGCTATGACACTAAAATGCAAAATGGCGTCGGACTCTCCACAGTCCCTAAAGACTAAGTATGAGCGGAAAATCCGTTCCGCTCGCGGATTTTACGAATTTTCGGTAAATTCGCGATCCGCGAACTCCCGCGAATTTACCAAGAATTCGCAAATCCGCGAGCGGCGGATTATTCCGGGGAAAAAAGTTGAACCTGTTGTAACTATTTTAGGATGGCGCCGGCAAGCTGCCAGCGCCATCCTAAAATAGTTACTAAGTTAGCTTCAACAGGAAGCTCTAATAGATAAAATCGAGCAGGTGCTCGATTTTATCTATTAGAGCTTCCTGTTGAAGCTAATTTAGTAAGTATTTTAGGATGGCGCTGGCAGCTTGCCGGCGCCATCCTAAAATATTTACAACATGCCCTTCCTGTGACTCATTCATCAGCCCAAAAACAATCGTGAGCGTCGTCGAGGCAGGTGTGCCTTCTTCACAAATCTACCGTGGAAAATCAGCTGTGATGCTGGATAGAGGCTTTTGCATCTGTGACTTTCACGAGCGCAATACCCGTGCTGTTTCTGTGACCAGGAGCTTATTTCTCTTCATCTGCTGAACTGATCTTTCTCTGACCTTTTATTCACACAAGATGCATGTGTGAACTCGCATGGTAGCCCTGCCCGTTTGGCCCCGCCCACACACTCGCGGTTTGCACCGTCTTCCCGCCATTCACCCACTATGATGGACAGCTCACTCAAGGGACCCCTGCGCCCTTCGGGGCGATTGCATAGTAACACACACATGGTCGCTCAAACTAGTTGATGCTCAAATTCAGTGACTCATTCATTAGCCCAAAAACAATCGTGAGCGTCGTCGAGGCTGGACAGGTGTGCCTTCTTCCCAACTCTACCGTGGAAAATCAGCTGTGATGCTGGATAGAGGCTTTTGCATCCGTGACTTTCACGAGCGCAATACCCGTGCTGTTTCTGTGACCAGGAGCTTATTTCTTTTAATCTGCTGAACTGATCTTTCTCTGACCTTTTATACACACAAGAAGCATGTGCACTCGCATGGAAGCCCCGCCCCAAATCCGCAGATCCGCAAATCCTCAAAATCCGTGGATTTTGCAGATCCACGATCCGCAAATCCGCAAAATCCGCGGATCGTGGATCCGCAAAATCCGCCCATGCTTACTAAAGACACGCGGACACGCGCATGCTGTGTGCTATGGACAAATGACAAGAGCAGCCATGTTTGTCCATACAGACGCGTGCATGCAAGCATTTGGGAGAATTGATAACAAAAGGCTCTCGCCATAGCGAGAGAAGCACATGCGCTGCTTTCGCCAGGCGAGACCTAAAAAGAGGACTTGATGAACAAACTTTGGACACAGACCTTGTAATTTGTTATATTTTGGATGTGGTGGGGCACTGATTGCTCTTCAGTGTTGAACATTGTTAAGTCCAGTGAGGACAGCACCATTGACAGTGGGTGCTCAGATTGTGTGCACACGTTTTTAGGGTACTTTCCTCTTTTGATTACCTTGGGGATAGCAGGTTAGGCGTTAGTTGCTGTAGGTTATAACTGTCAATATTTGTATGGTCAAGTAAGTACGGTGTACATTGCTCAAATGCGCCAGCTTGAAGCTCCCATTGCAGGAGACTACCTTGACCAATTCACTCTCTACTCCCCGTCAGTTAGCGGGGACTTCCGGCTCCTCCCCCTAGGCCCTACGCACTGTGGGGTCGGTCCAGACTCTGTTCTACTTAAGAGCTCCAAACAGGAGTGTCCCCATATGTTGTGCCACCCCAGGTGTGAGCAATTAGTGTAGAGTTTCTGTTTGTTTGGGGGCGGTTGGAAAATCTGTTCACATCTCTCACGCCATTCTTGCAGTTTTTGTAAGAATTGACCACCTTTCACTGAAAAGGCCTCCCGAACCTCCTTGAAGGTCTTAAAGACCCTAGTGATTCTACATTCTCACACCTCCTCCACTTATTGCACCAAATTGGGAACATCCTAAAGCTCCTAATGAGTAATGACAATGATGAGTGTGTGCCACATGTGCCCTTCAGGAGTCACTTCTACCAGTTTTTGTCCTATGCCAACCAGTGTGCCACATGTTGCAGTTTATAGGCGTATTATTACATTTCCAGATCAGGGAAACCCATGCCACCCGCCAAGAGATCCAGCTTGAGTACAGGCAGTTCCACTCAGCTCCTCTTCCCTGCCCAAACCAGGGAGACCATACGCCTATTACAGGTTTTAAAAAGGCCACAGGCCAGGGTATAGGGCCTCTTCTGGATGATGTATAAATACCTAGAGTGGGGAACCATTTTGGCCATTGCAATCCTCTCCTCCATCAAGAGCGGTAGAACTGCCAAAGGAGAGATGAAAGGTACACAACTTTTACAAATACAATGAACAACGAACAATACTGTGTTTTTTGTTAAAAAGGATTCAAAAATTAAGTGTATTAAAAGTTTGCAGTTCCTCGGCGCTCTTGCAGATAGCAGCACTCTGATCTCAGCAACTGCGTCAGCCGCGCGTGCGCATTAGCTGTGGCCTGAAATAGAGGGTGGTGCACCAAAAGCTGGAGCGCTAATCCTCTTAGCCTGGAAGTGAGTCTTTCTCCAGCTGAGCCCTCCGCGCAACAGCACTTTGCCACGTCGGACCAGAGCAAAGGAGAGATGAAAGGTACACAGCTTTTACAAACACAACAAACAATACTGTGTTTTTTGTTAAAAAGGATTCCAAAATTAAATGTATTAAAAGTTTGCAGTTCCTCAGTGCTATTGCAGCTAGCAGCGCTCTGATCTCAGCAACTCCAAGGAGTACATCTTCCTCTGCGACCTAAATTTCCACATCAAGGACCCCAACAACAAAGACACTGCACACCTCCTCAACAGTATGAGCAGCTTCAGATTGACCCATATCATCATTGTTTTTAGGTATCAAAAGTGTTTCCCTCGGGGTATACCAGGCTCGTTTTAGAGCTGTTTTTAAAAATTTTTTTAGGATATCCCCGATTTATCAGCTTATCTTTTAGTTTTTCAGCATTGCAAAAATAATTTTCCTTACCACTACAATTCCTCCGAACCCAGAGGAATTGCCCGTAAGGCAAATTCTCTTTTAGAGTACGCGGGTGACAACTTGTGAAGTGTAACAAGGTGTTACGATCAGTAGGCTTAGAATATAAGCTGACACATAACTTACCCTCTTCGTACTGGATATATACATCCAGAAAGTTAATTTTTTCTTGATCACTCATAATTGTGAAATTGAATTCTTGTGTTCTGCAAGTAAGCCAAGTGTGGAATTCCATGAGTGGAGAATTATCTCCGTTCCAAATCATGAAGATATCGTCTATATAGCGACACCAAAACTCCACCTCATGTTTAAATGGGTTGGTTTTGCTATATATCCACTTCAGTTCAAACTGTGACATAACCAGATTGGCTATTTCGGGCGAAAAACTGCACCCCATTGCTACTCCAGAGATTTGGAGAAACAAATTGTTTTTAAAATTAAAGAAATTATTCTTTAAGCACAATTTAGCAAGAGCTAAAATAAACCTGGTAGGGACTTGGTGTGGACGATCTCTTGAATCAAGGACATATTTCATTACTCCTAATGCCTCATCTTGAGGTATGTTGGTGTACAATGATTCGATATCAAAGGTGGTAAGCAATTGTTTCTCTGGGTTATAGTTTAACCCTTCCACCTTTGATATCAAATCCATTGTGTCACGGACAATTGCTGGTGTTTTCTTAACTAGGGGAAGCAAAAAGATGTCTACATATTGGGCTAGTGGCTCTAAAATCGAGCCACAGGAAGCCACAATTGGTCGGCCGGGAGGGTCGGTGAGAGACTTATGTACTTTGGGAAGTACATAGATGTTCAGGAGATGATGGCGCAACCCCCCCCCCAATCTTCCCATCTGGCCTGTTTGCCTGAAGGATATAATATTTATCAGGGAGAGCAGCCAGGATGTGTGGCATAGATTCAGACGAGAGCCATGTTTCGGAAAGGAACAGGATATCAGGTCTGATGGTATCGAGCAGATGGAAGATCTCTACCTGATGCCTGGCAAGTGAGCGGGTGTTTAGGTACCAGACGGAGAGTTTGGTGGGAGTGGGTTTAGGGCGAGTGAGGGGGGTAGGAGCCAGGAGGACACTAGGAGGTGCCAAGGAAGAGAGAGGGGAAGGATCAGCCAAGGGTGCGGGCGGAACAACAGAGGGCGGGGAATAAATCCCAGAGTAGCGTAGCCTGTTTCGGAGTGCAGTGCTAATGGGCCAGTTGCCGCGGAGAATTCTAAGCTCTGCTGAAGGGTACGAGAGGGTAGGTTGGGCAAGGGGTATGGCCCTAGGCCCCGGCCGGCCACGAACGGGCGCAGACGGGCTTGCCTTTGGCGCGCCTTCGCTGTGGCCTGAAATAGAGGGTGGTGCGCCAAAAGCTGGAGCGCTAACCCTTTTAGCCCGGAAGTGAGTCTTTCTCCAGCTGAGCCCTCCGCACAACGGCACTTTGCCGCGTCGGACCAGGGCAAAGGAGAGATGAAAGGTACACAACTTTTACAAATACAACGAGCAATACTGTGTTTTTTGTTAAAAAGGATTCCAAAATTAAGTGTATTAAAAGTTTGCAGTTCCTCGGCGCTCTTGCAGCTAGCAGCGCTCTGATCTCAGCAACTGCGTCAGCCGCGCGTGCTCATTAGCTGTGGCCTGAAATAGAGGGAGGCGCGCCAAAAGCTGGAGCGCTATCCCTCTTAGCCCGGAAGTGAGTCTTTCTCCAGCTGAGCCCTCCGCGCAACGGCACTTTGCCGCGTCGGACCAGGGCAAAGGAGAGATGAAAGGTACACAACTTTTACAAATACAACGAACAATACAGTGTTTTTTGTTAAAAAGGATTCAAAAATTAAGTGTATTAAAAGTTTGCAGTTCCTCGGCGCTCTTGCAGCTAGCAGTGCTCTGATCTCAGCAACTGCGTCAGCCGCGCGTGTGTATTAGCTGTGGCCTGAAATAGAGGGTGGTGCGCCAAAAGCTGGAGCGCTAACCCTCTTAGCCCAGAAGTGAGTCTTTCTCCAGCTGAGCCCTCCGCGCAACGGCACTTTGCCGCGTCGGACCAGGGCAAAGGAGAGATGAAAGGTACACAACTTTTACAAATACAACGAACAATACTGTGTTTTTTGTTAAAAAGGAATCCAAAATTAAGTGTATTAAAAGTTTGCAGTTCCTCGGCGCTCTTGCAGCTAGCAGCACTCTGATCTCAGCAACTGCGTCAGCCGTGCGTGCGCATTAGCTGTGGCCTGAAATAGAGGGTGGTGCGCCAAAAGCTGGAGCGCTAACCCTCTTAGCCCCGAAGTGAGTCTTTCTCCAGCTGAGCCCTCCGCGCAACAGCACTTTACCGCGTTGGACCGGAGCAAAGGAGAGATGAAAGGTACACAGCTTTTACAAATACAACGGACAATACTGTGTTTTTTGTTAAAAAGGATTCCAAAATTAAATGTATTAAAAGTTTGCAGTTCCACTGTGCTCTTGCAGCTAGCAGCGCTCTGATCTCAGCAACTCCAAGGAGTACATCTTCCTCTGCGACCTAAATTTCCACATCAAGGACCCCAACAACAAAGACACTGCACACCTCCTCAACAGTATGAGCAGCTTCAGATTGACCCATATCATCTATGACCCTATACACACAGCAGGACACTCACTGGACCCAATTTTTACCCTCAGCAACTGCGTCAAATAAAGCCATTTCACAGAACTCACATGGACCGATTACTCCATCATCCACTTCAGCATCTCCAGCCTCCACACCGCCATGTCACGCCAAGATGACATATGTCCCCCAACCGGAGGTGGAACAAAATCTCATAGGCCAGTTGGGCAAACACCCTCAACACTTCCAACACTGCTACCGCCACCAACCTCGAACAGGAAGTTAAAAACTTTAATGCCTGCCTCACTTATTGCGTGGACAGCATCGTCCCCATCAAGAGCACCATCCAGAGAAAATCCTTCAAAAAGGCCAGCTGGTACAACCAATAACTCAGAACAGTGAAACAGGACAGCATACAGTTGGAGAGGAGATGGCTGCCAGCAAGGACAACTTCGACAGGGCAGGTTTCAAGACCTCCCTCAACCTCTACCACCACCAAATCCTGAGGGTAACAAAGAAGACAGCTTTTGGTGAATGCATCAAAACCAGCGTCAACAACACCAAGGAACTTTTCAGCTTTGTTAAGGACTTCCCCAACCTGGCTGCCAGCGTAAACAACAGCAGACCCTCACAGAAGTTGTGCGGCAACATTGCCCACTTCTTCCACAACAAGATCACAACCATATACAGACACTTCGAACCTCAACCCACACCCATGGATTTCCTTAAAAAATACGCCACCACAGTATTTAACACAAATCACACACTGACCACCTGGAACATCCTCTCCAACCTGGACACCACCTCCACCATGAAATCCATTCACTCTAGAGTTCCCACAGGCCCATACCCGCACCAGATCTTCAACCTCAGAAACCAAAGTATTAGCGAGGAACTCACCACCCTACTCAATACCTCTATTACCACCACAATCTTTCCCAATGCCTGGAAACACGCCGAAGTCAGACCCCTCCTCAAAAAAAACTCAACTAACTGCACTGAGCTCAAAAACTACCGGGCAATCTCCCTGCTCTTATTACCAGTGAAGATACTGGAAAAGATCATCAATAATGAACTCATGACACACCTGGAGAAGAATCAGCTACTCAATGCCTCCCAATACATATTCTCCCACAATCACATCACCGAACCCGCCCTGATCGCAGCCATCAATGACATCCAAACCCTCCCCGACCAAGGAGAAACGGCAGCTTTAATTTTCCTTGACCTCTTGGCAGCCTTCGACAGTATATTCCACCACACACTTATCAACAGACTCCACTACATCTGCATACTAGGGGATGCACTCAGATGGCTCACCTCCTTCCTCACCTCTGAACCCAAGGAGATCACCTGGGCTCATGCCTCAGCCCCACACTCTTCAACACATATATGACCCCGCTGGTCAACATCATCAGATCCCATGGTCTCAACATAATTGCCTAAGCAGATGACACCCAACTCATACTTTCTCTTACCGACAACCCCACCACCACCCGAACCAACTTCCACAGATGCATGACAAATGTCGCCGAATGGATGAAGAATAACTGCCTGCAGCTGAACACAGACAAGAGGGAAGTACTAATCTTTGGCAACAGCAGCAACATATGAAACGACCTAGGACCCGCACCCAGTCCCTCCAACCACACCAGAAACCTCGTAATAATCAATGACAAAAAGCTCACCAAGAAATCACAGAATAATGCTGTCTGCTTCACCTGCTTCCGCACTCTTTGCATGCTATGTATGATCTTCAGGTGGCTACCCTTACACATGAGGCACACTGTGACACAGGCCCTCATCACCAGCCAACTGAACTATGGAAATGCCCTGTATGTAGGAATCGCTGCACACCTTTTACAGAGACTTCAGAACATACAGAACGTCGCAGCCAGAATCATCCTTGGCCTTCCCCGATGAACCCACATCACACCCTACCTCAGGAAACTCCAATGGCTCCCTGTCCAGAAGAAATGCCAATTCAAGCTGCTGACCCACACATACAAGGAGCTACACCACCAATGACCCATAATCGTCGCCTGAACTTCCACCAACCATCGAGAAGGCTCCCTTTAACTTACCTATATTCCCTGCATCTACCGAAGCAGAAGTGGAGTATCCCACACCACAGTAAAGACCTGGAACAGCCTCCCTACGCACCTCCGGATCATCACCTCACTTCCGGATTTCCGAATAGCCATCAAGAACTGGCTGTTTGAATAAGTCTCTGAGACCTGCAAACGCATAGATACCCTTTTGGGTGTGTAGCTGCATTTTATAAATCCTGATTGATTGTTTGATTGCTTAGGCATGGAGTTTGCGAGCTGACTTCTGCAGCACTTTGACCTTAATTACTACAAAAGAGTAACATTTAAGATTGTAGCAGGAGCCAGAAGAATCTGACAGCTGTGGAGAAAGCATTTTCATATACCTCTGGTATGATACACAGATATCTCATAGTTGGCATTAGAACAACATTATAAGAAATGTTTTGTAATTTAATTGCACATTCGATGGACACAGGCAGGTAACAGCTATCTTGGAATGTTTTACAAAAATCAAATCTTCAGGACATGTGAAGACCTTGTGCAAAAGTATAAGCATCGAAGGAGTATTTTTTTTAGATATCTGCAGTTAACACATTGTCTGATGAAATCTGGTATAACATTGGATAAAACAGATTTATTAGATGTCCATAGTAAACCTAGCACAACAATTTTAAAATGATGTATGACATTTTTAAGTGACAGTTTCCCAAACTGCAATATATCACTACAGAAGAATGCACTATGGATCTAGATACCCTTCTTACTACAGACATAATGATGAATAGCTTTACCTTTAGTGGTGAGTCGTCTCTGAAATGTAAATGTGTCAGCCCAACATTTTAAGACCATTCATAGTTTACATTATACACCTTGTAGGTCATATGCGTGGAAGTGCTGATCAGATTCCAAATGCATGAGATGTCTAATTGAGAATGTTAACGATGTCCATATGTTTGTCACTTGTAGCATGCTGCTGAAATTTGGTGCTGCATATCGTATAAGCAGTTTGAAATGAGGAATATGGATGTAAAAACTCTTACACCATTAATCATTTTGTTAGGATGTGCTATTTAAGTCTTAAAGTATAACTAAATTGCATTGGCTTATGTTTTGTAGCCTCTATAGTTGTTAGTTTAATAGTTGCTACACACTGGGTAGACTTTAAAACGCCTGAACTGACATACTAATTGCAGATGGTGTGTCCAACATTTGAGATTGAGACAGCAATATATCATAACAAAGGTAAAACAAGCGTTGGTAAATGCATTAGGTTTCGCCTATGTGATTAATAATAAGCTGTTTTTTTGTTGTAAGTTATAGCTTGCTGAGTAGTTGAACAATATAAGTTAACGAACGTCTGTTAAAGTGTTATGACTTGTATATGTACAAAAATGCAATAGATTTCCTGTTACTATGGTATAGTGTGGGTAAGTAATAGCAACATTTTGAAAAATGAAATGAAAGAGGGAAATAATAGAAATAATTGATGTAATAGCAACATTATGTGTTTAGAGGAGTTCTGACAAGTCTGAACATCAGGAAGGTACCCATTCTACTTCATCCAGATGATTCTCTTCTCATCTCAAAGAAGACTATGGGCATGCAAATTTTAGTTGATAAATTCCTAGATTTCTGCTAGTCAAGAGGTATCGAATTAAATGTAAATAAGACCAAATTCATGGTATTGGGCAAGGGTGTGAAGAAAAAATCTGTCATCCATGTTGATAACGAGGCTCAAGAAAGGGTGGATAGTTTTGACTATCTAGGGGTGCGACTCATGGAGACTTTTAAGTGGATCGGACAGCTAAATAGGAGCAGGCTTTTAATTGCGCATAGAGCGAATGCAATCATTAGGGTGCAAAAACAAACAGTCTGTCATGTAGTGTTGCCTGCCCTGGAAATATATCGAGCAAAGGCCCAAGGGTCTGCATTATTTGGTGCCAAAATATGGGGCTATGCGAATGTTAGGTTATTGGCTGTTGCTGAAAATAATTTTGTAAGAAAACTGGTCTGCCTTCCGCCCACCTCTCCTCTCATTCCATTATATTTTGAGCTGGGGCTAAAGAGAGTAGAATATGTGGCTGCACTAAAAGTTTTAGTTTATTGGGTCCGTCTATGGAGCCTGTCTGAGCTAGTTGAATACAAGTATTCACTTACAGAACCGTTAAGAATGCTAGGTGCTAGGACGCTCCCCTATGTTAAATATGTATACACGCGGCTGGGAAATGTGGGCTTACATAACTTTTGGACTACCCTACAGGATTTAACAAGGCAGCTATGAAAATACTGAAGGCTAGTTAAAGGGCATGTATGGCAGAAGAGTATGTAAATAGTAGCTCAAATGGCTCATTATCAAATGCGTTCTTTGAACATAAACTCACTCAAACTTTTGAGCAATATTTAGATCAAATACCATCCTCTTTAGCCAAGAGTCCGTATTTACAATGTTGTCTCTGTACCCTTCCCATAGGATTATTTACTCACAAATGGGGCAAAAAATGTGGAATCATGGTTTACCCTCTTTGTGGTAAGGGTGATGAGATAGAATCACACCTACTGTTCTTTTGCTCTGAATATCTAACTTGCCGACAAGAGTGGATTTGCCCCTTATGCAAAGAATTGGGAATAACCCGATACCAGGCAGCTCTTAGAATTTTAAAAACTGATACTTCTTTTAAAACCGTTTTGGTTGTAATTATATTTTTAGAAGCTGCTTGTTTTAAACAAAAGATAATTTAATTTTAAAAATCACTATTTAATGTATTCCACGTAGCCATCGTGAGCCCAAAAAAACTGATACTTTTTCTCTCTTTTTTAAACTGCTCTGGTTTTTAGCACATTTTCCAGTAGCTGCCTGGTTTCTAGACCGGACAGTTGTCATTTTGTTTATATGTCCATCCTTGTAATTTTATGAGCAGTTTTATACCTAATTTTTGTATTGGATTGTGTAAGATTTAATTTATTTATTGTATCAGGGGTAATGTAATATTAGTGTTATTCTTTCATGTATGGTTGCAAAGGCACAGGTCAGTTTATATTTGTATGGTAGCAAACGAGTACATGTTCTGTGTTTTTTAAACATGTGATGCATTATTAATAAGCAAAACAAATCCATAGAGCATCCAGTATTTGTCTTACAGAATAAGATTGTGTTACAATTCTAAATGTTTTATGGATGTATACTTTGATGGTTGCAATAACCGTATAAAGTTCTATCTACAACTGCATTTGTGTTAGCCTGTATAGTAGTAAAATATAGGAATATCAGGTGTTTAGTGGGGTGCCTTGAGCTTTTGGTCCTGGTGTCACTGCACCTGCTGCACCATTGAAATCATGACTTTGTTGTCTGCAAGGTAACTGCAATTGTGACTTCCTATTAAGTTTTATATTTAAACAATAATCTGGGTTTAGTGGGGTCCCTTGAGATTTTGGCCCTCGTGCCACTGCACCTGCTGCACCATTCAAATCATGACCCTCTTGTCTGCAAAGTAACTGCACTTGTGGCTGCCTGTTTAGTAGTAAAACCTAGCATAGCTCTTTGATATTAACTTTATTTTTAATGTGCAGTGTTTATTACAACTGTGCAAAGAAAGGCGCTGAGGCATGAATAAGAAATGCCACAAACCTTCTGAGGCTAACGCATCTGCTTTACACAACTGAGTGATAAAAAGCAAGCATTCCAGCATACTGTTAGACGCTGTCCGCCTTTTCTGTGGGATGAGATCTCCTCTTTGTAGTATTGTGGGATGCAATCTAGTGGTTGCGGGGTGGAGTCAGAGGGAGGAGCAGGAACAGGAGGAGCCGGGGATAGGAACCAGGGGACAGTTAGAGTAGGGACGGGGACCTGGGTAGTAGCACGAATAAAGAGTTCAAGGATATACCAGTCGTGTCCGTGTGTTACTGTGGTGGGACACGACAGCTGGCGACGAGGGTGGGATGAAGCAGAAACCCACCTGAGAGTGCCCCGTCCCACAGCGTGGAGCGTCCAGAGCTCCGCTGCAGCCGAGACCCTGCGGCGCCGATAGCGAGCCCCCCAGGAGCGGCCGGATCTCCCCTCGACAGCAAAGAAGGTCGAGAAAGGAAAGCGCCAAGTGAAAGCGCCGGAAGACGAAGCGCCGAGTGAAAGCGCCAGAACACCAGCAGAGAAAGAGCCGGTTGCGCTGGACGCGAGAGTCCCATGGGCGCGAAGACACAACGAGGACGTAAGTGAAGGTCGGGAGCCCACCCCGATATTGCCCCATCACCCCCGAAGCTCCGTGGTTGTGGAGCGTGGCGCGCTGCGAGTAAACGCAGTGAAAGTGCAGCCAGCGCGATCGCGATCGCGTGCCAAGAAAGTATTCAAACCTCACCCTGAGCGTGAGTCTGGGAGAAGACGAAGGACGCGACGTCGGGAGCTCACCCCGGTCGCGCCTGTGCCCCTCGCTGTGGCGGTGGATGCGGTGACAGTCTTGTGCCCTGGAAGGAGTCCCCTCGCCCGGTGAGTATGGTGAATGGACCCGAGTGAATGAGGCAGAGAGAGAGGTGAAGAGCCAAACCTCGCGTGATTTGGGCGGCCATCTTAGAGTCAGGCAGCTGAGAAGGACATCCCCTGTGAAATGTGGCCATCTTTAAGTCAGGCGAGCAGTGGGAATAAGCATTGGTAAAGGACAAACAAACAAACATTGGCAAAGACCAAACAATCATTGGCAAAGGCAAGAGACATACAAACAAGCATTGGCAATTGCATACAAACAAACATTGGCGGAAGTGAATCAACAAGCATTGGTACATGCAAATAAACAAACATACAAACAAGCATTGGCAATTGCATACAAACAAACATTGGCGGAAGTGAATCAACAAGCATTGGTACATGCAAATAAACAAACATTGATACATGCAGATTAACAAGCATTGGTACATGCAAGGACAAGTATTGGCTAAGAGTAAACAAGCACTGGTACATGCAAATAAACAAGCAGTGACACATGCAACTAGGCAAACATCGATACGTGCAAATCAACAATCACTGGTACGCGCAAAGGAACAAGCACTGATCCATGCAAAGAGACACAAGCATTGATACACGCAGATCAACAAGCATTGGATAAATCGCAGCAAAGAAAGAAAACAAGTATTGCTAAAAAACCAAACAAGCACTGGCGAACATAACAGAATCAAGCATTAGCAAAGACCAAGCGAGCACTGGCGAAGGCCAAACAAGCATTGCTAACGTCCCAGCGCATGACCAGACCGCAGGTTTCGACTGAATACAGACCAACTACGAAGACGAGAAGACAAAGGAACAGCCCGTGCTCTGCGAACATGATCCATCAAAATCCTCCTCTTATGGCGGGGGAAGAAATCGCATAACAGTTCAATCCCTGCTTTGAAGCACCACCCCCAGGGATGCAGACGGACACCTGGAGTCTGTGTCTCAAACAGAACCAATGGCTGGCCACATTGAGTGATTTCCTGGATGCCAATGGAGAACAAAGAGAGAGGAAATGCCTAATGCTGATCCTCCATTTGGTGGGTCCAGAGGGCCGATGCCCAATCGAAACATTTTCCGAAGAAGACACAGACATCTATAAAAGACTCCAAGAGAAGCTATGTGCCCGTCTCTCCGCACAAACGGAAGTGGATCGAGAGCGCATCGCTTTCAACACAGCTCGGCAGGAACCAGGTGAACCACTGCCAACCTTCATCACTCGGTTAAAAAACCTGGTGCAAGGCTGCCACTTCAACACCTTTACGAATGAGGATGCAGTCTGACTCCTGATAATTGAAGGCTGCGCAAACCCCGACACAAAACTCAAGATCTTGCGAGGAAAGTGGTCACTGGAAGAAATCATCAGGAAGGCTGAAGTTGGACTGCACGTCAAGGTAAGAGACAAATCAAAGGCCCCGAATCTGAAAGCAAATTATCGAGACGCCCGAACAGATAACCCTCAGAAAACAAACAGAACTGAAAGGAGAGAGAGGGAAGACAGACCAGCAAAAAGACAACGGGAAAGACACAGTGACAAAGAAAATAACACGGATTACTCAGAGTCAGATTTCTCAGCATCCGACTACCCAAGGTCAACCAAGGACTGCTCGGAGTCAGATGACCCAGAGTCAACCATCCAAAAGACAATTCCAAAATGTTATTCACCCCCCAGGAGTTCATCAAGGAGTCATTCAAAGGAGGAAGAAAGAGCATCAAGTGGGACAGACCGCACTCCTGGACAAGAAGGCATCCCACACAGCAAGTGGGAGAGAAAGACTAACCATAGAAGAAGGGGTCGCACTGGTCAACACCGAGAGTCGGCGCAGGGACATCAGTCGACAAGCAGTGAAAACGAGTCCAAGGAAACATCTGGCCGGAGAACACATAAACCCCAAGTCAGAGGTGTTGGAACATCAAGCAATTGGGAAGGAGAACCAGATCACACAAGACGGACTGGTCCCTCACAACAACAACAACCAGCAAGAAAAGATCCATGCCTTCATGGGCCCAAAAGCATCCATGGGCCCGCGACAACGAAGAAACAGAGCGTAGATGGGTAACATCAGACGAGAAGGACAAAGAGGCAAAAGCTTGGGATCAAGCACAAGGAACAAGCATGGAATCTTCAAACAATCTCCCAAATGAGACAGCGTTGAAGATATTCCAACAAAGACACATGGAGAAGCTTTTCAAAAACAATTCCGAGGGGGAAAGCAGCTCGTCACGGACTACCCGGCTCCGAAGACCACCTAGTAGGACATTCCCAAATGAACACTCACAGAGGGAACTGACGGAGCACCCCTCTGATTCAGAAAGCACGTCGGTCCGATCTTTTGAGTCGGCAGAGTCATGGTCCCGACAACGACCACGTGCAACATTCTTAAAGAAACATTCTCAGAGGGAAGTGAGGGAGAACTCCTCTGATTCAGACAACACGTCGGTCCGATCTTTTGAGTCGGCAGAGTCATGGTCCCGACAACGACCATGTGCAACATTCTTAAAGAAACATTCTCAGAGGGAAGTGAGGGAGAACTCCTCTGATTCAGACAGCATTTCGGTCCGATCCTTTGAGTCAACAGAGTCGTGGCCCCGACACCGGCCATGGCGCCAAGCACCTGAACACATCAGCGAACCAAGGGACACTCTTCACGTCGAGAGCGACGTGTCCCACACCAATGTCAATGCACACTCGATCACTCCACCAGACAACCTGTCGCATTGAGCACAGGTGCATCGTGACACTAATACCACACCATCACCCCGGGTAGGGGCAGCAAGGTTGACTCAAAGGATCTGGTCCTGGTCCTATAAAACGGAATCCGGCATCGTGGCCAATGGCACCCAAATAAAAACGGACCAACCAGTCAATCCGCAAAGGAAGCCAGACATGTCAGGAGAACTAAGTCATCACCGGAGGAGAGCAAGACACACTAACATTCAGCCGACCCCAGGGTCTGCCTGTTCCAGGCGTGAGCAGGTGTGGGAGAAACAACCCGAGACAGCAAATCAATCTCCAAGTCATACCAAGCTGACCTCCACCGTTCATGCCTCACCGGCCGGCATCCCAGACTCGAAACAGGAAGACAGTGTTGTTCTTGACCTGACGAAGCAAAAGGCAGTAAAGATAAAGGCTGTGAATGAATTACTGAACCAAGCCAAGACAGTCTCATCAGACAGCACCATACCGTCTGGCATACATGACCCTGAACTGGAGGACAGTGTTGCCTTCAACCGGACAAGACAAAAGGAAGCAAAAGTGGATGCGGGTGCTCGGAAGAGGACCAGAACACTATCCACCCATGAAAGAGATCGAGCACCTAAACCAACAGTAGTTACACCACGGGAAAGAGACATGCTGACTGCGGAATGTGAGAGCAGACAGTTCACACGTAACGTGATCAAGAATGCCCTGATCAAGACAACAGAAAGATCGACCAAAGTCAAGCCCACCGCGGATTCGACACTACTGAGGCTCGAAGAGCAGGCTGTCCGCCAACCTGTGTGGCGGATTGAAGAACTGCGAACACTAAGGACATTAAGTTCATTTTGTTAAGAAAGGGGGAGATGTAGTATTGTGGGATGCAGTCTAGTGGTTGCGGGGTGGAGTCAGAGGGAGGAGCAGGAACAGGAGGAGCCGGGGATAGGAACCAGGGGACAGTTAGAGTAGGGACGGGGACCTGGGTAGTAGCACGAATAAAGAGTTCAAGGATATACCAGTCGTGTCCGTGTGTTACTGTGGTGGGACACGACACTCTTGACAGTAAATGGGGCTTAAACAATGAGAACAAGTTTAGTAGAAGTATTGTAAATGCGTGCAGCCAGGGGAAGTTAACAAAAGAAAGTTCCATGCAAATGAACTCAGTAATTCAGCAGTTGGAACTGATAAGAGCCCCCTTTTAAGATATAATAAATACGAGAGATTTCACAAGCACAGCACAAGCGAAACCTAAAAAAGGGGACGCAGATTGCGTTGGAAGTTTGGTCTAAGTTTCATTGTCAAAATGTTAAAAAGACTGAAATCTAGGTAGCAAGGTTTTTATACTAATGAGCAACTATTTTGTACCTTGTACGTTACATGTGTGTTGTATCTCTGTTTTCTTTACCTCGATTTTTAAAAATATGAGTACTGTTTGCTCATTGTGAACCGTGAGCCGCCCAATCGGGACATGTGTGAGATTTTCAGTCACATTTCTTATTACTATGTTCGACTCCGAGCGAGCTATACAACTGCTTACATGGGTTAGCAGCATGCCTAATAGTTTTAGAAATAATTCCAACAAAATGAACGAGCTGAAAGACTTATGGACCTTAGCCACATAACCTGTTTCAGACAGTAGCTGAAACAACCCTGGATACTGCCAGTATCACGTGACATTCATGAAATACATACCGACGAAGAAACTTTAAACATGCTAAATGGAGAGCAGCAACCCATTTTTAACTTAGCTTCCATGCAATTATATTTGCCATTTACTCGTATAACAGATGCAATCAGCAAGCTATGTCAATTATTACAATCATATTGTGGATCCGCAAATTGGTGTTATTAGGGGAATTTATATGCAGAAAGCACTGTTTCTAATTGCAGAAACAAAATGTGTGCAGCGTTTAGCACTTCCCTTCACTCAGTGAGATCAGCACTCGAAAATCGAAATAAAATCACGCTTAACCCTGCGCTGCAACCTGATACAGAATGCATTCGTGAGGCATGTTTAACACAGCTTACGTTTTTAGTGGACATCTGCGCGTTATGTATTACCATCTATGTTCACATGTTGTTTCTTACACTTTATTGTGCTGAAAATAAATAACTTATTAGACCATTCAAAGTAAGTGACCATTTAAAACCACATTCTCTTTTGAGTGATTAAAAACTCGACCCAATTATATCACAAATCAATTATAAGAAATCAACATACTTAATGCTTACAGAAGATTTTGCTACAGAGTGGGGGAAAACAGAAGTTCCTGTTGCTGGACACAATTAAATAGTGAGTCGTAGGTGGCGGTGCGTCCATTGGGGCGCTGGGGCGTTGCCACAATTGTAGTGCTCTAGTCGGCTGTAATCAGCAGCCCTTCTCCTAGACTTTTGTTGTCTGACCTTTAAAGGGCGCCCCTTTCCACGGGCACACACACAAGAAGCCGAACATTTCTGAAATGCAAAGAAGTATGGGGTCTGGATGAGCTATGGATGCCGCGAATGGCCCAGTTTGGTTGGCCTAGGAAAATTCTGCAGTAAGAGTATGTGGTAAAACAAGTAATACTGGAATACTGGAATGTTGTATAAGAAACTCTCTGTGCTTGAGGCGGAGCCGACGGTATTGATATGACGGATGGTGGGTGTGAGTAAATCGGAGTAATGGAGGTGAAATTAAAATGGAATTCAAAGCGATAGTTTCAGACTTGGAAAGCTTCTGCTGTCATATCTCTTCCTCCTCAGCTCCTCCTACCTTAGACAAGTCAGTCCACAATCAACAATGTGAAACGATAATATGCATTTGTAGCAGCAGCTAGAATCTCCAATCCCTTAAAATAATTACTGTCACAGCCATGCTTCATGACCTACCTGAACTTTGAACCTATAAATGGTACCAGGAGGTACAGTATAAAAAAAACAAAATAGTTCTTAAACTCTCTGGCAAGTAGGCAGGGGTATGGAATTCCAATAGCTTGATGCCCAGGAGATCATTTTTGGGTTCAAAAACAACAAATTTCATATTTACTTTATCTAGTGAACAAGTAGGCCAGTCCCAACCCTCTTCAGGAGTTGTTGAATTCCCTTAAACATGTAAGATTATGGGGGGAGGAGCCAAGATGGCGATCGGAGCAGACCTGTAGGCTCCCGGCTCCGCCAGCCTTTGTCCGCCGCACCGACATCCTGGCACATATCCTGGTGAAATTTAATACCTGATCGCGTGCGGCGCGGCGCCGATTCCAGCGGTGTTTTCCCTGAGTCTCTCCCTGCCCGGCGGCCGGAGATAGCTCCGAGACGACTTTCAGCCCTGGACCCCGCCTGCACACTCGCTCTTTGCCGTGCCCCGGAGGACTGATGGTGGCCAGCCTACCCTATCGGCGCTGAAGACCTGAGCACCGGTGGGAACCTCGTGAGGCACTGTCCGTGTGGCGCCGCTTGAGAAGACTTGAAATATGCGGTGAGAAGTGAGCGCTTGCTCCAATGCGGCACTAATCCGAAACGGATCCTCTGTTTGGGACAGATCGTATGCGGAGAGGGTCGCTCGGCCATGTTTGCTTGCCCACGGTTGCCTGACCCCAAGCCTCACTACCCTGCTCCGGTATGGGACGCCTCTCCGCGATGTGACACTCACTGACACTGTCTTTGGTGCTACTGAAGTCCTGCATTGACGCTCGCCTGTGCCACATTTATCCTGGCGATTACCCTGGATTTGCGCCATAATGGCTTTGTTTGGTGCTCCGTGTTTTGGGGGAGAGCGCCCGTCCCTGCCAGTGGACTGTGCTGCCCCGCCTGAGATGGGGTCCGATTTTCAGGCGCCTTCCTTTGGAAGTGAGAGTCATGGGCTTCAGCCCACACTTTCTTTCGGTACCATCCTGAATGCCCTGCGCGACTTCCATGCCGATATGCACCAAGGCTACCAGGTACTTGGAGGGAAGCTGAACGATATGGCGTCGGCGCTGCGGCAGGGATGCAACGCTCTGATCCAGCAAACCCTCCATTCGTCTCTGCCTGCGTCCCATGGGGATACAGTGCTACCTTCTGCCCGCCGGACAGATTTGCCCGCCTCCAATTCTATGGACGCCCGAGACCGTCAGCCTGACAACGATGTCTGGGATACTTTGTCTCCCCTTTCACCGGAGAGTGCTACATTGTTGGATTTTACATCGCGAGTGCCTTGGAACCTATCCACAACATTGCTGACCCTAACGATAGCTCCTGGGTTATATCCTCCGACTTTGTTGTCGAAGAACTCGTACATTCTGCAAGTCTCTGAGGAACCCCCTATTGTAGTCGGTGGATTTTCTGGTGACTTTCGACGGCCATTTTATGTTTCTAAGACACTTTCATTCTCTCTGCGGCCATATTGTCTCTTTGTTTTACAGTGGGCGGGTTTTTTCCGGGGAGCGTATTTGGGGATGTATCCACGATCGGGCCAGGGCTAGGCTGCTTCTTTGTTAACAGCTTCTTTGCTGGTTGAGCCGGGGTTGGGACGTTTTTTCTGCATCCAGTTTACTCTAACGCTGCTTTCCTCTTTGCTCTCTTTGGGGCGGGCTGTTTCCCTTTCTCTGACGGTTGTGGCTCCTCACGGGGGGCGGATGAGTGGGGCCACCTGAGATCGGGCCAGGGCTGGGAGATTTCTTTAGTGTGCTGTACGCATTGCCGGGCGGGGACTAGGATGGGACTACTTATTGTCTGATTTATTCGCACATTTTGAATTGACTCTCCCCACCTCCAGCTTTGCTTGCTACTTCTGTTGTGCTGCTGATACTTGAGGTTGGGGATGCTTACGGGGCTGGTGGTGACCGGAAGTATGTTGAACTTTCCTCCTCCTACCTCTTCTGAGAGTCGGAGATTGAGCTGGTCTTCTCACTCTCTATACTCTCTTTCCCGCTTGGGGTTCTTTTGGGGCGACAGGCATGCCTATTGGGGGGGGGTGGGCCGTGGCCTTCCGCTGGTATGCAGGGTGGGGGGATGGGATGTGTTTCGTGTTTTTCTTTGTCTCTATGGCCCTCTTTCTTTTTCTTCTCTTCTTCTGTTTCTTTCTCTTCTGTATTTCCTTGTTTCTTCTGGGGTCGGGGTTCAGTGTTCTTAGGGAGTTTATTGTGTTGTAACATTCTCTGCATAGCGTTTGGTCTTAGTTCCTTGATGGTGGCCTCCTGTTTCCTGACAAATGCCTTCCTCTATTATGCCTCCTTCAGGGTGCTCCTTGAACGATGATGGCTATCCTGGTCAGTGATTTGCCTTGACTCTCTTCGTGGTTTCCACATTGTACTCGACAAAATCATAAAATTAAACCTTTTCCTATCCTCATATTATGGTTCTATGTTCTACACGATACTCTTCGCTCATGGACTGCTTTAAAGGCGTTCTGTCCTATTGGTTCTTTCGTATCCTTTCCCCATATGTCATAGCGGCCGGCCCCGAGGGGTTGTAGGCAGACGCTGTGTATTGTGCATTTTACAAATAAAGGTTTTCAAAAAAAAAAAAAAAAAAAAAAAACATGTAAGATTATGAGTGTGCACAAACTCCCAGGGTATCCGGCAAAGTAACTGATGCTTCTTATCTACTTCCAGCCAGTGTAAGAAGAGCTACAGAAAGGTAGCAATATCAAAGCCTTGCTAGAATCCAAACCCTGGCATAACATGACCCTTGTCATTATCAGGGCTCTGCTATAATCAGAATACTGTCCGAATTTCGCCACGTCATTGTATGGCACCAAAGGGGACAAGTGCATTTTTTTTACTGGACAAGTAATTTTCTGAAGCATCCTGTCACTTTTACAAGTAGATATTTTACTATATTTCACACCACTGACAGACCTTGGTTTCGAAGGCTATACAGAGTCTAGATGTAAACAGCATAGGAAATCTAATTTCAATTTGAAAGGGCCCTAGGAGGAACAATCACAGCCGTAGTCACTAAATAGTATTAAGAACCATGGAATGTGAGTAGTTGCCACCACCACGCAGGGATATTGCATCTGTTTCTTGACCTTAAAGACCCCACTGCCAATGACCTCTGGTGACATCTCATATTCAGACAAATACTAGTGTTAGCTTTTACATGTTTTTATTCATCTTACCTGTTTTTTTAACAGCAGTTCCTCAATGTTGTGCGCTCTACTGTGGCTCAATAGAACTCAGGTTTGGCTTCAACCTCTCGTGAGAAAATTGAAGTGAGATCCTGTAGGTTGATCTGAATGTTATTGATTTTCTCCATGCTAAAGACTCTGATAATTTCATGCAGAGCTCAGTGGAAGAAATTAAACCCTAGCCCTGCATGTTTTTGGTTGCAGAAGGTTTTTGGTAATTGTAAAAATTTCACGGGGTCCAAACAGTGGTTTTGTGGTCAAAATAGGAGATCTACGCAGCTTTAAAATCAGCTGATATTTTTTAGAGCTGTTTTATAAGCGGACTTACCAACCAGTGTATGGTGTCTGCATCACTCTCTTTCTAAACTCTTGCAAACACTATTTTCAGTTGCCAGAAATTGTGAAAATCATGGGACTGAGGCAGCACGTCTACAGACTGTCAATGGTTTCAACGGGGCAAGAATTTCAGAAGCAGACTGCAACCAATAGTTGACAACTTTCACATTACTGACAATGTTCTTGATAGTCCTGAAACCAGGATGGAGAGCAGATTGAAAGTTCTTTGTGCTTGATTTTTTTCCAGGCTCTGAAGGTCTTGTCCTCCTGGGCGCTTTCCAGCCTGAGGGTTCCTACCTCTGACCCAACAGAAAGAAATGAATGAATGATATGACCAAGTCACTGCAAAGGACTTCTACACAATTATATAGAGGAGTTGGAGAATATAAAGCCAATGATATAACTAGCTTGGGAAGTCGGGCGGAGACTGCTTGAACTAAAATGAGTGATGCAACTTTGTCAAGAAAAAGAAAGGGCGAGGTTATTATTGGTACTCTCCAAGTGTAAAGTAAAATCTCATAGCACAGTGAAATTGGCATACTGGATATACATGTGAGCCAATGACTCAACAAGGGAGTTAATGAGCTCCAAGCATAGCCCGAAGGCGATAGATTAAAGCCCTATCTAGCGACAACAGTGGTGACTCAGAGTCGCAAAAGAAAAAAAATCCTATGGCCCCCTGAGTCCCACCAATGGGAAAGTGGTGAATTGAAAATGCTTTAAAAAAAAAAATCTCTATTTTTTTCAACAAAAATACAACATTCGTCTTATAACACCACCCCTCCTCCCACCGTTTAAGCTCACAGTAGCATTTCCTAAATAGCAGTTAGCCACTTGTATCGCATATGCCACTATGCATTTACAAAGTCATTTTTACATAGTTGTAGCATACCTCCCCCAATCAGTCTTTCCAACTTTGTGTTGCTGATCAGTGTCCTTGTCAGGATCTTTCATTGCCCTTTGTATCCATGACCCTTCCATAAGACCTCCCTGGTAAGAGTTCTGATAGATCAACTTATGACGCACTCCACACTCTGTCCACACCCAGCGTGCTAGTTCCTTTGTCCTTCCCCACCCTGGGGAGAGTCTACTCATGATCCGTTTTCGTGCAATGCATTTCTTAGCCACAACCAGTGCTAGCTCCACTACCTTGTTCATGACTTTACTGTGTTTGAAGCGGGGCACAGATCCCATTAAACATTATTGCACTGTGCACCGCAGTGTCAACCCAGTGAGGTCATTCAGTTCAGTGACCTCCTCCTTCCAACAGTCATGTATCCCCCTGCAGTCCCACCACATATGTATGTATGTGCCTACTGTTGATCTGCATTTCAGGCATATTTCCGATTAGATGATTCTAGTTTGTCTAGCCATTGTGGTGTGACATAATCTCTGTGTAAATTAGCTCAGGGTTTCGGGATGTGCACCGCCTTGTATTCTATGGTGTCTTTTTTTCGTGTGTGAGGGTATCACTCTTCTCCAGGAGTGTAACGAATACTTCAAAGAGTAGCAGACCTATTGATCCATAGGCCTCTCACCCTTGGCACAGATAGTGGGCTGGACAATATTCAGCAAACGTTTGCATTAAATGATTTCGCTATGAGATTCATGTGTCTTTGCATCAAAGTTCAATTTATTCATTTCATCCGCATATGTTTTTATTCACATATTCCGAACTGTATTTTTTTCTAGCATTTTTATAAAGTTCCAATGCATTTGGGTGCCCCATGCACCTTCATCAAGGAAAATCTGGAATGTACAAATAAACATACTTAATACCAAGTACTCTATCAATCCCAGTGTGAGCTAACTTTAATCAATTACGCGTTGCGCGCATGGGTATTAAGTGCAGCCCTTAATACCCATGCGCGTAACGCGCACAGCGTAAATACCCGTCTCATACCGGCTCTGTAACACAGACCGAAAAAACATCACGAGGAGAAAAGACGCCGCGTTAGAACCAAACGCGAGGTAAGATGAACTACGCAGACAAAGCGCTTTAGTAGCAGATGCTCAGCAAGCCGTCAGGCGGCAAAGTTTCAATGTATTCGTTCACACTCGACTCACGCGACCATGGCGCCAGAACCTTTGAAAGTAGTATGGGCATAATACATTTTCTGTTTAAGAGTAAACTTTGAGCATGCGAGAGTTTAACACGACCTTGGGAGCAGAAACAACACACAACCAAGGATATTAGCGTGCAACGCGTAATTGATTAAAGTTAGCTCACACTGGGATTGATAGAGTACTTGGTATTAAGTATGTTTATTTGAACAGTCCAGATTTTCCCTGATGAAGGTGCATGGGGCACCGAAATGCATTGGAACTTTATAAAAATGCTTGAAAAAAATACAGTTCGGAATATGTGAATAAAAACATATGCGGATGAAATTAATAAATTGAACTTTGATGCAAAGACACATGAATCTCATAGCGAAATCATTTAATACAAACGTTTGCTGAATATTGTTCAGCCCAATATCCGTGCCAAGGGTGAGAGGCCTATGGATCAATAGGTCTGCTACTCTTTGAAATAATCTCTGTGTACACATTTGTAATGGATTCGTTTCAACCTCGCATTAGCCGAGACCTGCCTGTAATTACAGAGAATGTTCCCCTAGGTCCTCTCCCATGTCCCTTTCCCATTGTGTTTTCAGTGTAGCCATTGGAGCAGTTGTACACAGAAGCAGCAGCGTATATAGTCATAAAATTAGTTTTGCACTGTCAGCCATGTCCAGCAGTAACTGGTTCAAAACACGAGTGTGCAGTTCCTGAGGGAATCCCAGTCATGACTGCTACAGCACCGCCACATATCCAGCATATGCCAATAAGCATCTGCTGGCCACCAGTCGCAAAAAAGGCCCCCACATACCCAATCATTCTGCCATCCTCATATAAGTCTCCCAGTGACTTGAGGGACAACCTCCCTCTCCTGTTTCTCAAGAATAGGGTTGTTTTGGGACAGAGCCACATATTCCATGGGATCAAATGCTGGATATATATAAAGGTGCTCCCCTCCCTCTTGGACGCTAGCTCCCAGACCTCTATGATCGTTCATATCTGCAATGGAAGAGTCTACCCCTTTTCTTCCGGGCCACCAAGGGGAGTTCCAGTAGCTGTGTGGGATGTATGAGGCCTCCCAAGAGCTGCACCACCAGGTCTGTATTCCTCTCCTTAAGCCAAGGATCTTCATTCTGAAGCTGGGAGGCCCGGTATTATGATTTAAGGTTCTGTGCCTATGAACCACTTCCTGCCCCATGGGACCTTCAAAACATCTAAGCTAATCCTGGCCCTTCCAGTTCCCCAGTTAAACTGTCTAAGCAACCGATTTAGCCTTTGGGAGCATGCCTCTGGAATACGCATTGACATTTGTTGCAAGATGTAAAGTACTCTAGAATTTTCATTTTAGTGATCGCTGTGCGCCCCATTAGATTAGGGACATCGGAAACCTCAACCATCTGTGGACACTCTGCACCAGCCCGATCAGGAGGGCACCCACATTTGCATCACACACCTCCCCCACGCTGGAGCTCAGGTATATTCCCAAATACTTGACCTGGGTTGTCTGCAGCCTTTTGTTAGGGAGGTCTCTTCCACCGCATGGTCTACCATGATAGGGTACAGGACAGACTTATTGGCATTCAGCTGGAAGCTCGAGTGGCCCCCAAATCTCCACTGTGTCCCCTGGGTTTCTAAATGTCAATAACATGTCACTGGAATATAGGGAAATAATCTCTCAACTGCCTCCCACTAGTATACCATTGTTACCATTTTCCCTTCTGCCAAAGGCTCAATCACCAAAGCGAATATCAATCCAGATAGGGGCAGCCCTTCTGTGTTCCTCTTTCCACTTTCAAGCTATTTGACAATCTATGACCCACTTCCACTCTAGCTTTACTGCCTGTATATTGGAGCCCCACCCATTTCAGGTAGTCTGCCCCCAGATCATACTGTGGCAGCGCATGTCATATGGAGAAACAGTCCACTGTATCAGATGCCTTGGGTGCCTCCAAGCTATGGATGTGACAAGCTATGGATTTGACTGTATTTTCTAGCGTGTTGCCCACTCCGGCTGTGTCTCAGTTTCGGTTCTGTTTACCATCGGCAGCCCGTGGCTCCTCCTAGATCCCGCCTCCCAGCTGACCCTCCCACCCACAAGCTCAGCTAACGCATCACGGCCTCCCACCAGCTGTGACCGAGTGGACACTGTCCTGTGCGGTCGCTCCCTTCGCCCTCTGCCTCCCCCAGATGCTGCACCCACTGCTGACTGCTTTCGCGCCTGCCTGCCTGCCTGCCTGCTGTTGGAGCGCACTCAGCGCTTGGTATCGTTTAGCAGTTTATTTACTTATTTATGTATTTACTTATTGCTGCATTCGGCGCTTGGTCATATCTGCCTGCTTGCTCGGTGTTGTTTTCCTGCTGCACATTGCTGCTAGTTGGTGAGGGAAAAGACGATTGTGTAGGGTGCATTTGACTGTATTTTCTAGCGTGTTGCCCACTCCGGCTGTGTCTCAGTTTCGGTTCTGTTTACCCTCGGCAGCCCATGGCTCCTCCTAGATCCCGCCTCCCAGCTGACCCTCCCACGCTCCGCCCCCTCCACTCTCCATTTATGTCAGATGTCCCAACGCGCAGCGGCCACGCCGAAGGTGCGCCAAAGGTAAGCCCGTCTACGCCCGTCCGCGCCTGGACCGCGCCCAGGGCCAGACCCCCTGGTTCTCTTAATTCCCACCCCACCCGCTTCACTTATGATTCCTCCTCCCTCCTTGCTCTAAACCCCGGCCGACTCCCAAACTGCGCCCAAGCCGCTCCTGGACACACCCATGGACCCTTCTCTTGCAACTGCTGCAAGTTCGACGGCACCAAAACCAACTCCTCATCCACCAACACCAAACAGACACCTGACACCAACCACCTAAAATGCATCCTGCTCAACACCCGCTCGGTCCACAGACACGCCATCGACCTCTGGAATCTAACAGACACCATCTCACCGGACGTCGCCTTCCTAACAGAAACATGGATGAATGCCTCTCCAGCCCCAGATATCACCATTGCCATCCCGGAAGGATACAAGATCATCCGTAAGGACCGCACCGACCAAACAGGAGGAGGCATCGCTATTGTCCATAAGAACTCCATCCGCATCTCAACCAACTCAGACGTCAACCTTGCCAGCGCCGAACACCTCCACTTCCAGATCCACACCGACCCCAAGACCACACTCAGAGGCACCCTCCTCTACCGGCCTCCAGGACCCCGTGCACAATTCTGTGAAGACATCACTGACTTTATCACCCCACACGCCCTCCCTTCCGAGGACTACATTCTACTGGGAGACCTCAATTTTCACCTGGAAAAGAGCAACGACAGCAGCTCCACCACCCTTCTGGACAATCTTGCCAACCTCGGACTCAAACAACTTGTCACTACCCCCACCCACATTGCAGGTCACACACTCGACCCCATCTTCACCTCCAGCAAACATGTCTCATTCAGTCGCACCACATCTCTTCATTGGACGGACCACAGCTGCGTTCACTTTACCTACAATAAGACCACAATCCACAACCATCCTCAACCCACCCTGCGAAGAAACTGGAACAAAATCACCATCGACCAGATCTCCTCATCACTTCTTCTAAACCCCCCCGCCCACTCCTCAAACCCCGACCAAGCAGCCATTAACCTCACCCAATGGCTATCCAACAGCGCCGACATCCTAGCACCGTTGAAAAAATGTCAAAGCAAACGAGCCAGCAAAAACGCCTCCTGGTTCAACGATGATCTTAAGAAATCGAAGAAACTTTGTCGCTCCCTCGAGAAGACCTGGAAAAAAGACCCAAACACCAGCACCAGGGACGCCTTCAAAAACGCCACCCGCATACACCACCAACTAATCCGGTCTGCCAAAAAAGTCGCATTCAAAGACCGACTAGATAACAACGCCCACAACAGCAAGGAATTATTCAACATCGTCAAAGAATTTACCAACCCATCAGCCAACTCCAACGACATCACCCCCTCCCAAGCCCTCTGCGACTCCCTAGCTTCCTTCTTCCACAACAAAATCGCAGACATCCACAACAGCTTCGACAACCGACCCGGAGACCAACCCACCCAACCTTCTGCAGGACCTTCACCCCCCTTGAACATCCTTAACGACTGGAACCTAATCTCCACTGAGGACACCATCCGCCTGATGAACTCCATCCACTCAGGATCCCCAACTGACCCATGCCCTCACCACATCTTCAACAAAGCAGACTCCATCATAGCACCACACCTCCGAGACGTCATAACCTGCTCCCTCAACTCCGCCACCTTCCCGGAAAGCCGGAAACATGCAGAGCTCAGCGCCCTGCTGAAAAAACCCACAGCTGACCCCACCGAACTCAAAAACTACCACCCCATCTCGCTTCTTCCATTTCCGGCCAAAGTCATTGAGAAAGCTGTCAACAACGAACTCGCCACCTTCCTCGAAACAAACAAATCCCTCGACCCCTCACAGTCCGGATTCCGAGCCAAACACAGCACTGAGACCGCACTTATCGCAGCAACAGACGACATTCGAACTCTACTGGACAATGGAGACACAGTCGCCCTCATCCGCCTCGACCTCTCCGCTGCCTTCGACACAGTCTGTCATAGCACCCTTCTACAGCGCCTCAGAAACGTCGGAATCCAAGGAAAAGCACTGGAATGGATCACCTCGTTCCTCACCGGAAGAACCCAGAGAGTCCGCCTCCCACCATTCAAGTCAGAGGCCTCTGAAGTCATTTGCGGCGTGCCACAAGGATCGTCTCTCAGCCCCACCCTCTTAAACGTATACATGAGCCCCCTTGCGGCCATCGCTCGCCAACACAATCTCAACATCATCTCCTACGCTGACGACACTCAACTGATCCTCTCACTCACCAAAGACCCTAACACCGCCAAAACCAACTTACACGAAGGAATGAAAGAAGTAGCTGAGTGGATGAAGCACAGCCGTCTGAAACTGAACTCAGACAAAACAGAAGTCCTCATCTTAGGCACCTCCCCCTCCGCCTGGGATGACTCTTGGTGGCCAGAGGCCCTTGGAAAAGCACCCATCCCGACGGACCACGCACGGAACCTGGGCGTCATCCTGGACTCCTCACTCTCGATGACCAGACAAGTCAACGCCGTTTCATCATCTTGCTTCAACAGTCTTCGCATGCTCAAAAAAAACATTTCGCTGGATCCCCACCGAAACTAGAAAAACGGTCACCCACGCACTGGTCACGAGCCGCCTGGACTACGGAAACACACTATACGCTGGTACCACCGCAAAACTCCAGAAAAAACTCCAACGCATCCAGAATGCTTCAGCCAGGCTCATACTAGACATCCCGCGTAAAGAACACATCTCTGGTCACCTGAAAAACCTCCACTGGCTCCCCGTAAATAAGAGGATTACCTTCCGCCTCCTAACCCACGCACACAAAGCACTTTACGAACTTGGACCCGAATGCCTCAACACACGACTGTCCTTCTACACCCCCTCCCGTCAGCTACGATCCTCCAACCAAGCCCTTGCCACTGTACCTCGCATCAACAAAACCACCATGGGAGGTAGATCCTTCTCCTACCTGGCAGCTAAAACCTGGAACTCACTTCCCACTCAACTTCGCCTTACTCAGAATCACCTTGCATTCAGAAAGCAACTCAAAACTTGGATATTCGACAAGTAATTCCCCACCCTTCCTCAAGCGCCTTGAGACCCTATGGGTATGTAGCGCGCTATACAAATATCTTGACTTGACTTGACTTGACTTTCATCCAGGTTTCCGTCAAAAAAAGGACCTTGATCTTAGAGTTTCAGTCTTTCCAAAACAAGTGGTAGGAGAACGTTTGGCCGGAGGCTTTCTCCCTCCACCTCTACCACCCAATGTAGCCAAGAACCTGGAGGTCAAATTTGACAAGAAGATCTCTTTCAGTCCAAGGTGTCTCAGTGGTGGGTTCTTGTTTTGCTCCGCGCCTTAGAAAATTAATTTTGTTTCTCCTGTTTGACACTTGGGAGATAGTGGTCCCTGTGTAATTATTTCTAAATTTGACAATACCAGTGTTTTGTACCTAAGTCTGGTTTGTCCTGACAGCTTGCTAAAACGGCTGTAAGTTGTTCAGAACAGACTTGTGTGTTTGATTCTGAAAACCCGCTGATATGCATGCATCTAGCAGCATCACAGGTCTGTGCGTTGGCTGCTGGCCAAGATGAGGATCTTTACAAAGCTCTTGTTCTAGTTCACTGGGCCTTCTATGCTTCTAGTCCATGATATTTCTCTGACAAGTTCACCCATTATCTTCAGTCAAGAGCACTACACTCATCAAGTGCTCTCTTGGTTGGTTGCGGTCCTGAAGCTCAAGTCTGCTAGGAAAGGAAGGAGATTGCTCCTTCTACTTTTAGGCCATGCCAACCTGGAACAAGCTATCTGTAATTCTTCATAGCACTAGCAATGAAATGCAGTTTCATGAGCTGTTAAAAATCTTCCTATTTGTTTCATCTTAACTGGTCTAGAGTTGTAGTACTGTGAATCCTTTCAGTGGCGGGGTGCTCCTATGAGCAGCTGCGCCATCTACAAATCATCTTCATCAATTCATTCATTCTTGGCAAACAAATGATTGAGGTCAGGGGATGGACATTAGGCATTCTAGTCAACCAGTGCAAGGATAGGCTCAAACATATTAAACAAGTAGGACTGAAGAAGAGTATGAGCAATCGCCTCCCATTTCAAAAAGTAAAGTCAAGTATTGATTTTACGATTGCGTCAGAATTAACTGAATGGTACACTGCAACTGACATTTTATACTCAAATCGCTCAGACATATTTTGGACATATTAGAATAATGCAGTGAATATTTATGTGGTAGACAGTGGAATGGATAATAACAGAATAATTACCCAGGCAGATAGAAAGTTGAAATTTTGACTTAGCCAGTAAACTTAGGATGTTGTCCTATATCCTAAGGTAGTGTCCCATGAAATGCACTCAGCATGATTCAGCAAATCATATCTGTTGTCCAGTTTTGTAACAATGGCTGCTGAGAAACTAAGGCAGAAAGCAGATCCACTATAGTCAATATGTAACATTGCAGCATTTGCTCTTAAATATCTTCCATATTTACTGCTTGTTGTAAGCAGAGACCATAGTATACACAGGAGCTCAAAATGGGACTGATTTAGAATTTGACGGACAGGGTTACTTCATCAAAAACATCACAGATATCCCATCCGCCATACTACCATTATATCCTATGGAACTTGAAATTTGGCGGACAAGAAAATTGCCACGCTTGAGATGGAGTAACACATCCACCATACTCTGAGGGTCTAATTATGAGTCTGGCCGTCCAAGGACTACTAGACTCGTAGGGGGGCAGCGATGGTGGTCTTCCGACCACCCTATAGCAATTAGAGGGGTCTGACTGTCATTGCCATGCTGCAGCCGCCAGGGAACTGCCATTCCCCGGTGATGTTACAGCAGTCAGGAGGCCCCAATATGCTACTCTGGACCGCTGCGGTCCCACCGAGCATATTACAAGGTTCCTCTCTGCCACAGCTTTCATGGCGGTTCCTCCTCCTAATTGTGGCAGAGTGGAAACAAAGAGGGCCCTCAAAGGGCCCCCTTGTGCCTCTCTGCAACCTGGGGATGGAAACATAATTTACAATGCACGCGTTACAACGCATGTCATTACTTCGCATAATCCATTACAGTGCATTCCCCAAAGTAAAGCCCTGGCGGAGTTAGAATAGTAATTGCGTTGCAATTGATAATGCGTTGTAGCGACATGCATCGTAACTAAATGTGTTGTAATGGATTTTGCGATGTAAAAAAATTGTTGTAATAACACGCGTTGTAACGTGTGTGTTGTAAAGTGTCATATTCACATGGGGTGCATGCAGGGGGCAAAACATGTGCCCCTCTGTGTGCATGCACCCCAGTTCCTGCAGGGCATGGACTTTTCAGTCCATACCATGCAGGAGCTGTTTTTGGCATTCCCATTGCGCAACCATTTTCCATGCCACGGCCATGGAAACATCCCAAAAAATGCCTGCTAGACATGAGAATCACTCGTAGTCTTGTGGCCGTTTTTGGCGGTGAGGCAGTGGGCGGACAAGGTGCCGCACGGCCTCTTTAGTACTCTCGTCCCTCGACTATTGTAATGGTCTCTTTGCAAATGCGCAGGCAAAGGTGGTAGCCAAATTGCAGCTCATTCAAAACGCCGCGGCAAGGCTGCTTGCACGTATCCCCAGATTCCAGTCGACCAAACAGGCAATTAGAAACTTGCACTGGTTAACTGTGAGGAATCGCATCAGATTCAAGACCTTGTGTCTCACGTATAAAGCCCTCAAAGGTCAAGGCCCTGCGTTTCTTAAACAGAAACTATGTTACTATCTCCCGAAAAGACCGCTCCGTTCGGAACTGAGACTTCTTCTGGTGGTGCCTCGCACCAGGACTGTTAAATGGGGCGATCGATGCTTCATAAACTCCGCAGCCAAACTCTGGAACACGCTTCCAATGGAACTAAAATTGGCACCCTCATTGATCCAATTCAGAAAACTCGTAAAAACATGGTTATTTAACCAATAACTGTCCAATATCTCTTCTCATAAGGTAGATTGTTTGATTAACTGAGATTGCCAGCTTAAGTCGCAGCGCCGAGACACCCACGGGTATTTGTCGCGCTTTAGAAATGTTTAAAATAAATAAATAAATAAACTCATAAAATCTGCAGAGAACACCCAAAACCTAGTAACATTGTCAATAAAGGACAACTTTTTATACTTTTTTCAATTTTAATACAATTAACTTTTTGCAATATTTACACAGAAATATTTAATATATATTGTGAAATAAGAAAGGACCTGAAATATTTATTCATTCAGTAACAAACATTCACTGATTTCACAGTAACTATATTGACAGTCCCAGAGTTTGTTACCATTATTACTAGATAGCCTGACATGTACAGATATTGCTAAGTTCCTAAATGTAAAATCAAATATTTTAACTTTTTAAATAGAAATGGTTTTGCCTGTTCTCCCAAAGCTACAATTAAAATATAAAAACTTAATATCGAAATAATGGGATAATTCGTTTTCAAAACCTTTTTGTTTCTTTATCTTTTTAGCCATAATTTCATACCAGAAACACCGATTGGTTGAAAATCTCTGATTTGGAAATACCCAGGGCTTCCAAAGATGAAGGCAGTAATTGTTATATGTTTGGGGTTACATCTCAGACATGGAAAGAGCAAAGGACATCTGTTTATTATGATGTTCATTTGTTTAGTTGTGTGGAAAATCCACAGACTCAAGAAATTCCTAGCATGGAACCGTTATGTCACACAGAAAGGTTGTTTCTGCCATGGAATGAGCCTTTTTGATGAGGTGAATCCCTGACTAAAATATCACCATGCCTGTGTAACTGGTGAGTATTTCTGCTGTCATATGAAGGTGTTGTAATTGTAAATACATTTATATAGCGCTTACTGCCCCTGACAAGGCGTCAAATCACTGTTTCGGGGAGTAGCACACTACTCCGGAACCCAAAAAGGATTAGTGGTGAATTAGTATAGGGAAATATGAAATTAATTTGAGCGATGGACATGTTAGTCTGTTATTTGGATTGAAAAGGATAAAGGAGGGATGAAAGAGGGAAGGGTTCGCATTTATATAGCACTTGCTACCCCTGAAGAGGTGTTAAAGCGCTTTTTGGCATGTAGCACGCTACTCCGGAACCAAACAAGATTAGTGGGGAAATTAGTATAGGGGACTATGAAATTAATTTGAGCGGTGGACATGCAGGTTTGTTATTTGTATTGAAAAAGGATAGCTGAGGGAAAGAAGAGGTAAGGGTTTGCATTTACATAGCACTTATATTTAATAAACTCAGACTTTCAATTGTTGCTGTACAGAGTACTCTCCAGCGCCAGGAAGCCTGCAAGGTATCAGTCGCGCTCTACAAATTCTCAAAATAAAATAAATAAATAATTAAAGTTAATGTATTCATTTTTGGTTTTTTCCATAATTCAATAGTGAGGCAATTGTAGATAGTTATGATATGATACAAGATGTATTTATTAATGCAGTCACCTATATTCATGATAAACATAGAATAATATAACCATAAGTAATATGTACATATTTAAAGCAGAACTAACGAATATCTATATATTTAAAAAACATATCTATTATACATGTTTATACAAAGCAATACACATATGTAGGCACACATCTGTAGTCCACATAATTGCTTATATACACAGGTTTGTGCTGTATATTTATGATTGAGTATAGTGGTCATGTGGTGAAGAGACATCTCTTCAGTAGTCTTCTAGAGATAAGGGGCCTTATTTATGAAGGACTTGCGCTGCCGGTGTGTCACTTTTTCCCATGTTAAAAGTGACGCACCGGTGGCGCAAGGCCTTCATAAATAAGGCCCAAGGTATCTTATGTTGTCGTGTAGTTCCTAGGACTCCACCAGGACCTGAGCGTCTTGGATGACCAAAACTGAGGGCTTGGTGTGCGGACAGACTCTGAACACCCCCACAGGATGAGTCATCCGTTAAACCAGCTAACTCTACGATGGCACTACCACCCCCGGTATTCTACAGGAGCAAGTAGCTCAAATAGAGGGCAAAAAGTGGGGGGAAACCCTCAAAAAGCCCGTTTCCTTACACAACCCCCACTAATACGTCTAGGAGAACTGAAGCCACTGTTGGTGAGTCTCTGACCATTCAGCGAGGATTGGATGTATGGAATCTTACTGACCACTGCAGGGTCTACTCTGCCTAACATCCTTCTATCAGGGTCATTCCCTCTAGTGAGCTGACCCACCTCAACTATGACAGGACCCAACCTTAACCGGGCTTTGGCTGAAACTGTGTCTTTACCATCCTTATCTATTGTCTTGGGTGTGAGGAGCCAACCTTCTCTCACCCTACCTTAGCTAAGGCAACACCTAGCTGACCCACAGAGGTCACCAACACTTGAGTAACCACATCATGACCAATGGTCCGGGGGCCTAATTTACTTCTTGTCACAGAGTCTGCCTCCCATGCCAAGGACAGTGCTGCCATAAAGGCAAGCATCCAACAGAGGCTACTGATAGCCGTCAGTGGCCAGAACCACTTCTTGAGCTGTCCACTGACAAAGTGCAATCTTTTACTTACAAAGGAACCAGTCACTGCAAACACACTCGCATTAAAAAAAAAATGATTGATGCAACACTGTACAAGACACTTTAATTTTAAAATACCACAAAAGTTTTATAAACAAGATTACTGATGTGCTCTTCGATTTTACACAAAAAACAAGAAGGTATGGCTGAAGATATTACATCTGGTGACGCCGGTTCCTGTCGCCACATCTATTAACATATGTGAACTTTTGACTTAAGTTACCCAAAAACACTTCTGTCACCCTGCTGCAATACGTGTCCCTAAAACCCATAAGCGGCGCACAAACAACCACCCTGCACTCACAGTCTCTATCCACGAGAAGCAAGGCTGGCAGCAAAAGAGGAGCAGTTACTGCCAGCCAAGCCCCTCCATGCAACAACTACAATCTCAAAGTGCGTGCCCACGCACATAAATAAAAGGCATTGTCAAATACAACGCAAATGCAAGACCCATTTATTGCACCACAAATGCCCGTTGAGCTCTGAGACGGAGACGGCAGCAGCAATAGGAAGTCAGGGAATGTGATGCTCGGGGAATGAGGTCCTCAGGACAAAAGAGGACCTCATCGCCCCACCAGCAGAGCGCCAAGAGGCACGAGTGGTGTAAAAAGGGGGCGTGGCCTCGGACCACGTCTCGCCAATCTAGATCTGTGGCGCTTACTGGAGGTACCTGGTGGGCTAATTGGCCCCCAGGGACCTTCAGTATTCAAGGGGACTTAATTCCCTAACTAAGAACGCGTCAGGGGGCGAGTTTGCAGAGTGGTGCAGGCAGGGGGGTGGGGCCTCCGGAAAAATGCCAGCTTTTTTGTTAAAAGGAGGGCTGTGTAGCCCCCCTTCTTTCAATCTATTTTGGGTTTCTGGGGACTGCATCCCCCAGGGCCTGCCACATTTATAAAAAAAAATGGAAAGGGGGCCGCGTGGCCCCCTCTTGTGGCCAATTATGTCCCCGGGGACTCCCATCCCCAAGATCTGGCCAGCCTTGTTGTTTTTTTAGAGGGGGGCCGCATGGCCCCCCTCTGGAGGCCAATTATGGCCCAGGGACCCCAAAGCCCGGGCCCGGCCTTCCATATTTAAAAAAATTGTATATATGTAAATTAAAGGGGAGGGGGCTGAGTTGCCCCCTTCCCTAGGCCACTTTTGGCCCCTGGGACCCTATCCCCTGGGGCATGCCCAATTCTTTATTTTTTAACGGGAGGGGGGGCGCGTGACCCCCTCCCGGACCTTTTTTGGCCCTGGAGACCCTATCCCCTGGGGCATGGCCTCTTATTGGGGACCGCAGGGGGAGCGTCAATGCCCCCGTGGTCCCAGCCAGCTGCCCGCCTCCTGCGGGAGCTGGATTTGCTTTTGTGCAAGGGAAGCTGCTACCATGCAGCTCCCCTTGTCCAAAAGCAATCTGCTTTGCTTTTTGGAAGCGAGAGTAAAAAGCCAAGCAGAATTTGCTATGACAGGGAGGGGGCCACACGGCTCCCGCCTTGTCATAGCAAACAGCAATGTCCTGTGGGTGGGCACCCCGGGACATTGCAGGAGCTGACCCTGGGGGGTGGCGGTCCCAAGGGCCTTCGAGGGCTCCAGGAGGTGGGCCTTGCGGCCTTGTCCCAATGTTTGTAAAGCCCCGAGGAGGTGATGGTTCCCGCGGTCCGCAACTGATCCTCATTTTTACATATTCAAAACCCCGGGGAGGTGGTGGTCCCCGGGCAGTGTGGGGGGCTCTAGCTCCCCCACATTAAATATTGGTTACAGACCAGGGGAGGTGGCGGTCCCCAGGTGTTGGGGGCCAGTGAGGCCCCCAATCCAATTTCAATAAAGCTCCGGGAAGTTGGTGGTCCCCAGGGCTGTGGGGGGGGCCAGGTGTCCCATGCATAAATTATAAAGCCACGGGGAAGTGTCGGTCCCCAGGGCTGTGGGGGCCCCCACGGGCCCCCACACCATAATTAACAATTGCCCCCGGGACCTGGCCCACCCTGGGGCTGAAACAAACAAAGCGCGGTAGACCGCGCTTCGTTTTTTTAAAATAATTTCAATCGGATACGCGCACCCAGGGCCAATTCGGCCAAAAATATTTTTTTTAATGCTTTTTTTGGGCTTGAGGTTCCCTGTGGGACCCCCTGAGCAGGCCTAGGGGGTCAAGGTGTTTCTACCCAACGCCAACCCAAGCAACGGTATGGCAAGTTTTGAACTTTAGAGGAGTCATAATTACTATTCTCACTCCAAAATAAGCAACAGTAAGGAAGGTGCTGGACTATGGTGGGGTCAGCAACAGTATGGAAACAGCTGGACTATGGTGGGGTCAGATTTACTATTTCCACTATAAAGTAAACAACAGTAAGTGAAGTTTTAGACTTTGCAAGGGTCATATCGATTATTCGCACTCCTAACTGAGCAACGTTGGTGAGTGTGTTGGATTTTGGAGGGGTTAGATTAACTCTACATGTTCTAACCTAAGTAACATTCAGAAACTGTTGGACTTTTGGAGGGGTCAGTTGTACTTATATCCTTAATAACACATCAATAAAAGAGTTGTCAATTAAAATGTTTAAACATATTAGAAATAAAAAAATAAATGAAGCTACATAAATTAGAAATGTAACTCATTTAAATAAGTACATTAAAAAAATGTAAAAATAAACAAAATGTATAAAGTTAATACAAATAACAAACTTAATTTACCTATTTAGTAAATTATTTTACCAAATCAAAAGCAATAAATAAAATCTAAAATGAATAAAAATATGTTTTTAAAACAGTTCAATTCATGTTACCTACAAATAAAACAACCCACACCAAAACATTTAAAAAAAAATGTATATATTAACTTGTTTGCTGCTCTGAACATTGCGCCAGTGTGGAACGTTCTATTAAGCGGGTGGGGCCGCATTTGTCAACGGACGTGCGCAGCACTACCGAGGTAGTGCTCGTGACGGCCGTTGGCCGACAGCAGCAGCAAGCGGGTTACATTGTATCAAGCACACAAAAAAATCTAAACTCTTTGATATAAAATGCACTCAAACATTGCACAAAAATTATAATTAGTAAGAATATAGAATTTCATAATTTGCTTACAAAATGTATACATTAATCGTATTGGATGATTATAATTGAATTAATTAATAAAAGTCATAAAATGGTATAAAATACATATTTTCAAACACAGCTCCCCATTTTCCTTCACAACTTACCAATATGTAAAAAAATAATATAAAATGAAATATAATTCTTTAAATATATTATCAAAGCAAAATACTTTAGATTTTACTAAAATGTAATTTCAAAACATATAACAATAAAATAATAAGTTATAACACCAAAACGAATAAAACATAACAAAGAAATAAAAAACAAATGTTATATACAATATTTCATAAAAAGATAAAAAATACTTTGAGAGCTTTGATATTTTCTAACAAAGTACATAAAACAATATTATTTTTCTATTACACCCCTCAATAATACTGTCTTCAATTTTTTTAACGTTGAAAACCCATTGATTGTATCGACAAGCTAGTTTGCCAGTTAGTATTACTACAACTGAATTATTTGGCAATTTGAAGGTATTGATCCCTACTCAACAATTTGGTCCCCAACTTTCTTGTTCCATAAGTGATTATTTTACAACATAATGGGAAGTGTCTAAGAAGTCCATGGAACAGCTTTGTTCATTAGATAGTTGGTTTGTAGATTGTAAAGCAGTATTTGATTCAGACAACTCTGGAATATTCTGGGAGAAACTGTATAGGCTGGGGATACTGCCTGAAAATTCCGTATTCTACAACTTTTGCATACTGATAAATGGATCCATTTGGAACTATCTAATATTGGTAGCTTGACTGATTACTTTCCCATTCAAAAGGTTTAAAGAAGAGGTGTACATTTGTCCCAGTTCTGTTTTACTTTGGCAGAGCTCCCAGCGGCTATAAGGTCTTTTTATTTGTTCTCACCAAAATTAGAGAACTATCATATTGGTAGTTTGCTTTAAGCAGGCAATTTCGAAATAGAGGATGTAACATATTTTGAATTGCAGAGAAAGATCAAGACTCTGTATTAAAATTGTATATTGAATGATTTAATTGTGATTAGGGAGAAAATAAATATTTTTGTGTTTGAGAGCAAAAGTAATTCAGTTGTTATGATGGATTGGTGGAAGAAGATGTTATGCCATTAAATCATATTATTATTTGGGAAAGACATCCATACCTAGATTTGAAAAGAATATCTATAAGAGTATTGAGTATTCCTGGGGGCTTAGTTAAATTAAATGGTGTGTATAGTAGTTTTCACAGAAACCTCTGGTAAAAGTTATTAAAGTCAAAAATTTCTAAATTACATTTAATGGTTGTCACCTAGACGTTTCAAATGAGAATACCAGGTTTAGGCTGCTTCAAGGGACAGCCTATATAAAGATGATGGGCTGGGTGGTTCAGACATAATTGGTCTTGGGAGATGTATGCTGAAATTAGAACATTACATTTCTTATAGTCTCTAAAATCATTTGAATTATGTAAGCTTTCTTCTTTGGTTTTGGACAATTTTTAAGGTAACAGTCTCAGCAGGAGCAGTTGTATTTAAATCAATATCTAGGCTATTGTACAATATTCCCATTGTACACAATAGCTTGCCTTCAGTAGTAAACAAGTTAGTCCAGAAAGAATTGTTTAACAGGAGCATTAAAGCAGACCTTTTGTTTTTAAAAGGAAAAACATCGATCTGAGCAACAGTAGATTACTTAGGTAAATTTGTATCATTTAATTATGTAAAAGAATTCCCTAATCAGAAATTGTGGGGAGAGATTTTAAAATGGTGAATGGCAGTTAACTAATACAGAATTACAGATCTAGGCCCAGATTTACTATGATTTTGCGTTGTGGTTGTGTCATTTTTATGGCATGTCCCCCACTTTTTGGTATTTGCTAAGCCATGCAAACCCACTTTACATGGCTTTGAGTGGTTTAGTCAATACAAAGTAACAAAACCCAGTAATAGTATACCGGGTATGTGTTACATGAGTGAAGCATGGCCTTTCCCATGCAGGTATTTTGACGCTAACCTAGGTTTACAATGACTTGTAAACCTGGCTATGCGTCAAAATAGTGGGCCTACCTGACAGAGGCATAATGAGGTGAAATATCTTTATTTCTCCTCGCTACTTCCTCTTTCACTGTGTGCTATATTTTGCAGCACACATGGAAATAAGTATATGTCTTCAAGCATTGTTTTGTGCAGGAAGGTACCCCATCCTGCACGAAAATAATCCTTCATGTAACACAGGCATCCATGCACTGTGTTACAAGGGTGCTTACTTTGGCGCTAGGCAGCACACAGTGTGCCAGTGTAAGGAGAGAGCAGAAATGCTGTGTATCTTTGTTAATAGGGAGCATTTCTGCTCTATCCCTTTCACGCAACACAGCGCAGCAAGTTCCATTGCTGTGCCACGTTGCATGAAATAATTGCAAACATGTCCTCTGAGGGATGCCATTAAAGACAACTGTGGGGCACATTTACAAGCTCCTATCGCCACAAGAACATCACTTTTCATGAGGTTCCTGTGGCAATACCGGCTTTGCCTTATTTACAAGGCAGGGTTAAGCTACTTAACGTGGCTTAACATCGCCTTATAAATAAGTACTCTTTTCACGCAGCACTTAGTGTGAAAGGGGCGGGCAATGGGTGTTGCGGTGGGCTTTCCCCTACAACAACCATTGCTTTTGACGCTGTCCCCTATTTACAAGGGTGGCGTAAAAATAGGGCAGTACCAAAAATAAGACCAGGATACTAGCAACAGAGGTTGCTAGTATCCTAGGATACTGTCTCAAGTGAATGTCGGTCTAGGGAAAGGCCACGTTACGGCGATGCCACATGAATGAACAAATAAACTGACACATCCTTGGCATCTCTACAGAATCTAAAAAGGCTGCCATGACCGTAAATGTTGAACAACTAGCTTAAACAGCTGAGGTTCTAATGGTAAATTAGTATGCGTGGATATTTAAGATGGCCAACGCTGCTTTTAGCCCCTGCTGTGCTAGGTCTTAGGGCTTCCTAGGGCTCGAGTCGGGGTACCACGCGGGTGGACGGCGTCCCCCCACTTATTTTATCGAGAGCTCAATAACTAGAGCAAATGGAGCCACACATTCAATCTTTGGCCTCTCTGGGGAGAGATCGGAGCTCATTCAGAACGCTGATCACGCGCTGGCTTCTCTGATGCAATCGCATCTTAATGGTGAGTGAGGGGAGGCAATGAGTCTGAAGGTGCAAGTCACCTTTCGTGATGTCACTTCCTGTCGTGATGTGAGCGTCCCCCCACTTCTTTTTTAGGTCTCGCCTATTCTTTCCCACAGGGATAAATAGGCGAGATTATAGTAAGCGGAAAAGAAAAGTCTACCTAGCTGCGGATCGCGTAAAGTTCATGTGAGCTATGGGTGTGCAACATTATCGCCAGCCACATCACACACCACCATTTGTCTGTGCCCCAGCATCAGACTTCAAAGGCTGCCACCCCCCTGCCACCGCGTCAGACTTGAAAGGAATGCACTCCCCCGCCACAGCAATGCAGAGAGCACACGGGCTCGGTGCTCTCACCATTAACCCTTTTGGATTCATCCGTGGGCCAGAGCAGGAACATGGCAATTCTCCTTGTAATTATGAACAGATGCGCTCTCTATTTCCTAATGCTCGCATGTCTCCCTTTCTCTTTAAATATAGTGGCAGCGCCATTTTTTTATTTTACCATTTTAAACCACAATGTCTTTATTTATCAAAGCGCAACATGCCGCGCTTTCACTGAATTAATAGCGGCTGAGCGCCTTTTTTTATGCAAGGCTCGCTGCATCCACTTTTCAAAACATTAAGTCTTTATTAAAGGTGCAGCTTTCACTTTAAGCTTGCCTTATTTTTTAATAATCTACGCCCTTTGCAGAGCTGAGCACCGCCCTTTAACACACACACCTTTACCTTTGCACAGCGCAGTGCGACTCCTCCCTTGGTAATTGCTTCCTGTACCGAGCAGCTGCTCTTCGCTCCCTCTCCTAGCCTGCAGCTGTCTCCTCCTCCCTACCCTCTCCCCCCTCCACCTTGGCACTTTAGATGTGACGAGGAAGCTGGTAATTTATTTTTATCAACTCCATTCCCGTTGGTTAAGATCAGCGCGGTGCACGACTCATTATGTGGTACGGGATTACTTATGCTCTACTTTTTGTGTAATAACGTTAATTACTTGTTGACACCTTTTTGCTGCTTAAAACTTTATTTCTATCCTTTTTTTTATATTTGTTTCATTCTCAACTGTGTGTTCACGTTTTACGTATGTGGCATATAAAACGTGTCTCTATTGAGCGCATGCTCATTTGCCTCATATCTTCCGCCTGCTTTAATAGATTTTGTGTTCTGTGTGGGATAATGACGGTGAGCCAGTTGCTTTATTTTCCCATTGTTAGTGTTGGGACCGATGCAGGTTTAATGCGGCGCGACGGGAGCAGTGTAACCACTAGTCGTACCTCCCACCGCTTTTCACTGTTTGCTCTCCATCCCCTTTCCTTCCTATCTCTTTAAATAGGTCAAATGATCACTCCACTGCAAATAAAAAAAACATAACAGAAAAACATTGGCATTTGCAACACCAATAGCTCGTTTGTTTTTAGGTCTCGCTGACTCACCCTCTCACCCACCCTCAACCACCTTCTCACCCTCACCCACCCTCTCACCCTCACACACCCTCTCACCCTCACACACCCTATCACCCTCACACACCCTCTCACCCTCACACACCCTCTCACCCACCCTCACCCTCACACCCACTAACCCTCACACCCCCTCACCCTCACAGTCCCCCTCACCCGCACACCCCCTCACCCTCGCCCCCTCACACCCTCACCCACACACCCCCTCACCCTCACACCCCCTCACACTCACACCCTCACAACCCCTCACACCCCATCACCCTCACACACACCCTCACACAACCTCTCACCCTCATACACACTCACCCTCACACACCCTCAAACCCCCTCACCCTCACTCCCTCACACACCCTCTCACCCTCACACCCCCTCAACCTCTCACCCTCACAAACCCTCACCCTCACACCCTCACACACCCTCACCCTCACACCCTCACACCCTCACCCTCACACACCCTCACACACCCTCACACACCCTCACCCTCACACCCCCACACACCCTCACTCATCCTCACACCCTCACCCTCATACCCTGTTACCCTCACAACCCTCTCACCCTCACACACCCTCACCCTCACACACCCTCACCCTCATACCCCCTCACCCTCACATCCCCTCGCCCTCACTCACCCTCACACACCCTCACCAGCATAGCATAACAAAACGTAGCATAGCATAACAAAACACAGCATAGCATAACAAAAAAAAGCATAGGATAGCAAAACATAGCACAGCATAACAAAACAAAGCATAGGATAGCAAAACAAAACATAGCATTGCAAAACAAAACATAGTATAGCAAAATACAACAAAGCATAGCATAACAAATCACAACAAAACATAGCATAGCATAACAAAACATAGCTTAACAAAACAAAACATAGCATAACATAACAAAGCATAGCAAAACAAAGCATAGCATAGTATAACAAAACATAGCATAGCATAACAAAACACAACAAAACATAGCAGAACAAAACATAGCATACCATAACAAAACATAGCATAACATAACAAAACAAAGCATAGCATAACAAAACACAGCATAACAAAACATAGCAAAACACAAAACATAGCATAGCATAACAATACACAACAAAACATAGCATAGCAAAGCATAGCAAAACATAGCATAGCATAACAAAACACAACAAAACATAGCATAGCATAACAAAACACAACATAGCATAGCGTAAGAAAACAAAGCTTAGCAAAGCATAGCATAACAAAACATAGCATAACAAATCATAGCATAACAAAACATAGCATAACAAAACATAGCATAGCAAAACAAAGCATAGCATAATAAAACACAACAAAACATAGCTTAGCAAAACAAAACATAGCATAGCATAACAAAGCATAGCATAGCAAAAAACAGCAAAACATAACATAGCACAACTAAACACAACAAAACATAGCATAGCATAACAAAACAAAGCATAGGATAGCAAAACAAAACATAGCATAACATAACAAAACACAACAAAACATAGCATAACAAAACACAGCAAAACACAACAAAACATAGCATAGCTTAAGAAACCACAACAAAACATAGCATAGCAAAACAAAACATATAATAGCATAGCAAAACATAGCATACCAAACACAACAAAACATAGCATAGCATAGCATAACAAAACATAGCATAGCAAAACAAAGCAGAGCATAATAAAACACAAAACATAGCATAGCATAACAAAACATAGCATAGCATAACAAAGCATAGCATAGCAAAACATAGCATAGCATAACAAAACATAGCATAGCATAACAAAACAAAACATAGGATAGCAAAACAAAACATAGCATAGCATACAGCATCATTCAGCACCACCACAACATCACTCAGGGGCACCACAATATCACTATGCGCTACCACAGCATCACTGAACGCCACAGCATCACTTGTTCGCCATCACAACATCACTCAGCGCCACCACAGCATCAATCTGTGCAACCATTCAACAACACCTGGTTGAAATAGGTTCTCTCAATGTTTCAAGTTTTATTACAAATGTAACAAAAAGATGTTAATATTTCACTTCTGTTCTTGGATTTTCGTCACAATAAAATACACTGATCATAATCTTCACAAAAGTTATTTACAAAAGTTTAAGCTATTGCCATTTTAAATTACAATAACTTTTATTTAAGTATTAATTATTTTAAAAAATGAAAAGCCGTTGTTATTTGTAATATCAATACATGTAAGTCACGTAAATAAAACACATATTGTATTACAAATGCTATAGGTGTCACATTTGCGAAAGTTATAACTATTGGCATTGTAAATGACAAAGCTATTAATTTTGCTATTTTCAAAAACAAAACAAATAAAAAAATGTCATTTACAATACCAGTCGCTCAAACTTTCCTAATGCGAGACCTATTGCATTGCAAATGCTTGTTTAGGACTTGTGCCCTGGGGCTTCCCATAGATATAGAATGGGTAAAACCCGTTGAAACATCTGGCCCTTAAATTCTCACAAGTCTTCTCTCCAGCATTAAAGTGGCAGTTTCTTACCACTTGAAAGTTCACCTACACGGATGGCAAGGTCACGTCGTATGCCTGGATACCTGCGATCAATTTGTACATCCAACTCACATTATGTGTGTGGCTTCACAATTTTTTTTTATTAAATGATATATACAGGTTTGGCGAGGGGGTGGTTAAGGCCATACATTAAATTCAGTTTGAACGAGTATATGTGCGTCATGTATTCCCTCACATCACCCATATCCCTTTTCCTAGCAGCGACTACTGGCATTTCACAGGTATTTTCCACATCCAAACCCCCTACATAATTCTGCTACGGGTACTATTTAGATCACACTGTTATTGTTCAGTGGCAGCATTTAACAAAATACATAAGATCACATGAATCCACTGCTGATCTTACGAAACCTGTAAGAGGCAACTGCAAAATCCAATGTCACTGGGTCACTGGTTAGCATCAAAGACAAGTGAGCACATTCTTACAGTGTATTTTTAAATATCACATAAATGTAATAACTAACGAAATAATGTAAAGTATTTTCAGAAAATAACCTAGCAATTAAAAACGCTGGCACCTTCCTCTGCATTGGAGTTCAACAGTGTATGCACAGCACAGCACACCAAGGGCAAGTGGACTGTTTCCATAGTATGCTGTAAATTAGGCGTCGGGTTGTTTTAAAACGGTTCTACACTAAGAAAGAAACGGGAAGTTTCGTTTTCACAGGCTGCAGTTGACGAAGCTGCCACATAAGGGGTAATCCAAGAGCATTCAAACGAGAGCCGGTGGAGAATGTGCCTGTCTGCTGTGTGCCACCGAGCCCGTGGAAAATGGCCTCCATCCAGCCGCCCTCTACCTCCTCCCCTTTCAATGAAGGATGCTCCCTTGCAGCATCGTCTGCGGGGCTTTACGCTCCAGAGTATACGGTGTCACCACGGGCAGATCCTACAGGCGCTCGACGGCAGCGCGGCATTTTTCAGTAACCCATGTCAGGCGCAGACTCCGCCACCCCGATCCCGGCCGATACGGCTTCGCCTGCTCTGGTGTTGGCAGGCACTCCTGTCCGTCAAGAAGCGACTTTAAAAGCATCTGCTCCTACAGTAGTCAATGGCCTCTAATGGCAGCGTGCGGGACCTTATCATCTGCCGCAGCTGCTCCGTGGGACCTAGGCGTCACTACTAAACGTAACAACGTAAAGAGAGATGTACTATCATTTCGACACACACATACCAGTTATAGAAGTGCTCAGACGACGGTCTAACAACACCAATGTCTCACGGTGCCTTCTTAGGTCTGTAGTAGCGAAAGGCAGTTATCTGTTGAACAATCAAACACATCGATTGCTCCTGTTTGATAATTCCTCCCAGTCAAGCGTCCCAGGAGTCAGTAAATGGATCTCAGCGTGGATCACATCAGCGCAAAGGCAGACCTCACTTTAGACTCACTTCCTCAATTTAGGCAATCAGTAATTCAAGGCACTGTACTCTGAAGTGAGCTCCGGTCCGCAGGCGCCCTTCCGATGTTGGCCGAAGAGATCAGCGGAATAGAGAGAATATGACTCCCCTCTTTCTATGCCACGCCCAGTGGTGGTCAACCCCACCACACTGGGGCGCTCGGACAAGTGCCCAGCCGAACTCACTCTGTTCTGGCTTTATGGGGCTGAACCTGCAAGGCCGGAGATAGAGCACACGTGTGCCCATACAAATTATGTCCAGAGATAATGATTACAAAGCGGTAATAATGATTCTACAAATAGACCGCCCACCCACCAGTAGTGTGCAAGTAAACGCTTGTATTTTAGACATATTTAGACAAATTTGTTTACAGCAACACACGTGTTGGAAGGCAGTCCAACCGTGCACGCTCCGATACTGTGTGCAGTGCACAAACATGTTGTACGAAGATTCGGAACTCGCGCAGGAACTGTGTACAACCGGTTGGAAGCACGTGACCGTGAAATGGCACAGCCTGTCCATCCATTACGGCTCGGGTCCACTGTAACCTGCCAGGCTGCCGCCCCTTCCTGAAGCCATAAAGAAATACCTGTCATTCCGCCTTTGCCAGCCCCAAAGAGCTACGTCGGAGCCTATGCCCCCCCCCCCCCCCCCCCCCGCGCCACTGAATTTGATCCAGTGGAGCAATCGATGCGAAGGCATTGCCCACAGACTACACAGAGGAAGGAAAACGGAAGCGCGCAGCACAGAGCGGCTTCCCTCCCCGGGCATCAATAATAGATTAGCCAAATATTGCACTGAGGGCGTGTGTGTAGTGCATCAAGGTGGGGGAGGGATTGCGGAGACGTGCAAGTAAGTGCTCACTGGGAAAAGGGACATTGGTCGAGACTGGTTTGCAAGTGTATGCAGGAAAGGTAGTGCGGAACCCGGCATGATGGAATAGGCGCCATAACCAGCGGGTATGTTGGATGAACTGATTCTGTGAACCTTGGTGGCAGGGCATCCATCACCAGAGGTTTCAAGTAATTATCACTACCTTCCGTGACCGACCAGTGTCTGCACATCGAGGATGGCGGCTTCCAAGATGCTGCGCTGAAAGCTGGCATGCAGCTGAGACACGAATCGCAGTTTCCCATTGCTTGCAATAGAGTCGCACGTCAGGGCCATCCTCGAGGTGAGCTCAGTGTACTGGAGTTCGCGATGGATAGAAGGGTCTTCATTAACTGAATTACAATATTTTGACACTTGGACAGTCTTTGGCATATGTGACAGCCTACCGCCCCCACCAGGCGGTGATCTCGCACCCATCTCATTGTGCACTTACCCGAGCGCGCCGAGCCCCCCGGCTCCCGGGCCAGCATGCGAAATCCTCCCAGTCGCGCAGAGACCCCTCCTCAGGGAGCGCGTCTCAATAACAGATCCTAAGCCTGCGATGCAGCGGCATCCTCCCAGTCCGTACCAACTGCCGTCCCTGGTGAAATGCCGGTACCCAGGTACCGTTCTCGGGCGGCGCCTCCTTCTTCTGCCAGCCCAGGGTAGACGATGCTGCCGTCGCGTCTCTGCTTGCTTGCCGGCCGCGCGCGCGCACTCACAGCCCTCGCGCGTATGCGCGTCCCCTTCCTATTCACTGCTTCTCGTGGGTAATATATATTTGGGAGGTGCCACCTGCGCCAAGGTCTGTGCTGCGTTCGGACTCAACCCCTGTCAGCGTAGGTGCAGCCAAGGGTAGCAGATGGGGCAAGAGGCAATTGCACTAAGATGGCTGAAGATGCTAGGAACAGAGCGCGAGCGAACAGGGGGGAGACACGCGCAGGGACTGCAGGGCTTGGGAACGCGAGGACACCTAGTAAAATACCACGCATAGATGCCACCTTCATCCTACTTACATGACGCAATACTGTACACGACACGGCGCTGCATCCTTGTCAGTCTGCCCGTCATGTTCTACTAGAGACCGTGTACTGTGAGTAGATATCATCACTCCTCCTGGAGGGAAGTACGGGCCATATTATGTAGAGCATTCGTATACGTGATCCCCTTTAGTTTGGGGTTTTACAACATATATTTTGGAGAGCTTTCCTTTCAAATACATATGATGGTTGTCCCTATTTAACTGGCGGAACTATGCTCTTATACCCACGTGTCTTTGTTTTCAGAAAGATTGGCTTTTATCTTCTTCCCCTTTGCAGAAATCCATGTAAAAGACAGGCGGTCACCAGTGCAAAGCCCAGAGAAAAGGCTAAGCAGCTCTTTCCTTATACCTCTGTAATTAATACATCTACATGAGACAGAGGCGCAACTAGAGCCAAATTTCGGGGGGGGGGGGGGCTAAGAAAAAATTTCGGGGGGGGGGGGGCTGAACCTTTCATCAGTAGGCAGCGTGGGGCTGCAGGCGCTCTTAGAAGGGGTGAAACAACTGCAAGGCCTAATTAACATTTAAATGGTCTTGTAACGAACTGTGAAACGTTCGGGTGCGGCTCTGTGTGTGCCCGGGATCTGTCTCAGCCCGGGCTGCCACACACGACGGGGGGGAGGGGGGTGGGGGGGGGGAGGGCTGAAGCCTGGTGAGTTCAATGGGTGTTGCGCGCCTGACATGAGACAATTTGGTTTGTGGCCTGTGAATTGTGCATGTCAAACATATTTAGTGTGTAGGGGCGTGACCAAGCGCCGATGTCACAGAATGTAGACCGAGACGCTCTTAGCCGAACTCAACCATCCAGGGGCATCCTGACTACAATCTGTCCCATTCGACCCCATGCTACACGATACTGGGATGCCCTTCCCAGTGGGGACTTATAGCGGTGCCCTGCACAGGTTGTTGTGGCGCAACCCTACAGCTTGGGAGGATGGAAGGGAAAGAGCAGCTGTCATCCAAAATGGTGGCATACCTCCATTGTACAGACCACATCCTGTAAGAGTGACGTCCCTGATCGCACCTGTAGTGTTGAATGAGTTTGTAATTACCAAACTCTTGTGACTCCTGATGGATTCCATAGAACTGTGATGTAAGCATTAAAGCATATTGAAGTGAATGCAGGGTTCAAATGTTGAGTTTACAGTTACACACAGAAGAACAAAGACGTGTTATACTAAGCTCCATGTGTGGTGCAGTCATTGGCAAGTGCCTGGGCTTGGGAGGTCGCTACAACTGGTCACAAGGATGGGATAAGTAACCAGAAGATCGACAGGGCTCTCTTCTAGAGAGTTTGCCATGGTCCAGCAAACTGTTTGTGTATGCCATGTGTGTGCCCGTCAAAGTGCAGAATCAACTTTTAGCGTAGATGGATTTAAAAGTAAGGCCGTCTAAAGCATTTGAAGATAATTAAAGCTTCACTAAGACATTTACACATTGTAGGTCGAAAACCTGCGGGGAAATCCACAAAGAGAGGTACTGTGCTACTATGCAACCTAAACCCATACATCACATGGAGTGATAACGCTGCGAGCAGATGCGCAGCGTGGCAGAGACCAACCAGGTGTCAGGCAGTACAAAGAGATGTTTACAAGCAACAAAATTCAAATACAAGAAATACTCATCGACTTACCAGAACTGAACAAAGAGAGTCATTGTGCCATAGCACTGATTGAAGTGACCCTAGAGGAAATACCCAGTGTTGTGCTTTCGGAACTGTCCATGCTCAAAGCGTCACACCACCAAAGCTGCCAGGTGGCAGATCAGAACAAGTCCAAAGGTCTCCTGAAAGCAAAGGGCTCCCACGAAGACCAAGCTGGAGATCAAGGTTCCCTGGATTGACCAAGATTACCCAGTGCAGGGTCTTAGTGTTGTTGTGCGCTCTCTCTTTCTTTTTCTCACTCGAGCCTGTCTAAGCTGTCTAGGAACGGCCATGAGACAATTGGTTGGGCTCGCTTTACTCATTCATTCCAAAGGATGATGTGAATATTTTCTTGAATCAATAGAGACAAAGCACCTCACCAGTGCACGTCTACTTGGCTATTCAGTAATACTGTTTTAAAATTGTTGGAATTAATAAAATGAATAAATAAATACGCCATGTTACTTCCCATCCTGTCTGTAAACTGATAACATTGGAATTAGATAAGGATAAAAGGATGGGTAGAATAGATCGATGTTCCCTTATTTGACTTTTAAGGGGAACTATATATCGCAGGGTTTTGTTTACAAATCTCAGGTGATAACCCCACTATTGTTTATGTTATTCTCATGCTATATACAGTTTTGCAAAGGCATCACTATTCTCTTATTAGTTAGTCTGTGTAATTGAGCTGACAGTCCATATTAGAACTGGTGAATAGGTTTTTTTTTCTCTGAAAATGATGTTACATAGTCCAGATCGTGGAATGTAGAATGCACATGGTTCACAATGTTAGGAAAGAATCCTTGTGTGATCCTCAGCAAACATTTTGAATGAAAATATGGCTTTATAGGAGTTTGTTTGCCACAACAGGTTCTGCTGGAGAAATTCATGGGTATACACCCGTTACAACGCATCTTTTACTCCGCACTACCATTACAACGCGACTTTTACAACGCATACCATTACAACGCATTGCGCTGGGGGGCGCTCTAGGATAGGGAATAAGTTTAATTTACTATCCAACACCTTCCCTAGGGTCCACGGGGACTGGAGTTAGAATAGTAAATTATACTTACCACTATCCAGCACCTCAAAGCGCTATGCGTTGTAATGGTATGCGTTGTAATGGTCGCGTTGTAACGGTAGGTAGTTGTAATAGTATGCGTTGTAACATGGTACATCCAATTCATGTACCCACTATGTTGAGGTTTTGTTAGTTATTTATGTAGGTAGGATTCCTGTTAAATTAGCAGTTTTTAGATGTTCATGCCACGCCTATAACATGAGAGCATGGTCCTAAGTGTAAAATGCAGGTGTTTTTATGTAAGAAAAATAATTTTAGAAGTGTCTGCAGTCCTGTACAAGTAGTGGAAGGTTCTTAAGTAGAAGTTTAGCGAACTATATGACCTATGAAACACAAGCTTGCTAAGAGAAGAAGCACAAAAGAATGCTTGTTCTAAAAATTCCCTTTTTTGAGGTTCTTCAAATGAATAATATAGGAATACACAAATGTAAGGATTCAGAGTATGTCCGTATTGGTTTTCTTTTTCCCTCAGAATTTAGTAAATAAACACAGACTTCCTTGGCTGCTTGGGATTGGGTGAAATAAATCAAACCGTGTAACGTTTTCCTCTTGTCAGTTCACCAAAAGTTCCTTTTATACTCGCTAATAGGTCCCGTTTTTTTTTTTTACTTTCAGCTAATGAAGTGGTTCTTGGGTGCCCTGCTAATGTAAGGGGCGCCTAGAGACTTGTTTTCTGAAATAGAGTATCCTCTCTGTTGATAGATTATTTGTATGCTTTTGTTCTGTCCACCAATAGATATCTGCTGCCCTACAACCATTTCTAGAGGGGCCCAAACATCAGATCCAGCTGGGGGAGTCAGCACCAGTCCAGCTTGGAGCCGAGGTAAAGGGAAACAGCGCAGGCGTTGCTGGCAACTAGGACCGCAGTGAAGGTAGAAGGCCGGAATCACTGGGTCCATGAAAACAATGTGAAGTGTGCAAAAACTACCACTGTGTTGGATGAAAGACGGGGTCACAAATCAGGATGGAAAATTCTTTGCATTGATCCAGTTTTTGATGCCCAGCTGAGGGAGTCACAGACCAACAAGGACGGCAAGGAGGCTTTGCTTGAGTTGACCCCCTTTGAAACAAGGGTTGTTTCAGATACTCCAGCATCAGGCCTCTGAGTCCTGGTCCCCAAGTGAAGGCAAGTCTGCACCTCTGTTTGTTGATCAAGAGGTGCATTGGCATACTAGGTACAATCTGTGGCCCCAACAAAAGAGCAGTGTGACAGCGGAGCAACACAGGAGTTAGAGAAGGACTTGAGTTTAGGGTACAAGTGCTGGGTCTCTGGTGCCTGTTAGATTAAAGTGAAGAAAGCTGGTGCAGTGCCTGAGACACTGGACAGGATCGTTGAGGGTGTTTGCCCTGGAAGGTGATTGCCCTATCCTGAAAGAAGAAACTTTTCCCTTAAAACTGGGCCGTGATTGTTTTCCTGATTGGCAAGTTGTGCAACCCCAACGTGGGAGAAGTGAACACTTCGTGAACAATAAGTGCCTGCCTGTGAGGCTCAGACGGACACAAGGAGAAAACTCCCCTCTGGCTGGTTGTACAGCGGCTTCTATTTTTCAAGTACATTTTAGCAATGTACCCCTTTGGTTATCCCATTTTTGAGGAGGAGCAGCTCCTTGTGGTTCCTTGTCTTAATTCCCACGGCCCCGTTTGGTCCTCTTGGTCCCCTAAAGCAAAAATTGTTTTTGTGATAATATGTTTATCTGCTTTAATATTTGCATTACTGTTTATTCTGCAAGAGAAACTTTTTGTACACACTTTGATAAATACTACTCTGCCCTCCTCCTGAACATATCATTGGTATCCTAGCCCTCATAAAGAAGAACACTGGAAGGTTTATTAAAAATGTCTTTATGTGGACATTGCATCCAACATGTCCTGTTGGCTATTTTCAATCGGCCTAAAACAACCACTGAAATTCATCCCGATATAGGAACTTGGATTTTAATTGGCTGGTTAGGGGCATTCTTTGTTACTTGGGGCTGGAAACTGTTGACAATTCTATGTATATCATTTGCGATTCTACTGTCATGTTGTCTATGCATACAATGTGGCCCGATGCTTTGCTCCCTTTGTGTCTCTACTTGTATACCTACCAAGCGCAACGTTAAGAATGTGAACGCCCAATATGTATTAGATGAAGAAGTTAGCAATATGATAAGAACAGATGTGTAAGATATTTTCTATATTCCTTCTAGATCATAGAGATGTCTTCAGCTAATGCTAAAAGGGTCGTCTGTGTAAACTAGCAGAAATCGCTGTTAGCATGAGCTGAACCATTTTGTTTATGGCAGCCATTTTAGTTAGCCATGTGCTCTCCATGTGCTTCTCCCATCTTCACTAGGACACAGGGTGCATTTACACAGGGGCGAAGGGAGGGGACGGGGCCTGAGGTGACATGTGCAAACACGCCCTGTGGCGTGTTTTAAGTTGGGGAAATAATTCCCCTTCAATCCTGAGGGCAAACTAGCCCACCAGGTGCTTACAGTAAGCGCCACTGCGCTGCGTTGCAGAGAGATAGCCCAGGCTGGGCCCCTTTTTACACCTCTCTGCAACGCAGCTCTGTGGCGCTTACTGGAGGTACCTAGTGAGCTTCTTGGACCCCAGGGACCCTCAGTATTCAAGGGGACTTAATCTCACAAATTTAAACGGACACAGTGGTGAAGGGAGGGGATGGTGAAGGAAAGTGGCTCTATATATAGTGGACCAAAGTAAAATCAGCTGAACTGCAAATTCCAATTTACTCACCTGTTATCAGGAGAGACCTCAGTGCTGCATCTTTGAGCCCAGTACTGATCCTGAAAAGTAACTCTAACCGTACTTACCAGTAACTTGAATTTCCTTCCACAGGCTAACATTGACTAGTTTCACTTGGAAATTCTTCTAAGTGGAGTTTTGGAACTTACAAATATTCCTCTAAAATCAGCCGAACTACGAATTCCGATTTACTCACCTGTTATCAGGAGAGACCTCAGTGCTGCATATTTGAGCCCAGTACTGATCCTGAAAAGTAATTCTAACCGTATTTACCAGTAACTTGAATTTCCTTCCATAGGCTAACATTGAATGGTTTCACTTTGACATTCTTCTCAGTGTGGAGTTTTGGAACTTTAAAATATTCACCTTAAATTATCCGAACATTGAATTCCGATGTATTCACCTGTTATCAGGAGAGAAGCTAGTGCTAAATCTTTTAGCCCAGCACTGACCCTGAAAAGTAATTCTAACCATACTTACAAGTTACTTGTATTTCCTTCCATAGAAATCCATTGTCTGGTTTTCACCAGAAAAGTTTCCAAGTATCTATTTTCACAAACTACAAATAATTCTTAAAAATCGCCTGTATGACTCAAACGCTTTCTTTCAACTGTGTACAGGAGATGCACATGTGCTGGATTCTTTATCTGGACCAATGGGAAAGAGTCGCTTTGTGAATTCCTGCAATGGATCAACCTGACCGATGTGAATTTAAAATTCACAGCTCAATACGATGAAAATCAAGTTGAGTTTTTGGATCTAATCATTAAACATCAGAACAACAAATTAATAGTTGACCTCTTTGTCAAACCCACTGCAAGGAACACCCTCCTCCATTTTAATAGTTTTCATCCCCGAAGCCAACGTGAAAGTATACCCTTTTCCCAATTCCTCTGAGTTAGGAGGAACTGTTCGAATTTGGCGGACTATGATTTCCAAGCTAGCATCATGCGCCAAAAATTTCTGAACAGAGGGTATCCCCACAGGTTGGTCAGGGATTCGTTCAAACGAGCGAGGTTCTACGACCGCGACTCCCTGTTGAGAACAAAACCCCCTAAAGAAAACAACCAACTCGTGTGTATCACCAAGCACTCAACCCTCGATAACACGGTTAAACATATTGTGAATGCCAACTGGCATATTTTGAACTCCAACCCTACAAACTCCAAGTTAGACAAACCCCTGTTTGCACACAGGAGAAATAAAAATTTGAAAGATTTGATTGTGCACTCACATTTTACTGTTAACCATGTACCATCTCAATTTGTTCAAAGGTCCATCAAGAACAACTTTCCAGTCAAAGGCACTGTCAAATGTTCCTTGTGCAAATCTTGTAACAACATCATAGGAGGTGAGTCATTCGAGCACAATGGATGCCACATGAATGTGAATGATATGTGGAACTGCAAAACCGCCAATTGTATTTACTTTATTCTATTCCCCTGCCAGCTAGGGTACGTTGGCGAAACTTCTAGACCCATCCCGGTGAGGCTCACGGAACACCGCTCAGCTATTCGTACAAACAAGAGCATGGCACCGCTGGTCAAACATTTCCATGAAAAAGAACACACACCTGACGATTTTAAATGGCGCATCATAGAGAAAATAAGACTCCCTGACAGCAAGGGTGGCGGCAAAGCTAGAAGGAAAAGGGAGTTCTTCTGGATTTTCTCTCTGGGGACTTTTAAGAAAGGGCTTAACGCCGAAATCCCGTGGGAAAATGCCATCATCTAACTTCCCTAGCCACCGCTGGCTATTGCAGACCCACTTTAAATGCCTGTCTCACTATAGTTAGTTGCCATCTATCAGTTTGAGATTACACTTAGCGTCATGTGACCCGCATTCTGATCTGCCAGGGGCCTATCATGACGATTTTTACTTTGTAGGAGGTTACTCTGTGCCCACTTCATCGGGACATTATTTATACAAGGTATCTCTTATTCTGCCGCCATCATGTCATCTTACACATCCTGATAGGCGACTATGTGTTTCCCCCCCTATTCTTTTTTCCCCTTCATTGGTATCATATCGAGCACTTACGCCGCCAATGGACTGTTCTAGAGCCTAATATCTGTAATGGGGCCACTAAGATAAACTATATGCCTTAGGAAGGTATTTTGTTCTCACCGCATCGGATAGCAGTGTTACATTGTATCCCTCGTGTGCCACATTGTATCAGTCATTAGCGCCATCAGCCGGCATTATTCTTTATATCCTGCGTGTGCCATTGCGTATCACTTATGAACGTCACTATTTGGTATCATTTTTCATATTTTTTAGGTAATTAGCCATTATTCTTTTTGTGTAGTTTCATTTTAAATATGGGCAATTATGATTTCAATCTCGATGTGCAAGACAGAACAATCTTGTTTGTCATGGGCATTCTACTCGCCATTGAACTTCCTGGTCTGGCTCTCTACGAGCCATCTCTGTTTCTCAAGCCGGGACCAAGGAAAATGGTGAGTCCTTTGCCCTTGTTTACTACCCATTTTCAGCAGAGGCAGGTTTCCTGCGCTAGTTGACTATTTAAATGTGGCAGTTTGAACCCTCCCACTGATTCCCTTTTGGTAGACGGAACGCCGTGCCAAACACGCCTTGTGAGCATTATCCTGCTGCCAGCCGTTTATCACCGGGTAAGAGCAGTTATGTGCCGGTTCAGGCTTCTTTTCATTTGTGGAAGGCTCATTTTCTCGCTTTAATAATTGCATTTTAAGTTTATTTTATGTGTGTGCCTTTATCGTGTTGCACACATTATACCCTCCCTTTATAACAAGCAATTCTATGCCTGTCATTTTGTTTACAGACCTATACGAGTCTTTACATGCCACAGTTGTCGTCCTGGGGCTGTTATTTCTGCCGCACGCTAACACTATTTATTGCCAGATTTTGATATCTTGGAACACACATTAAGGTAATTGTTTGTTTGAACTCTATGTGGCAGTCCGGACCTGTCATTGCTTTTAGGAACACCATCGATAACGTTATGCCTGTCATTTTGCTTACAGACTTATACGCGTCTTTACATGCCACAGTTGTCGTCCTGGGGCTGTTAACTTTGCTGAAACACTAATACTGCACGTTGCCGGTTTTGATATTTTGAAACATTCATTAAGGTAATTATCTGTTTGAATTTTATGGGGCAGTTCGGCGCTGACACTGCTTTTAGGAACATTATTGAGCACGAGATTAATCTGGTCTATTTATATCTCGGGGCGACTTATTCTTTTCACAGCTAGTTGTTCGTGCATCATTAAGAAAGGGTCCGAACATTCTTGCATTTTTTCGTATACCTTTCAAGTGGGCCTTTCGTATACCTTTCAAGTGGGCCTTCCTTCTCGGCTATACAAAGTCCGCCACAGGTAATTATATGACAGTCTGACTATGTGGAAAGCTTTGCTTGAGCACCTATAATAACGTGATTTGATTATGATACATATACGTATATCTTTTCCTCACAGCCATCGATCCCCACACGGAGAGTTTAAGATGATAATAGCTCTTGCCTGAGCCCGCAGCATTATATCCTTTAATGCGTGACTTCTACATATGAGGTACGCAGTAGTATTACATCTTGTCATGCTCCAATATGGAATTTCGAATGCACCAAGATATGTGACCTATTTTTCCTCGCATTTCATTTACCTTGTCCTTCCCCCAGATACATCGTATGTTATTTTCAGAACTGTTCCATTACCTTTGACGACCAGCAACAGACTCGTTTTCACAGGTATTTTGCTTATAATTCGCAAATTCGTTGCGTGAATATGAGTCAATTTAACTCATACCTGCCAACATGATCCCCATATCATTAAACTTCTGTTTTTGTCTGGAACTGCATCTCTCCTACATTTAGAGGTTTATTTCCTCTGAATTGCTTTTGTACCTAGCATAGTCTTTTCATCTTTTTGTGCATTCATGTGACATCGTGTGTTCATTGGACTCTATGAAAATCTCTGGTTCACAATTTGAAAGATTTACTATGACATTTTTGTCTCTATTGCCCAGGAACATCTATTGCCTGTTTTGTTTTTTATCTTGAATGAAGATATCATCTGCTTGTCATCAGTATCCAAATGTAAGTCATTACCAATATATGCATTCATTCTGGAGTATTCACTGTATTATGGTAACAACAATCTTTATGTTATCACTGCAATTTTCACTCACTTGCTATATGTTGTTCTCTACATTCGAATTTCTTGATAGTTGAGTACGACACAATCTAGTGAAAAGACATGTCCATTTTGTGACATGTGGGAAACAAATTAGCAAGTCTGAACCGAATAGCTTAAAGGATATTCTTGTTAGAAATGTAGAATGTTATGCTCTGGTGACTTACGTTTTATTAGATAATGTATTTTTGACTTGTGTGTTTCAATATATAAGAATTGTACCATATATACGCTTTTTATATATACTTCCAGATAACCAACTGTGACTCCTGAGGAAGGCGTTTTCCGCCGAAACGCGCGTCGAGTTCTTATTCGCCATTGCACTCTAGGCACCACTTATGATTTAGGGTGTCTTTTTATTAAATTGTTAAAATCTTTTTTAAAATTTTATGTATTAATTGTATATGTTTTGATTATTGTATGATTTCATCATATAGTCTGATATTTGTTCAGGTCCCTATATGATTTTTACTATGTCAATTAAAAGTATGCTTGTTTTATAAATTTATTTCTTGAATGTTCCTTTTGCTATTGGGTCAGATTAATTGTTTGCCTACAGGTTAGACTGCCTAGGAATTTTTTCACAAACTGGATCCAGGATCCACCACTGAGTAAGAAAAAGTAACGATAACACTACTTACCTGCTAAGTAAATTTCCTCTCATAGTATAACATTGGTGATTCTATTTGAAAAGTTTTTAAGTGTCAACTTTTAAAATACAATAATATTCCTTATAAATCACTACTGTAACCAACACGCTTTTACTCAACTGTTTACAGGAGATGTCACAGGACTGAATCTAGGATCCAGTCCTGGGGTTAGAAAAGTAATCCATAAAGTAACTAATTGCATTTAACTAGAAATCCCCATTGAGCTCAATGTTGCATTGTGTTTGAAATTGTGTTGCCCATTGCAACAACTGTAACTATTGTACTTAAAAGTCTATTGCCTGTTTGCAAAGTATTTAAACTAAAGTAATTCATTCTGAGAAAGTATATTTTGTAATGTAATATATAATGTAATTATAATGTAATTTAAAAAATAAAATATCCAAAAATAAATAGTTTAATAAAAAGTAGTAAATCAGTATCAAAAAACATAATTGTAACAAATAATACATTTAAAAATTAGCATTTAAAAACCTTCGAAATTCACTGAAAAAAACATAGGTTTCAGACATGTTACAGTTAGGAATTAGCACTTAAAAAATCTTAGAAATTCACTGATAAAACAATAGGTTTCAGGGGTGTTATAGTTAGCTGGACATTTCACTCGTACAAAACCATTGAAATTCCTCCGTTATAGTTAGTTCTACTAACTATAACTCGCGCACCCGCAATCCACTGCTGATGATGTCACATATTACATCATTCATGACATGGTCAGTGACATCACTGATGACATCATCCACGTGACAATCTGATACACCTCATCATACACTTGCATAACCTTTCAACACTCATTATAAAATATGGAGTACCATATTTGAAACCATTGACACACCAATACAAGTTTCTAAAAACCCGCTCAGTGATTCCTAAATCTACACACACACATCTAATCGCTTACCTATAGATTCACTCATATATGCTTTCAATGATCAATAGAACTCTATCAAATATACTTATACACCTATATCGACTTTACACACCAGCACATTACCTAATTACTTATGCAGTCATCCTACTCACTTATGCAAACAATGGATCATACTTACCTTTACTCAGCTACACACTTAAACAAACACCACTTCATTTATTCATATAGATAGTAATTCATACTTAGTGTGTTATAAAATCACTACTAAAAGTATACAGTTATCCATACAGTCATTCATACAATCACTGTCTCTTATGTATACTTATTTATATACAAAAACTGTCACATTCACTGTCTTTTATTTTTCTAGTTTGTTGGACATGTACCATTGAGAGATAAATGTGCTCATCACCACACCCATAAAGATATTCACTCACCCAAACAATTGTTATAACATGTAGTCTTAACCTCATATACCTACTGAATCAACTATTTACACATCTTTGGGCAGCCACACCCCCCCACCGAACAACACACACATTCACTCTCCCATACAAATACTCAGTTAACTAATCCGTAACTAATATAGACTTTCACATAGCTAGTAACTAACTGGTGCAGCAGTTTACACAACAATTGACAATGTGATACAGATATTCACACAGTTTAGTCACTATCCAATATATTTAGTGAGACACTATAAATTAGTCAAGTAAACAGTCAATCACACTGCTACTAAATCCTCCATCCAGAAATTTATATATCCACTCATTCTTCAATGCAGATTGCTATATATATAATACATATTTAAATAACAAACCAAACCACATTCACTGGATGATGTTATCAGTGATGGCATCAGTGATGTCATTTGAGATGTCATCAGTGATGCCATCAGTGATGTCAATGACCATGTCATGAATGATGTAATATGTGACATCATCAGCAGTGGATATGCGGGCGCGCAAGTTATAGTTAGTAGAACTAACTATAAAGGAGGAATTTCAATGGTTTTGTACGAGTGAAATCTCCGGCTAAATAAAACACCCCTGAAACCTATGTTTTTTTCAGTGAATATATATATATATATATATGTATATATATATATATATATATATATATATATATATATATATATATATATATATATATATATATATATATATTACCTACTGGCGGTCGCAAGTAGGTAGTTATAGTTAGGATTATTTTCAATACAAAATCTCAACATTCTATTGTGAATAACTTTGGCGCCGGTTGAGGAATCTGCCTGAAAATTTCCTCAAATTTGCCTCACGGCACCCCAGTCCTTCCCTGAGGGGATTTGTCAAGCGGGGGCCGAGATAAAAAGGAGGTCCCAAAACGTGTTTTCCCCATGTTAATTTCCATAGGGCGGTCAACCTCACTTTTAGCCCGAACGGCTGAATGGATTTCCACCAAACTTGGCAAAATTGTAGGGACTGGTAGCCCGATGTGCCTTTGCTATGTTTCAAGATATGTGCTCCAGTGGATTTTGAGTAATTTAGGTTCAAAAAAATATATATATCTATAGCCGCGCTTCGGTATGCGCACCGGGGAGCGCTCCGGGCGCGCTACGCGACTTGCGCGCGGAAAGCTGATTGGCTCTCGGGTGTCTGTCAATATTCCAAACAGTCCGGAGCGGCCGCCATCTTGTGTCTCGGTAGGATCGAGACACAAGAGGTGGCAAAAACAAAGGGGGAAATGAGCAAAAGGGGGCAGGGTAGACCACCCCTGACCCCCTAGGTTTGATATGGGGGCCATAAAAGGGCCCCGTGGGGCAAAAAAAAAATATTTTTTTGACGATTTTCGCGGGGAAGCGCCCGGTACGCGCAGCGGAAAGCGTACCGGGGAGCGTAGCATGGGGAAAACCCAGTTCATTCACTGCGTCACCTCTACGACCGTTTCTTGCATCAATACGTCCCTTTTGCATACATTACACCTGACGTAGGTATAATGTGGCGCAGGGGCTTACAACGTGACGCATCTACCTAGATGCGTCACTTTGTAAATATGACTCAATAAGGTGCATGTTTTACGCTGCCGATGCGTCACAAAAAGTGACGTACCAGTGGCGTAAAAGTGACGCATGGCCTCATAAATGAGGCCTTCAGTCTTCTAGTCATGCGTCATATTAAATATATGACGTACTATGTCGCAAGTACTTACAGATACATCAGTATTTCAGACGTATCTGTAAGTGCAAAAGTGATGCATTGCTGGAGTGTGTCACAAAAATGATGCAACTCCAGCAATGCATCCTTTCACATGGGGCCAGGCCCCATGTGAAAGGGCCTGCATCAGTCTTACGCCTGCTGTGAAACAGGCGTATGATTTGGACGCAACAGCGTCATAAAAGTGACGCAGTGATATCTCATAGATTTCACTGCATCACCTCTACGACCCTTTCTTGCGTCAATACGTCCCTTTTGCATACATTACACCTGACGTAGGTATAATGTGGCGCAGGGGCTTACAAAGTGACGCATCTACCTAGATGCGTCACTTTGTAAATATGACTCAATAAGGTGCATGTTTTACGCTGCCGATGCGTCACAAAAAGTGACGTACCGGTGGCGTAAAAGTGACGCATGGCCTCATAAATGAGGCCTTCAGTCTTCTAGTCATGCGTCATATTAAATATATGACGTATTATGTCGCAAGAACTTACAGATACGTCAGTATTTCAGACGTATCTGTAAGCGCAAAAGTGATGCATTGCTGGAGTGTTTCACAAAAATGATGCAACTCCAGCAATGCATCCTTTCACATGGGGCCAGGCCGCATGTGAAAGGGCCTGCATCAGTCTTACGCCTGCTGTGAAACAGGCGTAAGATTTGGACGCAACAGCGTCATAAAAGTGACGCAGTGATATCTCATAGATTTCACTGCGTCACCTCTATGACCCTTTCTTGCGTCAATACGTCCCTTTTGCATACATTACACCTGACGTGGGTATAATGTGGCGCTGGGGCTTACAAAGTGACGCATCTACCTAGTTGCGTCACTTTGTAAATATGACTGAATAATGTGCATTTTTTACAGCACTGGTGCGTCACAAAAAGTGATGCACCGGTGGCGTAAAAGTGACGCATGGCCTCATAAATGAGGATTTCAGTCTTCTAGTCATGCGTCATATTAAATATATGACGTATTATGTCGCAAGTACTTACAGATACGTCAGTATTTCAGACGTATCTGTAAGCGCAAAAGTGATGCATTGCTGGAGTGTGTCACAAAAATGATGCAACTCCAGCAATGCATCCTTTCACATGGGGCCAGGCCCCATGTGAAAGGGCCTGCATCAGTCTTACGCCTGCTGTGAAACAGGCGTAAGATTTGGACGCAACAGCATCATAAAAGTGACGCAGTGATATCTCATAGATTTCATCGCCTCACCTCAAAGACCCTTTTTTGCGTCAATACGTCCCTTTTGCACACATTACACCTGACGTAGGTATAATGTGGCGCAGGGGTCTACAAAGTGACGCATCTACCTAGATGCGTCACTTTGTAAATATGACTGAATAAGGTGCATTTTTTACAGCACTAGTGTGTCACAAAAAGTGACGCACCGGTGGCGTAAAAGTGACGCATGGCCTCATAAATGAGGCCTTCAGTCTTCTAGTCATGCGTCATATTAAATATATGACGTATTATGTCGCAACTACTTACTGATACATCAGTATTTGAGACGTATCTGTAAGCGCAAAAGTGATGCATAGCTGGAGTGTGTCACAAAAATGATGCAACTCCAGCAATTCATCTTTTCTTACCCTTCCACACCCCCGTTCCTTTTCAACATTTTCTTTGAATATCCACATTCCCCATGTTCACTCTCCTTCTCCTTACTTTCCTTCCCAACACTCACCTTCTTTCAGTCCCCCTACTTCACTTCCTTTCTTCTCTCATACCTTTCTGTTCTTTCTTACTCATTTTCCTTTCCATAGTCAATGCACTCCACTTCACTTACTCTTTTTCATTTTTTTAAGAATATAGCTCTTTGATGAGAATTGGAGGTAGTTCTGAAAAGAACTTTTTTTTCTTTTTTTAGAACAAAAACAAAAACAGGGAATGGAAACTGTTCAACAGGAGCAAAAAAACCAAAAGAATTATGGCTGGGAACGGCAGCGATGGTTCTCCAGTGCTCGAACCATGAGCAGAACACTTTGCTCCCCAAAGGAAAGTAGCTGATCACAGTATCTGCATTTAAGGACGCCTTTGTTAAATGCAGGCTGAATGTTCGGAACCAGCTCTTGTGATCTCCCCCTCACCGATGTTGTTGGTCCTCCGGTTGATGTAGAGGCCCCATCACCGGGAACCTCTCCACATGGCGAAGCATTGTGGAGTTCCCAAAAGAATATTTCTTAGTGGGGTCACCCCGTGACAGGACTGTGTGACAGATCCTGCACTCCACTTTTGGAGCATTTACCTTGTTCTGGTCATCAGGTATGGAAAAAATGTTCCAGATGAAATGTTCTTTGACTTTTGGCTGAGGAGGCTCTTCATCGATGAAGTCATTGGAGTCATCTTCACTGCTGGATGGCCTGGCAGCCATGATAATCCAAGATATCCAACAAAGAACCGAGAGCAAAAAGGGAGGTCTTTCAGTCACAAAAGTGAAAGAAGAAGTGAAGGAAATGGGTGGGGATTTCATTCTTTGTAAAAAAAAAAACTGTTAGCAACCAATGAAAAGCGTTATTTTAAGGTCACATGACTTGATGCGCTTACGCTGCGCGCACCGAAGCGCGTCCGGGGGCGCTTACGTGGCGCGAACGTAGGCGACTCCGGGAGTGCATACGCGGCACGAACGTAGGCGCTTCCGGGGGCGCTTACGCGGCGCGCCTAAGTAACGTTTTGATAGTTTCACGGAAATGCAAAATTATTTTCATTTCCTTATTCAAAAAACTGCTTTTATATGTATGGTACTAAATGTCTTGCGTTATTATTTACTTTTCATTCATATTTTTTTACACAAACACAAGTAGCGCTCTGGGTGCGCTTTCCGGAGAGCTTACCGGTGCGCGCCCCGAGAGCGCCCCAGGAAAAAATGATAAAAAAATAAAAATAAAAAAATATTATTATAAAAAAAATAATAATAATCAATACTTACGCAAAACAGCAAATTAAAAAAAATATCGTAGCTTACAAACTCGATATAGAAAGGAATTAGCATTTAAAAAACCTATGAAATTCACTGAAAAAATCATAGGTTTGACACCAGTTATAGTTAGGAATTAACATTTAAAAAACCTATGAAATTCACTGAAAAAAACATAGGTTTCACACCAGTTATAGTACGGAATTAGCATTTTAAAAACCTAGTAAATTCACTGAAAAAACCATAGGTTTCACCCCAGTTATAGTTAGCTGGAAATTTTACTGACATAAAACCATTGAAATTGTGATGTCATGAGTGATGTCACTGACGATGTCATGAGTGATGTAATATGTGACGTCATCAGCAGTGCATTGCAGGCGCGCAAGTTATAGTGAGTCCAACTAACTATAACGTGGCATTTCAATGGTTTTATGTCAGTAAAATTTCCAGCTAACTATAACTGGTGGGAAACCTATGGTCTTTTTAGTGAATATATATATATATATATATATATATATATATAGTTAGGATTTTTTCTCTATGGGATTTTTTAAAATTCTATGTCTAATAACTTTGGCGTTTGTGGACGGAATTGGCTGAAATTTTCAGGAAAATGGAACATTTTGTTTCTGAGCAGCCCCTGACAATTTGGGGGGGTTTCATCAAGGGGGGGCCGAGAAAAAAGGGGGGTCCCAAAACGCGTTTTTCCCATGTTAATTTCCATAGGGCGGTTGGCCTCACTTTTAGCTCGAACGGCTGAATGGATTTGCACGAAACTTGGCAAAATTGTAGGGACTGTTAGCCCGATGTGCCTTTGCTAGGTCTCAATATATGTGCTCCAGTGGATTTTGAGTAATTTAGGTTCAAAAAAAGATATATATCTGGGCGGAGCCTAACCACACATCTGATCTGATTGGCTGTCAGCACTTCATCCAAGAAGTGTTGGCAGCCATCTTGGGACCAATATACATGATAGCACCTCATTAAAAAGCATTGTAGTTAATAGAGGGTTTTAGGACTTTAGTTACATTATAAATCATTTGTTGATGGTACCATACTCGTTTTAGGAATTGTGGTGGGTTCTAAGGTGATTTTACCATGTGAAAAAACCTTCTGCTGTGATATCATGAATATTGTTTGAAAGAAAACTAATATCTCATGATTTTCCCACAGTGGTTTGGAAGGGGATCTATAAGCTAAACTGAAAGCATATTTTCTGTAAATTCACATTATCTTTCTCAGTCATGTGAAAATGAAGTCTGACATTCTCAGTAAAACATGTACATCCAACAAGGACAGAGACTGTCAGTTGATTCCTTTGTGTTCTACTGCAGCCTCCTAGAGTGTTCTAAAGAACAACTAGAGCGCTAACAGTCCTACTTATTACAAAGGTATGGCACACCTGAAGCCATCTTGATAGGAATAAAGTGGTAACTCTTAAAACATTTAATTTAAAAAGAAACAACATGAGGGGGTATATTTTGCCATAGAAAGTATGATTAGTGCTGCAGAATGAAAAATTAGGGCACTTTTTGAGTGACTTCTCAAATCCTTTTCTATTTCATTAAAACATTCTGACATGCAGTCTCCCAAAATGGCCACCAGAGACAAAAGAGCCCAAATGTAGCCCAAATATCACCCAGATGTAGCCCAAGTATAGCCCAATGACAGAATGTCCCAGAGTGTTCTAAAGAACAACTAGAGCGCTAACAGTCCTACTTATTACAAAGGTATGGCACACCTGAAGCCATCTTGATTGGAATAAAGTGGTAACTCTTAAAACATTTAATTTAAAAAAAAACAACATGAGGGGGTATATTTTGCCATAGAAAGTATGATTAGTGCTGCAGAATGAAAAATTAGGGCACATTTTGAGTGACTTCTCAAATCCTTTTCTATTTCATTAAAACATTCTGACATGCAGTCTCCCAAAATGGCCACCAGAGACAAAAGAGCCCAAATGTAGCCCAAATATCACCCAGATGTAGCCCAAGTATAGCCCAATGACAGAATGTCCCAGAGTGTTCTAAAGAACAACTAGAGCGCTAACAGTCCTACTTATTACAAAGGTATAGCACACCTGGAGCCATCGTGATGGGAATAAAGTGGTAACTCTTAAAACATTTAATTTAAAAAGGAACAAAATGAGGGGGTATATTATGCAATAGAAGGTATTATTAGTGCTGCAGAAAGAAAAATTAGGGCACATTTTGAGTGACTTTTCAAATCCTCTTCTATTTCATTAAAAAATGCTGACATGCAGTCTCCCAAAATGGCCACGAGAGACAAAAGAGCCCAAATGTAGCCCAAATATCACCCAGATGTAGCCCAAGTATAGCCCAATGACAGAATGTCCCAGAGTGTTCTAAAGAACAACTAGAGCGCTAACAGTCCTACTTATTACAAAGGTATGGCACACCTGAAGCCATCTTGATTGGAATAAAGTGGTAACTCTTAAAACATTTAATTTAAAAAGGAACAAAATGAGGGGGTATATTTTGCCATATGAATTATGATTAGTGCTGCAGAAAGAAAAATTAGGGCACATTTTGAGTGACTTCTCAAACCCTCTTCAATTTCATAAAAGAATTCTGACATACAGTCTCCCAAGATGGCCACCAGAGACAAAAGAGCCTAAATGTAGCCCAAATATCACCCAGATGTACCCCAAGTATAGCCCAATGACAGAATGTCCCAGAGTGTTCTAAAGAACAACTAGAGCGCTAACAGTCTTACTTATGACAAAAGTATGGCACACCAGAAGCCATCTTGATTGGAATGAAGTGGTAAGTCTGAAAACACTCAATTTAAAAAGTAACAACATGAGGGGGTTAATTTTGCCATAGAAAGTATGATTAGTGCTTCAGAAAGAAAAATTAGGGATCATTTTGAGTGACTTCTCAAATCCTCTTCTATTTCATTAAAAAAATTCTGACATGCAGACTGAAACATGCACTTTGAACACCAGCAGCAGACGTCCCTGGTGAGCAGTAGCTTTACTACAGTGATCTAATGTGCAACTAGAGTGCTAACATTCAGAATTTATGGCAAATGTGTGACACATCTGAATGCCTTCTTGATGGAACCAAAGTAAACAAGCATTGAAAATGCAATAGATCTCGCCCTCGTTTAAGTTAAAGCCATTCTGTTTGTAATGAGGTGGCTTTTTAGCTTTGCTTTTATTAGTGTTTTTTCAACTTTCATGTAAATAACATGCATCTGTATGCATATAAGTATATGTATGCATGCATTTATGTTTGTATTTATATAGATATACAGATGATATATGTTTATATATGTATGTATATATATATATATTCACTGAAAAAACCATAGGCTATAGACCATATATAGTTAGGAATTAGCATTTACAAAACCTTGAAAATTTACTGAAAAACCATAGGTTATAGACCATATATAGTTAGGAATTAGCATTTACAAAACCTTGAAAATTCACTGAAAAAACCATAGGTTATAGACCATATATAGTTAGGAATTCGCATTTACAAAACCTTATTTTACTTACACAAAACCATTGAAATTCCATATATAGTTAGTTGCACTAACTATATATCGCGCACCCGCAATCCACTGCTGATGATGTCACATATTACATCATTCATGACATGGTCAGTGACATCACTGATGACATCACTGATGACATCTCAAATGACATCACTGATGACAACATCCAGTGACTGTATGTTTCTGTAAAGTTAAAATATGTCTTACATATTGAAGAATGAGTGGATGTATAAGTGTCTGGATGAAGGATTTAGTAGGTGCATGACTGACTGTATGAGTGAGTGATTAAATGTGTCTCACTGAGTGCATGGGTTAGTGACTAAACTGTCTTAATTTGTGCATCATTATGTCTGTTGTTCTGTAAACTGTTGCATGTGTTGATAAGTAGCTATATGAGTAACTATATGGGTTATTGATTGGTTGCCCAAGTATTTGTATGGGAGACTGAGTGTGTGCGTGGGTGGCTGGGAGGTGTATGACTCTGTGCATAGATGTGTGAGCAGTTGATTCACTAGATGTATGGTTTCAAAAGTGCATGTGGAAACAGCTGTATGGGCGGTTGACTGTGTGCATGAGTGTATTGGTGAGTGAATGGATATCTCAGTGCTACATGTCAAAGTAAGTACATATGTAAAACACAGTACATGTGAGAGTTGACATATATAAATAACTGTGCATAAGAGCCAGTGAATGTGTGAGTGGCTGTATGGATCATTGTGAACTTGTATCAGGGATTGTATAAGAGAGTAAATATGTGTTAGTATATGTTTGAATAAGTAAAGTTTGTATAACTGTATAGTTGAGGAAATGGAGGTGTGATTGATTCTTTGCATGACTGACTAGGTTTGTGAGTAACTCCATGGATGAGTGACAGTCTGTGAGTGTCTGTTTACACTGATTGTATCTAAGGTTATATTAGAGTCTGAAGAGGTTCATCGTATTATCACATAAATGATATCATCAGTGATGTGATCAGTAATGTCAAATGAGATGTCATCAGTGATGTCATCAGTGATGTCATTTGAGATGTCATCAGTGATGTCATTTGAGATGTCATCAGTGATGTCATCAGTGATGTCACTGACCATATCATGAATGATGTAATATGTGACATCATCAGCAGTGGATTGCGGGTGCGCGATATATAGTTAGTGCAACTAACTATATATGGAATTTCAATGGTTTTGTGTGAGTAAAATAAGGTTTTGTAAATGCGAATTCCTAACTATATATGGTCTATAACCTATGGTTTTTTCAGTGAATATATATATATATATATATTACCTACTGGCTATCGCCAGTAGGTATATATAGTTAGGATTTTTTCCCTATGGGATTTTTGAAAATTCTATGTCTAATAACTTTGGCGTTTGTGGACGAAATCGGCTGAAAAATTCAGGAAAATGGCACATTTTGTTTCTGAGCAGCCCCTGAAAATTTGGTGGGGTTTCGTCAAGGGGGGGCTGAGAAAAAAGGGGGGTCCCAAAACGCGTTTTTTACATTGAGTTTTCCATAGGGCGGTTGGACTCACTTTTAGCTCGAACGGCTGAATGGATTTGCACGAAACTTGGCAAAATTGTAGGGACTGTTAGCCCGATGTGCCTTTGCTAGGTCTCAATATATGTGCTTCAGTGGATTTTGAGAATTAACGTTTAAATCAAGATATATATCTGTAACAGCGCTCCGGGCAGCGATCCGGTCCGCTTACTTTTCGCGTTTCGGAACTTTGCGCGCAGAAAGCTGATTGGCTCTCCGGTGTCTGTCAACATTCTAAACAGTCCGGAGCGGCCGCCATCTTGTCTCTCGGTAGGATCGAGAGAGAAGAAGAGGTGAAAAACGAAGGGGGAATTTAATGAAAGGGGGCAAGGTATCCCCCTCTTGACCCCCTAGGAATGTTGTTGGGGTTATTAAAGGGTCCCGTGGGGAAAAGAAAAAAAAAATGATTTTTCACGGTAGAAGCGCTTCACGGGCCGCGAACTGGGCCGCAAACTGGTAGCGAAACGGGAATTCGCCATTTTGTGCTTCGTTAATTAAATTACTAGGTATAAGGGGGTGCGGGAGACGTATCCTAATCCCCTATGTTTCCTGAGGGTGGCTGAGGAGGCTGATACATGTTGATACATCTCTTCCAGCGGCTGCGCCATCTTGCCTTTTTTCCAATGCCACAATTTTGTCGTGCACGGCAGCCATTTTAGATGCCAGGCTGGTCCCAGGCTATCACCTACCCCTGCGGATGTAGTTTATGGCCCCAGCTGTAGAGAATTCAGACATGCCAACCCTCCCGATTCAGGCGTGTGACTACTGATTTCAGTGCTAGTCTCCCGCCTCCCGATTTCTGCAAGCAAAAACCCGGGGGCATATTACGAACAACTAGCGATAATTTTTGTCTCTAACTTGTTTAGAGACAAAAATTATCGCCGCACATCGGCGATTTTTATCGCAGATAAACCTTGCTATTATCGCAGAAAAGTCAGCGATATTCATGTATTATCGAGCAAATGCTCTTAGCCATGTTATCCACCTCCCATTGGATAACATGGCTAAGAACTGCTCAGGGCAGGTGTTAGATTTTGGAGATATTCGCGCTTAGCGCGAATATCTCCAAAAGTTGGTAATAGGAGAAAGCGATGTTAGGGACTGTTTCCAGTCGCTAACATCTTGGCACGCCACTTTGCATGTTATTAGTGATAAGTATCACTGACATGCAAAGCGGGGCCCAAGATGGTCGCTATCTCCTTTTAGCTGTCACTAACTGGTGTTAGTGACAGCTTGGTAATAGGGAGATAATTTTATCTCCGCTTTCATGGCTTTTAAAGCCAAAAAAGCGGAGATAAACCCCCTTGATAATATGCCCCACGATTCCTTGGGGGTTTCAGCTGACAGGGCTTGGTATTGTGTTACATGGTAATTTTTCCAGGAAACGTCAGAGGGTCGATGCAGGGGTTCTAGAAGAGGTGATAAACCATTTAAGCCTCATGAACAAGCGCATGGTCTTTTAAAGATTTGTGAAGTACTCGGGGCGGCGGTGTGTGTGTGCCCTCTTTCAGGAGCGGGCGGGGGGGCACTGCCAGCAACTTGCCAGGTCAGGTAGTGTTCAACACGTGCATCACCCTTTCTCTGCCTGCTATTGCGCTCCATGCTTCGGAAAGGTAAGAAAAAGAACGTGCATTTAAGTTTGAAATGTCCGATCCTGCAGCAGCACACTTCCAAAGCCCACACATGACAATAACCCGATTCAAGGCCCTATTCACCCGTTTTTAAAAAAATAGATAACACTCCAACAAAGTAAGATTATAAAACTTTATTAACTTTTAACTATAATGAACGGAACAAAAACTAAAAACATTTAAACATTTTTCAACTCAAAAAGCAACAATGGTTAGAAGCTGTCTTTTGTGCGAATAGTCCCAAGGCAGCACAACGTGCAGAGTTCTGGTCGGCACCCAGGTGATGTCGCCTGGGTGCCGCACTGGTTTTGGGATCCTACAATGCAGCACAGAAAAACAGCGTGGGGCGTCCCGGGTGGTGCGGGGGGAGGCCTCGTCAGTAGCGGTCTGTTGTGCGAATAGTCCCAAGGCAGCAGAACGCGTTGAGATGTTGATGGGACTGTGTCCAGTGTCCCATGGCTGACACAACATGTACGACAGGCACCCAGGTGATGTCCAGTAAACTCCCGCACTGGTTTTGGTATCCTACAATGCTGCTCCGAAAATTGGCGTGCGGCGGCCCGGGGGGGGGGGGGGCGTGGGGGAGGCGGCGTGACGGGCCTCCCCAGGTGGCGGCCATCTAGCTGAGTTGCGCCCGCTCTTGCGGCTACAGCGTCTCGCTCACCATGTTGTTGAGTTGCTCCCACTCTTGCAGTGCAGCGATAGGCGGCTGCCACATGGCTCTTAAAATGGCGGACGGCTCCTCGGTTTTGGGCCTGGTCCACTGAAATGGCCCTGGGACACCTTGGAACTCGGACGCTTGCCTGCTAGGGCTTGGGCTCCATTCTCGAAAAGCGTCCCCTCAGCCGTGAAGATTCTACAAAAGTCTTGGGGGCCCCCGACTCCCGCAGGCTTCCGGTGGGGAGCGGCTGCCATGATTGCTCGCGGAATGACCACGATGGAGCCACGAGATGGTGGTGCTCTCATGCTGACGCCAGCTTCAGTCTGAATGATCCAGAAACAAGGTGGGGCTTTCATCGTTTGGGAAAAAAAAATGTTCTAAACCAATGAAAAGTGTTATTTTTAGGTCATATGACCAAGACTTCCATCTTTAGGAAACCAAAAGTAAAATGAACCAATGAAAAGTTTTATAAACAAGTCACATGACCTGTTATGCGGCATAGGGCTACAAAAAGCGTAGAAAATCCGTTGGCACGTGAGGCGGCGTCAGTAGCGGACCGATGTGCGAATAGGCCGAAGGCAGCACAACGCGCCGAGATCCGGATGGCACCGAGGTGGTGTCCAGCAAATTGCCGCACTGGTGTGGCCATCCTACAATGCTGCGCCGAAAGACGGCGTGTCCAGCTGAGTTGCGGTCACTGTTGCGGTACAGTGACTCGAACGCGCCGAGATCCGGATGGCACCGAGGTGGTGTCCAGCAAATTGCCGCACTGGTGTGGCCATCCTACAATGCTGCGCCGAAAGACGGCGTGTCCAGCTGAGTTGCGGTCACTGTTGCGGTACAGTGACTCGAACGCGCCGAGATCCGGATGGCACCGAGGTGGTGTCCAGCAAATTGCCGCACTGGTGTGGCCATCCTACAATGCTGTGCCGAAAGATGGCGTGTCCAGCTGAGTTGCGGTCACTCTTGCGGTACAGTGAGTCGAACGCGCCGAGATCTGGATGGCCCCGATGTTGTGTCCAGCAAGTTGCCGCACTGGTGTGGCCATCCTACAATGCTGCGCCGAAAGTCGGCGTGGGGTGCCCCGTTGGCTTATGAGGTGATGTCAGTAGTGGACCGATGTGTGAATAGGTCGGAACCAGCACAAGGCGCCAAGATCCGAATGGCAAGTCCTGGATGTTGAGTGCCTCAGGTGAGAGTTCTGAGCAGTGCTTGTAAGACTGTCTGAAGCTTATTTGCACCTGCTGCAGCTTCACTATTGCCCTGGTGTGGCCAAAGGTCGCACATGACATAGGCGGCCGGCTCCCGAGGTCCGGCGGAGCTTTTTTCCTTTTCCTTTCTGCTTCTTTTCCTACAATCCGTTTCATCTGAAGACACGACCAGGTCCCTGAATGTGTGCAGGGGGACGCTATTGATTGAATGAAAATGGCGGCTTGACACAAAGCTGACTCAAGCGTTACTGTTGATGCTATACAGACAAAAATTGGTTTTCAGTTTGTACATTCTTCAGGTTTTTTTTTTCCATCCAAGTCTGATTGAGAGTTTGTAGAAAAATGGCTTCAGATTTTCCACATACTACTCTTCAACATTCTTCCTAAATGTAACAATGTGAAACTCACTAGGAGAACGGCTGTTTCTGTTTCCTTTCAAAATGCTGCCAACAATATTTTCTGAATGGAAGACACCATCTTGTAGCATAAAGGGCCGAAAGGGGTTCTGGTCTGGCCGATGGTTGGTGGAGACATTTTGACTATATCTTGGACCTGCCCGGCCTCGCCCAAAATGGCGCCGGTATAAATGGGACTCGTAACTCCTTGCCCGCAAATGTATATCTAGAAAATGTTATTGTAAGTGGCCCTGTCGTATTTTAATTACAAAATGTACGTCCACCGATTCCGCAACTGTTAGACACCTTTGTTCTTGCAACCTAATGGGCCGCTCGTTACGTTCTTCTACAGTGTAAATGTCTCCTCATTATATACGATTTCAGTTTGCTCCGTGGCCGGCCCACGTGGTTATAGGCCCGTATTTGTATACTGACATTTTCACAATAAAGGTTTTGAAAACAAAACACGGTAGTAGTATTTACATTGGTAAAGTTTTTACTTTTAGTCACTGTTTTCGAATCAGTAAAAGGCAAGTGAAATAAAGCAGTCCAATTACATGACGGATAAAAGGTATAATATGTAGGAACGCAGTAAAGATAAATGGTCAAGGGCAGTTGTGTTTTTCATGTCTGCAACATAAAGTGATCGATAAGAATCTGATAATCAGGCGTATCGGCGACTAAGACAGCAGGCCGAATCTCTTTTACTCAACGGCTCCGTCATGGAAGGAAGAAACGCCCTTTTTCTCGAAAAAGGAATATATTTTACTTGCAAGACAGTTGTAAATTTTCCGGGAAAGTACATTAGCCTGGAATATTATAACATATGTTTGAAAAAAAAATATTGTTCGAAAACAATAAAAAGCGTAATTTTTAGGTCATATGATCAAGCTTTTCATCATTAAATTAACAAAAGTAAAATGAACCAATGAAAAGTTTTATTAACAAGTCACATGACCTGTTATGCTTACGTTACGCGCTGCGCGCCGCGCCTCGGATCACTTCCGGGTGCGCTAACGCGGCGTGTCATATAACGCATTACGCGACAACGTAGGTCAAGAATATAGTCAAAATGTCTCCACCAACCAGCGTTCGGAACACAACCCCTTTCAGCAGTCCAAAAAGTTCTGTTAAATGACAACAGAGGGGACAGGCAACAAGAACCATCAGTCAAAGAGGGGAGGGCAAGTTCTTCTCTTCCGGGTCATGTTGGGGCGCTACCAGAACTGATCGAATTGGTAGTCTACAGTGTTTCTGGATGTTTCAGACTAAAGCTGGCGTCAGCATGAGACCACTACCATCTCGTAGCTCCGTCGTGGCCATTCCACGAGCAATCATGGCAGCCGCTCCCCACCAGAAGCCTGCGGGAGTCGGAGGCCCCCAAGACTTTTGTAGAATCTTCACGGCTGAGGGGACGCTTTTCGAGAATGGGACCCAAGCCCTATCAGGGAAGCGTCCGAGTTCAAAGGTGTCCCAGGGCCATTTTAGTGGACCAGGCCCAAAACCGAAGAGCCGGCCGCCATTTTGAGAGTCCTGTGGCAGCCGCCTATCGCTGCACCGCAAGAGCGGGAGCAACTCAACTACATGATGAGCGAGACGCTGTAGTCGCAAGAGCGGGCGGTAAACAGCTGAATGGCGGAAGAGGCACAGTGTAGCAAAAGCGGGCAGAATGGCAACTGAAACGGTAAAGGGGCGCCCCACTACAGCGTGTCTTCAGGTCAAACGGATTGTGGGACAAGGTTCAGAATTGAAGAGTCATCAAAAGGCAAAAAGTTCTGCCGGACCCCGGGAGCCGGCCGCCTATGTCGGGGGCGATCTCAGGCTACACCAGTGCTATAAGACTTGGGGAGGGTGTCGGAGCCAAGCGTCTTCTCCGAGTCCATGGCCATCACACCGCCCCTCAGGGGCCTCCGTCAAGCTGTTTAGGAAGGTAACATATCACATTGTTTTCTAATGCAGTCAGGTCCACAAACGACACTCACTTACTTTGAGAATAGTGAAGCTGCAGTAGGTGGAAATAAGCTTCAGACAGTGTTACAAGCACTGCTCAGAACTCTTAACTATGGCACCCAACATCCAGAACTTATGCCATTTGAGAATGGCAGTGACATCGAAGCAACTCAGGGACCAAAACCATTAACGTACTTTCACGTATGAAAATCTTACTTGGGGAGGGGGCAGGAGCGAAACGCCCCCTCCCAGTCAGCGCCACCACACCGTATGTTGAAAATTTGAAGCCATCGTTCTACAAAGTCAACCAAACTTGGATTGAAAAATCTAGAAAAATGTACAAACTGAAAACCAGTTTTGGTCTGCATAGCATCAGTAGCAACGCTTGAGTCAGCTTTGTGTCAAGCCGCCATTTTGATTCAACAAAGCACAGGCATTGAAAAAGGCTCAAACTCAGAACTCTGAACTATGGCACCCAACATCCAGGAGGTTGCCATCCGGATCTTGGAGCCTTGTGCTGCTTTCGACCTATTCACACATCGGTCCACTACTGACATCATCTTATAAACCAACGTTATGTAAATAGTTTTTTAATAAAATGTTTTACCCTGTTTCTTTGCTGGTGTGTTGTCTATATTTTTAATATTTGCAAAGGGTTTGTCGTTATTTTGTGCGGGATGGGTGATGGAGCCGAGCTGTCTTGCAGCCCTCATGGTGTGGAGCTCAGTTCATCTCACTATTTTCGTATTTCTCATGAAGGGTTGTTCCTAATATTTCTATTTTAGCGAGGTCAAAAAGAGATCCAATTAGTGGCCTACTGATTTTGCTCGATTACTTTTATTTTTTTACACGATTTTTCACTATCTGCAAAGACTAAACAGAGTATTGCGACTTTGTGCTTGTTTGTAAATAGAGAATGATCCAAAGAGAACCAATTCTAAAACAGTAAATGCTTGGACAACAATCAATCAAATGGAGAGACAAGCAGGCACGACGGATTACAACGGGGGTAAAGGCCTGCGTTAACTACCCTTCAGTATCTGCAAAGAGAGAGTACTACTAAGACAAAAGAGGGGAGGGGGGGGGGGTGCAGCGTTCAAAGCACATCAGCGTGCATAAATACGAAAATGTTTTTATCTATCACGTACTTGACATTTTAAAGCTTTTCATATTTGCTATTAAAAAACCAATGAAATTCACAGAAAAAACCATAGGTTATAGTGGATATATAGTTAGGAATTTGCATTTACAAAACCTTGAAAATTCAATGAAAAAAACATTAGTTTTAGGCCATATATAGTTAGGGATTTGCATTTACAAAACCTTATTTTACTCGCATAAAACCATTGAAATTCCATATATAGTTATAAGCGCTAACTATATATCGCGCATCCGCAATCCACTGCTGATGATGTCACATATTACATCATTCATGACATGGTTAGTGACATCACTGATGACATCACTGATGACATCTCAAATGACATCACTGATGACATCACTGAAAACATCTCATTTGACATGACTGATAACATCACTGATGATATCATTCATGTGATAATACGATGAACCTCTTCAGACTCTAATATAACCTTAGATACAATCAGTGTAAACAGACACTCACAGACTGTCACTCATCCATGGAGTTACTCACACACCTAGTCAGTCATGCAAAGAATCAATCACACCTCCATTTCCTCAACTATACAGTTATACAAACTTTACTTATTCAAACATATACTAACACATATTTACTCTATTATACAATCCCTGATACAAGTTCACAATGATCCATACAGCCACTCACACATTCACTGGCTCTTATGCACAGTTATTTATATATGTCAACTCTCACATGTACTGTGTTTTACATATGTACTTACTTTGACATGTAGCACTGAGATATCCATTCACTCACCAATACACTCATGCACACAGTCAACCGCCCATACAGCTGTTTCAACATGCACTTTTGAAACCATACATCTAGTGAATCAACTGCTCACACATCTATGCACAGAGTCACACACCTCCCAGCCACCCACACACACACTCAGTATCCCATACAAATACTTGGGCAACCAATCAATAACCCATATAGTTTTCATATAGCTACTTATCAACACATGCAACAGTTTACAGAACAACAGACATAATGATGCACAAATTAAGACAGTTTAGTCACTAACCCATGCACTCAGTGAGACACATTTAATCACTCACTCATACAGTCAGTCATGCACCTACTAAATCCTTCATCCAGACACTTATATATCCACTCATTCTTCAATATGTAAGAGATATTTTAACTTTACAGAAACATACAGTCACTGGATGTTGTCATCAGTGATGTCATCAGTGATGTCATTTGAGATGTCATCAGTGATGTCATCAGTGATGTCACTAACCATGTCATGAATGATGTAATATGTGACATCATCAGCAGTGGATTGCGGGTGCGCGATATATAGTTAGCGCTTATAACTATATATGGAATTTCAATGGTTTTATGCGAGTAAAATAAGGTTTTGTAAATGCAAATCCCTAACAATATATGGCCTAAAACTAATGGTTTTTTCATTGAATATATATATATATATATATATATATATATGCAAAAACCTTCGCTTCCTTTGCGCTACCACTCCATCCCAGGAACCAAGCACAGACCACAGATTCGGTATTTTGAGTTTATTTAATTGCTGTCGCCTTCATAACGTTTCGGCTCGCCAGAGCCTTGATCACAAGACAGCAAATTTTTGTGAAGGGTGAATATTTAAAGTGCTAGTGCTGCATTCGGATTGGGTCATGGATGCATGAACATAGTAAACAGACCACATGTGTAATCATAGTAAAATACACAATATCTACACATTAAAAAATATAAAGCAGTCTGGTCAATGGAAAATACAGGTAAAATACCAAAATTCCAATAAATACCATGCACCGAATCTCTTATACATAGGTTTGTAAGGGACAGAATCACATACAGCTTTTCTATATGCGAACGTCACCCACCAGTAAAAATCAATAATGGGATGAATCCCAAACGGTGTATATTCAGTTCAAATCATGACCCTGATATAAAGTGCTTAAAGATACTAGTGCATAAGTGCAAGAAGTGAATAATGACAAAAAATAATGAATAATGATAAACCACACTCTTCTAGTCAACAACCTATTCTACCAAAAAGACTGAGCCCAGTCAAATTATTTATGCAGTAGAAAAAGGTTGCTGGTTGGGTTTCCATACAGACTATGTCCAACAATCCAGACCTTAAACATGGTGGGAGAAGGTTGGGCTGCAGTCAGATGAAGTGTGGTAATGAAAGGGCAGTTGAAACAGTAGGAGTTTATAAAGAAAAAAAACTGTGGATTTCCAATGCTAATGATTCATTAGCAGTGATTGGTGCATTTCCATTTCTGAAAACAGAAAGTTAGGGTGCATGGATGTGTTCTTTGAAAGATGTAATTTGAATGGTCAAGGAAGAAACATTTAATGAAAGATTGCACTGGATACGCAGGTGCACTGAGAGTTCAGAGTTCAATTGAAACATTGTTGTGTGAATTTGCAAACATGAGAGGTCTTTCAGGAGGTGGTTGCTAAGCAAAAAAGGCAGAGAGGGCAGAGGGGGGAAGGGTTTTGATTTGAAAAAAGTGAGGGAAGAGTTATGATTGGCTAATATGAGAGATATGTGAAATGAATATCTGTATTTCTGTGCTTTCAATAGCTGCAGCCTCTGGAGTGCATCCTTTTTCTTCTGCTGAAGACAATTTGGTGTATTTCTGAGACTGTTTTCAAAACTCAAAAAGTATTTGCTAAGGTGAGAAAAGATTTATTTATTTTAGATAGAGAATAGTATGAGTTAATGAGAAAATGATGAAGAAAGCTGTGTTTTTAAAATGTGGCTTTGTCTCTAGTGATATAGAAATAGATTTTGTTACTTTGAGAAATTGTAATTGCATATTCGGTGTAGCATTCTGGCATGCAGTAACACAAGTTATTGTTGTACATGAAGCCCATTCCATGGTCTCTTATGTAAGCTGAAACAGATATGTTGTTTTTAAAAACGATTTTTGAAATCAATTAAATTTCTGGATATGTACTGCTAGAGCTTCATAGGTTGTTTTGGGTCATATTTATAAGGCATTTGAGTGTCTTTGATGTTATTTTTTCCTTTTTAAATGGAAAGCATTCCTCATGGGGCAAGTGTCTTGTAAATACGCTCCCACCTGCGCTTGGCAAATTTAGATTTTGATTATGGGAGTTACATAGCCATGTTAATAATGTCCAAAAAATGGTGCTAGGGCATTCCAGAAAACGCTTTCATGTGTCTCAAGGACATTTTCAGTCATTTCCTCTTGAATGCAGGTATACAATTGATTTATATGCTGTGTTTAAAAACGATTCTTTTCTATGATGTTATTTTTCCTTTTTAAATGGAAAGTGTTCTTCATGGTGCAAGTTTCTTGTAAATACGCTCCCACTTGCGGTTGGCAAATTTAGATTTTGATTATGGGAGTTACATAGCCATGTTAATAATGTCAAAAAAATGACTTGCACCATGAAGAACGCTTTCCATTTAAAAAGGAAAAATAACATCATAGACACTCATATGCCTTATAAATATGACCCAAAACAACCTATGAAGCTCTAGCAGTACATATCCAGAAATGTAATTGATTTCAAATAATCGTTTTTAAACACAGCATATAAATCAATTGTATACCTGCATTCAAGAGGAAATTACTGAAAATGTCCTTGAGACACATGAAAGCGTTTTCTGGAATGCCCTAGCACCATTTTTTTGACATTATTAACATGGCTATGTAACTCCCATAATCAAAATCTAAATTTGCCAAACGCAAGTTGGAGCGTATTTACAAGAAACTTGCACCATGAAGAACGCTTTCCATTTAAAAAGGAAAAATAACATCATAGACACTCATATGCCTTATAAATATTACCCAAAACAACCTATGAAGCTCTAGCAGGACATATCCAGAAATGTAATTGATTTCAAAAAATCGTTTTTAAACACAGCATATAAATCAGTTGTATACCTGCATTCAAGAGGAAATGACTAAAAATGTCCTTGAGACACCTGAAAGCGTTTTTTGGAATGCCCTAGCACCATTTTTTTGACATTATTAACATGGCTATGTAACTCCCATAATCAAAATCTAAATTTGCCAAGCGCAAGTGGGAGCGTATTTACAAGAAACTTGCACCATGAAGAACGCTTTCCATTTAAAAAGGAAAAATAACATCATACACACTCATATGCCTTATAAATATGACCCAAAACAACCTATGATGCTTTAGCAGTACATATCCAGAAATGTAATTGATTTCAAATAATGACTTACTTCATTGGTAGGCCTTCACATGTATTATCTCCTTTGTTTTCTTCAGTGAAAATCTTATCTGCAACCATGTGTTGGCCTCACCTCAAATAAACAAAACAGGCGATGGACCGAATGAGGATCAATGACACACATTCACCCCAGTCCAAAGATCTGGGCCTAAACAAACCTTTAGATAGGCCACACCTTATCGTCATCCTGAATTAATCATTTAAAATATTAGGGAGAGATTTATGATTGTTGTATGCCTGTTTTGTACCACTGTGTGTCATTTTTGTGATGCAGTGCTGGTGCAAAAGATTTGCTATGTTAAATAATAAGTATGGCATTAAGTTTTTGATGACTGTTATTCATTTACTGTTTGGTAATAGTGGTTAATAACATTTTTTATTATATTTTTGCACAGATTCAACTGCAGATCTTTTCATATTTTGAAAAATGCCTACGAAAAATAGAATTAGAAAGGCTAGAAAACGTCAAAGACAGCAGGATGATCTTTTATTGCAGCAGTCCTCTTCCCCAAATACTTATCAAAACACCAAGAAAGCTCCGGGTAAGAGCACAAAATCATTCTTAAGAAATATTTTTAGTAAAAAAAGTATTTATCGCAAAAATGTTTCAGTTCAGAAAAAGAAGAGCAATTTAAATGGAAAGGAAAGACCCATCAAAAATGTTACTGGTAGAGGAAGAGATAACTCTGTGCATGATAGTAGAAGGAAACAACAGTTTAGGGACATTCGAAAACGAATGTTCCGTAACAGGATAATAGTTAATTTATTAAAAAATATTAAGAAAGGCCAACAGAAAGTGGCATTTTATAAGAAGAAGAAAAATGTAGAGAAAATTATTAATCATGCTTTTGAAATTAAGCGAAAGTTGTTTATTTTGGTAATCAATAGAATTAGGAAACTAAGCAAGGTAATTTCTGATTTCAAAACAAAAAGTAGATGGAAGAGAGTAGTAAATCGTAGTAACTTTTGTGAAGTTTTTTCCGGAGAATGGATGCATAGTTCAAGTTGTGAGGCATTTTTTAATGAGGAGAGTTATTTTCAGGATAATGATTTGGTGTTTGCAGTTGACACCAGTGGTCGAGCTTATGAAGTGAAGGATGGTTGTCCAGTTGAAAAAGAAAAACTTGTGACAACAGAGACAGAAGAGGCGCTAAGTGATGAGGTTTTAGGAAGACGTCCTAAGGGTCCTGTGTACATTTGGAAGTGTAGTTCTATTTGCAGTGTGCGACAGGTTTCCATCAATTTGCTTTGTGATTTTATACGGACATTTAATAAGAAAAGTTTGAAGCAGAAAATGAAGTTGTTGCAAGATTTAGATCCTTGCAGAGTGAGACAAATGACAGGTTTGCGTGGTCATTCACTGGCTTGTCTTTCCAGGAGAGTATGCCAGAGTGTTTTTCATCATTTCTGGATGCTAGCAGTGCATCATAATAAAGTGAGAAAATTAGTGAGAATGTTGTATTATGCTAAGAGTCCAGCAATTATGCTTAAACAATTATGTGCTGCTCTTTTGCATGGTTCTGAAATAGATGTGAAGAATATTTGTGAAGAAATTGAGTTTTGTTACTTTGGTAGTAAAGATGAGAATGTTCAAATTGACCCTGAAGTAGAGGGTAATGTTGAAGATAATGTACAGGTTTCCAGTACAGATAATTTTCAGAAGGAAATTGCCACGTTTCAGATGAAATCAAGTGAGAGGCCTAATTTCACTTGTGTATGTTGTCGACGCACTTATTATAAGAATCAGACTAAGGTAGTGGATTTATATGCAAAAAGTGAAAGGGAAAATAATAGTGAATGGAAGGATTTTGCCACATACTTGATGGTAGAAAATTATTTTGATTTGGGATCGGATCAACGTGTGTGTACTTATTGTTGTAATAAATTAAACCAAAACCAGATGCCTGCTAGGGCAGTTCATAATAATCTGGAATTGGTTGAGATTCCTTCTGAATTGAAGGATTTAAATACTTATGAATCTATTTTGATTCAAAGTATCCATCCCTTTCAGGCTATTGTAAGAATGGAGCCAAAGACAGGGAAGTTGCCTCCAGCAGATTTACAGAGAGAATTAAAGGGAAGAGTTGTTTATTTGCCTCTAGATTTGAACAAAAACATTAACACAATTGGAGTAGAAAAAGTGGAAGAGGAACCTCTGGTTATCTTGGTTAATGGGGTTCCGACAAAGAATAAGAAAATATGGCAAGATTTAGTGGATGTTAGGAAAGTCAAAAAGGCAACAGTGTATTTGAAGAAAAATAATAAGTACTATAAGAATGTATATGTTGCAGAAGAGGAAGTAAGTGATGAAGAGGATAGCGATTTGTGTGCTGGCCAAATTGAGAAAGTAGAGGCCTCTAAAAGTGAAGAAATATATGAACATTATAGTGTTCATCCTTTGCATTCCAAGGAAGTCATGGGGAATGCTATTGAGTTGTTTCAAATGAAACAAGCCAAAGAGAGTCCCATTAGTGTTTGGGAGGAAAGTTTGGAAGCTCGGTGTTTCCCACAGCTATTTCCCACAGGTCGAGGAGGAAGATATGATGAGCGATCTCATCAAATTCCTGCGTCTGAATACCGAACTTTACGATTGTATGCAGAAGATCCTAGGTTTCGTCAATGCATTCCCTATTTGTTTCATCTCCTGTTTGAAAGCGATCTGTCTGGACTGTCATATGCAGTGAACCACATCTTAAAAAGTGGTATACAGATGCGAAATATCTCGGCAAGGGACTTTATGCATAAAGTCAATGTCCAAGACAGTATTTTGGATTCTCACTTAATTAATCTCATGGCGTGTCAGCGTGGTATTAATGAGTACTGGTACCGTCGTCATGGTGATTTAAAATGTATGCTGAGGAACTTAGAAACTCCGACATGGTTCCTCACTCTGAGCTGTGCCGAGTATGGCTGGGAAGACTTACTTGAATTTCTACGAGAGGCAAATGGAAATATTGAAAACATTGAATTCAAGACACCTGGAGAACTGTGTTCTTTGGATCCTGTGCATGTATGCAGGTACTTCAATCATAGATTTGAAGCTATGATGTCTTTCATCACAAATAAGAAGAATCCACCTCTTGGAGAGGTGTTGGATTTCTTCTGGAGAAAGGAGTACCAAGCAAGAGGTGCTCCTCATATACATATGTTGTTGTGGATCAAGGATGCACCTAAATTTGGAACAGATCCGGATGACTTAGTGATGAATTTCATAGAACAGTATTCTACGTGTGCTGTTCCAAACGCAACGGAGAAGAAAAGCCTAAGAGAACAAGTTCTACGTTTCCAAAGCCATCGTTGTGGAAAGTACTGTCGTCGTAAATTCAGAAACAAGGACAAGTTCTACACCAAATGTCGTTTCAACTTTCCACGACCGGTGATTTCTAAAGGAAGAGTGAACAGTTTGATGTCTTCACTGCGACATAATGTGACGAGGAAATCACCCAAAAATACATACAATTTGAAAAGGAACGAAGAGTTCAAGTACATCAACGACTACAACCCAGTGATTTTGTCCATGTGGAATGCTAACATGGATATACAGTTTGTGGGTGACAACTGTATGGCTGTGGCTCGGTATGTGACATCTTACATCACCAAAAAAGAAAAGACAGAACTGAAGGATATGTGGGAGGACATTTCCCATGAAAAGAGCCTCAGCAAGAAGTTGTACAGTTTCAGTCTGAAGATGTTGTCGCATCGAGAAATCGGAGCTTACGAATGTTCGGATCGATTGTCTTCAGCAAGTCTCTATGCCAAAACCAGGAGAATTGTTTTGGCGAGTCTTGGTCTTGCTGCAACGCGAAATCGAGTTCTAAAACCTGTCCGGGAAATTGAATATTTGGCAGAAAAGGAACCAAACAGTACCGACATTTTGAAGACCAACATGTTGGATACATATTATCCAAATCAAAGCAGTCACCTTGAGAATGTTTGTCTATATGAGGTTCTACAAAATTATATATTCAAGAGGAACATCAAAGAAGATATTGAGAAAGGAGTGTATGCTGTAATTGGAAGTGAGGGATGTCTGGTCAAGCAAAGAAAATGCCAATTAGTAAACCATCGAAAATTGAGTGGCGAATCTCCAGAAAAAAAGGAGTTTTTCTATTTAGCACTTTTGCAACTTTTCAAGCCTTGGCGTGCAGAAGAGGAACTGCTTGGAGATTTCCTCTGTTACGAAGACTCTTTCACTGCTGCTAACGAGACCATAGAATGTCCTGCTTTTCCCAAATATCAAGAAATGCTAACTTTGGAAATTGAGCAGGAAGCAACGATTGCAGCCGAGATTGCCAGAGACAGTTCTCAGGACAGTCAGAGTTCTGTTTCATTGAGTCAAGATCCACTTGGAGGACCTATTATCGAAAATGAAGCTGCCACTGCTATGAATGAAGTGGAAAGAGCCATGGCACATGCTCAGGAGAATTCAGTTAACTTAGAAGACTTGGAAAAACAACTCAACGTTGAGCAGAGGAATATATATGATGAAGTTACCAAGCAAATTGAGCATGGATTAAGTCATGAGAAGAAAGAGTGCTCATGTACATCGTTGAAGCCTGTCCGACTGTACGTGAGTGGAGAAGCGGGAACTGGAAAAAGTTTCCTCATTAAAGCAATTTCATGCTATCTGCAGGAAAGGACTGAGTCATCGCTGTCTTGTGTTGTCACCGCTCCTACTGGACTTGCAGCACATAACATTAAAGGTATTACTTTGCATCGTCTACTGATGCTGCCGGTGGAGCATGACAACAAATTACAATACCACAAGTTATCTGGGGATGCTTGCTGTGAAGTTTCAAGAGTCTTGAGGAAAATGAAACTACTTATCATTGGCGAAGTAAGCATGGTTTCCAATGTCATGCTTGCCTTTGTGCATTTGAGAATGCAAGAAGTACTTAAAACTGAATATGATGTGTTATTTGGTGGCAAACACATCATTGTTTTCGGAGATCTTCTGCAGCTGACACCAGTAAAAGGACAACCAGTGTTCAAAATACTCACGCATGAAGATACCAGGAAGTGCCTAGGGAGCATTGGCAACGTCAATATATGGTTAAACTTCAATTATGCTGAACTGCATGAAAATATGCGTCAGGCAAAAGATGAAGATTACAAGAATATTCTACAAGATATTAGAATTGGAAAAGTGACCGAGCATGGAAAAGAAGCTTTAAATGCACGATTACTTTCAAATTTATATCCCGAACAAGAGATTGTGGCTGAGAATATTTTTCAGAAAATTACTGAGAAGAAATCCGGAATATGTTTGATGCCAACTCTTGCAGAATGTGCCATCTTCAACAACAAAATGTTGAATTTAGAAAAGCAAGAGATTGTGAAACTTGAAGCTATTGACAAAATAGAGCATATGGGATCAACAATTATTTTGTCAGAGAATTTGAAATCAAAATTGGATTCATTAGAGAAGACTATATCTAAAACAGCGGGTTTTGAAAAGACTTTGAATGTGTGTTTAAATTGCCGAATTATTTTGAGAAGGAATTTACATGTTGAAAGAGGTCTGGTAAATGGATCAATGGGTAATGTTGTTGATTTTGAGAAATACAGAAATAGAGATGGAATAGAATTTTTAAAAATTAAATTTGATGGCATTGAGGAAGTACAGCTAATTGGTCGTTGTTCTGCTAGGTTTTTGCTTGTTAAAGACTTATATGTTCGCCGTAAACAGTTTCCTGTTTGCTTGGCATATGCGGTGACAATCCATAAATCGCAAGGTTTAAGTGTAGACAGTGCATTGGTGAATATTGGCAGTTCTGTGTTCAAGGAGGGTATGGCATATGTGGCATTGTCACGAGTTAGAACTTTATCGGGATTGTACTTGATTGACTGGGATGTCACAAACATTTGTGCGGATCTAGATTGTGTTAAGGAATACAATAGGTTAAGAAGAGAGTATGCGCCACATTTGCCTCAATATCCTTTGTTTGAGAAACGTGTGGTAGGCCGGAAACGTAGAAATATCAGTAATAGTAGGGAGATTGTAGCAAAAAGACCAAAAGTCAATGAACCGAAAATTGTTAGCAGAAAGAAAGTGGATTCTGTTGAAGATGTTGTTGGTTTTCAATTTGAAAACAGTTCTGGTGTCAACTGCTATGCAAATGTAGTGGTTAATGTTCTCTTTTCACTAGAGAGTTTAAAAGAACAGATTCTGTTGAATTCAGAACAAATTTTATGCTGTTTGTTGAATTCTGTTTTTGAGAAATGTAGCACTGATCGAACAAAAGTAGAAAGTGTGTCTGAAGTTCGTTATCTGTTAGATGAATGTTCAGGTCAAACAGACTTCTCTGAAAATAATCAGCAAGATTGTCAGGAGTTTTTAATGTATATGCTTGATGTATTGCAAGATGAGGGTGTAGATGTAGATCACCTGTTTGGGCTTTCTTATCAATGGCAGCATGACTGCGAGAACTGTATGGTATCAAGTACTACTAGTGTAGACTCAGAAAGATTTATATATTTAACTTTGCCAGACAGTAAATCAGTCTCCTTTAATAAGCTACTAAATGCAGCGGATCACAACATGGAGTGTAGCCAATGTATATCTGAAATGATGTCAACATTATTTATACGTAGATATGGCCAGTATGTCATTTTAATGATCCAACGATGTAGGCCTGATGGATCAAAATTGTCAACTTTAATAAAAAAATTTGTGGCTTCTCAGCTGTCAATATCAGGAAGGACTTTTGTAACTGTAGCAATTATCTATCACGATGGTCCTTCAACAACATCAGGACATTATACAGCTTATTTAAAGTCTCGAAACGGCTGGTCATTCTGCAATGATTCTGTTGTAACTTTCAAAAAAAAATTGCCGTTTGACCTTAAAAATTCTTACCTGGTGTTTTTAAAACCAAAATTTTAAAGAAAGAATCTCAGGATTTCCTGTGAGGAATTGCAAAACGTTCATCAAGTAGAGGGAATGTAAGTCTGCAATGCTGTCTAGATTATTGGTCCAAAACTTTTAATTATAATGTCAATTTAAATATCCAACTATATAAACCTGATGCAAAGAAGTCTGCTTCATAGTAAGCAGAATCAGTGTCATAGGAAAAGGAGAACATGAGTGACAAAGAAGGGGAAGATATTAGTAGTCCAGGATTGTGAAAATAATCTTAAATGTTTTCTTTTTCAAAGTTGCGAAAATAGAAAATGACGGGATTTGATTGGAAGAATTACAAGAGTTGCGAATCGCTGCAACATGATTTGGCCTAGTGGAAACATGTGATAGAATGTGAGAAGTCTTTTTTTGTATGTAACATATTTTTCAAAACGATGGAGGTTTTCTTTCAGAAAGTGGCGGGCTGAAAATATTTATAGCACAACAGAGTGGACGCTGTTCATAGGAGATCCTTCGATGTCATTGAAAGTAAGTTAATTTTAAGGAGTTTTGAATTCAGATTTCTTAGGTTGTATGGGTTTTTTAAACACAATCATTTTGATTGTGTTTTTTTTTCCCCGCTGTTACATGATGAATACCTTCAAGTCACTGATTTAAGTGAAATTTGATACATTCTGAGAACAGCAAAAATAAACCATTTAACATGTATAATTAATGTTCTGCTTTTTGTACTTATGATATACATTTAGAAATGTGAGGTAGATATGGAGAAACTGAGTCTTCTGTAAGTGTCAATTTTAATGCTTACAGTGCAGTACTTCTGGGTACTGTTTTTTTTTTGAAAACTGAATAGACCTCACATTAAAGAAACCTCCTGAAAGGACACATCTTATTTGCATCCTGAAACAATCATTTACAATGTTACACACAATTTTATGATGGGTTTACATCTCTTTTGCGCTGCTATTGCATCACTATTGTGAGACATCAGCAATGCAAAAGAAGCACCATGTTCCAAAATAGGCCTCACTTCATCAGCATGAAGATACTGTTTGTTTAAAATAAATATCTTTAGGATTGTGTAGGGGTCGTAGAGAAGCAGAGGCTTCTGTAAGTGTCAAAGTTGTTTAAAAACTGTTTCTTCTTGAACCTTTTCCCTTCTTTTTTCTAATTTTTAAATACATGTTTTAATATTTTTGGAAATGTTTGTTCTCTCTTTTACAGATTGAAAGTATGAAAATTTTTCTTTAAAAGTTAACAAGAATTATAAGGTAAATGTTTTCTACTTTTTTAACCCGCATTCCACTGCTGATGATGTCACTGACTATGTCATGAATGATGTAATAAGTGTGCATGGTTTACTACAATGGTAGGTCTTCACATGTATTAGAACATTGGAATGTTGGGAGCTCCATTGCAGACAATGGAGTGCTCCCTGCTTCTACGGGCCGGTAAAGGCCCGCAGAGCATCATTCCAATGTTCTACAAAGGCTTCTCGAACCTCGAGGGGATTTATATCCCCTCGAGCTTCGAGAACCCTTTGTTTAATTTGTTAGAACATTCTGCCCTCTAGTGGCAGAATGTTCTAATAGCCTTATAGCCCTTCGTAGCAGGGCTATACCGGCAATTAAAGTCCCGCTGTCTCGTTAAAGTCCCTCGCCTTCGGCTCGGGCCTTTAACGATTCAGCGGGCCTTTAATAGCCGGTATAGCCCACTACGGCGGGCTATAAGGCTATATTATCTCCTCTCTATTCTTCAACAAGCATAAATTTGATATGCAACCCTGAGTACTCTTCACCTTAAACAAACTTTTAGAGAGGACACACCTTATCGTCACCCTCAATTAATCATTTACTCTATCACATTTAACATCTATTAGTTCTACTGCTTCATTTCTTTAATCTTTACTTTCCTGTGTTTGCTACTTCCCTCATTCCTTTCTCTATTACTTAATTATTCTACTCCTTCCACTATTTTTCTCAGTCCCTCTCTTCTCATACTTCTTCACTCTTGTTCACTCACTCTGTCTCTATTAATGTCACTGTTTCTGAGTGATCACAACATTTTTTTTAAAAAAAGAACAGTAAGTAAAAGGGAAGGAAACAAATAGTTATGTTACAAGAAAGACAGCTATAGGAAGTAAACAAAAGATACTGTTACTCGCAATCCACTGCTGATGATGTCACTGACCATGTCAAAAATGATGTAATATATGACATGATCAGAAGTGAATTGCGGGTAACAGTATCTTTTCTTTACTCCCTATAGCTGTCTTTCTTGTAACATAACTGTCTGTTTCCTTTCCTTATACTTACTGTTTTTTTTTTTTTTAAATTTTTTGGTTCGCTCCTGGTTCGCGTACCGGAGTGCGAACTGGGAGCGAACTAAAAGAAATAGAGCTTGGCAGAGTTCCAAAAATTCTGCCAATTTTTTTTTATAATGGGGAGGTAGTTCTGAAAAGAACTTTTTTTTTGGTTTTTGTTGTTTTACATTTTTTTTATTATTTTTCTGAACATTTTTTATATTTTTTTGTTTTTTTTCTGAACATTTTGTAATTTTTTTTATTTTTTGGGGGGAGGGGGGAAACAAAAATGATTCATTGAAGAGGGCTCAACAGGAGCAACAAAAAAAAGAAGAATTTATTTTTTGGGGCGTTTTGGACATACATGATTTTTGATTGCTCTTATTATAAGAGTAATGCTACTTTCTCGGTAGCATAATATTTGATTGCACCACACGCACACTTGTTTCACTTCCCCCATGTCCATTTGAATATTCGGGATCAACTCCCTTGCCTCTGGTCCCGATACTTCTGGCACGACAGATCTTCTTGCTATTGCCGGGGGATTTTGTTGTTCGTTGCGAAGCTGAGCAGCACTATAATTATTTGGGTCCAACCTACTCATGTGCCTGTGCATTGTAAAATTTCCAAATCTATATTTTTTGTCCGTCCCCCTTGAAAGGCGATCATCACAGATACGGCAAAAGACATATCTTGCATTGACTTTCTTTTGCCCTGGTGGAAATTAAAAAAATTGCCAGATGAAATTTTCCTTTCTGTTGTACCTCCTGGGCTCCTCAGGCAAAAATTCAGGCTCTTCCTCCTCTTCCTGATCTTCCTCTTCTTCAAAGATTGGTTGAGTAGGTGGTCCTTTCTTTCCATGAGGAGGTGGAGGTGGTGGTGGGGGAACACTACCAGAAGCAACAACTGAAGCCATTTCTCTAGAATGTAAAAGGGTCTTTCTCTCACCAAGATGAAAGTCAGAGTGAGGAAAGAAGGAGGGGTTTTCATCATTTGGGAAAAGCAAAAGTTCTAAACCAATGAAAAGTGTTAATTTTAGATCACATGACCTAGTATTACATCATTAGGAAACCAAAAGTTAAATGAACCAATGAAAAGTGTTATTACCGAGTCACATGACCTGCTGTGTTTACGTTTCGCGCTTTGCGCCGCTTTCCGGTCCGCTTCCGGGTCCGCTAACTTGGCGCGTCCGATGACGTATTACGCGACAACGCGAAACGTCATGATAACGTAACAGTTACGCTAAAGGAACGATTACCGGTTCGCGCACCGAGTCGCGGCTTTAAATTGAGCTAACGGGAAGCTGACCGGTTCGCGTACTAGGAGCGCAACAAATTTTTTTTTTTTTTTTAAATGTATAAAAAACATGTAAAATATATTTTAAGATTTAAAGAAGAATACATTTTACAGATACAGATATTAGCTTTCAAAAAACCATTGAAATTCAATGAAAAAACCATAGGTTATAGAGAATATATAGTTAGGAATTAGCATTTACAAAACCTTAAAAATTCACTGAAAAAACCATAGGTTATAAACCATATATAGTTAGGGATTAGCATTTACAAAACCTTATTTTACTCGCATAAAACCATTGAAATTCCATATATAGTTAGTTGCACTAACTATATATCGCGCACCCGCAATCCACTGCCGATGATGTCACACATTACATCATTCATGACATGGTCAGTGACATCACTGATGACATCACTGATGACATCTCAAATGACATCACTGATGACATCTCAAATGACATCACTGATGACATCACTGATGACATCTCATTTGACATTACTGATCACATCACTGATGATATCATTCATGTGATAATACGATGAACCTCTTCAGACTCTAATATAACCTTAGATACAATCAGTGTAAACAGACACTCACAGACTGTCACTCATCCATGGAGTTACTCACACACCTAGTCAGTCATGCAAAGAATCAATCACACCTCCATTTCCTCAACTATACAGTTATAGAAACTTTACTTATTCAAACATATACTAACACATATTTACTCTCTTATACAATCCCTGATACAAGTTCACAATGATCCATACTGCCACTCACACATTCACTGGCTCTTATGCACAGTTATTTATATATGTCAACTCTCACATGTACTGTGTTTTACATATGTACTTACTTTGACATGTAGCACTGAGATATCCTTTCCCTCACCAATACACTCATGCACACAGTCAACCGCCCATACAGCTGTTTCCACATGCACTTTTGAAACCATACATCTAGTGAATCAACTGCTCACACATCTATGCACAGAGTCATACACCTCCCAGCCACCCACACACACACTCAGTTTCCCATACAAATACTTGGGCAACCAATCATTAACCCATATAGTTACTCATATAGCTACTTATCAACACATGCAACAGTTTACAGAACAACAGACATAATGATGCACAAATTAAGACAGTTTAGTCACTAACCCATGCACTCAGTGAGACACATTTAATCACTCACTCATACAGTCAGTCATGCATCTACTAAATCCTTCATCCAGACACTTATACATCCACTCATTCTTCAATATGTAAGACATATTTTAACTTTACAGAAACATACAGTCACTGGATGTTGTCATCAGTGATGTCATCAGTGATGTCATTTGAGATGTCATTAGTGATGTCATTTGAGATGTCATCAGTGATGTCACTGACCATGTCATGAATGATGTAATGTGTGACATCATCGGCAGTGGATTGCGGGTGCGCGATATATAGTTAGTGCAACTAACAATATATGGAATTTCAATGGTTTTATGCGAGTAAAATAAGGTTTTGTAAATGCTAATCCCTAACTATATATGGTTTATAACCTATGGTTTTTTCAGTGAATATATATATATATATATAATTATCTATATATATATATATATATTCACTGAAAAAACCATAGGTTATAGACCATATATAGTTAGGAATTAGCATTTACAAAACCTTGAAAATTCACTGAAAAAACCATTGGTTATAGACCATATATAGTTAGGGATTAGCATTTACAAAACCTTAATTTACTCGCACAAAACCATTGAAATTCGCATATATAGTTAGTTGCACGAACTATATATTGTGCACCCGCAATCCACTGCTGATGATGTCACATATTACATCATTCATGACATGGTCAGTGACATCACTGATGACATCACTGATGACATCACTGATGACATCTCAAATGACATCACTGATGACATCTCAAATGACATCACTGATGACATCACTGATGACATCTCAAATGACATCACTGATGACATCTCAAATGACATCACTGATGACATCACTGATAATATCATTCATGTGATAATACGATGAACCTCTTCAGACTCTAATATAACCTTAGATACAATCAGTGTAAACAGACACTCACAGATTGTCACTCATCCATGGAGTTACTCATACATCTAGTCAGTCATGAAAAGAATCAATCACTCCTCCATTTCCTCAACTATACAGTTATACACACCTTACTAATTCAAACATATTCTAACACATATTTACTCTCTTATACAATCCCTGATACAAGTTCACAATGATCCATACAGCCACTCACACATTCACTGGCTCTTATGCACAGTTATTTATATATTCAACTCTCACATGTACTGTGTTTTACATATGTACTTACTTTGACATGTAGAACTGAAATAACCATTCACTCACCAATACACTCATGCACACAGTCAACTGCCCATGCAGCTGTTTCCACATGCACTTTTGAACCCATACATCTAGTGAATCAACTGCTCACACATCTATGCACAGAGTCATACACCTCCCAGCCACCCACACACATACTCAGTCTCCCATACAAATACTTGGGCAACCAATCAATAACCCATATAGTTACTCATATAGCTACCTATTAACACATGCAGCAGTTTACAGAACAACAGACATAATAATGCACAAATTAAGACAGTTTAGTCACTAACCCATGCACTCAGTGACACACATTTAATCACTCACTCATACAGTCAGTCATGCACCTACTAAATCCTTCATCCAGACACTTATACATCCACTCATTCTTCAATATGTAAGACATATTCTAACTTTACAGAAACATACAGTCACTGGGTGTTGTCATCAGTGATGTCATCAGTGATGTCATCAGTGATGTCACTGACCATGTCATGAATGATGTAATATGTGACATCATCAGCAGTGGATTGCGGGTGCGCAATATATAGTTAGTGCAACTAACTATATATGCGAATTTCAATGGTTTTGTGCGAGTAAATTAAGGTTTTGTAAATGCTAATCCCTAACTATATATGGTCTATAACCAATGGTTTTTTCAGTGAATATAAATATAGTTAAATACATATATATATACATATGCATATATCATATGGTACAACCTGAAAACAATGTAAACACTCGAATGGAAGCATATACAGTCAGTGGACAGTAAAAAAAAAACGAATGTAGTATAGTATAGAGTGCGAGCCGGCATCAAATTAAAATAATAAATAAATAAATAAATAGTAAGTTAATATCCTCATAAAAACCACCATCTAATTGTATTATATGTGCTCAGGCTCAACACTTTGGCTAAGGGGGGGAAAAAAGAGACGAAGCCCAGCTGACTTTAAATAACCTAGTGTAAACAGGTGTAAAGGTCTTCCGTGACGTTCAGTCCCCCTGGCTGCTTAGTGTTTAACTGTAAAATGTATCTGGTTTCCAGTTTGCACAATTTTGCCTCTCTGTTACCACCTCGTCTGCTCGCCAGGAATGTGTCAATGACATAGAAACTGAGTTCCCTGTTGCTACTCTGGGGATGTTGTTTAAAGTGACGTGCAACAGGGTATGTGTTATCTTGTGAGGTGATTGCCCTGAGGTGCTGCAATATGCGTTTATGTACGGGCAGCTTGGTGCTGCCCACAAAACGTAATGCACAAGGGCATTCCAGTATGTAAATTGCAAATTCAGTTTTGCACGTAAGGGTCTTCCTGATCAGATGATCATGGTCACTGAAACCATCTTTGTAAGTACTCTTGTTAGTACCATGCGTGCAGGCTTTGCAAGATTTGCACTTGTAGAAACCTCCCTTGCTGTGTAACCAGGATGTTTTGGCAAGAACCTCCGGGCCAGTATCCACCGGCCTATCCCTCATGTTTGGGGCTTTGCTTTAAGTTATAGAGGCCTTCGTGGGAAGCAGGTGCCCGATTGCCGGGTCTTTAAGTAAGATAGGCCAATGTTTATTCACCATTTTGCAAATATCTCTATGCTGAGAGCAATACCCCGTGATGAACCCAAAGGTGTCACTAGTTTCTGTAGTGTCAGATTCCAACGTCTCAATGGCCTTAGGTGCTTCCATTGAGGTATCATATTTGGCCAATAGGGTTTGGCGACTAAAGCCTAAGGATTTGTGTATGGCTTTCTCTATAGTCTTGCATGAATATCCCCTTTCCAGGAATCTTTCTGAGCTGTTAATCTGTGCCTCACGTGACTCCTGTTCATTACTACAGAGTCTTCTTAGACGTAACATTTCCCCAAACGGGATGCTCATTATCAAATGGGTGGGGTGGGTGCTACCCGCATGTAAAGTCGTGTTGCGTATATATGATCCAACAAAAATGCCCCGAAGCATTGGGATCGCACAAAACCGCTCTCAGCCCTCCGGCATTCAGTATGCAGCCCTCTAGTTTCCTCTGTTAATAATGGTCACTGTCAACGCGTTTCCGGGTTGCGGCCCCTTCTTCCTGGGCTGAAGAAACACGAATGAGGCCAGCATGTGACATTTACCAACTTTAATTAACAGTCCATCCCACCCCAAAGGGGGTGTTGACATTCACTTCCTTCTGATGCATGATGGGGGATGGAGTTCAGCATGCGGTAACAATCTCCTTAGGAAGTTCATTTGTATTTCTCATTGTTTTCTTTTAGTAATTGCTCTAAGTGAGTCACAGCTGAAATCAAGAGGGCTCAATCCGCATATAGAGAGCAGCGCCGCAGTGTCAGGCACAGTCCAGACGGCGGCCTCTCTCAGCTTTTGATTCTTATATTCCCCCGCTGACGGTGGTGCTAATTCCCACGGCCGGGCAGCCGTGCAGTGAAACGGTCCAACAAAAATGCCCCGAAGCATTGGGATCGCACACTACCGCTCTCAGCCTTCCGGCATTCAGTATGCAGCCCTCTGGTTTCCTCTGTTAATAATGGTCACTGCCAACGCGTTTCAGGGCTTGCGGACCCTTCTTACTGCGCTGAAGAAACATGGATGAGGCCAGCATGCAACCTTTACTGGAGCATTCGAGGGCCCAGTTACCCCCGGGGCTACAAACAAAATGGTTGGGGGGGGCTGTAAGGTCTTCAAAGCCCCGGGGACCACCACTCCCCGGGGCATTATGTATTGTGGGAGGGTCAGCTCCTACAGAGATTGATTTTCTACATGGGGAGCTGCATGTTAGTAGCTTCCCATGTGGAAAAACAACGCTGGCTCCTAAAGGCGTAGAAGCTGTGCAGCAAAGGCACTGGATTCATGCGCCCTACAGATTATGAGTTGTGCATGTAGTGTGTGCACACCAAGGGGCCGCACTGCCGGAGCTACAAACAAAAATGGTTGGGGGGGCTGCAAGGTCTCTAAAGCCCCGGGAACCACCACTCCCCGTCCATTCCGCCCTCCCATAGCAAGGAAATCTGTTCTCTCTTTCAAATTCTAACTGAGATTGATTTTCTACATGGGCAGCTGCATGTTAGTAGCTTTCCATGTTGAAAAGCAATGCTGGCTCCCGAGTAGAAGTAGTGCACCAAAGTCGTGCACCAAAGACACTGGATTTGTACATCCTACAGATTATGAGTCGTGCATGCAGCACATGCACATCAGGGGGTCGCACTGAATAATGGCGTCTCCCAAACGCATAGAAGTTGTGCACCAAAGGCGCTGGATTCGTGCACCCTACAGCAGGGGGCCGCACTAGGCACTGCGCTGGGTACGTGACTTTTAATTTTACCGTTAAAAAATAGTCCCTATCAGTAATTTCTAATGTCCCCGTGGACACCATCCCCAGGGGCTTATAAAAAAATGTTGGGGACCGTGGGGGGAGCCACAGTGCCCCCATGGTCCCGTCGGCTCTCCGCGTCCTTCGGGAGTCGGCATGTCTTTTGCGCACGGGGAGATGCTAAGTTGTATATGGAAAAGCAATCTGGTTTGTATTTTGAAAGTGAGAATAGATTTCACTGCTCTGTCTTTCAAAATCCAAACTAAGGGGTCCAAAGTCCGCCCGCCATCCCCGTGCAAAACGGGACCGGCCGCCATCAGAGCGGCTGTCCCGCCTTGGCCATTAGGATGCACCCGCCATACTGGCGGACACATCCTGTATTTTTACCATTGTGGTGTCTGTCATGTTGCACTTTGAAATGGGGGGTGCACCCGCCACCCCCCCGGAGTCCCTGGGGGCGCGCAACGTCCCCCTGCAATGCCTCCACGGAAAGGCATTCCCCAAAGCCCATCATAATATGGCTGGCCGGGTCTAATAGACACCGCCACCAAATTAAACATTTTCCGCCCTGGCCGCAAGGTGACAGGGGCGTAAAAGCGGCGGACGGTCTTTCCGTCCGCCGCGGTCCCCCCGCCATACTAATATGGTGGGGGAAATGGGTGGAGGGCGGCAAAGAATGTCGAGTGGATCGCCACCGCCCGCATGGTGGTGGGGATCCGCCCGACATCCTAATGGGCCCCTAAGTTTGCTATGGGAGGGAGGAAAGTGCGAGACTCATGCCCCCTCATAGCAAAATGCAGTGTCCCGGCGGTAGGCATCCCGGGACACTGCAGGAGCCGGCCCTCTGGCATGGCAATCTCCAGGGCCTTCAAGGGCTGTAGGCGTAAGGCCACGCAGTCTGCCTCTCACAATACCCTAAATCCCGGGGGTGGTGGTTCCCGGGGATTAAGGGGGGTCATTGAGGTCCCCACACTTTTAATTTTGAAGGGAGGGCATTGGAGCCCCCCACAACCATTTATTTTATAGCCCCGGGGGAGTGGCTCTCAGTCTTGTATAGGAAACGGCTGCTGTTGAGAAAATCGTCCGGTAAGATAACGAAGTATTTTGAAGTCCATTTTCTGTGTTTTTTCGTACTTTGAAGGAGTTAAAGCAACGACAATTTTGACTCTGTTTTTGAAAATATACCACTAAGTTTTGTAATGTCGACAATCTCGTCTTACATTTAAATAGGCACAAAGTATTTATTGAAGTTCATTGTGAATCGTGAAAAAACACTGTCTATTTGTGATTCATAAAGAAGTGAATGAGTTGTGTACCTGTTTTGCTCGTAATATGCATAGGGGTAGATTTACAATTTCTTTCCGTTATAATTGCATCACTTTTAAGATGGGAAAAGTGACGCGAAAGTGGTGCAAGGGTGTTGTAAATATGGTTTGGATTTTGAAAGAGAGAGTAGAGTGCATCTGTAGGGTAAATACAGTTAGTGTAGGGGTAACAATGACTATTCTGTCTCAAGTGGGGTGCATCTGTAGGGTAAGTTCATGTTAGTGTAGGGGTAACAATTAGTATTCTAACTCCAGGGGGGTGCATCTGTACGGAATGTGCTGGACAGTGTATCAGTAAAAAAAAATTCCAGCCCCCAAGGTGGTGCATCTGTAGGGTATGTGCTGGATAGTGTATGACTAACAATTAGTATTGCAAATCCAGAGGGTTGCATCTGTGGGGTATTTGCTGGATAGTGTATGAGTAAAAATTACTATGAAAAAGAAAGGAGTTAAAGGAGAAGGAGACACGCACTTTCACGGTGAACATGGAAGAAGAGAAAGTGACGAGGGATGATTTGTGACGTGTTTAGACTTGAGATCCTGGTTAATCATTAAATGGGGTCTGGCAGTGAAGTGCGTACTTATTCTGGAAGAAGCCTTTCGGGGTTTTGCGAAAGCAAGGCATCTTTAATAATTGCCTCTTGCTGCGTGTAGTTGCAAGGTCATCTGATTTGCTCGTATGTTAAAAACAGAAACTTTTTACACCTCTTTTTGATTGTTTGTGAAGCATTGTAAGAAGATGTATTACCGACCAATCCCTTTCCTTACGCAGATTTTGAAAAACATTTGATTGGCTGTTGTGTGGTTAACTCTACCTTCTTGATCCTAATGTTGATCGGCTTGTTTTTTCTATGTGAGGTTAGGATACCCACAACATGTGCGTAGCCCATTTTGTGACGCACTTTATTTTACAATGCGTTTCAAGAACTAGTTGTATTAGGGTGTTTTTAACTTAAACTGCGTACTCTGCCTTTTAGTTTGTTGACTGTAATGGTATTTAAAAATATTATTCTATTTTTTATTCTATCATAATTATTCTGACTTTTCTCCTTTAGCGTGGAGTACTTTGTCTTTTCATTAAATGTATAATTCTTCAAACCATCTTTAAAAGAAAAATGCACAATTTTTGAAAATATTTTTATTGAATTTTTTATATTCAGCACACGGTTCAAATGCAAAATCTTTTTTTCATTCATTGGTATCAGGCGTTGCACCACATTTTTTTAATTTTATTATAAGCACTCATTCCTTATGTTTACATTATATAAGTTTTGGCCCATCATCTTTATTTAAATGTTTGGGCTTTTTTTACTTTCAGATAAAGTAGAATATAAGTGCTACGACAAACACTCCCTCACTACTTCATCTTTCAGTTTTTATGTACACTTCATGTCATTATTACATTTAACAATCATTTTTAAAAATGGAAAGAATTATTAACATTTGAAGACACAATTATAATATTTTTTTTCAAAAAAAGTGCTTGCGAAGATAATTCTCTTGTTCTTCAAGAGTGTAAATTGGGAAAAGCACTACTCAATACAAATACTTTTAGCTAATTTTCACTCTAGAAGATATAGATTATTTTCCTTTATTTCAAAGTATTTCATTAATAGTTTATTTATACTACATTTTTCAATCATTAAGAAATACTTGCATACTAAAACAAATATTATTTATTAATGTATGACATTCTCGGTTGAAAGTCATCCAACTCCAGTTGAAGGATCATAAAGTTATATATAAATTAAAAATATACTTTAACAATATGATCCCTCTGTGGAAATGAATGATACTTTGAAGTTAATGACATCGCTGCTAATCATTACTTTGCATGTAGTAATTCCTTAATTAACCTATATTTCTTGTAATTATATTCCATTTAAACTTAATCATACAATATTCTATAATCATTTAAATATTTTTGCTTTGTTTTTTAAAAATATCAAACATATACCCGTTAAGATAATTTACCTCTCTTCGATATTCTTTCCTTCTTTCGTCGAAATTCATCCAACTTCTCTAGAAGGAAGATAATTTTTTTTTAATCTTTATTTTAAAAAGGTTTTTTATACATATACATTTCCATCCAGTGTTACAGCACACTATATCCAGTCATATTTCAACACGTTTCCAACAAGAAAAAAAAAGGAAAACAAAGTACACCTTTATATAAAGGAGAAAGCAATTTGGCATATTATTTTAGTCGCTTTTTGCATATTCCTGATAGCTCTCTGCTACCTAACAGTCCCTTTACGCTAAACAATAGTGAAGAGTTAGAAAAACAGAAACAAAAGAAGCAAAAATTGCAAAAAGCCCTAGACAAGCGTGCTACAGGAAAACTCCTTTCTAGGTGACGCAGTTCATCCCCCTTTTCCAATGTGCTATGGGCCTCCAAATTTTGCACCCCAGAGCTCTGGCTCTGCGACCCTTCCTGTCATAAATTGATTTCTCTAAATTGTATATAGACAGCAGCCTGGCGATCCAGGTTTGGAAAGTTGGAGGAACCCTGTCTAGCCAGGCCTTTGCTATGCATATGCGGTATACTGCCATGGCCGTAAATAGGAACTCCGTAGTCTGACCATCTGCTACTCCCGACACCCCAAGAATTATTAATTCTGGCGACATGGTTACCCTAACCCCTAGCGAGGTGTCTATAAACTGTTTGATTGCAGTAATAAGGGAGTACAGTTGTGGGCAGCCTGTGAATATGTGGATTATGTCAGCATCGGTTGAGTCACACCGCGGGCAGGTTGTACCTGTGGTGCCCCCCCACTGCGCTATTCTGGCAGGAGTGTAGTACAGGGAGTACAAAGTCTTATAATGTTGTGCTTGTAGAGCTGCTGAGCATAATAAAGTACGTCCCATGTCCCAGGAGTCCTGGAATCCCTCGCGTGATGAGCCTAGTTTCTCTGCCCACTTGGGGGCATGTTTCTCCCTGTCGTCTATTTTAAGTGCATTCAATTCAGCATATAACTGCCGAATCGAACAGTACCCACTGCTCTCTACATAATCTAATATTCGGCAATGGCCAAATCCTAGTGGACCACCCTGTTTATTGGCAAAGAAGCTTCTCACTTGTAAGTACTTAAAAAAGCTCCTTCTACTTAAATTGAATTTAGTTTGTAGCTCTTGAAACTGAAGCATTCCCCCTGATCACATAAATCCCCAACTTTCTTTACGCCTTTATTCTCCCACTCTGTCATGACAGCATCCCTGAATATATCCCCCAGTAATGAGGCATTAGTAGACAATCGGGTATACCTTTTATATCTACCCAACCCTATTTTTTTAGTAAACGCTCTCCAGATGTTGTACGCTGCTTTTAATGTCTTAAACCTTGTGTGCTTAAAATAACTGAAGACGATCGTGTTTAACAGGCAGTTCTCTGCATCCCCACCCAGCAGTGCCCTATATACATTTTTGCCTACAGGTCTATCACCCGATTGCTCGTGCCCATTGCTTCCGCCCCTTATTAATCCCTGAAAATATTGTAGTGCTGCCGCCCAGTAGTACAGCCTGAAGTCTGGGGCCCCCCAGCCGCCTTTTTCTCTAGGAAGGGTGATGTGCCGATACGCCCTCCTCGTTTTCCCTTGTGCCCATATAAACCTATTCAAAATCAACTCCAATTTGTTAAACCAGGTGTGCTCAAAGAATAATGGGATTACTCTAAAACATAAAATAACTTTGGCAAAGTAATCATTTTAATGACATTTATATGCCCCAAAAGAGTTAGATGTAGATTATGTATCCTTTCCACATTCTTCTTAACTTTTGTTATTAATGGCTTCATGTTTACCCCTACCAGGCTATCCAGATCTGATGTTACCCTTATCCTTAGGTACACTGCCACTGGAACCACCCTCGCATCCTGATAGGTTGTAAAATTGTTTTGTACAATTTGTGTCTTCCCATTATTAATCGAGTACCCTGAGATTGCCCCAAAGTTCTTTGCCTCCTGCTCGATTTCCACAATGGCTCTACCTGGATCCGGGGTGATAATAGCCACGTCATCCGTATAAGCGAAAGTTTTGTATTCGCTACCATGCAGAATAACTGGTAGGATGTTATTATTGCCTGCTAACCTCAGTAATAATGGGTCTAGGTACAAAGCAAACAACAAAGGTGAGGAGGGGCACCCCTGCCTAGTCCCCCGTTTAATCTGTAATGTGTCTGTGTAGCCTTTATTAATTTTAACCCTTGCTGTGGGCTCTATATATAAGGCCTGAATTGCCCTGATGTAACCCCTACCAATACCAAACCATTCCATAGCCTTCCAGTGGTAGTTCCAGGAGACCCTGTTAAAGGCCTTTTCCGCATCTAAAAATACAGCCTCGACAGGATCTCCTGAAACCGCCTCTGCATCCAACAGAGTTATCATCTGCCTCGTGTGCTGCGTAGTCCCTTTCCCAGGAATAAACCCGTGTTGTGTGTTGCTAACCAGGCTCTCTATGACCCTCCCTAATCTTAGTGCCAGTACCTTTGAGAAATTCTTTGCGTCAGCATTCATTAGCGTGATTGGCCTGTAGGAACCCGGTTCTAGGGGAGGTTTATCTTTCTTTAATATAACTATTATGTCTGCCCCCCCCCATGAGTGGGGAACGGATAACCGTTGTTGTGCCTGTCGTAGGGTCTCATGTAAGTCTTTGCCCAATGTTCCCCAGAAAGTTTTGTAAAATTTTGCCCGAATTTGGTCCGGGCCTGCAGTTTTCCCCGTGGGGAGCTTGTTCACAGCCTCCCCCACTTCCTGTAGCGTGAAAGGGAGCTCTAACTCCTCTTTTCCCTCTTCTTCTAATGCCGAGTGTGATATGTCCTCAAGGTATTCCGTAATCTCTACCTCCAAGATTGGAAGATGCTGATCATATAATGCTGCATAATACCCTCTAAAGACCTCCATAACATCTTCTACCTTATTCACAACTCCCCCCTTGCCGTCTGAAATTTCCTTTATTTCCCCTGCTGCCAGATTCTGCCTCATACAAATTGCCAAAAGGTGTCCAATCCTTTCGCTAAATTCGTAGCATTTTTCTTTTTTGATTTGATAATTACTGGCAGCTTTCCTGAAGATGCTTTGGCTTGCCTCTGCTTTATTTATATCAATTTTTAGGAGAATGTCCAGCAAGGGCTCCTTCCTTGCTATAGCCCTGATCAGAAGTTCTTCTAGAGCTGCCAGCTCTTTAAGCATTTTTTCAATCCTATTCCTCTCCTGTCTGTTTCTATAAAGCGTGTAGCTCAAGGTTTCACCCCTGATTCCAGCCTTAAAAGGATCCCAAGCAATGCCCGGGGGGGGGGGCAGACCTTCTATTAATCTCCCAAAAAGAAGCTATCCAAACGTGCATGTGCTTGGTGTATTCCTCATCCTTTAGGAGGGCCCTCTGAAATGTCCAAGATGGCTCCTTCTTCCTATGATCCCCCAGTGACAATGTTAAAATTAACGGATTATGATCTGACAAGATTCTTGGCAGACTCTCCAACTGGCTACTACTAACCAGGTAGCTAGAGATAAAAAAGTAGTCCAGCCTAACCGTGATTTTATGGGGGGCCGAATAATACGTGCTGCCCGAGCCAGCCGGTTTACCCTGGGCCCACATGTCCACCAGTGTGTTGTGTCGTGCTAGATTGAGTATAGCTTGGCAGGTCCTTTTCTTACGGCCCGAGTAGGTTCGACCAGCCACCGTGCCCAGCCCGTCCAACCCATTTATATTAAAATCCCCGCAACAGACCACCGGCTCTGGCCATAAAGGTAACTCGGATTCTAAAAATTCAAATATTCTGCATCGTCTTCCGTGGAACCATAAACAGAGGCCATCGTTTCCCCCTCCACCATTACCCACCTACCCCACTGATCTTCTTTTTTCCTCCTAATCGTGACCACCCCCTTCCAGGCTAATATGTCCACCCCTCTTCTTTTAGTCCCCTGCCTTGTGTGCGAAAGTACCTCGAATCCAAGCTGTTACAACAAGTGTTTATTGTTTCCCTCAATATGAGTCTCCTGAAGACAAATTAGGTCCAAACGTAACATTCTCAACATGGAAGCCACCCTCTGTCTTTTACCCCCGTCATTGAGGCCACAGACATTAATAGAGGCAATTTTCTAACGCCATCTGTAGTCACTAGGTATTTCCTTCTCAACCACAAGCTTTGCGCCAATTTTCCCTAATATGCCTAACAAGAATATGTGATGCTATGCTATGTTAATGTGTGCTGTACAAACCGTTCCACCACCACTGCCCACTCCCTTCCCCCCAACCCTACCCCCATGCACCACCCCCTCCCACTGGCAGCCCTTCCCCCCTTCTACAGGCAAATAGGTCAAACATGACCTATGTGTGACTGCTGTAGGTCATAGTTGTCGCATCCCTCTCCTTCCCCAACCTACATGGATCTGCTGCGGTATCCCTATGGATCCTCTCTAATCGCTGGTGGCACTTTCCCTCTATTCGCCTGTCCCCCTTTCTGGTCTTTTAATTCATCAAGAAACTGCCTTGCTTTGATCTCGGAATAAATTAAGGTTTATCATTCCTAGGCAATCTCCAAGATAAATGGAACAGCATGGCACCAACCTATATCAAAAATGGAAAACACCATAAACAACCAATTAACATAAGTAGACTGATGATACTAAAAAAGCACAGTTATGGTATTGAACACAAATTATCAAAAAAGGGAAGGTTTACAATTTTTAATTTTTTTAAAAAGAGTTGGTTAAAAGTCCTTAAAAAAGAATACATATAATACATCCATTAATACATGACATTTATACCAAAAAAAATATAGAATTATCTATATTGTGTAACAATTTCAAACATAAAAAGTGGCAATAATTCAATTTTATTCTTTCAGCGCGTGTTTCGGCGTTTTGACATGCCTTCTTCAGGAAAAAGCCATGATAAAATCTAATAAAAATTACATTAAAAAACAGATATTAACAATCTATACATAGTATACAGTTTCATAAAACAAGTTTTTAAAAAAGACCTATCCCATTTATTATTCAACATTTCAGTTACTTTATATTGTTAAAGATTCACATTGTGTCTATAACATCATCGTTAATACATTTTCGGCAGTAAAAAGAATTCCTTTTCTAATGTGTGGTGCTTTTATCTTCGTCATTTTTCCAAACAAAACAGACTTCGTAGTGTTCCATTTACTGGAATTTCGTATACTTCAAAGTACTGTTTGTTTTTAACTTTACCATGACCATGAGTGTCTTGATACATTCTATTCTATTAGAATCATTCTCTAACTATTTGAATAAACGAAAGAGTGATAAATTAGCAAAGGATACTAGGTTCTATTCATTAGAGAATACATACCCTTATTTAGGAGAACACTTCTACAAGCAAAATCATTTTGTAGAAGAAAATAGAAATAAGCAACAAAGAGTAAATAATTTCTCTGATACATCTGACTCAGAAGGTGACAATACAGCATACTATGACTCAGATGGTAATTACAATACATTTCAGCCTAAATCTAATATGCATCCCTCTTTTTTGGCCCCGCGCGGGATGTACAGGGGACGCCCAAGGGTAAGATTTCAGCCTCAGAATCGGGGGAATTACCAATACCAGTATCAGCCACACCATCATCAGCACCCACTACATCAGAATTTGGATCCCCAGTATTTACTGGAGACCCGCACAAATAAATATTGGAAACGGGGAATGTAATACCCGTATTCAACCTATCTTCCCACATTCTGAACTCTAATAATATTTCTTTGCTCTCGAAAGGGTTATCTTTTGTACCTCATGCTCATCTGAACAAATTTGAGTTATATCAGGATGTTATCTCTTTCTTTAGAAAGGTAAGATTAAAGAAATTCTTCATCAATGATAATGATGAAGTAGCCCCTACTAATCTTGCTAAAAAGATCTCCTTACCCTCAGTTTTCACTCCCTCTCTGGATCAATTAGGACCAGAGGTAGCGGCCTTTGAACTAGTAGTTTTACAACGTATGGAACAAGCCCTGACCTTTATTCCCAAATCTCTATATAACCTTAACAAAGAGGAATTCCAAGCTCTTAATTCTTTGTCTAATGACAACACGATTACTATAAAAAGTTGTGACAAAGGAGGAGGAATAGCAGTCATTAACACGACAGACTATGAAGAGAAAATGAACATCATGTTAAATAACAGGGAATTCTATGAAAGAATTAGACATAATCCTATAACAAGGATTACCAAAACAATTGAGAAATTGACCCATAAAGCCTACATAGATGGAGACATCACTTCAAAAGAATATGACTTCTTGAATTTCAATGTGGGGAAAACAGCGTGTATTTATGGCTTACCCAAAGTACACAAAAGTGTGACTGATCCCCCTTACAGACCTATTGTGTCAACTATAGGGACTGCAACTGAACCATTATCTAAATTTGTAGATTTGTATTTATGTCCCCATATTCCAAAAATAAAATCCTACATTAAAGACACAAGAGACATGATCAATAAAATTGAAGATTTACCATTTAATCCAGAGAAATACATCATGGTTTACATTAGACGTAGAGTCTCTCTATAGTAATATTCCTTAGGTAGAAGCAATGCAAGCTACCAAGTGGTTTATTACAGAATTTCAGATTCCATGTCCCAAAGTATTTATTTTAGCATGTCTAAAAATAGTTCTGTCTGAAAATATTTTTGAATTTAATGAAGGTCTGTATCTCCAAACCAAAGGCATGAGTATGGGGGCATCAGTAGCCCCATCAGCAGCTAATATATACATGGCGGCTTTTGAACACAAGTTCGTATATAACAAAGTTGCACCTTTTTACGAATCAGTTTCCCATTGGCCCAGATATATAGGTGATATCTTTTTTATCTGGACCAATGGGAATGAAGCCCTGATTGAATTTCTGGAATGGATAAATGCTACTGATGAAAATCTTAAATTCGCAGCAAACAAAAGCACTGATAATATAGAATTCTTAGATATTGTTATAAGAAATAACAACCTTCAAATTGGAAGTTGACTTATTTGTAAAGACAACAGCCAGGAACACCCTGCTGCATTTTAGCAGGTTTCACCCTGGGAGTCAGAAAGAAAGCATACCGTTTTCACAATTCCTAAGAGTACGAAGAAATTGCTCAAACTTAAAAGATTTTGATGCACAAGTTTCAATCATGAGACAAAAATTCTTAAAGATAGGATATCCCCACCAGCTGGTGCGGAACTCCTACAAACGTGCAAGCTTCTATGACAGGGATTACCTTCTGCGAAGTAACACACAAAGAGAGGACAAAGTTAATGAGAAGCAACTTGTTTGTGTCACACGGAATTCTACAGTAGATTCAAAGGTGAAACAGATAATAAATGCCAATTGGCATATTCTTAATAGTAACCCGAGTTATAGTACTAAACTGCCAAAACCCTTATTCGCTCATCGGCGAAACAAAAATATAAAAGATTGGATTGTTCATTCACGATTCAAGAATACGATGAATAAAAATGTTCAAAAATCGATAGACAGTAATAAACCCATCAGAGGCACTATTAGATGTTCCTCATGTAAGTCGTGTGACTCAATTATTGAAGGTGAAACGTGGGTCCACAACGGCGTTACCATCAAAGTTTTAGCATGTGGAACTGTAAAACCCAGAATATCATCTACCTTATTCTGTGCCCGTGCCAGTTAGGGTATGTAGGCGAGACAGCTAGGGCAATACAAACCAGAATCAGCGAGCATCGCTCTGCAATAAGAACCTGTAAAATAGCTGCCCCTTTGGTTAAACATTTTATAGATGAAAACCATACTTCTGAAGATCTGAAATGGAGAATTTTGGAAAAAATACATACTCCAGAACATAAAGGTGGCCAAAAAATTAGAAAGAAAAGAGAAGTTTTCTGGATATTCTCTCTGGATACCTTTAAAAGAGGCCTAAATTGCGATATTCCATGGGAGAACGCTCTTACTATGTAGGAAAGAACAATCGTTGCAAAGGTGTTGAGCCTGCAATCTTTCTTCGCTTAAAACATGAGATGTGTGACACATTATCCGCTATGACTGCAACGGAGTTAGGTACATAATAGAATACGACTACTCGTAACGTATGTATTGAACTTGCACTCGGGTAAAATAACAGTGAGGTGCACGATGATCCATCCGCTACCTCGACGTTAAGTCTGCCTTCAGTGTCTATGAGGGAAGAGAGGTAGGCGTGCGACTATACCACGAAACTGGTGAACCTGCCCATCATGAATCCACGTGACTGGCATAAATCTTATCCGCCAATGACGCCCATGACGCTGAAAAACATATAAGCGTAATGCAAACGCGGGAAGCTTGTTTTCCTGACCAGCTCAGACGTCGCAGTTGTAGAAGAAGTGTAGCAGCTATATCAGGTAACCGTAGGTGTGTGAAGCGAAATGATTAACTGATTAGACTACATATCTATAGTCAAATGAATCCGTAAACAGTTTTTTAACTGAGTAAATTATCCCCCGTTAGGCATTGCTTGCTGACTCGCACGTTTTGAAGCACTAAGTCTGGAGTGTAAAACTGCTACAAAGTATCAATCGGAATCGCAACAAAACTAAGCATCAGGTAAACGAACATGTGTTAGTTGGTTAACATAATTCCATTGTCTAGATTAAATAATTGTAATGGGAAATTAAACGTGGAGTCTGTTTACTTTGTATATAGATCTCTGTACATCGGAGGTCGTAAAAGGAGGGAAATAAAGAAACCGAACAACGCGGTTATTTATAAGAGTTAGCAACTTTACTACTTTATCAGGTAACTTTTGGCTCCTATTTTAGATAAAGATGTGAATGTGAACGTGTAAATAGATTAATAATAAAACCAGAACCGAGCCAATCTTACCCAAAACCAATTTACCCGTTTTCCAATAGGAATCGTTTGCTGACTTCTGCGTCTTTAATATTACGGTCTAAGTCATAAATGCTGCGAATTATCGTTGGCAACATTGAAAGGCTCAGAATCAGGTATTAAATATTTTATGTAATAATAATGTAACATCTCAGGTGTAAAAAGACCAAGCCTTAATGCTTTACTGATTACTAGGCCTCGTTACCCCCTCTTCTAACATAGTTTTCTGTAAATTGAAGGTTGAACATGTATAGTAAGAACCCTATGTTTATCCCTCATATTTGGAGGGACAGCAGTTAAAACGTGCCTATTCTAGGATATCAAGATTAAATAAATATAGGCAATCGTGTTTCTGGAACACAGAGGTCAAATAGCGATACAGAACATCAGGGTAGCAAAGTGTATTCTGATTGAGTTCATTCTATCTATCAATAGGAGCGCTTTTAAGAAAAACAAGTTTACATCTCCATTATTTATCCCGGACAACAAGTCTCGATTACGTATCCATGTACTTCAATGACCGGACTCTAGAATCCTTATAAAGGTATCCCAATCTTGAATTCAAGTAATGCGGAAATTATGAATAAGAGCGGTATGTGCTTAAATCGAATTAAAATAGAAATTATGATTTCATAAATTAAAGATGTATTAATTGATAGAAATGTGTAAATGAAGCATAAGGATAGAATGTATAAAGACACTCATGGTCATGGTTATGTTAAAAACAACCAGTACTTTGAAGTATATGAAATTCTAATAAATGGAACACTACGAAGTCTGTTTTGTTTGGAAAAATGACGAAGATAAAAGCACCACACATTAGAAAAGGAATTCTTTTTATTTCATAAAACAACTGCCCGAAATGTATTAACGATGATGTTATAGACACAAAGTGAATCTTTAACAATATAAAGTAACTGAAATGTTGAATAATAAATGGGATAGGTCTTTTTTAAAAACTTGTTTTATGAAATTGTATACTATGTATAGATTGTTAATATCTGTTTTTTTATGTAACTTTTATTAGATTTTATCATGGCTTTTTTTCCTGAAGAAGGCGTGTCAAAAATTGAATTATTGCCACTTTTTAAGTTTGAAATTGTTACACAATATTGATAATTCTATATATATATATTTGTATACATGTCATGTATTAATGGATGTATCATATGTATCCTTTTTTAAGGACTTTTAACCAACTCTTTTTTAAAAAATTAAAAATTATAAACCTTCTCTTTTTTGATAATTTGTGTTCATTACCATAACTGTGCTTTTTTAGTATCATCAGTCTACCCATGTTAATTGGCAGTTTATGGTGTATTCCATTTTTGATGTAGGTTGGTGCCACATTGTTCTATTTATCTTGGAGATTGCCTAGGAATTATAAACCTTAATTGATATATCCCTGTCCTAGGAATCATTGTATACATGGTTCAGGGGGTCCTTGTTATTCACACAATTGATCTCTGAATAAAACATCCTGACCTGGCCTCTTGTGATAACTTTTAGCCTAGCAGGGAACAAGAGGTATACCTCTGAGCCTTGACCTTGAAAGGGCGTGATTAACTGCCTTAATTTCCACCTTCTTTCAACTGTTACGTGGCAAAAAAACAGGCCTTGCAAAAAAGGTGATCCCGTTGTATGGCTTTTTAGAATCTGGCCTAGCCTTGTCCATGGTCTCCTGTCTTGCCAAACAATTTCTTACAAACACCAGCATAGCCCTAGGCAGGTTTTCTTGAGTAGCATCCCTTCTTTTCTTTAGCGTGAGCGGGAATCTATGCGCCCTTTGGACCTCGGTTTCCCACTGCCACTGTGGCTCGGGAAAGGCTCCTTTTAACAGATTAATCACATAGCCCCTAGCATCCTGCCCTTCCACCCCCTCAGCTAGTCGTAGAAGTCTGACATTGTTCCGCAGTTGGCGGTTTTCAAAATCCTCCATTTTCAATTGTAGGTCTTCTACCACTTTCTCTTGATCTGTTTTGAAAGACTGCCACTCCATCATATCATCCTCCAGTCTGCCAGTTCTTTCCTCCACGTGTGTTACCCTGTCCGCCACCTCTTCATACAATTTATTCACTTTCCTAAGTGAGGTTTGGATTTTTTTGGTAGCCTGCCTAGCCCTCCGACTCTCTGCTCTTGCTTCCCCCTGCATTTGTTTCAGAGTGTTCAATAACAAGTCCATTGTGGCATGCTGAGGGGGTGCCTCCCCGACGTTCACAGTGTGACCACTTCAGAAGGGTTACCCTCTTGATACACATTTGATGTAGCGGAATAATCCCACAATAGTTTTTTATTCATGCTGGAGAGAGAGCCTACCCCTTGCCGCCTTGTTTTGGATTTCCTTCTCTTTTGAGTACTTTTGCCCCCTGAAGTGCTGGAGCCTGTATCTGAGCTGACACCTGTAGACCCTTCGCTGGATAATATTGAGTCAGACTCCTCATTCAAAGAAAAGAATCAGTCCCCCTCTGGAGAGCCTCCCCCTCTGTCCAGCCTATTCTGGGTTTGAGCCTCTGTGTTTTGCGATGCCAGGCTTACTTCACAACCCCACTTTCCTGTTGCGAAGTGAGGATTGCACAGCCCCGCTTCCACTTGCAGCAATGCATTCAGCATATCCGAGTTACCCGGCCTCCATGTCACCCCCTCCGCAGCCGCCCCACCGCTCACCTCCTGCTCTTCCTCGCTACCGTCTGCTGGCTGCACGGCTGCTTCCTTCCCTGATCCTGCGTTCGAGACCAGGCGTTGCTTAGCAACCACGCCGCTAGCGTCCTCGAGGACGGCTTCTCCGTGTCCTGGGTCGACGTCTGCCTGAACTGCTTGCTTCGGCTGTGCTTGGGCTGCTGCCACGGAGGGATCTGGCGATTTAATGTTAAAAACTTCGGACAAGGTTGGCTGCCGTAATACAGCGTCTTTATTTGATGTACCTTCTTTGATGTTTCTTTGTGGTCTTTGACCTGTAAGCCCGCACGTCTCCTCTACTGCGTCCGACACCGTAGGCTTGGAACGGCAATCTGCCTTCTTCTCAGCCTTCTTTTGCTGCAACTTTAATGCTGTACTAGTCAGGGTTGCCGGTCTCCTGTTCGTGCCAGCAGGTTTCTGACTCAGCCCGAGGTTGGAGTGTCTTTCTTGCCTGCCGAGCCCTTTACGGTGAAGGGAGGCTCCGATGGTGGCTTCTCCTTCTCTTGCCTCTGTGTTCGTTGGGACATCGTAGATATTGCCTTATAGCTGCTAATGAACCTGCACAGGTCCCTTAGGTTTATTTTCAGGAATTCTCGGCTCGATGATATGACCCAGTGAATCAACCGTTCAGTCACCAGGCTTTCCTTTCTTGAGCCTGCCGCGAATCGGCCTTGGAAGCTCCTATGGGTCCACAGCATTCCTGGATAGAACGTCCGTCTGCATTCTGGCCAGGAGAGGGATTCTGTGCAACTGCCCTCTACGACCCTGTAGTGGCCATCTTGCCTTGATTCCTGTGTTTCCTGTTGATAATTACAACCAGAAGGAAAATAATGTTTAATGTATTTTTAAATATATATTAACAATATGTTCCCTCTGAGGAAATGAAAGATATTCTGATGCTTCTGCAGCCCAGAATCATTACCTTGCTCGTAGTTTCTTCACCCGTATTAATTCTCTGAAACAAAACTAATCATCCCAGGGGTGTCGTTTATATACTTTTTGGTTACTTAACACTCTATGGGATCAATTTATAGCTCCTCCCACTTTTAAGTCATGTTTTTCATTTGAAAGGTGTTCTCATTTCCACTGTTTTAGTGTGTCATGTTTTAATGTAAACGTGCCTCTTTCCATACTTTTTAACTTTCGTATAATTTCTAAAATGCTTTATTTAAACTCGTTTTTCTTATTAAAGCATTTTCATAGGTTACTTTTTTTTAATACGAGTATTAACATTTATTCCCTCTTTTTTTCCGACTTATTATTCTAGTAACTTCCCTTTTCTTGTAAAACTATTTTTAATATTCTTCATTACCGTAAACCCCTATTTTCCATGCATCCCATGCAAGAGGTACTCTCTATTAAACTTTATATGTGAGTATTAATTTATTTAATTCCATTTCTCTGAGTTTTAATACATTTATTTATCTAATATTTTTAATCTTTCTTTACACACTTCAAGGGATACTGTAATTTGTGTAGAATAACACTATGAATCAGTGTCCATTTGGCAAAATTGAAAGATTGATTTGGTTGGTTGATGTGTTTGCAGTTACATACGTACGTACACTCTTGCAGTAAGCCAGGCTTTAGGGAATGCAGTGCTTCAAACTCCTATGCATTATGCAGATAGTGGTGTAACCACCTTCACATTTGTGCTTCACTCCTACAATTCCCCAGTCAGTATCTATATACTCCAGCAAACACAGTGTGAGTGCTCTTGGAATTTCAAAATGACTCTTTTGCTACCATGTAGTAATTCATTCAGTAAAGTAAAAGTGAACCAATTAAGAATTCACCTAGTGTCTTTACTTATATTAATTTAATCATTCAGTCAGTAAGCATGTACTCATGCAGTGAGGCAGGCTTTAGGGAATGGAGTGATTCAAAGTGCTATGTATTATGCATGTAGTGGTGTAATAACCTTCACATTTATGCTTGAGGACTTACAATTCCCCACTCACTATACATACCAGAGGTCTCCAACTAGTAGCTTGGGAGCTACTGGTAGCTCACCAGCACCCTAAAAGTAGCTCTCAGAGGTGAGGCCAAACTAAACCAATCTCAGATATTCTGTGTATATAAAGAAGGTAGCACTGCTCATTTCACTACCCTTAAGAGTAACAGACAGCTAAACTAATGACAGGGCCTGTTCATAACACTCAAACACAAACTGTGGTAGTGTATCAATTAATCAATTAGGGATGTATAGAGCTCACTACTCACCTGTGAGGGAGTCCAGGTGCTGGGGGAGTATGCGGAGTGGATTTGTGCAGCTTTGGTCATTCGAAAAGGCAGGTGTTATGATATTCCTGAATCCTTTCAGTGTGGGGTGACAAAAGCAATTGGTAGTGGTATTCCCTGAAAGGGAGTAACCGCACATTCAAATAAATAGCAAGAAACTTGTTAGTTAGGTGACATGATTATCATAATTACTGACAGTACAGTTGGAGTGCTAGGGAGAGAACCGTCACTCACTACCAAGGGTGAATAAAGCAGATCTAAAGGACCTGCCAAAACAGAAATTCAAAAAAGGGTCAATTCAGCACTATCCTGATAGCAATGTTGAAAATGTCCTATTGGTCACAACAATTTCTTCAACAATACAATCATAATATATGCACGATTCATCAAAAAACCTCTTCTTGTGACAAGATGATCAAGCCGAGGTTTTTTTGCATATGATTTTCTTTTTATTCACCAACGTCAAAGAAACAACCAGCCAACACGTGTTTCGTCGGTACAAAGTCCGTACCAAGACTTTCTCAAGGCTAGACAATGTAGAAATTGAACATGCCGTTTGAACATGTGGTTTAATAACCTCAAAGGATGGGTTAGTCACTGCGGGATGTGGACATTGGAATAGGCGCGAAAATTAATATAACAGTCCAGGCCCGAACCAAAATAATGTCCCGGAACACAGTTCTCAAAAACCGATGGAGGAATGGGCCTCTTGGTAGTGGCCGACTATGGTTATCACGGGGAGTTTCCGCTACTTGTAGAGATAATGGTGTAGTGAAGACCAGAATATTGGCATCTATAGCCAATGTACTAACTTTCTGCCCGTGCGGCGGCGTGAAAGACGGACTGCTCGTTAATAATAGTTGTGGCAGTGGTATCAAAGTGTACGGAACCACATCAGTTATCCCAAATGCTAGCGTCCTGCACGCATGATAACGCGACTGGAACAGTGTCGGGGTTTATCTGAGGGGAAGTTCATTCCAGGTCTTGGCCATGATGCACAAGAAGGGTGTGCCTCTTGTCTGGTTATGTGAATACAGAGGATTTCAGGCAAGGCCTGGTCAGCGGAGTGGAGGTTTCTTTTGTGGGTGTAGAAGGAGATTGAGGTATTGGAGTCCGGTGTTGTGGAGGGCTTTTTAGGTGTGTGTGAGCAGCTTGAAGGTCACTGTTTTTTTGATGGGGAGCAAGTGGAGTGGTCATTTATGCTGGGTACTGTGGTCTTGTCGTAGGATGCTGAGGATGAGTCTGGCTGCGGTATTCTGGACAGTCTGAAGTTTGTGAAGTAGTGATTTGTTCACACTATCATAGATGGTGTTTTCGTATTCCAGCCTGCTGGTGATGAGTGCTTGGTTGATGGTCTTCGTTGATTCATGGGGTAGTCTATTTAAAGGTCTTGCTGAGTATGTGGAGGGTGTTGAAGCATGTGGAAGCTGCAGCGTTGGCCTATGGGTCTGTCACATAAAATATGTTTATGCACTTTAAATCTAAGTTGGGGAGACTTTGTGGTAATACCATTTGTGGCACACTGCATGTGATGATTTCAATTTTACTTGATTAGAAGCATTTAATATTGATAAACGTTTTCCTAGTATTCTGCTGATAACTTAATTTGAAATTTTTTGGGGGTTACTACTGACAATTGTGCTTAGGGTGATGATAGTGTAATGTTAATACAAACCCCCAGCACAACCCCTACACTTCACAAACACCACTACGCTACCGTAAACCCTAAACAATATCCCCAGCATGAACCTCTACAGTACATAAACACCACTGTGGTATTCTAAACCCTAAAACACTATCCCCTACAGTAGATGAACACCACTGGACTATCCTAAACCCTAAAACACTACCTTCAGCACGACCCCCTACACTACGCAAACACCAGTGTACTACCCTAAACGCTAAATGTACCATCAACACGACCCTCTACTCTAGACAAAGACCTAATCACTACCTTAAACCCTAAATCTATCCCCAGCACAACCCATTCACTATACAAACACCACTACACTACCCTAACTCCTAAAACACTACCCCTAACACTTATACAAACAGCACTTCATTTATTTATATAGATAGTAACTCATAGTTAGTGTTATAAACTCACTAATACAAGTATACTGTTATCTATATAGTTACTGATGCAATCGCTCAGTCATATGTATACTTCTTTATATACAAGAAATGTCACATACGCTGCCTTTTATTTTTGTACTTTATTGCACATGTACTATTGAGAGATATATTTGCTCATCACCACACCCATAAAGATGTTAATTCACCCAAACAATTGTTATAACATGTAGTCTTAACGTCATATACGTACTGAATTAACTATTCACACATCTTTGGGCAGCCACACATCCCCCACCGAACCACACACACATTCATTCTTCCATACATATACTTAGTTAAGTAATCAATAGGTAATATTTATTTATTTGATGTATTTATTTATTTATAAAGTTTTATATAGCGTGAACATGATCCCGAAGGATATCCAAGCGCTTTACACTTTGGGGGATAGGACGGTTATAGTAGCAGTACAATTGTCATAGGGGGTACAAACCTGGACAAATCACATATGCATATCAAACAGGAGGTTACAATCGAAGGGGACAGTAAAGATAAGAAAATAAAACTGGAACATAGTGAATTGGGAGGGGAGCAAGTGAACAATGAAGCAGAATAGCACCAAACGCAGTCATTAGGGCGAATGTCCAAGCATTAGAGCAGTGGGTCCTAGACCCTTTTAAGGTAGGAACTTGTTCACAAGGAATCTTTTTACTTCCAATTTGAAGGTAACCTTGGAGGAGAATCTGCGTATTTTCAGTGGGAGAGAGTTCCAGATCTTTGGCGCAGAGCCGGAGAAGGCTTGGTGGCACGTTCTCTTTTTGCGAAAGATCTGAGGTTTCAGAAGGAGAGATTTAGCGCTCTGAGAAGCTCTACCTCCTCCTGATAATTCTAGCTTTTGTGCTAGATAACTGGGAGTTTTACAGTGAAGGGATTTGTGAGATAGACAGGCATCTTTAGCTGAATTCTAGCTTCATAGGGCAACCAATTTAGGGATTTTAAGACTGGGGCGATGTGCTTGTTTTTTTTGTTCTCCGTGACCAATCTGGCCGCCACATTAAGTGAAGCCCTTAGTGGGGCCAAGGTATATTTGGGGAGACCACAGAGTGTAGCACTGCCATAGTCTAGCCTTGGCAAAACAAGTGCTTGGACCACTTGCTTGAAGTCAGCTTGTGGGAGGAAAGGGTTGAGATTCCAGAGTATCCTCATAAGGTGATTCACTCCCTTACACACATTGCTGTTATGAGATTTCATGTTTAGATGCTTGTCTAGGTGAGTCCGAGAGATTTGGCTGAGTCAACAATGAGGGGGGAGCAGTTGAAGGCAGTGAGGTGGTTCATCCAGAAGTCCATCTTGGGGATGTGATTTGGGGAAGAAATTAGAAGGAATTCTGTTTTGGAGGTGTTGAGCAGGAGGTGGTTCTCAGTTAACCAGTTCTGAGTCTTTATTAGGGTAGAGTTGAGTGCTATGAGGTTATTCGAGGATGAGATTTTCAGATAAAGTTGCGTATCATCCGCATACATATGGAAGAGAATGTCAGCAGAGTTTAGAGCATTTGCTAATGGATCCAAGAATAAATTGAAGAGTATAGGGGATAGGGTGGACCCTTGGGGGACCCCCAGGGATACTAATGATGGCTGGGAGAGAGAGTGGTTCGCCTTAACTCTTTGGGATCTGTGGTGGAGGAAGGATGAGAACCATTGCAGCACCGCACCTGAAAGGCCCATCCTGTGCTTAAAAATGGATAGTAGGTTGTCGTGATTAACAGTGTCAAAAGCTGAGGAAAGATCCAGGAGGATAAGGAGGCAGGATTCATTTTGGTCGAGCATGTTTAAAATGTCATCCATAACATGAGTGAGAGCTGATTCTGTGCTGTGCCCACTTTGGAAACCAGATTAGTGTTGATCCAGGAGCTGGAAATTCTCGATATGGGCATAGGGTTGAGATTGGACGCATTTTTCTAGGAGTTTGGCAAGGGTGGGGATATTAGAGATAGGACAGAAGTTGTTAAGGTCCGTACTATCAGCTGTTGGCTTTTTCAGGATAGATGTTACCAGAGCAGCTTTTAGACAATCCGGTATCGTACCTTGTGCAAGAGACGCATTGACAATCTTTGTCCATAAGGTGGTGAGGAACTCCTTCAGTTCTTTGAAGATGGACGGTGGTAACGGGTCGCTAAAATGATTAGAAGGGTTGATACTCTGAAGAATCTTGTTGGTGTCTTTTTCGCTGAGGAGATTGAAGGTGTCCCAAAAGGCATTGTTCTTTGTGCTCAGGCCAGCCGGTTCGAACTTCTCAGATAAGGTCGAAGGGGGCGCCGATGTCCCGGCTAGCAAAAGCGATTTCCTGACGTCAAGGTCAATATTGATGAGTCTTGATTTCTCAGTAAAGAAGGCGGCCAGATCCTCGCAAGAAGTTGGGTTGACCTCAGATATGGAGCGGATTGGTGTTTCCACCGATTGTTGTTTCACCAACTCAAAAAGTTTCTTGGGGCGAATAGCTGCTTGATTAAGTTGGGATCTGAAGTAGTCGGCCTTAGCAATCTTGATTTGTTTGTTATAGAAGCTTCTAATTGTTCTAAGTATTGTTAATTGGTCCAAGGATGTATTCAATTTCCATGAGCGTTCAACTGCCCTGAGGTGGCGGCGTTCAGTGTTTAGGTTGTCATTAAATCAAGGTTTGGAAATTTTGGTTCAGGCGTTTTTTTGTTGGAGTGGAGCAATGGAATCCATGATGTTAGAAATAGTAGAGTTGTAGCAGTTGGTGAGTGCATGTACCTTAGTCATGTCAGCTTGTGGAGAGAGGGCAGATATACAGTGGGTTGCTAGATCAGCTGTATTGATATTTCTGAGGTCCCTTTTCCAAATCTTTTTGCGATTTCACTGGTTGAGTCTTCCTCAGTGAAACTTCCAAGTTGATAAAAAAAAAGATGCTGTGATGATCGGACCAATCGCACGGGGAAATGGTGTTCAGTGTGATGGTGTGACCTTTGGAGATGATGAGGTCCAGAATTTCTCCTTTATTATGGGTTGGCTGGTTACAGTGTTAGGTCAGATCATGATCATTTAAGAATGATTTGAGGCATATAACAGCTTGCTCACTGAGGTTGGACCAGTGCAATTTGAAATCACCAAGGAAGATTTGAGCCATAGCGGAATCAACATTGCCAGAGATGATTTCCATTAATTGCTCAATGAAGCGGAGGTTGTCCCCAGGTTGGTGGTAAAATGTGTGTAGTTTGCAAACCGGAAGGTTGTGACTAAAAATATTGAGACAAAGGTATTGGCACGAGGTTGGGGTAGAGGGCAGAGTGGGAGACCGATAGTGAGCTCCGGTGTATGCAAGCTAGGACACCACCTGTCTTCAGAGCTCTGTCTAGACGGAATTATGTCATGAGTAGGAGGCACTAAGAGTCTAGGAAGGGAGTGGAAGCGGGATTGAGCCAGGTTTCAGTGAGGATGATGATATCTATCTCATTGTGTTGGATGAGGTTGAATATGTCAGAGGCGTGTTTGCTGGCTGACCTGCAGTTGAGTAGTACGCATTTCAGTTGGACCAGAGAATGAGGGGGAGGCGACTGATTGATGTTCACTCTCATAAGGTTGTCAATATTTACGCCTCTAGGGTTGTGAGGGGTTCTCTGTACAGGTTAGCGTGGATGGCTAGAATTTGACCCTCCGTGATCTTGTTGGTGTCTAAGGTGAATGAGTAGGAAATGAGTAAGTCCTTGATATCATTAGATGCGAGATAGTCCTTCGCTCTTCTGGGGCGGGAGGGAGCGTTAGGTAGGGGTATGGTTTTGGAGCAGGAGCCGGGGAGGCTTACCACAGCGAGTTCTGACACTAGTAGGTGCTCTGGGCAACTTTGCACCGGAAAGGAGGGGACTGGTTAGTGGGAGATGTACAATCGAGGAAGCTTTCAGTTCATGAAGTTCGACGGTGAGGAGGTGCAATTTGAGGGATAAACCATTCAGGCGCGCCACCAGGTCTGAATGCTGTGTGAGGGGTAAAAGTTGAGTGGGGAGGGCTGGCCGAGAGGTAGGGTCTAGCTGTGTACCAGAGAGGTCTATGGTGGTATTTTGAGGTTCCAGGGGAAGAAATTGGTCATCAGGGACTTGCGGTGATCCATTATGTGAGGATAGAGGGGTTGGTGAGAGTAGGAGGGTAGGAGGGCTATTGCTCTGTGAGTCAAGGACGGTCAAGTAAGGATGGAGTGGGTTTGGCGGAACACGGTCTGTGCAGGGCAATTGCCAGGACTCCGACCTAGCAGGTGGCTTAAAAGGAGGGATGCGAGACGGGTGAACTTTCGGTGACTTTCATGTAGCTAGTAACCAACTGGTGCAGCAGTTTACAGAACAACTGACAAAGTAATAGAAATATTCATACAGTTTACTCACTATTCAATATATTTAATGAGACAGTATAAATTAGTCAAGTAAACAATCAATCACACTGCTACTAAACCCTTTATCCAGATTTTTTTTATATCAACTCATTCTTTAAAGCAGGTTGTTCTATATATTTAATACATATTTAAATAACAAACCAAACCACATTCACTGGAGGCTGTAATCAGTGATGTCATACGTGGTGTCATATCAGATGTCATCAGTGATGTGATCAGTGATGTCACTAACCATGTTATGAATGATGTAATTTATATACGTAAAGAGCTGCGTATGAAGGGGTTGTATTTAGAAGAAAAGGAAAAATCACACAGGGTAACTTTTTTTCTCCTTGTAAATATGGAGGAGTCACCTGCGCAACCAGTACGACACAAAAAGTGATGCACTGGTGGCGCAGAGAGCTTGTTAATCTGCTGCAGAACTGTTTTCATTTCTCCTAATTTTTTTCATTCAAATATACGCTACAACGCGCAGCATACATTGTAGGAGAAAAATGCCTTTACTGATTGTTTTTGTGCAGGAAGGTGTGTCTTCCTGCACAAAAAGAAACTCCACACGAGACAGATATTCTTGCACCATGGTGCAAGAGTGCCTGTATCACCCACCACATGCGTGCAGTTTAAGCAGCAGTGGAGAGGGACGGACAGACTTCCAACATATTTATGTACATATGTTGCATCTCTGTCCTTCGGAAGTAGTTGAGCACGCTGTAGCTAAAGAGCTTACAGTGTTATGGTACAACACTTCCTTAAAGTTCTGCAGTTATACATTCATCATATATGACAAATGCATTCTTTAGTCAATTATGCAGTATGTATACATTTATGAAAACTTTCAAACACTAGCATATACATTTAGCTCTTTCATTAACCAGAGTAGTTAGTTCTGAAAAACACTTTTTTTATTGTTCTTTTATATTTTTTTGTTGATTCTTAGAACGTTTTTTGTTTAAAAAAAAAGTCAACAGGACGAACAAAACCATGAACTTTGAGGGAATTATAAGAAAAACTGGCATTGATGGTTATCATTTGCTCTGCAAATTAGGTCTACTGATTGCTCCCCATAACAAATTAAACGAAATCACTTCACGCAGTGCATTCTAACTTTCCCAAATTGGGGACGTATGTCTGGTGGCGATGTTGAAGGTGATGCCCCAGAGGTACTTGGTATTGCCGATGGTGGAGGTGCATTTTGGCGCATTTTTCTACATTCTTCGTGAGCATAGTTTATAGGATACTGGAATTGGAGGTACTTGCCCATACTAGCAGTGCCACAGGAGTATTTTTTATTAGGATCTCCTCTGGACAGCACTGCCTGGAAAATCTTGCCTGTTACTTTGGTGGCATTACATGTCTTTTGTTCCTCCGGAAAAGTAAAAAAATTCCATACGATGGATGTGCCTCTTTTTGGAGGGTGAGATTCTGGTAGAAATTGTTCAGTAACAAAATCATCAGAATCAGATGATTCTTGCAGTGGTGTAGCCATTTTTGAATCAAAAAAAGAAGTTCAGGTTCCCAATGTCGAAAAAGTGAGGTGTTTCTCAGATTAGGTCTTGTCTTAAGGAAGGTCGAAGAAGAATGATTATAATGGGTGGGGTTCTTCAATAGTTAGAACAGTAAGTGTTATAAACCAATGAAATCTCTTTTTTTTGGTCACATGGGATAAGCGTTGGGTGCGTACACGCAGCACGCATCTAGTGCGACTTCTCTAATTTGCATTTAAAAGTAATATAAGTTTATTAAAACTAAAAGTATATATATGTCTTTTATACTGAATAATTTCGCGGAATACGTGCGCTCACTGCATTGAACACGTACATGATGTCATGCTGAAACGTGTGCGCGCGGTGTGGCATGATACGTATATGTTGTGTATGCGCTTGAAGTCACGTACGGGTCGCATAGCAATCGCGCATGAAAATACGCACCTATCGCACATCCTACACGCATCCTACAGAACAATTGTAATATGGTGGCTACGTTCTGCGCAGCAATCGAGAGAGGTGCGCTATGGGTGCGGGACTGCTCAAACAATTGTAAAAAAAAAAGAAAATATAAAAATATTTTAATAAATGTAAAAAATATATATATATATTAAATTTTATTTTTTTTATTAAAAATGTGTAATGTAATCTAATAAAGATATCTACAAATAAATATATATGAAAAAAATTGTAAATCAGTGGCAAATAATTCAGACAGGTTATGCTTTGGAATTATCATTTAAAAAACCTTTGAAATTCACTGAAAAAATCATAGGTTTCAAGCAGGCTATAGTTAGGAATTATCATTTAAAAAACCTTAGAAATTCACTGAAAAAACATAGGTTTCAGGGGTGTTATAGTTAGCTGGACATTTCACTTGTACAAAACCATTGAAATTCCTCTGTTATAGTTAGTTGTACTAACTGTAACTCTTGTGCCCGCAATCCACTGGTGATGATGTGTCATATTATGAACAAAGAAAAACCAAAGGAAATGTTGGACGGAGCGTTGACAATAAAAGCACTCACCTCCAGTCAACTGATCTGGGTTTAATCCATCACCGTTCTTTAGCCCACTTTGCCACCCCAGTTCAGACATGGCCATATGCAAATCAGTCTGACCCTGTGCCTCATTGGAACAGTCCAGCCCGAACTGCCAAACCATGCCTTCCCTGGACCGGAAACAAGCTACCGAGGATCGGTTTCTGGCTTTTCAGCCGTCTTCAGCCCGGCTTGCCTGAATCCAGTGGCAAAGTGAGCAAGGGACTCACGTCTGAGCATACCCTGTCAACTTATGGCGAACAAAGAAAAACCAAAAGAAACAATGAACGGAGCGTTGACAATACAAGCACTCACCGCCAGTCAACTGATTTGGGTTTAATCCATCACCGTTCTTTAGCCCACTCTGCCACCCCAGTTCAGACATGGCCATATGTCACATATTACATCATTCATGACATGGTCAGTGACATCACTAATGACATCACTGATGACATCTCAAATGACATCAGTCTGTCAGTTGGTGTGTAAGTGACTGCATTGATTGGTGAGTAGCTACATGAGTGTCTATAGGGATTATTGCTTGGTTGTCTGAGTATCTGTATGGGTGCCTGAGTGTCTGTGTGTGTGGGCGGGGGTGTGACTCTGTGCATAGATGTGTGCGTGGGTGAATCACTGGGTGTACAGGTTCAAGAGTATATCTGTGAAGGGTTGTATAGGTGAGTGAGTGTTTTTATTGGTGTGTAGGTTAGTGAATGGGTATCTCAGTGGTACATGTGTGAGTACCTACAAATGTGAAAAGCAGTATATGTGAGTGTTGGACTATATACATTACTATATGTGAGAGTGAGTGATAGAGTGTCTATGGATGAGTGTGTGCTTGGGTCAGTGATTGTATAAGAGAATAAGTATGAATAAGTGAGGTGGTGTGTGTATGACTGTATAGGTGAGTAAATGAGAGTGTGATTGAATTTTTGCAAGACTGACTAGGTGTATGAGAAACTCTATGGGTCAGTGGCGGTATGTGAGTATCTGTACAGGTACATACGTGCATATATCAGTGGCTATATTGATGAGTGACTGCATGTATGAGTGACTGTATAGGGGAGTGGATGTGTGTTTAGACCTATGAATCAGTGAGTGGGTATGTACTTACTGGTATTGGTGTGTCTATGGTTTCGAGAATGGTAGTAGGTATTTTAGAGGGGGTGTATCAAAAATGATATTAGGGTGTGAGTAGGTACATCAGATGATCACGTGGATGATGTAATCAGTGATGTAATTTGAGATGTCATCAGTGCTGTCACTGACCATGTCATGAGTAATATGTGACGTCATCAGCAGTGCATTGCTGGGGCGCGAGTTATAGTTAGCACAACTAACTATAACGGCCAAATTTCTCTGGTTTTGTATGAGTAAAATATGCAACTAACTATAACGACCCTGAAACCTGTGTTTAATTTCAGTGAGTTTCTGAGGTTTTTAAAATGCTAATTTGCAACTATAACATCCCTGAAACCTCTGTTTTTTTCAGTGAATTTCAAAGGTTTTTTAACTGCTAATTCCAAACTATAACGTCCATGAAACCTCAGTTTTTTTCAGTGAATTTGTAGGGCTTTTTAAATGCTAATTTTTGAATATGCCTACATAGGTAGGACGTGCAGAAAGATGAAGAAAGGCGCAGAAAGAACCAACAGAAGTGCAGAAAGAGGCCTACTTTGACTGTACCTTACTACAGACTCATACAAAGTACCCTAATCACTAATCCTTCTCTGAAGATGTCTTAAACCTCACTTTTCTCTTGAAGGTTCACTATTAATCGACTTCTCAGAATATTAGGCCTACCAAATATAAAACAGAAATCCTAAGCATATCACTGTTGTAAGTCTGACCAAGTTTGTGAAGGTATGCATGCGTGTCTATGCTTTTACCTAGTGACATGTTAAATTAAAATAAACATACAAGCACATGAATGCCTGTGTTTCAAACAGCATACTCTGTAAATTTGTTTATAAGAAGGTGTATGCATTTCTTTCTGCTCACAATACTGGGCATGTGGGTATTCAATAGTTTATTTGAGGGGCTGTATAACACATATATACATAAGACATTACTAACCTTAGGTTGGCAAACCTTATCTTGGTTGCAAATATGGACATTGAAAGGGTGCATTGTATTTAAAAATAAAATATCACCATCCCTACATTTTAATATATATTTGATAGGTGGTAGGATCTATTACCACCTATTAGCGGTTTATTTTTATACCATCTATTTGTTAAAATTAAGATATGTTTGCCTCCTGTGGTCCGAATAATGTACATAAAACAAACCTATTTTCATTTTATAAAGCACATGACGGTAGCAGGATAGTAAAGAATATTTCATTTTCAGACGCTTATGGCAACTCTTGTAAGCCGACAAACTCCTTTCCAATATGGCCACAATATAAGCCTAATACCTACATCCCATGGGGGGAAGAGAAAGAGTGAAGGGGACTTACAATTTGTCTTCCTATGCGTTCTGATTCACTTCCGATTTTTCGACTTGGATTACCGGTTAAAAGAGACGGACTGAATTCATGCCGTTCTCTGCCAGACGCGAACTTGGAAGCCCACGCCGCCGAATCACGGAACCTGTCATGTGGTGAGTTATAGAGACATTGTGGTAGTTATACTTCCTTACAGGAGTTTATTTGCAATGAGGCACTGCGGACTAGTCAGGCACCTAGTGCCCATCCATTTAACACAGGCCTGAATAATACTTTTTCTTGGGAGTCCATTATTTTTATTCCGCTTCTCGGGGACCTTGGCTATAGGCAATGATGTCTTATTTTCAAATAGGAGATACTGAAACGTTAAAATTAAAATGACACCTCATGCGACCAGATAATAGCGGGGTGGAAAGTAGTTTGCAGCTTGTCTTTTTTGCACGATAAGGAGGTTGGTTCACTCTCTCATCACTTCTTTGTTTCTCCCTTATTCTCATACAGGGGCATATTATAGGTCATTCTGAATTTGAATATGGTTGCTGTTCCACTAAGTGAGTTTTAAGTAAGTTTAACTGAGAACTGGGGAGGGTCCATATAGTGTCATGGTAGATAATTTATGAATTTTTGATGCTGTTTTTTACTCCCATATTCGTTTGGCTACTTGTAACTTTCAATACCTGATATAGGAACCACAACAAATGCACAGGTGCACGAACACTTTGGAATTTGTCTTTGGGCTTCTAAAGAAATAACACGCTTTGAAAATAAATCATAGACGTGGAATCCGACAGACTGATACATTTAGTAAGTCTGATGGGGGGAATCATTATCTTAATGGATAGATATGGGATGGGATGGATGGTTCCAATTGCACTCTTCTTTGTCGCCCATTAGGGATCCACGATACAAGCTTTCAGAACTACTTGATAGGTTGATCTCCGGAACTCTAATCTATGACATAGATCGAAGTCACTTATGATAATAAATAAGAAAGTGAGTACATATATTACATTACTGTGTGATAACTTTGTTAGGAACACTGACATGCGTGGTATTCATGAGATATTTTTGTGCTCTGTTTAATTTTCTCAGAACACTGCTAAGTATTGTATCGTAGTCGCGTCTGACAAAATATATGAAGAAACCGGATTGGCTGCTGTCACAGGAAATCTTCTTTTCTAGAAAGGTTAGTTGTTAAAGATTCCTTTCACTAGGGGATGTGTATCACACTGTTTGCCATATAGTGTTCACCACAGAATCTTTGTATAATTAGGTTTTGGGTCTATGTTCTTTTATCACATTCTCTTTCTCTTCCTCTTTTTCTTCTCACATTTCAAAACCTGCGGGAACACTCTTGATCATTCTTTGGAACTAAGATTTTTCTTAATGGTCACGGGTAGATCATACACCTGTTTTCGTTCTAAGCACTGGTTTTTTACTTTTGGAACACTTCTTTCATGTTTTTGACTCACTTAGCACTCATGAAAGATTCTGCTCAAGATCTATGGTGGAATTTTTCTTTTATGAATTGGGCTAATCTAAATACAAAGATCAATAGTATGTATGAAATTATCTCATTGTTTTTACAGCCTTGAGGAAGTCACTGGATGTGACGAAACAAGTGTCGGCTGGTCTTGCGCATCTAGATTAAGGCGGCTGTGTAGCTTTGAATTTTCCTGACAAAAAGTTTCCCCATCTATATGTTCTTTGTAATAGGGGTCTTTCCAGTCTTGACTAAAATTGTGATGTTTTCAGAATATTTGGTCAAATTAAAAGGAACGTCTTTTGCATAAACCTATCTCTGCTTTTTGCCTGTGACATATTGGTCGTACAATCTGGTGAAGTCAACTTATAAAGGTTATACATGAGAAGGGATATTACTTTTAGAGTGCTGGGGTATTATCATGCTATTCCATACATAAGACATGTCTGTCTGTGCAACCGAATGACAGAGCAGAACTGAGAAGATTTGACCACTTTTTGGAGAAGTTACCCGCTGTTTAAACTACAATCTTCAGATGCATAACACATGTACGAATATATATACAAGTAGACATATACCTCTGTCATGAGAGCACGCAGACCTTTAAACTTGACAGAGTGTACTTCCCATTTGAGTACAGAAGGAGTCAAGAGAAGTACAGAAACAGGCAAAAGAGGTGCAGAAAGAAGCAAGAGCAGTGCAGAAAGAACCAACAGAGGTGCAGAAGGAGGAGGCAAGAGGGGTGTAGAAAGAGGCAAGAGGGATGCCAACATTTTCAAGAGAGGTGCAGAAAGAAGGAACAGAGGTGGAGAAGGATACAAGAGAACTCCAGAAAGAGGGAGGAGAGTTGCAGAAATAGGCAAAAGGGGTACAGAAACAGGGAACAGGTGGGCAGACTGAGGCAAGAGAGGCACAGAAAGAGGGCAGAGGGGTGCAGAAAGAGGCAAGAGGGATACAGAAATTTGGAACAGAGGTGCAGAAAGAAGCAAGAGCAGTGCAGAAAGAACCAACAGAGGTGCAAAAAAGAAGCAAGAGGGGTGCAGAAAGGGTTAGGAGAAGTGCACAAAGAGGCAAGAGGGGTATAGAAAGAGGCATGAGGGGTACAGAATAAAGGAAGAGAAGTTCAGAAAGAAGCAATAGAGGTGCTGAAAGAGGCACAAAGGGTGCGGAAAGGGGCAAAAGAAGTGCATGAAGAAGCAACAGAGGTACAGAAGGAGACAAGAATGGTGCAGAAAGAGGGAAGGGAGGTTGTAGATAGAGGCAAGAGAATTGCACAAAGATGGAAGAGGGGTGCAGAAAAAGGCAAGAGCGGTGCTGAAAGAAGCAAGTGAGGTACAGAAAGAGGAAGGAGAGGTACCGAAAGAGGCAAGAGAGGTACAAAAACAGGCAAAAAAAGTACAGGCAAGGGAACTGCTGAAGAAAGCAACAGAGGTGTAGTGAGGTGCCAAAATAGGCAAGAGAGGTGCAGAAAGAGTGAAGACTAGTGCAAAAAGAGACAACAGGGGTGCAGAAGGAAGCAAAACAGGTGCAGAAAGAAGCATGAGAAGTGCAGAATGAAGCAACAGGGTGCATAAAGAGGCAAGAGAAGTGCAGAAAGAAGAAACAGAAATGCAAAAGGAGGCATAAGAACTACAGAAAGAGGCAAGAGACTTGCAGAAAAAGGGGTGCAGATAGAGGCAAGAGAGGTGCAGAAAGAGGTAAGAGGGGTGCATAAAGAGGCAAGACAGATACAGAAATTTGCAAGAGATATGCAGAAAGAAGCAAGAGTAGTGCAAAAGAACCAACAGAGGTGCAGAAAGAGGCAGGTGAGGTGCAGAAGGCGGCAAGAGAACTGCAGTAGGAGGCAAAAGAGTTGCAGAAATAGGGAAAGGGGTTGCAGAAAGAGAGAACAAGAAGGCAGACTGAGCCAAGAGAGGTGCAGAAAGCGGAAAGAGGGTACAAAAAGAGGCAAGAGGGATGTAGACATTTAGGACAAAGGTGCAGAAAGAAGCAAGAGTAGTGCAGAAAGAACCAACAGAGGTACGGAAAGGATCAAGAGAGGTACGGGAGGAGGCAAGTGAAGTGCAGAACTAAGTAAAAGAGGTACAGAAAGAGGCAAGAGAGGTGCAGAATGAGGCAGGAGATGTGCACAAAGAGGCAAAAGGGGTACAGAAAGAGGCAAGACGGATGCAGAAAGAAGCAAGAGAAGTGCAGAAAGAAGCAACAGTGGTACTGAAAGAGGCAAGAAGGGTGCATAAAGAGGCAAGAGAAGTGCAGAAAGAAGCAACAGAGGTGCAAAAAGAGTCAAGACAAGTGCAGAAGCAGGCTAGAAAGGGGGAATAGGGGTGCAAGTGTGCAGGTGTTCAGACATTTGCAAGAGGGGTACAGAAAGAAGCAAGAGCAATACAAAAAGAAGCATGAGAAGTGCAGACAGAAGCAAGAGAAGTGGACAAAAAGGAAAAGGGGTACAGAAATAGGCAAGAGGGATGCAGAAATTTGGAAAAGAGGTGCAGTGCAGAAAGAACCAACAGATGTACAAAAAGAGGCTTATGACATATTGATCCACGCAGTACTATTTAAAAAAAATGTATTTTATTTTAAAAGTTTTTTATATAGAGCTAGCTTGACCCATAGGTATCAGAGCGTTTTACATACACTCTGTAAAAACAGAAGAGAATTGCATTACATAGTAGGAAGGCGGTAAGAAAACAAAACAGATGTGAGAAGTTGGCCTGGAACATGCTGACCACTATTCTAGTGCGCACCTTGCACCGGTCCAAATGACCCTTATTGATGGTAGGTTTAAAGACGACCTATATAGAAAGCTGCCCTAGTGGTAGCTGTGAAGAGCATTGAAGGAATATAAAGCAGCTTGTTTTACCAGTCTACAATCTCGTGAATGACCAAATGAAAGGAGAACCACACCAGGTATATATATATATATATATATATATATAAAATATATGTATTTAAGGTAAACACTTCCCTCTAGTCTCTTTATGGGGTTAGAGGCAAAAGTACATACAGAAAACTTATTTAGCACACAGCAAATTAGCACAGTATACTTTTAGCCCTAGGGGCCTCACAAACCATATACTAAAAAAGTGGTATAAGTACCACTACAGTCATAGAGATAAGTCCTAGGGCCTGTAGAACTGCTGGGGGAACCAGGAACCACTCAAGGTAGGGACACAGGAGACCCACGGCGGACGCATGCAGTATCTAAACACAGCTGCAAATCACCATTGACTTCTATAGAGAAAGTTGCGGTTAGAATTTTAAAGATTAGGGACACTTAGAGTAGACTGGGAGCAAACCCCTTCAGTACTGGACAGTTCGAGAGTCAAGCCCCACCGGAGCACCAAAGTACTTGTGTTACCTCACCCAGGGAAGCCGGGTGCATAGGTATCTTTTTGTGTCAGGTTTTGTTGTCTTTTCCTATGGAGAGCTGCGAAGAAGTGCTGCAGGCGACCAGATAAAAAGTGTCTGGATGGATACAAGGGTGGATCGAAGATCTGAAGAACCTGAAAGCAGAGGGGACAGAGTCTGGGTCACTTGCCAGTGACCAGGGAGGCAATAAGAAGAGGCCCACCGATGTCGGGTGATTTCAGGTACAGGAGGTGAAGCTTGACTCTTCAGCCACGAGGACCAGGAGGAATCAACGACAACCAGGAGCTGTATTTGAGCTGTACCATATCGGATGTCGAGTGCTCCAGAGTCGGTATCCGGATTGGACCCAACAAGCCTTGGCAACAGAAACCCATGCAGAATGCAAAGATTGGCTTCACAGCAGACCAGCAAGGTCTGCGGGACTCACCCTTTGGAGGACGTCAGGGCACGTCTGAAGCAACCAGGGAAGCCCAGGAAACAAAAGAGTTACCTTCGGAGGGACCCACCAGTTGATGGACCAGGGATCGTGAAGGGGCCTTGAGCAGAAATGCTAGATGTGGACTCACGGAACACTCGTGGAGTATAGGCCCACAATCTTCGGTGCCGATGGTGCTCATGGCTTGGACTACAAGTAGCCCAATGCACAACATGGGGAAAAGCTCGGGAAGTAGGTGCACTTGCAAATATGCACCGTGTTCAGGAGTTCTGGTCCCACGTCTCGCGTGATGGCTACAGGTCTCAGCTTTGCTGTGATCTCATGTCGGCCTCAGAGATGTCTGGAAGCCCATGTCCTGTGTCACAAATCCTTCGGGATCCGGCAGGAGCCTTTGAAATGCAGACCAGCAAGATGCTTCTTTGGTGCCTGTTTTAACAGGGGAGTCACTCCTTGACCCCAAGGGAGATCCTTCCATCTTCTGGTCGAAATAGAATGTCTTAGTTCCAGGATATATGTTGCAGAGTTTCGTCAAGGTTAATCTAAAGTCTTAGGGGCTGGGTTCCCATACTATGTTTAGGGGTTGGACTAACTCTAAGGTCCCACCTATGGGAGGACCTGGGGAGGGGGTGGTTACACCCCTTCCCCTTTGTCCAGTTTCGCGCCAGAGCTGAGGCTGAGTGCCCCAGTAACCGGGTTGTAATAGGAAATGCACTATCTGAAAAGCACTCACTGAATGCACCCACCCTGCCCCAATACACTAAAGCCTGTCTGGGGAGGTGGTTACACCTCCCTGTGACATGAAACCTATTTTCCAGGCCTTCCCTGCTGGAGTTTCATCCAGCAGCAGGAGGTCAGACTCGTGTCTGTGGCAGAAGCATCCATTTTGTGATGCTGGGGCTCTTTTAATCTATTACCGGTTAGGTAAGTGTGTACATGTCTTCTCCCTCTAGAAGGGTGGAATTTTACCCCCGCCGCCAGGACTGGTGGTAAGGGGCTAGGATTCCAAAGTGTTTTACACCAAGCATGACATGTTTTGATGCAGCCATTCCAAAGTTAGCATTTACCACGAGGTTATAATGCACTTAAGAGTATATGGTATGGCTGTATCACAGAACAGCTACAGAGAAGTGATTCCGAAAGCTGCAGAGGGGCCCTGCTCATGCATGGGCACCCTCTCACACAAAACCAAGCACTCTGCCTTCAGGATTGTTAAGGCTTTCCATTGGAGTGACTTTTAGGTTTATATGTGTCTGTATTTAAAGGTAGATATAGGTAACCTATATCTTAGTAAGGGGTGCTTACACCACCTTACCCAGGCTGCAGTAGCAGACCTGTGGTGCCATTTTGGAAGGCTTCCCAGGGGTGGCATAATACATGCTTCAACCCCTTGTAGGCCTCTGGGGTACCTATGCCTAAGGTACCATATATTAGGGACTCACAAGGGTAACCCAGTAACCAATCTGAAGCGTACCTAAAGTACATGCAATCAATTTAGAGGAAGCAGCTAGGCTGGGGTCCTGGTTAGCAGGGCCCCAGCCAGACTAAAGTTGACAAATCAGTGAAACACCAGCAAATAGTGGGGGTTACCACAGTAAGCAGATCCTACTCTCCTACACAATCCCCCTAAATGCAGGGACATTAAACTAACCTTGACCAGTTGAGTCTTCATGTTCTAAGTGGAAATATCTGGAGAGTCCATCTGCATTTTTCATCAGGTCTATGTTCCATTGTATAGTCCATCCTCTGTGGGGAAATGGACCACCTCAAAAGTTTGGGGTTTTCACCCTTCATCTGTTTTAGCCATAAGAGGGGCTTATGGTCAGTCTGAACAGTGAAGTGAGTGCCAAACAAGTATGGCCTCAGCTTCTTCAGAGCCCAAACCACAGCAAAGGCCGCCCTCTCAAGAGCTGACCAACGTTTCTCTCTAGGGGTCAGCCTCCTGCTAATCAAAGCTACTGGCTGGTCCTGACCTTCATCATTCAATTATGACAGCACAGCCCCTACCCCCAACTCAGATGCATCTATTTGGACAATTAGTTCTCTGGAGTAGTTAGGACTTTGCTGAATTGGTGCAGTGCACATGGCGTGCTTCAGGTCTTCAAATGCCTTTAACAGCTGACTTCCCACTGAACTTTCTTAGGCATTATTTTAGAAGTTAAGTCATTCAGGGGTGTCACAATGGATCCATACCCCTAGACAAACCTTCTGTAGTGCCCAGTCAGGCCCAAGAAAGCTCTGACCTGAGTCTGGGTAGTGGGAGCAACCCAATCGATTATGGTCTGGATTTTGCTCTGCAATGGTTGAACCTGGCCTCCACCTACAAGGTGGCCCAGTTACACAACCTGACTATGCCCTATCTGGCACTTAGTAGCCTTGATAGTTAGATCTGCCTTTTTCAGGGCCTCCAAAACATTTCTCAGGTGGACCAGGTGATCCTCCCAGGTGGAGCTAAAGATAGCAATATCATCCAGATAAGCTGCACTATAGTCTTCCAGGCCTGTTAAGACTTTGTTCACCAACCTTTGAAATGTGGCAGGTGCATTCTTCAGACCAAAGGGCATTACCACATATTGATAATGTCCACTAGGGGTTGAGAATGCTGTTTTTGGCTTTGCATCATCAGCTAGTCTGATCTGCCAGTAGCCAGCTGTTAGATCAAATGTGCTCAGAAATTTGGCGGAGGCCAGCATATATATGAGCTCATCTGCTCTGGGAATTGGATGGGCATCAGTCCTGGTGACTGCATTGAGACCCCTGTAGTCAACACAAAATCTCATCTCTCTCTTACCACCCTGGGTGTGAGATTTTGGTACCAAGACTACTGGACTAGCACAAGGGTTATCTGAGGGTTCAATCACTCCCAAATCCAACATTTTATGAACGTCTGTCCTGATACAGTACCTGACATGATCAGATTGCCTGTAAATCTTATTTTTAACAGGCAGACTGTCCCTAGTGTCCACTTCATGAGTGCACCTGGTAGTCTGACTTGGAGTCAGAGAAAACATATGTCTGAACTGTTGGAGAACTTGTCTGCAATCAGTTTGCTGCTGATCAGTGAGGCTGCCTGACAAGGCTACTCCATCTACCGATCTATTATCAGGGTTCGGAGAGAGCAGGTCTGGGAGAGGGTTACTCTCTTCCTCCTGTCCTTAATCAGTAGCCATGAGCAAGCCCATGTCTGCCCTGTCAACATATGGTTTCAGTCTGTTGACATGAAGCACCCTATGGGGGCTCCTGGGAGTTCCAAGATCTACCAAATAGGTAACCTCTCCCTTCTGTTCAACAATAGTGTGGGGTCCACTCCACTTGCCCTGGAGAGCTGCTGGGACCACAGGCTCCAACACCCACACTTTCTGTCCTGGCTGGTAAACAGTCAGTACAATGAGATAAACAAGAAAAACTAGCTACTGTGACAATGTACGTGTAGTGTCTGTTCAGAAAAACCTATTGTTTTTTTATAAAGGCCCTCACCCACCAACCTAGTTGGTGGCATGCTTCATCATCAGGCCCCACCCAAGGTACCGAGTGTACCTCAGGTGTGCTGCAATGCCTGATTACAGCAGAGCGGGTTTTGTTATGTGAGTGTGGGTGCTGGTGCGTTTGAGTGAGGTTTTAAAATTCTGTCCAAGGGGTCCCGAATATTTACTTTATTAGTGGGCCCCTGGCTGGGTTAAAAACAAAAGGCTTTAGGTCGTGTAGGGATAGACTTATGGACTCCCACGTCCAGTGCGGTCTACTAGTTTCAGCCAGGCCTTTCTTCTATACTGGATTTCTTCAAGACCTTTGTATGTGTGGGGGTGGTACAGGGATCTAATGTGCTGTCAGTGCCCTGTATGTGTAGCACACACTACGGTGCTGTGATTGTGAGAGGTGGTTCCTCTATGTTTGTACCTGTAAGGAAGGAAAAGTGGACAGGACAAACACAGACATATATTGTTTAAAACACGTATGTATTTAGGCACGTGATAAGTGAGGCGGCGTCAGGTGCTTAAAGTGTGTAACGGTAATGCTGTCAGTGCTCAAGCAGGAGTGGCGGTACGTGGCATTTAGCCAGAATAAGGTATTTATGCGGTAAGTTGTGCTAATGCCTGGAGTCGCGAGCTAAAAGTTGTGGAAAAGACTAAAGGAATACATGAAGGAGCATGGTTAATGCTTACTACTATATATGGGGGACAAAGTTCCAAGGGTCTCTGCCGGGGGTCCGAGACCTGTGCGCACTTGGATACAAGAGAGGGAGAAAAAGGCATCAAGACCAGGTACCTGCTATGAGTGGTAATGAGGTGCACACACAGTAGCGGCCTGAGGCAGCACTACTGGTGGCTGTACCGCAAGCGTGACCCGATAGTATTCACTTACTTGGCAGTGTCTTGGATACGGTTGTAAACCTAGATCCGGTCAGGAGCTCCGCTGTTGCTTCTGTGTGGGGCAAGGGAGTTTTTATGTTGATTCATGGTTGCAGCTGGCCCTAGTTAAGATGGGCGTAGCTTTGCATGATTAGCGTTGTTCGAGTACCGTTCCTAGGAAAAGTGTTGAAAGAGAAAACATACTCATGTGCCTTGCCGGCTGTGGCGTGGAACACTAACATCTGAGGCTGTGGGCGTCAATTACGGGGTGTGTCGCCTCTCAAGCATAGGTGTGTATGCGACCTCGGTACTCTGGTGGGCCTGATTTAGCGGGAACCGCTGATGTCAGAGGCTGTCAGTTGCAGGGCGGGTCGCCTTGCAGGAACTGTGGGCGTGTATTAAGGTGTAGTGATGAGCCTGTTATTGCACAAAGCGCTAGCATCAGCAGTTGTTGGCGTCAATTACGGGGTGTGTTGCCTCGCTAGAGAAAAGTGGGCGTGTGTTTATGGGGGGTGGCTTCCCATTGGGGCTATGTTGGGTCTTCCTACACTTTATGAATGAGTGTGCATGTGCCGGGCATCACACCGCTAATGTCAGGGGTTGCCAAATGCGAGGAGTGTCGCCTCGCAGGGACAGTGAGCGTGTGTTTAAGCCTCGATATAATGGTGAGCCTGTTATGGTGTGAAGCGCTAGTATCAGCAGTTGTTGGCATCTATTACGGGGCGTGTCGCTTCGCTAGAAATAGTGGGCATGGCTCCACATGGGCGCTGTGTCGGTTCTTACTGCAGCTTATGAATAAGTGTGCATCTACCAGGCATCACACGGTTGGGTTGGGGGTCTAGAGTCTAGAGACTTGTCTCTGTGACATCAGTAGGCACCATGCCCATGGTGTGGGTGCATATGGCAAGTGTGATAGTTGGGGTGTGGCACGTGGGAACTGAGGCCATTTTAACATATACAGTAGCTGCACCACATGGAATGTTGTGGTACACAGTGTTCTGTGTACTGAGTCAAATGGTAACAAGGTGGAGCAATCATCTCTGTAGGCTATTCCACGGTATAGTGTCATTAAGACCCTGGGTATGGGGAGACAATCTGTATATCCAGTGTTGTTCATTTGTTAACAGGTTTTTGTCATTGTCCGTCGGGTGGACTGGTATTTGTTCAATGACAGTCCACCTCATATCATTAGGTGTAGGGCCAGATTGGAGGTAGTGATCCGTTATTTTGCTGGCTGTTTTTTACATCAGATCGTGCTCCTGTGTTCCGTGATCCTCGTCAGTATTTTTCTTGTGGTCATCCCCACATATCTCAGTTTGCAGGGGCACTCTATAAGGTAGATGAGGTTCATGGAATTGCAGTTTGTGTGTTTTATTTGGTGCCACGTTTTGCTGGGTTCAAGGTCAAGGGTTTTACTGTGTTCAGTTAGGTGGCAGATGCTGCAGTCACCGCAGGGGTAGTGTCCGGTGACTTTTTGTAGGCCCCATTCTGTGTGTAGCATCATGTTGGCAGGGGTGGTGGTGGCCCTAGGTCGGGTGGAGCCTGGTGATGTGATTATTATGTTTTAGGGCGCCATTAAACCAGAGCAGGTGCTCTTGGTAATTTAGTGGGATTTCGATCTCCTCGAAAGGAGTGTATTCAACCGGAGGTTCCTCTATTTTGTAATAGTGGAAGTCTTTTGTCACAGCGTGTGCTGCTGGAAAATTTATCCATGAATAGAATACCTCTGTCTGACGATATTCATGTGCCCCTACCACAATTATGACTGTACCACCCCGTGGTGTCAGTCCATTTTCTATAAGTTTAGGAGTAATAGTTCTTCTTATTTTGACCGGAATGATTATTGCATCCGGGTCGGTGTTTTGCAGAAGTGTGTCGTCCGCTATGAGTTGAGCTGCTAGTCTAGCTTGCTCCCTGTCTTCTGCGCTTTCTGACATCTTACTGACTGAAAGTTTTTTGTTTCAGATCAAGTTTCAAGGAAACAAAGATTAGGTGCACAATTTTTTGGAACACTGTATCCTTCAACATTGATCAAACCAAAACCTAATTCATAGGAATCTCTTCCTACTAAATTTCGGCGGATATTGACCTTTCACCCACTCCAGACGTCTATTGGAGTTTTTACGGGAAAAGGGTTCTGTGTGAAAAAGCACGACTGAGTTACTCTAGTGTCTTGCGTTAGATTATCGCCTTACCAAACGTTGGGCGCCATGTAGTGTAGTTCCTATTTTCCCAATAGGCTCTGCGCATTGGAATAACATAAACAGCAGTGTAGACGTAGGACTGAGGTCATCTAGGCCTCTACTGACTATGTTAAACTTAATTTAGGTTTGCGCCAGCTAGCTCAGAGGCCACTAGAAACTTTCTTGAATGAATAGGGAGGGATGAACTTCCCTGACTCAGACAAGAAGAGATTCAGTTTCTGACAACCGCATAAACATGACAACTTTGCTCCCTCAGAATAAGAGTGTATCTCTAGAGTCGTGTGAAAACAATAGGCAGCTATTTCACTCAGTCAACCGTGCATACTTAGTTTCACCAGAGTGCAGAGAAATAGAGAGACGGGCGTTTTCAATAAAAAGGTGTTATTTTTTGAGCAGTCTTCTTTCTCATGCAAGAGAAGTGAATTGCCACAATTGCAATACTTATCATAAAGTAAAGTGCGTACAGTAAAAGTAGTATTATGAAATAATACTTTAAAAGCATTGATATGGTTTCTTAGCCATATGATACTTTAAAATGGATAAAATATATACATACATAAATACATTGACTAACGTACTCAACTGGTGCTTCTAACTAAGCCTACCCCGGTGTACCTGACCTAAGCCTAATACTTGGGAAGGGATGAGTAAGTAGCAGTTTAAGTTAAGTTGGTTAAAATTGTTTTGCCAAGAATCTGCATCAAGAATTCTCTTAAGGGTTTAGTCAGCTCCGTACCTTGGTAATAAAATGTGGGAGGTCTGGGATCTCTTTCCTCAGGACTTGATATCCCAGCCACCCGCAAGAGTAGGCTGGAAACACCGGAGCTGGATTTTCTCAGCTGGAGAAAAAGACAGCGTCTCTCTCAGTGCGTCAAACGGGATTGGCGGCTTCCGTGGGCTCTCGCATCAGCTGGGCTCTCGGGCAAGTGGATGGCCGCTCTGCTCCAAACCACCGTGTGTTTACTTAAGGCAACGGTTAGTATATTTATACCTGAAAGGTGCCGGGTTTGACGTAAGGTTGGACATAAGACGTCACTAAGAACTAACAGTTCTTTCGGGACTCCAGGAGTTCTTGTTAAAATCAAAACAAAAGCAGGGGGGATTTCCCGGGCTGCTGGAGGCTTGGATTGTTTAAAGAACGCGTTGTGCTTTCTAGGAGTCGATGGGAGTAGCCGTGCTGTGCTTTGGACTGCATGGGCTATTACTGAATATGGATCTGATTCTTATGCCTTTATCAGGATATTATTGATTATAACCTCATAAGGGCATGAATCGGGAATATCGAATTAGGGTCCTAGATATAAACACGACAACCCGATTGGAGGAGCAGTCCAGGATGAGGCTAGTGTTTAGAAGAGGTTCACTACTTATAAAACAGCCTCCAGAGAGGAGAAGGAAAGTGGCAAACAGTCAATCAGAGCGTATAACTCTGTGAGGTCTAGTGAAGGAATGGAGCCATACCTTGCCCTTACATATAACGCTCAGGATAGATTTTTAATCACATGTTTTAGGCTCAACATTTTACATTATTTATTAGCCAAACCGGCAGGTTTTATCAATCATGTAGAGCCAAAGGGTCCCTGCGGCTGCGATCACCGATCTCCGCAGGACACCCTTCATTTTGTATTACTTTGCCCTTTTTATTCATTGCCTAGGCGCCTGTATCTAATAAATTTGTTTTAAAAAAAATGAAATACAGGCATGCTAAGGTTGCCCTTTTACATTTACAAATGGCGCAAGATCCACTTACCCTGCTTTCTATTACAAGCTTTTTAAGGCTAGCATTGAAATTAAGAGAGACAAGAGGAGCAGTGTAAAGGAGTGGGGGACAGATAGGGGACTAATGAACCGTAATGAACTGTAATGAACTGTAATGAAAATTGCTGTGCCCTTTTAAAAAAAATATTATTTGTACAGATGACAAGAATGTGTGTATTACTAGTCTTTTTAATTGAACTTTTATGGTGTTTTGTATAATGCAGAATAAAGGAATTTACCTACCTACCTACCTACCTACTCTCTTCCGGGCAAGGGTAAGATATCTTTATAAATATTTGAACCGATTATCTTATCACTTTTAAATCAGCGTGGCCCCGAAACTGCTTATCTAAAGTCAAGATAACACTGAGTAAAGGTGTTTGTATGTCCATTTGTATGCTTTCTGAGAGTGTGGGTGTGTGTTTGTGCATCCCCTGTATGTGAGAGGGTGTTCATGGTGACTAATCCAACTGTCCGTTTCGTGACTTTATGTGCTGTCTGCTGTGTAGTGTTTTTATGAGTGCTCCAGGGTGGTCGTGGTGTGTGTTCATATGTCTGCTTTCTGTACGCTTATCTGTGGTGGGTATATTTGTTTGTGTTACATTCTTGTTGATTATTTTTCTGTGTGGGTGTGTGAAAAATTATGGAGTTGTTGCCCGTGCATAGTGCGTGCTTATATTCCGTGCCCGTGGTTTATGCAGGGGTTCCTGGTGTTTGTATATATTTCCAGTTTGTGTGTGTACTTATCTTCCGTGTGTGTGATGTAAGTGTGAGTAGGTGTGTCGGAGACCAGGTTTTGCGTAGGCGTATGGTTGCATGCCACGTGCTCACCATAGGCGAGGAGGGTGGTGTGTCTGCTTGTTTAAGTGTGAGAGTGTATGTTTGTATATTGTCTGTTGGTCCTCCGTGTATGATATGCATGTGTTGTGTGTATGATGGGATGGTGCATCTTCATGTGTATCTCTGCCTGGTGTGTGTTTATATTCCGTGCATGGTGTGTACGCGCCTCTTTTGTGTGTAAAGGGTATGTTTTTAGGTCTCGCCTAGGCAGTGCGTAAGCACTGCTAGGAGGGACCTCTTGGAATCGATTAGTGCTCGTGCATGCATGGCGTTTACCTCACGGGACCCAGCAGCAGCGCCATCGGTTAGTAATTATCACACTGGATCCCGCGAGGTAAAAGCGCCATACATGGACTTCAGGCGGCGCGCGCCACTGAAACACCTTTAAGTGGTGCTTTCAGCTTCCAACTCTGCATAAATTGTACCGAATTGCTCTGTTTAGTGCAGGGGGCTTACAGCCAGTCCTGACTCAGTAGCGGGCAGCGCTTTGCCTGCTGGGGATTTTGAAACCCACGCTTGCAGTCGCAACGGTAAATGTACCCGTGCCAGAATGAAACGTTTTCTTGGAGAAAAAAAAAAGTAGATTGACTAAAGATTTGCACAACCTTTGTTTACTGATATCATCACATAGTTGAATATTTGGCCTTTACATTACCTCTAACTTTTGAGAGCTCGAGGAAAGTCAAGGAGATTACCTTACGGAAGGTGAGATGGCCACCTCAATCCATGTCACAGTGGATACAGTTTCCAGTCCTGGACTTTTAACATACCAGTCGTTGCTATGAGGCGTGATTCTCTAATTAGTTTAATAGGGAAGTAAACAAAGACTACTATACTGACAAAGCACGAGAGAGTGCCATATAAAACCTAGGAATAGAAATGTTGTTCGTAATGACATGGATTCCAGTGGCCTCTCAATTTTAACGCCACAGCAGTTCAGTGTCCTCAATCGGAGTTGGTGCTAAAATTTATGGTGCTCAAGGAAAAATCAAATTTACTTCTTCGAAATGACAATGAGGCTATATTTAATGCTCCTCCAGGCAACTTGGTGCCACTACGTTATGGACGTCATTTAGGGGCGCCAGGGGTCGCTGCTGGCTTTCCATTAGCAAAGCCTGGCAGTGTTTTTATGTCCCTTGCCTTCCTGTTGGCAAAAACACTCAATATTTTCGGATTCTTTTTCATTGTGCTACTAGCTTACCTGTCGCACGTTGCTGCGATCTCAGAAGAAAGGAAATTTGTTATGATAACATTCAATTTACATTGTGTCATTTTTATTGAAACTTATTCATGGAAAACATTTCAAAGTGTTGTTTTAATTCTGTTTTTTTATTCGAGTGCTTGTGGATACACAATATTTTTTGTTTTTCCGTCTGGTGGGTAGACGAATAAATCAGAAGGTTTTCAAACGTGTGAGGTGGCCACACACAGTTGTCCATGTGGGAAGCACGGATTCTCCAAATCTAGTCCACAGACTTACAGCGATTGTCCTTGTGCTTTGTTGATGGTCATTGCAAAAGCGAGTTGCCCAGGAGTGTAAACGTTCAGTATTGGAAAGATTATGAGGGCCCTGGGGGGCAGGGGGGCCGATATTGAACACATTTTTCTTTATTTATATACGTTTTTTTGCAAGAAACCTTCGCGGAGTGTACTCAACAACTTTTAACAATTTTTATTTTTTAGCCAGAAACCTTTGCGGGAGTGTACTCAACAACTTACCAAAGTTGAATACTTTTCTCACTAGACTCACTGACAAAGTTATTTATGCCTATAACAGTAGCAGCAAACGTTAAACAGGAATTACCAAAGTCAATAAATCTTGCCCATGCAAGATCTATTGGCTTTGTCAATGTTCATTTTGCCACGTACAGCTATGTGGCTGCTCTGTAGTCTTCCTAAGATTAAAAAAAAGAAAAAAGGCTTTGATGTTATAGTATGAAATGGTAGGGCCTGTTAATGTATTCTATGGTATTGCATGGTATGTATGGCTTGGTATATGATATGATATGGTATGATGTGGCCTGTTGTATGGTATGGTGTGGTATGGCCTGCAATTGTATGGTATAGTATGGTATGGCTTGGTCTGTCATTGTATAGTATGGTATGGCATGGGATGGTATTACACAGCCTGTTATTCTATAGTATGATTTGGTATGGTATAGATATTGCCAGTCATTGTACAGTATGGTGTAGGATGGTGTGTCAGTGTCTAGTATGGTATGGTTTGGCCTGTCATTGTACATGGTATGGTATGGTATGTCATTGTATGTTATGGCATGTCATGCCGTTATATATTATGGTATGGTATGGTATAGCATGGGCTGCCGTTCTACAGTATGGTATGGTATGGTATGGTTATTATAGTGTGGCCTGTCACTGTATAGGGTGGCTTGCAAGTCCTTGTACAGGATAGCATGGCATGGCCTGTCATTGTATGGTATGATAAAGCATGTCATGGTATAATATGGTATATGTGGCATGGTCTGGTATAATATGGTGTGTTTTTTTGTGGTATAGTACAGTATGCTATGGTGTGACCTGTCATGGTGCGGCATGTCACTGCATGGCAGAGGTCTTCAAACTATTCAGCGGCCCCCCCTTGGGGGCCATGGATGGGTTCCCAGGGGAATCAAATGCCTCTGCAAGTGCATGTAAATGAAGCAGCACTGGGGTCTGAGGGGCCCACTGCTTCACTATTATGACTGTCTCACTTTAAACAAGAATTGGCATAGCCAATAGGTTTTGCCTTTGGGACATTATAAGTGATTAACCATGCAACAGTTGATGTTGCACCAAGCATATTGTTCTGTATAATTAAATACTTATATGGTCCCAAAGGCGAGACCTATTGGCTATGCAAATGCTTGTTTGTTTGTGTGTGTGCCTGGTGTGTTCTTTTCTTCTGCGCATGGTGCGCGCTTGTATGTGCGTGAAGGACAGTGTTTGTTCATATGTATGTCTGCTTCGAATGTGTATAGTCACCAGCTTCTGTACATGTGTCACTCAGTGTGCGGAGTGGCCTGCACCGGTCCTGCTGCTGCCACCATGGTACATGCTTCGAATACCCCTGCCTTGCCCCAGCGCACAGCACATGCATATGCACAGGCGATGAACGCACATGTAGCCGGTCTCTCTAACCACACAAGACATCTCTCCCCACACACATGTAATACCTTTCCCCACACGTAAGTCCCTTACCCCACACGGGTAACACACACTATTGTTTCTGCACTTTTGTTACTCGCCAGTCCATTTGTAGTCTACCTTTCCTTAGTCATTGTGTCCCTGGATGAATATTTTTCACAGTAACGTTTACAAAAATTAATTGGGTTGTCAAAAACGTTTTCTTTTTGCTCCTATTGGTTGTTATGCGTCATTTTCTATTTTCGTTCAATGGAGAACGGGAGCCCCCTTGCAATTTTTAAGTTGACAAGGTGCTAACGCACACCCACGCTCGTCCGACAGTTGCTGGAGAAAAAGACAGAGCCTCTAGAACGGCCACCACTGGTAATCCAGCTCACTGCACAGCCCTTCCCCTTGCCCTTGTAATGTGCTCAGACACTCAGGATGGGAGGAGACCCATCACATGCCGTGCCTCTTCAGTTTGGCCCATTGTCCTACTGCACATGACAATGAGCCAGCTAGGCGTTGTACTTGGCCTTACTGACCTCTGCTCTAAGGCTGCAGCATTCTTTAGAGTTCAGCGCTAGTGGCCAAGTTGGTCCAGGCAAATGTGAGGTTATTTACAGATGGAAAAAACGGCCCACCTGCTGGCCTTCGTCACAGGGCCCTCTGAAATTGGCCAATTGCCCTCCCTGCCAACTCAACACCGTGGGTCCCTTTGTGTCCACACAGACGCGACATAGCCCGGCCGATAAAACGCCTGTGATGTAGGCCAGACAAGCGAGTCCCTGGCCTTTCTTTCCACTCAAAACTTAATTTACATAATGCTCTTTACAGATTGTGCAGTCTCGGGGCGCCCCTGGCTGCTGGAAATCGACATTTTCACATGAATGTAGGTACTAGTCCGACCTCAACTCCCTTCAAGTTCATGTGCCAGTGCAGTCCCAATGGCAAAGAACCAGCTGCTGGGTCTGCACACAGGCTCATAAATGTCCACGGCCCCTACACATGATGCCCCTGTGCACCTGTCGTCCAGGAGCTCCAATCCCAGGTGCTAACATGGCTGCACTACACTGAAGTGATGAATCAGATGAAACCCGTTGACTACCTGGGAATTATGTGGGATGATATGTGGGATGATGGCTGGTCCTAAACAATATGATAACTCAAAAAAGAGGGACTGGGGGCTTTTTTCGAGTTTAAGCATACATGCCCCAATAATAACAAATGCAAGAAGGAATGCAGTCAGTTCCTAACTCTGATGTACTATGGAAGCACGGCTGCACGCTCGCACACTGTTGAAGCAGGTACTACATAACATTAATGGCAGCTGTGTTTACAAAGAGGACTTGGAGTTTATCTGGGAGATTGGGTGGCCAGGTGATTTCTAGAAAGTCTGTGAGATATCTGGGAGCCTCTGGCCCTTTAATAATAATTATAATAATAATAATTGGAGACATTTGATAAGACATGCAAACACCTCCACCCCACACCCTGTCCCATCACAAGACAAAGGCGGGCTGCAAAGTGCCCCCATTACAAACAACGCACCTTTGATATTTTATTTGCAGGTGGCGCCAGGGTCTGGGGTGGTGAAGCAAAGTGGAAATGCCAACACAAGCCACTCACACCTTGACACGTCTGCGCGATCCTCATCTCTGGCCTCAACTGCTTCTAAGCTCAGGAAACAGAGGCCGAGGGAGGGGACAGCCGTCTGAGGATGTCTCTTTAAAAATAAAAATTAAAAAATGGTCAAAGAACCTGCACGAAATTAACCCGCACATCCTCAGATTGCAGACCGATAGCTTGTTGGCCCGGATATGCAGGGAAACTGTTGACAATAGAAATGACAGCGGCATTCATACCAACCAGCACTTGCACCAAACTACCATCCCACCACCCCACCAACTCTCATACCCGCAGCATTCCCGCACTCCAACACAGACCACCACAATCGCACCCACACCATCTCTTCACACTCCTACCTCCAGCACTACATGCCCACTAACACCTTCATCGTTCCCACATTCCAAAAGGACAGCCACACACACACACACAAGCTCCCCACACTCCCACATCCAACTCCACGCACACATTGACTTACAGTGTTCTCACATTTTCATCCATGCGCACACCTACTCCTACACCACCTCCCTAAACTTACTCCCCTTTTCAATTCCACATCCAGCTTGCACACTATCCTTACACAGATGCATACCACTACCATCCCACAATTACACAAATAAGGCTAGGACAGTGTCTCTCAGGCACAGTCAATGCTGGGTGCCTCTCTCTGATAGCATTGCAAGGAGAGGTGCTACTTACAGACACCGCCCAAAGCACACGAGGTGCAATCTATGGACACTGCTCTCACAACAAGAGATGCCTGTCACTGACACCACATAGACTGAGGGGTATCTCAGAATGGGGCGGAACTGAGATGCCATCTACAGCCCCAGTTGTACACGACCACAGTCAAGTTTCGAAACTCACACCACATCCACCTCTTCACGAGCACCTTTGTGGCAGTCATTTATTTTTACGTGTCTGTGGGAGGAACATGCTGCAGTGTAGTAGGCATCAGAACAATGCTTTTACCTTTAGAATTGGTAGTTAAGCATCTTCTGTAGGGCCTCTGTTGAGGGATTCCTTGACTTGGTGTAGCATAGATGATTGCACGAAATGTCTTCCAGAAACAAGCAATAATAAAAGCATAGCGTTCCATAACACTGGTAAAACACAGTTTCAGTTATTTTTTATGGCGCGAAAATAAGTAACCACTGAAAAGCACTGTTTTTTGAGGTTTTAAAATCACTGGAAAACACTGAAAAAACACCACCAGAATTTACCAAAAATAGAAACTGAAAACCGGAAAGCCTACTCATACAACAAGCTGCAAGGTAACGTCACATGTGCAAAAATAAAAGACACAAAGGTAAAATGGTTGCATGGCTTGGGCTACCTAAGCAAAAGCTACAATGACCCTAGGGACCATATATAACTACTAGTGTCTACTCTACTACTACCTGATTTGTACTAGTGATGTTTGTTGTATACTATTAACTCATTTTTCAATCTTGCTACAGACCAATAGGGGGAGGTGTATATGACACCTAAAAAATGTGTAATGTTTTTTCTAGGCGCACTACCGACCACCAGTGCCGGGGCCAGCGGCGAAGGCGACGCAGCTGGTGAGGATGCAGCAATTGTGGATGGAGCTGTAGGGGGCAAGCCAGCACCAGTGGTGGTAAGTTAGATTCATAATCCTTAACTATTGACATTTCGCTCACTGCAAGGGTGTACTCTATGTATACTGTACTGTTGAGACTTAGGGCCCCATTAGGATGGCGGGGGCAAACCGCCCGCCATCCCTGTAGAAAAGACCCCCCACCATATTACAATGGCTGGGGGGTCCGTGGCGGATGGAAAGACCGTCCGTCGCTTTTCCGCATGGTCGACATGTCGACCGGGTGGAAAAGGGTTCAATATGGTGGCGGTGTCTAAAAGACACCGCCAGCCATATAATATTCATTTTTTAAATGGCTTTCCGTGGCGGCCCACCATCCTAATGATGCCCTAAGTAAGTAAGAGTTGTTGTAAACGTTTGAGGAGTGAAGACACCCTTTAATTGGCATTAGCAAAGGCATTAGGGGCGGAAGTATTTAGTAACCAATGGCCTCATCTATCTGATTTCATCTCTGCTTTGATAGTTTTATGGAAAAGACTAAAAGTCAGATCAGATCACCTGGTGTTGAACTAAAAAGGGAAAGATGGGTGGAAGGAAGAAGGACGGGCGAGATTTAATATTTATGACTGACAGAGTGAAGGATATGTATGATGCAAGCATGCAAATTGCAAAGGTGGCTGATAGGAAAGAATCTGATGCATGGTTGGTTAAATGCCTGAAAAAATCCGGCAATTGTTAAAGCCCAAGCAAGTGGGAGGATAGATACATACCACAAATGTTATGTACTGTGCTTTATAGTGCTGCCATGCCACTATGTGTATAATTAACTTGTCTTACTGTTTTTCGTTTTTTTTACTTTAAAACATTTTTTTAAAAATTTTATTTGCAAGGAAAAAACAGCATGTACAAATACAAATTCAAATTAGGTATTTTGATTACAAGAAGAAAATTAGGACAAAAATATATGATTTGATCAATGCGAAAAAACCAAAAGAAATCATACGTTTCATCAGTAAAACATGTCATTGTTATTTCCTAAATCCAGTCCGTAATAGGAGCCAAATCTTTGCTCACATAACCCTCCTCCATATCCCCTTAGTTTTATACACTGAAAGTTAAAAATTATACATTGGCAAGAGCTTAGCACGCCAGCTACAGAAGGAGGGTGGTTCGGAATTAATCCAGTCTCTTGTGATACAGGCACGAATTACCGCCATACAATTAAAAAGAAAGCAAAACCTAGCTTTACGTCTTGGCTGCCCCATATCCAAGCCACGTCCTATTAGGACCATTTCACCTGTTATATGAATCTACCGTCCCAAAATTACAGCCAGAAATTGGTCAATACAAGAAAAGAATTCAGAAAGTTTGGGACATAAAAAAAACATATGAACCGTATCAGCAGCATATTGACCACATCTGTTACATTTGGTCCCAATAGTTGAGCTCCATTTTGAGACCTTACTCGGGGTATAATATAAATCGTATATAGCCATATAATGCTGTGATCTCATCATCCCAGTTATGAGAACTCAATTTGCCAACATAATAGATTGAGAAATATTAACTCCTGATATCCCAAGCTTAGTTTCCCATTTAGTTTGACAAGTTTCGAGATCATCTGGCAAGTCTTGTAGCAGGCAATGATAGATATGGCCAATCGATGATTTTTTCATCAGAATTTCAAAAAGGGGAATTTTGAGCATCTGAAAATGTGTTGTTAACCCTAACGTCTGAAAAAAGCTACGAATTTGAAGTTATTTAAAAAAATCATTTTTCGATATACCAAAAACCATTTGTAAATCTGTAAATGAAATTAAATGCCCATCTTTAAACAAATCCCCTATACAATATATTCCTTTAGTGCTCCATCTAGTGGTAATTTTATCTCGAAATATAAAGGCCAATAAATCATGGGCGGAGAATGGTGTGTATACATTATATTTTAAGATTCCTAGATGTCGCCTAACCTTCTTCCAAACCAAATAAGCCGCTGTAAGAATCTCAAATCTGGTTTTCTTAAAACAGCTTGGTTTCACCACCCTCAATAGGCATCCCTTTATCTCCTCACCCATTGCCAATTCATATATCGAAGGAGTATTACACCCAGGATTTGGTGCTTTGTCCCCGACCACGAGTGGACTAATATATTGCAAAGAAGCGGCTACATAATAAAAAAGAAAATAGGGAATACTCCAGCCCCCACGCTCTTTAGACAGAATCATCTTTTTATTGGCTCTGCGTTGACGTTTATAGCCCCACAGACACCTTGTGGTTGCAGTTTCTAATTTTTAAAACAGACAATTGGAAATTCAATAGGTATTGAACTGAACCTATATAAGAATTTGCGCAATATCAGCATTTTTAGAACATTGGCTCGACCATATAACTAAAGATGGAGATGATTAAGTCTTTCTAATAACAAGTTAGTTTTTTTGTTTTTTTTGTTTATCTTACTGTTTTTCTGAGAGTATATTTTACAATAGTCTTCTTTTTTCTTTTTGATATACAGCTACTCCTTCCAAACCAAATCGGAAGGAGGTGGCCGCCAAGGCACAGCGCCGGAATCTGGAGGCAATACAACTAGAATATCGACGGCTGGTGGTCCTGAAAGAGGAGGAGGAAGAGGCAGCAGCAGCTGAAGCCTCCTCCAGTGCCCCGGGCCCCAGCCACCACCCTCCTGTGCCTCCTTTCCATCACTGGTGCCTCCCCTACTGTGGCTGCAACTGCAGCGCTGTAAAGTGCTGTGTCGCCCTACTTTAGGAGGCAGTGCGTGTCCTCCAAAGACAATCCCGCCGGACATAGGAGACCCTGTTTATTGCCCCTTTTTTATTTCTTGTTTTGGTGGGTGGGCGTTGGGATTTTGGACAATTGGACATTTGTTTGGACTTTTTCGTTACGGACATTGGTTGGGGTTAGGGAGAGGGGTGGGTCAGGTTTTGTGTTTTTTTTTACATAGTTTATTTTTTGTTAGGGTTATATTAAATCTATATTTCTACTTTACATACAATGTTGTTAATGTTTTGTGGGTGGGGTTACTGTTTTACATCACACTGTTTCCTTGCTGGTGCAGGTCCGCCCATAACCAGTGTTTGATTTAAATAATTGGCTGACTGTGTAAGACACAAACAGATAGATGCGGCACCCCTCACTGATTGAGTTGTCCTACTAGTAATGCCAGTCACTCTCTTCTAGACTATACATTCTTTAACTGGACTCAAAGGGGGGTGTGAAATAATTGATTGAAAACATGTCCATTATTAATTATGCCTCCCCCAAACTTCTCTTACCTTTGCTTGATGTTTAACTTAACTGGCTGAAGACGGCTGGAATGCCAGAAACTGGTCATAGGAAGCTTGAATCCAGTCCAGGGAAGGCATGGCTTGGCAGTTCGGGCTGGACTGTTTCCATGAGGCACAGGGTCAGACTGATTTGCATAGGGCCATGTCTGAACTGGGGTGGCAGAGTGGGCTAAAGAACGGTGATGGATTAAACCCAGATCTGTTGACTGGGTGTGAGTGTTTGATTGGTTCAGATGCTCCGTCCATCACCACCCCCTTTTGTACCGCTTTGTTCGCCATAAGTTGGCAGGGTATGCTCAGACGTGAGTCCCTTGCTCACTTTGCCACTGGTTTCAAGCAAGCCTGGCTGAAGACGGCTGGAATGCCAGAAAACGGTCCTAGGAAGCTTGAAACCGGTCCAGGGAAGGCATGGCTTGGCAGTTCGAGCTGGACTGTTCCCATGAGGCACAGGGTCAGACTGATTTGCACATGGCCATGTCTGAACTGGGGTGGCAGAGTGGGCTAAAGAACGGTGATGGATTAAACCCAGATCTGTTGACTGGGTGTGAGTGTTTGATTGGTTCAGATGCTCCGTCCATCACCACCCCCTTTTGTACCGCTGATGTTTAACTTAGGCACAGCGATGGCTGCATGGTGATGATGGTTTCCTTTCCTAACACGCCATGATTATGGTGGTGGTAGTAGTAGTAGAAGACAATGGCAGGGCAGCAGCATTTGTGGAAAAAGAAAATGAGACAGTCAGTTGCCTTTGAGAGACTGTTTGAGGAGTAGTAGAATGAAGTACAGTACAGAACTTACCGAGCAACAATAATATGCAAAAATATTTTACAACAAAACATAATGGTGGTGGGGATAGCCTACTAGACAGAGGTACAAACTATAGTTGTGTCGAGTCACTTGACTAGGCCTACAGCGTAACAGTTAGTGCTGTGTATGAGGATGACAAGAAGTCCAATCAATGACGGCAATTAATGCGGAGGTATATGTTCCTTTGTTAAATAAAAATCACCTCTGACATATACTGCTCATGGGTGGGCAAGCAGAAGAAGATCCTCACTCTGCCTTGAAATTGAAGTACTGTTGCTTTCACCACATCCGCCATAGCAAGCGTGTGATAAATTATTGGTGTACATTTAATTTTGTCACACCTCAATAAGTCACACAGCCCGGGGGAAGAGGGTTAGGGTTTGTTGAATGTTTGGAAAGGGGGGTTTGGGGAAAGGTTTGAAAATGAAAAACAGACAGTACGCATGGACAAACAACAAACTCTGTAGTCTATCATATCCATATCAATATGTTAAGGGAGAAAAAGGAAATGCATGCATGATGATGATTGATAAGGAGAACCGGATTACATACAGTTCTTGTTCAGTGGTTTTGGGTTTACTTTTACAGATAGCAAATAAATGTTTTAAATATTGGTAGGGATGAATCATAAACAGAGAGCAAACCTAATGATAATATTAACAACAAGAAGAACACACTGTTGTAAAGATTGTAGACAAAAAAATGAATCAAAATATTTAAAAGAGGTTGAAAGTTGATACTGTTACTGTGTTATCCTGGTCAAAAATGTGGATTTGCATCTCTGCATTCCTCTTGGTCCTCTCGTCCATATATCTTGGGTGTCGTCAGTCGCCACTGGTCACCTGCCAAATGCATATTTATAGGTAATGTAAGTGTGCATTGTAATGTTTTCCCAAGTATAGTGCAAGGCCAGGCCTGTAATTGTAGATGGAAAAACAAAATGAATATTGAGAAACAAAGTTGAAAAAAATACACAAGTTATGGTGTATTGCAACAAGAACACTTTCCGAGGTGGCATGTATGCATCATCTCTACTCTAGTCTGTTTCCAGCATTGACCTTCAACAACAACAGGACAGAGCAGGCCCACAGTGACGACACGTTGCTTAGCACATCCTCTGTTTAAAGTACTTTTTTTTAAAGAGTTGGACAAAGCACATATCCATCAACATAGTATTTTATAATGTAAGTGACTAAATCAATGCTACACTCTACTCCATTTCTACACAGACATTAAGGTCTGCTGTGGTTGTTGTTGACTTGTTTACCTTTTATGCCACTCATAAAACGTCCTCACTTGTTAATATTCCATCAACCATCTTCAATACTTGTACTGACTGACTGTGAAGATCGGCCTGCAGTAGTAGTACAAATTTGTTATTACACAACAAGAGTAGAACTATTATTGACTTGAGTCATTCTTTAGTGTTTACAGTAAGACTACTTGTACACTTTGACTTCACTTCATGCACAACAAACAAAAAAAACACAAACACCAATCACTCAGAGTCAGGTGTCCAATGCATGCCATTCATTTTCATTACCTGTTCCTTCTCATCTTAAGTTAACGGGCAGTCTTTTTCGCCATCGTCATCATGGACGGTGCTGTTGTCATACTCAGTGTGTAGTGTACAGATTGAGTCCCCTTCCTGTATTCAATCAAAAGCAATGTATCAAGCTGCAGTAGAAGTACACATTTCTTGTTAAAAATAGTTGCAAGAAGGGAAAAATTGCCTTGAGTTACGTTTGGTGTATAGAAGGATGATTAGTGCAGAATGAAATAACTTCAGGCAAAACAAACAACAACCAAATCACTCAGTCTGCATCTAATGCATGGCATCATTCATTACCTGTTCCATCTCATTTTCAGTTAATTAATGGGCAGTCTCTCTCGGCTCAGAAAGGAGGATAGCTATAGTAGTCATCATGTTCCACTTCTTTTGGAGGGACTAGGAAAGATATTATTTTTTCTTCTATTTTGCATCATCCAATGATCATCTGTCTTGAGGGAAATGGATTTAGGGAGATTCAGGAGGATGGAGCGGAGGAGCTGGATTCGGAGGACTGTACTGTGAAATGCAGACAGCTGAAACTCGTATATTGAAATAAGAAGAGTAGAAGACGGTGGTGATGGACTTGTGATTCAAAGTTTGTAACTGGAAAGACAGACACACAAATAAAGGAAAATAAGGGAGGAAGACAATAAGTGCAAGCCTAATTGTCAGGGAAGTATAGCTTGTCCTCAAACTCTGGGGGTTCAACCAGCAGTAGGTAATCATGTAACACACTACTTACGTCACCTGAGCCGCTGTCCTCATCTTCCTCCCTTGATTCATGTATTGTGTGATTCGGTGGTATGAAGTGCTGATTAATTTTGATCACTGTTAACCTCTTCACGTTTTTGGAACCAGCAGCACTGAAAACAGGTTCGGAAGAGACAGTGGCCATTGGGCCCTTTTCCTATAATAATACTGCAATGGGTTTTGATCAATGTACACCTCTGTTGGGTCGTCTAGATAGGCCTGGACCATCCGCTTAATGTTCAGGGGTGCTGCTGCTAACCTTTTTTTAGGCTCTTTTCTCTGTGCATCTGCACTGTGCTTAACACTGCATAACTGTAAATACCAATCATGTAAAGATTCTACTGGGCCTAATGATCCAGTTATTGTTGCTGTTGTCGATTGTGAGTGTTCTGAGCCAAACACATTGGCCTCAGCCTCCAAAGTTGCACTTGATGCAGGTTGCCGTGCTGCAGTACTTCTTGTGGGTTGATCTAGCGGGTTTTTAATTAGCAGCGGTTCATTTTCCAACTTACTCGCTGCCTCAGCTATCCATGGTTTTGCAGCGGGCAACATCCATCTCTGAAAAAGGAATTGATGTCTTCAGTGCCAATTTTGCCTGTGGATCCAGATTTGTGGCAGAAATGTAATGTTCTTGAGACAAAATCTTATTTTGCACCCTTGTATTTTCAGCTAAGCGAAGGGCTAAGCTCTCCACCAAGTCATAGGCTTCTTTCTTTTCATCTACACCTTTGTATGATTCAGACACCTTCTTCAGCTGATGCTCTAGCATTTGCAATAATGGGATAGCTTGGCCCATTGTACAGTCCTCCTTGCTGACTTCACGTGTGAAGACCTCAAAAGGACAAAGCATGTCAGTCAGGCATTCAACTAGGCACCATTGGTCCATCTGAAGGGTCATGCCTTTCACAGTAGCATCCATTCTTTGCATGACATATTCATTGAGTGACCTGTACTGCCCAAACAGACGATCAAGCATGTAATACGTTGAGTTCCAACGTGTTGCCACCTCCTGGATGAGTGCTTTGACTGGCATGTTAAAGTCACGTTGAATGATCCTAAGCTGCTTCTGAGCTTTAAAAGAATGGCTGAAAAGAGTGCATATTCTTTGGCAGGTGGTCAGTAAGTTGCTGACTATGGGTTCTTTTTTCTGAAAGTCTTGAACTATAATGTTTATTCAGTGCGCCAAACACGGAACCCTGAAATAGGAACCAAGGTCCATGGCCCTAAGTACATTACCGCCATTATCTGAGGCAACAAAACCAATACTAAGCCCTCTTGGGCGCAGCCATTCAAAAACCTTGCTGCGAAACTCCAAAATGTTTACAGCAGTATGAGATTTCTCCATGGCAAACATGGCTACAGTTGCATGTTTCCGAGTAACTGTAAAAATCTCAGCTGTGTCAACAGCACCTCCTGGTAGGAAAGAAGGGGACCCCTACATACTTTTTTAGTTTGCTATTCGTAGGGAATATGTGAACAAGTAGAGAAAAGAAATTAATAGCAAACTCCTTATTTTTGTACTGCCCTAATTTTATGTGCTCAAAACATTAGGCGACCATCAATGATTATTCAATTGACACAAAAGTGATATATCAAAATGTAGAGATTATTTTATTTATATTTTTTCTTTTTTTCTCTCCTTCATATATTTCTGATTGTTTTCTCTTTTACTGTTTTGTTTAAATATAGCAAAATATATAATATTTACATATAACCCATTTGAATACATACATTATATATATTTACATAACATGATCACAGGACATAAAGAAAGGGAGACAAAAAGGAAAACAAAAATGTGTGACGCGATATATTCAGTTGATGGTGAGTCTGAAGAGGGCAATGCGGTGGAATTGAACTACGTGCGTTTCGGCCTTAGGCCTTCGTCAGGTAACCGTCATTCACTGGGTAGAAACATAACATATGTGTAAGACAGGACCTAAATCAAAAAGATACACATAATATATATATAAATATCTCAATACATCTGTGGTCGCATTTGTATATACAACATCATATATTATTAAATTTTTAAATGACTAAAGGGTCAATAATTACATCACACTTTTTGATATCTCATAGCAGCAACATAACATATATTCTCCCAGTTATACATTTAGAGGAGTTTTAGGGAGGTCCTAGTATCTATAGGCTCAGTATGCATGCAGATACATGTTCATGATAAGAGAGGTCTCTCCTAGTTCTATATATAACTCATTGGTGTACAAAGTGCTAATGTGCCTTCCGATCTTAAAATTTAAATCGTTCATAATAACATACAAAATTTAAATCGTTCACAATAACATACTTAGTACATTTCTCTTGCATTCTGATCGCATCTTAAAGGTTATCTCGTCTTAATAACCTGCTTAGTATATTTTTTCTGCATTCTAATCTTTATTTCATAAGATTCGTGCATTTCTTTAAACTCTATATTTGTATTCCGGAAAGAAGATAGGGTATAGATCTACAGAAGATAAAGAGCAAAAAAACAAGAAGGTAACAAAGAGCGACAATTACTTACAGGTGTAATGTTTAGCGAAAATCCACTCTATTTTTTCAAATTATTTGTTCTTTTGATTCACAGCACTTCTGGGTACTATGAAAAAGAAACGATAATATAGCTTTATTTCATTTAAGGCAACATTGAATTTTCAAATAATTTTTTGCCAAAGAGGGAAGGGTAATTGTAGCGATTCTAGATTAGTTACCTAGCGAGGGTTGGAAGCTAGTCCTAGCTGGTAGTGTACTTAATTTCCTTTATTGGATGTAGACCACCAGGAGATATTTTATTTATTTCTTTGCAGCTTTTGAACTAATGCAAAAATGAAACAAAACATTAGTTTTGAAGTTGCCGATATAATTAATAACAGTCGTCATAAGTTTTTGAATGAATTTATTTCCTTACTCCGATGCTTTTCAATTATTGGATGCTAAGTTTAGACCAAGATTTGATCACTCTAATATAGGCATCAGTTTGGTACCGCATTTAAATATTAAACGGAGGTCTATAACAGTGGATAGGCGCTTGCTGCATATCCATTATTAGAACTAACATCTTTAGTTTTTCTACAAACACACGTACAGTTATGTGTAGCTTTCGTATTGGTTTCAACTCATGCCTGATTGATTTAATTATTTACAGCAAACAAAGGGATGATCGTAATTGCATGTGATTACTAAGTTAACCGTCATTTTGTAAAGTTATCAAAAAATTCTCTTTACTTATACCTCTCAAAAATCTTTTTTATGGTAATGGCCGATGTGGCGAAATTATTTCTTTTAATTAGACATTTTTATTGGTGCATATTTCACCCGAGGCGTGTGCTCAGTTGGTGATAGATCTAAGGAATTATAAACAATAGCGTTTTAGCTATAGGGTGATTTCTAACAGGAATCTTATATTGTAACTAATAATTTATAGGGTCAAATATTACCTGTTATACTAGTAACTGGCAATCCTTGATTATCCTGTGCCGGTTAATATATCTACAAGGATGGCAAATGATATGAAAGGAAAGAAAAAAACCTCTATTATACTCTCGCAGGTTACTGTTGTCAGTCATTCTTAATTAGATGTGACAGACTACAGTTTCGTAGCATACCTTAGTGATAAAACGGCTTTCCATATAGCGGGGGTTTCGTTCTGGCATCTGCTTTTCCTCACATGTATCTCCTGGATAACACTGGCCGAGGAGAGAGTGGGTTTATAAAGCTAAAGTGCCGTGTAATTTCAGTTAATTTGATACAGGTGTGGTATTGGTAACTGACGCGTTTGTATGACGTTATTTAGTGTATGGAAGAGGGTTGTAAACAACACCGGCCGATTGGTCGAATTATTTGATAACAAAAAACGGACTAGGTCTCTGTTGGTATGGGGACTTAATACTCCTATAGAAATAGAGAATAGACTAAGATGACCAGGAGAGAATAGGTTTGTAGCGCTTAGGTCCTGCATAATTTCAGTTAATATGATACAAATGTAGTATCGGTAACTGACATGTGTGTATGACATTATTTAGTATATTTAGAGAGGTTTGTAAACAAGTCCGGCCGATTGGTTTAAATTATTTACGAGACAAAAAACGGACTCGGTCTCTGTTGGTTCGGAGACTAATACACCTATAGGGATAAAGAGCAGACTAAGATAGCTAGCATCGGTGTGTTAAAGCATGTTGCTAACAACACCAGCTTGTTGGTCAGATTGTTTTGAAACAAAAAACGGACTTAGTATAATCCTCAACTAAGTTTGGTGTCTAAAGTTAAACAATCATAGATTGTGTTTGAACTAGGTTAGCATGATAATTACAAAATACGTATTAGTCAAGATTTATATAGTTACATCGGATCATAGTAGTTTCATCATGCTATTTATGGGTTATACCATAATAGGTAACAAGCCACTGGGGGATTATTACAAAAGGCTTGTTATATTATATTATAGCATTTTCCCACGGTATTTCAGAGTTTAATTCAGATTTTACTGTATCAAGCGTGAATATCCAATATACTTCACGTTTTCGTCTGATTTTATCTACACAAATTCCAGGTTTTGTTATAATCTTTTCCAGCACTGTCCACTGTATTTCTTCTGGTTTATGATCACATGTTACATAGTGATCCACAAGAGGGGCATTTATTTTTCTTGTGCGAATAGCTGATTTGTGCTCAGTAACTCTTGTGTATACTGAGCGAGAGGATTCCCCCACATAACCCTTATTACAAGGACAGATTAATAAATATATGATGTTTTTCGTCTTACAGTTTGTCATGCATGTTAGAGAAATGGTAATACCATTATATTGAAAATTGTTATTCTCAATTGCCAAAGGGCAGATTTTGCATGTTCCACATTTATGGTTACCTATAACCGGAGCCCCGGTTAGTATATTTCTTTGAGTCTTATCCTTTACAACTGACATTCGTGATCTAACAACTAGATCTTTTAAGTTTTTATTTTTCTTATATGCAAAAAGAGGTTTTGCAATTATATTTTCATGAGTTTTGTTAACATTTAATATGTGCCAGTTTTGGTAGAGGATTTGACGTATCTGATTATTTAGTAGGGAGTGTCTAGTTACAAACACCAGGCTGGCATCACGTTTAGTCTTGGTACTTGTAAGGAGATGCTGCCGGTCATAATATATCGCTCTTTTATATGACTCGCGTATCAATCGATGTGGATATCCACGCTCTCTTGAAACCAATACGAAAGCTACACATAACTGTACGTGTGTTTGTAGAAAAACTAAAGATGTTAGTTCTAATAATGGATATGCAGCAAGCGCCTATCCACTGTTATAGACCTCCGTTTAATATTTAAATGCGGTACCAAACTGATGCCTATATTAGAGTGATCAAATCTTGGTCTAAACTTAGCATCCAATAATTGAAAAGCATCGGAGTAAGGAAATAAATTCATTCAAAAACTTATGACGACTGTTATTAATTATATCGGCAACTTCAAAACTAATGTTTTGTTTCATTTTTGCATTAGTTCAAAAGCTGCAAAGAAATAAATAAAATATCTCCTGGTGGTCTACATCCAATAAAGGAAATTAAGTACACTACCAGCTAGGACTAGCTTCCAACCCTCGCTAGGTAACTAATCTAGAATCGCTATAATTACCCTTCCCTCTTTGGCAAAAAACTATTTGAAAATTCAATGTTGCCTTAAATGGAATAAAGCAATATTATCGTTTCTTTTTCATAGTACCCAGAAGTGCTGTGAATCAAAACAACAAATAATTTGAAAAAATAGAGTGGATTTTCGCTAAACATTACACCTGTAAGTAATTGTCGCTCTTTGTTACCTTCTTGTTTTTTTGCTCTTTATCTTCTGTAGATCTATACCCTATCTTCTTTCCGGAATACAAATATAGAGTTTAAAGAAATGCACGAATCCTATGAAATAAAGATTAGAATGCAGAAAAAATATACTAAGCAGGTTATTAAGACGAGATAACCTTTAAGATGCAATCAGAATGCAAAAGAAATGTACTAAGTATGTTATTGTGAACGATTTAAATTTTGTATGTTATTATGAACGATTTAAATTTTAAGATCGGAAGGCACATTAGCACTTTGTACACCAATGAGTTATATATAGAACTAGGAGAGACCTCTCTTATCATTAACATGTATCTGCATGCATACTGAGTCTATAGATACTAGGACCTCCCTAAAACTCCTCTAAATGTATAACTGGGAGAATATATGTTATGTTGCTGCTATGAGATATCAAAAAGTGTGATGTAATTACTGACCCTTTAGTCATTTAAAAATTTAATAATATATGATGTTGTATATACAAATGCGACCACAGATGTATTGAGATATTTATATATATATTATGTGTATCTTTTTGATTTAGGTCCTGTCTTACACATGTGTTATGTTTCTACCCAGCGAATGACAGTTACCTGACGAAGGCCTAAGGCCGAAACGCACGTAGTTCAATTCCACCGCATTGCCCTCTTCAGACTCACCATCAACTGAATATATCGCGTCACACATTTTTGTTTTCCTTTTTGTCTCCCTTTCTTTATGTCCTGTGATCATGTTATGTAAATATATATAATGTATGTATTCAAATGGGTTATATGTAAATATTATATATTTTGCTATATTTAAACAAAACAGTAAAAGAGAAAACAATCAGAAATATATGAAGGAGAGAAAAAAAGAAAAAATATAAATAAAATAATCTCTACATTTTGATATATCACTTTTGTGTCAATTGAATAATCATTGATGGTCGCCTAATGTTTTGAGCACATAAAATTAGGGCAGTACAAAAATAAGGAGTTTGCTATTAATTTCTTTTCTCTACTTGTCAACAGCACCTCCTTCAGATAGTTTATCTCTAAACCCCACAAAAGAGACCCAGTGTGCAGTGATGCACATGTAATCTGTGGCTTGGCAACAGCTCCACATGTCTGTTGTCAGGTGGATATTGTGAACAGCACTCTACTGCAAAGCTTGTCCAATCAATTCCAGCACATCATGATGTAGTGCCGGAACAGCAATTCTTGCGAAATAGAACCGGCTGGGAACCTTCCATTTAGGGCAGATAGTTGACACAAAATCAAGGAAACCCACCCCTTCCACAAATGAACAAGCATTTGCAATGCAATAGGTCTCGCATTTACGCTAGTTTAAGCTATTGGCATTGTAAATGATAATGCCTTTTATTTATGTTTTCGTTTTGAAACCTAAATAAAAGGCATTGTCATTTACAATACCAATAGCTTAAACGCGAGGAAATGAGAGACCTATTGCATTGCAAATGCTTGTTTCTTTGCCTTCTGAGATTCATATTTTTTCTGATGTTATTAGAAAATGTGAACTACAAGTCCCATAATGCAAAGAAACACCACAGTCTGAATAAGCTATTCATGCATGGACCTTTAAAACTTGAGCGCTCTGTTTTCATTACTGCATGGAGTGTGCATTCACCCCCTCTTAACCCAAATTCAATATCATCCTGGACAAATGTCTATATTTCTGCTCGTCTCCCCCTCCCTCATCCCATAGACACAACCAGAATATACAGAATATACCCTGTTCCCGATAGGATTAACAACGAGTTAATTAAAAGTCGGCACTTTACCTCACCTGTGCTGAGTGCTCTTCTCGTCATCTAGACTCCTAATTTTGTTTTCATGTGACGCGGTTTACAACTCATCACTGGGTCTAGTGGGGTCTTTGAGGCTTGCCTGGTCTTATCCCTCATGGAACACAGGCTGAAGCCTAAAGCACCTGACCTGTGTGGTAGCTGTAAAAACAAGGAAATACGAGCTGGAAAGTTGAGAGGGAGGCGCTCTGATGCTCCAATTAACCCACCACCGCAGAAGCATGTGAACATAGAAGTAATTATACTCATTACATCACAGGATTCTGATACAGGTAAACTTCCACTATGTCTTTATCCCTACTGTGGAGCATCGCCTGTTTACTGTATTCTTTCTTTAAGAAGACTTTTACATTTTTTTGTAGTCATATTAGCTGTGCATTCAAAGACAGAGGTCGAGCGTCAGGCTTTTTCTTCCGAGGGAGATTGACGTTGACTTTTCTTTGACTTCAAAGAGAGAGTCTTTGACAATTCCAGATCTGATAGAAATGGCTTTTTTCAAGCATACAACATTTAAATATCAGAATTCCTAAAACACAAATAAAACACCTTTTTTTGTAATTCTGAAGTGTGCTGGAAACAAATATTTTAAAACGATCAAAATAAATCAATACCTAGGTGAGGCCATTTCCAAACATTATCGTTTGTGCGCAATATAGGTTTATTAGTGAAACTGTATGCAAATGGAATGGTCATTTAATTTGAAAATGTGTGGTCTGTAATGGCAGAGCACTAACACATCATGCATACTCCATTCTGCGCCTCTCCACGAAACACCACTAACTTTTAGCAAAGCTGAACAACACCCACGCTGGTGTACAAAATGGCACACTGCAACGCAAATAGCTCTTGCATTGGCAAGGCCTACTGGCTGTGCTAATACTTGTGTTTTTTGGTGATGTTGATATATTTTCTTGTTTTTATTTTGTTGCCTCTGTATTGTGACACAGTTAAGATGCCCGATTATGTTAATATCATGTAGTGATTAGCCTCTCAGCTATTACAAATAGTTCCTTTTCCTTTGGAATTTGACCCGTTGAAATTTAACTGCAGAGAGTGATGTTCTTTGCTGTTGTTTGACACTCAAGATGGCGGCCTTGGCTGTAGCACATGACAATATGAGTTTATATCTAGTTTGATTACACTGGATGCAGCAGATGGTTACGAGTGTCTATATTTTGCCCCTCTTCATTTTCTTTTTACAGATCCTGAGCAAATATGGTGCTGTTGCAGAACAATGGTGCACACACTTGTGTGTAATGCGTATGAATATGAGTAATGTCGCCCACCGATGGGCGAGCCCACCTCGAAGGTAGTGTGAGGGGGGGAGTGTAAACACCCTGTCAGCGTGCCCCAGTTAAGCCGGTCCAGCATCCGCTCGGCCGCCACGTTACAATGTTAATAACAGCCTAAGGAGCAAGGCGTGGTTTCAGTTTATGACTGGCTACTAACTGCAACACACGTGTGCCGAGTCAAGTCTTTTGGGGCCCGCCACAGGGGACACTACATTGGCGACGAGGTGGTCTGACCACCCCGCGGACATCCTGCTGCCACCTCAGTGCCACGCCTCCCGGGGAGCGCTCCAGCCGCATCTCCCCCCCCTGCGGCCTGCTCGGCCCTGGCGTTGGCCTCGGCCCCTGCGGCGGTACCTGTTGCCGGGAGGAGACCCGCTGCTACGTGGGTGCCCCGCCGGTGTCCTGCTGCTATCTTGCTGGCTTCTGTGCCCCCCAGTGAGTGCTCCGTTGCGGCGCCCGGCGACGGATGCCCCAGAGCTGCTGCCGCTGCGATCTCCTGCTCAGCGGCGGGCCGTCTGCGCATGCGCGCGACAGCGGAAGCACCCTGCTGTGCACTGACTTCTCGCCTGCCTAAACTGCATCGGTGAGTGCATCTTTTGCACGCTCACCATGTCAGAAAAGCCCCACGCTACGGCCGCAGAGCCTGGGCCCGGATTGTGGCCCCCAGCTGCATGTGCCTGAGCAAGGCCTCTCCTCCACCCCCCTGTTCACCCAGACTCCTGCCCAGGGGTAGTGATCTGCTGGTTTCCCCCCCCACTCAGGACTGGGGCTGGTGGACCTTTTTGTTTGTTGCCCGCATTTGGAGGCGACTGCTGAAGGACGGCGCCTCGTTCTCCCTGGCCTGCACCCAGCATTCCCGCCTAAACTGGCCACCAGTTCATGCCCTGGCACTCTCAGTGTCCGCGCACTGCCAATCTGAGGCCCATTTCTGCGTGCTTGGTTGTGGCTGCGTCACGCCCTCCTGCCTGGTCCCACATGAGTGCCCGTCACCATGGCCACCGTGCCCCCCCTGGAGCCTTTCGCAGTTACCGGTCCCCCACCGTCCCAGGCGGCCCGCTGGAAGGAGTGGGTGGAACGCCTTGAGAACTTTTTCGAGGCGGCTGAGATTGCGGCCCCACGACGATGCTCCATGCTGCTCCACCTTGGACGCGCGGACATCCACAAGATCTCAAAGAAGATCAGAGAGGGCGGCCCACCACGGACCACAAGCCTCTCATCCCTCTCTTCCAGGGTTCCTCCTCACGTACGCCTCCGAGTATAGAGAAGTGGGTGTTACAACTCCAGGAGTTCCAGTTTACAGTGGAGTACAGGCCAGGCACCCGTAACCCAGCCGATTTTCTGTCACTGCACGATTTGCCCCATCAAGGAGCCGGAAGCAGCAGAGGCCACGGTCACGGAAGAATTTGTCCGGATGGTTGTCGAAAAGCCCAGACCCCTCCCATCTCTCTGAATGAAGTGGTGCAAGCCACGAGGGATGACGACTGCCTTCAGCTCGCCATCCAAGCGATATCCTCAGGAAACTGGAAGCCGCTGCAAAGTCCCGCGCCTTTCCGCACCTCAGAAGCTCAGGCCTCGCTGAAAGCACTGTACTTGGTCCGCAACGAACTGTCAGTCTCAGGAGAAGGTTGTCTCCTGCGAGGACCACGTCTTGTTCTACCGGGATGCCTGACGCAACAATCTGCCCTGTTAGCGGACGGGCACATCAAGGGATAGTGAAATCAAAGAACCGCCTCCGGAGCAAGGTCTGGTTCCCTGGTTTGGACCACCTAGTTACAACCATCATCCAACAATGACCGGTGTGTTTGGCAACCAGCCTTCCCAACCGTCCCGCACTCGTGATCACAGAAGATGGCCCCTCCTCTCCGTGGGAAAGAGCCAGTGCAGATTTCGGCAGCCTACTGGGCGGAAGATACATGCTGGTAGTTGTAGACGATTTCTCACGGTATCCCGAAGTGGAAATTGTGACATCCACCGCAGCAGTGACATCATACCCAAACTGGAGAATATAATGACCACCCATGGCCTCATCGGAGAGCTGAAATCTGACAACGGCCCTCCTTTCACCGGCATGGAACTCTCAGAGTACCTAGCGACCCACCGAATAAAGCATCGCCGAGTGACGCCCCGATGGCCCCAGGCAAACGGAGAGGTGGAGCGGCTGATGCGTACTCTAAACAAAACCATCAAAATAGCCACGGCTGAAGGCCAAGCACTAGAATTGGCTCTGTACCAATTCCTCCGGGAGTACCGCCTCACCCCGCACTGCACCACAGGTGTCTCGCCAAGTTTTGGTAGAGTCATGACAGACACTATCCCGCATCACCCCGAGTGGGCAAGGGCTCCCACCCCTCCAAGTCAGTCACTGGCCCGACGTGCGTAGAACAATCAAGACGGAGAAAGGCAGAAAACAGCCCTATTGCAGTAGGTGACCAAGTGCTGGTGCGTGATCGCCAGCCCGGCGGAAAATTCAGAATGCCATTTGAGGTACACCCATGGACAGTGACAGAAGTTAAAGGCACTATGGTTACAGCCTCTCGTGGAGGTGAAAGGTTGACCAGGAATGTGTTGTTTTTCAAGAGGGTCCCCGGGAGCGACTCCGAAGAATTTCCCGAACTCAGCGAGACGGACGCCACAGAGCTAAGTAACCCGACGAACTCGGAAGACGGAAGCCACCACCACCAAGTCCCGAGCGAAGAAGAGGACAGAGTTGTCCTGAGCCCGGGGAGTCCACCACGCCAGCTAGAACTGACCAACCCGGAAGCGCCAGATGGGTCTGATCTAGCGACCCTGTCTCCGACACCCTCTGAGCAGAACAGCCAAAGCAGATACAGCCTGCAGCCCCATCCACGGCCGTCCCAGAGGTACAAGGACTTCGTTGCCCGTTGCTGACCCCTGTGAGATGACGATGAAGAGTTGTGTCCAGCCAAGTAAGACTGTTCCATTTATTGTGTTTTGAGTTATCAGAGACTGATGCCGTTTATTATTACATGTTGAAAGACTTTGCTCATTCTATTTGTGTTTCGCTCTTATGGGTAAAGGAGGAATGTAATGTAGCCCACCGATGGGTGAGCCCACCTCGCAGGTAGTGTGAGGGGGCGAGTGTAAACACCATGTCAGCGTGCCCCAGTTAAGCCGGCCCAGTGTCCGCTCGGCCGGCACGTTACAATGTTAATAAACAGCCTAGGGAGCTAGGCGTGGTTTCAGTTTATGACTGGCCACTAACTGCAACACACGTGTGCCGAGTCAAGTCTTTTCGGGCCCGCCACAGGGGACACTACAGTACTCTCCGTTCAGAGAGTTATTCTGTCTAACAGACGGTCTCAGGATAAACCTAAGCATGCTCTCAATGTTAGGCTGGATTTCTTTCTTTTGTGGTGCTGTTGTTTACATTAGCCCACTTAGGCTCAACAACGCACTTTGTCTCATTGTAGTACTCGGTCGCCTTGGTGTCTCAGTCTGACTCTGAGTATGGCTCTTACTGCGGTGCCACTGAGATGTTGCTGAGGAGGATGTGGGTGGTACCACTACACTATTGGGGACAGGGCTAGAAATGCCTCCCTTTTCTTTACCTTCCACCGCAATAATATCGTCCCCCGATTCTTCATGCCCAACTTTAATGGGATGAGTTTTTACTTTCTTTTAAGTGAAGTAGTTGATTCTCCCACACAATAGTGTGGTGTATTCTGAGATGACTTGCTTGGCCTCCGGTACCATAGTTTGTACCAAACTTACCCCGCCGAACACCTTGTAGACAAATTGGATGTGCCAATTTCAATACCAGATGAACTGGAGGGTATGCTTGGAATGTGACTCTGTGCAGCTACACTGTGACTTCTACTACCACTACTTACTGAGAAGGTTGAGCTGGATAAAGGTCCCTGTCGGGCCTTTGAAAATATGGCAGCTGGAGGTCGAGGTGGTGTAACCTGTGTTGGTGGTATACGTGCTACGTCCCGCTCAGCAGCAGCCTTTCTGGATAGGGTGATAATGTTGATCTCCATCCCCTTTGGGGTGGGAGTGATGTGCGCGATGTTCATCAACATCATCCCCCTCTTGTACATCTACCTCCATAACTCAAAGTTTTTTCTGGAACCTTCCTTTTCAGAAGCATTGTCTTGTGGCGTGCATCACTCTCAGACTGAGCTGGTGGCTGCCAAGTGGCCTCACGATCATCAGAAGCGGTGATTGAAGAAGAAGAAGATGATGGACTAAGCCTCCTTTTCCTTGCTGGTGGTCTGGAAGACAATAGATCTTCCGAAACAGTGGTTTGCTCCACTTTGTCTGCAGGAACCTCAATTTCCTGAAATGCCCCTACTTCAGGAGCAACCACTACTATTGTGGGCTGTTCTTGCAGCTGCTGCTGTTCTTGCGGCTGCTGCTGTTCTTGCGGCTGCTGCTGTTATTGCGGCTGCTGCTGTTGTTGCGGCTGTTGTTGTTATTGCGGCTGCTGTTGTTGCGGCTGCTGCCATTGTTGTCGCGGCTGCTGCTGCACACTTATCTGCTGAGTTTCTGCCTGCGTTGATTATGTACTACTTTGAGATAATGACATTTCAACATCGCTGCTCGTTAGTAGACTGGCTACCTCTGCGACACTCAAGGGCTTGGGCCTAGGTTGGTGGGGTTGGACCGCTGGTGCGGAGGTGCTGCTTCCAGCTTGGTTCCCGGACAACGCTGCTGTAGGTGTTATTTTGGCCGGCACACCAGTCGTGGTTAGTGGCACTTCCTTTTTCTGTTCCTTCTTCTCACCGGCAACTTTCTTAGTACTGGACCTGGTACCTTTCTTTGGGGCCATCTTCTTCAGATGTCAGGCAGGATGCAGGTGCACAAGTTGTGGTCACACGTGGACGTGATGCGCAGCAGGATTTCTGTCTGGCTGGCAGTACAATGGGTGATGATGATGACACCTCCTCCTGTGGCTTTTTGTGCACCTAAAAGCAAATAAGCCAGGAGAAGAACATCAGTGTAATGTTGCATTTGTTGTTGTGGTTCAGTTACTACTATATTAGTACAAACAAACAAACAAAAGATACAGTCTAGCCATTTCTGAGACTTTGTCAACAAGGGCTATCCTATACTACTGTGTACACACTACACTCTCAGGAAGGATGGGAAAGAGAATAAGGACCGCCCAAAAAAAATGTAATGGAAGGAAGTGGGGTGGACCTTATTTGCCATTAAATTATTTGTGCATCACATCATTCATGGAGCTGCTGCTGGCAAAGGGGATGGATGGATGGAAGCAGTAAGCCAATAGGAAAACCATGCAGGCCTATATGGCAAAAGCAGGACACTAATAACTCCCACCACAAACGGCCACCAGCCACACGGACACTCACAAATCACAAGCAACAAGCAGGAGGCCTGGGAAACACCAGGAGCTGAAAAAAGACATATAAAAGCCAGGCAAAGGATGCATCCTAAAGCACACTTCTCTGCCTTTTTAATGCAATACAATGCAAAACGAAAATACATAGGCCCAAAAAAGGTCTGCAGGGTGCATGCATTGCACACCAACACACATCAGACACACACAACAAAGGCATGCCGAACAACAGAAAGCCCACCCCAAAAACACATTTCCCAACTCAATCCAATGCCATCCATGCCCTAAATGATGTCTAAAATCAACAGACCACACAGAAACACTTGTTTAATGCAGCTGTGGCTACCTGCTCTGAGCCTACTGGATGAAAGCAGACCTGTTGGCAGACAAGGCCAGACAAGCTTACAGGCATAGGCTTCAAAAGGGCCACCAGCCACATGGCCAGGCTCAACAACAGAAAGCCCATGACAAAAAAACACATTTCCCAACTCAATCCAATGCCAACCATGCCCTAAATAATGTCTAAATTCAACAGACCACACAGAAACACTTGTTTAATGCAGCTGTGGCTACCTGCTCTGAGCCTACTGGATGAAAGCAGGCCTGTTGGCAGACAAGGCCAGACAAGCTTGAAGGCCTAGACTTCAAAATGGCCACCAGCCACATGTCCAGGCCCAACAACAGAAAGCCCACTCCAAAAAAGCACATTTCCTAACTCAATACAATGCCATCCATGCCCTAAATGATGTCTAAATTCAACAGACCACACAGAAACACTTGTTTAATGCAGCTGTGGCTACTTGCTCGGAGCCTACTGGATAAAAGCAGGCCTGTTGGTAGACAAGGCCAGACAAGCTTGCAGGCCTAGGCTTCAAAATGGCCATCAGCCTCAGGGCCAGGCCCAACAACAGAAAGCGCCTCCCCATTAAACACATTTCGCAACTCAATCCAATGCCATCCATGCCATAAATGATGTCTAAAATTCTGCCTAGGAGCAGGTCTGCGGCCTCAACACATAAACACCCTGCGCCTAGCCAGGACCAGCAGCATCGCAATCAGACGTCGGGAAGCATCGGGACAGATTTCACAGAACCAAGGAGGCACGGGGGGTGTCAGGATGCATTGTGGCACTAGTAATGTCCGAAATAGTGGAACACACCACCCGCCAGAATTCAGAGACCTTAGGGCATAACCACGCTAAGTGTGCGAAGTCCGCGGCAGGAGCAGCACAACACATGCAAGTGTCACTCGGAATGAGCCCTAGCTTGGGGAGCTGAGCAGGGGTGCAGTACAGCCTATACAAATACTTCAAATGTATTAGACGGAGCCGATAATTTGGTGACAACAGTATGACCAGTCAGCCTGCGCAATGTCCATGCCAAGATCCGCGCCTCGCGCCTCGCGCCTCACGCCTCCCGCGCCCGGTCCGAGGAAATAGAGGTGGACATTAGACTAAGTTTGTATAATTTGGTATCTAATTTGTGCGGGGATGGGGATGTATATATGAAGTCTAGAGCCTGCGTGGTGGGTGGGGGATGAGGGAATGAGGAGTGTAAGTTCTGGCAAATAGTGTCCAGAGGGCCCGAGGAGTCGGGAAGAGAAAAAAAGTGTCCCCTGGGTAAAGGTCCGCCACTGTCCGCAAACCCAAACGCGACGCATGCCTAGACATGCCAGAATGCTGGCGTGGAGGGAAATCTGGGTGGTTCATAATTGGCACAGCATTGGCAGAGAGTAGGGGGAGATTGGAGAGCCGGCGAAGACCGGACCAGCTTCAGCGCAATGTCTCGACTGTGTCAACCTCCGCCCGCGGAAGCACCGCCGGCGCAAACCAGGCCGTTGACAGAGGCCACGGGGCAGCTATATCCATCTCAACGGCGATGTGAGTTGATAAGGAGTAGGATGGATCCAGAAGTGCAGAAAGCTAGCCTGGGTGCACAGGGCATAAATCTTAAAGTCAGGCTCGCCTAAACCTCCGGCAGACATGGGGAGAATGAGGATGTCATAAGCGGCTCTTGGCTGTTTACCCGCCCAGACAAGCAAAATGATTAGAGAGCGTAATTTGCAAAAGAAATGAGAGGTGAGAGGGATAGGGATAGGGATGTTCAAAAACAAGTAGAGAAATTGAGGCAGAACCGCCAACTTGGCCATTGCGATCAGGCCTGCCAAGGACAGCGGAAGCCTACTCCAAGAAGAAATATTGGATTCCATCGAGTCAACTGCACGACCGAAGTTAGAGCTCCACAGTTCGTCCAGATCCTTACTCAACCAGATGCCCATATAGCGCGTGGGGCCAGAAGCCCACACGAACAGAAAGTCCAGTGTGAACGGCATGATGGCATCAGTCAAGGGGAACAGGACTGATTTGCTCCAATTCACTTGAATGCCGAAAAGACCGCCAAAGCGTATAATTTACCGGACAAGGGGATGAGGTTTTTTTGAGGATGACGGAAGTATAGGGTCACATCGTCCGTGTACATGGAAACAAGAAGGGAGCGGGCCAAAAAAACGATTCTTCTGTGGGAATGGTGCTGTCGAAGCTTGGCAGCCAAGGGCTCCATTGCAATGGCGAAGAGCATGGGTGATAAAGGGCACCGCTGCCGAGTGCCACGGGCAATGCTAATGGGGACGGAGACCTGGCCATTGATACGGAGACGCGCCAAGGGATTGGTGTAGAGGAGTTTAACATAACGCATGAAATGTTCACTGAAGCCCATGCGCGGCAGGAGGTAAAATAAAAAGGGCCATTCCAGCGTGTCGAATGCAAGTTAACATTCCCTCATGGAGGGACAGCGGGAAAAGGCCATTATCGAAGGATTCGTTATACATAGCCGCCAAGTGTGGTTCTAGGAGGTCAGCATACGTTTTGTAAAATGAGGTCGGTAGGCCAGCCAGGCCCGGGACCTTATCACTGGGTAAGCTGCTGATGGCTGCAGGAATTTCCTTCCTAGAGAACGGTTCATCTAGAAATTTCCGGTGATAGTCCTCTAACCAAAATAGTTCAATAGGCTCAAAATATTGATCCAAGGCCTCCCATGGTAGAGGAGTACCAGCAGAATATAGCTGAGAATAAAACTCCAGAAAGCGAGACTTTCCTCTGGGGAGGTAGTCCTGTACAAGCCACCGTCACTGAGGGCCATTATATAAGAAGCAGCTTATGGTGGGAGGAGGAGGTTAGCGAGAGTACGCCCCCGGCGGTCTCCCTCGCCAAAACAACGTGCCCGACCCTCTCTACCCAAGAAGGATAGTTCATGGTCAGCCTCCTCAGAAAACTGAGTGTGTTATTGACGTATTAACGCCAGCGTCTCAGGACTAGGGTGTGCAGCCTGGGCGGCAACCAGATCTTTAATTTCCGCCTCGAGCCAAGCCAAAGTAGTGCAGATGGAACGGAGGACAACGGCCTGTTTAGAAATACATCCGCCCTGAATGACGGTCTTAAACCCTTCCCATAGTACCGAAGCAGAGTCTACTGATCCTGTGTTTTAGTCAAAATAGTTAGTAATAGCGGTTTGAATGTCCGCACAAAAGACACTGTCCCGGAGGGCGTTTGGGGGAGACGCCAGGTGAACGCACGTTGTGGGAAGTGGGGAGGACGGAGACAGGTCTGGACCGGCGCATGGTCGGAAAAGGTACGTGCCATGTGTGCTGCGTTGGTGAGCCAGGTCAGGGCATCCGGGGAGGTCAGCCATAAATCGATGCGCGACCAACATCCCCTCGCACCGGTAACGCAGGTACCCACACGGGTATCAGGACGAAAATGATGCCAAGCATCATACAGAGAGTTATCAATTAAAATACACGTGAGGGCCGTGGAGGCACGCGGGTGGGACGGATAGGATCCAGACCGATCGAGGGCCTTCCGATAGGGTGACATTAAAATCCCCTCCTCAGATGACACCCGCAGGGCCACAAGCAGAGATGATGTGCTAAATGTGATTAAAGAAGTCTGGGTCATCCAAGTTGGGACCATAGACCGCTGCAATCATGATGGGCTGGGTCAATATTGAGCCGTGGAGGATGATGTACCTGCCCCCAGGATCAGTAAGTGCCTGAGCGGTGTGCCAAGGAAGACCCTTGTGTAACAGAATCGAAACCCCCCCTGGCATATGAAGAGTAGGTAGAGGAGTGGGATTCCCCCCAATAGCGCGTCTGGAATCTGGAGAGGGAACCGGGCATCAGGTGCGTCTCCTGTAAGAGACACATATCTACCTTATGTCGCTGCAAGTGTGAGTGAATCAGTCTAGACTTACGGTGGTCATTCAGACCACAGACATTCCAGGTCCAGCAGACGATATCAGTCATGAGGATGTGGTCCAGAGTGTAGCGCTATGCAACGCAGGCGGGGAGAACCCTAGGGAGGAGTGGGGGAAATGAGAAGGAGGTCCAAATTGCAGTGAAATGCAGCACAAGCAGAGGGCTCCGCACATAAGTGTAAGCAGCACACCAGGGGCTGCCACTAACAGGACAACACGGGGAGAGCATGCAGGCGTCGAACTGGCAGATGAGGCGCTGAAACGCAGAGCGCGCCGGTAAGCAGGGGAAGTGCCCCGTGCACCCAGACACGGCGGGTAGCGCAAATGAAGAGGAAGAGGGACCAGAGGTGCTATGTGAGCATAAACAGTGAATAACCATTGACTTGAAGCAAGACAAGGAAGGAAGCACAGTACAGTGTCGCGGTCAAGACATGTGAAGGCCTTACTCAACAAACATATGGTGGCAAACTGAAGCCACCTCCCCAATAGAGGAGCATAGAATCTCTTTTTTTTAAAAACTTTTTTATTGTTGTTGCAAGAAAAGTAAAATTTATAGACAAACATTTCAAATGCCTAACAAAAATAGCTATAAATCATTCTGCCTTTAACTGAAACAGAAGAAAAGCATACATAGTTAAAGAATTGAAAATAGAGGAAAATAAACAATTGATTATTGAATAAATATGAAGCTGGTCTCAAAAATTCCATTATTTATATCACAAACGTTCCCCAGATCTTTTCGCAATTTAGCAATGACCTACATCCTCTTAGATTGGCTAATGCAATTTCCATTGTGTGAATTTCCATGACCAAAGCCTACCATTCCATAACATGTGGAGGCTGAGAGGAGAACCAAGACCTAGCTACCAACAACCTTGCACAGGCATATAGTATAGATATCAAATCTTTATGTAAACTATTGATGTCCTGCATATCCAGTAGAATCAAATGAGCTGACAGCGGTGGGGACATAATTTGTTTCATCCTTAAAGCCTCAGTTATTCCTTCCCAAAAGAGGGCAAGTGCAGGACACGAAAAAAGCATATGTTATATACCAACCGCTTCGAAGTTGCGTTTATGACATTTAGTGCGCTCATTAGATTGATTACCTGGTAGCCAGCTAGAGATTCTTTGGGGAGTATAGTACAATTGGCAGATGGTTCTATATAGTTGTAACCTTAGATTTGAAAAATGAAATACCTTGTTAATTTGACAGAGAGAAGCAGAGATCTGATTAGCACTAATATTAATTCCCGATCTATTAGACCATTTAGCTGCCATTTTCCTGCAGTCATCGTTCTTGCTTAAAATTAGGTAACCATAACTCTCACTTATGAGTGACTTAGTACGATCTGAATACAAACATTTTAATAAATCTGAGTGCCTAACTTCAGCAATTTTAATTTTCCGAACTAAAAAGTCCCGTATTTGAATATATTTGAAGTACATGCCATCATTTAAATTATACAAAAGCTTTAATGAAGTAAATCCTAGTAGACCATCAGCCCCATAGAGATCACCAAGACTGTTAATACCGTGACCTGCCCAAAGAAACCCCGCTCCATCTGAAAAAATACCAGGCAATCCAGGATTTCCCCATATTTGTAATTCAGAATTAAAAAAAGATATCTTATCTACTATCATAATTTGGTTCTTCATAAGACTACGTATTCTACGAAAAAAAGTTGCAAATCTGGAAAATTTAAACCTCCTTTTTCAATCGGTAATTTCAGAAGCTTGATTGATCTTCGTGCCTTTTTATAGCCGCATACAAAACTACTACAAATGCCTTCTAGTTTTAAAAAAAAAAGAATTTTAGGTTGCAATGGAATAGCTCTAATAAAATAGAGGAATTTGGGCACAATTTTCATTTTGATCAGATTAATACGCCCTGTCAAGGTAAGTGGCATCTTATGCCAATTTTTCAAGTAAAGCGTTACTTCCTTTAACAGTGAGTCGTAATTCAGTGTTAGAATTTCCTCAATGCTCGCCGTCAATTTAATTCCTAAATAAACAGCATTTGAACATAGGCCAAGAACCGGGACAGCAGATTTATAGTTAGCAATTACTTGAGTCTTACTTGTATTTAATTTATAACCTGAGATGTCCCCAAATTTGTTTGCTTCATCAATGATCGCCGGAATTGCCTTAACTACATCAGTGGTAAAGATCGCGATATCATCCGCAAATGCGGTTATTTTTAAACTTTTCCCGCCGTGTTGTATAGGGATGATATCAACTTGAGCCACCAATGAGTTTAAAAAGGGCTCCATGGAGAGGGCAAAGAGCAAGGGAGACAAAGGGCAACCTTGCCTTGTTCCCCTTTCTAATGGAAAATTAGAAGAATCAGTACCTACATAGCTGATCTTAGCCGTTGGACTATCGTAGAGTGAGCAGATCCAGCCTAGATATTGCCCATGTATACCATAAGCCTTTAGTACTGCCCATAGGTATTCCCATCCCACCCGGTCAAATGCATTTTCAGCATCGAGCATGACCATTCCGAGCGGGGTGAGATTGGTTGAAGCTACATCAAACGCTGTAATAGCCATGTTAATGTGGGCAGTGGTATCTCTCCCTAGTACGAAACCATGCTGTTGGCTACTAACTAAATCAGGCAGAAGAGGTGCTAACCGATTGGCCAGTATTTTTGCAAAGGCTTTTGCGTCTGAGTTTATCAGCGAAATCGGTCTGTATGACCCACATTCTTCCGGCAGTTTATTTTTTTGTTAGAAAAGATACAATTTTCGCAGTTTTCCATGACATAGGGGCTTTTCCAGTTTCTCAAATATAATCTACTACTGACTCCAAAAGAGGCAGGAATTCCTGTATAAATATCTTATACAGTTCTATAGGTAGCAGATCATCCCCAGCCGCCTTACCCGAGGGCAAGGAAAGAGTAGCATTTTTTATTTCAGTGAGTGTTATTTTTGAACTCAGTTGTTTAATTGCTTCATTATCCCTTTGGTTAGGCAAATGTAGATTAAGATATTGAGAGATATTCTCTTTAGTAGGAATATTTTCTGAGGCATATAAATTACGGTAGTATTTAACGAATTGGTCTAGTATCTGATCAGCTTGGTTGTACATGAAAGAGTCAGATCCCTGGCTTGTTTTAATATTAGTTCTAGCTTTTTTATCTGCCACTTTGTAAGCTAGCACTTTGCCAATTCTGTCTCCACCTTCGTATTGTGACAATTGATATTTATGAATTTTGGCACTATATCTCTCCTTTAACGTCTTCTTGACTTCCGATTGCAACTTCGCTAACTCGAGTCTTAATTCATCTATATTTGATTTTCCCTGGGTAAGAGCCTCTACTAATTGATGCTCAACCGATAGGATATTAGAAGTTATTAGCTTTGCTTTTTTCCTGCTATCAGAGTTCTTTTTCAGTACATATAGTTGTGCAAAACCACTTATACTGCATTTACAGGCACCCCAAACCGTGATTATTGCAGCAGAGTTCAAAATAATTTCAATGAATTCCTTAATGTGTTCTTTTAATTGCTGTATAAACAGAGCGTCTATGAATAAATGTCTAGGAAAAGTAAATTGCCTAACCATTTGTTTCTTATCAGAAATGTTAAAGTCTAGCATAATGGGATTGTGGTCCGTTGTTACTCAGGCAAAGTTCTATATTACAGTTTTCCAGAATTCCATTAGATGCCCAGATCATATCTATCCTGGAACAGACTTTGTGGGGCGCTGAGTAGTAGGTAAAACCTGCTATATTAGGATGTTTGGAGCGCCAAACCTCATTCAAACTATGGATTTGATTAAGTTCTAATATAGCAGCCCTAACTTTACGCATCCTTAATGATGCACCTTGCCTAGTGGAGTTTACCTTATAGTTCATAACACAATTAAAATCCCCCATAATGAGCAATTCCCCCTCCCATTCCAATAGTTGTGTATTTCACTGGTCATACATCATGGGATCGTCGATATTGGGTCCATACAGTAAACAAAATACATAATTACTATGTTCAAATTGGACTTGGATAATCACCCATCTTCCTCTCTGATCCACCCTGGTTTTAATAATTTCCATTGCGAAATGTTTCTGTTTCAGTATTGCCACCCCCCGAATGGAAGCACCAAGAGTCGAACATACAATAAGCTCATAACCTAGTTGACCAAGGAGTTTTCTGTCCTGAAACTTAATATGAGTTTCTAAAAATTAACGCTAAATGAGGCTTATACATGTTTAATTCTTCCTGCACAAGTCTCCTTTTATGTTTGCTATTGAGACCAGCCACGTTCCAGACTAAACATCGAAGTATAGACATATCTTATGATTTGTGTGTTTAGCTCCCCTCTGTATACAAAAACTAAAAAAAGAGTATGTCATTTTGTTTCTACTGACGATCTTTTCTTCTTGCAACACATTTTCCCCCCTTGAATTCCCACCCAGCTCAAGCACATAGACCCCCCCCCCCTTAGGTCCCTGTAGGGAGAACACCCCTCTAGACCCTGCTGCCGCTGTAATGGCAGCAACACAAAGTGGCAGGCAAGGAGGCTTCCATCGACTATCCCCAAAAAGAAATTATTTTTAAACTTCCTAAGGAGAAAGTACACAGCAAACCTATTCCCTCAGAAATAAGACGATAGATATAGAAAAAAAAGGGAAAATAAAAAAAAATTGCAAGTGCTATTATCTCCATCCCCTCTTTAGGAACTAAATTTAGCTAATGCCTGTTCAGCTTCTTTTATGTCCATAAAAAAATGAGCTTGGCCATTTTTAACCACCTTAAGGCGAGCCGGTTCCTGCAAATATACTGTACATCCTATACCTTTGAAGGTATCAATTATCTGACGTAGCTGCCAGCGCCTATCCATGGTTTCTCTACTCAAATCTGAACAAACAAAAAAGTTACGTTATCCACTGTTACAGGGTTATTAGATCTAGCTTTTAAGGACACAGCCTGCCTCAACAAGAAGTTCCCAAAATTTATCAATAAAGGACGTGGAAATTTACTTTCTTTGTTTTTTTGAAAGAGAGGCAGTCTATGTACTCGTTGCAATTGTGAGTCCTAATCCCAGTCTGACAAATCTAGAAAGGCTTTCTGGAATAATTTCACTACGTAAGCCCGGGGATCTGCACCTTCAGACCCCTCCGGTATTCCAAAAAGACGAAGATTACATCTTCTTGCCCGATTTTCCTGGTCCTCTACTTTCGCTTCTAGTTTGGCTATCCGTTCATTGTGTGAATGGGTTAAAGATTCAGTTCGAGTAGCCCCTTCTTCGACTTCCACTACTCTTTGTTTAAGCTCTTCGATTTCCTGGGTTACCCCCCCCCAATTTGTTAGATACTTCCTGCAAAAAAGTCTGCAGTTTAGTATTGTCTTCTCGTAGCTGAAGGAAGTGTTGTTGCCCCTCTAGTCGTTGAGTCATTAAAGTTTGCATGATTAAGTCAGTAGAAGAGGTGTTTGCATAATCTGAACCCCTGGCTTCTTCCTCTCTCAGCGGCACATTAGTATCTACGATAAAGGAGGTAGTACCACCATTAGTAATGTTAACACTAATGGCTGTAGGGGTGTCCAATGACCTGGAAGCCAGAACAGTGTCTTTATCTCCAGTTTGTTCCTCAGCCAACGGCAGGGGGGGGGGGTTGGTATGAGCGGCGGTATCTTTGTCCCCCGTCTGTACCTCAGCCAGCGTCAGGGGGGGCTTGTATGAGCGGCGGTGGTAGCATCTGTAGCAGTGGATGAAGCTTATAGCTATATCTGTTTGATGCATAATGGCAAGAGTAGAGGTATCAGCTTCGTCTATGTCAGTAATATTCACAAATTTATCGGGTTGAGTCACGGCGGATGCCAAGATAGTGGGACTTACAGATCTTAAGGATGAATTTGTTTTATCCTCAAAGTTTATATTTTCTTCCGGATTTGCACCTGATAGTACCAAAGCCATATTTTAGACTCCTCCTTTAGCTTGCATCCATTTTCTTAAAGGGCTCACATCTCTGTTCATGTTTTCCCAAGATAGATACTTCCTTAGCCATTGAGTTACTGATGCCTTTCTTGAGTTTAGCTTTAGCTTTCATTTGCTTTTTCTTTAATCCAGACGACTTGGTAGTTTTTGCCTTGATAATTGTGATTCATGTATCCTCATCATCAGAGATCTCTTCGTATTCAATATTAATACTCTCCTCTGTAGCCTCTGCCTCTGCTTCTGTAGAAACAACGCCATGAATGCCGGGAGCCTCAATTGTTTCGCTATCTCTGGAAGTACCTAAGTTTGATGACCTGATGTTTTCTTTCACTTTATATAAACAGAGTTCAGTTCTGTCTTCAGCACATAGAGAAGCTAGCTCTGTCGAGTCCGAGCCCTCTTCGCTTCTATCTCCATGATCCCGGTTTCTGACCATAGGTTCAATCCGTAAATCAGTTTCTATTCCGTCAGACACATCAGTAGTGCAAAACGGCCCAGGCGCTTCTCCAGATAGCTCGTGTACAAAGAGTGTATTTTTATCTCCTTCTTTCCTATTCAGACTCTCAGGCTGCAGCTGAGTTATCTTAACTGGCACATTAATTTGCACATTAGTCAGTGTGTTCGGAGCCACGCTAATAATCGCAGCGTCATCGATGCTAGGAAGTTCAGAAACATTGTTACTGTCATTTTTGTTGGTGTTCTTTATGTCAGTAACAAATATTGAAGGTCGAAACAATTGCTTTAAGACAGCCTTGGGTATTGACTCGGCTGTGGGCTGGACTGTTTCCACAGTCGAAGCTTTACCCCCCTCGGCTATAACATATGTCTCTTTGTTCATTACCTTTATCATTGTGGCGGCCGCCAGAGAGTCTGCTTTAGTGATTTTCCCGGCTCGAGTCGACCGGTTGTTCAGCTTTGGAGCCATTGTCTCGCTTCCACGTCCTTCGTTCAGCTCGGTCTTCTCCTGCACCCTAACTCCGGACTGTGTCGGGAGCAGAGCAAGGCCCGCCCACCAGGTCCAACGGCGCACAGGCAGTCGCGTTGGTGAGAGCCTCCACACCGGCAGATTCTGCCACACCCAGCGGCAGGAGAGTCGAAGCATCGGCGTTGGTATCAGCCAGTTTAACACACAGTTCAATTTCTCTCCTCGGCGAAACTCGGAGCACGTAATTGCAGGTATTTCAATTCCGTTTCTGTTAATGTTAGTTAAAAATCCTCTCCCCCTCATTAAATTGCATTGAGTAGGTCGGGAGCCTCACTGCACTGCTCCTTCGCGTTGCGGCGTCAATCCGCCATCTTGATTCTCCCCGCAGTTGGTGGGCTCAGGAGCATAGAATCTCAAACCCCCCCATCCCAACCCAACAATCCTAGCCATAGAAAACCCTCCAACCCTGCATCCACTCCAACCCCCAATCAGGCTGAGCCCTCCCTCCCACCCCAAACATGCCCCCCCAGCTTCTAAGTCCCAAAAGGAGCAAAGAGACTACACCCACCACTCCACCTACTCCAAGCCCCACATCAAGCTGAGAACCCCACCCACCCCACCCCAGGGACCCACAACTGGAAGGGGAGTAAACAATCATAGAGTTGGGAATTATCCTGTGGGGGCATGGCAGGGCTAGGCAATCACCCCTGCAGTAAAGCAGGGTGGCCAAGCCAGAGAGAGATCAGGCAACATTAAAGAAAGAAATCCTCAAACCAGGCATTGTTATTCAGTCATTGTCACTGAGATGGTCCGCAGCATCAGATGCGGATTTTGATGACGGGTACGAGCCGACTTCTCAAGCTTCTTGGCGCAGGCAAGGGTCTCCCCGGGGTCTGGGAAGACAAGAATTTTTGTGCCCTGGCGTACCCTCAACTTCGCCGGATATGCCAGGGAGTAAGAGACCTCATGTTTTTGCAGGATCCGTTTGGCAAGTAGAAATTTGCACCGGGCTGCCTGAACGGTGAGGGTATAGTCCGGGTAAAAAGAAAGCGTATTGCCCTGATGAACGATGGTGCCTCTGTCGCGTACAGCTTGGAGTATAGCATCCTGGTCCCAGTAGTTCAACAATTTAGCGATAATGGGGCGTGGGGGCAATCCGGGACCAGGACGGGGGCCCAGGGAGCGGTGCACACGTTCTACATTGAATACTGAGGAGAGGACATCACCAAAAAGTTCCTTGACCAGAGACTCAACAAAGTCCTCCATGCAGGAGATGTTATTCGATTCCGGAAGGCCCGTTATGCGGAGATTGCTCCGACTGGAGCGTCCTTCCAAATCTTCATTCTTTTCCTGGATGACTGCCAAGATCTTGTCCATTTTAGTAACTTTTGACGGTCCTGCATGGCAGCATCTTCGGCATCGGACACCCTGGATTCAACATGGAGCAAATGTAGGAAGGTGGATACCTGACTATGGTTACCCAGATTTTGTGTCTGGTGTTTAGCTGGTTTTCGACTTAGTTGGCCTGGGAGCCTGCTAATCAGGGCCCCAGGCTATCTGCTCTCTCTTTAAAATGGACACAATGTACCCTAGGTACATCTCCAATTGGATATTGGGCCACCTTATCAGCCCCTGTACAGTGTACTATAGGTACCTAGGGCATAGGTGCGTCCAAGGCCACCAGGGGCTGCAGCATATCTTTTGCCACCCCTGGCTGGCCATCCAAACTGACACAACTGGCTGATCACTCAGCTGGGGCAAGGTGGTGTAATCACCCCTTGCTTAGATATAGTATACCTATATCTAAACCTATATCTGGACACATATACACCTATAAGTCACTCCTATGGCAGGCCTTAACAATCCTGGAGGCAGAGTGCTTGGTTTTATGTGAGATGATGCTCTAGCAAGAGCTGAGCCTGTATGCAGCTTTCGGAACCATGTCCCTATAGCTGTTCTGAGATATTTCCATACCATATACTCTTAAGTGCATTATGAACCTCGCAGTTAAATGCTAACTATGGTTTGGCTTTATCAAAACATGTTGTGTAAGGTGTCATACGCTTTGGAATACTACCCTCTCGCCAGTCCTGGCGACGGGGGTAGCATTCCACCCTTCTAGAGGGAGAAGACATGTTACTTTCCTTAAACACTGTTAAATCTAACCAGAGCCTCAGCATCACAAAATGGATCCTGCTGCCACAGACACAAGTCTGGCCTCCTGCTGCTGACCGAAACTCCAGCAGGGGAGGCCTGGACAAAAGGTTTCCTGTCACAGGGAGGTGTTACACCACCCCAGACAGGAGATAGTAGATTGGGGCAGGGACGGCTGCATGAAACTAGACACTGCCTGGGGCACACAAGGTGTCCCATGCAAAGTCCAGTTCAAACTGGCACTGGGGCCCTCCAGCCCCAGCTCTGGCGCGAAACTGGACAAAGGGAAAGGGGTGTAATCACCCCCTTCCCGGGTCCCACCCATAGGAGGGACCTAGCAGGTGATCCAGCCCCTTGATTTGGAATAAAGGTAGGAGCTGTGCCATGGCACATCAGATCATCCTGACTGAAACTTTGATACGAAACTCTGGATCCTTCGACATCCTACTCGACGTAGAAGACTGAAGAATCTCCCTTGTGGTCAAGGAGTGGCCACCCTGTGCAAGCAGGCACCATCAGCGCTCAAAGGTTTCCTTTGCCGTTGCTCCCGCCGTAGCTCGAACGACAGAGACCGACAAGACCTGGACTCCCAGACTTCCAACAGCCCGATCCACAGTCCTAGCAAAGCTGAGACCCGTGGAGGCGACGTGAGATGTGGGACGGGCCATCTTGGAAAGCCAGCAAAGTGCTTCCTGTGCAGCTCCCGAGGCACCCTTGAATCTGTACTTTGGGGATTGAGAATCCCCAGCCCCGAGCAGCCTGTACACCCAAGATTACCTCTCCACACTCACCGAGTGCTGCGTGGGGCCCTTTTGCACTTTTCCTGCTCGCGCGTTGTCCGGTCACTTGCCCGTTGGCTAGTGGCCTCTATGACAACGAACCTTCAATTTTACACTGCTGGTCTGGTTGCTCCAGACTGGCCCTAGCTCCTCTGAAAAGGAGCCACCGATCTGACCTTGCTGGTCCAATCCAGAAGCCATCTTTGAGTCCTGCGTGGGTTGCATTTGCCAAGGCCTGTTGACTCCGATTCAAGAACCCACACCGCCGACAGCGAGAGCCTTTGTAGGACAGCCCGTGTTCAACTCCTGCTTGTCCTCGATACTTCCTGGTTCACGTGGCAGCGGAGACAAACTACTCGACAGCACCTGATCGCAACCCGACATTGCCTGGTTCCTTCCTGGTTCCATCCTGGTCACTGGCTAGTGACCTAGACTCTGTCTCCTCTGCTTTCAGGTACTCTACATCTTCGATCCACCCTTGGATCCAACCGGACTCTTCTCTCCTGGTCGCCTGCAGCATCTTTTCCTCCAGGCTCCATAGTGTCAGGTTTACTCCGCAGGATCCAGCTGTCGAATAGTGGTTCCACCTCCAAATGTCACCAACACCCTGATATTTACAAAACAAGGTGTTCGAGCCATTAGGTGAGGGAAAATATAAGAAAAATAAAAGAAACGGGAAGGGAAAGGAAGGGGTCAGCAGGGAAGGGAAATCTGAAACGACAAAAGGATATCTGCATGAAAACCTTATAAACAAGTAAGGCTACTCTCATATATTCTCGCTAATAGGAACCATGTATACCTGCATAAAGAAAAGGGAACCAGACCATTCAATAGTTTAACACTCTTCACTCTCCACAACTGTCTCAGTTAATCCTAAGGGGACACAAATGAGAAAAATACAGTCACAGGCAATTGTGTAGAACAACGAACACATGAATGAGCCTATCTCTGTCTAGGGACATACCACTGACAGCATGAAGAAATGTGGAATAAGGGATTCTGTAGAAATGAATAAGTAAACGAACTCAGGATGAAACAAGCTCTTAGTTCGACTTGCAAGATTTGGACACGGTAATGTGTAGGAGGCAATAACCACAACACTCCGCTCCTTAATGGTCCATAGATAGTCAATATGCATAAGCTGAATCAGCCAGTACTAAGATGAGGGACACTACAGTAACGCGTAGTTGCGTCCACTACCGCATTCTGCTCCCTTCCTTCAAAGCGCAAATGTTCAGTAAAAAACACAGCAGTGCGTAGTACCCGTTACCACAGCGCTCCGCTTTATTTACTTAAATACACAGTTTATGAAATGCCTTAATCAATGCGGCAGCGCGGGGTTACTCCCACCACGACGCTCCACCTTGAATATATACACCTCCTCGAATCCAGGGCATTATGCATGAAAGGGAAATCAAAGGATCAAGAAATAATGAAAGAAGTCACTCCGCTTCTTGGAACTCAGAAGCAGAATAGTTTAACAAACAGCCCGGACGTCGTGACTGAAACAACTTGCCGAATCTCGGTTCTTACCAAAGGACTTCCAGAAACAGCGTCCCAGGGAAAGGGACACCTGAAGAATGTCCAGGAAGTCTACCTCGAGGTTCGGGCGCAGACGGCAGCCCGTAACGGACTTGTCTCTAGGGATCGAGGTGCAGAGCAGCAGCTCCCACGTCAGGATATCAGAACAGGAACCAGAATAACACGCACCAGGAAGCGTGCACCAATCATTAATGTAACTTCCTGGCAGCGCCGCTAAGGGTCATGGGAAATGTAGTTTTTCCGTATTTATGAGCAATGTAGGCGCAGGCGATGCGAAACCTGACACATAGAACTCCACGAAGAAACCCGACACACTTTGGCACTTATGCACCCGCTTCCTGTGGGTGAGGTAACGAGGGTACTCCGGTGCCCCTGTAGTGATTTACATCCCTAGTGTCCTAGTTTCAAGTGGCTAAGTTCTAGTCCAGTCGGAAGACTCCCAAACCTATAACTTTCTAATTTTTACGCACCATTGACTTGTATGGTAAATGCGGTTGCCTATAGACACTGCACCCGCATCCTGTGGGCCTCCTATGTCCTAACCTTCGTTAGTCCAGTGTAGTCCCAGCAATTCTCAAGGCCCTAGGCCTTACCATTGTTCGTGACGTGGTACTTATACCACTTTTTTAATATATGGTTTTAGTGACCACCCGGCCTATCCATAATTGTGCAGCTTATTGTATGTTATATGAAGTTCTTTGTTTAACACTTGTGCTTCTGTGCTCATAAAGAGTATAGGGGATTATTCTAGAAATAAATACATATATTTTATAATATATAACTTTTGTGGTGTCCTTTCATTTGATGTTAAAAGGATTGCATATGGTAAAACAGCTGGCTTCACATGCCCTCTTGAGTTTAGCCTAAGACTGCTTTTGTCCATGCTACCATTAGGATAGCTGGTTTATAAGGTTGACTTCCAGCCAATCACCATAAGGGTTGTTTGGACTGGTGCAAGGTGCTCACTAGAATAGTGATCATTATATACCAGGCCAACTTCTCACAGCATGTGGTTATCATGAGTGTCCACCTGAGCCTTCACAGAGTCCAGGCGGGTGGAGAGTTGATCCAGCTGAGTGGCTATGCCATTGACAGTCGTCTTCACGTCCAGCATGATGGATTTCAAGTCATCCTCGCGGGAGGAAAGTGCGTCTGTGGTGGCAGCAGGGTTACCTCCCTCCGCCTGGAGCCCTCCTGACAGAAAGACCTGCGGAGGTCGAAGGCGATCTTGGGCTGTTTCGGGTCAATCTTACCCATGGCGACCTGGGCCCCCGGCTACCAGGTTTTCTAAGACGGGTTGGCAAACGTGAGGGAGCAGCCCCTTGACATACAGCGCTAAAGCGAGGAGACGGCCCAACAGCTGCGAAGGGAAAGGGCAGAGGTGAAGCAGAGGAGCCACAGAAGGTGAGTGGAGTCCCGAAGGCAACAGCATCTGCGGTTTAGCTTAGTGGCAGGAGCGCCGTTGGGGAATTGCACACATGACAGCCAGGCAGAAAGAGGAGTTTGGCGAGCAGCGGCTGTGAGCAGTCCAGCTCAGGACAATCAGCGCAGTCCAGAGGATACAGGCGGACGGGCAGGGAGCCACAGCGTGAATTCCACAGTCCAAGGGCCAATCAGGGGGGGAGAGGGGTAGGGAGCAATCCCGGGCCCCGGTTGTCAGTGCACCCCGCACAGGCAACCAAGGAGGGCAGTGAGGAGGAGCCACCAGGCTGTAGGCCGAGGCACGGCTCGGAGACGGGTCCAGGCAGAGAGGCTAATGCGCCAGCAAGGTCCGACAAGCAGGTGCCTCAGCGGGGGTGCCCGGCGATATCTATGACCCCAAACTGGGGATGGAAGTATACTCAGCGCCGGCCCGCTCCCTCGAAGGATCAAAGCAGCCAATAGTGGGGAGTGTGAGGCAAAGGCAGCAGGCGCCGGTCAGCCGGCGGCCGGGGGTCCACAGCCAACAGCGCTGTGCAGGAGAGGAGTTCAGGCCCAATGGGTTGGAGGGCTGAGCGTCAGTAGGCCGCAAGTGGACGCGGCAGCCGGGTGGAGGACAGGGACGTGGCCTCAGTCAAGCAGGGCGGAGAGGAGGGCCGGAGGGGGGGGCACGCACACAGCAGGGGCCGCACTTGCGAGGGGGCACAGGGAGTCCGCTACTCCCGTCGCCGGTCTTGGGTGCCAGCAGTCGCCAGCAAAGATGGCCGTTGGGCAGTAGAGGAGGGTGAAGGCATTTAAGCCGTAGTACCCCGGGCCCGGAAGTTCAGTCCGCGGACCCCCAACCCCACCAGCACGAGACCCCAGGGCAGTGCCACTCACCGGGTGCCACAATATTCAGATCCTCGGGCCAGAAGCCGGCAGAAACCAGGAGCCCACGCGGCTCAAGAGGCAATCGGTGTAGCCGCCGGAGAAGTGATGTGTAGGCCGGGCGTGGACCAGAGACGGCACCACTCGGCTGTCAGGCCGGAGAACAGGAATCAGCTTGTTCAGCTCCCCACACCAAGCAGGATCCAGCACCAACGTTGAGGTAAGATCAGGATGCTGTAGCCTGCAAGATTATTTCGGATGTTGAAGCTTGGCTGGCAGAGCCCACTCAAGGTGCGGCCATCGGTCAGACGGCCAAGCCACGCCCCCCAGACTACATATTACTTTAATCATAAAAGCTGGCCACCATATTGGCCTGGTCATGATGTGAAAATTCAAGAATTGATACAATAAAGAAAAGAAAACAAGTGTTAATATGCACACAATGTCATTTCAGCATATCTTGCTCCGTGACCACCATACCTGAATGTTCGTCAACGTGACTTATTCATAATAAACATTCTTAGGATTGCAAACATCAACATAAATAATGGACTACACATTACTTTAAAGTGAAAGGCTATCAGCCATATTGATCTGGGCACGTTGCGTATTATAATGGTTCTTACACAAAACAAAAGAAAAAAAGGGGTGCTAATATACACGCACTACCCCTAAATAAAGTTCTAGCGCTTATAGTTCCATTCCATTCACAGCTCATTTGAGATGCCATGAGTAATGTCATGAGTGATGTAACTGACCATGTCATAAATGATGTAATGTCTGAGGTCATTAGCAGTACATTGCGGGGGAGTAAGTTATAGTTAGCTCAGGTAACTGTAACTGCTCAATTTCACTGGTTGTGTATGAGTGAAATCTGGGTCTAACTATCACGTCCCTGTAGTCTTTGTTCTTCTCAGCAAATTTCTAGGTATTTTAACGTTAAGGAAGATGCATATCACAATGGATGGTGGTGGGTTTTAAGCAGGGCCTGGCCTGGCATTGTGCTGCCCCACCCAAGCTTGCTGCTCCTGCATCCTCTCCTCCTAACCATCCTTGTCCAAGTCCTTGTCGCTTCTCCCTTATTACAGCCCTGTGTGGCCGTTGTTCTGCCACTGACCTTCCAGCCTTCTCTGAACAGTTAGCTTGCTGCCCCATCCACCTCCTCCCTCCTGCCATGCATGGTCTGATGTGCTGCCACTGCCCTCCATTTAGCATGATGTCCCAGTCCACTCCTCCTGCCCTTCATTGCCTAATTCTATGCATCATTGACGTCCTGCGTAGCCTCTGTGCTTAGATTGCTGCCCCTACTCTCCTTCTCCCTGTCCTCCGATGTCTGTGTGCATGCCCCTGCTCCATCCTTTTTACCCACCATGTTCTATGGACCTGCTTCTCCTATCTACTCTAAGTGTTATGTTGAGCTGCCACTCCCCTCCCACCTGCCTAGCATTGTCAGATGACTGTAACCTGTCCCTGCCACATCCACCCTGCCTGTCCACATTCCATGCCCCTATCCCCTTCCTCCTGTCCTCCATGGTCCATTTTACTGCCACACCCTTCTGCCCTCTCTGGTCTAATGTGCTGCAACTGCTCCTCCTGCCTGCCCCGCCTGGTCTGTTGTGAGGCCCCTTACTCTAAACTCTCTTGTCTGTGCCCAGCTCCTACCCCTCCCTTCTATCCTCCATGGTCCTTTGTGCATGCTCCTGCCCCCTCCGTCTTGCCCTTTATGGCCACTGTGCTGCCAATAACCCTCCCACTTGCCATGCATGGTCTTCTGTGCTACCACGGCCACGCACACCTTCCCTGTGTGTTCAGCTATCTGCCCCTTGTAGAAGTAGGCCTCAGCAAGGCCTACCGGTGCTAGGGGTTCGCCCTTCTCTGCACACAAGTCCTCAGGCCAATAAATAGAAGTTGGCACAGAAGCTGAAATATCAAGAAAATAGTTTAATAAACCTCATGAGGTGGAACTACATTCACACAACACCCTTCGGCAGTGTATGAAGTAGCACAAGAAGTAGAAGAACCATGGGTCTTTTATACCCACACTGGAGCTCAAAAGGAGGCAGTACAAGTTCACATAGGAAGAGTTACATACATAAATGTTCATACAGAGAATGCACAGTCAACAAAGAAGGAGGGGCAATGAGTTGCTGACCTCAGTTAAAACAGCTTGACAGTAACAGACTCGAGCAGGTGCATGGGCAGCTACAGACTCTTCTGAGCATGTGCAGAGTAGCAGGGGCTAAGTATAGCCAGTTCTTGAGCAACGAACAAGGGCAAGCAAAAGCGAAGAAGGAAGGAGCACATGGCGAGCACATGGTCAGACAAGATGGCTGCTGGAAACAAGATGGCTTCAACCAAATGCTAACAGCGATCTCTACCAAATTCCCACAGATGACCCTTTTAGCATTAGCTGAAGACATCTATAATCTAGAAGAATCTAAGTAAACATCATGTACATCAATCTGCATCATTTCATCAACTTCTTTGTCTAGTTCACGTTGGACGTTCATTTGTTTAACAGCCCCAGGTGGTAAACAGTGTCCATAGCCAACCGGCATGTGCCAGTATCAGGGTGGATCTCAGCATTTTCTGTAGCTTAGATATTGCTTCGAAAACGGAAGGGGATGATCAGGGATGAAGACACAACAACTACTCTGGATGGTGCGGCATGCACCACCTTGATCAGCTAGAACGACATCCAGGACCATGCGATTTTGGAGCACCAAAATCCTTGCAATCTGTAGAGCCTCTGTGATGTTTCCAAGTGCCATAGCTGTCTGGTTGGTCACAGCTTCTACGACACGTGTCAAACGTCTGATTTGCCTACTGTTCAAGGCAGCACCAACAAAGAAGAACAGCCCCAAATTAAAATCAACATATTGCTGCATTGCTGTATCAGTCTGATCCACCTCGTTGTGATTTGCTGTCCTCTTAAATCTGCTTTTGGAAATGTCATTAAACAGTTTTGAGTCTTTGTGATACGATGCAGGAGCCAAAAATACAGGTGGCAATAGAAAGGACACATAGCAAACTCCAGACCATCCAACTGGTAGATGGTAGTATCCCTTATTTTCACATATAAAATCGATATTATGTGAAGACGTGAAGCTACTATTATTGATACCAGCAATGTTCAGAACTAAAGTACATTCACTTCTCCCCATTGGAATTCTCCCAACACAATTCACACATAAATCCGCTCGGGCTCTAGTAACAGCTATAACAAATGGTCCATTACCCTTCGCAGTTTTAGTATTTGGGTAAACATAATGTGTAGAAGCATTTCCGCGTCCGTACTCTTCCATCTCCCATATAGTCCCTTGAGGTTGCAGATCACCTTCCTCATTAGGATAACACGCTTTATTAAGATAGTACTTTAATCTCCCCACATTAAAATCAGTAATATTAGTCACTTCAGAAGCCAATAAAAGTGCAATCAAGGCTTGACAAGAACCATTATGAGAAAATGGAAGTGGAATGAAAGGTGTTCCTCCCTTTTTCTGATGAGCTGGCATCATTCCACACCCCCAACAGTTAGTAATGTTCGTAGCATTGTGTGTTGAGGGATACAAATTAGATTTCCCGTGCATAAGGGGTATTGGGTCTAGGTTATGTTAGCATGGTGTAACTATTTGTACACTTTCTGCTTGATATATATGTTTTTTGCTAGGAAGAAACCCTCTTTTCCTTCCCCCTGTATCTACTGCTATCAGACACCATACAGACACCATTTTCAGCACATGTGCTCACGCACGGGATGCGATCACGTGCTGATCACGTCCTGTTTTCAAGCTCCCTGTTCATCTGAGTTACTGGTAGCAGCTGAAGGTAGCCTGTTTACTGTTTTAGACTCAAGGTCGCATCTGGCTTTGGGAGTGATTGGAGCATTCCTGAAGGCGCCGCCTTTTTCTTTCCCAAGCACAGAGACGAAAGGGAGTCACCCTTCCTGACCTCCCCAGTAATAAATAGCTAAGCTTTGAACTAATCATGTGTGCCATATATGGTCCTTCCTTGGAGCTCGAGGGCCAACTGGTGTTTTTTTCCTTTTACAGTGATTGTGTGTTGAACTGAAAGTGTGTATAACTCAATGTTTGAATATGAGCCAGCTGTCTTCTCTGCGCACCAGAAGGGTGAGGGTCAGGGAGGCTCCTCGATAGAGTATTTGGTTTAATAAATGATTGACCCTTCTTCACTGCCAACTGATAGATTATTTGGTAATGGGATTTGGGCTGTTGGTAGGTACAGCCCTTTATGTTATTTTTGCAGTACTTCAGCGTGTGGTGCAATATCTGGATGAACTTGTTGTTCAAATAAGACCTTCTATGCTTCTGCTCATGATAAGGGAGCATAAAATAGTGGTGTTCAATAGGTGCCGGAGTAGTGGCAGTCAGTATTCGTCGAGCAGGAGCCACTTTCTCTACAATCCAAGTTATCACTGCCATAGTGATCACAGTGACAGTAAACCCAACAATACACATTATCTTCGTGTTGCAAATCTTCACAGCAGTTGATCTCTTCTCCATAGGCATATTTATCTTGTTGTTGCATTAACAAAGCAGTTGGAGCTCTAATGTCCTGGGCAGCCTTTGGTTTCTTCACTGATGGTTGAGATGGGTGTCACTACACAAAAGACCCCCCCCCCCCTTTTCAGCTGAGTTTCTCATTAACCCAGGGTAGTTGCTCAACCAGTCTTTTTCAATAATGAAGTTTCTTTCCGGGGCCGCAGTTGATATCGAGATGCACCAGGGATCGCATGGTCCGGCAAGACTTCCTCAGGTTCTTCAGGTGATATGGCTTGGCCTCTCTCTGTGTCCAGAATGTCTTGATGGTCAACCCGGGCAGGAAGTTCCACCAGGGTAGACGGCACCTTCTTGTAGTGGGTGGAGTGGACCCAATTCTTCCTATTGGTCACTCGGACTGCAGTTCTCGTGGCCAGGAGCACCTGATCAGGGCTTTTCCACCTGGGCTTTAGGCTGTTCGACCTCTGGAAGACCTTGACCATCACTTGGTCACCAGGCCGAAGATCATGGCCCACACTCTGTGACCTGTCAGGAACAGCTTCTCGAACCTGTTGATGAATAGAAAGCAAGCTGTCAGTCAACTGTGACAGGTAGTCACTCATCAAGACACAAGGTACATCATGTATGAGGCGTGGCTTAGGAATTCCCCAAATATTCATAGGTCTTCCAAATACCACCTCATACGGTGTAAGGTCAGATCGTGAATGTGGCACTGATCTAATGGACAACAATGCCAAGGGTAGTGGGTCAGGCCATTTCAAAGATGTAGGAGCCTGGATTTCAGCTAGCTTAAGCTGGAGGGTAGCATTGTATCGCTCCACTAGCCCTGCTGATTGTGGGTGGAAGGCAGCATGAAACTTCTGCTTAATCCCTAATCCTTTCAGGATGTACTCAACAACTTGCCCAATAAAATGGGTTTCACTTACTGAAGGCACATATCACTACTAGAACATATTTCAGATTATTACAGCGTTCAAGCTGGATGTATCCATTTGCAAAACTTCAAAAGGTGCAGTTGGTGTAGCAAACCTTTCAGATTATTACAGCGTTCAAGCTGGATGTATCCATTTGCAAAACTTCAAAAGGTGCAGTTGGTGTAGCAAACCCTCCTGTAGGAGTTTGTGTCCCTTTCCCAGGATTGTACTGGAAACAAATCAAGCAGAACTGCACATGTGCCATATGATCAATAGGCTGTAAATAGGCTGTGGGCAATTTCCACTTAGTTATGTCTTTATTTCTCCAACAGCCCTCATCATCCACTTTTCCCTCCTTAGACCATTGCTCAAGTTCTTCTGTAGAGGCACATCTCTGCATGTCTGCATGTCTAGCACTTCCTGCCTGGCATCATGCCAACGTTCAGCCTGTGACTTCACTACGTACATAGATGTGGTGCTTCGCTGCATTGCAGTCTCACGGGCTCTTGGATCTGCGAAGGCATTACCTTGTCCTATTTTATCAGTCACGTTCTTGTGTGCGCTACACTTCAAATCGCTATTTTCTTTGGGTAGGTCAAGGCAGTCGGAAGATTGTGTACCAATTCTCCATGCACTATTTGCGTCCCATGGGATGTAAGAAAGCCTCTTTCCTGCCAGAGTAAACCAAAATCTTGAGCCACTCCAAACGCATAGCGGCTATCAGTATAGATTTTCACAGACAAGTCAGTACTAAGTTCACACGCTCTTGTCAATGCTGTTAGCTCAGCTGCCTGAGCTGACTTCTGTGGGATACGAGCTGTCTCAACTACTGTCTTAAGTGTTGTGATTGCATATGCAGCTGATGTTGTGGCATCTGGCAATTTCAAACAGGACCCATCAACCCACAGCTCCCCATCAACATTTGAGAGGGGAATATCCTGCAAGTCGACACAACCCTTTGTCTATTCCTCAGTAAGGAATATGCAATCATGAGGCTCTTGTGACTGGGACTGAGTCACTGGATATGGCAACAGAGTAGCTGGATTCAGGGTTGAACATCTTTTCGGAGTGATGTGAGGAGCTAAAAGGGTCAATTCATATCCTGTCAACCTAGCACTAGTTAAATGCAGCATTTTAGTTTGGTTCAAAAGGGCATCAACTGCATGAAGTACTAACACAAACAGTCTATGTGACAAGACTATCCCTTCACTCTGACGTATGGGCACAGCTGCCGCTGCAGCATAACAAACACACCCAGGCAATGCACGAGGAATAAAATACTGCAATTTCTTCTGAGAAACTTTGTGATGGTGTGATGCAAGAAATGAAAGCAATGACAGTGTTCCTTGTTCGCAGTGTTCAGGAGTATCAGCTGCCAACAAGAGTTCGACATATTGTATGAGAGCCACCCTGTTGGGACAGGGAAAGAATCAAGCTGTCTTTTTAACGCCTGGCTGTAAATACTAGGACTCTCTGTATACCCTTGAGGAACTCTACAAAATCTAAATGATCGAATATTCAAAGTGAAACCAAACAAATATCATCTGTCAGGATGAATAGGGATTGAGAAGACAGCATTCTTCAAATCAATCACAGTAAAGGTAGTCCCTGTCGGAGGAACCATGGTAAGGAGTGTTGTGATGTCAGAGACTACCGAGTATTGGGGCACTACAATCTTATTAACTTCTCGCAAATCAATGATAAACCTGTAGATTTTAGTATCAGTGTCTTTCTTCAGAATTGGAAGGATAGGGCTATTGCAAATATTGTAAGGGACTTCTTCCACAACCCCCACTTCAATCAGACCGTGAACAATACATATTAGTGCCTCTTCACCTTCTCGAGAAATTTTGTACTGAGGCAAGCAAGGTAATGAAGCACCCTCCTTCACCTGAATATGAAATGGTGGAATAACCATTTGCCCCACATCAGTATCTGATGTAGCCCACAGAGTACTGGTGAGTGATGCCAAAGCAATGTCCTCTCTAATGAGACAGGACTTCTCAACCACAGGATAGTTATCATTCAAAAAAACACGCACGCCTTCTGGGGAACAACGTATCGTAGCCCTAAAATACTTGAGCATATCAAGACCCACAATATTGTCTGGTGTGTTAGGGGAAAGCAAAATGGACATGGAGCAGAAAATGTATCAACAAATGTATCAACATGAAATGCAAGTTGTTGTGACAGTGGGCTAAGGGAAGGTGTCTCATCGAAACATATTAATGTAATTGTTAAGCCAGACAGGCGAGCCTTTGCAAACAATTGTTTAGACAAGGCACTACGAGTAGCTCCTGTGTCGACCAGAAAACAATCTGTAGAACCCAAGAAATGTGGATTAACATAGGGACCCGTCTGATCTATTGGGACTTCAACTGATTCCTTACCCAATCCTAGGCATTCCTATGCATAAGCAGAATCCTTCAAATCAGAAGATAAATAATCAGACATTTTATATTGGTTTCGTCTATCAAAAGTATTAGAAGAATTCTGAATATGCTCAACAGTTTCAAACCTGGCGCGACCATCCATGCCTCCCCTATGTCCTGAATACCACAGGCGGCTTCTCATTTGCCCCTGTCCACGCTGATACTGCTGAGCACTCAGTTCTTGACATTCAACAGCCCAATGTCCAATCTTCTTACAATAAGCGCACTGATCAGAAGACAGAGTAGGTCGAGCATAAGAGGGTGCGCTTGGGCAATACGATGCACGTCCGTCTCTGCTACTACCTCTATAGGATGGACCATAAGCTTGAGCTAACATAACCTTTGTTTTTAACTCCTTAGACTTTTTATCCTCATTGCCCTTAGCTTCCAATTCCTGTCATTCATAATACTGAGCCATAGTCAAAAGAGAGACTGGGGAAGACGTGGTCCATGAACTTTGACTGGCCTTTAGGCGACTAGCTATTCCTGGCAACATATTCGCGACAATGTTTTTTGTTTTTTATTTCTTTATTAGAGGTTTCAACAGAGCAGCATATAGTACATAACAGTATTGGCAATACGAGTGCCCCATACAGCGGAAATATACACAAATCAGGAGGATACAATTGCTGCAGTAAGCCACTCAATGAATATTCAACCAGATACAATAAGCACACAGAACCCCCCAACTCCCCCCTCCTGCCTGCCCCAGAATAAACATCCACCAGGCGCAAAAACAAGGAAATATTGCAGAGCCCCACATGGAGGGGATCTCCCATAACAAATGCGTCATACCCACTAGTTGTACGACAAGTAGCATCATCAGGACAGTACCATAACAACACTTTTAAATTTAGGAGTGAAGAACTTGCCAGAGAATGACAGCTTTACAATAATGTCCGTAGCCGGTCAATGCTTGAAATCGCGCCCTCAGATCATATCAGGGTGTGCTAACATGTATGCCGTAATAGGACTCCATAAGTCCTTGGGGCGAGAAGCTTCAGGCAACTCCTCCCCGTATGCCTGCAGAAGATCCCTACAATATGGTAGATCCGTGAGCCACTGCTTGATAGTAGGGGCAGACCTTGATCCCCATTTTCTCGCCACCACTCTCTTCGCCATCAAAGTGGAGACCGCCACAAGACATCTGTTAGCAGGCTTCAACTTGTTCACATAACCCAAAAGGCACACCTCAGGCATACAGGGCACCAGCTCAAGCATCACCTTCGACAAAATTCGAGCCACATCCGTCCAAAATGCGAAAACTTTCCCGCATGCCCGGGCAACATGATAGAAATCGTCAACCTCCGTACCACATCGCACACACCTCGCCGAGTCCCTCAAACCATACCCATGGAGTTATAGAGGTGAATAATACACTTGATGCAAAAATTTGAAGTGAATGATCCTGAGGTTGTAGTTGGCCATGAGTCGACCCGTGAGTTGACAGCAAGCCGTCCATATCTCCATCGGAATCGGGTTATTTATTGGCGATTGTCAGCGTTGACGTGACTGATGATCTTCAAAATTCCTGCTCCTGCTGAGAAGCAGAGTAGAGTCATGTGATAAGCCCCTTACACTCAACCCAGCCAGCATTGCCTGTAATGCCCGAAGGGTCAACGGGTCCTCCGGAAAGTTTGGATATACAGTTAGTACGGCTTGTCGTACCCTGATATACATGAAGCGAAACATAAAGGGCCGAGTAACGTTATTCTGGGCCTCATCAAGGGTTTTGTATCTACCACCTGTGTAGAGATCACCCATCCGAATAATGCTCTCAGCCGCAAGCTCCTTCAATGCAGCAGGTTCCTGAGCAGTCAAAATCCCCGGATGCGAAGCGATGGGCAACAGAGGAGCATATAAATAAGGGACCTTAGCTCTAGCAGTCGGAGCTTTCCACGCCCAAGACGTGCACAGTGGGGGGTTAATTTCCTTCCTAGGCCCACCTGAGCCACCAGAGAGAACCATAGCCTCCACCTGGAGTGGAAGTACTGCGTCAGCCTCAATGGCTACATGCGGCTGAAAATGTTGCGGGAAATGCCAGTAGTGTGCTCTCTTATGAGCTTCAGAAAAAAACTTGAAAACTTAGTTGTTACAGTGAGGGGTGTCGGCTGGCGTTCTGCTCATGGTTCTAGCACAGAGACACCATTTTTGGTATTTGCGCGCTTTATAAATATCATTATAATTATCATTATCAAACTGCGCCTGCGCACAAAGATAATACAAGAGAAGATACAGAGCTTCAAAGCCACCTCGCTCAAATGGTTGCATGAGGAGATCCCACCTGCATCGCAATTTCTTATCCCCCCCAGACAAATGTAAGCAGCGCCGACTGCAACGTTTGGAAGAAGGACATATTAAGTTTAACCGGGATGTTAATAAAAAAATACAGCATCTTGGGCAGAAACACCATTTAACTACCGCGATCCTATCTGCCAGGGACAAGGGGAGACGTGCCCACCTGACAGCTTGCTCCGTTATACGCATAACAGCGTGCCCATATTTTTCAGTGATCACTACAGCAGGATCCCTGTGAATCATCATCCCCAAATATTTTACCGGCTCAGAAGTCCAGTGCAGCGGGAAATCTAATTCAATCCCTCTTGTGCCCTCTGTAAGTGGAATGACCATAGATTTAGACCAATTGATGCTCAAACCAGAAAACCTCTCCAATTGGACATATTCCCTCAACAAGGGTGAAAGATGGACCGACGATTCCCGAACGTAGAGCAGCATATCATCCACATATAGCGAGACAATGAGCAGGCGTTGTCGAAACAGTAGGGACGCGGCGGAATGCTTTTGACGAAGTTTGCATGCCAGGGGTTCAATCACCAAAGAAAAGAGCATAGGCGACAGAGGGCACCCCTGCCGCGTACCTCTCTCCATAGGGAATAAGGAAGAGACCTTACCATTGACACGCACTCTGGCGACCGGCCCATTATAAAGAACCTGGATCCACTGCACAAAAAAAGGGGGGAAACCCATTCTACTGAGAACAGTAAACATGTAGGACCAATGGACAGAGTCAAATGCGTTTGCAGCGTCGAGAAGAACTGCAACAGCTTGAAAATCAGAGTCAAAGTAATGCAAAGTAGAGAATAGCGTACGGAGGTTGTGCGTGGTGGATCGCTCCATCACGAAACCAGTCTGATCTGGTAAGACCAGCAAGGGCACCAGTGGTTGGATTCTAGTGGCAATCATTTTTGCCAATATTTTAGTATCAATATTGATGATGGAAAGTGGCCTGTACGCCCCACACTGGTTAGGGGGTTTGTCAAGCTTCAGAAGGGTGACCAGTAAGGCCTCCCGAAGCGCCGGTGGTAAGATCCCGCTATCGTAGGCCTCCGCATAAATCTCTAGCAACCTTGGGACTATCACCGTAGCATACGCCTTGTAAAATTCACTTGGCAGACCGTCGGGTCCAGCGGCTTTACATGTAGGTAGGGCCACTATAGCCTCCCACACGTCCTCCTCGCCAAACGGTTGCACCAAATATTCACGGTGTGTCTGTGACAGCCAGCCCAACGCCACATCGTCTAGATAGTCATGCATCTCCGCGGTGGAAGGGGAGTCTCTGGCAGCATAAAGATCTTTATAAAATTTCAGCACAATATATCAAAGCTCTTCCGTCGAGTCATAGGGTTCACCTGTGTCATCAATAAGTTCATTTATGGGCACCTGGCTTCGGGGTTCCCTCAGCTTCTGGGCGAGAGAGCGGCTAGGCCTCCCACCTTCACCATAATATCGCGCGATCTTACCCCTAGAGCAATGTCGTATCTCCTGGTCTACAGTGTCATTATGTTCAGTGACTAGTTCACATATCTGAGCTAGCTTATCTGCAGTTGGATCATCGTCAAAGGCTCTCTCCAGAACAGTGATACCTACCGTAAGCTTCCGTATCCGGCGCCGAAGATCTCCTAGTACCCCCGCCTGCGCGCTTATGCATGCACCTCTAATGGTAACCTTGAAGGCCTTCCAGAGGACCCCCGCACTATCCACCGTGCCCTCATTCTCCCTAAAATAATTCTCGATCGCCTCCTCAATAGTTTGCTTGAACACTGGGTCCTTAAGTTCCGATGGCTGAAGCCACCAGGTAAATTGTGGCGCCACATATTCCGGCAAAATCAACTCCATTAGGACTGGGGAATGATAGGAAAGTGTTCTGGCCCTATGTCTAAAACTCTTGACCCAATGGCTCACCGCACCAGAAATCAACCAGTAGTCAATACGGGACCACGAGCCACGTCCCGAGGATACACACGTACTCTCACATGCTTCTGGATGGCGCAACCACCAGATGTCCTGTACATGCCCAGCATCAATAAGACCCCACAACACCTCTGATACACTTTTTTGCCGAATCTCGCCGGAACCATGCCGATCCTTAACTGCATCCAGATACACATTAAAATCCCCACCCCAAATAATTTCAGCAGGCAGGAACAGTAGAATCCTACGCCACACATCTGAAAAGAACGCAGGGTCATCCACATTCGGCCCATAGACGTTCACCAAAAGCACACTCTCTCCACCCAGCCGACCATGCACCATCACAAAGCTACCATTATCAACCGTGTCCACCTTAATTACTGTGAAGGGAACACCTTTTTTCACCAAAGTGAGCACATCAACATTACGCACTGACGCAGCTGTTAAATGTGCTTTCTGCAGGAAAGCGACATTCACTCCCATACGGTCCAGGCCTGCAAACACCATCCTAACCTTCCGTGGAGAATTTTAACCGCGGACATTCCTAGTAGCAAACTTAATGGAATTACCCATTATCAGGTAGCAGGGAAATGAAGCAGCAGACATTGTATTCAGAGCATGGAGACCATAAGCAGCAGCAAATGTTGCACAACATAACTGAACGCCTAGCAGATAACAAGGAACTCCCATCCAACCCCAGTCCCATCCCAGCCCACCCACCACCCACTTCAGCACCCCAACTATGCCAAAGGCATCCCAGAACCCAACCTAACCTCCCCCCCCCATAGTAACAAAAAGTAAAATTTGGGGTACACCCATATGTAGGGGGCACCGAAGTGCAGTTCTCCTGCAAGCAGGAGTTGACAGAGCGGGCAATGAATAGACATCCCAGCTCCACCTGACAAGTTCTGCGCACTCCAGCGTGATAAATAGAGCCATCAAAAACTAGGTCATAGGTAAGGTCACAGGCCTCGGAGGCCATGAAAAGGTTATACAGCTGAGCAAACAGTAAACTGAAACCTCCAATAGTTAGCTAACACCCCCAATAATCAGAGGAAGGTCAGATACTCAAGGCGCACACCGAACAGCAGGGCAACAGCCAAGCAACACCACCCCAGCGTTCCCCCGCCCATAGAGGCCTGCTTCATAGCAACATCATTAATAGGAAGGTGTGATCCAAAACAAATACCAATGACATGGAGTCATACAATCACAAATACGAGCTGGACACCACAAGTGGAAAGTACATTAATCCCCAATACAAAATCTTAAATACTCAGCATCCTCCTGCCCCTCCCTCCCGAATGCCTCAGTGGAGTCTCGCTTCCTACGTTTCAGTTTTTTTGCATAATCCATTGCAGCTTTTGGGAAAGAGAATATTTTATTGTCAGCTACAGCACCGATGCGTAGGCGGGCCGGATATAGCATAGCATACGGGACCTCCTCTGTGCGCAGAAACTGGTTCACTGCGTCAAACTCCCTCCTTGCTGCCTGGATGGCTACTGTGAAATCCGGAAAAAAAACAATTGAGTTCCCTTGGTGCTCAATCTTCCCCTTCTCTCTTGCCAGGCGTAGAATGGTGTCCCTGTCCCTGTAGTTCAAAATCTGAACTATGATGGAACGGGAGGGCCCCAGGGACAGGGCGAGCAGCCAGCGATCGGTGGGCACGTTCCACGTTCCACTATGAACATGTTGGAGAGCTGTTCCGTGCCGAAGATGTCTGTAATAAGGTGATCCATATTCGTTTCCATTCTTCCCACATTCGTGGCCTCCAGCAGTCCCGTAACACGGATGTTGTTGCGTTGGGACTGCGCTTTCAATAAGACCCCTGGGAAACGGGATGCAGCAGCTCGTAGTTTAACCACGCGTCTAAATAAGTCAGCCACTTGAGAAGGGAGAAAAAGACTGTCACGCAATTGTTTATGATCAGTTTTTATATCCACTGGCTCTAATTCGGTGAAATGTTTTCTAAACCTTTCAATTACTTCTCCAGTAAACAACTCTGTAAAATATAACTGCTCAGAATTTGGCCACTGCTGAACTTGTGCTAAAGATCTAGAGCAGAAGTGTCACCACAAGCTGCTTTTACGAGCAATAGACCTAAGAGTGGCCACACGGTCAGCGGTCAGAAAGGAGCGAGTCTGTCGTTTAGCATCTGAGTCTGTCTTTTTCTGATCTGAGAGAGACTTGCCATCATCAGAATCAACCTCGGGGCAGAGGGAAAAGTATATGGAGGCGGGGAACGATCTAACAAAATGGAATCGTCCTGCGGTTTATTAAGTTGAGGGTAAAGGGGGCACTGGACAGGGTATTGGCCCTTCCCTCAGCATGGGGTTCCTTGCTGGTGGTCTGTGGGGCTTGTGGGGTTCGCATTGTCCTCTTTACTCGGTCCGGGTGAATCCATGGTGCTATGCAGTTTATTTTTTTTATCATTTTTTTTGTTCTGCTTTTATAATGCATTTTACCGCATGACGCGTGGGGATTGCAGGCCTGTCACTGGTTATCGCTGATTTTTATATTGTGATTCGCCACATCGCAAAGTTTTTTCGTGTTTCGCATTTTTTCGGCCTCACAATTTTAACACGCTCATTTGACGGGTTTTTGTGTGACTATCGCATGGTATCACCGTGTTGAGAATACAACGTTAACATGGTGTTATTTTCCAGCGATAGACTTTGATACACAAAGTTGTGTTAAGCTAATTTTGCGAAAATTAACACACGTTCTTGAGAATACCACTTAATCTTTGATGCACCTACTCACCCCTTAATATAACTTTTTATGCACCCACTTTAAAATACAGACTACCATGTTCGAAACCATAGACACACCAATACCAGTTACTACATACCCACTCACTAGTTGATAGGTCTACACACACATCTACTCACTCACCCATACAGTCACTCATACATACAGTCACTCATAAATACAGCCAATATTATATGCACTCATACACCCATATAGACACTCACACATCACCACTCACCCATAGAGTTAGTCACACACCTAGTCAGTCACCCAAAGAGTCAATCACAATGCCGTTTACTCACCTATACAGTTATACACACACCACCTCACTTATTCACAGATACAAACACATACTTACTCTCTTATACAATCACTGACACAAGCACACACTCATCCATACATCCACTCACACAATCACTCACTTTCACATACCGTTGCTTGTATACTCCAACACTCACATATACTCCCATTCACATATGCAAATACTCACACATATACCACTGAGACATCCATTCACTCCCCAACAAAGCCATATGCACACTCTCACCCATGCAGCCCCTTGCAGCTACACTCATGAGCCCATACAGCCAGTGAATCACCCACTCACACATCCAAGCAGGTAGTCACACAACACATATACACTAAGGCACCCATACAGGTACTCAATCAATCAATAACCCATATAGACACCCATGTACCTATTCACCAACCAATGCAGCCACTTACACACCAACTGACAGACTGATACAGACATTCACACAGATTAGTCACTCACCCATACATTCACCTAGACAAATTTAAAAACTCACTTATACAGTTAGTCACACACTGACTGAATCATCATATATATATCACATTCTTAAACTTTTTAGAAACACTCACAGTCACTGGATGATGTCATCAGTGATGTCACTGACCATGTCAGGAGTTATGTAACATGTGACATCATCAGTAGTGCATTGCGGGGGCGTGAGTTACAGTTAGCTCCGCTAACTATAACAGCTGAATTTCTCTGGTTTTGTAAGAGTGAAATGTCAGACTAACTATAACGTCCCTGAAACCTGTGTTTTTTTCTGTGAATATCTAAGGTTTTTTAAATGCTAATTTCTAACTAGAACATCCCTGAAACCTGTGTTTTTTTCTGTGAATATCTAAGGTTTTTTAAATGCTAATTTCTAACTATAACGTCCCTGAAACTTGTGTTTTTTTCAGTGAATTTTATATATATGTATTTAGCCTTCTCTCACTCTTACAAGAAAGGAATCAGCACTCAGGTTGTAGTTTGGAAGTATTTAATCTGCAAAGGGCGCGATCCACATGTTTGGGCTCGTCCGAACCTTGATAACAATACAAGACGTCATTGTAGCTTCCTTATTTAAATGTACAAATGCCTAAAGTTGCCAACATTAATAAAGGGCTACATATTACTTTAATCCAAAAAGCTGGCCACCATATTGGCCTGGTCACGATGTGAAAATTCAGGAATTGATACCATAAAGAAAAGAAAACAAGTGTTAATATGCACACAATGTCATTTCAGCATATCTTGCTCTGTGACAGCCATACCTGAATGTTCGTCAATGTGATTTTTTCATAATAAACATACTTAGGATTGTAAACATCAACATAAACAATGGACTACACATTAATTTAAAGTGAAAGGCTAATGGCCATATTGATCTTGGCACATTGCGTATTATAATGGTTCTTACACGAAAGAAAAGAAACAAAGGGGTGCTAATATACACACACTATCCCTAAATAAAGTTCTAGCGATTATAGTTCCATTCCATTCACAGCTCATATGAGATGTCATGAGTGATGTCATGAGTGACGTGACTGACCATGTCATGAAAGATGTAATGTCCGAGGTTATTAGCAGTACATTGCAGGGGAGTAAGTTATAGTTAGCTCAGGTAACTGTAACTGCTGAATTTCACTGGTTGTGTATAAGTGAAATCTGGGTCTAACTATAACGTCCCTGTAATCTTTGTTTTTTTCAGCAAATTTCTAGTTTTTTTTTAACATTAAGTAAGATGCATATCACAATGAATGGCGGTGGGTTTGAAGCAGGGCCTGGCCTGGCATTGTGCTGACTCCACCCAAGCGTGCAGTTCCTGCATCTCCTCCTCCTAGCCATCTTTGCCCAAGTCCATGTCCCTGCTCCCTTATTACAGCCCTGTGTGGCTGTTGTTCTGCCACTGGCCTTCCGGCCTTCTCTGAACAGTTAGTTTGCTGCCCCCTCCACCTGGTCCCTATCCTCTATTGTCTGAATCCATGCACCAGCCTCCTCCCTGCTGCCACGCATGGTCTGATGTGCTGCCACTGCCCTCCATTTAGAATGATGTCCCAGTCCACTCCTCCTTCCCTCCTTTGCCCAATTATATGCATCATTGATGTCCTGCTTAGCCTCTGTGCTTAGATTGCTGCCCCCACTCTCCTTCCCCCTGTCCTCCGATGTCTGGGTGCATGCCCCTGCTCCATCCATTTTGCCCACCATGTTCCATGGACCTACCTCTCCTATCTCCTCTGAGTGTTCTGTTAGCTGCCACTCCCCTACCACCTGCCTAGCATTGTCAGATGACTGTAACCTGTGCCTGCCACATCCACCCTGCCTGTCCACATTCCATGCCCCTATCCCCTTCCTCCTGTCCTCCATGGTCCATTTTACTGCCACACCCTTCTGCCCTCTCTGGTCTAATGTGCTGCAACTGCTCCTCCTGCCTGCCCCGCGTGGTCTGTTGTGAGGCCCCTTACTCTGAACTCTCTTGTCTGTGCCAAGCTCCTACCCCTCCCTTCTATCCTCCATGGTCCTTTGTGCATGCTCCTGCCCCCTCCGTCTTGCCCTTTATGGCCACTGTGCTGTCACTAACCCTCCCACTTGCCATGCATGGTCTTATGTGCTGCCACGGCCCCTCATACCTTCCCTGTTTGGTCAGCTATCTGCCCCTGACCCCCTCCCACCTTCCCTCCATGGTCTGTGTGTATGCCATTATAGTCTCACTGTTGCTCTCCATGGTGTGTCTTGATTCTAGTGCCCATCCTGCCAAACCTCCATGGTAAGCATGCTGCTCCTGCCCTGACTCCTTGCCCCCTGCCCTCTGTTTTCCATGTGCATACCCCTATTCCCTCCCTCCTGGCGTGTCTGTTCCATTGTAGTGCCCCTGATCCCTCCTTCCTGCCCTTTATGGTCCGTTATGCTGCAGCTTTCTCTCCTGTCTGTCCGTTATGGTCAGCTAGCTGCCATTGCCTCTTCCCCTCTGTTCTCTGTTGTCCATGCCCATGGTCCTGTCCCCTCCCTATTGCTTTATATGGATTGTTGTGCTGCACTCCCATCCGGCGTGCCTTGTGTGATGTATTGTGCTGCTGCAAACCCCGATGCCTGCCCTGTAAGGTCAGTTTGGTGCACCTCTCCATGTCCCTCCTGGCCTATGTTATCTGAGTCCATGGCCCTACCCCAATTCCTCCTGCCTTCCATGATCCAATGTACCATACTTGCTAACATATTGAACTTGGTAAGAGAGAGATTTTGAAAAAAAACTGGGGTATTGATTTTCCTGATTGACTTACATTGAAAAAGAGGAGATTGTAGACAGGAGACAGATCAAATAAAGCCCATTTGGGCGTAAAAACATTAAGCGTTTCCTGGCTGAATCGGGTCTGTTGGCATGTATGGTTGTACTACCACTGCCTCTTCCTTCTGCCCACAATGGTCTATTATGTTGCCACAGCCTCTCTTGCCTGTACTATATTGTTGAGTATGAAAAGGGGGGTAAACCCAAAACAAGTCACTGGGACCTGGGTAATATGACTGCTAAGAGAGAAGGGGTCCCAGCTGAGGGAAAGTGATTTTATATACATAAACTTAAATACAAAGAACAAAGAATGAGTCCACAATGTTTTATTCACATTGTAGAACAAACCAACGAATATAGTATCCAACATTATGCATTCCAAGGAGGTTGAAATAGTGCCCCTGGAGGTAAGGGGGAAGTGAAATAGTGAGGGTAGTGCAGGTAGGGAATTGCGACAATACAACCAGATATATATCTGAAATAGCAACAATTCAATATTCAATATGTACAAAACGGTCAAAAATCACGGGGACGCTCCTAATCTCTTTAACGAAACTTGGTAAGCCATCTCCCTACGTGTCCCTGTCTCTTGTTAAACAAAGGTGCCGAGGCCAATATGTGAATATATTTTCTTACTATGTAGATACGTTGAGTGACCCTCAGTGTCCAACGTCCCCGGATCTACTTTTCCTATCTTGCCGGAACGCCCGTTTTAGGAGTTATTGTAAGTCTCATTTAATTTATTAACCATGATAGACCAATTATTCTCTTTGTTACGGATTTACATATTGTCCGTATTTTCCGTAGGATACATCGCTTTAACTGCGGACTTCCCTGACTTTGATGATTATATACAAAGCACCGATTGAATAGGTATGCCTCAATTATGTTATGTTCACGCTCATTCACAAAGTTGCATCTGTGGCACTTTATAAATAGATAAGCAATATGCATCTACTATTTACTATCAATAGGTTGCTAGCCCCCCTCCCCCTCGTCCTGATGAAGACCCCGTCGCAAGGACTCCACTGATTCCTGCCCATCCTGGGGTCGAAACGTCGACAAGTCCCTGTTTGATCACAGCCCCCCGACCCATTACTTCTACATATCTTGTTACGTGGGGCATGTGTACCATGAAATATTATGCTGATTTTTGACCGTTTTGTACATATTCAATATTGAATTGTTGCTATTTCAGATATATATCTGGTTGTATTGTCACAATTCCCTACCTGCACTACCCTCACTATTTCACTTCCCCCTTACCTCCAGGGGCACTATTTCAACCTCCTTGGAATGCATAATGTTGGATACTATATCTGTTGGTTTGTTCTACAATGTGAATAAAACATTGTAGACTCATTCTTTGTTCTTTGTATTTAAGTTTATGTATATATAATCACTTTCCCTCAGCTGGGACCCCTTCTCTCTTAGCACTCATATTACCCAGGTCCCAGTGACTTGTTTTGGGTTTACCCCCCTTTTCATACTCTACTTCGTGCAGACGCTGGTCTGCGAGGTCCTTCCATCATTAATTTAATGTAATACCCCCTGGTATTAGCAAACCATGGTTGAACGTGAACTACTCTCTTACTCCGAAGAATACATAGAGAAACTCCTAGATAATCCCGATAATATCTTTCTATCTACTGACCTACCTACCATAGATTTCAGTCTAAAGGATAAAATTCAACGCTTAGAACGGCTTGAGAAGAAATTGATCCGTACCCGCTGGCACGGGCATTTACTCACTAGGTACCTCAAAGAAAATATTATCCCTATTGGTTTGCAGATAAAAATTGAACCAGCTATCTGTGTAGAAGTACCAAAATTTAAGGAAGGATTCAGCCACGTAGCGAACAACTGCTCTCGCCACTGGATGGTGCTCGGCATAGAGACAGCTGCCGAACAGATCCAACTATTGACAAGCGAAATCAAGACACTCAGAGCTGAAATTGCCGCGGATGCCAACCTCGCTGGCGCTAAGGAAACCCTTAATAATTTGGAAGCTTCATTGAAAGATTTTGACCTTACCACCCAGAACCGCAAACTAGAAAAACTTGCTAGAGACATCAGGCTATACGACAAAAAGAAAACGTATCCATACCTCTAAGACGACTATTACAAACAAGACAATCAAGGTCGCTTTACCAACAGAGGACGGGGCAGCTTTCGTGGCAGAAGAAACTACACCACTTTCTCCCAACTCATCCTACAGCTCGGAGGGAGAACAAGAGTTGGCGGGCCCAAGTCGTCTTTACAATTATCAGGAATACGGATATCAGTCACCTCAATTCATCCCTTTTTTAGGACAACGTCCTGGACCATGGCGACCCCCGAGAGGGAGAAGCAACTATACCAACAGAGGCCAAGCACGCGGGCAAACCCAGAATACCAACAATTGGGAATCAGGACGCAGTCAAGCCCAGAAACAGGTCCATTTTCAACAAGAGCAACATGGCGAAAGAGTCACGCGCAACAAGACGTATCGATGGTAATTGGTACATCCACTACTAACCCTATAGCTAACATCTCTCAATACTCTCTAAATGAACATGAACAACGTGCACTGAGTAAAGGGCTATCCTATGTACCCACCAACAGACCGGATCCATTGACAGTACGCACGGAACTTTTCAAATTCTTCAGAAAAATCAGGTTAAAATATTTCTTCAGGAACTCTGGACCATACATTAACCCATCCTACACTGGCCTCAGGATTCCCTCCACTTTTGTTCCACCCTCGTGCACCATTCATGTAATTGAAAGGTTATTGTGTGACTATCGCATGGTACCGCCGTGTTGAGAATACAACGTTAACATGGTGTTATTTTCCAGCGATAGACTTCGATACGCAAAGTTGTGTTAAGCTAATTTTGCGAAAATTAACACACGTTCTTGAGAATACCACTTAATCTTTGATGCACCTACTCACCCCTTAATATAACCTTTTATGCAGCCACTTTAAAATACAGACTACCATTCTCGAAACCATAGACACACCAATACCAGTTACTACATACCCACTCACTAGTTGATAGGTCTACACACACATCTACTCACTCACCCATACAGTCACTCATAAATACAGCCAATATTATATGCACTCATACACCCATACAGACACTCACACATCACCACTCACCCATAGAGTTAGTCACACATCTAGTCAGTCACCCAAAGAGTCAATCACAATGCCGTTTACTCACCTATACAGTTATACACACACCACCTCACTTATTCACAGATACAAACACATACTTACTCTCTTATACAATCACTGACACAAGCACACACTCATCCATACATCCACTCACACAATCACTCACTTTCACATACTGTTACTTAAATACTCCAACACTCACATATACTCCCATTCACATATGCAAATACTCACACATATACCACTGAGACAGACATCCATTCACTCCCCAACAAAGCCATATGCACACTCTCACCCATGCAGCCCCTTGCAGCTACACTCATGAGCCCATACAGCCAGTGAATCACCCACTCACACATCCAAGCAGGTAGTCACACAACACATATACACTAAGGCACCCATACAGGTACTCAATCAATCAATAACCCATATAGACACCCATGTACCTATTCACCAACCCATGCAGCCACTTACACACCAACTGACAGACTGATACAGACATTCACACAGATTAGTCACTCACCCATACATTCACCTAGACAAATTTAAAAACTCACTTATACAGTTAGTCACACACTGACTGAATCATCATATATATATTACATTCTTAAACTTTTTAGAAACACTCACAGTCACTGGATGATGTCATCAGTGATGTCACTGACCAAGTCATGAGTTATGTAACATGCGACATCATCAGTAGTGCATTGCGGGGGCGTGAGTTACAGTTAGCTCCGCTAACTATAACAGCTGAATTTCTCTGGTTTTGTAAGAGTGAAATGTCAGACTAACTATAACGTCCCTGAAACCTGTGTTTTTTTCTGTGAATATCTAAGGTTTTTTAAATGCTAATTTCTAACTAGAACGTCCCTGAAACCTGTGTTTTTTTCTGTGAATATCTAAGGTTTTTTAAATGCTAATTTCTAACTATAACGTCCCTGAAACTTGTGTTTTTTTCAGTGAATTTTATATATATGTATTTAGCCTTCTCTCCCTCTTACAAGAAAGGAATCAGCACTCAGGTTGTAGTTTGGAAGTATTTAATCTGCAAAGGGCGCGATCCACATGGTTGGGCTCGTCCGAACCTTGATAACAATACAAGACGTCATTGTAGCTTCCTTATTTAAATGTACAAATGCCTAAAGTTGCCAACATTAACAAAGGGCTACATATTACTTTAATCGAAAAAGCTGCCCACCATATTGGCCTAGTCACGATGTGAAAATTCAGGAATTGATACAATAAAGAAAAAAAAACAAGTGTTAATATGCACACAATGTCATTTCAGCATATCTTGCTCTGTGCCAGCCATACCTGAATGTTCGTCAATGTGATTTTTTCATAATAAACATACTTAGGATTGTAAACATCAACATAAACAATGGACTACACATTAATTTAAAGTGAAAGGCTATTGGCCATATTGATCTTGGCACATTGCGTAATATAATGGTTCTTACACGAAAGAAAAGAAACAAAGGGGTGTTAATATACACACACTATCCCTAAATAAAGTTCTAGCGATTATAGTTCCATTCCATTCACAGCTCATATGAGATGTCATGAGTGATGTCATGAGTGACGTGACTGACCATGTCATGAAAGATGTAATGTCCGAGGTCATTAGCAGTACATTGCAGGGGAGTAAGTTATAGTTAGCTCAGGTAACTGTAACTGCTGAATTTCACTGGTTGTGTATAAGTGAAATCTGGGTCTAACTATAACGTCCCTGTAATCTTTGTTTTTCTCAGCAAATTTCTAGTTTTTTTTTAACATTAAGTAAGATGCATATCACAATGGATGGCGGTGGGTTTGAAGCAGGGCCTGGCCTGGCATTGTGCTGACTCCACCCAAGCGTGCAGTTCCTGCATCCCCTCCTCCTAGCCATCCGTGCCCAAGTCCATGTCACTGCTCCCTTATTACAGCCCTGTGTGGCTGCTGTTCTGCCACCGGCCTTCCGGCCTTCTCTGAACAGATAGTTTGCTGCCCCCTCCACCTGGTCCCTATCCTCTATTGTTTAAATCTATGCACCAGCCTCCTCCCTGCTGCCACGCATGGTCTGATGTGCTGCCACTGCCCTCCACTTAGAATGATGTCCCAGTCCACTCCTCCTTCCCTCCATTGCCCAATTATATGCATCATTGATGTCCTGCTTAGCCTCTGTGCTTAGATTGCTGCCCCCACTCTCCTTCCCCCTGTCCTCCGATGTCTGGGTGCATGCCCCTGCTCCATCCATTTTGCTCACCATGTTCCATGGACCTGCCTCTCCTATCTCCTCTGAGTGTTCTGTTAGCTGCCACTCCCCTACCACCTGCCTAGCATTGTCAGATGACTGTAACCTGTCCCTGCCACATCCACCTTGCCTGTCCACATTCCATGCCCCTATCCCCTTCCTCCTGTCCTCCATGGTCCATTTTACTGACACACCCTTCTGCACTCTCTGGTCTAATGTGCTGCAACTGCTCCTCCTGCCTGCCCCGCGTGGTCTGTTGTGAGGCCCCTTACTCTGAACTCTCTTGTCTGTACCAAGCTCCTACCCCTCCCTTCTATCCTCCATGGTCCTTTGTGCATGCTCCTGCCCCCTCCGTCTTGCCCTTTATGGCCACTGTGCTGTCACTAACCCTCCCACTTGCCATGCATGGTCTTATGTGCTGCCACGGACCCTCATACCTTCCCTGTGTGGTCAGCTATCTGCCCCTGACCCCCTCCCACCTATGGTCTGTGTGTATGCCATTATAGTCTCACTGTTGCTCTCCATGGTGTGTCTTAATTCCATTGCCCATCCTGCCAAACCTCCATGGTAAGCATGCTGCTCCTGCCTGGACTCCTTGCCCCCTGCCCTCTGTTTTCCATGTGCATACCCCTATTCCCTCCCTCCTGGCGTGTCTGTTCCATTGTAGTGCCCCTGATCCCTCCCTCCCGCCCTTTATAGTCCGTTATGCTGCAGCTTTCTCTCCTGTCTGTCCATTATGGTCAGCTAGCTGCCATTGCCTCTTCCCCTCTGTTCTCGGTTGTCCATGCCCATGTTCCTGTCCCCTCCCTATTGCTTTATATGGATTGTTGTGCTGCACTCCCATCCGGCGTGCCTTGTGTGATGTATTGTGCTTCTGCAAACCCCGATGCCTGCCTTGTAAGGTCAGTTTGGTGCACCTCTCCATGTCCCTCCTGGCCTATGTTATCTGAGTCCATGGCCCTACCCCAATTCCTCCTGCCTTCCATGATCCAATGTACCATACTTGCTAACATATTGAACTTGGTAAGAGGGAGATTTTGAAAAAAAACTGGGGTATTGATTTTCCCTATTGACTTACATTGAAAAAGAGGAGATTGTAGACAGGAGACAGATCAAATAAAGCCCATTTGGGCGTAAAAACATTAAGCGTTTCCTGGCTGAATCGGGTCTGTTGGCATGTATGGTTGTACTACCACTGCCTCTTCCTTCTGCCCACAATGGTCTATTATGTTGCCACAGCCTCTCTTGCCTGTACTATATTGTTGAGTATGAAAAGGGGGGTAAACCCAAAACAAGTCACTGGGACCTGGGTAATATGAGTGCTAAGAGAGAAGGGGTCCCAGCTGAGGGAAAGTGATTACATATACATAAACTTAAATACAAAGAACAAAGAATGAGTCTACAATGTTTTATTCACATTGTAGAACAAACCAACGAATTTGGGGGCAGATGTATCAAGAAACCATTTTGCACTTCTCAAATAGCGATTGTGAAGGAATCGCTATTTGAGAAGTGCAAAATGGTATGTATGTAGAATTTCGCTATTTTTTAGCGATTCCTTAAAATTCTTTAATTGCGATTAGCAAATTGCTAATCGCAATTAAGGAATAATTTTCCCATTCATTTCTATGGGCCAGGAGGCCCATAGGAATGATTGTGCAGTAATTCTCAAATTGCGAATTCCCAATTTGCTAATCGCAATTTGAGAATTATTTCAAGGGTGCAGGGGTGTCTCATGGACACCCTGCTGCACCCCTGAAACTTACATGTGTGTGCATATGGCACACATACATGCCCTATGGGCATGTATGTGTGTCACATGCCACCTTCAAAATAGTCACATTTTGTTTTTTAAAAGGATTTCGCAAATTAACACGAACCTCAAATTGGTGGTAATTTGCGATTCCTTAACCCAAATTCGCAATTTAAAAAAGTTTCATACATGCCATTTAAGGAATCGCAAAATTGCGATTCCTTAAATGCATAAGCAAAATAAGGAATCACAATTTTTTGCGATTCCTTATTTTGCTAATGTGTGATACATCCCAAAAGAGGCTAAATGTCCGTTTGCGATTCCTTAAGGCCGAAATTCTGCGAATTTCGACCTTAACGAATCGCAAAAGGCTTGATACATCTAGGCCTTGGTATCCAACATTATGCATTCCAAGGAGGTTGAAATAGTGCCCCTGGAGGTAAGGGGGAAGTGAAATAGTGAGGGTAGTGCAGGTAGGGAATTGCGACAATACAACCAGATATATATCTGAAATAGCAACAATTCAATATTCAATATGTACAAAACGGTCAAAAATCACGGGGACGCTCCTAATCTCTTTAACGAAACTTGGTAAGCCATCTCCCTACGTGTCCCTGTCTCTTGTTAGACAAAGGTGCCGAGGCCAATATGTGAATATATTTTCTTATTATGTAGATACGTTGAGTGACCCCCAGTGTCCAACGTCCCCGGATCTACTTTTCCTATCTTGCCGGAACGCCCGTTTTAGGAGTTATTGTAAGTCTCATTTAATTTATTAACCATGATAGACCAATTATTCTCTTTGTTACGGATTTACATATTGTCCGTATTTTCCGTAGGATACATCGCTTTAACTGCGGACTTCCCTGACTTTGATGATTATATACAAAGCACCGATTGTATAGGTATGCCTCAATTATGTTATGTTCACGCTCATTCACAAAGTTGCATCTGTGGCACTTTATAAATAGATAAGTAATATGCATCTACTATTTACTATCAATAGGTTGCTAGCCCCCCTCCCCCTCGTCCTGATGAAGACCCCGTCGCAAGGACTCCACTGATTCCTGCCCATCCTGGGGTCGAAACGTCGACAAGTCCCTGTTTGATCACAGCCCCCGACCCATTACTTCTACATATCTTGTTACATGGGGCATGTGTACCATAAAATATTATGCTGATTTTTGACCGTTTTGTACATATTGAATATTGAATTGTTGCTATTTCAGATATATATCTGGTTGTATTGTCACAATACCCTACCTGCACTACCCTCACTATTTCACTTCCCCCTTACCTCCAGGGGCACTATTTCAACCTCCTTGGAATGCATAATGTTGGATACTATATCCGTTGGTTTGTTCTACTGTTGTGTGCTTATCTAGGTTCCTGATCGATACTGTGACCTTATGCCCCTATTCGGCTATAAATCCATTTATTCCCTATATTGGCATAACCGTTCACGGCCTCACACGAACAGAGCCACATTCCAGCATGACTCTCTGCTACTTCCTTTGCGACCAATTAGTGCAATGACAGAGCAGCAGTCACTATCTGATATTCCTAGATAACACTCCGAGTTCTTCAACAAGATAAAAACTTAGCAAACCTGGAAATCCCCGCTTGCTATGTTTTGATTAGTAATGGAACTCTAATGAGCAACTGATAACTGTCACTTCCTAGTGACATCTTTAATTGACGTCTTATGTCCAGCAAACTTGCGTCAAACCCGGCACCTGTCAGGTATAAATATTACCAACGTTGCCTTAAGCAATGCGAGTTCGTTGCCTGTTGCTGATGCCAGCTGCCTGCATGACCCTGTGTTGGTAAAAACTAGCACTCTGTCGCTGCAGCCTGCTATCCTGTGGTGGTGAAGCTGCTGATTACCATTAATCGCCGCTACAGCGCGAACTATGGTGCAGTACGCTTGAGGAGCCGAGCAGCCGTCCTCTGCGAAGACATCCAGCAGATTCCAGCTGCCCGCGGACGCTGTCCACCCTCCTTCCTCGACGCGCTGAAGAGAGCCGCTGCCTTTCTCGTGCAGAGAAATCCAGTCCTGGCGCTTCCGGTTTACCCTCGCGGGTGACTGGGATATCGAGAGAGACCCCTGAAGGAGATACCAATCCTCCATCATTCTATTCAGAGGTATGGTGTTGACTAAACCCTTAGATGAGAATTCTTGAAACAAACCTTGGCAAAACCAACTTAACTTAAAGCTACTTACTTACTCCCCTTTCACGTGTTAGGCTTAGGTCAGGCACACTGGGGTAGGCTTAGTTAGAAGCACCAGTTGAGTATGTTAGCCTAATGTATATATGACTGTATATATGTTTTATTACTTTTAAACCATTGTATGGCTAAGAAACCATATCAATGCTTTTACAGTTCTATTTCGCAATACTTATCTTACTGTACGTACTTTTTATAATAACAGTTATTGCAATTGTGGCAATACATTTCTCTTGTACGAGAAGAAAGACTGTTCAATAAATGTTAACCTTTATTGATACACGCCCGTCTCTCTATTTCTCTACATCTCGTGAAAGTAAACTGCACTAGACTGACTGAGTGAAATCTATGTCTATTGTTTCACACGACCCTAGAGATCGACTCTTGATCTGAGGAGCAAAGTTGTCATGTTGCACGGTTGTTGGAAAACTGAATCCCTTCTTGTCTGTGCCAAGGAAGCTGATCACTTCCTATGCAGAGAAGAAAGTTTCCAGTGACCTCTGAGCTAGTTGGTAACACAACCCAATTAAGTTTAGCATAGTCAGTGGAGGCCTGGAATATAAGCAGTTCCACGTCGATACTACTGTTTATGATATTCCAATGCGCAGGGCCTAGTGGGAAACTAGGAACTACACTACATGGCGCCCAACGTTTTGGTAAGGCGATAAACTAACGCAAGACTTGTAGAGTAACTCAGTCGTGCATATTTCGCAGACCCCTTTCTCCCGTAAATACTCCAATAGACGTCTGGAGTGGGTGAAAGGTTAAAATCCGCCCGACCTTAGTAGGAAGAGATTCCTATGTAAAGGTCTGGTTTATTCAACGTTGAAGGATACAGTGTTCCAAAATATTGTGCACCTAATCTTTGTCTCCTTGAAGACCTACTCTGCAAAAACTGCATTTATAGAATGTCAGTAGAAAACAACGGCACCACTGGGGCCGCAGCAGATGCGACTCAGCAAGGTCCCGAATACACAGACCCGGGTGCTACAATCATCCGGGCACACTTAAGAAGATCTATAACTTTAAAACTTATAGAACACGGACTGACACCTCAGGGTGGTACAGTAATTTTCGTGATAGAGGCTCACGAGTATCGGCAGACAGAGGTATTCTATTCATGGATAAACTTTCCAGCGGTAAACGCTACAACACAAGAGTTTCACTATTACAAAATAGAGAAACCTCCGGAAGAGTACGCTCCTTTCGAGGAGATTGAAATTCCACTTAAATTTCAAGAGCACCTGCTCTGGTTTAATGGCGCCCTAAAACACAATGATCACATAACTAGGCTCGGTCCACTAGGTAGACCAGGAGCCACGTGGCCGGTTCTAGCCAGCTACACACCACATCCTGACATTGCAAGAATGTCTAAGGAAGAGCTGTTAACACAGCTAAAAACATTAATAAAAATACATAGGCAATGAGTCCAATATGTAATGCGGACTGCAACAGTCCAGCCAGCTGTTAATTCACACCAGCTGACCCCTCATCAGGGGAACACAAATAAAATTACACCACAGAACATACAGTCATGTCTTGGTAAAACACCCGTAAAACGGGAACAAATTCCTTTCTGGTTAGCACAGAAAATCACTCAAATAGAGGCAGTATTTCCTGATACTACCCCTATTGAGAAACACAGAATCTTGACCATCTGCCTTCCTATGGGAATCGCACCACACGTGGAGGACTGCGACACTTGGGGTACAGTCTTTGCTTCCATTTACACAAAAACACACGGTGTTCCGTCTATGGCGGTAATACCAGAAGTGCTAAAACAGATTCAAAATGAATTCGGTCCAGAGCCCGCTTTAAATCTAGGTATGAAATTACTGAAAGACTTCAAGCAGGTCACGGCTATATTATTAGCCAACATTAAAGGAGAAGCAGCATCTGTGGCGATCCGCCAGAAGTTGAGGGAAACAGATATAAAAGATCCTGTTGAGCTAGCAAAAATCATAGAAAAATGCTATGAAGAATTAGGTAGAGACAGCTTGGGTGGAAAACCAGTAAAGCCCCAACTGCTCGAAAATCCTGAAAAATTATTTATTAAAAATAATTCAAACACTCCTAAAAAGAGCTGGGATGGAAATAAACAATCCACTCCCAAGGAAAAAGTTTTCCAGTCCAGAGGAAGGTCTCCTCGACGGAGGGAAAGAACTCCGACTCGAGAACGCCAGTCTCCCCAACGGGAGCCCTCTGAGAAAAGATATAACCTTAGAAATAGGGATAATCTGAAAAAACCTGATAGATATCAAAGTATTGATACACGTCCCTCTCGATCTCTTCCACAGAATTCGGAAAGAAGAGGACGGTCAGACCCAGGAGAGCACACCAAGTCCAAAGACAAGGAACCTGCTCAAAATAAGAAATCTCAATTTCCTAAAAAGAAGGTAGCCAGTATTAGAATAATCAACCATGCCGAGAATACTGAGGACACAGTTGAAAAACAGGGAGTGGGCATTGACAATGTTGGACAGTGCAGCAGAGATCAGTATAGCGCGCAGACCTTGATGAGTCATCTGGAGACAGTGGACACGAATGAATACATTCAGGTTGAAACTGCCGACGCCAGACTTAGCGAGCCCCATAAAATATACGAAATAACATTGCGTATAGAGGGTGATAAGACTAGGAAAATTAAGGGTTTATTTTGGGATAAGCTCTCAAAAGGCTATGATATTCTGTTAGCTGAAAAAGATTGGCCCCCGGAGTTTGTCAGGGAGTGCCCTCGTGGCGAAGAAGTGATTATGCCAGCCTTCTCGAATCACATTCCGATTCACAAAAAATACACATATGCAAGGAAATGGGCAGTGGCCCAGGCACCTGCATTATATAAAAATCATGTAGGATGGGATGAGGATTCACCGCCTCACAAAATCCAATTAAAAAGTGAACCAACTGCCCAACGGCAGTATCCCATAAAGCAAGAAGCTAAAAAACAAGTCAGGGAGATCTTAGATCAACTTGAATACCAGGGGGTGATTGAAACATGCACCTCTCAAATGAACAATCCTTTGTTTCCTGTCTCCAAGCCAGACAATTCATATCGTCTAGTTTTGGACTACAGACATCTTAATACATGTTGCAAAACTTTTGCAGTACAAAACTCGCATAGTGCAGCCCTAATGAATAACATAGTTAGGAAAAAATATAAAACGACATTAGACATTTCTAATGGTTTCTTTTGTCAAAATATTGCACCAGAAAGCAGATATTTGACTGCTTTCTCCGCATTTGGGTCGCAGAAAAAATTCTGTCGACTCCCACAGGGGTTCAAGAACAGCCCAGGACTATTCTCAGCTAGGGTAACAGAGTTACTACAAATCTATGATGATGAAGCATTGTCTTACGTAGATGATATTTATCTCACAGATGACGACTTGGATACTCATTTGAAAAGAGTGAACACCATTATACTTGGGTTCGCAGCAGAGGGTTACAAATTCAACTTTAAAAAGTCTCAAATTGCCCATCTGACAGTACTATTCTTAGGGTACGAATTATCAAGTGAAGGGAAAAGCCTAGCGGACAACTTCTTAGAGAAGTGCGCTGTACTCCAAGCTCCAAAAACGCTGAAGAATTTACAATCAATACTAGGTTTTCTGAATTTCGGAAGAACTTACATCCTAAATTACGCAGAGAGGGTTAAACCTCTCTACGAACTAATTAAACCTGATTTAAAACAAATCAATTGGACTCAAAAACACACAGAAATTTTGAGATCACTGCAAACAGACATGTTAGCAAAAACAAAATTAGATACACGTGACAACACACGTGATCTTGTAATCCGAGTCATCCCAGGAAGATGCGGATTCACATACCTAACCTCTAATGAGGGAGAAAAGGTACCAATAGCTTACAAATCACATTTGTACACAAAGGCTGAAATAAAATTCAGTTCAACGGGAAAAATTCTAACTGCGGTTCAGACTGCTGTAGCGAAAGAAAGGCCCCTAGCACAAGGTAAACGAATAATAATCGTAACTCCTATACCGGCTTTAGAAGCGGTAACTAAAGCAAGCATTACTAATGCTAAAGCTTTGCATCCGAGATGGATTCAGTGGGTTAATTCTCTTGCTGCAACAGACGTAGTTTACGAATTTGATCCTAACTTAAAAACACAGGAATTTTTACAATATGAATATGAATGTCCTCTGCCAATTGAAATCCTGCCTCTCGAAGAATACGGAAGTATTATATATACTGACGGATCAGCACAACCCGCAGTTGGGGGTAAGCAAGCTTACAGTGCTGCGTGCGCGATTGTTAAAGGTCACTGGCACAAAGGAAAATTTAGACCATTGGTCACTAAAACACAATCTCTAGGAGATTGCTCGGCTCAACGAGCTGAATTAGTAGCATTTAAGATGGCGCTAGAAAATACCGATCGCGAATTCCCCACACTAATAGTGTGCGATTCTTTTTATTGCGTACAATCTTATAATGAATACTTGCAGAATTGGGTGGAAAATGGCTTCAAAGATGCAAAAGGTGGCACAATAAAGCATAAAATGCTTTGGGAACAGGTAGTGCTTTTACAGAAAGAACTACAAAAGACTCACGTGATACATACACTGAGTCATCAACGTGATGGCGTTCACGTTGCAGGGAATTCATTGGCTGATGAAGCCGCGAAGGCAGCTGTGCAAACGGCTTCCGTAGCTGCGATAACTCGGTCACAAACAAAAATAGACAGCGATATTCTACAAGCTGTCAGTACGTCAGTAAAAAATGATAAGAAAACACTCCCAAAAGGCTTTCCTAAAAAGTACCTGTACTTAACGGATACAAATAATGTTCCTTTTGCTCGAATCCCTGGAGTGGGGGATAGAGTAATTCCAAACAGGGAACACAGACTAGGACTAATCAAAGCGGCACACGAAGGGCTTGCTTCTGCACACGCTGGCGTTTCCGCAACAGTATCACTATTAAAACAGAGATATTGGTGGCCTCGCTTGAGAATACAAACTAAAAAGTATGTATTAGAATGCGACATATGCCAAAGGATAAAAGTATCAACAGTGAAACGACCAGCGCAGACACCCCTTCTCATCTCGGATCAACCATTTGCATGCGTTTACCTGGATCACTGTGGTCCCCTACAAAGGGACGGTAACTATAGATATATCATGGTAGCAGTGGATTCTTGTACGAGGTTCATATGGATGTGGCCCCAGCGCTCGGCTGACGCTAGAACGGTTATAAAAGATTTGCGAGTCTTTATCGGCACATACGCAATTACCACGTTCCATTCTGACCAGGGTCCTGCTTTCAGCTCTCGAGCCTATAAGGAGGCCATGGCCAGCATGGGAATTAGGTTGCGGTATTCTTGTCCGTCGCACCCGGAAGGGAATAGTGTGGTAGAAAGAAAAAACCGTGACATAAAGCAATCTATAACAGCGAAGGTATTAGGTTCAGGCGCTGGGTGGGTCAAACATTTAATAAGTGTCCAGACTAGTCTTAACAACATGCCAAGAAATTCTCTAAAAGGTTTCAGCCCATACGAACTATTGTTCGGAATTAGAATGCCCGTTCAGGACCTCGATAGTCAGATGTCAGTGGTACAAGAAGAAACAACGCAGTTTGATGTAAAAGACCGTTTGGCTGTTTTACAGGAACTGAATGAAACAAGAAAATCATTAAGCAACATAAAGTTAAAGCAACAGCCAAGTACCACTGACGAGGCACCACCCGCAACAGCCCCAGCAAGGCCTGTCTGGATTCCAAAGATTGGGGATCTAGTCAGAGAAAAGATTGCGGTGAAGAAGGAATTTGGGCCTTCTTACAGAAAAGCAGTACCTGTCTTAGCAGTCACCGGAACAAGATCAGTTGTGCCACCGCCCCTTGCTGGTAAAAAGGAGAACAGAGTCGTGTCCATCGATCTGGTAAAACCACAAGCATGTGGCCTATAATCAACAGTAGGCCCAGTGGACTCCCAAGAAACAACAGAATACCCAAACTTGCAACAATCCAAGAGGTTCAAACTGAAAGACTCATCACATTCGATCAGCCTGCAGTGCACAATGAAGGACTATGCAATAATGCCATGGAACTCGTGCCTCTTGAAACACAGATTGAAACAGTTCGTCAAGAAACAACACCAGTCTACAATGATGTGGCATCAGAAAGTGCTACCGAAAGACAGATTGAAAGAACAATCCCATCAATTGACAGAACTGCCTCTGGTTATTTCATCAACTTCGACAACTTCTCTGAAGATCAAAACGACCCCGAAGTGATGCCAGAAACAAAAAAGTCTTTTAAAGAAAAAGCAACGGAACTCTTTCATCAACTGAAGGAAATCTACCTTATTTCCCATTGGCTAGAGTTTTGGTTCGGTCTAGGTGTATTTTTCCTCCTGCTTTGGCTCATCATGGTACTGTGTTTGGGAAAATTCATTGAGGGAAAATATATTACAATGGACACAGCAAGTCAGAACATCAACCTAGTCCTGAAACCACACAGATCATCCCACGTGAGGAAAAGAGAACTGTCAACAGTAAATGTCACAGCAATTCCAATACCTGGTGGGGTAGTATGGGAGAAAACAGACTATGAGATCTATGGTCCGGTCGAAATCCTGAAGTATCCTCATCAACTAAAGGTTTCCTTAAGTGACTTTATGACACCTAGTACATTCTCTGATGATTGGGACTTTAACAGTATTAATGACATGATGTCTGATTTAGTGATGTCAGCTAGATTCACAGATCATGATTATTTACAAGGTTCATCTAGTTATGAGCAGTTATTCTGTTATACCCACTATGGGGATCATTACTTGCATAAATCTGCACAGCCTAGAAATGTTTTTATGTATAATCAATGGGAACATTGTTCTACACCACCTAAAAGCAGTTCTAAAGCATTTCTTGAGAAATTCAAATACTTCTCAGGGTTTAACACAAGTGATGCAGAAACGTTTTATTACAAACTGTTAGATAAAACAGGAATGAAAACAATGCTGACAAATTCTAAATTGATATATTCAGAAGCATTTTATGACAAAATGATGACATTTGGTTTTGATTATTGGAAAAATAATATTGAAACGAAAACAATTTGGGGTACAAAAGATTGGCAGGTGCAAGGCATAGAAGCACTATTTAGAACCTGCATGATACCAGAACAAATGTTGTTTTTAAATGACACAATACACCAAACATCTTGTCTTGGCCTAGCTAAGAACAAAGACCTTAAAACACCGTCTATACCAAAGCCAATAGCTGAGAATGCAACCACAGATATTGAGTTAGACGTGTCAAAAATTTTACATTTCAACAGAACACATCCTGATTGGAAAAAGTGGTTAATCTGGCCTACAGACACAAATGGCTGTCAAGATAGATTCCTGAATAAAACACAGGGGTTAAAAATGACCAGATTAGACCCAAGATACTCCCAGAGACAACATCCAGGAATAATAACAACATACAGTGTAGGGAAACTCTGCCTAGAATGGCTAGCTACATCCACACTGGCTGAAATTAAGCAACACTTGTCTTTATTAAAAGATGGTGCTGATTTGCGCGATTTCATTCTTGGACCACGCAAACAGCGTCAAAAGCGTTTTACAGTGTAGGGAAACTCTGCCTAGAATGGCTAGCTACATCCACACTGGCTGAAATTAAGCAACACTTGTCTTTATTAAAAGATGGTGCTGATTTGCGCGATTTCATTCTTGGACCACGCAAACAGCGTCAAAAGCGTTTCATAGCGACCAGCATCTATGCTGCTTACAACGAGGCTTGGAAAGTAAAGCAAATTGAAACTGCTGAAAAAATACGAGAAATTGATCGTATTAATTTGGAGAAATCACTTTCTGTAGTAGACAATGGGTTAATGACTCTGTCTTCCAGAATATATTCGTTGGACAATATTGTATCCTCTGCCTTTGATGTGATAGACAGAGATTTGCTAATGTTACAACATGGCCAATCTCAATTACGCTCTATTATAGAATTAGGCTGGACGCTGCAAAACCTTCGTTCAGGCTATGTGCCTTGGCGTTTGATAAACACAACGTCATTATTTTCCAGTTTTAACCTTACTGATAAACAGATCAGTTTGGCACAGAAAGGAGCAGACTATACAATCCTGAGCATCGAAAAACTCGAGAGATTACCATTGACAATGTCAGAGAGTCCTGTCATTGAATGGATAATACACGGAATTATCACAATTCCGATAACAACTTTCCGATTTAAAAAGTGCCTTGAATACATACCTGCTGGCCAGTATGAACAATTGGGTAAAGGATATGTAAAATCTATATGGAAATTACCATACACTCATTCTTGCTATAGTGACAGCGACAAAAATGTATTTCTTAGTGGTGAGAACTGTAAACATTCACTAAGCGGTATACTTTTGTGTCAGGGTATTAATTTACACGGAGCATGTGATGGAAATTCAAACAACCTTTCATGCCACCAGCTAGTCACACCTGCAACTCAGATAGAGCCCTTCTTTATGCAACTCGCAAACGGGAGTTACATTCTTAGAACGGATCACAGGTGTTGTGGCCTCGCGCCAGGGACAAGTTATCTAGTACAAGTAACGTCCATGGTCAAATGTTGTATGCAAGCATTGTTTCCGAGCGGGCCTCCAGACATAGTGACTCCCATGTGGCCTCGTCTGAATCTCTATTCTATACGAATTGATACATTAAGCAAAATGAAATCTGTGCTTTTACAGACAACAGTGCCTATAACGTCATCTAAAGAGACGTATGATCTTCTAGTCGCAAGGACGGCTACTGAAGTCCATGACCTTTTATCAACAAATTGCCCCGTGCATTTCGTAGAAATGTTCAGCCAACTCCTTAACATGTCTAGTACAACAAGCATCCCAGGCATATTTAAGACAGTCTTTACGGGACTGCTAACACCCTTCCAGGCAATTTTGGGAATCTTTCCTAATTTTGTGCACTCCATTTTTGGCAGCATACCACTATTTTTGGGACTCGTCGCAGGGATTCTATTTTTGACCCTCCTGCTACGTTATGGCAAGCCTCGGCTCAGACATAGCTCCCATGGGAATGGAAGAGACAATCCTAGCAATGCGCTACAGGGACAGGATAACTAACGTCCTCGGATTGGCCAGGCTGAGAGATCTAAACATGACCTGGTTCCTTTCATTCAGACCGATATGGCAAAATTGCATTTTACCTGTGCTACGGTGTATGCTTTGCGGCGATGAATGCGTGTTGGACATCTGTCTTTCACTTCCATCAGCAGTACCAATGGGCGTCGATACTTTGCTCAGTCCAATAACGGCTTACGCATTGTGTTGTCCCCAGCGGCTACCAATCCTGATGACGGCATTCGTGGAGACTCCTGTACTACAGCCAAGTGGTAACAGTGGAGCGAGTGACAAAAGCAACATCATCCAGGTACAACGTTCTGTGAGCATTGCTGGTCCTGCCTTCGATGACAGCAATCATTCTCACACCTGCCAAGTTACAGCGCTATCTAATTTGGTTGAACTATCACCTGATTTTGTAGACCAATTCTTTGAGAGCCTGTCTGATACAATGTTCTCTCCCATAGAGAAACAATAACTTTTGAGAAGCTTTCCGACACACAGCGTTCCCATGAACTCTGAATTCGGCCTTCAGTTTTGATCAACAAAAACTGCCAGGAGCTTTGGAAATCTATTTTCTTTGAATTGGACAATTTTTTTTTTAATATTGACCCTTTTTGGCACAAACAATTCTTTGCTTAACGTAAAAACTATTTTTAGAGAACAGAAGCTTCACACTTCTATTTCTAATCACATCTAGAGACATAACAACATAACACCAGCCTCTAGCACACATGTTATTACAATGCATTTTTATGTGATGATTTATCTCGCATTTCTTCTGTCAGAGATACTTCATGTGTAATTCTTTTTGCATAATCGTTCATTGATTTCATATGCAATAATTTTTTGAATGATTACTATGCTTTAAAAAACGTACAGTACCTAAATTCCATGTATTACAAGTACGCCTATTTCGAATGCATTTATGTATTTTGGGGTGGGCAATGTTACACATGCATCTTATTGCTTACTTTTAGTAATTTTGATGGACATGAAAACGTGGAGTGGGTGTTGCGTGCTTATCTAGGTTCCTGATCGATACTGTGACCTTATGCCCCTATTCGGCTATAAATCCATTTATTCCCTATATTGGCATAACTGTTCAAGTGCGATTTTCTGAAAAGTCATCTCTGGCCTCACACGAACAGAGCCACATTCCAGCATGACTCTCTGCTACTTTCTTTGCGACCAATTAGTGCAATGACAGAGCAGCAGTCACTATCTGATATTCCTAGATAACACTCCGAGTTCTTCAACAAGATAAAAACTTAGCAAACCTGGAAATCCCCGCTTGCTATGTTTTGATTAGTAATGGAACTCTAATGAGCAACTGATAACTGTCACTTCCTAGTGACATCTTTAATTGACGTCTTATGTCCAGCAAACTTGCGTCAAACCCGGCACCTGTCAGGTATAAATATTACCAACGTTGCCTTAAGCAATGCGAGTTCGTTGCCTGTTGCTGATGCCAGCTGCCTGCATGACCCTGTGTTGGTAAAAACTAGCACTCTGTCGCTGCAGCCTGCTATCCTGTGGTGGTGAAGCTGCTGATTACCATTAATCGCCGCTACAGCGCGAACTATGGTGCAGTACGCTTGAGGAGCCGAGCAGCCGTCCTCTGCGAAGACATCCAGCAGATTCCAGCTGCCCGCGGACGCTGTCCACCCTCCTTCCTCGACGCGCTGAAGAGAGCCGCTGCCTTTCTCGTGCAGAGAAATCCAGTCCCGGCGCTTCCGGTTTACCCTCGCGGGTGACTGGGATATCGAGAGAGACCCCTGAAGGAGATACCAATCCTCCATCATTCTATTCAGAGGTATGGTGTTGACTAAACCCTTAGATGAGAATTCTTGAAACAAACCTTGGCAAAACCAACTTAACTTAAAGCTACTTACTTACTCCCCTTTCACGTGTTAGGCTTAGGTCAGGCACACTGGGGTAGGCTTAGTTAGAAGCACCAGTTGAGTATGTTAGCCTAATGTATATATGACTGTATATATGTTTTATTACTTTTAAACCATTGTATGGCTAAGAAACCATATCAATGCTTTTACAGTTCTATTTCGCAATACTTATCTTACTGTACGTACTTTTTATAATAACAGTTATTGCAATTGTGGCAATACATTTCTCTTGTACGAGAAGAAAGACTGTTCAATAAATGTTAACCTTTATTGATACACGCCCGTCTCTCTATTTCTCTACATCTCGTGAAAGTAAACTGCACTAGACTGACTGAGTGAAATCTATGTCTATTGTTTCACACGACCCTAGAGATCGACTCTTGATCTGAGGAGCAAAGTTGTCATGTTGCACGGTTGTTGGAAAACTGAATCCCTTCTTGTCTGTGCCAAGGAAGCTGATCACTTCCTATGCAGAGAAGAAAGTTTCCAGTGACCTCTGAGCTAGTTGGTAACACAACCCAATTAAGTTTAGCATAGTCAGTGGAGGCCTGGAATATAAGCAGTTCCACGTCGATACTACTGTTTATGTTATTCCAATGCGCAGGGCCTAGTGGGAAACTAGGAACTACACTACACTACAATGTGAATAAAACATTGTAGACTCATTCTTTGTTCTTTGTATTTAAGTGTATGTATATATAATCACTGTACTATATTGTTGGCTTGTTGCCCCTGCCCCTTTCCACTGCCCTCCATAGTCTGTTGTGCTGCCACTGCCCTTCCTGCCTACCCACAGTGTTGCCAGATTTTGATACCTGTCCCAAGTCCAATCCTGTCCAAGTTCAAGCCTAAAATCAGCCCTACGCATACCAGTTTCAGCCCAAAAACGAGCCTAAAGTAGCCACCCTCAATTCATGCAAAATCAGCCTTCCGGAAATATTTCATGCCCAATCCTACTTTCTAATCAATATGCTTTTAGTGGGAGGAGGTTCAATGGGCACCTATGCACTTCTGCAATCATGTTCCAATTCGATTAGTAACTACTGATTTTAAGGATCAGTCCCCATTAGGACCTGTTACTTTGTTCACCACAAATCCAAATCTGAACCTGGCTTGATGAACAAACTTTGCAAGTGTAGACCGTTACCCATTTTAGTGAAGTCAAAATGCTGTAAAGTTGAAACTCTATGTCATGTAGCTCCTCAAACAGGTCATTTAATGCATTTCATTGATCTTGTAGGATTAACATAACACAATGATGCACATATATAAAGTAACCACCCTGGCATTAAAGCTGTTTCGGAAAAACTTATTTGGCAAGCTGAGATTAGAGGCCCACTCTTCCTGTTAAAATGTACAAAGGCCAAATAGGAGTCACTTATTCTTATTACTGCCTGCCGTCCACTTCAGTCTTTCACCATGACCATCTACTATGACACTAAAAGTTCAACAGAACCTACGTCATTGCCGTTGTGTTTCAACAAAGATTAGACTAAAGGCCCCAATCTGGCAAGAACCAGATGGGTTTGAGTGAGGTATAAATGAAATCAACTGGAGCAGACAATAAAAATACTTCTTTCTTCAAACCTTAGAAAAACCCCTCCGCCAACATCTCAACACTAATGCTCCCTGAAGTCGGATGACACTGTCATCACTCCTCTTGTCCCAGTACCTGCCATTCCCCTTCATCATTCGCACTGTTGGTCTCTCATATCACCATTGATCAGTGAATCTCATTAGGCTGTGCAACTCCTTTAAACCTATCAGCCACTCATGGCTTTAAGCAGAGCAGCTCCTAAAACTGACTTTGCAATGGATCACTAATGGCTCTATATCCAGCTACTTAAATTTCAAGGCAAAAGCATGGATCAATTTCTCAATAATGCTCAAAGTGTGAACAAAAATATATATACCTATCTCAATAATGGCCATAAAATAAAACCTTAAGGTAATCTATGCCAGCAACACAGTTCCTGTTTACAGTACAGAACACTGCGTCAACAACGCAGATGTATACAGTTCATCTTCATTACATCTTTCATTACATAAAAGTATTTTTTTTTGTTCGATTTATGAGTTATATTGTTCCGAAACAAAAAATAGGGGGGAGAGGGAGGTTAAACCAAACTAGGTCGGCCTCCAGTCAGTATCAAAAATACAGGAACCCGCTTTACAGGGTTCAGAGACCTAGTTGGTGTATATGGTTACTGTCAATTATGTCAGTGTGTACCAAAAAATGAGAAAGAAAAATTTCTTTCTAGAGTCCCCTCACTCACCGGGGTTGCCCCACGGTGACATGCTTCATCATTGGGGCCATCCCAGTTCTCTACGAAAAGGGGCGTGCTGCGACTAGCGGACTACGCAGGAGCACTTGTTTGTGAAATGACTATGTGTGGTGTAAAGTGTGGTGATGGTGGAGTGGATGTGTAATTAAAAATACCGTGCTAGTGGGCCTCAACAATTTATTATGCTCCTAGTGTGGTATATTAAAATGGGGTAACACTGTATTCTAACCTTAAATTTGGGCTAGATCAATGTTATGGTCGATATGTTTCAAGCTCCCCAAGCTTTTCATCAGGACCATACAGGGTCCAGCCCTGTATTTTCCACTCCTATATTTTAATAAATAGGTTTTTAGAATAATAGTTATTGTACTGTACGCTGTTAATGATTAGACATGCGTTTTTTATACATACGATTTGTATCCTACTCGTATTTCTGTAAAAGAAAATGACACTTGATTAGTGGCAAACATCCCCCCTTCAAAAGAGCGAGGGGATCACACATGCAGCTCACTTCGTCTAGGGCGTAGGTGCGCCTTGAGCACCATACTGGTGCGTGCAGGCTGTCCAAATCAGTGCAAATCTAAAATCTGTGAATAAAGTGGTTTCGTGATTTCACACAGATGACACAAGACTAAATGTGACTATCGACAAGACACACAACACATATACATAGAATATTGTCATGGCAAATGGTATATTTACATTTATAAGTGTTAAGTTACACTTCATGGTCTCAGGCGAGGGCAGGATCGCCTCGTGGAAACATTGCTGTAAAGTTTTAAGATAATAGTTACATTTCGTTTTAACTGCAGTACCGCGTTTCCATCTTAAAGAGTTCAAACCCTCTAAAAGGCATGAAACAGCTGTATTGTTTCGCGCTGTTTTACTTACTTCCTATCGGCAAACCCGCTCGGTACTACCTGTTCAATCCTCACCCGACCGCATACTGATGCTATGCGGGTACGCCGGTGTATTTAGAATCACCGCGCTTCCGGGTTTGGGGCCTCTGGGGATGCTAGACCGTTCTATTTGCGGCGGCCATCTTGGATGTAGGTCGCTGAAGTCTACACGAGTGTGTACTTAAAATACGTGTAGAATTCGTATTTGGCCAATTTTTAGAAAAAGGAGTTTTTTAGAGTGATGCTCCAGTGTTCAGCTTTCCATTTATATAATTTAGAATGTATTCTCAAAAATTTTCTCAGTCAATAATTGGTCATAGATAGTGGATTTAAAAACAGTTGAACCCATATGCATTAGTTTAGTTAAGTTTTGGGTTCCTTTGATGGTTAAATAATGCAACTCTTTGCCATTAGATGTCTTTGGTTTCTGTTTTTGGATATGGTACAAAGAAAAAGGTCAGAGAGATTCAGGGAGAGTAATGGACCCCCAAAGTATATTATTGATTTCAGGTAGTAAAGCTAGGTTCTGAAGGCGCCCCATGGGATTTCATCATTGAGCCCCAGGGTGTCAGTATGCAATCGGAACACCCATCTCTGTTCTCGCTCATGAAGAATTCTCTCAAGGTTGTCCTTGTTTTTTACTGTTTCCAAGACCACCCAAGTGAGGTCATTTGGTGTATGGTTTGCTCAATAAAGTGGGTAGTCATTCTGGTGGTGGCTCGTTTGCACCTGATGTTACTTCTGTGTTCCACTATGCGGGTACTGACCTTCCTCGTGGTCATCCCTACATAGTGTAAACCACATGTGCATGTTATTAGATACACCACTCCGCTGGTATTGCAGTTAGAAAAACCTCGTAGTTCCCATTTTGTGGCATTGTTGAAGGTTATAGTTTTTGTTACAGATGTTAAATGACACACACTACAATTGTTGCATGGAAAGTGTCCACTTGGTAGTGGTTGGGTTCTTATTGTCTGGGTAGTGAGTATGGGGCGAGTGTGAACCAGAAAATCTTTCAATTTTTTCCCCTGTCTGTGGCTAAACATAGGGGTCGGTATGGTTAATCCACCACTGTTAATGATTGGCCAATGTTTCTTGATTATTTTTGACACAGTGTCTGATACTTGGTTGAATGTAGTAATACAGATTGGTCTGGTGTTCTCTGATTCAGTTTTCTCTTTTTGTTCTAATAGGGCATCCCTATTATTGTTTCCAGCTCGTTTTTTGGCTTCTTTGATTAGTTTGCTGGGGTATTTCCTGTCTTTCAGCTTGTTACTCAGGTCTTCTGCTTGGGTCAGGTAATCAGCTTTTTTACTACAATTCCTTCGTAGTCGTAGGAACTGCCCGAAAGGGAGGTTCTGTCTGAGGTGGCGGGGATGAAAACTGTCAAAAGCTAAGAGACAGTTTCGTGATGTCTCTTTAAAGTGAGTTGTTGTGACTAATTTGCCTGATTCAGCATGTATGTTCAGATCCAAGAATACCAAGTTAGTTTTACTCATTGAGCATGTGAATTTGAGGAAAGGATCTTGTGTGTTGAGCCACGTTAAGAAGGTTTTCGCTTCTTCTTCTGTACCTAGCTAGATCAAGAAAATATCGTCGATGTAACGTTTCCATTCCAAAATCTGGTGTCTGTGGGGGTTTCTCTCATTCAGTATTTTATTCTTCTCCAGTTGATGGACATACAGGCCCGCTATGCTCGGCGCAAATGTGCTGCCCATGCTGGTCCCGTGTTGTTGTTTGTATAGTGTTGATTCGAAACGGAAAAAATTCTCAGACAGTGCTAGATGACAACATTCCATCACTACATGTCGTGGGGTGTGGAATTCCCACTCACTTTCAAATAGGACCTCCTCCAATATCTGTAAGGTCTCTGTGTGTGGCAAGCTAGTATACAAACTTTCCACATCCAGACTGATGAGAATACTGGATGTGGGGTCAAAAATTAGATCTTTTAGGAGGCAGAGTACATCTTTGGTGTCTCTTAGGTAGGTGTCAGTTTTCTGGACCAAAGGTCTCAGAACGGCATCAGCGAATTGCGACAGGGGTTCCAAGATTGACCCTATCCCAGAGACTATAGGTCTCCCTGGTGGGTTTTCTAGTCTCTTATGAATTTTGGGGATAGTGTAAAAATATGGTATAATAGGTTTCTTATTAGTCAGAAACTCTATTTCTTTTTTACTCAACCAATCATTGGCCTGACATTCCTCAGTAAGGTAGGCAATAGAGATTCTGAGTCGTTCTGTAGGGTCCTCATTCAGTATGACATAATTTCTTGTGTCACTCAACAGGCGAAGGCATTCTCTTCTGTAATCGGTGGTGTCTTGTAGGACTATTGCCCCGCCTTTATCGGCTGGCTTGATGGTGATGAGATCATTCTTTGAAAGTTCTTGTATTGCTGTTAGTTCAGCCTTGCTGGTGTTGTGAAATACTTTAACTGTACGTGGGTCCAGTTCCTGCACCTCCTTCATGACTGCTTTCTCGAAAGCTAGTATTTCGACTGGTAAGCTGTGGGCTGGTGGAACAAAATTTGATTTCTTTTGTAGTCCTGTATCGCTCTTAGGTCGTTCATCAGATTTCTTGTCTTTGAAAAATACCTGTAGTTTTATTTTTCTAAGGAATTCTTTCAATTCGCAGCAAAGTTTAAATTTGTCCGTGATTGGGGTTGGTACAAAACCTAAACCCTTGTTTAGTACTTGAATCTGTGGATCCGTCAGCGTTATGGAGGACAAATTAACCACTAGACCGAGTTGGTGCTCGTGGTTGGCTCTGGTGGTCCCTTGCTCTGTGTGTGGCGTCCTGTTGTCACCACTGGTTCTGCCCATTGCACTCCCTGGTTGGGTTTGTTCTTGGCTCGTTGAGCCGGGCGGCCTCTCCCTAAAAAAGGTTTTCTCTGGTTACTTTGATTGCCTTGGTTATTTCCCCAGTTTTGGTAGTTTGGTTGATGGTACATAGGTATAACACTGATAGAGATGGTTCTGACGCAGGATCAGACAGCTCAGGGGGATCAAATAACTACAACACCACCCCCAACAGAAGACCCAAAAGAGGAAGAGGCAATATGAGAAATTACAGAGGTAACCAGGCACCTATGTGGCCCATGTATCAGGATCCATATAATTACGGTCCTCCACCTCCACCTCCACCTTTCTTCTATGGCCCACCTATGTACCATCAACCAAACTACCAAAACTGGGGAAATAACCAAGGCAATCAAAGTAACCAGAGAAAACCTTTTTTAGGGAGAGGCCGCCCGGCTCAACGAGCCAAGAACAAACACACACGGAGCAAGGGACCACCAGAGCCAACCACGAGCACCAACTCGGTCTAGTGGTTAATTTGTCCTCCATAACGCTGACGGATACACAGATTCAAGTACTAAACAAGGGTTTAGGTTTTGTACCAACCCCAATCACAGACAAATTTAAACTTTGCTGCGAATTGAAAGAATTCCTTAGAAAAATAAAACTACAGGTATTTTTCAAAGACAAGAAATCTGATGAACGACCTAAGAGCGATACAGGACTACAAAAGAAATCAAATTTTGTTCCACCAGCCCACAGCTTACCAGTCGAAATACTAGCTTTCGAGAAAGCAGTCATGAAGGAGGTGCAGGAACTGGACCCACGTACAGTTAAAGTATTTCACAACACCAGCAAGGGTGAACTAACAGCAATACAAGAACTTTCAAAGAATGATCTCATCACCATCAACCCAGCCGATAAAGGCGGGGCAATAGTGCTACAAGACACCACCGATTACAAAAGATAATGCCTTCGCCTGTTGAGTGACACAAGAAATTATGTCATACTGAATGAGGACCCTACAGAACGACTCAGAATCTCTATTGCCTACCTTACTGAGGAATGCCAGGCCAATGATTGGTTGAGTAAAAAAGAAATAGAGTTTCTGACTAATAAGAAACCTATTATACCATATTTTTACACTATCCCCAAAATTCATAAGAGACTAGAAAACCCACCAGGGAGACCTATAGTCTCTGGGATAGGGTCAATCTTGGAACCCCTGTCGCAATTCGCTGATGCCTTTCTGAGACCTTTGGTCCAGAAAACTGACACCTACCTAAGAGACACCAAAGATGTACTCTGCCTCCTAAAAGATCTAATTTTTGACCCCACATCCAGTATTCTCATCAGTCTGGATGTGGAAAGTTTGTATACTAGCTTGCCACACACAGAGACCTTACAGATATTGGAGGAGGTACTGTTTGAAAGTGAGTGGGAGTTCCACACCCCACGACATGTAGTGATGGAATGTTGCCATCTAGCACTGTCTGAGAATTTTTTCCGTTTCGAATCAACACTATACAAACAACAACACGGGACCAGCATGGGCAGCACATTTGCGCCGAGCATAGCGGGCCTGTATGTCCATCAACTGGAGAAGAATAAAATACTGAATGAGAGAAACCCCCACAGACACCAGATTTTGGAATGGAAACGTTACATCGACGATATTTTCTTGATCTGGCAAGGTACAGAAGAAGAAGCGAAAACCTTCTTAACGTGGCTCAACACACAAGATCCTTTCCTCAAATTCACATGCTCAATGAGTAAAACTAACTTGGTATTCTTGGATCTGAACATACATGCTGAATCAGGCAAATTAGTCACAACAACTCACTTTAAAGAGACATCACGAAACTGTCTCTTAGCTTTTGACAGTTTTCATCCCCGCCACCTCAGACAGAACCTCCCTTTCGGGCAGTTCCTACGACTACGAAGGAATTGTAGTAAAAAAGCTGATTACCTGACCCAAGCAGAAGACCTGAGTAACAAGCTGAAAGACAGGAAATACCCCAGCAAACTAATCAAAGAAGCCAAAAAACGAGCTGGAAACAATAATAGGGATGCCCTATTAGAACAAAAAGAGAAAACTGAATCAGAGAACACCAGACCAATCTGTATTACTACATTCAACCAAGTATCAGACACTGTGTCAAAAATAATCAAGAAACATTGGCCAATCATTAACAGTGGTGGATTAACCATACCGACCCCTATGTTTAGCCACAGACGGGGGAAAAACTTGAAAGATTTTCTGGTTCACACTCGCCCCATACTCACTACCCAGACAATAAGAACCCAACCACCACCAAGTGGACACTTTCCATGCAACAATTGTAGTGTGTGTCATTTAACATCTGTAACAAAAACTATAACCTTCAACAATGCCACAAAATGGGAACTACGAGGTTTTTCTAACTGCAATACCAGCGGAGTGGTGTATCTAATAACATGCACATGTGGTTTACACTATGTAGGGATGACCACGAGGAAGGTCAGTACCCGCATAGTGGAACACAGAAGAAACATCAGGTGCAAACGAGCCACCACCAGAATGACTACCCACTTTATTGAGCAAAACCATACACCAAATGACCTCACTTGGGTGGTCTTGGAAACAGTAAAAAACAAGGACAACCTTGATAGAATTCTTCATGAGCGAGAACAGAGATGGGTGTTCCGATTGCATACTGACACCCTGGGGCTCAATGATGAAATCCCATGGGGCGCCTTCAGAACCTAGCTTTACTACCTGAAATCAATAATATACTTTGGGGGTGTTACTCTCCCTGAATCTCTCTGACCTTTTTCTTTGTACCATATCCAAAAACAGAAACCAAAAACATCTAATGGCAAAGAGTTGCATTATTTAACCATCAAAGGAACCCAAAACTTAACTAAACTAATGCAGATGGGTTCAACTGTTTTTAAATCCACTATCTATGACCAATTATTGACTGAGAAAATTTTTGAGAATACATTCTAAATTATATAAATGGAAAGCTGAACACTGGAGCATCACTCTAAAAAAACCCTTTTTCTAAAAATTGGCCAAATACGAATTCTACACGTATTTTAAGCACACACCCGTGTAGACTTCAGCGACCTACATCCAAGATGGCCGCCGCAAATAGAACGGTCTAGCATCCCCAGAGGCCCCAAACCCGGAAGCGCGGTAATTCTAAATACACCGGCGTACCCGCATAGCATCAGTATGCGGTCTGGTGAGGATTGAACAGGTAGTACCGAGCGGGTTTGCCGATAGGAAGTAAGTAAAACAGCGCGAAACAATACAGCTGTTTCATGCCTTTTAGAGGGTTTGAACTCTTTAAGATGGAAACGCGGTACTGCAGTTAAAACGAAATGTAACTATTATCTTAAAACTTTACAGCAATGTTTCCACGAGGCGATCCTGCCCTCGCCTGAGACCATGAAGTGTAACTTAACACTTATAAATGTAAATATACCATTTGCCATGACAATATTCTATGTATATGTGTTGTGTGTCTTGTCGATAGTCACATTTAGTCTTGTGTAATCTGTGTGAAATCACGAAACCACTTTATTCACAGATTTTAGATTTGCACTGATTTGGACAGCCGGCACGCACCAGTATGGTGCTCAAGGCGCACCTACGCCCTAGACGAAGTGAGCTGCATGTGTGATCCCCTCCCTCTTTTGAAGGGGGGATGTTTGCCACTAATCAAGTGTCATTTTCTTTTACAGAAATACGAGTAGGATACAAATCGTATGTATAAAAAATGCATGTCTAATCATTAACAGCGTACAGTACAATAACTATTATTCTAAAAACCTATTTATTAAAATATAGGAGTGGAAAATACAGGGCTGGACCCTGTATGGTCCTGATGAAAAGCTTGGGGAGCTTGAAACATGTCGACCATAACATTGATGTAGCCCAAATTTAAGGTTAGAATACAGTGTTACCCCATTTTAATATACCACACTAGGAGCATAATAAATTGTTGAGGCCCACTAGCACGGTATTTTTAATTACACATCCACTCCACCATCACCACACTTTACACCACACAGAGTCATTTCACAAACAAGTGCTCCTGCGTAGTCCGCTAGTCGCAGCACGCCCCTTTTCGTAGAGAACTGGGATGGCCTCAATGATGAAGCATGTCACCGTGGGGCAACCCCGGTGAGTGAGGGGACTCTAGAAAGAAATTTTTCTTTCTCATTTTTTGGTACACACTGACATAATTGACAGTAACCATATACACCAACTAGGTCTCTGAACCCTGTAAAGCGGGTTCCTGTATTTTTTATATTGTTCCGAGACATCAATTTAACTTCTATTCAAATAGGAAGGTGTCCTGTACCTTTCTTCTGACATAATTGAGTCAACACACATTTGTTTTAAAATATTATCAAAGAAGAAAATAAATAAGTCCCACAGGAATATTGTTGGAATATAATATAACTAACCTGCTTCTCTTGGGCATATAGAGTTCTCCTTGTTCCGTTCAAATGGAAACAGAATGGAGGCAGCTCTGGAGTGTATAGAGTTGCATACTGCTTATGGTGCATGTTTTACATGAGATCTCTAACATTTAGTATATATGAAAGAATACTACTGGCTAAGCTCAGAGACACCCCTGACTGCTACTGTACTTGGAGAAAGATGGAAAGGGGCGACCACTCGGTCCCCCCGAACGTATGGTTGGGTGCCTCGATCCTCCCGGGAAACCATTTTGGGCGGGGGGCGTGGCTCGGCTGGTATGCCCGAAGCGGCGTAGCCGGGGTGCGCCTTTTCCCGCCCAAGAGGGGTTGTCCCAGACACCTACACCGATGACCACGCCCAGAGGCGTACCGGAGGAGGGCACACGCCCTCCCGCGGAAGAATAAATAGAGCGGGAATCCGAAGAAGCGTCCTCTTGTTCCTGTGCTCTGAAGGCTGCACCCACTCGTTGCTCGTGAGCCCTCGACGGAACAAGCAGCAATTTTGAGAACTTGTAATCTTGTTGTTTCTCTTTCAGTTACTTGGAGTTCGAAGAGTCCGGAACCTCGTCGATCAGCTAGGAGCGGAATACTCGACATCATGGCTGGCAAGAAAGCGGGAAAGAGTTCAGAGACGGACAAGGTGTTACGCCTATTGTCGAACCGGATGGCTTGCATGGACCGAAAACTCGGACAAGTCCAATCGATCGGTAGAGGCTTGACGGAGGTCAAAAAACAGCTGGCTGCACTGAGCAACCCGGGTCATCCTAAGAAGGTAATAGGCCCGGCCTTGCCGGGAGTCGTCCCTGAGGGTAGAGGGAAACGGGTCAAGAAGAGGGCAGTTTCGGGGGAGGTCCCGGACCCAGAGGTGCCCCCAGTCGCCCCCCTCATGCCGGTAGACAACCCGGTACCAAATCCTGATATGGGGCAGCCGATCCTGGTTGTAATTACTCCTGATAACGATGAGGATATGCCTCCCGAATTGGCCATCCAGTTGGCAGCATGGCTCAAGAAGAAAGTAGGGGGGTCAGTGGCCCCTGGAGATCCGGCCGAGGAGGCCAGACTACTAATCGAGCAATTGCGGCAGTCAAGAGATGTCGCAAGGGCGAATGTTCCTCTTGTTTCCCCACAGGTAGCACCTGTAGGACCTGCAGTTGGTCACGAGAAAACGGCGGGAACAACGGCCGAACCGGGTAAGCTCGCATTGCCAATGGCGGGGGAGGGTTCATTACCCTCGAGGCGGGAGAAGGTGGCACAGCACATCCCTTTGGCCACGAAAGAGTTAATATGGGGGGACAAATATGTTACATGTTTTCCTTATTAACTGACCATCGCGAGATGGAATATGCTAAAACCCAGAAGGATTTGTGGCACCCGAGCGTCTGGCGCGCCAAGATGGCGGAATTCAGGGTGGATGAGACAGTAACGAATTGGGTTAAGGCCTTTTCTATATTTACTGCAGTTATGGGGGAACGTAAACCCGAGGTGATGACTCAGTTGACTTGCTATCAAAATCGTATTATGGATTTTTATTGTATGTACGAGGGGGAGGAATGGCAAGGTTATGACATGAAATTCCGGAAAGCCAAAGAATATGATGCTACTTTGACTTGGGATTGCCTGGATTCGGTGTCATGGCACAAGCAGCTCCTGCCAGGGGCGATAGGTACATCCTCGCCAGGCGGGAGCGGGTCGGGGGTCGTCCGCCAAAAGCCCGCGGTGCCCTTTCGAGCGGGCGCCGGTGGGGATTACCAGCCTAAGACCGGCGGGAATGGCGGCAAACGGGGGGTCTGTTGGGGCTTCAATCGAGGCAACTGTAACAGACCGCAGGGAACATGTAGGTTCAAGCATGTATGTGCGGGCTCCTCACACCCGGAGAGTTCATGTAAATCTAAAAATAACGGGACGGGAGGAAAAGAAGGCTCTAAGCAGGAGTGAGGTAAAACGTTGTGACCGATTGCCTACACCCGTTGATCTCATGGCTATGACTCCTTGGTTAAACAGATACCCTGATCATGTATCCGCTGGGGTGTTGAGGAACGGATTCTTACATGGCTTCCACATCCCGGCGGGGGATTTTCGGGGGGACTCCTTCTGTAAAAACCAGTTACGGTGCAGCACAACCCAAGCGTGGCAGAGAAGAAAATAGCAAAAGAAGTCAGCTTAGGGCGAGTGGCAGGGCCTTTCCATCGCCCGCCGGTGGCAGAATTCATCTGTTCCCTGTTAGGGGTTGTCCCAAAGAAAGACCCGGGGGAGTTTAGACTTATTCATAACCTGTCTGCTCCAAGGGGTTCCTCTGTGAACGAGGCCATTGACCCAGAAGTTTGTTCAGTGCGGTACGCATCGTTCGATGATGCCGTGGCCATGTTAAATCGCCTGGGCCCCGGGGCGCTGATGGCGAAATCAGATATCGAATCGGCGTTCCGGTTGCTCCCGGTACACCCACAGGATCAGCGCTTGCTAGGTTTTGCATTTCAAGGAAGTTATTACATGGATAAATGCATGCCTATGGGTTGCTCCATTTCTTGTGCCTATTTTGAAATGTTCAGTTGTTTTTTAGAGTGGGCATTCACCGAGGCCACAGGGCATAGGCATGTTATGCACTATCTTGATGACTTCCTGTTCTTGGGAGCAGCCGCGATACAAGATGTGCGCAGGCGCTCCACGACTTCTGCATCCTCATGAGTGAGTTTGGAGTCCCACTGGCACCAGGTAAGACGGTTGGACCATCTACTTCACTGGAGTTTCTGGCAATTGAGCTCGATTCTGTGGAGGGATGTTTCCGTTTACCGATGGAAAAGGTGGCCAAGTTTAGGGCTTCCTTGATGCAATGCCTGGGTAAAGAGAAAGTGACCCTGCACCAGTTACAGCAAACAGTGGGTCAGCTTAACTTTGCTTTGAGGGTAATACCTGTGGCCCGCCCCTTCTCACGCTCTATTGCACAAGCTATGGTCGGTCTCAAAGAGGGGCACCACCGTACGAGACTGCCGGCAGAGGTTCGCCAGGATATGCGCATTTGGTTGACATTTCTGGCGGACTTCAACGGTCGAGTCGTGTGGAACAAACCGCCAGTGTCTTCAGATAAACTAGGTCTGTGGACTGACGCAGCGGGGAGCGTGGGATTTGGCGCCATCTTAGGTAATCGACGGTCGGCGCAAACATGGCCGGCCTGGTGGCACTCCAGCGGTCTCACAGGTAACATTGGGTTCTTGGAGTTATTCCCCATTTGGATTGCTCTGATGGCATGGCCTGACGACTTCAGGGACCGCTCAGTGGTGTTTTGGTCTGATAATATGACTGTGGTCGAATGCATTAACCAACAGGCAGCACGCTGCAAATGGATCTTGAGATTGTTGAAGGAAGTTGTGCTGCTTTGCATGAGACTGAATGTACAGTTCAGGGCGAAACATGTGCCAGGCGTACTGAATCATGCAGCTGATGCACTCTCTCGTTCACATATGCAGGCGCTCAGGGGTTATCTACCTACAGCGGACCTAGTGGCGGCACCATTCCCCGAAGCACTATGGCTAATTGCTGCCCCGGACTACAAGACCTCGTGGCAGCAAGCTTAGCCCCCGGGACAAGGAAGGCATACGAAGGAGCGTTTCGTTCCTATTGCACATTTTTGGGTCCAACAGGGAGTCAGAGCTGGGGTCAGGAGGAATCCTTCCTGGGGTTCCTGGTAGCGCTGCACAGAAAAGGCCTATCAGCGGCAACGGCCAGTAGGCATAGGGCGGCCATTTCATTCATGGCGCAGGTGCATGGCATAAGGGACCCAACGGGTTCCTTTTTGGTTAAGAAGGCCCTTCGCGGCTGGCAGCGCCTCGAGGGTCGCAGGCAAGATGTGAGACGCCCGATTGGCTTACACAGGTTGGCTTTACTTGTAGCGAAACTAGACGAGACGTGCTCCTCCCATTTCGAAGCAGTTCTGTTCCGGGCAGCTTTCGCATTAGCATTCCATGGGGCTATGCGGGTGAGCGAACTGGTCGCAAGGAATAAGAAAGACGTTGAGGGGGGCTTGTGCAGGGATCACGTCCAAATTAAGGGTGATTCAATGGTAGTCTCGATAGCCAGGTCCAAGACCGACCAGGGGGCTTTGGGAAATAGTGTTGTCGTGCAGCGCGCGCGAGGGTACCTCACGTGCCCAATAAAGTGTATAGAGGAATACTTGGCACTAAGGGCGGCTACATGGGGGGGGAGTTTGCTGAGGCACAAGGATGGCACCCCACTGACAAGGTTTCAGTTCCAGAGGGTGCTAGCACTGACAAGTGCTGCTGCGGGCATGGACCCGTGCGATTTTGGGACCCACTCCTTTAGGATAGGGGCTGCTACTGAGGCTACAGCCAGGGGTCGGAGTGCGGAGGAAGTGAAACAGTTGGGACGATGGTCCTCGAATTGCTTCAAAAGGTATGTGCGATTGCACATGTTGTAATGATCAATTGACATGCACTCACGCTTCTTGTCTTTTGTTTGAATTACAGTTGCGCGAGCCTGTCACGCGGGGCGGAATTTGCAGTCGACCCAGCACCAGGAGACCAGCGGTCAAGGATCACCGTCTGGAGAGAGAGTGGTATGGGTCGTGGGCCACTCATATGTGAGGCGCGCCGGGGACATATTCAAAGCAGGTGACGCGACTCACGCAGCTGGGGAATACGGGTACAGAGTGGCCTTCCATGGGAAGGGCGGGCTCTGTTTTGACCAATTCGAATCATTTTTTGAGGGTCTCCTAGGGCGGAAAAGGTCACCGCCATCTGTAGTCATAGTACACCTGGGGGGCAATGACTTGGTGACACTGGGTAGACGAGTGTTGTTCGAACAAATTTTGTCTGCTGTTAGCTGGTTGGCTAAAAGAATCCCGGGGTGCACGATTGCCTGGTCCCACATGATTACCAGGAAGGTATGGCGGGGGGGGCCTTTCAGTGTCAGCACTGAACCATTCGGTGAAAAGGGTTAAGAATAAAATTGGTAAATTGTTTCGCTCTTCGCAGTTGCATAGCATTCCTCACGGGTGTATTCGGGGTGATCTCATGTATCTGAATGATGGGGTTCACCTGTCCAGGGAAGGGAATGATTTACTCATAGGAGACTTCGTAGCATGGCTAAGGGGTTTGAGGAAGCATGAACTTTAGGAGGAGTTGGGGGGGCCGGATAGTCGGTCAACTATCCGGCCTGTGGCGGTAAGGTCATGATCGGTGAGCAGTAATTTCAAGGTCCCTAGAGGGGGCGCCACCCACAACGGATGGGAGCGCCCGAGGGGAGGCAGCCATTGGCCCCTCCCACGGGGAGGCGGCACCCACTAAGGATGGGTCGCCTAGGGGGAGACGGCCATAGGCCCCTCCCAGGGGGGGAGGCGGCTAGATGCCCCTCCTACTAATTTCCCGGGGGCCGGATATCCGCGACGGCGGATAAAGAGTGTGGGGATGGGGGGGAGTCCACGCTGTCCTTCCTACAGATACCTCACACGGGAACTCGGACGACCTTTAAGATGGCGTCGAATGGAAAGGAGGCCCCCACCACGACAAGGGAAGTTACAGTTGGCAACGAGGGTAGAGTCCTCTGCGCATGCGCCACTCACACTGTGAGGGCGAGAGTTTTTGGTAGTAGGGATCTGACACCGGTTAAGACCTTGCCGTTGGCCCTTAATGCTAGGATGTACAATTTTAATTTAGAATGTTTGCATTTGCAGGATGTTAGACTCGGCTAGGAAAACTTTGTATTAGAGATCTGTTAAAGTTAGCCAAAGATCATGTCTGCATCGAAATGTAATAAATGTAAAATTGTACATAATTATGAAACTTTTATTTAATGTTTTAAATTTTGTTTCATTTTTTAATAAATACGGCCGGGAGGGTGACTCCCTCCCGCCTTCCAAAAGTTCAAACTTGTGTCCGACTTCTCCCATCCTTGGGGATTGTGTTGAGAGGGGGTGACGAGCATCCCGGCCATATGGAAAGGGGCGACCACTCGGTGCCCCCGAACGTATGGTTGGGTGCCTCGATCCTCCCGGGAAACCATTTTGGGCGGGGGGCGTGGCTCGGCTGGTATGCTCGAAGAGGCGTAGCCGGGGCGCGCCTTTTCCCGCCCAAGAGGGGTTGTCCCAGACACCTACACCGATGACCACGCCCAGAGGCGTACCGGAGGAGGGTACACGCCCTCCCGCGGAAGAATAAATAGAGCGGGAATCCGAAGAAGCGTCCTCTTGTTCCTGTGCTCTGAAGGCTGCACCCACTCGTTGCTCGTGAGCCCTCGACGGAACAAGCAGCAATTTTGACCCACTCACCAGCCCCTTATGGCAATGTTTGTTTTAAATAAAGTTTTGCTGAGTAGGCCTTTTTTCCTTTGTAAAAAATAAAGGAATGTTTATGATAAGGATGTGACTTCTGCCTGTAGGATAATGTTTTCTTGGTAGGAGTGAGCAGTCGATGAAGCATCGAGGAAATGTCAGAATTTTTTCCTTTAGTAGGTAAACAACTGTCGTATTTATTTTGGTCGGGCGGTAAGGTCATGATCGGTGAGCAGTAATTTCAAGGTCCCTAGAGAGGGGCGCCACCCACAATGGATGGGAGCGCCCGAGGGGAGGCGGCCATTGGCCCCTCCCACGGGGAGGCGGCACCCACTAAGGATGGGTCGCCTAGGGGGAGACGGCCATAGGCCCCTCCCAGGGGGGGAGGCGGCTAGATGCCCTCCTACTAATTTCCCGGGGGCCGGATATCCGCGATGGCGGATAGAGAGTGTGGGGATGGGGGGGGGTCCACGCTGTCCTGCCTACAGATACCTCACACGGGAACTTGGACGACCTTTAAGATGGCGTCGAGTGGAAAGGGGGCCCCCACCACGACAAGGGAAGTTACAGTTGGCAACGAGGGTAGAGTCCTCTGCGCATGCGCCACTCACACTGTGAGGGCGAGAGTTTTTGGTATTAGGGATCTGACACCGGTTAAGACCTTGCCGTTGGACCTTAATGCTAGGATGTACAATTTTAATTTAGAATGTTTGCATTTGCAGGATGTTAGACTCGGCTAGGAAACCTTTGTATTAGAGATCTGTTAAGGTTAGCCAAAGATCATGTCTGCATTGAATTGTAATAAATGTAAAATTGTACATAATTATGAAACTTTTATTTAATGTTTTAAATTTTGTTTCATATTTTAATAAATACGGCCGGGAGGGTGACTCCCTCCCGCCTTCCAAAAGTTCAAACTTGTGTCCGACTTCTCCCATTCTTGGGGATTGTGTTGAGAGGGGGTGGCGGGCATCCCGGCCATATAGGAAAAACAGAATGGGGTCAGCACTAGGGAGTACTGTGCATGCATGCTATTTATGGAGCATGTTCTACATGAGATCTCTCAAAGCAAGGGTACCATTTAGTGTGTATGGAATAATGCTACTTGGTAAGTTCTGAGACACTCCTGCCTGCTGTTGCCCTTGAAGAAAGAATGTTTAAACTGAATGGGAGTATGCCTTTACATAAGAGTGTAAAGGTAGAGGTACCATCTAGATATATGGGATAATGCAATTGGCAAGGCTGAGAGACATCCTTAATTATTACTGCCCTGAGACAAAGAAGATGGAGACAGAATGGGAAATTATTGGGGAGTATTGTGCATGTGTGTACAGCATATGGTGCACGTCTCTACATGAGTTCTCTCACAGCAGAGGTACCATCTATTATGTATGGCATCTCATACATTACTCTGCTTTACACATCATCATGCATTCATTGGAAATGTATGATTTTAACTTTCTCCAGTGCATTTTCAACACCCAACCCTTTGTCAGACACTGTCCCACCTTCTTTGGATGTGCTGCCACACCATGCTTAGTCTCTTCAACAAACATGGTGCCTCAAAAGCAGATTAGAATTAAAGGTGGTATAACATAGTGTGACTAATGGGGAATCTTGTGTGAAACATACCTCATCAGCAACAAACATTTTATCTAACAGCCAGAATGCCCAAAGGCATGAATGCTTGCTTTACAAATGGAGATGTTACAGTTCGCATTTAAAAATGACTCAATTAATCACTGCTCCCAAAGCAAATTTTCCACATATTCAAAATCACACATACAGACACAATTAATCATTTGTTTGTGAATTAGTGCATAGAAAATGTTATATAAGGCAATGAGACCAAAAGGTGTATGATTCACGCCTTCCACGGTGGTAGACACTTGTTTAGAGTACTTGGTCTGGAGAAGGACAAATTCAGGATTGAGAACATAACACATAATAATAATGTATTTATACCGAAGCAAACCTTTCTTAGCAACATCAGGATCGAAAGAGTCAGAAAAAACATAACTTTCTAACCTGCACCATGCAGCTCTAGATGGAAGTTTAAAAAAACAAACTTTATTGGAAGCTAGATTGAGGCTCTGCGAGTCGCGTTACCACTGGCTGGGCCTTGTGTTGTGGTTGCTCTGCGCATTTTTAAAATCTTTATTTTCTTTGGGACAATTGTTTGTTTTAAACTGACGCCTGGGACAGAAGCTGTTTCAACCTACCTTTCTCTCCGCACGCCTCCCGCTCCGACCCCGGTCCACCGCAGCTGCTTGCTGTTTGTGTGGAGGGCGGACTGGTAGAGCGAGACACGCCCCCATGCCAGAAAGCATACAAAAGGGGACCCAGCCTAGGGACGTGCGATTGAAGCCCTGCGAGTCGTGTTACCGCTGACTGCGCCTTGTGTTGTGATTGCTCTGCGCATTTTTTAAATCTTTATTTTCTTTGGGACAATTATTTGTTTTAAACTGATGCCTGGGACAGAAGCTGTTTCAGCCTACCTTGCTCGCCGCACGCCTCCCGCTCCGACCCCGGTCCACCGCAGCTGCTTGCTGTTTGTGTGGAGGGCGACCGGTAGAGCGAGAACGCGCAGAGGTCGTGCGCAGCGGGCGCGCTGGTGGCGCGCCAAAGGCAAGCCCGTCTGCGCCCGTCCGCGCCCGGCCGGGCCCAGGGGCCATGGACTATGTCCAAACTATTAGTTACACCGTTGAAACGCTAAAATCACTCAGACCACCAGGGGAATCCTGCCCTCCTCTAGCCCCTACCACCCTCGGGCGAATCATAACGAACGGCGTTTCAATTTCCCATACAGATCCTGGTACCTCCTTCGTCCCTACCCAACACCCCCTTGTAGCTTCCAATAACACGGATATTAACCAACCAACCTCCGTCTTATCTACCTCAATACGCGTTCTCTGCAAGACATCAACTAGACGTCTTTATGCTGCTTACGTCGGACAAACCAGATGTCCTCCTCCTTATCGAAACCTGACTTACCCAGGACTCTTTGCCCGATATTTTAGCAGCTCTTTCCTCCGACTATTACATCTTGTCGGCTAACCGCGAATCAGGGTATGCGGGAGGAGGAGTCGCCGCCATAATCAATAAAAACCTTAAATTCACCACTTTGACCCCTCTTGTACTCCCTGAAGCAGAGAATTTGGTCATTAAATTAAACTCGGATACAGCCTCCTTGGTGTTAGTCCTTATCTACCGCCCCCCCCAGGCTATGCCTACCTTCCCCATGACCTTAAGTGACGAAATGGCCACGCTAGTGATAAACCATGCTAAGGTGCTCCTGGTCGGGGATATGAACTATTGGTTTAACGACACCTCTGGGGGACCACATGCTGCCAAATCAACCGAACTCTTATCTAATCTAAATCTCATTCAACATGTTAAAAACCCTACCCACGAAAAGGGACATATTCTGGACCATATATGGACCCATAACACTTCACTCTCCATTCCACATATTTCCCAGTGTATATGGTCAGATCATCATCTGATACAATTCACTATCTCAGCCAGCACCCATAAAAAGTTCACCCCTTCGGCGGGGGGCGTAACTAGGAAGTGGAACTCTCTAGATAAATCTGGCTTCATTAAAACTCTGGAGGACTGGATACCTGCCTTCTGCCATGACGTTAACTCCATGGAGGCAAAAGTCGCAGAATGGCTATTGTCAGCTAGCAACATCCATGCACCCATTGTTAAATTCTCTCGTGCCCACAATTTGGAAGAGCACAAATGGTTTTCCATTGACCTTAAACAACAAAGACTTGCGCTGCGCCAAACCGAGAGGAAATGGAGATTAAGTTACTCAGTTGAAGACAGAGAACTCTTTATCATCACCCGTAGAGATTACAAAACAGCTATTTTGACCACTAAATCAGCATACTTCTCTGCTAAACTACTCAACGCCCACAATAAATCCAAAGACATTTTCAAAATTGTAAATGATCTATGCAACGACACAAGAACCTCGCCAATGCAAACTCCCACTCAAGAACTTCGTAGTTCCTTAAATTACTTTTTCCTCGATAAAATTTCCTCTATTAAAGCCAGCCTCCCTAATACTACCAACTGGGAACCACTGGAAGTTATCTCTAAAAACCAAAGTACTTTAGACCCATATGTACCAAAACATTATCTGCGCTCATGACCCGTGTCAAATCTGGCTCTCCTGACGATCGCTGTCCCCCGCACGTCTTTAAAGAGATATTCACCTCCCTGCCCCAAAGCGTGTTTCCTTTTCTCAACGAGTCACTGGCCCAAGGCAAGGTCCCCAGCACCTTGAAGCATGCCACAGTAGTTCCCCTCTTAAAGAAACCAGGGGCGGATTTCAGCAACCCTGTCAACTACCGTCCTATTTCCCTCCTCCTCTTCCTGGCAAAAATCTTGGAGGCCCATGTAGCTAGCTGCGTGTCTAACTTTATTGAATGCTCTGACTATTTAGAGCCCAACCAAGCTGGTTTTCGTCTGGCATATTTCACAGAGGCTGTGATCCTGGCAGTCCTGGACACTTTGAGAGCCAATGCAGACAGGGGTGACCATCAAGCTTTGGTGATCCTGGACTTGTTGGCTGCGTTCGACACGGTTGACCACACCATCTTATTAAACCGTGTCGAGCAAGCAGGCCTGCGAGGCGCACTGGAGTGGATCAAATCCTTCCTCGCCGACCGCACTCAGGCAGTCAGGCTTGGAAACTTTACTGCCCTTAAACTTACTTCCACCTGTGGGGTCCCACAAGGCTCCTCTCTGTCCCCGATGCTCTTTACTCTCGACATGAGACCTCTGATGCGTTCACTAAAAAATAGAAATATCACTGTCTTTAATTATGCTGATGACCTCCAGATCATATTCCCTCTCGGCTCCCCCATCGCCGTGAGCGAGTTTCAATCCACCATGCTTCACATCGAGCGTTGGATGGATGTCAACCACTTGAAACTTAACCTGGGAAAGACGGAGTTGGTCCTGCCTGGGAACAGCAAGAATATCTGGGGCCCGGTATTTTGGCCGCCAGAACTTGGGCCTCCTCCCACCCCTTCTTCCTCCGTGAAAAGCCCTGGGGTCACCATTAATGCTGACCTCTCGCTTCGTGGGCAGGTGGGTGCCGTGATTTCATCCAGCGTTCACCAACTACGGAAAATCAGGAATATTGCTCACCTGCTGACCCATTCTGCTCTAATTCAGGTGGTGATAGTATTAATACTCTCACGGCTTGATTTCTCAAACTCTATCTACCTCTGCCTACCTGTCGGTATGCAAAAAAGGCTCCAAATGGTCCAGAATCAAGCAGCCAGATTGCTTCATAGACAACTAAAGTTGGTGTCAGCTAGACCGTGCTTAGCACAATTTCACTGGCTCCCGATAGCTTACCGCGTATCCTTTAAGGCCGGCTGCTTAGCCTTCAAGGCTCTGCATGGTAAAGGCCCCAGATTTCTCAGTTGCATGATCACCAAATACATCCTGTGCCGCAGCCTACGGTCAGCTCACCACTCCCTGCTCACCACTTCATATTTCAGACGGAAACGTCTGGGTGGCAACCGCTTCTCCCATCTGGCCCCCAGATTCTGGAACTCCCTCCCTCTGGCACTCAGAAGGTGTAACAACCTCCTCAGCTTCAGAAAGTCTCTGAAGACATGGCTATTTGAGCAAGCTCACGCCCAAAAACTCATTGCCCATGCCTAGCAACTCGGTCGCAATGGCCTTCAGTATTCAGAGCCATGAAACCTAAGGGTGTACGCGCGCTTTACAGGTGCTTGTTAACATAACATAACATAACATTTGTCATTTTGTAACGTTACAGTAAATTCAAAGCAATTGTGCTCACTGTCGTGCCATATTCTCTGTGGAGTATAAAAAGGTACATCATAGTTAGAAAGGCACATCAAAAAACACTTACATAGTCATTGCGTAGGCAGGTCGACCCTTCACATTCCCCGTCCTTTCAAATATTATCAATTGATTGTACGGTAGCGTAGATGCCCCTCCAGGACCACAATGGGAACTATGAGTAAAAAATTGAGGCTAAAGCTTGAGATAGTCACTCAGATCATAGATGCAAAACGTACACATTTACCCAACACCAGTTGGCACTAGTCCGTGAATTGTTGGGAATAGGATGTCGAAGGAGTAGATGCCACATGAGTCCTGAATGGACCCTAAATGTCTTTCGGGCGTGAGGTGCAAGGTAATGTGGAGGCAAAAGCCTCACTGTTTGTATTGCAAAAAGCTAGGCTCTGTAACCATAATTGCAACGTGGGGACCATTTTCCCTCCCCTATTAACAGTAATCTCCCTTTTGGCTAGTAGGAAGCTGATAGCAGCGAATCTCCTGACTCCTTTGGGGAAGTTTACTACATACCCCATGAGCTCAACCTCAGGCAGTGGAACGAGAGTTAGATCAATCATGAGGCCCAATGTTTGCTGTATCGCAATCCAGTAAGGCTGTACTTTGGGGCATGTCCAAGTTAAATGTGTAAAATCTGCGTGTGGAGCCCTACATTTTACGCATTGATGCGATCTACATGGGTCAATTCTGTGTGAGTGATCTAGAGTAACGTACATTCTGTGCTGAAACTTAAAATGCAGTAGTTTGTGCCAGCTATTTAATGAGATGTCTTTAGTAACCGCACAGCACTTTTCCCATTGATCATCTGAAATGGGGTGTCCCAAATCTGACTCCAAAGCCTCCCGAACCTTGTTATCGTTAATGGGTAGAAGGGCCGAGCAGTTTCGGTATAGCCTGGATATCAGGTGTTCGCCCCTGTTAGTATCAATGATGGTAGTGAGTGGAGTAAATGAGTCGGGCTCAATAGGAAAACTGGGGAAAGTGGTCCGCAGGGCTGAGCGGATTCTATTCAGTACAAAGCAGTCCATGAATGTGGCCGACCGAAATCGGATGTCTTCAGCCAGAGAGAAAACGTGGCCCCCCGGGAAAAGATCGCCGAATTTGACAATATTTAATGCAGCTAGCATCTACTTAACCAGTGATTCTCCCATTATGGGGAACCAACAGCGGTTTGGAATAGGCAGAGCCGATGAATATATTAGGGGGTCCCCAGCACATGCGCAGTCTGTCCCAAGCCCAGCTGGTGGTAGAGATAGTTTGTATATCTGTGGGGTTTCTGGGATCTCCCTTGGGGAGCACTACCGCCAGGGTGTCAGGAAGTACAAAGTCTGCTTCCGGTCGGAGGAATGGTATCCTAGCGTCCGAATGCTACCAGACAAGGGCATAACTGCACTGGGCAACGAGAAAGTATAGTCGGAAATCTGGGACACCAAACCCCCCTTTATTTTACAGTAATGTAAGAATCTGCCACTGGACCCGAGGATGTCTGCCCCCCATGTTAAACGGATGAGATAAGAGCGCAGCATCTGGAAGAAGTTATTCAAAAGTGGGAAGGGAATATTATTGAACAGATAAAAAAACAATTGCGAGGACTACCATTTTAATTACTGCGACCCGACCAACAATAGACAGGGAGAGCCAAAGCCATTTCTCTATTTGTGTCTCGAGGGCGTCCAAAGCCCGACCATAATTAAGATGGAAGATTTGAGCAGAGTCTAAATATAAGTGAAAGCCCAGATACGTAGTGGATTCAGTGCACCATTCTAATGGGAATTCGCAATCCCAATGCACCGTGCTAGGAGTCAAGGGGAATATTACTGACTTAGACCAAATAATGTGGAGTCTCGAGAAGCGTCCAAACCTGATCGTCTCTCTGATCAAAGGCTTTACATTGTCCACATACAGGGAAACTAATAGTGGGCCAGTGTTAAACTAAAGCCCCCAATGTAGATGCCAATCCTGGAAATGACAGACCAGCGGGTCCATTGCTAGAATGAACAGTAAGGGTGACAGAGGGCATCCCTGTCGAGTGCCTCGAGAAAGAGAGAATGGTTGTGATAATGTGCAATTCAAACAGTTTCTCGCAATTGGTTTAAGATAAAATAATGCTGTGGTGGCCACAAAGCCCATAGGCATCCCCATCCTGAGCATCACCGATAGAAAGAAGGGCCACTCGAGGGAGTCAAACGCCTTCTCGGCGTCCAGTAAAATCGCTGCAGCTACGACGTCTGGGTTAATTCTATGCAAGACCGGTTAGAATGTCCTGAGATTTAATGATGTGGACCTATGAGGATCGAATCCCGATTGCGCTGGGGAAATAATTGATTCCAGAAGGAGAGAAAAACGAAGGGCAAGCATCTTAGCTAATACTTTGTAATCTAAATTTAGGAGGGACAGTGCCTATAGGAGCCGCAAGAGGTGGGATCTTTTCCTGGTTCCGATAGGAAGACTATGACTGCTTCACGTAGCATGGGAGGTAACTCATTTTTCTCGAGGGTTTCCCCGTATACCTCCACTAGTTTGTAGGTTTTTATAAAAGTCCCCCATAAACCCAGCCAGGCCAGGGGCAGTAGAGCCGTTAAGAGCCTCGATGGCGCTTATGATTTCTTCCGCGGGAAATGGTTCAGCAAGAAACTCCTGAATATTTTTTCCCAAACATACTAGGGCAGTTTCTAACAGATAATCCTCTTGGGCAGGTAAGTACCCCTCCGTTCTGGTAGAATACAATGTGTTATAATAGTTGAAAACAGCGGTAGAAGTGGGCGGGGACGGAAGGGCACGGCGTGCCCCTACTTCTAAAAATAATTTCAGCCCGTTCCCCTACTTCTTTCTTTGAAGAAAGCATCCCGGGACGGAGAGAATAGTCCTACTAAAAACGTAACTTTTTTTCAGCTTCCAGGGGCTGCTCGCATTCTCTGTTGAACTCCAGAGGCTGCAGCAGCCCCTCCCTGACCTCGCACAGAGTGGTGGCAGGCCCATTGTCATTCCGATTGAGGCTGATTATCTCCTTTGGAATGACAATGCGCCCGCCCGCTGCCTGCCTTTAGCATATGCCAGTGAGATCTGCATGAGGTGTCTCTGGTATCTGGGCGCAGGCCATGGCTCATTGTGCAACAAATATACGAGATGGGTCCACAAATGTGTAATCAAAACTTTAAAACAATCCCGCTGGGGCGTGAGAGGTGCGCTGTGGGCAGTGTAATCTGCTGTTTGGAAAACACAACCCTGACGTCCACGACGCTGAGGAGGCGAGGAAAAGCATTACATTCGATCAAGCTATTTTTATAGACAGTATACTTGTAAAAACACTTGTGGCTGTCAAAGGCGTGCCCGAAGGTGCTTGCTTCTTCTAATGCGTTTTATGGAATATATATTTTGCTTAGTGCTCTAAGCTGTGTTTTTATAAGTGTGTTTTGCTGCTCGGTACGTGATGTATTAAAGGGGAAATCCGGCGAATATTACATTAGTCTCAACACCCAGCAGACGTAATTGAATAAGGGAACATCGTGGGATGCCTATTGTTGGGGATTGTTCGAAATGCAGGTCTTGATAAACAGAACGGGGTTTTCCTTTAAACTGCCAGACCCCTTTAACTGGAGGACAGCGTGATCTTAAGCCCTCCTCTGCGATCCTGTGGCCTTTAATGTGTTAGGCTCTGCTCAGGGGAGAAGCCAGAAAATCAAAATGCCCCGAACTTTGAACTACACTTATAATGGCAAGCAGCATGTGATGAGTGTCCTTTGCACTCCCAAAAAGAGCGGCCTTCACTGCTCCATCCAACCAAGGGAGTAGTCAGAAAATTAGAATGCCCCCCATTTTGCAGTAAACCTCTGATGCGCACCAAGCAAAATAAGTAAATGTGCCCATCCTCCACTCGAAGAAGTGACGGGGACAGGAGAAGTGACGGGACAGGAGAAGGAGAAGTGAAGTGAAGGGACAGGAGAAGGAGAAATGAAGTGAAGGGACAGGAGAAGGAGAAGTGAAGTGAAGGGACAGGAGAAGTGGCAGGGACAGGAGAAGGAGAAGTGACGGGGGCAGGAGCAGTGAACGGGGCAGAAGTGAAGGGGCAGGAGAAGTGAAGGGACAGTAAAAGTGAAGGGACAGTAAAAGTGAAGGGACAAGAGAAGGAGAAGTGACGGGACAGGAGACGGAGAAGTGACAGGACAGGTGAAGTGACAGGAGAAGTGACGGGACAGGAGAAGTGACGGGACAGGAGAAGTGACAGGGTCAGGAGAAGTGATGGGGACAGGAGAAGTGAAGGGACAGGAGAAGTGAAGGGACAGGAGAAGTGAAGGGACAGGAGAAGGAGAAGTGAAGGGACAGGAGAAGGAGAAGTGACGGGACAGGAGAAGGAGAAGTGAAGGGACAGGAGAAGGAGAAGTGAAGGGACAGGAGAAGGAGAAGTGAAGGGACCAGGAGAAGGAGAAGTGACGGGACAGGAGAAGTGACGAAACAGGAGAAGTGACGGACAGGAGAAGTGACGGGACAGGAGAAGGAGAAGTGACGGGACAGGAGAAGTGACGGGACAGGAGAAGGAGAAGTGACGGGACAGGAGAAGGAGAAGTGACAGGACAGGAGAAGGAGAAGTGACGGGGCAGGAGAAGAAGAAGTGACGGGGCAGGAGAAGTGAAGGGACAGGAGAAGTGAAGGGACAGGAGAAGTGAAGGGACAGGAGAAGTGAAGGGACAGGAGAAGTGAAGTGACAGGAGAAGTGAAGGGACAGGAGAAGGAGAAGTGAAGGGACAGGAGAAGTGAAGGGACAGGAGAAGTGAAGGGACAGGAGAAGTGACGAGACAGGAGAAGTGACGGGGGCAGGAGAAGAGACGGGGGCAGGAGAAGTGACGGGGCAGGAGAAGTGACGGGGGCAGGAGAAGTGACGGGGCAGGAGTGGTGACGGGGGCAGGAGCGGTGACGGGGGCAGGAGAAGGGAGGGGGCAGGACTGTTCCCATTGGGCGCAGAATCTAGACTGATTTGCATATGGCTGGGTCCAAACTGGAATGGCATGGTGAGCAAAGAAACAATGGATTTAGGCCCAGATCTCTGTACTGGGGTGAATGTATGATATTGTTCTGCATTCAGTTGTTCTTTTTGCTATATTATGATTGAGCAGCTGGCTGGCGACATTAATATGAAGGAGCCTTTGTGGGTTTCCGTGAGTCTAGATTCTCCTGAAGAGTCCCTTTCTCTTCTGAGCCCTGCTTAACACATGTGTACAGGAGGAGCCCTGTATTCATGACCTCAATGTTTGAGACAAAAAATAATCAGGGATTTCTGAACATTGAGTAAAAGCATTAAGGTAACATGTTGTTCCTGCTTATATTTCACACGCTTTGCATAAACCTGTATTCCCTATGACTGTTTGCTTTTTCTTGAATTAAACCTCAAACATGTTGATCCATTGTTTTAATTAAATAACGTTATAAGCTGTAACTGGTCAGTGAAATGCTAAACGTACTAAAAATTGGTATGTTTTGCTATTTCTAGCCACGCCCCTGACTCCGCCCACTGATTCAATCTTCGGTTATTCCCGCCCCCTGATTCTCCACCCACAGTTCCCCTACTTTTTTTTCCCCACTTCGACCACTGGTTGAAAAAGTCTTCTCGGATAGCCATAATGTCCGTGAGCATACAGCCGTCCGGGTGTCGCAATTCTGTGATATAGGCTTTAGCATACAGGGGCCTTAGCATCTGCACCAATGTACGCCCCGGAGGAATCAACTCCCCAATAGCGGCAAGCTGTTTGGTATTTACTTAAAAAATGTACCTCCCGATCTGCAGCATCCCTGTAGTCTGTGAGTAGGGAAAGGCGACCCTTCGCGGTATCTGAGGCCGAACCCCCCTGCGCCTCTTTGTCTAGTTTAGCCAAGTCCCCCTCTAGCCTAGTAATCATGGCTCACAAATCCTTCAAGGCCCTGTTGTGTTTAGAAATGAATACGTTTGAAAGGCTTTCCGTAAAACTGCCCATATATCTACGGATTCAGTATTTATCCTGAAGTATTCTTCTATGGCCTCTCCGATCTCTGAGTGAAATAAATCATCATTAAGGGCACTGCTGGGAAAGCACGACTGGCATTCGAATCCCTCCGACCAGGGAATCTTAAGTTTCAGGAGCAACGGCGAATGATCAGAGAATGTTCTAGGCAGTGTATTAATGCAACATAGCCATGTGTAAACGTCAGGTGATACCAGCCAATAATCAATACCGGTCCATGTGTCACGTTGCCCTGAGTAATGTGTGTATCCAGGCTCGGAGGGACGGCGCCACCGCCACGCATCCATTAGGGAAAAATGTATATAGGTCCAGTACTACAGATCAAGTTCACGGTTTGGCAGCAGGCACAGTAGAAGTGCTATCTCGCATGGGGCACATCAGCAAATTAAGATCGCCTCCCACAAGCAGTGTAGTAGTCTCGCGCTTGGCTAATTGAGCATGTATAGAATGAAAGTACTCAGGATCGTCTATGTTTGGTACATATATACATGTAAGGGCAAGTGTGTGGCCCATCAGATTACCTGTAACAATCGTATAGCGACCATCACTATCATTGAAAAGTGAGTGCATGCGGAATGGAATTCGCTTATGAATAAGAATCGCCGTGCCCCTGGTATAGCTGCTGTAAATATAAAAGTGTCTGTGTGGCTCCCAGTTCAATGCAAATTGTGTTGCATCAGATTTGGGAAGGTGTGTTTCCAGTAGGAATGCAATGTCTACCTTGTGGCGCTAGAGATAGTGAAGGACATGCTTACATTTCTGTGAATTATTGAGACCTCTAACATTCCAGGACATCATCATGAGATTGCAAGGGCTTTTAATATTACCTAATCGGGCCATAGAGACATGTCATACAACTTTATGCAGTGTTTCAATTGAAATGAAAAGCAAAGAAGACATTGAACATTATAAGACTTAAACGTGTACCAGCAACTCTGCGTCCTACGGAGGACCTGGCCTGGCAGTTTTGTCTGAACTGTTCCCATGGACCACAGAGTCAAGACTGAATTACATATGGCTGGGTCCAAACTGGGGTGGCGTAGTGGGCAAAAGAACAATGGATTCAACCCAGATCCTTTGACTGGGGAGCATGTTTGCATTGTCCGCATTCCGTCCATAATTAGTTTGCTGTAACACTGTTCGACCTAAGTGGGATGGGTATGCCCAGATGTGGGTCCCTTGCTCACTGTGCCATTGAGTTCAAGCTAGCCTGGCTGAAGAAGGGTGATATAGCCTGAAACCGGTCTCAAGATGCTTGTTTCCAGTCCAGGGAGGACCTGGACTGGCAGTTCGGTCTGAACTGCTCCCATGGGGAACAGGTCAAGACTGATTTGCATATGGCTGGGACCAAACTGGGGTGTTATAGTGGGCAAAAGAATGATGAATTTAATCCAGATCCTTTGACTGGGCGAGAATGTTTGCATTGTCAGCATTCCGTCCATCATTTGTTTGCTGTAACACTTTTCGCCCTAAGTGGGAAGGGTATGCCTAGATGTGGGTCCCTTGCTCACTTTGCCACTGGATTCAAGCTAGCCTGCCTAAAAAAAGGGTGACATACCCTGCAACGGGTCCCAGGATGCTTGTTTCCGGTATAGGGAGGACCTGGCCTGGCAGTTCGGTCTGAACTGATCCCATGGGGCACAGGGTCAAGACTGATTTGCATATGGCTGGGTCCAAACTGGGGTGGCATAGTGGGAAAAAGAACAATGGATTTAACCCAGATCTTTTGACTGGGGGAGGATGTTTGCATTGTCAGCATTTCGTCTATCATTTGTTTACTGTAACACTTTTGGCCATAAGTGGGATGGATATGCCCAGACGTGGGTCCCTAGCTCACTGTGCCACTGGATTCAAGCTAGCCTGCCTGAAGAAGGGTGAATTACCCTGAATCCGGTTCCAGGATGCTTGTTTCCAGTCCAGGGAGGACCTGGCCTGGCAGTTCAGTCTGAACTGTTCCCATGGGGAACAGGGTCAAGACTGATTTGCATATGGCTGGGTCCAAACTGGGGTGGCATAGTGGGCAAAAGAACGATAGATTTAACCCAGATCTTTTGACTGGGGAGAATGTTTGCATTGTCAGCATTCTGTCCATCATTTGTTTGCTGTAGCACTTTTCACCCTAAGTGGGATGGGTATGCCCAGACGTGGGTCCCTTGCTCACTGTGCCACTGGATTCAAGCTAGCCTGGCTGAAGAAGGGTGACATACCCTGAAACCGGTTCCAGGATACTTGTTTCGGGTCCAGGGAGGACCTGGCCTGGTGGTTCGTGCAGAACTGTTCCCATGGGGCAGAGGGTCAAGACTGATTTGCATATGGCTGGGTACAAACTAGGGTGGAGTAGTGGGCAAAAGAACAATGGATTTTACCCAGATCTTTTGACTGGTGGAGAATGTTTGCATTGTCAGCATTCCGTCCATCATTTGTTTGTTGTAACACTTTTCTCCCTAAGTGGGATGGGTATGACCAGACGTGGGTCCCTTGCTAACTGTGCCACTGGATTCAAGCTAGCCAGGCTGAAGAAGGGTGACATACCCTGAAACTGGTCCCAGGATGTTCGTTTCCGTTCCAGGGAGGACCTGGCCTGGCAGTTCGGTCTGAACTGTTCCCATGGGGCACAGGGTGAGAATTGATTTGCATATGGCTGGGTCCAAACTGGGGTGGCGTAGTTGGCAAAAGAATGATGGATTTAACCCAGATCTTTTGACTGGTGGAGAATGTTTGCATTGTCAGCATTCCATCCATCATTTGTTTGCTGTAACACTTTTCGCCCTAAGTGGGATGGGTATGCCCAGAAGTGGGTCCCTTGCTCACTGTGCCACTGGATTCAAGCTACCCTGGCTGATGAAGGGTGAAATACCCTTAAACCGGTCCCAGGATGCTTGTTTCCAGTCCAGGGAGGACCTGGCCTGGCAGTTCGGTCTGAACTGTTCCCATGGGGCACAGGGTGAGAATTGATTTGCATATGGCTGGGTCCAAACTGGGGTGGCGTAGTTGGCAAAAGAATGATGGATTTAACCCAGATCTTTTGACTGGTGGAGAATGTTTGCATTGTCAGCATTCCATCCATCATTTGTTTGCTGTAACACTTTTCGCCCTAAGTAGGATGGGTATGCCCAGACGTGGGTCCCTTGCTCACTGTGCCACTGGATTCAAGCTACCCTGGCTGATGAAGGGTGAAATACCCTTAAACCGGTCCCAGGATGCTTGTTTCCAGTCCAGGGAGGACCTGGCCTGGCAGTTCGGTCTGAACTGTTCCCATGGGGCACAGGGTGAGAATTGATTTGCATATGGCTGGGTCCAAACTGGGGTGGCGTAGTTGGCAAAAGAATTATGGATTTAACCCAGATCTTTTGACTGGCGGAGAATGTTTGCATTGTCAGCATCCCATCCATCATTTGTTTGCTGTAACACTTTTCGCCCTAAGTGGGATGGGTATGCCCAGACTTGGGTTCCTTGCTCACTGTGCCACTGGATTCAAGCTACCCTGGCTGACGAAGGGTGACATACCCTTAAACCGGTCCCAGGATGCTTGTTTCCAGTCAAGGGAGGACCTGGCCTGGCAGTTCGGTCTGAACTGTTCCCATGGGGCACAGGGTGAGAATTGATTTGCATATGGCTGGGTCCAAACTGGGGTGGCGTAGATGGCAAAAGAATGATGGATTTAACCCAGATCTTTTGACTGGCGGAGAATGTTTGCATTGTCAGCATTCCATCCATCATTTGTTTGCTGTAACACTTTTCGCCCTAAGTGGGATGGGTATGCCCAGACTTGGGTTCCTTGCTCACTGTGCCACTGGATTCAAGCTACCCTGGCTGACAAAGGGTGACATACCCTTAAACCGGTCCCAGGATGCTTGTTTCCAGTCCAGGGAGGACCTGGCCTGGCAGTTTGGGCTGAACTGTTCCCATGGGGCACAGGGTCAAGACTCATTTGCATAGGACTGGGTCCATACTGGGGAGGGGTAGTGGGAAAAAGATTGACAGATTTAAACCAGATCTTTTGACTGTGGGAGAATGTTTGCATTGTCAGCATTCCCTCCATCATTTGTTTGCTGTAACACTTTTCGCCCTTAATGGGATGAGTATGCCCAGACGTGGGTCCCTTGCTCACTGTACCACTGGATTCAAGCTACCCTGGCTGAAGAAGGGTGACATACCCTTAAGCCAGTCTCAGGATGCTTGTTTCCAGTCCAGGGAGGATCTGACCTGGCAGTTCGGGCTAAACTGTACCCATGGGGCACAGGGTCAAGACTGATTTGCATATGGCTGGGTCCAAACTGATTTGGCGTAGTGAGCAAAAGAACAATGGATTTAACCCAGATCTTTTGACTGGGGGAGAATGTTTGCATTGTCAGCATTCCATCCATCATTTATTTGCTGTAATACATTTGTCATGAATAAGACTGTTAACGCTCTAGTTGTTCTTTAGAACACTCTGGGGGAGTCTGTCGTTGGGCTATATGGGGGCTACATCTGGATGATATTTGTGCTACATTTGGGCTCTTTTGTCTCCAGCGGCCATCTTGGGAGACTTATTTGTTATGAAGTTTCCTAATTTTCTCATTTACTGCAGTCTCCACAGTAGGAAATACTTTCCGTTTTTTACTTTGATTCCATCAAGAAGGCATTCAAATGTGTCACACATTTGCCATGAATTCAGAATGTTAGCACTCTAGTTGCTCATTAGATCACTGTAGTAAAGCTACTGCTCACCAGGGAAGTCTGCTGCTGGTATTTAAAGTGCATGCTTCAGTCTGGATGTCAGAATTTTTCAATGAAGTATAAGAGGATTTGAGAAGTCAAAATATGCCCTCATTTTTCTTTCTGCAGCACTAATCATCATTTCATTTATAACTTGATTTCGATTTTTATAAAATCACAAACATTAAAACAAATATACATGGTATAGAATAAAAACAAGAGATGGAGCTGCTCATAATAATTGAGAAGAATGATACAGTGTGTCTAATCTAGCACCTTATCTGAACGTTTTAGAAATTATTATAAATATAATTAAAAACATTAAAAAATTAAAAAACCATAACAGTAATTGTAGATCTGGTACTCTGGATTTACAGAAGGTAAATTTTATCTAAGGGGGAAAGTACAAATGGGTGTTTCAGAATTAGAGAGGCCTATCTAGAGATGGACCTTTGCCTCATCTCTTTCCAGCGAAGCACCCATACCCAACCTAGATACTTAGCTAATGCAACCACAACCGGTCCAGCCACCGGTGTTTTGAGGATGCGGAGAGCATCAAGGCTGGACCTAATACCCATATTAACACAGGTAGGTTTCAGCCACCGCATTCTTGGTTTACTATATGCGGGATAGACAAAAAAAAATATGAGCTATTGTTTCTGCCATGGCCACGTAAAACGGGCAGTAGCTGGATGTTACATTACCCCACTTGAGCATAAAATTGTTGATGGAGAGCGTTCCCACTCTGAACTGATGGAATAGCTTCCTATCGTGGGTTAATAAAATGATATCCCAGTACCCCTCATATTGTGACTCCTGCTTGACGTCTAAAAAAACACTGGACAGGGAAGAGCTAGGGGAAGCCTGAATACATTTCAAATTGACCATAGTCCAATAGGCAGATTTAAACTCGGATTTGGATGGAAATATACTTTCAGCTGGGGATGTCCACAAGTGGACTATACCGATATCTGCTAGTATATTTTTAACACTCCTGAACCATCCCAATTTCCTATTTACGTCCAGATCTTTGACTTCCATCAAAGCTTGTGCGTAATGGGTGAGTTCATGAGTTACCCATAATCTTCTCTAATAGACAACCAACCTGTAACGTGCCACATCCCTGACTGTATGGCACCCTAGGTCCAAAAACAGGGGAACTAGAGGGGTTGATTGGGGAAGACCAATTATAGAATGTAGGAATTTGTTCTGAGCCGTAACTAGACTGTCCACATTCACATAACCCCACAGCTCCGCCCCATAGAGTATTGAGGCACCAATTTTGGATTTATAGAGCTGGAGCACCGGTACTATGGGTTTTGTGTGGGACTGTCTGTGTTCCTTCAACAAAGCTCCCGCACGTTGGGCGTGCCTAATGGCTTGATGGTTGACCTGCGGCTTCCAGCTAACCTTCTTATCGATTAGAACGCCCAGGTAAGAGAATGTCTCGGTTCAAGAATTCCTTTTTTTTTTTTTTTATTCTTTTTATTGAAGGATTTTTATATATTTACCACCCTCTGGAACACAGAGGGGGCGTGGAACAGGTAAACAATACAACATAACCATGGAATATTCATACAATACATCTCCATATAACAGACATAGAGTAAGGTAGAACTTATTCTTCAAAACAAAATATAACATCAATCACGATTAAGATTAGCTCAATATCCTAAAACTTATATATTGATTTGATATCCTTTTATGCATTGAGTATACACTAGATAGTATCGATTATATACAATTTATATACAAATGCAGTTTATTTACATTTTCTATATACATCATCCTTCTTCCTTCCATTTCGTTATGGCCTCCCATATTTTCAAGCCAAGTTTCCTCGAATTTTTCCCCCTTCTTGAGTAGATTGCTCTTTCTAAATTATATATACTCAACAGCCTGGCTAGCCATTGGTGAAATGATGGTACCGTTTGATCTAACCATGCAGATGCTATACATAGTCTATACACTGCCATAGCGATGAAGATACAATATTTCCCTGCTTCATCTTCATTACTACCATCTGTCCCTAGTAATATAGTCACAGGTGTTAAATTAGCAACTAACTTTAATGCCCTTTGTAAGAACATTTCAATTTCCTTAAGTAATATGCCTAAGTTTGGACATGTTGCAAACATATGAATGGCATCCGCATTTGCACTCGTACACCTGGGACAATGTATACCAGTTGTCGCTCCCCATTGTGCTAATTTAGCCGGGGTATAGTAAAGCCAGTACAAGGCCTTGTATTGCTGTGCCTGTAGTGATGCAGAACACAAAATATTTATCCCTAAGTCTAATGAGTCTTTAAAACATTCTTGTTCTATACCCAACTTCGCTGACCAACTTTCCCCCCATTTGGCCATGTCATCTGATCTATGCTCGTTTAACTCTGCGTAGAACCTTTTAATAGTACAATCTACTCCACTCTCTATTATTTCTAATATATTGTTTTTTTCAAATCCTCTCGTCCCCCCTCTTTTATTTTGTAGGAAACTTCTTACTTGTAAATATTTTAAAAAATGACTTCTTGGCAAATTAAATTTTTTCTGTATTATTCCAAATTGTTTCATCCCTTGTGTCCCCATAATGTCCCCCATTTTTATTACTCCATTTCGAAACCACTCTCTATATATTGAATCAGAAAATATATCTCGCGGAAATGCCATATTATCGTATATCCTCGTATACCTATTGAATTTACCCAAACCAAATTTTTTCATAAACGCCTTCCATAACTTATGAGCTCCAAACATAGTCTTAAAGCGTGTTCTTTTAAAATATGCCGTGTCAAAGTTTTTCAAAAAAATATTCTTGGTTTCTTCACCCATCAAAATACCATATATTGCTAATGACCCCAGATGACCCTCTCCTTCTGCTTCGGCTCCACCTATTAATCCTATCATATACTGTAGAGCAGCAGCCCAATAATAAAGCTTGATATCTGGTAGTGCCCAACCTCCTCTTTCCCGTGGAAGTGCCAGGAATCTTGCCGCCCTTCTAGTCTTGCCTTTGGACCATATGAACTTGTTAATCATGTTCTCAATCTTTTTAAACCAGACATTGTCAAACCATAGGGGGATTGTTAGAAAAAGGTATAGAAATTTTGGCATAATTAGCATTTTTATAATGTTTACTCTTCCAACCAAAGTAAGATGGAGATTGTTCAATCTATCGAGCTCACCCCCTACTTTCTGTATGATAGGATCAATATTTAGTTCTACTACTTTTTCTAGAGCTGAGGTTATAGTTATTCCCAAATATGTTCCTGTCAGTGCCACCCTAGAATCCTGACATAAAGCCTTGTTGTTTTTTATAATTTGTGTTTTTCCAGTGTTCAAGAAGTACCCAGACACTTTCCCAAATTCTTTTGCCTCTTCTTCCACATATCTTATAGCCTCTGTGGGTGAAGATGTTATAACCGCCACATCATCAGCGTACGCCAGGATCTTGCACTCCCCCCTGAGTGTGACAATTGGGGGAATATGTCTATTTAACTCCAATTTTCTAATTAGCGGATCTAAATATATAGCAAACAACAACGGGGAGCATGGACACCCCTGCCTTGTGCCCCTATCAATTTTTACTTTATCCGTTAACCCCGCATTGATTCTAATTGCAGCGCTCGGGTCTCTATATAGTGTCTTTATCGCTGTCAAAAAGCCGCTGCCAAATCCCACTTTTTCCAGGACGCTCCATAGGTATACCCATGACACACGGTCGAAAGCCTTTTCAGCATCCAGTAATAATACCGCAAATGGATCCCCATTAGCCTCCGTCATGTCCATAAGGGTAATTAATTTCCTTACATGATGCGTGGTCCCACGCCCTGGAATAAAACCGTGCTGGGTAGTAGTAACTAACGGTGTTATTACACTGGCAAATCTAATTGCCAATACCTTTGAATAAATCTTTGTATCTGTATTCATAAGGGTAATTGGTCTGTATGACCCCGGGTCAGTCGGTATTTTTCCTTTTTTGAGAATAACCACTATTTCAGCCTCAGACCAGGTATTTGGTATTGAGCATCCCTTCTGTGCCTGTTTAAAAGTATACAGCATACCTCCTGCCAACTCCTCCCAGAAAACCTTATAAAATTCTAACGGGATTTTATCTGGGCCAGCAGCCTTTCCTGATGGTAAACTCTTCATAGCTACTTTTACTTCCTCTAGTTCTAACAGAGTGTCTATCCTCAGTTTCTCTGTTTCATCCAGCTGTCCCCCCTCATAGTCATTCAAATACTCCATTATATCTTCCTGTTCTTTTATTTGACTCTCAGAGTAAAGCTTCGTATAGAAACTTCTGAAGACTTCCCTTATTTCTTGTACATTAGTTACCATCATCCCTGAGATATCTTTTATTGCTTTTATTTCACCGAGAGATGTCTTCTGTCTGGTTCTAGCTGCTAGCATTTTGCCGACCCTTTCATTCAACTCATAGCAGTTCTCTCTATTCGCTGTATATTGTTTCGCAGCCCTTTCTGCTATGTACTCTTCTGCTGCCGTTCTTAATTTTACAAGCTTCATATATGCGGGATCCGTTGGGTCTCCATTATCAGTTTGGTCTGTCCTATTGGTTAGTTCCTCCTCTGCCAACAACAACTCCCTCTTTATTCGCTCAGATCTTTCTTTTTCCTCTTTCCTTTTTCTAGCCCCAAAGCTAATAGTCTCACCCCTTACTCCGGCCTTGAAACAATCCCACACTATCCCAGCCGATGCTGTTTGCCTATTTATATTCAAGAACTCAACTATCCATTTCTTCATATGCTGAATGTATGCATCCTCCACGAGCAATGCCCTTTTGAATGTCCACTCGAAAGCCTTCCTTACCGCTTTCATACCTTTCAAGGTGACGATAAGAGGGTTATGATCCGAAAAGAGCCTTGGTATTCTTTCAATCTCTGCCCCCTCCATGCGTTGGGTACTAATTAAAAAATAATCCAATCTAACGCTTATCCTATGAGGCGATGAATAGTATGTGTAACCATCTTGTCCCGGGTTAAGAGTATCCCATACATCTAATAATCCATTATTCCTAGCTAGGTTATAAACTGCTTTAAAAACTCTTCTCTTCCTCCCTTTGTACTTAACTGGAGGTCCTAACCCCAACCCCAAGCCTCCTGCTCCATTAATGTTAAAATCACCCCCTAACAGTAAAAAGGGTGCCCAGGTAGCCAACTCTATGTCAATTTCTTCAAAAATCTCCGGATCATCCCCTGTAGACCCATAGATAGACCCCAGAGTGACCCAAGTTTCTCCAACCATACACTCTACTAGAGCCCATCTACCCCATACATCCTCCCATTTTTTTCTAGTGCATATATTTCTTTGTTTTGCCATCACAGCAACCCCCCTATTCCTAGTGCCCTGCATAGAGTGTGCTATAACCGTCAGCCCTAACTGATCTAAAAGCCTAATTTCAGATACCTGTATATGTGTTTCCTGCAATATTAAAAAATCCAATCTTAATTGTTTGATCAAGGCTGCCGCCTTCTGCCTTTTTACCCTGTCATTAAGACCGCATACATTCCATGTCATAATACGAGTACTCATCCTGGGTTTTTAACAAATATAGCCATAAATTTAATCATTTTAAACAAAAAAAACTTAACACACTTTGTTGCCGCGGCTTTATACCTCACAGATATTTCTTCCATTTTATTAATCTTCTTATTCCATAGTGTCTCTTGCTTACTGTATTTCCAAATTCATCTGTGTTCCTTGCCCCCCCTGTGCCCCCCACCCCTAAACCCCACCCCGACTGACCCACCCCCCCTACAGGCAAATAGGTCCGAAGGACCTATATGTGACAGCTGTGTCTGCTTGGATCCCGTGTCCCCCTGCCCCCCCCGCACCTGTTGTCTACTGTCCATTGGCAGAAAAGAGATGTGCAGTTTATTACTATCTTTCTACATCTTTCTACAAATTATGTACATCAGAATACTAAACTGCTCTATTCCTGCTTCAGCTTCTCAAGACTATACCCTAGATCCTACTATCTTTTTGTCAGTAGATCTACCACCAGTTCGCTATCGGCGTGTGCTTGGGATTGTGAATGAGTGTGCAAATTCTTTTCTCTCAGCCATTCCAAAAATTCAGCTGCCCTAATTTCCGAATGGAAAATTTTAAATTGGCCGTCTCTTACCACCTTCAATCTGCTAGGGTACAGTAGGTATGCCTCACAGCCAATTCTCTGGAACAGAGTTATTAGTTCCCGCAATCTCCACCTACGCTCTACCGTCGTGTGGCTAAAGTCTGGTCTGGCGAAAAATTCTACCTCCTGATATCTACATTTTGTCTGTGGCCTTGCTTTCGCCATTATCTCTTCTCTCAACAGATAATTGCCCACATATATTAGAATTGCTCTGGGTTTACTTGAACCAGCCCCCTTCCTTTGTACAAATGGGAATCTGTGGGCACGTTGAATTTCTGACTCCCAATCCCAGCCTTTTATATCTGGCAGTGCCCCCTTAAGAAGCTCTATTGTGTAGGCTCTAATGTCTTTTCCTTCTCTTCCTTCCGGAATACCTAGGAGTCTGACATTATTCCTCCTCTGCCTGTTCTCAAAATCTTCAAGCTTCCATAACACATCACTGTTAGTTTTTTCCTGATCTTGTCTAAATTCATTCCAACCTTTCATTTCATCTTCCAGATTCCCTGTTCTTTCTTCAACTTCCGTAAGTCTCCCTGCCAATTCTGTACATGCCTTACTTACTTCCCGAAGGGAGGTTTGTATTTTTTTACTTTCCTGCCTGGCTCTCTGACTCTCTACCCTCGCCTCAGTTTGGATTTGTTTGAGCATTGAGAAAATCATTTCAAGCCCCTTAGGTGAGTCTTGGCCTCGGGAATGTGACTGGTTATGAGTCTGGGTGTGGATCTGGGTCTGAATTTCAGATTGCCCTTGCCTAACCCCCTCCTCATTCATCCGTGAAGGGCCCGTGGTTTCATCTAGGCCACCAGTACCCTCTTTGTACATCTGAGATGTGGCTGCGTAATCCCAGTCTAACCTTTTTGCAACGCTAATAGCAGCTGGGCTTATAGACCCTTTCGCTCTTCTCCTTTTTTTGGTCAGGACTTTTGATTTACGTTTTAAAGCTATATCTTGAATAGAACCTGATGTGGTGGTAGACCCTGTTTCTAACCCTGACAATGTCTGGTCGCTCCCCGAATCTACAATAGAGGGATCCGAATCGCCACCCCCAACCGCCCCCACCTCCTCTCCTTCCTCTTCACCCTCATTGACAGAAAAAAAGCATTCATCACTAGGAGAGCCAGTTATGGTTATCAATGCCTTAGGGTCGCTGGTAATCATATCCTTCATATTATTAACACCAATATCACCATTGCCATTGTCATTACCATCGCCATCTCCGTTACCGCCTCCTTTTCCAGCCCCCCCTCCATCTGAATGGGTGCTTCTACTACCCTCTTGGTTACTTTTCCCTATTACGGGTAGGTTGATAGCATTCAAATTATGAATATTGAGGCTACTTTCCCCCTCCCTTATCGCCTCAGTTAATGCCTCTGTTAGAGTCAGTATATTGACTGCATCTGCTCCGGGAGGTAAAGTGCTCTCCTCAGCATTATATATGGCTCTGTCATCTTTCGCACTTCCAGTGACCTTATCAGTAACAGTGACCCCACCGCCCTCTTTTACGTATCCTCTTATGTCCTTCTCCGAAGAATTCGCTTCCCTCTCCTGAAGCAGACTTCCTTGTGACATTTCAGTGTTTTTATATGCTTTTTTATTCAAAATAGTCATGTTTTCTGTCTCTGTCCAAGCACAGGGTATCAGCAGGGTACTATCTACCCCTTTCATAGGGGCGCCGTGGTCAGGGTCGGGGTCACATTCAGATACAGGATCCGGATCACATGCCCTTTCTGGTTGAGCTATGGCCACATTAGTATCAAGCGCCACAGAGCTAGTAACAGTAACAGGGAAAAAGGCCTCTAAAACTAACGGCTGCCTCAAGTTCCCTTGTTCTGTTAATTTTCCTTTATTTCCTTTTGTCATCACAGCCCCTTTACTTTTCTCTTTTTTCTTTGGTTTCTCCCCCACACAGCTGCCAGCCTCCTTACTTCTTACAGCACTCCTTCCTTGCTCGGCAGCACCAACCTCCTCCTGGGTCCGTGTCAGTTTTTTTGCGCGAAGGTTCGCTGCCGGCGCATCAGACTCACTCCATGCTGCTTTCTCCTCCCGCAAAGCCTTCGAAATCTTTGGCGCCATTACACGCCAAGCAACTGACAGCGCTGCTGCTGCCAAACTCTGCTGCCGAAAACGCCGCTGCCGCCGTGACTGCCGAAACTGCTCCCTCCAGGAATCCGCCTTCACCATCAGCTGACGAGCATTGTCCAATGCACGGGTCAGCACTGTATCTGCCGCCGGGAAGGTTAGTGCCTCCGTCAATGCCTGTGTAAGCACCCACATCGGCCGGTTTTCTCCTCGTTTCTATACTTCTCTTTTTAAAATCCGCCGCAACTGCCACCAGTGCACAATGTAAATGCAATCCGATGTTATTTGACGTTTCTGCCGATCGGTCACCTCATTGCTCGACCCAGGAACAGGGAGCGGCAGGGAGCACGTCCTCCACCTACAGACTGTCAGCGGCCATCTTGCCCCATCTCGGCGGTCGGAAACACCCTCGGTTCAAGAATTCCCTCGTTCATCCGGACGACACCAACTGCCTTTGAGGAGTTGGTCAGGACTATGTACTTGATCTTGTCAACATTGACAAGATCATGGTCCTGACAGAACTCCTCAAATCTGGACAGGGCACACTGGAGGCCCTGTCTGGTTTTAGAGAGGATAAGGATGTCATCCGCGAACATTAATAGCGGGATCCTAGTCCCCGCTAAGATTGGAGCATCTGTAGGGAAATCCTTGAAATATTGTACCACCCCGTTTATGTATACAGAAAAGAGGGTGGTAGCAAGGACACACCCTTGTCTCACCCCTCTTTCCACCGAAAATGTATCTGTGGTATTACCCCTTGCATCCTATGTGACCTTTGCGAAGTTGTCAGTATATCGTTTCACCACAAAGGCCAACAGTTCCACAGGCATGCCCAGCTTTACACCACATCTTGTTGCGTGGGACCAAGTCAAACGCTGACTTAAGGTCCACGAACGCTGCAAAGATGGTGCCCCTCACTATGGTTACAATGCGCCAGTATGTAAAAATAAACCTCATGGCCTGGTCCACGGTACTTGTACATTGCCGGAACCCTGCCTGAAGGTTCAAGAGGATGGCACATTCCTCCAGCCAGGCCTGGATTCTGCCCAGCACCACCCTTGCGATGACTTTTTGAATGCAGTCTATTAGGCTAATGGGCCTGTAGTTAGCCGGTAACGACCGATCCCCTTTTGTGAAAATGGGAAGAATTACTGCTCCTGCCCAGGTACAGGGTAAGCAAGCTCCTTTAGCAATAGCATTGGCTAGGATCTGGATATATTCTGCCCAGAATCCTGTATCTTCGAGGACCAGATCGGCTGGGATACAGGCGAGCCCCGAAGTAGAGCATTTTCAACTTCAGGCTTTGTTATCTGGAGAGTGGGGATTACTGTCGGCATTCCTGTAAAAACACTTGTAACAGTGTCACAGGTAAATTGACCTTTGCTGAGGCTCCACATAGTTTGTTGGTACATTGGCTGGAATGCCATTACCCCCACTTCACCAGGTGCCAAAACGTGGTCATATCTCTCCTGGTGCTAGCCTCCAGGAGAGCAACCCAATGCTCTTCGTCCAATTCCCTTTTGGCCGCTACCTGCGCAGCCTTATAGTTAGACCTACTTTTATTTATTACTGCCCTGTCTTTACTCCTAATAGCTGCTGCTAACAATCTATAAGCTGTCCGACAAGTTGAATTGTACCATTCAGCTGCTTTTTATGGGGCCGGTTTATTAGTTGCATTACTTTTGGTAATAAAAAACTTTTTAAGATTATTAAAAAGGTGCTCATGGACATCAACTGCTCTATCACTCTATACTTCCTGCTCTGCCTCTACCTGTAGTGTTGCAACTGCACTAGATACCAGCAAATTCATGTGATTCACACAATCGACTTTGCACGCCACCTTAGACCATTTAAGGCGACGTGTGTCATTAGTCACGTGGGCCTCTACGTATTCCGGCTACCTGCCATACCCTCCGCATGAATAGAATTAAAATACCGTAAATAAAGTAGCAAGGGGTTGTGATCACTTTCAGGATGGACAACTACCTCCTGATCCAATAGGCACGGCCAGAGTTCTTTACTAAGCAAAAAAAAGTCTATACGATTGGCACGTTGCCCACTAGTACAGGTTGGCATCCTAGTTTTGTACAAATTAGTACGCCCATTTGCTGCTCTCACCCCATGTTCCATGCAGAAAACATTCAATTGTAATGCAGCACTAGACCATTTTTTAATAACAGGGAGGTCCAGTGGGGGAATAGACCACGATTCATCCTCTTCTGCACTAAAATACGTATCATATATATCCAGGGGTTCAAAAGTACATTTGAAGTCGTCAGCTATAAGAACCTTGTTGTTCCCTTGATTGTTGGACAAAAAAGAATCTAAAATGGCAACCGTTTCTGAAGCCTTGCCACCTTGATTGCCCGTGGAATAGACATTGATAAGTAACATGCCTGGGAGACTTCCCTTGTGCAGCTTGATGCTAAGAATATCACTAGAATCAATATAAATCTTCTACCACGCATTCCCTGTTCGGCAGCTTTGGAAAAATTTAAATATCCCGGACGAAAGACTTTTTCTACGGCCCAGGTCTCCTGCATAAAAACAATGTCCTGAGCTTCGATAAATGTGGACCATTCACTAGAAGCCGTTTTGCTCACAAGACCCGCTATATTCCAGGAAATCACTTTTGAGCCTGTGGTGTCGTTGACGAAATCAGTGTGACTTAATAGAGAACTCTGGCCACACCCAGGTGCAAGATGATTAGTATCATTACCGTGGCCGGTCTCTACAGAATCACAACCACAAGGAAGTGCCACAGTGGAACCCGGGGGTGGTGGTTGTACACCCATAGTAGAAATGCTATGGCGAGCAAGGTGGAAGCAAAAATTGGATCTAAGTCTTGTACTACTACACCATTTCCTAGGTCTACTAAAATAGGAGAAGTCTTCAGCACAGAGGGTAAACAACTCAGTCAATCTATATCCTTTAAGCTAGTAAATGGCTCGATTCTGTTGTAAACAGGGACATTATAATCGTAGCGATTCAGCACCTGCGGCCCATTCCATTGGCAGCCCCTATTGGGAGTGGGCGTAATGGTGTTACGATAAAAAAAAAACAAGAGGCATTATAAAAATACCATCCATGCTCAGGTGCCTTGCCCCTGCCCTTTCCAGAATCGTCCTTACAAGTTGCGGGGATCCAAAATTCAGAACCACACAGTCACCACTGCACAATTTGGGTGACGTGCCTACCCACGGGGTTCTACGAATCATTTTGAACTCCTGAAAGAGATGTGTGCCCAACCCTGTTCTGTTGTTTAATAAATGAAGGGCCTTGTTTTTGAGAGATGACCAGTGTTCCTCTGAGTTTGTGTGGAGTGATGGAACATTGGTAAGTATAACATTATACGGTGTAGATTCAGGTGGTAACTTTAAGGAATCCCTGGAATACGACGATCCAACCATGGGCATTGCTGGATCACTGCTTTCAGTATACTCTGATGAAATCCCTGCCCTATCTGCTGTGGGTTGCGTATTTATCAAATTAGCGGTGGGGGCACACACTGTTTTACTAATACCGGCTACGGCACCTGAAAAAGAAGATTGTTTTCCATTGACTGTTACTAGTCTAGGCTCCTTGGGAACGCTATAACTCTTGTCGCTTGCTTGGGATTTGGGGGGAAAGATGTATTGCTCAATTTGATCTGATAATTTAGTCAATACTGGCTCAAGCAATACCACTATTTTTCCTCCAATTTTGCAAGCATATGAGCTTCTTGATCTTTCACAGCCTGACATGGAAAAGCCTGGGCACCACTGCCTTCAAGACTAAAAGAGTTACCTAGTGTTGGCAATGAAAAACTACTTTTCTTCCCCCGGGTCACCCCTCTCATTTTTTTTTTCACAACCAATTTTATTGAGCAAATGAGCAATAAAAACGTGGCACCCCCAAGACCGGAGATCACCACGACAATATCGGTACAATAAATCACATAGGTAGCAAATGTTCAAGCAGGTCTTAAGAATAGGCTCAGTATGAAACCCCCCCCCCAACCCACCCTACCCCCCAACCCCGACCCCCCCAACCCCCAAACTCCCCCCCTACCCCCCAACCACACGTGTACATATAGCAATAGAATAAAAGGTGTAGGTGCAGCGCAACTGGAGCGTCGCAGCCTCGGGCCAGCAATGTCTCTGCCATCAAATGTCCTCCTCTCGCTCCGCTGGGGGATCCAGTGACAGACCCCGGTAGTCGGCCCATCGCTTCCAAATTTTGTAGTGTTTGCGTGGGCAGCCCCTCGCCTCAAAGATCGGCCTTTCCAGGTCCATGAAATAGTCCAGCCCAGCTTTCCACGCAGACAGGGGGGGGCCCTCACCGCTTTCCATGCCCGGGCCAAGTCCCGCTTGGCAACAACAAGCCACAAGAGCAGCAGATGGCGCTTATATATGTTCCCCCTAATACCATCCATGACGTGCAATAATCCCAGCCGATGGGTGCGGGGAAGGTCCCAGCCCAGGACCTCGGACAGACAACTCCACACACCCCTCCAGAAACCAGACAACCGACCACACGACCACACAGTATGTATCAGGGACCCAGGCACCGCCCCACAGCGCAAGCATTCCGGGGATGCTATCAACCCAGCTCTCCACAATCGTTTGCGAGTATAGTAGGCCCGATGCAAGTATTTAAATTGGATGAGTCTGAGCCGGACAGCAATGGCAGTTCCACGTGGGGATTCTAGCGCCTCCCTCCAATCGTCCTCATCGAGAGGGCCAACGTCCACCTCCCATGCCGCCCGAAGAGAGTGTAGGGTAGAGGAGCAATGAATGACCAGCGTCTGGTATATCCGGGAAACCTTTCTGTCTCCCAGATCCCCCATAAACACTTTTGCCTCAACCGGGCTGAACTCCGGTAGGGAGTCTAGGTTGGCGATGCTCGGGGTGAGGGCATGGCGCAGCTGCAAGTAACGGAAGAACTGGGACTGAGGCATTTGGAACTCTGTGCGGAGTTCCTCAAACGATTTAAGGGTAGCGCCGGTCATGGCCTGGCCCAGTAGCGTGATACCTATGGCTTCCCAGCCCTCAAAACTGGTCAGGGCCGCTAGCTCCGGGAGCAAACCATTGTGCCAGAGCGGCGTCTCGGCCGTTAACTTGCCCCACCAGCCCATGCGGCGCAGGGCCTGCCTCCACACAGCAAAGACCACTCTGGTAACCGACGGCAATGCGCGGCGCAGGCGAGCTGAATACAGAATGGTGTGGAGTGTATGATCACCCATAAGCGACCGTTCCAAGGCATACGCCGGGTCCCCCCTATCACTGTACCACCATTCATTAAGAATAAGCAGTTGGGAAGCCTGGTAATAGGAGAGGAGGTCAGAGGTGGCCAGGCCACCACAATAAGTAGACAAGAAGCACGTTTTCAACGCCACCCTGGCCGCACCGCCAGCCCATAGGAATCGACCCAGCACAGAGTTAACTTGACGAAACCACTGTGGGCCGATAGGGTACGGGAAATTCTGAAGTTGATACAGGAGACGCGGAAGCGCCACCATTTTGAAGATGGCCGATCTTCCAAAGATGGTAAGCGGCATTCTGGACCAAGTCTTGACATCAGCCTGGACCCGTTCCCACACTGGCAGGATGCCACGAGCCCAAGCCACGACACGCGACTCCGATAGGAATATGCCTAGATACTTCAGACCATCCGTCGCCACCCGCAGTCCCTCAGCCCAGGGGTCAGTCACAACTCCGCCACCCAGCACCCACAGGGTCGACTTATGAAGGTTGAGTCGAAGGCCAGAGATCTCGCCAAAGACGCGCATGACCTCCAGAACCCGGGGACTCGAGCGTTGTAGGTCGGTGAGAAAGAAGAGGACATCGTCCGCATAGAGTGCGATCCTATCCACCAGGTCGTCATTCCAGACAAATCCGCGTAGCTGAGCATCAGCCCGCACTCGGGACGCAAGGGGCTCCATTGCAAGGGCGAACAGGTACGGGGACAATGGGCAACCCTGCCAAGTGCCCCGACCAATTCAAAAACGCCCGGAGGTGGCCACGGCCACTCGGACTGAGGCTGTGACGTTAGTGTATAGCAATCGCAAGTACGACAGGAACACCGGGCCAAGGTTAAGGCGGGTCAATAGGGTAAACAGGTATGCCCAGCTCACAGAGTCAAAGGCCCTGTCCATATCTGCCAGTAGGAGTGCCGCCTGCTCATCCCGAGCGCCCATGGCGTCAACCGCCGCTTGCGCCCGCCGAATATTATGACGAGTGGCCCTACGGGGCATGAATCCGGCCTGGTCAGGATGGACCAGGTCAGTAATAAGGGGCAGCAGCCGGTTTGCCAAGGCCTTAGCCAGAATTTTGGCCTCGATATTTAAAAGAGAAATGGGCCGGTACGAGTCGTGTCTGTCCGGCGCCCTGCCCGGTTTCAGGAAAACTACGATCTCGGCATGGCGCCAGTCGGGCGGCAGTTCCCCTTGGGCCCGCGCCGCCTCCAGCGCGCGCCTATACTGAGGCCCCAGCTGGAGGTGGAACTTTTTGTAGAATTCGCACGGGTAGCTGCTCGGGCCCGGTGCCTTCCCTGTATTTAGTTGTCCCAGAGCCTCCCCGAGCTCCTCGGCCGTGAGCGGGGCGTCTAGCGCAGTTCTAGTTTCATCCGAGACGGCCTGCGGCAGCAGGTCATCGATATAGGCGGAGATCTCCTCCGTCTCTAGGTGGTCCCGGGAGGCGTACTGCGTCTCATAATAATGGGCAAAGCTAGCTGCAAGCATGGCTGGGTCTGTCACTACCGAACCGTCTTCCGCCGTGAGACCCGGCAACGTGAGAGGCTGGAAGGTCGCCTGGCACAACCTGTGAAGCATCGTACAGGACTTGTCGCCCCATTGATAAATCCTGCTACGCGTGGCGAGCCACGCCTGCCTGGCCTCGTCATATAGGACCGAGGCGTACGATTGCTGTGCCTGCAGGAGCGGCCGCATCACGTCCTCACCGCCCCCATCTCGGCCACGCTGTTCCAACTCCTCCACTCGAGCGGCGGCGGCTGTAATGGCCTCTCGATGCTTCCGCCGTGCAGCCGCACACCAAGCAATATCAACGCCCCGTATCGTGGGCTTCAGCGCCTCCCACACCACCATTGCATCCACATCGCCCACTAGGTTATCTCTCCAATAATTATCAATCGCTTCACGCAAGTGATGCACATACTCGGGCTGCTGTAGATGCCACGACAACATCCGCCAACGAAACGGCTGTCGCTTCGAGGGGAGGTCTATAGTAGCCACAACTGGGGAGTGATCAGACAGACCTCTGGGGAGTATCGCAGTGTCCCTTACACGGCTCAAACAGGCACCAGGCATAAACAGATAGTCAAGTCTCGAGAAGGAACCATGTACCGCCGACACATACGTGAATTCACGCGCAGCAGGATGAAAGTGGCGCCAAACATCGACCCCGCCCAAGCTATCTACCGTTGCACGCAATCTACACCCCTCTCATTTTTGCCATTTTATTAGCTTGTAGTGTGGCTGATGGCAAAGTGACAGCTTTCCTTTTTTTGCTTAGAGTGACACTATCGCTTTCCTTCTCCTGCACAGAGTGTTGCTTATTAGTTCGAATCGGTCTTGGTGGAGAAGGAGTGGGGATTGGAGAATTGGAAACATGGTGTACTGCCGATGAAACTTCAGCTTCGATTTGTGGAGACCTCTCTTGTACTTGCGGTATACAATCTGGAGTTGGAACAATAGATAGCTGTGGGTCAACTAGGGGGTCTTCTATCAGGGCAAATCAAGTTCCATTGATAATCTCCTTTGGGTTAACTGTATTTCACGATTAAAAACTGACTCTGCCCGCAGGAGGAATGCATCCAGTGTGCCCACAACCCCTGGACACCCTGTCCCTTTGTGACTACCCCTACTCATGATAAGATAGACAATCCAATATTCACAGTATGTAATGTAATGTAATGTAATGTAAGCGGATTTGTAGAGCACGTGGTTACCCGGAGGCGTCCCAGCGCTGAAAGAGCCAAGGTTTCTGAAGGGGAAATACTAAGTTAAGGGCCCTTGGGGAAGAGGATGGTTTTGAAAAGCTTCCGGAACCGCAAATGACACGCTTCCACTTGCAGCTTCAACAGGAGTGAGTTCCACAGACTCACTGCATTAACGGAGAATCAACGACCTCCTGTTCGTACCCTCTTCACTCTCGGAATTCTGGCTAGACATTCATGATCAGAGCGAAGGCACCTGTTAGCCTTATAAGGCGAGACTAAGCTCTTCAAAATAGAAGGTCCCTTGCCTTGTAGAGATTTGTGAGCAATACACAAATATTTAAACTTTATCCTCTCACGAATAGGCAGTCAATGAAGCAATCTAAGGGCCGGTGTCGCTGAGGACCTTCCCGAAGTACCTGTAAGCAGCCTGGCTGTGGAGTTTTGGATCTGCTGTAATTTATGGATTGTAGCTTCTGGGGCACCCACATAAAGGGTGTTGCTGTAGTCCAGCCTTGAAAGGATCAACCCTTGAATTAGCAGCTTCCTTGAGAGAGGAGGGAGAAGGGGAGGAACTTCCGAGCTGAACAAATTAAGCCAAAACAGATGCCGGCCGTTTTTTTGGCTTGAGTTCTAAAAGGAAGATCCTGTTCAAGCCATATCCCTAAGCTTTTGATTTCATTTTTTGGGGAGGGGAGAGCCCCCATACATGTAGGCCAGATGGCATCGGATAGCGATGTCAACTTATGCCCCAGCAGCATGAGCTCGGTTTTGGAGCCATTTAATTTAAGTGAGGACTCGCTCATCCAGGCATGTATTTTGGACAGACAGGAGTGAAGGTTTTCAGAGCACTGGTCCAATTGGGTAAGCGATACGACAAGTTGAGTGTCGTCCGCGTAGCTAACTATTTTAATCCCAAGTGGGGCAACCACATCCTCCAGAGGGGACATGTACGCATTGAACAGCGTAGGGCTCAATGAGGAGCCCTGCGGTACGCCACAATGGAGAGGGATTCAATTGGACCGTGCATTGCCTTCCCAAACTTGGAAAGTCCGATTGTTTAGGAAGGACGTTAGCCAGGCCAGGGCAGTACCTGAGGCTCCCATGTTAAATAGGCGCTGAATTAGGACACAGTGATTAACCGTATCAAAGGCACCACCGCTGATCCTTCCGAATCCAAGATGCACCTCGCCTCTTTGATGACTGATATAAGGGCAGTGTCTGTTCCCTGGCCCGGGCGGAAGCCTGTTTGAGAGCTATGTAGTAGCTCATTAGATTCCAGAAAGAGGAACAGTTGTTGATTGACCATTTTTTCTGCAATCTTGCTGATTCCCTGTAACAATGAGATAGGCCTAAAATTGGCCAACTCCGAGGGATCCAGCTGTGGCTTTTTAAATAGGGCTTTAACAATGGCCCCCTTCCAACTTGGAGGAACAATGCCTTGACAGAAAGAGCATTAATTAAGTCGGTAGCAAGGGGGGAAATGGTGGAAGCAATACGTTTGAGGATATGCATAGGTGCTGAGTCACTGGGAGAGCTTCTTTTCATGGCTGCCAGTGATGGAGCAAGGATTCGCACGTAAAGCGCCTTGCTCGTATGCAAAACCCTTGTCTAAACCGCATAATAATATTAACACCATTGTTCGTCATTTATAAAGTGTTTTCCCAACACGCGGGTGTCCCCAGGATGCTTGCTTGTTTGTCTTTCTCGTACTAAAACGAAGCTTGCACTAAAAATGGCTGCTTCGCTGAAATTCAGTCTGCGCATGCGTCGGTCATACCCATGTGATGTGACGCACTCGCATTCTGGAGGGATTCTGTGCTCATGCGCACTGATGCAAACATGGCCGCTTGTCTCTCACCACGCTCTCCGCTTGCTACTGCTGCTTTAGCCTATCTGTCTTTTCGCACTAATTCATAATGCTATAGTCATTATAAAGTAAGGGTTGGTTAGATTTTATCATGGTATACAGTACGATCATTTTATGTGTGATTTTAATTTGTTCTCGCTTACTTTTCATGTACCGCGTCTTTGTGGGCTGGGGCATACATGAGCGACGCCATGCTGAGGCTCCTCTGAACCCTGTCAGCTGACCAGGGAAAGTCCTAACTGCGCAGAAGCTGAAACCAGCCAGCTGGCTCCTGAAGCCAAATGCGCCTGAGAACCCAGCACAAGATGTGGACAATCACCTTGAAAATGAACAGACTTTGTTGCAATGTCCTGTGCGCTCATATTTTCTATTGTATTCTATGGATGGGAACGTGAACCTGAGGGGCGGACAAGAAAATTTAAATTTCTTGATGGGAAAGTTGAATTCTAGGAGGTGGTAATGACCGCACCACCTCTCCTGACCAATCACAATGTGGGAAACTGTCACTTGCAACATTGGTGGGTGGTCTAAGGGTCCCCAAAACAGTATAATTGCCCTAGTTTAGCTTAGGAAAATTGTCCGACTTGTCCGAGTAGCAGACCTGTCACTGACCCTACGATCTCAATAGGTGCTCATTTTGAAAGTGCTGCGGAGCACTTTGTCCATACTTTCCACAATCTCCTAAGGGGTGGAAAATCCTAAGTGCTGGCGAAGCACTTTGCTGGGGAAATTCGAAAATCCAATCGGGGTTTCTGGCGGATTACTTGCAAGAGGGGGTAACGCAGGCGTTGCTGTCCGAAGCTGTGGGTGTTGGTCGTACCCTGGGAGGCCCAGTCCTTTGACCTGAACCTGAGGGGTATCCTGTCCTTACTGTCCGTGAGCTGTACCTGCTCGCATTCTGGCATTCCTTTTCTGAGGGTCCCTGTCCCCGTCTTCCCAACTGACCCGTGGCCAGGGTTGGTCTTCAATCTGAACTAGGTAATTATTGATTGTGGGTTTGCGTATCTCTATCTCTCTCTTTCTCCCTCTTTCTTGTCTGATCTATTAAAGTATTCTTACCTGTGATATTGCTCTATTGCCGTTGACATATCAAATATATGTGTCTGATTTTAGTTGGTTCCTTCTCTCCCCCTCTCCTTTAGGAGGTCATTGATTTTATAAAAATAATAGCATGTTCCCGTTTTTCCCTTTCCTTTAGTGGATTGCAGTGAACTTAGCAAGAATAGTTTAAACACTTAGGTTAAGTACATGTTCTAGGTCTCATCCACATCCTATGTCCTAGTATAAAATTGCAGTGACTAGTTTTGTTCTAAAAAACCCTACCTTTAGTCTTCCCATATATCCTGATGGTCATATTTTTGGTGCAAAGTTACCTATTGGTGTTGATTTTAATGTTTGATATATTACTCTGTGTATCGCTTATTATCTTGGCATCTTCTCTTTGAATTCTTATATAAAGTTTTAAACTTCATCAGGTGTCTGTGGTCATTTTACAGAATTGTGGAAAGTATTTTACTGATTATAAAGAGTATTTGATGTTAGACCTGTCTACTATTTTCCCTGATAGCTCTAGGTCCGTCGTGAGAATTGTGCCTGTGGTAAGTCGGGTACATGGTAAGCAGAGGTAAATCCAAACTTTAATTACTCTTAGCAGCGTGCAGGAGGAGAAATCCTCACCCAGTTCACCCAAACAAATTAGTGTGGTAATAAAGGTTTTTGCACGCCAAGGGCCCAGTGCGTGTAAAGAATTGGTAACTCGGGTGACCTGGGGGAACTGCGCGCTCTAGCAGTAATTTTCTGGCAGCCAGAGGATGGTTTGGACTAGTTAGATTAGGTAGACAGGATAGGTCATAAACAAACCGTGAAGATTAAGTGTGCTGCTGATTTTCTACTGTATTGATTCAAAATTTTGAAATGTTTTAAGGATTTATATGTAAATATATATGATTTTTGCATTGCTGCTATAAATGTTATATTAACCAGTGTTTGTGAAAGTTCAGTGTAGTCCGAATCCCCGGGGAAGTATTATAGCTAACGGTGAGCAGAATCCGGTTAGCTGTTGAAGTCACTAAGTTCGAGGTATTAGTGCAGGGTTAAAGATAACTGGAAGCACTAATTAGGACCTTTGTTTCTGGAGTGAATGGTAGCTACGAGTCCTTTATAAAACTTTCATTGCGATATCACCTAGTAAGGGTCGCATACGGAAGGAGTAGTAGGGTCTCTGAGGCTTGTCTGGTAAGTAAAATAGTTCGCTGGTGAAATCCTGGCTCAGTACATATCCCCGACTAAGGTGGATGAGTCAGAAGAATAACGGGTTCTATGTTACTGGTGTGAAGGGACAGGCAACGAAGTCTATCCAGAGTGAATGAAAAGTAGACAGAAGTGGTTTACTAGTAGCGAAAGAAAAGTCTTTTCTCTCTTTAGAACACTCAGACATAGTGGCAAACGTTGTGTGTTGTTAACTAAAACGTGCACACGCACTTTAGAGAGAGTAAAAAGTTTCCGTTACCTTGTGAAGGAGGGAGTCAGTCGGAGAGCTGCTCTGACGTCACTCCGCGCCGCGCTGGTATTGGTCAAAACAGCGGGTGGGTAGTGGAGCTGAATTTGTAAAGGAGGGGTGAGTGCCGAAGCGTGAGACTCTGTCTTGTGAAAAGGCCGCGCACCCATTGGTTAACAGTATTTGTATTCTCGGACCTGATTGGGTGGTGCGAAATATAAGTCGCGCTAGCATTGGAAGCACAAAGGTAAACAAAATTAATCAAGCCGAGTTAGAAGCGAGTCTGGAGAGTTGCATGTGGTATCCAGATTTCATACCGAACCCAAAGTACCTAGGATTTCATACGGATCAGCTTAGACGAGGTAGACCGCACATGATGTATGGAATAAAGAGAAAACTGTCATTCTCCGATAAAGTAAAGAATTTTTTCAAAACTGACAAGCCCATTAGAACGAGGGAAGGCGTACTCATTCCCCCGCCAAATACCCCTGCTTCTTTCATGTTGTTCGATAAAGGGTATCACACTTGTGTCTGGTTAGAAAATTGGGCAAAGTATACTGTAGATGACGGAGTCCTAGCATTCCCTGTTGAAGGTACATTTAATGGTCGGATCCTGTTTAACCTAAGGACCCGCATGAATGAATTACACCCTAGACCTCGGTTGACCCAGTACGAAGCTTTGGAGGAATGGGAGATTGAGGCTGCAGAGCGAGATAAACCCCGGATGGATAAGGGAGTGAGTAAATGGTATCCCAGGCTTCCAACGCCAACCAAAGAGCAGAAAATGAAACAGTGGAGGCAATCTATGTTGACTGAAGGGCTGTTCCCTATGATGGGGGTATCAGAAGAGAAGAGAGGAAAATGTAAAGAAAAGACCCATCACCTAGCACCTATGGGGGACATAGAAGACGAACACCTGGAAGATTTGTTAATGAAGAATCCACCTCCCTATGTTGCAGAATTAGAACCGGTGCATTCTCAAAATCCCTTTACAAATTATCCCAGAAGTAGGAGGGACAGTGATACAGACGGAACAGCTGCAGGCAGTAAAACCAGTGAAAGGGATGGGTTTTGCAGACCTAAATCCACAGTCCCAAATTATCAGCCATTCGGAGAAAGTCCACCTCGATTGGTTGCTCCGACTGCCCCGAGTATTTATCCGTCCTTAGTACCTCAGGTATTGCATGGCAATTCTGCAGAAAGGGGGTTGCAGGAAAAAGAGAAAGAAGCCCTGACTAAACAGCGAGAGGATTTAGTTCGAACCATTGCCCAGATGCATCCCCATCCTGATTCCTTGACTATTACAGTAACTATTGGTCCTGCTATTCCACTGTATAGAAATGACCTGACTAGTCCCCATCCTCCTGTTATCACCCCAATACTGCCTACTCCTAGCATCCCGACCCCGAGGAAGGAAGTATTCATAGATGAGGATCAGGAAAGTGAGTGTGAATCTGTGGTTCTGATGGATCTGCCCATTAGGGAATCGAGGGCTAGTATAGCAGGGACAAGAAGTCAGCCCAGACAAAAGGAGGTGGTGATTGAAAGTGCAACTGGAGTTAGGAATGCCACTTTAGTTTCCCCTGAAGAATTGGACAGATGGACAAAGGAGCTAGAGAAGGAGACCACTCCCCAACCTAAAGCGTTGGAAATATATAAATTAAGAATAGAAATAGAAGAAATGATGGCTGGGAACGTAGGAGTTGAGCGCCTAAGCTCGTATAATGAAGAAGAGTTACTGTTCATCAGTAAAAGTCTTACCCGGAGTGCTAGGGTGCTCCATGAAAAGATAATGGATACCGCCACAGAAATGGGAGTTGATGTTAGTCGCTCCAAAATTCTTCAGAAACCCTACAGAGTGGACTTTTCAGACAAGGATTTAGAAAGCCTGAATGTGATGGGAAAACAGATCCAAGTAAAAGAATTGTTGAAAATTCTGCAGAAATGGGGCGAAGTGGGAAAATGGAGAACCAGGTGGGCAAAGAAAAAGGAAGGCAGCAGGGCTGGGTCAATAACTTCAGAATTCGTATTAAAGGAAGTAACCCCAACAGAAAAATTGTGCCCCATGAGAGAGGTCCCGGGAGGAAAATATGTCCATGTCCCTTGGTCCAGACAAGACATTGTGTCGTTTACAAACGACTTCCCGAAATTACGTGAGAAACCAGTTGACTGGTACAGACAGGTAGAACGTTTCATAAAAGTTCAGAAATGTCTGCTGAAAGACCTGGATGGGTTTTTCGACATTGTGGTCCCTGTAGATCTGTGGACGGAATGTAAGATAGAAATTGATTGGCCTAATGATGAATATCCCAGAGATGAGAAAACGGGAGCCCCTTCACCGGATTTAATGAGGAAATATGACCAGGTCATACAGTACCTTAAGAAAAAAGTGCCAGCAAAAGAGACAGATTGGACCCGAATAGATAGAACCACCCAAGAACGTGATGAAACGGTGCATTCGTTTTATGAAAGGTTACTGCAGGTATTTAAAACTTACAGTGGTATCGATAATGTAGACATGAAAGACATGACCCATTTCAGCTACAGATTTGTGCTAGGATTGAGGCCTGAAATCTCACAATGGATTCGAGATAACAAAATCAGTTGGCAGGGAAAGCCCATAGATGATGTCCTGAAATATGCAAAATACTGCGAAGATGAAATCGAAAATAAAAAGAAGGCCCTCAAGGAGAAAGTCATGTGGGCACAGGTGAAATTAGCTGAACAACAAGAAAAACATTTAAGTAAATTGACTTCTGATAATGATGTTCAGAAAGCCACTACTGGGGGGGGAGGAAAGCCCAGACCTAAAATGAGTCAGGAGGAAGCCATGAAAAAGTTTCCGTGCCATGGGTGCGGCCAGATGGGGCATTGGCGAGACGAGTGTCCACACCTACAGGCCGATAATGCCCCTGTAAATGGTTTAAATCCACAGGTGCCGAAAGAGGGGACAAGAAAAACCCAGCAACAGGTAAAATTACCTCCAGTACCTCGTGCGCCTAGACAGAATTTTAAAGGTCAGGGTCAGCAGAATGAGAGGGCGGAAGTATGGGAGGTTGAGAGTGAAAGAAACGCAGTCATACCACAGTACTTGCTAAATGATACCTTCCTTTGTGAAGATCAAGAATGACGGGGCCTGAGAGGGGAGGATGAGGAGTGCGTACTTGGCGCCTCCTTACCGGTAGACCAGACTGGACCATACATTGAAGGAAAGGTTGAAGGAAAAGACGTCACCTTTCTGTTGGACACTGGTGCTACCAGATCTACTGTAAGAACAGTGGATGTTCCTAACCTACCCCTCTCGGGAGAAGCAATCCAAGTAGTGGGCGTCTCAAATCAAATAATAAGTACCCCTGTAACTGAACCAATGGAAATTTCTATAGGAAATTTCAAGGAAATGCATAGATTTGTGGTCTGTGATTCCAGTCCTGTAAACCTGCTAGGACGTGATTTGTTGTGCAAGATGCGTTGTACCATTTTCTGCACACCAAATGGCGTAGAAATTCAGACCCCCGATGAAGATGGCCTGTACAAACTGATGTTAGTCAGACAAGATGCTGACATCAAGCCTTTGACCATTGAGGATTTGCCTGAAGAACTCCAGTTAAGAGTAGTACCAGAAGTGTGGGATTTCACAGGAAAAGATGTAGGCCTGATGGCAAATGTGGACCCAGTGAAAATAGCAATAAAAACAAATGCTGTATACCCCAAAACCAGACAGTACAAAATGAGTGCAGAAGTAAAAGCAGGAGTGGTGACCGAAATTACCAGGCTGCTCGAAGCAGAAATAATAGAGGAAGTGATGAGCAGCCCCTGTAATTCGCCTATCATTGGGATCAAAAAGCCTAGTGGAAAGTACCGGGTGGTGCAAGATTTGCGCAAGGTAAACCAAATTGTTGTGCCTTGCTGTCCTATTGTGCCCAACCCTGCAGTAATTCTATATCAGATTCCCTGGAATGCAGAATGGTTCACTGTCATTGACCTATGCCACGCTTTCTTTTCCATCCCATTGCATCCAGAAAGCAAATTCCTTTTCAGTTTTGAATTTGATAGCCATATCTATGTCTGGAATCGTGTCCCCCAGGGGTACACCGAAAGTCCATCAATCTTCAACCAGATACTGAAAAAGTGCCTTGAATCCCTAGTGCTGCCAAGAGAGTCTGTTTTGGTACAGTACATAGATGACCTGTTAGTGGCATCTAAAACCCAGACTGACTGTGTCACTGACACAATTGCCTTGCTGAATCACTTAGGAAAAGGAGGACATAAAGTGTCGCCTGACAAGTTACAATTCTGTAAAAACTCAGTAAAGTATCTGGGGCACCAGATAGAAAAAGGAATCAGGAAGGTCACTACCGAAAGGATCAAAATAATTAAAGCAATGGAACTGCCCAGAACACAGAAAGAAGTGAGAATGTTCTTGGGAGTTGTGGGTTACTGCAGACAATGGATTGTAGGATTTGCGGCTCTAGCCCGACCCCTGATAAATATGACAAAGAAAGGAGTAGAAGACCCCGTCCACTGGGACAGTGTAAGCATGAATGCTTGGGTAACTCTGAGAAACTGTCTATGTACCGCACCTGCATTGGGTATGCCTGAGTACACTAAGCCCTTTGAGCTGTTCTGTGACACGAGAGAGAATTGTGCTCTTTCAGTCCTGACCCAGGAGCACGGATTAGTCAGAAGACCAGTAGCCTACTTTTCGGCCACCCTAGATCCGGTGGCTGCTGGATTGCCTGGATGCTTAAAAGCCGTTGCTGCTACTTGCGTCAGTCTGGAACAGAGTGAGAACATTGTCATGGGACATCCCGTCACTGTCTATGTTCCTCACTCTGTTGTCATCCTACTGACTAGAACTAAGACCCAGTACCTCACACCTAGTCGGCTGACTAAGTATGAGAGAATTTTGATTGGTGCTGAAAATGTAACTATTTCCCGGTGCAATGTCCTAAACCCTGCGACACTGTTACCTATCCCTCTGGATGTAGAATCTGAAGAGGACGGGGAACATAATTGCATCGATCTAACTGAATTTAGCACAAAACCCCGTCCAGACATCCGTGAAATAGCGCTACTTGACGGGGATAAAACAATGTTCGTGGATGGCTCGTGTTTGAGACATGAGAGTGGGAGTCTGAGTGCTGCCTATGCTGTGGTTACACTGACAGGAACCATCGAAGCATCTTACATGCGCGAGGTGAAATCTGCACAAGTGGCAGAGCTCATCGCGTTAACCAGAGCCTGTAAGAGGGGTAAGAACAAGAGAATAACTGTTTATACAGACAGCCAGTATTTTTTCGGGGTCGTTCATGACTTCGGCCAGTTGTGGCTACAAAGAGAATTCATGACTTCCTCAGGCACACCTATCAGCAATGGGAAGGTGGTGCATGACTTACTGGAAGCTATCCAATTACCCAAAGAATTGGCTGTGGTCAAGTGTGCGGCTCACAAATCTGGAAATGATGATGTGACTGCCGGTAATAGGTACGCTGACCAAATTGCACAGTTTTGTGCCCGACACCATATGTCCCTACAAATTGCACTGTGGGATGGAACCAGCTGCCAACTTATGTTGTTTGAGAATGTGTCAACGTGGGAAGAATTAAAGGAGTTGCAACAAGCCACAGACAGGCAAGAAAAGGGCAGGTGGGCCGCAAATGGATGCGAGTTGAGAGAAGATGGTGTGGTGGTAAATCCGGCTGGGGTGCCTGTACTGCCTGATAGCTTGATCGACCCCATGATCAGAATGATACATGAGCCAACACATATGGGAAGAGACGCGATGTGTCGGGTGTTTGAACAGGTGTTCTGTAATTCAAAGTTCAGGAACCAGGCGGAAAGGCTTTGCCAGAGGTGCCTAGTGTGTCAGCAATTCAATGCAGGAAAGAAGACTGTAGTGGAGCAGAGTACTATTGGAAAGGCAGTAGGTCCCTTCGTTAGAATGCAGGCAGACTTCATAACTATGCCCAAATGCAAAGGATATAGATATATCTTAGTCATAGTTTGTCTATTCTCCAGGTGGGTGGAGGCATATCCAGCTAAGAAAAATGACGCTCTCACCACAGCCAAACTATTGCTCAGGCAGTTGATACCTAGGTATGGGATCCCAGAGACAATCGAAACGGACCAAGGTGGGCATTTTGCCAACGATGTATTGGAAGAACTCTGTAAAGCATTCAAAATGAAGCAAAGATTGCACTGTGCCTACCATCCAGAGGCTTCTGGGGTAGTGGAACAAATAAATGGCACCCTGAAGTCCAGATTGGGAAAGATGTGTGATTCCACAAAAATGAACTGGATAGAGGCTTTACCCCTGGTACTGATGAGTTTGAGAAGTATCCCAAACCGAAAGACTGGCCTGAGTCCCCATGAAGTGTTGATGGGAAGAGTGATGCGCCAGGCATGGGTACCCGGACACAAACTGCTAAGCATTTCTGATGATATGGTGCTAGAATACTGCAAGCAGCTGGGTGACCAAGTGCGTTCTCTCTCTCAGCAGATTGGAGAGACAGAAGACGAGTGGCCAAAGACTCCAGCACATAATCTGCAACCAGGAGACTGGGTGGTGTTAAAGAAACACACCCGGAGCAGTTGCCTGAAGCCAAGGTGGGGAAAGCCACGACAAGTGATCCTCGTCACTACCACTGCTGTGAAGTGTGCTGGTGTACCGAAGTGGATCCACGCCAGCCACACAAAGCGGGTATCTGGAGAAAACGCGACTGGAGCTGAAGGCAGCGCAGCTGAAGAGGCTTCCGAGGAAGAGAGTCCGGAGCTAGCTGACATCGAACTGCCGAGCACAAGTCGAGACGTTGAATGGTATCCCGCCGACGAACCGGTTCATGATCCAATACGAACCCGGAAATATTCCTACTTAGACAGTGAGTGGGATAGTCCAGGTGAGTCAGAAATAGAAGAAGAAGGTCAGGTCAACGAAAGCTACAACAAACCTGATCAGGACATAGGCCAAGTAGGGTCAGATCAGGACATCGAAACTCCTCCTGAAACTCCTGAGAGTGGAGAGGGACAGTTAGAAATTAGAGCTGACGTTCATGCAGAAGAAAGCGAAGAGATCGAAGAGCATGAACAGGAACAGATAGAACTAGATCAAAGTGCTCAGACAACGGAAGCAACAGTAACCAAGAATAAAAAGAAAGTGCGATTTGAATCTGAGCAGGGACAGATTAGCGACCAGGCAGAAGAAATAGATGAAAGACCTGGAACTAGTCAGACAGGCAGGGAAACAGAAGTGCCACATCAAAAAGTAAAAAGAGTGCACGAAGAAGGCCAAGTTTCCTCAACAACTGGGAGGCACGGAGGCAGAAGTGCACCCCGATACGTCAAGAGACTGAGGCTCAGACTAAAAACAGTCGAAGAAAACCAAAAGGACAGAAAAAGGGCTGAAAGCGAAAGAAAGGCAGCCCAAGGAAAATCGCTAAGAAAGAGCGACAGGATAAAGAAACAGAACCGACTGTATCGGAGCCCTGAGTGGACGTACTTTGTGTTGGAGGAAATTGACGAGCCACACCACAGTGGCAATAGTGACGACGAGTCCATTGCTGATCGGAGTTCGGACGAAGACCCTCCTTGAGAGAGCCCCGAAGTGAGCCTTTGGTGCCAAGAAACGAAGAGGGGTAGCAAAAGCCACCTGTAAGCTAAATATGTCTGATCCGAATGTCTCTGGGAGATCCCGGTGTGGGTGTCTTAAAACCTGTTGTAAGATATGCTTGTGTAGTGTAGCCGTGTTAATAGTAATATGGATAGGACTAACAGTTTTTCTACCTTTTATGATAAGTAAAAATCCTAACTTGTCCCCTACTGAACCCGAAGCAGTAGACGTAGGGGTTGTACAGACTGCAGAAACACCACGAAGCCTAGAAAGACGCGACAAACGAGTAGGACTGACACACACACGACCTAATTTAGAAGCACCAGATGAGGATGGACTACATTTTCACAAAATGAGAAACAGGACGCATCTAAATGTTTTTGCTAACTTGTTAGTGCATTACGTAGAAGCTATGGAAATAGAGGACTGTTATGTCTGCATGAAGCTACCAACCTCAGTGGCTGAAGGCGTGACATACCACCATCTACCTTTGACCTATGGAATCTCCTGTAGTATATTAGCTAGCTTGTTCTATAGAAGCACCTTGCAGTACTATTATTCAAATGATGACGTAGTATTTTCTGAACTTCCTGTTAGAGGACACTTGAACCGTGTACATACTACAAGTGACGTGACACGCTATATGGGAGAATATTTCCTGACTATAGGTAACATAGATTTAGATCAAGCAAGAGAAGATAACCTGACCTGTTCACTGCAAGAGCAGGAAAAGATGTTTATAAAGATGGCAGACAGAAGGAGAGAAAAGTTTCAGAAGAAGGCAAATGACGAGAAGGATAGAGTCCCTAGGTGGGCTGAGCACATGGATAACACCTCGGAAGGCGAAGCTAGTCCTGCCTTGTTGCTGGATTTTGAACGAAAGGGGAAACTTTGTATCCATAGGGAAAAGACAGAGTACTATAACAATGTATTCATCGGTTCCAGCGAGTGTGAACATAATTACAAGGTAATTGGAGGTTGGGGATTCAAAAATGGGTCAGAACCTGTGTTTCCCGGAATATATTATATATGTGGGAACAAGGCTTATTTCAAATTGCCGGATCACTGGTATGGAAGCTGCTACTTTGGCATTGTTTTCCCGAAAATATACCATGTGAATAATGCAGCTGGAAGCGATGAAGAAACTAATGGTTTAGTGCGTAGTAGACGTGAAAGTGTAGGTGAAATTATAGGTGATATTTTTAGTGCACTGATACCTGGAATGGGGGTAGTTCTGAACACCCATAGAATCTGCAAATTGTCTACAGTAGTGGACCGGTTATCAACGGACACTGCTACTGGTTTCCTGCTGGTCAATACTGAAATGGTTGCGATCAGATCAATGGTTTTACAAAACCGTCTTGCCCTTGACACCCTATTAGCAAAAGAGGGCGGAGTCTGTAGAATGCTGAAAGCGCAACATTGCTGCACTTACATTCCTGATAAAAGTATCGAATTAAAACAATATGTAAAGAACATAACTAATTTGGAAAAAAGAACTCAAACCATTGGAGGTTGACAGTGCCTGGACGAGACTGACTGGAGGTCTCTCCTCTATAGGTAGTTGGTTTACTAACTTAGGTAAAAATCTTTTGTGGAAAATACTGATGCCAATAGTTATAATAGGTGTAATTGTATTGATCATTTTTATCTGCTGCAAATGCCAAAAGTGCAAAAAGAAATATACAGTAAATCAGAGGGGGGTGAAAAGAAACATTGATGAACTAGAACTAGAAGAGCTAAAGAGTGCAATTTACAAAAAGGCGAAAAATCACCACTCTCATAGGGAAGCTGAAAGAAAACTAAACAATAAGTTTATTGAAATTGAAATGGACGATGTGGATGAATGAAAAAAGTTGGCATCTGTTTCCTTCATGTAGTGATGATAGTAAATATCATCAAAGAGGGGATTGATGGAGCAAGGATTCGCACGTAAAGCGCCTTGCTCGTATGCAAAACCCTTGTCTAAACCGCATAATAATATTAACACCATTGTTCGTCATTTATAAAGTGTTTTCCCAACACGCGGGTGTCCCCAGGATGCTTGCTTGTTTGTCTTTCTCGTACTAAAACGAAGCTTGCACTAAAAATGGCTGCTTCGCTGAAATTCAGTCTGCGCATGCGTCGGTCATACCCATGTGATGTGACGCACTCGCATTCTGGAGGGATTCTGTGCTCATGCGCACTGATGCAAACATGGCCGCTTGTCTCTCACCACGCTCTCCGCTTGCTACTGCTGCTTTAGCCTATCTGTCTTTTCGCACTAATTCATAATGCTATAGTCATTATAAAGTAAGGGTTGGTTAGATTTTATCATGGTATACAGTACGATCATTTTATGTGTGATTTTAATTTGTTCTCGCTTACTTTTCATGTACCGCGTCTTTGTGGGCTGGGGCATACATGAGCGACGCCATGCTGAGGCTCCTCTGAACCCTGTCAGCTGACCAGGGAAAGTCCTAACTGCGCAGAAGCTGAAACCAGCCAGCTGGCTCCTGAAGCCAAATGCGCCTGAGAACCCAGCACAAGATGTGGACAATCACCTTGAAAATGAACAGACTTTGTTGCAATGTCCTGTGCGCTCATATTTTCTATTGTATTCTATGGATGGGAACGTGAACCTGAGGGGCGGACAAGAAAATTTAAATTTCTTGATGGGAAAGTTGAATTCTAGGAGGTGGTAATGACCGCACCACCTCTCCTGACCAATCACAATGTGGGAAACTGTCACTTGCAACATTGGTGGGTGGTCTAAGGGTCCCCAAAACAGTATAATTGCCCTAGTTTAGCTTAGGAAAATTGTCCGACTTGTCCGAGTAGCAGACCTGTCACTGACCCTACGATCTCAATAGGTGCTCATTTTGAAAGTGCTGCGGAGCACTTTGTCCATACTTTCCACAATCTCCTAAGGGGTGGAAAATCCTAAGTGCTGGCGAAGCACTTTGCTGGGGAAATTCGAAAATCCAATCGGGGTTTCTGGCGGATTACTTGCAAGAGGGGGTAACGCAGGCGTTGCTGTCCGAAGCTGTGGGTGTTGGTCGTACCCTGGGAGGCCCAGTCCTTTGACCTGAACCTGAGGGGTATCCTGTCCTTACTGTCCGTGAGCTGTACCTGCTCGCATTCTGGCATTCCTTTTCTGAGGGTCCCTGTCCCCGTCTTCCCAACTGACCCGTGGCCAGGGTTGGTCTTCAATCTGAACTAGGTAATTATTGATTGTGGGTTTGCGTATCTCTATCTCTCTCTTTCTCCCTCTTTCTTGTCTGATCTATTAAAGTATTCTTACCTGTGATATTGCTCTATTGCCGTTGACATATCAAATATATGTGTCTGATTTTAGTTGGTTCCTTCTCTCCCCCTCTCCTTTAGGAGGTCATTGATTTTATAAAAATAATAGCATGTTCCCGTTTTTCCCTTTCCTTTAGTGGATTGCAGTGAACTTAGCAAGAATAGTTTAAACACTTAGGTTAAGTACATGTTCTAGGTCTCATCCACATCCTATGTCCTAGTATAAAATTGCAGTGACTAGTTTTGTTCTAAAAAACCCTACCTTTAGTCTTCCCATATATCCTGATGGTCATATTTTTGGTGCAAAGTTACCTATTGGTGTTGATTTTAATGTTTGATATATTACTCTGTGTATCGCTTATTATCTTGGCATCTTCTCTTTGAATTCTTATATAAAGTTTTAAACTTCATCAGGTGTCTGTGGTCATTTTACAGAATTGTGGAAAGTATTTTACTGATTATAAAGAGTATTTGATGTTAGACCTGTCTACTATTTTCCCTGATAGCTCTAGGTCCGTCGTGAGAATTGTGCCTGTGGTAAGTCGGGTACATGGTAAGCAGAGGTAAATCCAAACTTTAATTACTCTTAGCAGCGTGCAGGAGGAGAAATCCTCACCCAGTTCACCCAAACAAATTAGTGTGGTAATAAAGGTTTTTGCACGCCAAGGGCCCAGTGCGTGTAAAGAATTGGTAACTCGGGTGACCTGGGGGAACTGCGCGCTCTAGCACCAGGACCTTTTGAAATTCTTCCACCGAGACTGGGTCAAAGGAATCTAGCTGAGGGCCAAGTGCCTGAGACCTGCTGCAGAGATCTAATGTGCAGTCAGGCTGTGGCAAGGTTTTTAGAATATTTAAAATTTTAAGAGTCAAAATAGTTCGCAAGTTTATTACATTTGGCCCCTGAAATGTCTGGGGCTATAACTAATATCATAAGCGTGCATATATGTCCAATATGACTTTTTAGGAATCACACTAACCAGGTCCTTAAAGATTCAAGTTCACAGATGAAAGGGGGTGGCCCTGCCCTGCCTCCTCCTGGCTTTGACGGGCCCGCTCTTGGCCCGGGCTTTTCCCGGGCACGACCGCGTACGTCCCGCGCCATGTGGGAGGCACAGTAGTGATTTAAGCGCCTCCGGGAGCTTTGGGATGACACCGTCGGTGTGTGTGGCCCAGGGGGTGCTGGGGATGAAGTACCTGGTGTCCCTCAGGCAGCCGTCACTTGTGGCAAAAGTATGGGTGAAACAACAGCCTCCAAGGTATGGCAATACAATGATCAGCTCCCCGGCAGCAGAATAGCAGTTTGTAAATTATACAAGTGTGCACTAATCATCATTTATATGGAAAATTTAACCCCCTCATTATGTTCCTTTTTAAATTAAATGTTTTAAGAGTTACCACTTTATTCAATCAAGATGGCTTCAGGTGTGCAATACTTTGTCGTAAGTAAGACTGTAAGCACTCTAGTTGTTCTTTAGAACACTCTGGGAAGCTGCAGTAGAACACAGAGGAATCAACTGACAGTCTCTGCCCTTATTGGATGTACATGTTTTACTGAGAATGTCAGTCTTAATTCTCACATGACTGATGGAGCAAGGTTTCATACGTAAAGAAACTTGATCGGACTCAATCCTCTCGAAATAACATCTAACGAAATAACCAACATGTTTGTGAAGTACTAATAATTGCACCACATGAAATTTCTGTATCTAGGGGAAGCTTTTAAAAGTGCTTTACTAACGAGTAATCTGAGAGTATTAAAATGGCTGCTGAAAACGCGGAAACTCGTCTGCGCATGTGTCTACTGCATCTACTTAGTATGCCGTCCTTTGCTTTTTGTGGGAATTCTTTGCAGATGCGCATTAGTGCCTAAAATGGCCGCTTTGAACCTCACATGCTAATGCATATGCCTCTGCTTGAACTAAACCTTGAGTGTTTTGCTAATCTGCTAATGCAATAGTTAAAATAAAGTAATGAGAATAGAGTAGAAATAAATGGTAAACAGTACATTCATTTATTTTCGTATGCTAATATGTCCTTCTTTGATTTTACTATTAGCTCGTATTTGGGCCTGAAGGGTGAATTGTATCGCCATCTTGAAATCCATATACACATGCGCTGGGAACACTGCAAGACCTCGAGTGATGACATTGAAAGGATGCCAAGTCCCATCTTACCAGTGATGCACCTGGGAACTTTAACTCCTGCCCCGGAGAGGGGAAGAAGATGTGTACAAATAAAAATACATTGTATTAAAAATAATATGAATGTTGGTGGGTGGATTAAAGCTTGGGAAAGTAAATTTAAGGGCGGGAACATAGAAGATTTAAACTAAAGAAAAATGACTTCACATTAGTATGGTGTGATGACCTCTCCCCATCCCACTGACCAACCGAATGTAGGGAATACACAAATATTGAAACACTGGGGGGTGGTACATACCCTGGAAAAATGGTAGTACTAAGGTAGGTTTAGTTAGTTAGATTGTCTGACTTGTCACAGGCCTGTCACTAACCCAAAGTATACTGAAGGAGATCGGGGATGTCGCGGAGCACTCTGAAAGAAGATTCAGGAGATTGCTGATGGAGAAGACTCTGTCCATCTAGAAGGGGAGCGAGAGTAGCACCAGAGAGGGGTGTAACACTGGTGTTGTACTTAGAAGAGGTTACCTGTCCAGTCCTGCACCTGTCCTGACCTGTTGGCTCCTGATTAGTCGGGAGCCCTTTTCTTTCCAGCCCTTGGCCAGGGGTTGGTCCTCGCACCATTGTTGGTAAATATAATTCTGTGTGGTATGTCTTTGTACCATTGCCCTTTCCCACCCTTCCTAGGTACCAATGCCTAGAAATGTTACTAAGGGGCATATGTAGGTAAATCCATTTTTGCGATTCTGAAAATGCGATTTTCAGCAAATCGCACTTTCGGAATCGCAAAACGCGATGTAGTTTAAAAATCGCAATAAAATAGCGCTTACCAAAAAATCGCAGAAGCAAAGTGCGATCACTCAAATAGCGTTCCTTATTAGCAAATTCACTTATAAGGAATCGCAAAAACGGGAAAAACCAATTCAGGTGCAGAATGATGACATCACAACCAGGAAGTGTGACTGCCCATGCTGCGCCTGATTGCCTACACCTGTTCCTGAGTCAGTTGCTGCCTGAGAGACAGTGAGGAGGAAATGTAGTTTTGTCTCTGCAACTCATACAAGCTGAAATGGAATCCCAGGGTGGGAACAATCAGGCTGAGGAACACAGCAGGAAGAGAAAGCAAAAGTTCTCAGAGAGGGAGCTCGAGGTGTTGACTGAGGAGGTTGTGAGGCAACATGACCTCCTGTTTGGGAAAGCCTCACTCCGTGTTCTTGAGGCCAGGAAGAGAAAAATTTGGAGTGACATCCAAGAAAAGGTCAGTGCCATAGAAGTAAAACATCATACCACTGAGGACTTAAGGAAGAGGTGGCACGACATGAGGCAGAGATCAAAGGAGAGGGTGGCCATCAGATTGGCTGAGGCAAAGGCGACTGGAGGTGGGACCTCAACTGCTCCTGATCTGACGCCCCTGGAGGAGTTGGTGGAGGGCACACTCATGCCGGAGTCAGTGACGGGCATGGTTGATCTTGACCGCTCCGAAAATAGAGACACCAGAGAAGGTAAGATGCATGCCAAAAACCCCAAAATATACCCATCCCACTCACTGCCCAAAATACCCATGGATGATTAGAAATCCAGTCCATGTGTTGAGGGTCACCCAGAATTGCATTATGGGAAATGTAGTCCCATGCACTGAAACTTGGTCCTGTGACACATACAAAGGGTACAAAGGGAACAGTAATGCTAGCAATGTGCAAAATAGACAAGTAGTCATGTCATTAGAGTATCAAGAACTTTAATGTCTTGAGAAAAAAACAAATTGACACACAACTCATGTGTGCTATTATTTTTCCAGCTGGACCAACAACACAGGACACAGTGGCTGCAGTGGGGGAGACAGCAACAGATGAGGAACGGGCAGGGCAGGAGAGGCAGGGTACCACAAGGGACACACCATCAGTGCCACCCAAATGGCGCAGAATAGTTCCTGCGCTACAACCAATGGCATCAGAGTCTACAGATGCTGATGAGGACAAACAGGCTGCTCAAACCCAAATCCCAAGGCAGGTCACAACACAATCCTGTGCACCAACTGCAACCGGCAGTGGTGCAAGACAGAGGGCGCGGGCCACCACCAGCAATGCCTCCTCGGGTACAGACTCGGTCTTCGCAGGTCTGGAGGGCAACATGTTGCGTGTACAACGCCTGCAAAGTAAAGGGATAATGTCAATCCAGGGCCAGCTAGCACAACATAACCGCCACATGTCGGAGCTGAGACTTGGGGTGACAACCATCGCACAAGCTTCGGAGGCCAATCTGAGGGAGAAAAAAGTGATAGGCAGGCCATGCGCAGGGAACAACATCAGCTACACACCCGCCTGGACCAGTTTACTAGGGCTGTCAGCCGCCAATCAACTGCAATCTCCATGCTAGCAAGGAGGTGCATAAGCATGCAACATGAGATGGCACACTGCTGCCAGGATGTTGCCAGGGGCCTGGTGCAGGTCACACATGCACTATACCAACTGCAGGCTGTCGTCACCGGTGGAATTGGAACACCAGGGAGCTTGGACATTGATGGGCAGTCCAGTAGGAGCACACCGACTCCACTAATTCCTGCTGAAAGGCGCAGGAGTGGGTGTCAGGCCAGAGCTGTGGATGACAACAGTGAGGCAAGTGCGCAGGCTGGTGGAGGGGCATCAGGGCGTGCACGCTGGAGATAAAGGGGCGGCATGCATCTATGGCATCTTGTGAGGCAACACATGCCATGAGGACTAAATGATTTGCTTCTATAATGGCACTGTGAGGACAATAACATGTTCTACCAACATAGTTACGGTCACACTGTGTGACTTTTCACCTCCTGCAGTTAAGGAAATAAAACAATTTTCTTTGCATCAACATTTGGCATTGTGGTCTTTTTTCTCACCTCGAAGTAGTTCTGTGTGATGTCATCACGACTCAGGCGCCCAGCAGCTGCCCCGGCTCCACATGCACATCTGCGTTGGGGAGCTGGATCCTCCTCGTCTGATGTGTCTGCATCTGTAAGATCCACTGGGGTGCCCTTCTTGGTAGCGATGTTGTGTAGCATTGCGCAGGTCACCACAATCTTGCAACACGTCTCCGGGCTTTACTGTAGGGTACCTCCACTCTTATGGAGGCACCGGAAACAGCTTTTAAGGATTCCAAAGATCCTCTCAATGGTGGATCTTATAGCTCTGTGGGCAGTGTTGTACCTCCGTTCTGCTGCTGTGGATGGATTGAGGTAGGGTGTGGGGATGTAGTCCCGCACAGCATATGCACTGTCTCCTGCAGGGATGAAGTATGTTGATGTTTAGTGATTTACTGCTAGTTCAGACATTACATACTAGTGTTTGTGTGTGCCATACAATTACCTAGCAGGTATCCCTCTCCAAACTCGCCGTTTGTGAGCCTGCGATGTAAACCACAGTGTCGGAAAATGAAGGAATCGTGAGTGCTTCCCGGGAATTTTGCTACAATATCTGTGATTACATGTTTAGCATTGCAGGCTACCTGGATGTTTAAAGAATGGTATGCTTTCTGGTTTCTGAACACATACTCATCGTGTGATGGGGGGACAGTGCCACGTGGGTTCCGTCTACGCAGCCAATAACATGGGGAAATTGAGCAATTTGGTAAAAATCTTGTTTTGTCTGGTCAAGTTCCTGCAATGTGTTTGCAAATTTGATGTGGTTATGCATCCTCTGCATCATAGCATTGAGGAAAGCGTGAAAAAAAGCACAAAAGTGCGCTCTGAGAGACCCCTCCTACTGTGGCTATTACCCCCTGAAAACATCCTGACGCTAGGAGGTGCAGTGAGCACAACACCTGTATGTGTGTGGGAATGGTGTGTGCCCTGTATGTGGGGTGCTCCAGCATGGGTGTCAGCTCCTCTATCAGCTCCAGGATACTCTCTGGGTGCCACCTGTAGTGAACATGGATGTCCTCCACAGTGCGTTGGAAGAGGGTGATGCGTGTCCTGTAGATCCTCTCCTGGCGTCTCTCTCTCTCTTCAGCCTCTCGGATACGCAGCCTCCTGGCTATTACATAAAGCCCAGCCATTGTCTGAAGCCACTGTGGCATTGTGGGCCAGTTTAAATAGGTTGCACCTGGTTACCACCTGTTCTGAGTTGGTGGTATTTGAGAAGTGCAAAATAGCAAATTTCGTAAAATCACAATTTGCAAGTTACCTACATAGAAAATTGCGAATTCGCAAATTGCTTGATATTTTTTTGCGATTTTCGCAATTATTGGGTTGCAGCTTGCCAATTCGCAATTTAATTCACAGAATCCATGGCACGCAAAATTGCTAATGGCTAATTTTGCGATTAGCAATTTTGCGTGGCACAATACTTACCTACATCGCGTCACACACTTTTGCGAACGCAAACACCCTGGATTCTGCGAATCCCAGGGTTTGCGATCGCAAAACACCTACCTACATATGGCCCTAAGTCTCTAAAGATTTTTGTTTTGATCATTATGATTAACATATTGGAATTTGACTCACAAAATATTGCATAGATAAAGTTTTAAAAACTCTCCCAAGTCTGTTGTCATTGAAAAAAACAAGATAAATGGTATTTTATGTCTACTATTCTAACAACCTGATTCATCAACCAAAGGAAATATAGATAGTAAGGAAAAAGGGTGTACAGGTAAATTATAATTCAAGTCAGATAAGGTGCTGAACCTCAGCACAGGTTTGCCAGCTTATTGTGTGAATGTTTAAGGGCCCAGGTGAGTATGGCATTTTCTTTTACAAACAACCCAAGCTGGTAACCTTGCGCAATCAGTATTAGTTCTTGGTAGCAGAGCTATGGTTTAGGTTTTAGTTTTTTTTTTTTTTTTTTATTCAACAGATCTTTATTGACAGCAAAGCCATTGACATCACCAGCATTATCACATATGCATGAGTAAACACCGGGATCGACACCGGATACACAGTACTTGTTAGATGTTAACCGTACACAGCCTTAGTGCCAGCATCCCGGAGGCCTGGCGGCAAAGTAGGAAGAAATAGCACAACAAATCAAATCGAGGGCTCCCAGTGCCGGTAGTGTACCGTAGTGGTGTGTCAACTGGCAATCAATTGTCTACATGCTAGTCAGCGATCCAACGTCTATTTTACCATGAAAATTTAAACAGCTCCCAACAAACTCCCCCCCCAGCCCGCTAGTGTGTGTCTGTGTGCCTGCCTGACCCATCCCGTCTATACCACCTCCCAAGTGCCCCTATCCCGTGTCCCCACCCCGTCCCCCCAGAAACCTACCCTTATTCCACCTTCTACAGCAGCTCGTCTACCGGTTCTCACAGCTACCCTCAGTCAACCAGGGGCCTCCCCATTCCCGCCTCCCCCGTGTCCCCGTGCTCAGTATTGACTTCAATCTCCACCACTCTATCCTGCAGGTCCACCTCCTCCGCGATGTCAGTATCATCCTCCTCGCCTCTCTGTTTGTACTCTTTGTAGAGGTCCCAAAAATTCTTGGGCCTGCTTCTGGGCGGAAGAAGATCGCTATACAGTTCCGTCTGGGTACAGCAGTACTGCAGGTCTCGTAGCCATTTAGCCTTGGTGGGGAGGGGCCCCCTCATCCAGCAGGTCGCCACCACCCGCCTTGCAAGGAGCAACGCCATGTCCACCAGACGACGCAGTCCCGGAGCTAGTGGTTTCGAGTAACCGAGCAGCGCCAAGGCCGGGGCACGAGACAACGGCTCCCCTAACATTTGATCGAGTTCCGCAAAGACCTCCCCCCAGAATGCCTGCACTCCTGGGCACAGCCATGCCAAATGGAAGAAATCAGCTGACGGAGTCCGGCAGCGCTCGCACTCGGGTGAGGTGCGAAGGCCATAGCGATGGAGGCGAGCAGGGGTATAATACACTTGTTGTAAATATTTGAAATGCACCAAGCGGTGCCGTCCGTTTAGGGAGATCCTGCGCGTGCTTGTGCAGCAGTAGCGCCACATTCCATCGTCTATGGGGGATTGTAGGTCCGCCTGCCTGGCCTCTCTGGCCTTCGACGGCTGCAGACACTGCTGTGTCACACCCAGCTTGTTAAGCTGTGTAATGAGTTTCGCCGCGGAGGTGGACTTCAGTATATAGGTCAGTTCCGGGATCTCTACAGGTTCCTCCAAATCCGGCCCCAGTAGTTCACGAAAGGCCGAGCGGAGCCTGTGGTATTGGAATTTTTGTAAGAGGGTGTGTCCCGCCCCGGCGACTGATAGCTGGTCCCAGGTTTTAAGCACACCGCCCTCAAACAGGTCCTCCAGTTTGGTTACGCCAAGAGAACTCAGCGCCTTGACCACTCCCCTCTCACCAAGCGGGTCGAGCCACAGGGCCCATTCCACCGGTAACAGTGGGGAGTAAAGCAGCGTGCAGCCCCGTGAGCGCACCAGGCAATTCCAGGCGTGGTTGGTCGCTTTCAGCGAGACCATCCGACCAGTTGTGCGGTCTGTGGGCAGGCAGACAGTAGCAGGTAGAGGGAGCGGATCTGCAAACAGCCGTTCCAGTATAAGGTGCGGGGTCCGTGCGTCGCCGTGCACCCATGAGTATAAGTGTGACGCCTGGGCGACTCTGTAATACCGCTCCAGGTCCGGCGCTCCCAGTCCCCCCATTTCGCAAGGTAGAATCAAAGTCTTCCAACTAACCCTGGGCTGCTTCCCCCCCCAAGCTAATTTCACCAGCACCGAGGTGAGCTGTCGGAAGAAGGTCTTGGATAAAACCACCGGCAAATTCAGGAAGAGGAACAGAAATCGGGGGAGCACCACCATTTTTATTAATGCAATCCTACCCGAGAGGGAGAGTGGGAGGCGAATCCACTTATCCACGTCCTCCACTAGGTTGTTATAGGCCACCCCGTAATTGTCTCGAACGAGCACTTCCGGGTCCGAGTGAAGTTGTATGCCCAGGTAGCGAACTGAGTCGGTGGTCCATTGCAGTGGGTAGTCCATGTCGAATTGTCGCGTCACCGGAGTGAGCGGGAACGCAATCGACTTGTCCCAGTTCACTTTCAGGCCCGAGAGCGAGCCGAAGCGGACCACCTCGCGAAGGACCGCAGGCAAATTAACTTCCGGCTCTCTGACGTACAGCAGCGTGTCGTCCGCGTAGGTTGATATCCCTATCTTATATGTGGGGAAGCTAACCCCCTCCAGGCTGTGGTACTCCCGCATGGCACACGCCAGGGGTTCCGCCACCAGTGCGTAAAGCAGCGGCGACAAAGGGCAGCCTTGTCGGGTGCCCCTGCTAATGTCTATCGGGTCCGTCACCCTGTCACCCAGGCGGAGCCTAGCGAAGGGTCGATGGTACAGCGCGCCGACCTGCTGAAGGAACTGTTCACCCAATCCCAACTTGCGCAACACCCGAACCATGAAGGGCCATTCAACCGAGTCGAACGCCTTCTCCATGTCAAGAAATATTGCCAATGCGCTATTCTCCTGCTTAATGTGCTGCATCGTGCCTAACACTGTTCTGATGTTGTAGGTTAAATTCCTGCACGGGACAAACCCGGACTGTTCTGGGGCGACCAACCCGGGCACCAACAGGGCCAGGCGAGTAGCCAGGACCTTTGCGTAGATTTTGGCGTCTACATTAAGTAGACTAAGGGGTCTATACGAGCCACAGAGATCGGGGGGTTTACCGGGCTTGGGTATGGTGATGAGTAGCGCCTCGCGCATGGTGGTCGGCATTACACCGTTCTCGCAGATGGCATCAAACAGGGTGATCAAGTGTGGCAACAGCAGGTCCTTAAATGCCTTATAAAACCCAACCGTGAGGCCATCCGTGCCCGGCGCACTGCCCGAGCGCATGCTTGCCAGCGCCTCTACTATTTCATCTTGGTGGAAGGGGGCCATTAAGAATTCCCTGTCCGAGTTCTTGAGGAACGGCATGGCTATATGGTCTAGGTAATCCTCCATCTCACCCTCCACTCCCCGTGTTTTAGTTCGGTATAGTTCCGCATAGTAGCTCCTGAATGTCTGGAGTACCTGCTCCTCATCGGTCACCGTGTCTCCCTCCGGAGTTCTCAGACCTTCTATGACCAGCGGTCGTCTGGTGTTACGAGCCATACGTGCCAGGAGCGCTCCTGGCCTCTCACCCTCCCCATATTGTCTCGCCGTGACGTATTTGCCCATGTAAAGGACCTCTCTATCCGCCAGCGCCTGAAACTCAGACAGGAGTCGGGACATCTCTCCATCTCCCGTCTCGCCGCCCAGCCGCAGCTGCTCCGCCTCCAGATCCGCCATCTTCGTTTCCAGGGCAGTTAGGTCCCTGCGTATAGATCGCAGCACACCCGAATGTTTCGACATCGCCACCCCCCTGATGTATACCTTAAATGCCTCCCATACCGTAAAGAAGTCATCCACTGTGCCTATGTTAGTAGTAAAGAACTGCTCTATTGCCTCCGCCAGTTCCCCCCGGAAGGCCTCGTCTAGCAGTGCAAAGGGCGGGAACCGCCATGTGAAGGCCGGGATCCCCTTCCTGGGCGTTGCAAGGTGGAGGAGAATAGGGGCATGATCTGAGAGCGTGCGTGGGAGGACTGTGCACGTGTGAATGTTATTAAGTACCAGGGGAGTAGCCAGCCAGTAATCTATCCTGGTGTGTACGTCGTGAAACGCAGAATAGTGTGTAAACCCACCCGCCCTCGGATGTTTTTCCCTCCAGACATCCAGCAAGTCAGATTTAATCATCTCAGCCGCCATGTACGTGGACGAGGCCACGGGCCTCCGGGCAGGGCCCGCAGAGCGGTCCAGTGATGGGTCAAACACAAAGTTAAAGTCCCCGCCCCACAGTACCCAAGGCTGTGCGTGCGTTCTTGCAATAGCTGCCAGTGTCTTATAGAATTCAGGGTGGTCATAGTTAGGACCATAGACGTTCACTATCAGTATGTCCATCCCCTTACCCACACATCTCGCCAGGACATATCTACCATCTGGATCTGAGTGCACCGGTATGAGTTGCAACTGTGACTTCGGATTGGCCCAAATTAACACCCCTCGGGCATGTGTAGTGAAACCCGCCGCCACAGTGTTACCCGACAATCCCCTGGATTTGAGTATTCTGCTGGAGAGTGGTAGGTGTGTCTCCTGCAGCAGAGCTATGTCAATGTGATGTCTGCTAAGGTAGTTAAGGACTTTCCTTACTTTGCGGAAGTCGTTCAGACCCCGCACATTCCAAGTCATTAAATTCAGCCCATTCCGGTTGTGTGCGTTCAAAGTTGGTGTTGTATCAGCCATTGCTAAGTGGGGGATATATGATGTTACAACGCGGACTTTTACTCCGCATACCGTTACAACGCGGTTTTTACAACGCGGATCATGTAACAACGCATGTATTTACAACGCATTTTTTTACAACGCAGGTACCTTTACAACGCAGACCATTACAACGTAAGTATTGGTAAGTATATATTAATAAGAATAATATAATAGTAACTTAATTTTAAAAGTATAATTTAAGTATAATTTAATGTAATTGTAAATAATTTAATTTCCGTTAATTAATTTAAATTTAAATTAATATTACTTTATTTTTACCATGTACCCCTGTACCCCAGAAACTCTAAACTGACCCTAAACACCCCAAAAAAATAAAGTAATTTTTTAAATATAATTAAAATTAATTATTGTAAATTAAAAAAATTATAACTTTATTTTTACCCTGTACCCCTGTACCCCAAAAACTCAAAACTGACCCTCAACCCCAAAAATAATGCAAAGTAATTTAATTTAATTTATTTACTATTAAATAATTTAAATTAAAATTAAATTTAATTTATTTTTACCCTGTACCCCAAAAACTAAAAACTGACCCTGAACCCTAAAAATACCCCTTTACCCAAAAACTAAAAACTGACCCTGAACCCTAAAAATACCCCTTTACCCAAAAACTAAAAACTGACCCTGAACCCTAAAAATACCCCTTTACCCAAAAACTAAAAACTGACCCTGAACCCTAAAAATACCCCTTTACCCAAAAACTGAAAACTGACCCTGAACCCTTAAAATACCCCTTTACCCAAAAACTAAAAACTGACCCTGAACCCTAAAAATACCCCTTTACCCAAAAACCCAAAACTGACCCTAACCCCTAAAAATACCCCTTTACCCTAAAACCCAAAACTGACCCTAACCCCTAAAAATACCCCTTAACCCCAAACATATAACATTTAAAATATAACTATATACTTACCAATACTTACGTTGTAATGGTATGCGTTGTAAAGGTACCTGCGTTGTAAAAAAATGCGTTGTAAAAACATGAGTTGTAACAGTATCCACGTTGTAATGGATGCGTTGTAACAGTAGTGCGTTGTAAAAAATGCGTTGTAACAAGTGCACACCCTAAGTGGGTTCAGATTGTGGACCATCAGACGGGATAGTGTAGGACACAGTAGGGCACCCCGACCCATAAACGCCCTCCGGCGCTCGCAGACAAGGACAGCAGAACACTTCAATTCACACACTTCACCGGCAGACCCCGTCAACAACCCCAACCAAACACCCCCCCTCCCCACCCCGAGGCCATCTCCCACCCCAAGAGCAGCTACCCACCCACAGCCGACCTCCCCCAACCTGGCCAGGCAGACCCCACACTCCCCCCCCATGTACCCCCTATCGGTGTAGTGTCAAATAGTCCGACACCCACCCCTCAGAGAACAGAACCAACCAAAAGCTCGAGGGCAGAGCGCACCAATGCAGTACACCCCAACTGTTCCAAAATAGTGCAAGTACTGCCCCCCTCTCAGCTCCATTCAAGAGTCATTGCTCATGGCATGATGAAAAGTGTCACTCAGCACCCCTCTGTCCGGCTCCCCCGGCTCAGTGTATACTACTACAAGGCACACACCCCCTTACCAGCACCATAGGGTAACCAGGTTGTCCTTGCCAAAATCGTGGATCAGGCGCCATTGTGAGGCCGGGGTGCCCATATTGTCCGGGTCCGTAATCAGATTCGTGTGTAGAGGGTCGATCCCTCCCGCCGCCGCCGTTCAATCCTGTTCCTCCATAGATACCTCCTCCTCGTCTTCCCGGCCACTCCGGTTCTCCTTCCTTTCCCGCATCCAGGTCTTAAGGGACTTATGCAGTTCTTTCGGGTCTGTGAAGAAGTACGACTTCCCACCAGTATTAATCCGAAGTTTGGCCGGGTACATCATGGCGTAGTCCAGGCCTAGCGTCCTGAGCTGCTTCTTGTAGGGCGCGAACTGCCGCCGTTCCTCCTGCACCTTGGCTGTGAAGTCCGGGTAGAGGGAGATATTCATGCCCTCATGCTGGAGTTTGCCCTTTTCTCGCGCCACTCTCAGGGCAGTGTCTCGGTCGCGATAGTTGAGCAGTTTCGCGATTATGGGGCGAGGTGGCAAGCCAGGCTGGGGCTGCGGGCCCAGCGTGCGGTGGGCGCGCTCCACAATGAACATGGGGGAAAAGACTTCCTCTCCCAGTAGTGCCTTCAGGAGTTTCTCCACATAAAGTTCAATTTTCCCCGTTTGGGTGGATTCCGCCACTCCCGTGATACGTAGATTGGATCTGCGGGAACGTGCCTCCAGGTCCTCTGTCTTGTCCCTGATGACTGTCAGGAGTCTGTCGAATTGCTTGCGCTCCTTGTCCCACTCCATCTGGGCTTCCTCGGCCTCAGTGAGCCGACGCTCCGCCATGTCAAGGCGCTCCGCATGTTTGTCCACACGCTCTGCCATACGGTCCATTCTGTACGACAGAGCGTCTATTTTGGTGCCCACCGCCGCAATACTCTCCTGAATGCCTTTCTCCATGGCTGCCAACATGTCCCGGAGCTCCGTCGGAGCCTGGGTCGGCACCGCTGCCGCACCCTTCGGCGATGAGTCCGGTGCCGGAACCTCTGCACCTTTCGGACGGCGCCGTTCAAAGGAGATCTTCCCCTGGTTCGCATCGTTCTTCCCCATTGTGTTCACGATGCGTGGCAGCGCCGTGCAAAGAAGTGTCCACCACAGTTCTCGATACCTCGGTGCCAGCGGTCTGGTATCCGATGCGTAGAAAAATGGCGGCGACAATGGCGGACAGCGCCTCTCCGTGCGCAGTTTTCAGAACGGCCCGGTGCCAGACAGGGACCTGTCCTTTTCAGCTGTCCCAGGTGATACGTCCCTCCGCAGCCTCAGGGGAGAAGGCACAGCCTCCCGCGGTCTGTGCAAGTGAGCCAGGTTACCACGCCAGGCTCGATGCCGCCCCACCACGTGGCGCGGTGCCTCAGTTTAGGTGTGTCATCGCTCCGCTGCTTCTCCAGTCCCCTTACCCACCAGGGCAGTGCAGGGCAGGAAGGTATAGGGCCTCACAAATCAGTGTTCGTGCCAATCTTGCCTCGGCTTGCACGGCGTGCGACAGCCGCCGGAGGTATGGCCGCACGTACAGTGACGTCGCCCGGCCACCTCACCAGGATAGCCCGCTGCTCTCGGCCTAGTCCGCCACAGGCGCGCCACCAGGCACAATGCCCCGGGATGTACAGGAATTCACGCTCTGCAGCCAGCCAAAAGGATCTTCGGAGTGCCCGGGGTGCCAGCAGATGTTCCTGGCAAGCTATAGCCAATTCGAGCTCATCAAGGATATTTAAGCAGGATAATTCTGGAGCTTTGCGAGGAGCCGAGGGCTCACGCGTCCGCCATCGACGCCGGCTAGCTCCGCCCCCTGGTTTAGGTTTTAGTTAAGATAGGTAGTTAGTTGTGTATTGGAATATTGATTTATGTTTTAACAAAAAACAGTTTGTATTGTTTCATGCTGTCCAGAATTCCCCGGGGAAATTGAATAGCGGGTGGTAAGTGGAAGCCACACTGCAGTGAGGTTACTGGCCTTAATGAAGTAAGTGTGGCAAGTTAGGTAAAACTTGAAGCACTAGTTAGGGATTATTTTCTCGTGTAAAAGTGAGAGTGATTGATAGCAAAGAAGTTCGCTGGTGAAGCTTTGGTCTTATATCACTTAGAAAGGGTAAGTCTAAAGGAGTAGCAGGTTCTTTGATGTGTGAGTGAAGAGTAAGCGGAAGAGGTTCTACTTGTAGTATGTGAAGGGTAAACGGAAAAGTTTTACTCACCGTGAAATAAATTGACTTTTCTTTGAATTTAGTAAATCAGGCACATTAGCGAATGTTTCTATGTTGTTAAATAATGAAATGTGTAATTAAAATTTAAAGAAATTGAGCTGTTATATTACCTTGCAAAGGAGGGGGTCAGTCACAGATGCTGCACTGACGTGACTGAGAGCCGCACTGGGATTGGTTGAGACAGCAGGTGTGTAGCTGAGTTAATTTTGTAAAGGTGGGGTGAGTATAGAGAGTGAAAACTCACGTCACAGGAAAGCCGCACAAGCATTGGTTAAAGAGTACTGTAAAACAAATGTTAATTTGATCATTAAAATAAGAGACGCGGGGGCGTGGCTTAGTGGGCTATCATGGCGGACGCAGCCTAGTAGAGCTCCGTCCTGGCCGTAATATATCCGATGAGTTATCCTGTCTCCCCTGACCGTACTGCTGCCCAGGAAGACGGCATAGCCCACGGAACCGAGTCGCTACGTTCCGGTTGCATCCTTTCAGCGCTGGATGTCCCGGACGGTGAGAGGAGGGGCGAGACAGTCTGTGGCCTAGTCTGGGAAAGTGCAGCCAGTGCCTCGAGTTTGGAGCTCCCCGACCCAGGAGCACTGGAGGCGGCAGCGTAAATCGGAGCGAGGCCCGGGGGTGCGGGAGTGTCCCGACTTCCCTTGGCAGACGGTAGCGGGCCCCGCAGACACTCCTCTCAGCCGCGGTTGTCAGTGGGAGACCCGATTTTCCTGAATGTGGCGGAGGTGCTGGGGCCTTCACAGCACGAGGCCTGGTGCTCAGACCGCAGCCGTGGTCTAACGTTTGGCGACACCGGAGGAGACGCCCTTGCAGTGGATGCCCTCAGCAGGTGATCGGGGGGCATACCGGCCGTCAGAGGAGATACAGGGGGAGACCCGATTCTCCTGATTGTAGCGGAGGTGCTGGGGCCTTCACAACTCAAGGCCTGGTGCTCAGACCGCAGCCGGGGACGAACGTTTGGCGGCACTGGAGGAGACGGCCTGGCAGTGGATGCCTTTAGGAGGTGATCGGGGGCCTATCGGCCTTCTGAGAAGATACAGGGGCGCACTTGGCCGGCAATAGGGCCTGGTAGTGGTGGGCGGCTGCTCCGGAGCATACTGGTCCCAGTAGAACTATATCAGCCAAACAGAGCCCAGAGTCAGGAGATGCATGAGGCAGTGGTGACATATAGGGGGCCCTAGGAACCTGCTACTGGTGGAGGACTGCCAAGGGGGGGTAGGCCTCTGCATCGACCGGTGGTGCTGGGGATTTTATACAGCAAGGCCTGACGACTTGTGGCGCAGCCTGGGTACTGGAGTGGCGTGCCACCCGAAGGGACGGCCCTTACATCAAGACATCGTCGGCAGGAAAACCGGGGGACAGGTCGGCCCCCGGAGGGTGTCGCAGCGGAGTACACGGCCTGATGCAGGGAACGGCGAATACACCGGGCCTAGGGGGTATCCATAGCCTGAACAGGGATCTGAACCGCAAGCTGGATGGTGCTCTCTGTAGCTGTGGTGTGAAGCTGAGCGATATTAGATGGACCCTCGCAAAAGGTGGCCAGTGAGTCCTTAGTCAGCCTCCTGCGCGACATCTAGGAAGCGCAGATACGGCTACGGATTTGAAGACATGGTGGAGCTCAAATACATAACGTCACCCGGTAGTACTGGAGACTACACCCTAGGGCACAAGCAGCTGGTCCCACGGTGAGTGTCCTCGGCCACAGTCCACAATGACCGGAGGCAGGAGTGGTGGAGGGACCTCGAAGCAAGGGCCCATTGACAAGTACATGGGGACAAGTGGAGGCGCTGGGGCCACGGGGGGTCACCAAGCCCCGGGGCCGGACAATGTAGCACTGATGGCAGCAATAACCCATTCCAGGGATATGTTGGATGCAAAAATAGGAGCTGTGGGGGCGGGTGTCACACTGCTGCGCCAAGATCTGCGGAATGCCGTGGCCCTCATCACGGAGGCCGAAACCAGAATATCGGGAGTGGAGGACGATGTGGCGATCCTGAAGCGCAAGGCCGAGCAGAGGATGCGGAAGGGCAGGCCTGGTGGCACAACTTGAGAAATGTAGGGTTCCCGGAGGGCTGCGAGAAGGGCAACATGGAGGGTTTCTTGACCCAGTGGCTGGAGAGCTGGCTCCCACCTGACTCCCTTTCAAGATACTTCGTAATAGAGTGGGTGCATAGAGCCCTTATACAAAAGCCACCTGTGGGGTCCCATCCCCGGCCTGTGACAGCCAAATTATTGAACTACCATCATCGTGACACTATCCTACGACAGGCGCGGGCAAAGGAAACCCTCCTGTATGAAAATCAGAAAATCCTGATCTTCCCGGACTATACCAGGCTAGGACAGCAACAGAGGCAATCATTTTCGGCGGCCTAGGCGCGTCTTCGTGATCTCAAGCTCCCATATGCCTTGCTTTACCCGGCCCGCCTGCGGGTGGTCTATCAATCCCACACTCTCTTTTTCGACACCCCAGAGGAAGTGTTGAGACGGTAAAAGTGAGGGTGCATACTCTGAGGTTCCGTGACAATTGTAAGTGGTGTTTTCGACTCGCACGAATATGGGCGAGTCTGGTATCTATGAACCGCAAATGACGAGTTTAGTAAGTGTGCGCAGTTTCGCTGTGCTAACTTAAACCGTTCGTTTGCTATGTGGGTTTTTCATCTGTACCCACGGGTTCCATCTTAGACACGGCATCCATTTTGTCTCTTGCCCTCAAGTAGCCAGCGAACGGACGCTGTCCGCTTCGCGACCCTGGGACTCCCAAGATATTTGCGGAAGACACATGTTCTTTCAAAGTGTCTTTATGACGAGGGGGTTGCTGCTGTAAGGCAGATGACGCCGCTCGAGGCTCATCTTGCCGCACGGACTTATTGTCTCAGCCGTGCATCTCATTAGGCACGTCCCTTTGATGCCTGTATCTCGTGCTTCTCGATACCTCCCCTTTTTACACCCTTTCCGATCTCCCTACTGTCTCCGTCTTCCTCTGCACCTGTCTTCGTTCCTATTTCGATCTACTTTACTGCTGATTGGAATTTGCTAATGGTGGGAAGATGGGTTTTTACAGTTGGGAACCGCCAAATGTTTCCGCACTTACGTTCCGGACCTTGTGTGTTTCAAAGTGACCAAAGCGACCCCTCTGAGAGCGACTTGTGGGAACCAGGTTGTAAACTATTGTGTATCATGTTATCCTATGGGTAAAAACTGTATAAAAGGAGCGATCCACAAATACAATTTGAAGCAGTCTCCCCGAACTACACTCGATGTACTTCCTGTGACTTCTGTGTTCCCTGCAGTAAATAAACCTTGACTCTTTGACGCCGAAGGAAGTGTCCCGTGTCTCTGTGACTTGTACGCCGGAGCAGGTTACCCACGAAGGTTTCAGGTGTTGTGCCCTGGCACCGCTGGGTCCAAAAGAACCCAGTCCTTCAGTTGGCGCCCAACGTGGGGCTGCATCAGTGGTACCGGTCCAAGCCCGACGATCGTGAGGAACTTCGTGTGAAATCTCCGAGGGAAGGTGCACCCCGCTTCATCGATCCTGTTGTCGAAATAAGTGGCCCGAAGACTTTTCCCGCGAAGATTCCCGCCTCCTAACGGCTGCGACGGACTGCTGCCCTGACTGTAGACCTGTTTTGGCGCCTGGCGTAGACCTTGGTATAGCGAGACGATTGACGGGCCTTCCTGAGGACGCCATTGATCTTTGAGTTAAGTATTTGTGGGTCGCTCCCAGAGTTCTTGGTTGTAGACACTTTTAGTGAGTGTCTTTGTTGTAAACACTTTAGCGAGTGTTTTTGTTGTAGACACTTTAGCGGGTGTCTTTGTTGTACACGCTGTGTGAGTGTTTTTGTTGGTGACACTTTGCTAGCGTACTTTGTTGTTGTTGTATTTGTTTGACGACTGCAGCCGCCAAAGACCGAGGGTTTAGTTCTTTGCTGGGACTTGGTAAATCCCGAAATCCCGTAACCCTTGAAGTTTGTGAAACTCGGCTAGTGTGCAAGATGCCTGGCCGTAGTACTTTGTTCAGTTGCTTTAGACCTTGTGGTGCGGATTCCCTGCTGGAGGACTCGTGTCCGATACCTCCGGTTGGAACTCCTACTTATGATTTATATAGCAAACATGGGCTAGGCCCAATTGCTTTTAACGATTATTGGATAAAATATACAAAGGAAGACGGCGATCTTCGTTGGCCACCTCACGGTAGCTTCGAAGCGTCGATCTTAGATAATTTGGAAATAAAGTTGTTCGAACGAAAATCAAGGCCGGCCATGTTTGATGCCTTTCGGTTGTGGCGCAAAGAAGCCCGACAGAAAGAGATCAGACAAAATAAACGTAGTCAGCGAGATACTGTTGCTACTATAGTGAAGAAAGCTGAGCAGTTTCAGCGTGATAAGGAGGATAAGGATAAGGAAGTGTTTGAGAGATTACAGCGTATGTCCATAGACAAATGCTATCCTGCTTTGCCTACGGAGTCGGATAAGAAGGAAGAGGCAGTTGAGGATTCTTTAATGTCCTATCTTATGAAGTCGCCACCTCCGTACGTACAGGGTACCGCAGCTCCTGTGGTCCCTGCCATACCTGTTCTTCCACCTGTTATTCCTCCACCAGTTCCTCAACCTGCACCCGCTCTTCCGCCTGTTCCTGCTCCTTTGCCTATTTCTATTCCTACTGCTCCTCCGCTTCCACATACTCCTGTTCCCGCTACTGCTCCTGTGTTGTTAACCCCTGTTGCTGCTAATGTCTCTACTCCTTCTCTTGTTAGTCCTGTGTCTTATTCTTCTCCCTCTACTCGTAATCGTGATTCTCCCATTGCGACAAACTTCTTCCAGTCGCTCGGGCCTGTTTTTGGGTCTGCTGGTTCTGATGGTCCTCAGAGACGTAGCCAGCTTCCTGGTAATAGAGAACGTGTTGCGCTATACAATATGGCGATGGGTTGGATGATAAACCCTGTTAGAAATCCACCTCGTGTTGTCCTCGAAACGTTTGATCAATTCAACATACCAACTCAGAGATATGTGTTTGATGAAATGTGCAAGTTCTTACATGATCAGATAGTGGTTAATGCGCCTGACGAGGTGCTGTCCGCCCTGTCTGAACTTCGGCTTCAGTTCGCGACTGGACTGATAGTCGACACTAATGTTCGACGTGCTGTTGAGCACTTACTATCTCTTCGTCCCGCTCCTATTCCTCATGCATTGTTCGTTGAGGACATTGAAAAACAAACCGAGTCTGGCCAATATCCTATGCGTGAAGTTCCGCCAGTTTGGATACCACTTGATAATACTGGTGCCCAGCCAGTTCCGGCACATTTCCAGAGAGTGTGGATACACCTCCCATGGAAACGATCGGAAGTGCTTCAGGTGAAACAAACTTTGCCCGATCCTCGCAAAAATCCTGCAGGGTATTACAAGGAATTATCGCAGCTCGTAGACGCTACGATAATGAATCTTGCCGATATCGACATGTTGTTCGGTAATATCGTACCACAACCGGTATGGGCGAAGATTCGTCACCAAGATCACGCAATTGAATTAGGTGGTGATTGGAATGCCATTACAGCGGCAGACGCTGGACAAGTGGCTGCTACTAAACCCGATCAGTTGATTGCTGAACTTCCTCAGCGAATCATTACATTAATGAAAACGCTTATGCCAGCTATGAAGGTAAATTGGGATAAGTTGTCAGCCTGTAAGCAAAAGAAAGATGAGAGTGTCTCGGACTTCTTTACGAGGTTCGAGGAAGCATTCGTTGATCATAGTGGACAGGATATGGGTACTGAGGGTGGACAGAGGTTGTTTGTGGATAAGTTTGTGTCAAACTTATTGCCCGACTTGAGCAATAAATTAAGGAACTCAGAAAGTGCGTGGGCCGTTTCTATCTCAGCTCAGATATTGGCTACGGCACAATATTACGAAAATAGAGAAAAAGAGGAAAATGACCGTGCCGATAAAAAAACGAAAGAGCTAAAAACTAAAGTGTTGTTACAACAAGCATATCCGCCGCGTTCTAATCAGAATGCGCCTCAGCAGAATAGATCGCAGTCACAATCGAATAGATCGCAGCCGCGTAATGATTCCTCTTTCCAAAGATCTTCGTTAGGGTACAATCAATGTGCTTATTGTAGACAGGAGGGACACATTAAATTCAATTGTCCTGCTTTAAATGACCGTAGTGGTGGTAATTCGTCTAGAGGAGGCCGTGGTGGTGCACAGCACGCATCACGTGGCAGAGGTCGTGGTGCTCAGAATGATCGCTCTGACCATTCATCAAATTCTAATAACTGTTTCGATCAACATGGATCATCGCAAGGACGATCTGCGCAGTACAATGTAGACGATTATTACGTCGATCAGGGAACTGACGATAGTAATTACTAGGACAGCCAAAGACAAGGAGAGGGAGTGGTATCAGTTCCGGTTGATCAGAGGGGGCCTTACGTCGCAGTTGCTACATCGGGCGTCGTTGAGCCTTTTCTGTTGGACACTGGTGCAGCGAAAAGTTCTATCATGCATTCGAAACTCCCTGGCGCACCTTTGTCTGGCTTAACAAATGTTTCCGTTGGATTCTCTGGCGCCCCCGTTAGCAATCCAGTTTCGCGCCCTTTGCCCCTTAAAATTGGGCCTCGTGAGCTCGAAGCTCCATTGATTTTGTCTACTGGTTGTGGCGAAAATCTTTTGGGTCTGGATTTGCTTAAGCGCTTGTATGCAACTTTGTATTGTTCTCCTGCGGGTGTAAAGCTTACGTTAGGAGAGAGAGTAGTCTCTCCCATGTACTTGTCTCTCGATAAGCTTCCACCGGAATTGGATTCTCTTCCTGCGTCTTTGTGGGCGACGGGTCCAAATGATGTGGGCCTACTTGATATCTCCCCTTATGTTGTTCAGTTGAAATCTAATGTGCGATTGCCACGTATTCCCCAATACCGTATCTCCCTTGATGGTGAACGAGCTTTGTTAGCGATCATCTATGATTTGATCGAGAAAGATGTCATTGAAGAAACTCGGGGAAACGTGTGCAATAGTCCTGTACTGCCCATTCTTAAACGTACTGATCCTACCAAACCGCCTGTTTATCGTTTTGTTATCGATTTACGGGAGGTAAATAAAATTGTGGTTCCTCAATTCCCTGTTGTGCCTGACATCACGGCGCTGCTGACTCTGATTCCAGCTACTGCTTCATGGTTTTCGGTGATTGATTTGAAAAATGCATTTTTCAGCATCCCGATTGCCGAAGAGAGTAGGGACCTTTTCGGTTTCTCTCTTGGTGGACGTAGCTTCCGGTTCAAACGCGCTCCTCAGGGCTACTGTGAAAGTCCATCGATTTACAGTCAAGCTTTGAAGGGTCAACTAGATGCGTTTAGGTTGCCGGTTGGTGCGGCTTTAATCCAATACGTCGACGACTTACTGGTGGCTGCTGATACTCAGGATATTTGCAAAATTGCTACAGTGTCGTTGCTGCAACATCTCTGTGAGTTAAATCACAAGGTGTCACCTTCTAAACTCCAATATTGTTGTCAAGAAGTAACCTACCTAGGTCACTTATTGTCAAAGGAGGGAAGGAGATTGACCCCAGAGAGAATTGCAGCGATTGCACGCATGGCTGTGCCACAAACCCAAAGAGATGTGCGTGCCTTTTTAGGTATCACGTCGTACTGCAGGCAGTGGATTCCTAATTTTTCATTGCTAGCGAAACCATTGGTGGCTCTTACGTGCAAGGATGTTTCGACTCCTTTACCATGGACGGAAGAATGTCAGAAACGTTTTTCTGAATTACGTGATTCATTGTGTTCGGCTCCTGTGTTAGGTACCCCTGATTACAGTAAACCGTTCACGTTATATGTTCACGAGAGGGAAGGTTGTGCTTTAAGCGTCTTAACGCAACCTTTTGGTGGTAAGCAACGTCCATGCGCATATTTTTCCTCGACCTTAGACCCAGTAGCTAGAGCATTGCCGAGTTGTTTGAGAGCAACTGCGGCAGCTGCGGTCTCCATCCGACAATCAGCAGGATTGGTCATGGATAATATGCTTACGGTGATGGTTCCGCACGCAGTCGATACTCTTTTGAATCGCACAAAAACTCAGCACTTGACGAGTGCGAGGTTGTCTGGGTACGAATTGACGCTTTTGGCAAGCCACATTCAGATAAAACGTTGTAATGTCCTAAATCCGGCAACTTTGTTACCAGTTAGTGCAGAGTCAGATGAAGTAGCAGAACATGACTGTTACTTGCGGACAGAAGAGGAAACAAAAGGTCGTGTGGACCTTAAAAACACCCCATTGGAAGACCCGGATGGCACCCTGTATGTGGATGGGTCATGTTTTAAGTTGCCGAATGGTGATGTGACTACTGCTTATGCTGTGGTGACATTGAATACTGTTGTTGAGACTGCGAGATTGAATCAGAATTCTGCCCAAGCTGCAGAGCTGATTGCTCTCACTAGAGCATGTGTATTAGCAAAAGGTAAACGTGTGAATGTGTACACCGATAGTCAGTATGCTTTCGGTGTAGCGCATAGTTTTGGACGGTTGTGGCGAGAGCGTGGTTTCTTGACGTCGCATGGCACGAAAATACAGCATGGCCAGCTTGTGAACGATCTTTTGGATGCATTGACTTTGCCTGCTCAAGTTGCAATTGTTAAGTGTAGTGCGCATCGTAAAGTGACGGATGATGTTGGTCGTGGTAATGCGTTTGCAGATGAGATTGCTAAGGAGACTGCTCGGAACCTTAGCACTCGAATGTATGTGACAAGTTCGGTTAGGTGGCCTACAGAATCAAGTATGTGTGAAAATACCATAGAGAGTGTGAAAGCAATTCAGAATGAGGCCACCGACACTGAAAAGATGAAGTGGAAAGAAAGTACGGGAAGGTTGGATGTGAATGGTTGCTGGATTGATTTGTCGGATCAGAAAAGATGGATGTTGCCTGATGCGTATGTACTGGCCGTTGTGCAAATGGCACATGGGTTAGCACATATTAGCGCGAAAGGTATTTGCAAGTTGCTGGCTGATGTGTGGAAGAATGATGGAATTACTAAGTGTGCTGAACGTTTGGTGAAGAATTGTATGGTGTGTATAATGTACAATCCTGGCAAAGGAACCCCAACTCCTCCTGGCAGTTTTGCTCCTCCTTCGTATCCCTTTGAGGTGATCCAATTGGACTTCGTCCATATGGAGCGATGCAATAACTTGAAATACGTTTTGGTTGTGGTTTGCGCATTCTCCCGATGGATTGAGGCCTATCCCCTCAAAGACAATACTGCTTTGTCTACTGCGAAAATCCTACTGAAGGAATACTTTCCTCGGTATGGAATGCCTAGAGTCGTGTGGTCAGATAACGGAAGTGAGTTTGTTGGAAGTGTGATGAAGAGTGTGTGTAAGGGCCTTGGAATTAATCAGAAATTCCATAGCGCCAATCATCCCCAGTCAGCTGGATTGGTTGAAGGGTACAATGGCACCCTTAAACTAAAATTAGCGAAGATTCAAGCTACGACTGGACTTTCGTGGCCTGATGCTTTGCCTCTAGCATTACTGTCAACTAGGGCGACTGTACACTCCCGAATAGGGCTTAGTCCCTATGAAATAGTGTTCGGCCGTCCTGCGAATGTGTGGGGGGTTCCTAGGCCAGGAATATTCTCTGATCTTGAGTTTCCGATGTTGATTGATTACTTACATGACTTGACTGCTAAACTGAGGTTAATTCATCAACAGGTTTACGACGCCTTGCCGACGCAGACGGAGGGTCCAGGCCACCAGCTCCAGCCCGGGAACTGGGTGGTTACTCGTAACTTCTCACGAAAAAACAATCTGGACCCCCGATTCACCGGACCTTACCAGGTGCTCCTGGCCACGAGGACTGCCGTTCGTCTTGAGGGGCGGAAAAATTGGGTACATGCTACCCATTGTAAGCGAGTCCCTATTCCTTTGCCAGCAGACCCGTGGATAAGGAAAGGCATCGCGTCAACAGAAACAGAAACATTGCCGGCGTTTGTACCTTTTAGCGACGCACAGATTGTTGGAGAACCCTCAGCGCAGCAGAAAGCCACTGTTGAACATTTGTCAGCAAAAGACTCAAGACCAGATCAACGAACTGATCAGCAGGACGCTGTCTCTTCAACAGATCCTTTGTTCGACGAGCAGACACGTCCAGGGAAACATCGATATTCTTTGCGATCTCACACTAAGGACAAATAAAATCTGCTTGCTTTGCTGAGATTGATAACTGCAATATCCTCGTTTCCCATGATCAAATTTTGAACATTCGTATCATTGAAAATTGTTTTGTATATATATATATATCAAGCTTCTTCCTTGTATCTTTTTCCTTCCACAGCTGAGAAATATTGTGCTAAATAAATATATATTGTGTATTGAGGGCCGTAGGGCCGCGCGCGTACTTCCTTCTGGACAGTAGGTCTTGACGCTAGGTTAAAGACCGTCGGTTCCTAGGAACTCCTGGGGATTGACTATTGCTGCACAGAACGAAGTGCGTCAAGAAACGTTGCGGACGGTCGTAGGGAAATGGCATTTTCGAAGCTGAATGATTTGGAAGGAGCTCAGGCGTATAGAGTCAAGCTGCAGAAACTTAGTCGTACGAAATGTTTTGTATCCCAATTGTTTGTTTTGTTTTTGATCGCTTCTGCATTTTTGGCGGGTGGGGTGTATTACACTATGTCTTACTTTTTCCTTGCTACTCCTACTCCTACTCCTTACCCTAACCTTACTTCTACTGCTTCTCCTCATTCCTTTCATATGTTACCAGAACACGAGCAGGCTAGACGTGTAGAATTCCGCAATAATTCCTTTATCCAGCTCCTCCATCAGCATCAGTTAGTGGTTAACACTACTAATTGTTGGGTGTGTGGGTTGATGCCACATACTACGGGTAAGGGAATTCCATATCTGGTGTTACCGTATAGTTCCCAAGGGTCAGCTCGAGCATTTCAAACAATGTTTCGAAGCGCACTGGGTTCCCACCCCACGCAAGAACAACGTTCCCCCAACTTTGGTCCTACCTCGTATCAGAGGCTGCTATCGATGGCTATAGAGGATATGGAAGATGAGATCCATGATCCTTTTCTTATCCCTAAAGAAGAAGTACAAGCCTATAGGGTCCTAAGTAGAGGGGAATATAGTATGTTCACTAATGAAAAGCAGCTTAAAAGCTCGTCTCCAATATGGGTCGTACCCCACACTGGTAATCTTTGTCTTGTGGGTCGTGGCTCGCAAGCCTCACTTGGAGTAAGTGCTTGCACTGAAAGTTACGTTCTGCCAATGTCCCCGTCCCCTGTGTTTCTGGCTACCAAGGGTACCTACTTTATCTGTCATGATCGTGCATACACATGGTTGCCCGCAGACTTCATGGGATCATGTTTCGTGGCAAATCTGTTGCCTCCGACGTTTACTGTAGATGCCGATTATCATAAGACTAGAGTTGTACGAGGCGTAATTAGCGAAGAGGATACTGCCGGTCAAGAGGCAGGAGACTTTTTCAAGGGTTTCCTCCCGTTTTGGGGACCTATGGTTAATAGTAGGAACCTGAGACATTTGACTCGAGTGGTAGAATCGACAGCTAATATTACTGCCAGTGCCCTTGGTAATATCACCACAGAACTTCAGGCGGAGAGACTTATGACATTACAAAACCGTATGGTTTTAGATGTTGTCTTAGCAGATCGCGGTGGGGTATGTAAAGTGATCCATTCAAGCTGTTGCATTTTCATTCCAGATAATGCTCCTACTGTCTATCAAGCCATCTCGAAGTTGCATAAGATCTCCGAATCCATGCACGTGGATGTAGGGGATTGGACGCTACTTGGTTGGTTTTGGGGCCTGGTGTCGACTTGGGGTTGGAAGATTCTGATGATCATCGGGGTTGTGGTAGTGTTCCTGTTCACGTGTTGCCTTTGCGTGCAGTGTGGTCCTGCCTTATGTGGCCTCTGTGCTACAACGTGTATGAGACAACCATCTGTTACCAAGGGGACTCGATCGGACAGAGCTATGCTACAACGACATCTTGATGGTCTGATGAATATCGAATATGATTCCGACTAGTGCTTGCCTACATGAGGGCAAAAGGAGCGTCTGAGGTTCCGTGACAATTGTAAGTGGTGTTTTCGACTCGCACGAATATGGGCGAGTCTGGTATCTATGAACCGCAAATGACGAGTTTAGTAAGTGTGCGCAGTTTCGCTGTGCTAACTTAAACCGTTCGTTTGCTATGTGGGTTTTTCATCTGTACCCACGGGTTCCATCTTAGACACGGCATCCATTTTGTCTCTTGCCCTCAAGTAGCCAGCGAACGGACGCTGTCCGCTTCGCGACCCTGGGACTCCCAAGATATTTGCGGAAGACACATGTTCTTTCAAAGTGTCTTTATGACGAGGGGGTTGCTGCTGTAAGGCAGATGACGCCGCTCGAGGCTCATCTTGCCGCACGGACTTATTGTCTCAGCCGTGCATCTCATTAGGCACGTCCCTTTGATGCCTGTATCTCGTGCTTCTCGATACCTCCCCTTTTTACACCCTTTCCGATCTCCCTACTGTCTCCGTCTTCCTCTGCACCTGTCTTCGTTCCTATTTCGATCTACTTTACTGCTGATTGGAATTTGCTAATGGTGGGAAGATGGGTTTTTACAGTTGGGAACCGCCAAATGTTTCCGCACTTACGTTCCGGACCTTGTGTGTTTCAAAGTGACCAAAGCGACCCCTCTGAGAGCGACTTGTGGGAACCAGGTTGTAAACTATTGTGTATCATGTTATCCTATGGGTAAAAACTGTATAAAAGGAGCGATCCACAAATACAATTTGAAGCAGTCTCCCCGAACTACACTCGATGTACTTCCTGTGACTTCTGTGTTCCCTGCAGTAAATAAACCTTGACTCTTTGACGCCGAAGGAAGTGTCCCGTGTCTCTGTGACTTGTACGCCGGAGCAGGTTACCCACGAAGGTTTCAGGTGTTGTGCCCTGGCACCGCTGGGTCCAAAAGAACCCAGTCCTTCAACTCCGCCGGGCCGAGACTCGGATTCCTCATCAAGCGGAGCGCCGGCGCAGACCCCCCAAAGATCACGGAGCAGAGGAAACTGGAGGTCCAGATCTAGGAGGTGCTCCACCTCGGGGGGGGCGGCGGATGGAAAGACGGCTGCCCCTGACCCTCCGACGACGGCTCCTTGAACATTCGACCTACAAGCTGCAGAGCTTTGGTGCGCATGTACTTGTGTGGTGACTGGTAGAATTGGGAAGGCTCCGCTGTGCGATCTTAGGGCTGAGAGGAACGACCGAGAGAGACTATTAAGCTAGTGATTATGATTGTATGGGGCGGCAGCAGGGGGGGTGCTGTATTAGGGGTGGACACGGTCCCCTTGCTCAGAGTTCGTTTCTTGGGGGGAGTTTGGTGAATTGGTGGGTTATTGGGGATCCATTGGTGTGGACGGCCTCAGGTCCTGCGTTTGGAATCAGGGGTTGCCCACACCGCGACAGGTACTTCAGTGTTCTTGAGGTATGGGGGGTGGGGGTTTGGGGGGGAGGGGTGGGTGTTGTGGGGAGTATGTATGGGTTGAGCTGCACGATTGATATGAGATCTTAATGGTATGTGTGTACACATCTACAAAGCCTAACGTATGGACTCATACCCTATGTACCCCCAGATGGCTGACGAGGAAACTAGGCCACTAAACCCCAGGGCTTCCATGTGTGTCCTTAGCTGGAATGTGCGGGGAGTACTTGACAAGGTAAAAAGGGGGGTGGTTCTGCGACAGGCGAAAAGAGACAAAGCAGATGTCTTGCTACTGCAAGAAAATCATTTATTGGGCAATAAAATACTATGTTTACGACGGTATGGCTACCAACAGGTTTATCATGCTGGGTTTGTTAGAGGGTCCAGGAGGGTGGCCATTTTGGTACATCGCAGACTATCGTATATTCACTCGACATATTGGGTTGACCCACAGGGCTGATACTTTTTATTAAAGGAACGATTGGTGAGGAGCCCATGGTGTTTGGGAGTGTGTATGCCCCACCCCTGCTGCAGTGGTCGCTAGTAGAGAAGCTATATGCAGTATGGGCGGATATTCCCGAGGCACCAGCAGTGATTGGGGGAGACTGAAATGATGTGGTGGACTGCCGTGTGGATCGATGTCGACCGCGGGGTGGTCGGGTAGCCGACACATCCACCAAATTAGGAGATATGATTAAGGGGATGGGCAGGGTGGACACATGGCGCTATTTACATGCACAGAGCAGGGAATATACGGTATACAACCGTTTCAACGCAACTTTTACAACGCATACTGTTTCAACGCACACCATTACAATGCAGGATCCTTTACAACAAATGCCTTTACAACGCATGACATTACATATCAGATGCTATTACAACGCATGCCATTACAACATAAGTATAGGTAAGTATATCATTTTATTTAACCTTTTTTTTAATTACAAAATTAGTTTTAATTAATTTAAAAAATATTAAAAATAAATTAAATAAATTAATTTAAGTAATTTTATATATATAGTTTGGGTTTTGGGGTACAGGGGTATTTTTAGGGTTCAGTGCTGGGTTTGGGATATAGGGTACAGGGGTATTTTTAGGGTTCAGGGCTGGGTTTGAGTTTTGAGGTACAGGGGTATTTTTAGGGTTCAGGGCTAGGTTTGGGTTTTGGGGTACAGGGGTATTTTTAGAGTTCAGGGCTGGGTTTGGGTTTTGGGGTACAGGGGTATATTTAGGGTTCAGGGCTGGGTTTGGGTTTTGGGGTACAGGGGTATTTTTAGGGTTCCGGGTTGGGTTTGGGGTACAGGGGTATTTTTAGGGTTCAGGGCTGGGTTTGGGTTTTGGGGTACAGGGGTACTTTCAGGGTTAAGGGTTGGGTTTGGGTTTTGGGATACAGGGGTATTTTTAGGGTTTAGGGCTAGGTTTGGAGTTTGGGGTACAGGTGTATTTTTAGTGTTCAGGGCTGGGTTTGGGGGTACAGGGGTAATTTTAGGGTTCAGGGCTGAGTTTGGGTTATGGGGTACAGGGGTATTATTAGGGTTCAGGGCTGGGTTTGGGTTTTGGGGTACAGGGGTATTATTAGGGTTCAGGGCTAGGTTTGGGTTTTGGGGTACAGGGGTATTTTTAGGGTTTTGGGGAACTGGGGTATTTTTAGGGTTCAGCTTTTAAATAAATAATTTAAATACATAAAAAATGAATTTTAATAATTTTAATATTTATTAATAATAGTTCTTTATTAATAATAGTTCTTTAAAAATTTAAATTAAAGTATTTTTTCCCTACACTATCCAGCACTTACCCTACTATTACACTCCCCTGGAGTTAGAATAATATTTATAAATTCCTAAACTATTTTTTTAAAAATATATATATATTTACAAATACATTCATTTAAAAATAATTTAATTTATTAAATTGATTAAATATTTATTAATTAAATTTTTTTATAAAATAATATACTTACCTATACTTACGTTGTAATGGCATGCGTTGTAATAGCATCTGCTATGTAATGTCATGCGTTGTAAAGGCATTCGTTGTAAAGGAATCTGCGTTGTAAAAATTGCGTTGTAATGGTGTGCGATGTAAATGTATGTGATGTAACGTCATACATCCGGAATATACCTTCTTATCAGCGGTCCACAAATCCTTCTCGAGATTAGACTACATATTCGTCCCCCTCGCAGTGATTGGTCGGGTGGAGTCGGTGGTCATTTTACTGCGCGGGCTGTGGGATCATTCCCCGGTGGTGGTGGAATTCCGGCTGGATAAGGGGCAGCAGCCCTTTCGGTGGCGCCTCTCCACATGGCATCTCCAACGGGAGGATTATAGGAAACATATAGGGGAGGCCATAACTCACTTCTTAGGTGAAAATGTTGGTTCAGTGGCAGATGCTGGGACGGTGTGGGAAGCCTTGAAACCCACGCTGCGTGAAGAGGACATAGCTTGGTGCGCGGCAGCCCGAAGGCAGTGCAGGGAGCTACATCAGATATTGAGGCCTTGGAGAGATGTTGCAGTGGAGAGGGGGACTGCCAGGTGATTTTTTTTTTTTTAATACCTTTTATTGCATTTTTTTGTGGCATGAAAACACAAAAGCAGATAACACAGCCGTAGTGCAGGATATACATGACATGTCATATCAGTTGTACATACACAGTAGTGGATATAATTAAGAGAAGAGACAATAAAAACAAAGTATCGAGAACAGCATGACAGGATCATTGGCCATAGCTGTGTAAAAGTATAAGTCAACAACAACAGTTCGCCAGGATAGACCATCTGTTCCCTCATATCTCACCAATGAAATGCTTGGTTTGGGGCACGTGCAATACAGTGTCAATGGAACAAGGCAAAATCAGGCATGCCGGAAGCACAACAAAAACACTGTCAGCAGGTCAGGGTTGGTGCAGTACAAACAGTATGTGACGACTCAATCAAAGGGACCAACATGAGAGGGGTGGGGGCAGGACAGGAGTATCAGTGTGTGTCAGCACACAAAAAAACATAAGTATCGCTCAACAATGTCTCCCAGTTCCAGGGTGTAGCTCCTGCTCAGTTCTTAATAGAAAGGTGCCCGTTTCCAAGACCTGTCGTGACTGGTTATCCATGGTTACCTCCATGACTACCGAGCAAAGCTCAAAGCTACGTGCAATGCAGTACATATTCAAATCATTTGTTTGTAACAAGAAACTGTAAATAATATCCTAAGAATGCAGGGACTAAAAACTGGGTGATGTCAAATCGATTAATGTGTGGTGCGGATAGGGGCGGGTAGGGGCGGGCATGTGTGTCCCTGCGTCAGTAGTGGGGGTCAACTGGTGCGGCAAGCAGCAGTCGCAGTGAGGGAAGGGAGGGGGGAAAGAGAGGGGGAGAAGATGGGAAAGCCGGTAAAGAAACGCAACCCAGGGCCTGTAGGGGAGAGAGGCACGTGGGCAGGGGAGGGGAGGTCGGATTACTACTCAATAGGGAAAGAGAGTCTAAGTAATGCCCCTCTGTAGGCCCACTTGATGATAAGCAGCCAAGGTGTTGTCCCAGTCTTGTGCTATGGGATACATGCGGAGCCCCGCTGTTTCCTCCCTGTGCAAGGCCCCACTCTCCGCACTTGCCCAGTTGTCAAAAGAATTGCGCCAGTGTATCGCCTGAGGGGGTTCACTATTCTTCCAGTGCTTGGTGATGAGACTGTAGGAGAGTAGGGTCTGCTATCCTATGGTCACCCAAAGTTTTGCTTTTTGCTTCACTGGTTTTCGACTTAATGAGGCTGTGGGCCTGCTAATCAGACCCCCAGCCTGCTGTTCTCTCTCTAAATTCGTAATACATGTGCTATAGGTACATACCACAATTGGAAATGGACTCCTTGTCAGCCCCTGTACCATGCACTATAGGTGCTCAGGGCATAGGTGCCACCAAGGCCTACCAGGGGCTGAAGCATAGCTTTTGCCACCCCTGGCTGGTTCTTAAATTGACACAACTGGCTGATCACTCAGCTGGGGCAAGTTGGTGTAATCACCCCTTGCTTAGATATAGCATACCTATATCTAAACCTATTTCTGGACACATATAAACCTGTGAGCCACTCTTATGGAAGGCCTTATCAATCCTGAAGGCAGAGTGTGTGGTTTAATGTGAGATGGAGCTCTGGCATGAGCTGAGCCTGTCTGCAGCTGTCGGGAACAACTCCCTAAGCTGTTCCGGGATAATGCCAAACCATATACTATTAAGTGCATTATAATCCTCGCGGTTATATAGCAACTTTGGTTTGGCTTTATCAAAACATGTCGTGTAAGGTCATACGATTTGGAATACTATCCCCTCGACAGTTCTGTCGACGGGGATAGCATTCCACCCCTCTAGAGGGAGAAGACATGTTACTTTACTGAAACGAAGTTGATTTTTAAAAGAGCCTCAGATCCACAAAATGGATGCTTCTGCCACAGACACAAGTCTGACCTCCTGCTGCCGACCAAAACTCAGCAGAGGAGGCCTGGACAAAGGCTTTCCTGTCGCAGGGAGGTGTTACACCACCCCAGACAGGAGATAGTGGATTGTAGCAGGGAGGTTTGAAAGAAACCAGACACTGCCTGGGGAGCACAAGGCTGCCCCTTGCATAATCCGGCCAAAGCGGTTCTGGGGCACACCGGCCCCTGTCCCAGCACGGCCTAGATCAAAGGAAAGGGGTGTATCCACCCCCTTCCTGGGTCCCACCCATAGGAGGGGACCTAGCAGGTAATCCAGCCCCCTTGATTGGTATAAGAATGGGAGCAGTGCCAACGCACTCAGATTATCCTGATGAAACATTTGAAATAAAACTCTGGACCCTTCAACATCCTACTCAACGTAGAAGACTGAAGAATCTCCCTTGTGGTCAAGGAGTGACCACCCTGTGCAAACAGGCACTATCCAGCACCTCGACGTCTGCTTTGTTGCAGTTCCCGCCGGAACTCCAGCAACAGAGATCAATGAGATTAAGCTTGCCTGCCTTCTTACAGCCCGATCCACAGTCCCTGCAGAGCTGAGACCCGTGGAGGCGACCGGAAGCGTGGGGCACGCCATCTTGAAAAGACCACAAGACGCTGACCGTGCAGCCCACGAGTGACCCTCGAAGCAGTACACCGGGGTTTGAGAAGCCCCAACCCTGAGCCACTCTTGCACCGAAGCTCACCCCTCTACACTCGACGAGTGCTGGGTGGGGCCCTTCTGCTCTCTTTGGCTCGACGCGTTGGCTTGGTCACTTGCCAGCTGGCTTGTGGCCCCTGTGCCGGCGAAAACCTAAATACGACTTGTGATTCTGGGTGCTCCAGACTAGCACCAGCTCCTCTGAAAAGGAGCACCCGCTCTGACCCTCCTGGTTTGAGTGAGAAGCAATTTTCCAGTCCTGCGTGGATTGCTCTTGCCAAGTGTTGTTTGCTCCGATCTTGAAGCCGACAGCGCCGACGGTGAGAGCCTGCATGGGACAGCTCGTGACCCGCTCCTGGACATCGCAGATGCCCCAGAGCCCAAGTGGCAGTGGAGAGAAGCTCCTCGACAACCACCTGATTGCGCCCGACATTGCCTGGTTCCATCCTGGTTCCACCCTGGTCACTGCTGAGTGACCCAGACTCTGTCCCCTCTCCTTTCAGGTACTTTTCTACTCTGATCCACCCTTGGATCACACCGGTCACTTCTCCTTCACATCGCCTGCAGCATCTTCAGCTTCAAGCACCAAGAACCTGCGTGACGAAACCCGACGCACCCGCTTCCTGTGGGTGAGGTAACATTGCAACGCTGGTGTTCCCACACTGGTACACACCTCTAGGGTCTGTGTCTAAAGTTTTGTCCATCTAGGTTCAGCGGAAGTATCCTAAAACTCTATCAGTGTAACTTTTACACACTATTGCTTAACATTGGTGCATGCGTGTGCTTTAAGCGCTGCACCCGAATCCCGCGGGCTTTTCCCGACTTCAGCATTGCTTGTCCCGACTGCTCCCAGCGATTCCCTAGGCCTTAGGCCTAACCACTGTTCGATTGGTATCTCTTATACCACTTTCTTAATATATGGTTTGAGTGGCCACCCGCCCTCATCCATAATTGTGCAACTTTGTATGTTATACTGTGCTTTTAATTTAACGCTTGTGCCCCTTTGCTCATAAAGAGTACTGGGGATTATTTTAGAAATAAATACATATATTTTTATAATATATACTTGTGTGGTGTCCTTTCATTTGATATTACAGGACTGTGATTGGTAAAACAGCCGGCTTAACACGACCTCTTGAGTTTAGCCTTTAAGGCTGCTTAGTCTATGCTACCATTAAGATAGCTTGTCTAATAAAGTTGACTTACAACCAGACACCATAAGGGTTATTTGGACTGATAGAAGGTGGTTCCAGAATTGGAAACATCATATATCAGGCCAACTTCTCACAGAGACGTTTCACGGTTATCAGTCCCAGATCCCAAAATCTAGACCTTCGTCTGTTTCGTCCGCTTGTGTGGCAAGCTACCCCCTGTCGCTGCTGCTGAAGAGGCCGATACTGTCTTCCAGTAATCGTGTAGGAGAGGGCACATCCAGAGCATGTGCAGAAGCTGTGCATCTACGAGACCGCATCTGGGGCATGCTTTTGAGTCGACACCAAAATAGCGGTTTATTTTATCCGGGGATAAATACGCACGGTGCACAATATAGTATTGGATGATCTTAAAGCGGGAGTTGCGCAGAGCATTCAGCGCACCGGCCAGCACTAATGCCCATTCTTTATCGGTCCAGGCCCGACCTCTATCCACAGTCCATTTGTCTCATAAGTGTTGTGAGGAAAATTGCGTGTGTGTGTAGGGCCTAGGCGAGCCAGTGTACTATGTGGGAGCCGTTCCCCATCATGTGCAAGTACTGTATCAGCAGGTGGGCTGGCAGCTCCTCCGCAAGGTCACCCCAGGCTGGTGTTAGTAAGTGTATGAGTGCCGCATGTGTTAGGAATTGACCAACGGGTAGTCCCGTGTTGGCCGCTAGGGTCTCAAATGAAAGTAAGGCGCCTTCTGCTAACAGATCCCCCAGGCCCTCTAAATCAGCGCGTGTCCAACTGTCTAGCGCGGCCTCCGTGAGCGCGCCGCCCTCCCAAGGTGTCCCCAACAATGGTAGATTTGGAGCATATGGTTTGGTGGAGCATGTAAGTTTTAGACTTCTCGCATAGCACTTCCTCGCCACCGCAAGGTGTAGTTGATTGGGGCAGCGGACCCTAGCTAAGGGGTGACACAGTGCGTGGAGCTGTGCAATCGTCATGACGGTGTCATCCGTGGCAGTATCACCCAAGTTCTTCCCACTCAACCAGTAGGCAACCCACTGCAGTTGGGCTGCCAAGTAATAGAGCTCCTGATTAGGAATAGATAGCCCCCCAGCATACAATGTCTTTAATGCAACTCTGGGCCGCCCCGTGTTCCAGATCAATCGCCTGGTCAGAGTTTCCAGCTCCCGGAAAGTTTAGGTCGGGATATACACCGGAAGGTTGGCATAAAAGTACAACAATTTAGGCAGCACTATCATTTTAGTAAGCGTAATTCGACTTGGGACATTTAGCGGGAGGGAGTTCCAAAAAGTCACCTGTGCTGTGAGTGACGAAACTGCCCTTGTGAGGTTACCTTCCAACAAGTCAGCAGGATCTCTATGAATATAAATCCCTAAATAGCGGAAGGTGGTTGGATACCAGAGGAGTCGCTCGCCCATTACTACAATATCGCATTCTGGCGTGTCTGCGGCAAACGAGTACACTCCTGACTTCGCCCAGTTGACCCGAAGTCCCGACACGTCACCGAATTTGCGGAATATGTCAGTGAGCGCGCGCGGGAAACAAGTCAGGTCTCTGATGTATAGTAGTAAATCATCTGCGTACAGTGACACTGAGTGTATCCCGTCAGCCAAAGGGATACCCCAGTCTGCGCCAGAGGCGCAAAGTTGTGTTGCCAGGGGCTCCATCATGAGAGCAAAGATTAAGGGGGAGAGGGGGCACCCTTGTCTAGTGCCTCTGCGTACGCGGACCGAGTCTGAGAGGAGCCTGCCTGTGCGAACACGCACCACGGGTTCCTGGTATAGACGTTTCACCATCTGAAGATAGTCATCACCTAAGCCAAACTTCTCCAATACCTGCGTCAGGTAGGGCCACTCCACAGAGTCGAATGCCTTTTCAAGATTGAGTACCAAGCACCCCGAGCGAGGCCATCGGGACGTAGCCAGGCTTTGCACCCTAAACAGGCGTACTGCGGGTCGGAACTAAACCGTTCTGGTCAGCATGCACCAGAGTAGGTACCAGGGGTGCCAATCGCTGGGCTAGTGCAGACGCCAGGATCTTATAGTCTGTATTGAGGAGGGCAAGTATGATCCCATATTGAGTTCATCCCTGCCCGGCTTTAAGAGAGATATTACATTTGCCTCATTCAGCGTCGGCGGGAGAGCGGAATCCGTTATTGCCGCCCTATACACCCGCAATAGTTCGGGTATAAGGATGATAGAATAGGCCTTATAGAACTCCGCGGGTTGTCAATCCGGTCCCGGGGTCTTACCATTGAAGAGGGAAAAGATGACCGAGCGGCGCGCCTAACTCCTTCCGTTGTGCATTGGTAACCGCTGGCAGAGGCAGCGCTGACAGGTACTCTGAAATGTCATCCGCGGTGACTCGCAAACGAGAGCGATAAAGGCCCTCATAATGCCTCGTGAAGGCCTCGTGTATAGCCCTCTGTGTGTAGACAGTGGTGCCCTGAGCGGTACGGATGGACAGCACCGGCGCAGTCTGGGTGTCCCGCCGTATCAGCCATGATAACAGCTTACCCGGCTTGTCTCCAATGTGGTGTGAGCGCGCCGAATGGGCAGCGTAATTTAGATTCTTCAACCTGTCCAGAAGTTGAGTATGCTGCTCTCGGGCCGTCACCAACCTTGCATCGTCCCCCTCAGCCGCCTCCCGTTCTCTGGCCAGTAAGGTGGATTCTACTCGTGTTAAGTCTCTTTCCACCTGGTGCCGCATTCCCGCCTGCATGCCCAGCCAATGCATGGGCGAATTTTGCGAATCTGGCGTTCGTGAATTTGCGTATTTGCGAACTCGCAATCCGCAAAATCCGCCAATTCTCGCGAATTTGCGGATTTTTTTTTGTGTTTGCAAGGGTTTCTGACAGTTCGCGAGGGTTTTGTACCAGTTCGCAATTGCGAACTTACTTGCCGGCTCGTAATGGTTGCGACTATGTTGTTTCTACGTCTGGTTCATCATCACAGGTTCCCAGCACCCTCTGTTTCACCACTGCCACCCTCTGTTTCACCCATGCCACCCTCTGGTACATCAATGCCACCCTCTGGTTCATCATCACTGTAGATTATGGGGGGGGAAAGCAAGCACACCTGCCCTGCTTCAACTGACATGAATTAATTTGGGGTTGATTTATTAATGTGTCACTGTTTTAAAATTCCAGTCCGGCACCTGCTTCCTTATCTGTAATTTGCTTTCTGTTGCAATGCAATTTTTTTTTCCAGGACCTTTGTGGCCTACTTGTAGCTATTCTATGAGCTTGCTGTGAGGGTCAGAGCAGGGTCATACAATTGTTGCAACTAGCAACTGAACTCTGGAGGGGCCCCAGTCGAAAGCACTACAGGGAATGGTTACTAATGATGAGTTTGAACTTTTACACCTGCTGAGTGCTTTCAGTTTTGCAAAACACGTTTTTCTGCAATTTCGCGTGATTCGCGGGGCGCGAACGTGCGCGAGATCGAATTCGGAAGCCGCAAATTTGTGCGAATATGCGATTTGTTTTTTTGCGGCGTGTTAGTTCGCAAGGTTTTGCGCGTTTTAGCGAGCCGCTTGTAGCGCAACGGCGCAAAGTTACCCTCACGGGCGTTCACGGGCGCGGCCATCTTGTTTGCATGACGTATTTCCGTTTCCGGGCGCGATGTGTAATCTCGCAAAGTGTGCGGCTCGCTAGTACAATTTTGCGTGTGTTCGTGAGGAAAATCTCCGCCGAACTTACCCACGCGGTCGTGAACGGTGGCGGCCATCTTGTTTCTCATTCATTGCTATGGTTCTGGGCATGCTTCTTCTATCCTCTCTGAATCTCTGCCATCCTTTGCTTGTTTGAAGTTTTTTTTATCTATTTTACTTATTATCTATCCCTCTATTTTTTTAGTTCTATATTTTTGTGTTTTCTGCTACTTTTGGTTAATTTTAAACTACTTTTTTCAAACTCTTTTCTTTTCTTCTTCCCTATTCTATTTTCTTTATTATTTAGCTCCCTTTCTGCCCAGACCATGGTAAAGGGAGCCGGGAAGCATCCAGAGAAGGGGAAGGGTCCCGCACCCCGTGCCCGGCTCCCGTGCGGGCATTTGAGGGGGGAGCAGGTCGCACCCCGGGAGATCTTCAGCCCGGGGGAGGTGGCCGCACTAGTTTATTATGTTCAGCGCCGCCTCCCCAGGACCATCATGGCAGGCGGCAAGATCACTCGCGGGTACGGGATCCAGGAGCGCCGGAAGCGGTGGGAGAAGGTGTGCCGGGCCATGTACCAACACTCTCGGGTCCGGCGCACCTACAACCAGGCCACCCACCGTTGGACGGATCTCCTGGACCGGGAACGCGATCTGCTCGATCTGCTCGACCTGCTCGGCCTTGAGATCCCCGGGCTTGGTGAGTAGTAGTAGCTATTTCTTTACTACTCTGTTTTCTCCTGCTCTGTGTGTTATTATATTGCAAATTTTAGTTTTTTACCAAGAGCATTAATGCTGCTGATTACATTGTAGGTAAATGATATTTCAAAATGTTCTGTGCATTTCAGGTGCACTGCTCTCCTTCTCAGTAGCGTTACTACTATGCTTATTTGTTTTCGATTTTGTGTTCATTTCATTGGCCTGTGAAATTATGTATGAGTGTAGTTTAAAGAACTGCGTAATGCTAGACACTAAGGGAATTAGATTTTTAATTACCGGCGCATCCCTGCAAAGTAGCAGGGATGCGCCAGTAATTGAGCGCCATGCCACCACCACCCATGGTGCGCCGTATTTACAATGCGGCGCACCATGGGCCGAAAACGTCACCAAAGCGTTACGCATCTGTGCTGTAAAGGCGGCGCATTGCTGGAGTTGCGTCGCAACGATGGCGCAGCTCCAGCAATGCTCTGGGGTGCCCTATCTCCCCAATGCTGCGTCAAGCCGTACGTCTGCTTCAAGCAGGTGCAGGGTTTGAGTCACGCATCATTGTCCTCATAGTGACTGATTGAAATCTTGTAGATTTCCCTCAGCCACTTTTAGGATGCGTTCCTGCGCAGGAGCGCCCTCCCTTGCGCCGGAACGGCCCCTGATGGTGCAGGGATTTACAACGTGATGCATCTCCCATATGCGTCACGTTGTTAATATACGCCGCACCATGGCGCCTCTTTTGTTCTGCCGCTGCGTCACAAAAGTCACGCAACAATGGCGCAAAAGAGCCGCAAAGGGCTTCTAAATCAGCCCCTACAGACTCAAGTCCAGTCCTTCCTTTGTACACATGGCGATAAGAAGAAATAGTGGTGGTGGATTGATAGTTTGAGTATTTTAATGACTGGTTAATGTAGTAGGAAACTTTTTAGTGTTGTCGTTGAGCTGCAATGACGATGGACTTTGCCTGTCACTTCACGTGCTGCGGACTGCTGCCTGCCAGTCCTAGGGGAACCTTTTTAGTATTTTGTTTAGTGAGTTGCATAAGAACTTTCCACGTCGACGGTCCGCAAATCAAGCAATACTAATAACGTAGTAGACCACATGAGATCGGTCAATATATCCCGTGGAATAGTTGTCTATTTGCTATTTCGCCAAAATATTTTGTTATTGTTCTTTTGAAATGTTTGATTTGGTTGACAAACATCATCCATGTTTTCTAGTCTTTCTTTCTTTCATGTTGTACATCAGCTCCCCCCAGGGGCAAGAGGACACAGGAGGAGGAGGCTGCTGTTCGCCAGGATGCAGGCCAGGATCGGGCAGGCGAGGGCTCCTTTGCTGGCCCCGGTAAGTTTTAATTTTAATATAGAGTACCTATTATTTCCTAGCGTTCCTCATTCGATTTTTTCTAAATCGTCTTTGATCTTCTTGTAGACTGTATCTAAATTCTTATCCTGCCTCGACTATGACTCCCTGTGGTATTACTAGATTATGCTTATTAGTCTGTCTGTGTAGCTAACTAAGATTGCACATTTGGCAATTCCATTGGACTCCCATTCTAGTCAGCAATAGCTCTATGCACTGAGTGCAGTCCTCTGGGATTGTCCATAATGTCTTTTCAAGTCTTCTAAATGTTAATGCTTTGACAATTGCCAACAATAAAAAGGTGAATGACCATCAAGAAAGAATAGGATACTACTTTACTTTTGGTTTGGATAGGAGGACAATCCATTCTACTAGGACAAATCTGCACAAACAGAACTATGGACACTAAATAATGCATTGCTTAGCTTATCAATTATAATAGGCGCTGTAAGACTTTCCACATACCTCAGTGATAACAGACTTTGTAGTTGAACCCCAAATCTCCTTACTGACTAGATAGTGTGGCAGAGTCATTTAGCTCCCAAAGTCACCGATGATTGATCCCCAATGATGATTATCCAACGCAGGACAAGAGTACAGAGTCAGAGTCAAGAAGTGTCAGAGGCACGGACTCATGCTTGCAAAAATTGCAAAACCTTTAGCTCAGCCACTCTAGTCTGGAGGACCAAAAACCACAGAGTCTATTTAAGTTTAAACGCTATATTAAAAGTAAACACATTTATTAAAATCAAGTTTGTCACAAAACTAAACGTTTAACTGAAAATGGAAAAGTGCTTAGTGCTGACGATTAATTGAACACATTTCTTGTGGTCGAGCCGAGCTCTCACCTGGTTTGAACTTGATCTTGCTCGTGTTCTTAGAAGTCAAGCTTCTGTCTGTTAGGAGAAAAAGTGGTGCGTGTTAAAAATAAAAAGCAAGCATTTATCAGTTGTGCCAAAAAGTGCAGCAAGACAACAGCCTTCCCTGGAAAAAGGGACATTTTTACTTTAGAGTAGACAGCCACAAATTATTACATTGTTTTCTGTTTTTTTTTTACATTTCTTTATTCCTAGACCAAATAGTATATAGCAGTGAGTGGTGTATTCTAACATTCTTAAATGTACTTTGTAGGTGGAACATCTGGTGGCGGGGCCAGCGCGGAGGGGGTGGTGGTGGATGAGGGGAACACTTCTGGGGAGGATGCGGTGCAAGTGCCGGACGACACCAATGTGCCTGTGAGGGTTCACACGGTGGTGGCGGGCAGAGGTAAGCTATATATTCCTTACTTATTGAGATTGAAGACTGCAGAGTGTGCTATCTGGGGCTCTGGGAGGGGAGGGGGAGGGGGCGCACCAGCAAGTGCAAGGAGCCTGCGCCCGCTATCTGCACGGGGGTATTATAAATCAACCAGGTAGTAGCCTCCTCTAAATGTACTTCGACTTAGCTGTGAAGTTTTTGGCGAGAAGAATCCCAATCAGATCTGAGATGAACTTGATGGATGGGATGAACGAAAAGCGAAAGAAGGGTGAAAGTAAGTGTGGAAGGACGAGAAATTTAATGATGACTGGCAAAGAAGAATGATATGTGTTTGCTTGGTCCCTGAGGTGGCTGGGAAGGAAAGAATATGGTATGGTGCATGGCTGGGTGAATGATGAAGCAAGGTTGGGTGGAAGGAGAGTAGCCTGGGTGGGTGAAACAGAAACTGTATGTGTGCATATACTTTGAATGGATGGATGCCTGGATCATGGTACTATCTGACTCTTAGATAGCATATGTGTATCTAGAGAGAGAAGACGGTCACTGGATGAACTAAGTGTTACTTCGAAGAGCATGTAACACCGCACCCGCACGTCCGTTCCAGTGTAGGAAAGGCAAGGAAAAGAAGTTGTAATTTTGTCCAAATACTACCATGAATAGTAGCAGTAGTTTGTATTGCAACTGCAAGCACAGCATATATCCGGTTATTACGGTGGACACTCCCTACCTCTCTTAATAAGTTTAGTTTAGTAGTAGTACGTAATTCATGTGTGGGTGTATCACTGTTCACTCAATAAAAAGCAAAGCACCTAAAGTCATCCCATATGTAATCAAATACATCCCATGTGAAGTAATAGATAATCATATTATTTAGCTTCTTCATTTTCCTTTTCTAGTATTCATTTGCACTGTAGGGTTAAAGTTAAATTAATTAAGCAGTAGCCATTTTAACAGAGTATTCTCAGTGCCACCCGTAATAGAAAAGTAAGAGCTTCACCACCTGCATGTACTGGACGGGTACAGTAACGTAAGTCTGTCTCACTCATCATGGTGTGCGTCTGTTTTTCTCGGGTGCAAGTGCACTGCGCTGGCATTATGCCGGCTTGCATAAGATAACGTACCAATTTTCCTAAAAGAGAGAGAAGAAGAAGAATAAGACTGGTGTACTGTCATAATCGACTGTAATGGAAGTCCATAGTGCTCGTAGAATTTGTTCCTTAAACTCCCACTAATGTTAGAGCAAGGATGAAGAAGTGGGAGATTAGATAGATACTGGCCTCAATAGTTATGTACTGTGCTTTCAAGTTGCTAGTTGTACTGTGACACAACTTTCTGCTCAATCATTTTGTGTTAATCTTAAGGAGCATTGGTTACAGACTATGTCTTTCTTTCTTCATATAGTTGCTCCTTCCAAATCAACAACACCAATAAGGAAGGAACGGGCTCGAATGGCCCGGCAACGGAGGCTGGATGCCACTGTCGCTGAATATCGGTGGCTGGTGGCCCTGGAGGAGGAGGACACACAGTCAACTGGTACAACATCCACTGGGACAGCTGCATCCTCCTCCGGGCCCCCACGGGCTGCCAGCCAGCGCAGTGCTCCAGCGGTACGGAGCCGGGCTACCAAAGCGAACCGCCACCGCCGAGCAGCAAAGACAGCAGCTGCCCCCCACAGGAGTTGCAAGGCACGCCAGCACCGCTTATGCCTCAGAGTGTCCTACCTGGAGCAGGAGGTCCTAACTTATAAGACCTTGGTGGAGGGCCTCCGCTCCGACCATGCCACCCTCCACAAGGAGTATGATGCCCTGGCCGCTAAAGTGAACAGCAGCCTGCCGTAGTGTCCCTTGCCCCTTGTTTAGAGACTTTTGGGGGGTGGGAATTGGGATTTGGGTTGTTTTTGGGACTTTTGAAGGACAATCATTGGGGTTAGGAAGGGTCTTGCGGGAGATTATTTTGTTAGGGCTACACAAATATACTTTTTGAAACTTTATCTGAGCATACCTGTTTTTTACTGCTTTTGAGTCTGGTGGGTGGGGGTTTAACAGTAAGTTTGTTTTCCTGAAACTTAAGTCTGTGTCATTTTCTTCCTTTAAGTGTAAATGGCTAAATGTTTTCAACACTAAGTGCCTCTCACAGAGTAAGTGAATTCAAGAGTCCTAGGACTTTAGTAGTACTACCGTCAATCTCTCGTCTCTCCTAATACTCCATTATACTACCTCCCACCAAACGCTTATCTTACCTGTAATTTGTGTTTGAAAGTAGGGCTAGGCCCAGGGCTGGCTCCATGGGAAATGGCGGGCGATTAAGGTTGGCAATCCTGGGCGGATAAAATGTCCTCATTGCGGTGGTACTAGTGGTGTCACACAGTGGCAGTTGCATGCCTATGGAAAAAAAGAAAATTAAACCTGGTTTGTCTCTTTACTGGAGCATTACAACGGTACGATAGAGAATATAGCAGGTGACATTACACTAGAACAGTGCCACAATGTAGCCTAACAAATGGTAAAGTATTGAAAGTATAACTAGTACTTGCGTTGAATTTCTTTGACATTGGCTACTACTACAAGAAATAGTACTGAAGCTGAGTAAGTCTAGAATATATCCTCGGATTCCTTCACCAGCCTGTTGCTATGACCTTATCCTCCCCAGCAAGTGTGTGGAATTATTGATGTCATTTAGTCACACATCAATCAAAACCACACAGCCCGGGGGAAGAGGGTTAGGGTTTGGAAAATGGATGGGAATGGGGGTTTCTTTTTGGGTAGGTTTTGCTTAGAGAAGAAAAAAAAAGCACAGCATGGACAAACAATAATTGAAGATAATAAATCTTTGGGTACAAAGCTAACCATAAATCTTTTAAGTGACATAAAGGAAGTGCATGCACTACTGCATGCATTGTTACTGAAAAGTAAGTAGTACTTTCGACAACCGTGAATGACAGAATGCGACAGTACAGGGCTGCAGCGTTTTCACTTGCCTATCTCTGCACTCAGAGAAACACTTCTTACATTAAATTAGGTTTAAAAAATAGCCGAAGTAAAACCTATAGAATGGCTGTAGGGATCAATTTAGAAGCAGAGAGAGATCCAAGAAATGGAGAGTCACACTCATAGAAGTTCACAGCAATAAACATTACTTAAAAAAACATTACAAAAGAATGGATACTGTATCTGTATGTTGTTGTAGTTGTCCTGTTGAATTTGGTAAGTAAGTTGCACGCATCAAACCATTCCTCTTATTAGCGGCACTCCTCCATTCCAGCTGACGCTCCGTCCATCAATGTTGGTGACCAGAAGACACCTTGTCCACTGCCTGCCTGGCGGATGCTGAATTGCCGCTCGCTAATGTGAAGCCTGACTTCATTCTTTTTTCCCATTGCACAGACTGAAACCCGGCCTGTAATTATTGATGGAAAAACAGGAAGTGATATTAGAACACCACTGACAAATCAATATAAGGTATGTACGCTGTATAGTGCAGAAATGTCACACTTTGAGTTTCCTAATAGACAGTACAATATTTGTGAAAGTGCGTACTCTGTCTGAGTCTCCTTTTGAAGGATAAATAAGTATGGGCAAATTCATTTAGCGGATCTTTCCCCTCAAGCCAGGTGTACTCTAAACTGTGTTTTGGAACAAAATTAGACCTTCCCACCAGTGCTCCCACACAGACCCTTACTAAAGCCAGTCGCAAAAATGTAGAAGACCCCCAATCAGATCTCAATCAACGAGGCCTAGTAGAAAACTGGTGAGAAAACGTACTTTGAAAGTAAAAGTAGGCCCAAATACCCCCTTACCCACCGTGGATTGTATTCAAACCACTTGCAAGCAAGCAAAAGTATCCATACCCAGCATCGCTCCAAGACTCGCAAACCCCCCCACAAACAGCCCCCCACCCAAACACATGCAATACAAATACTGCTAACCCTAACGAGCCCTAAATTAAGAATAGTGGAAAACGCTTTCTTTAACTATGCTAAATCCCCCCTTTCCCACCATGGATTTTCTTCAAATCACTTGCAGCCAAAATTGCACATTCCCACGAGTGCTCTAAGAAGACTCCAGAACTCAGTTGCAAAAATGTAGAACACCCCGAAACACATGCAATCCTGCTGCTAGGCCTAACCCTAACAAACCCTAAGTTACAAAAAGTGCCAAAAGGCTTTTCGGCATGGATTTTGTCCAAACCACTTCTATCCGGTATTAGACCTTCCCAGCAATGCCCCAAGACCCACCAACCCACCCGCAAAAAAGCACAACACCCCCAAACAGCCCAAAAGAAAAATCTCATACTTACAATATTTATCGGCCTTCGGTCCAAACGCGCTGTGCAGCTAGGTCATAACTCCCGTTTTCCACCACGGATTTCCTGAAAAGCAAATGCAATCAAGATTAGACTGTCCCAGCAGTGCTCCCAGACCCCAGAACTCACCCACAAACACCCGGAACCCCCACAAAGAGCACCTCAAAGGCAAGCAAGTCAGCAAAAACGCAAAAAATATTTCACCTCCGATTTGGTCCAAACCACTTTTATCCAGTATTAGAGCTTCCCATCAATGGCCCCAGAGCTGTCAACCCAGGCGAAAACTAGTAGAAGACCCCCAAACAGCCAAAAAGCAAAAGTACAAAAATGGGGACTTAGTCATTTTCCTGGCAATTTCCAAAATCACTCCGCGCGCGCTCTGCAGCTAGGCCCTAACTCCCCTCTGCCACCATGGATTTGCTTCAAACCTCTTGCAATTAAACCTATCCATACCCATCAGTGCTCCCAGACCCCGAAACCCACCCACAAACACCAGGAAGCCCCCCAAACAGGCCCCCGAAAAGGCTATATTGAGCAAAATGGCAGAAATAGCACAAAAAAATTCAGCATGGATTTTGTCCAAACCACTTCTATCCGGTATTAGACCTTCCCAGCAATGCCCCAAGACCCGCCAACCCACCCGCAAAAAAGCACAACACCCCCAAACAGCCAAAAAGGAAAATCTCATACTTACAATATTTATCGGCCTTCGGTCCAAACGCGCTGTGCAGCTAGGTCATAACTCCCATTTTCCACCACGGATTTCCTGAAAAGCAAATGCAATCAAGATTAGACTGTCCCAGCAGTGCTCCCAGACCCCAAAACTCACCCACAAACACCCGGAACCCCCCAAAGAGCACCTCAAAGGCAAGCAAATCAGCAAAAACGCAGAAAAAATGTCACCTCCGATTTGGTCCAAACCACTTTTATCCGGTATTAGAGCTTCCCAGCAATGGCCTCAAGACCCGCCAACTCACCCGCAAAGAAGTAGAACACCCCCACAAGTGCAGAGCCTTTCTTAATTGGGCGTAATCCAGCCCTCTGCTTTGAGGGAAATAGGAGTCTGGAGGAGGAGGATAGAGGAGCATGTTCTTGTGATCTTGTGAACCTGAGGAATGCAGACTGCGGCACCTTTAAATCAATAAGCAAACAAGTGAAGACAGTTCTGCTGATGGGCTTGTTTTTGTGATTAGGTGATTAAAGTTTTAATTATATTAACTGTGCAAAACAAAGAAAGACAGACACACAGGAATAAAAGTGAAAAAGGACGAAAAAGAAAGTTATTGATTCATTGGCTCATTTTCAGGGCTCGGTGTCAGGGAATAAGAATAAGAATTCGTCCTCATACTCTGCGAATTTAGGCAGGAGTAGGTCAGTGTCACCTAACAGAGAACAAATTCCCTCATCTAAGTTGCTGTCCTCCTCGTCTTCATCCGGCGTTTGTTCTCGTACGTTGTAATCTGGTGGTATGAGGTGCTGATTCATCTTGATCATTGTTAACCTCTCCACATTTTTGAGCGAGAGGCGGGACCGTTTGGAAGTTACAATGCCACCAGCAGCACTGAAAACACGTTCAGAAGTCGCACTTGCGAGTGGGCAAAAAAAGTAGTTTATAGCCAGGTTGGAGATCTGTGCCCACAATTCTTTTTTCCCATGCCAATACGCCAATGGGTCAGCATTAACATAGACCTCTGTTGAGTCATTCAGATAGTCCTGCACCATCGACTCGAGGTCCTCCAAGGTTCCTCCACTTTGCTTACTTTTTGCTGTGACCTTTTGAGAACCAAACCCAAACCGAGTTAGCCAATCCTCTTCTGCATCCAATGTTACTGTTGTGTCTGGTGCAGATGATCCGGTTGCCGGTGTCTTTAACGGCTGAGAGGTCACTTGTGCCACAGCCACAGGTGCAGAAGTGGATTCTTTTGACTGGGGATGGCCTGCTGATGCTGATGTACTGCCTTTTCCTTCAATTTACTGCTGTTCTCTTTCAAACCTCTTGGCTGACAAGGCTAGCCAACGTTTGTACTTTGTAACATCTTCATCACCAAAAGGAAAGAATGCTCTGTCTGCCAGCGCCTTTTTGTAGCGTGGATCCAGAATAGTAGCACAAATGTAATGCTGTTCTGAGTGGATCATTTTAAGACGTTCATCACCAAGTAGGCGCTCTAATAATTTCTCCGCCAAAACAAAAGCGTCTTGCTTTTTTTCATCTTTTTGAAACATAGAAGACACCGCCTTCAGTTGGTGTTCCAGCATGCGCAACAATGGGATAGCTTTTCCCAAATTACAGTCCTCCTTGCTGACTGCACGTGTGAAGACCTCAAAAGGACGAAGCATGTCTGTCAGGCTTTTAACTAGGTTCCATTGCGCCGCATCTAGCCTCAGGTCCTTCTGAGCTGTACCCAGTGTTAAGAAATAGTGATCGAGTACCGTATACTGCTCATACAGACGCTCAAGCATGTAGAAGGTTGAGTTCCAACGTGTTGCCACCTCCTGGATGAGTGCTTTCACTGGCATTCGACGTTCATGTAGCAGGCTCCTCAGATGCTTCCGGGCCTTAAAAGAATGGCTGAAATGGTTGCACATTCTTCAGCAGGTGGCCACTAACTCGCACGCTGGACTGTCTTCATCACTCAAGAATTTTTTAACAACCAGGTTTATACAGTGCGCCAAACACGGCACTCTGAAATATTGACCCAGCTCCATGGCCTTAACTACATTGGCGCCATTATCCGTGGAAACATAACCAATCTGGCGTTTTTTTGGGGACAGCCAGTGAAAGACCTTTCTGTTAAACTCATTCAAAATGTTTTCTGCTGTATGACGTTTCTCCAAGCCAAACATGGCTAGTGTTGCATGTTTCCGAGCAGCTTTAAAAACTTGGTCCGGGTCAACACCTGCGTTTACCTTTGCTTTAACCCCTGAAAAAGAGACCCAGTGTGCAGTGATGCACATGTAATCAGCACCTGAGCCACTGGTCCACATGTCTGTTGTCAGATGTATAGTGTGAACAGCACTCTTCTGCAAAGCTGCCCCAATCACCTCCAGCACATCTTCATGTAGTGCTGGAACCGCAACTCTGGCAAAATAGAACCGGCTAGGAACCTTCCATTTAGGGCAGAGCGCTGCCACGAATTCTAGAAAACCAACCCCTTCTACAAAAGAAAAAGGGAGAAGGTCCAGAGCTAGCATTTTAGCCAGCTTATTGTTATACAGACGCGTCAGTGGGTGGTTGCGATCATATGGCGTGTCTGAAAACAACATGGTTCTAATGTTGCCCTGGACCAAGCATTTACGGGATGATGATGATGATGACTTCTTCGACCCAGTTACGCTTGCTGATGAACTTTTTCACATTGGTGTCTCACTCTCTCCCACACTCTTAGTGTGGCTCACATGGGGTGTGCTGCTGACAGGGGTACTGGGTGTAAGTGAAGTGTTTGACACGTCTTCTTCCTCCTCGTAATCATCAGATGAAACATCAACGTTTTCTTGACTTGCAATTCGGGCTTGCTTGATCTCCTTTAGGTGCGCAAACCATTGGACAGCGTGCTGTCTGACCTCTCTGGCCTCCGGTACCATAGTTGGTACCAAACTTACCACGACTAACTGCATGCTTACAAATGCTACAAATGGCGAAGTTTTCCTTTTTTGGACAAACACTAAAGAAGTCCCAAACTGCGGACTTGAAATGTCTGTGGGGGCCGGAGGATGCGGCGATACTGGTGGTGGTGGTCATGCTGCTAATGCCAGATGAAGTGGAGGATGTGGATTGACGAACTTTAGTACGTTGTGCACTTTCACCACCACTAATTGAGGTCGAGGTGGATGGAGGTCCCTTCTGGCGAGGAAGAAATATGGAAGCGGTACGTGTTGGTGTACTAGTTAACTCCAATGATTGTGGTGTTTCCATTGCCTCCTCGTCGACAACATCATCACGCTCAGCAGCTTCTCGGGCTAGGGTCAAAATGTCTGCTTGCTGCATGCCCGCCTGGGCTGCAGTGACCTTTATGATGACTGGGTCGTCGTCATGAGAGTCTTCATCAGCAGCAGTATCCGCCACTTCTTGTTGAGCCTCATCACACTCCATAACTATGTGACTTTGGACGAGCTTCCTTTTACGCTTAACTACCTTTGTCAGATCATGGTGTGCCTCACTCTCAGACGGCAGTGGTGCTGGTTCCCAATTTTGATCTGTATCATCAGAAGGAGGTGTGCTTGAAGAAGATGTAGACACCACCCTTGATCTTTTCCTTGCTAGGGGTGTGGAAGACAATGAATGATCATCAGGAGGAGTGGCTTCCTCAAATTATACCTCGGCTTGATTGTTGATTTCCTAATGTGCCCCTACTTCTGGAGGAACAACAATTGGGGGCACTTGTGACCCTCCATGCACCTCTGCTTGCGCATCTCCTTGCGCTGCCTCTCCTTCCACAAGTACTTGGGCTTGTACTTGCACATGTGGTTGTTGTTGCGGCTGTGGTTATTCAACACTCGTCAGATGAGTTACAACAACCTGTGTTGATTGAGGGACATTGCTGCTACTTTCTTGCGATGAGCCAACATCACTGGTCGATGGTGATTGAACAACTAGACTTAGTGCCTCTGCAGCACTCAAGGGCTTGGACTTAAGTTGGTGTGGTGGTGGTGGTGGCACTGAGCCCAATGGAGCAGGGGTGCTGCTCCCAGCTTGGTCCCCAGCAGATCCCGCTGCTGCTGCAGGCGTACTTTTTTTTTTACTCCCAAAAAATGTGGCGGGCGGCACACCTGTCTTCTTGGTAACTTGCTTCTTCTGCTCCTTACTGGCAACTTTCTTTCTAGAGGAGCTACGGGGAACATTTTTTGGGGCCATCTTCTTCAGAGGTCAGAACAGCAGGCCGCAGTTGCACGAGTTGCAGATTTGTCTGTGGCCAGACGTGACGTCGCGTGACGTTATGCTGCACACACACACCGCTGCAGGACTTCTTCCTGGCACTGGTGGTTCTCTTGAGTCTTGTGCACCTAAAAGCAATGGAAGACAGAGGAACATCAGTTCAGTTATACACCCCAAAAATGGAAAAACACAGAAAAATCAGCACAATCCCATGCCATCCATGATGATTAAATTCAAGGCACCTCACAGAAAGACTAGGGCCATGCACCACTCACTACCCCTGGCCATAATGGTTGAAACCTAGGCAAAATGGCTGCAGACCTAAGAACACTGCCTGATTTCAAAATGGCCCCCTGCCTCCCAGCACATGGCCTGCCTGTACCTGCACTCAAAATGGCCCCCACCCACATGGCCTGTCCCCATGAACACCCCAAAAAATCGAAAAACACAGAAAAATCAGCACAATCCCATGCTATCCATGCACTCCATGATGTTTAAATTCAGGACACCCCACAGAAAGACTAGGCCCATGCACCACTCACTACCCCTGGTGAAAAGGCCACAACAACAGCCCCAAAAAACGAAAAACACAGAAAAATCAGCACAATCCCATGCCATCCATGATGTTTAAATTTAAGACACCCCACAGAAAGACTAGGGCCATGCACCACTCACTACCCCTGGCCATAATGGTTGAAACCTAGGCAAAATGGTTGCAGACCTAAGAACACTGCCTGCATTCAAAATGGCTCCCAGCACATGGCCTGCCTGTACCAGCACTCAAAATGACCCCCACCCACATGGCCTGTCCCCATGAACACCCCAAAAAATCGAAAAACACAGAAAAATCTGCACAATCCCATGCCATCCATGCCCTCCATGATGTTTAAATTCAAGACACCCCACAGAAAGACTAGGCCCATGCACCACTCACTACCCCTGGTTAAAAGGACACAACAACAGCCCAAAAAAACGAAAAACACAGAAAAATCAGCACACTCCCATGCCATCCATGATGATTAAATTCAAGGCACCTCACAGAAAGACTAGGGCCATGCACCACTCACTACCCCTGGCCATAATGGTTGAAACCTAGGCAAAATGGCTGCAGACCTAAGAACACTGCCTGCATTCAAAATGGCCCCCTGCCTCCCAGCACATGGCCTGCCTGTACCAGCACTCAAAATGGCCCCCACCCACATGGCCTGTCCCCATGAACACCCCAAAAAATCGAAAAACACAGAAAAATCAGTGCAATCCCATGCCATCCATGCCCTCCATGATGTTTAAATTCAAGACACCCCACAGAAAGACTAGGCCCATGCACCACTCACTACCCCTGGTGAAAAGGCCACAACAGCCCAAAAAAATGAAAAACACAGAAAAATCAGCACAATTCCAAGCCATCCATGCCCTCCATGATGTTTAAATTCAAGACACCCCACAGAAAGACTAGGCCCATGCACCACTCACTACCCCTGGTGAAAAGGCCACAACAACAGCCCAAAAAAATGAAAAACACAGAAAAATCAGCACAATCCCATGCCATCCATGATGATTAAATTCAAGCCACCCCACAGAAACACTAGGCCCATGCACCACTCACTACCCCTGGCCAAAAGGCCACAACAACAGCCCAAAAATCGAAAATTCCAAAATTGTAGTTGCAGCAACTGTAATGCCCCAAACAAACTTACTTGTGAAATTTCTAATCCAAAAGTGATCCAAAGAAAGTCAAAAAGGCCTCAAATCCAAATATCCAGCAGCATCCACAAAAAGTATCCTTCCAGGTCAAGAATCCGAATGAAAGTGACCAGCAAATGAAGAAAGCACTTGGAGGAACCTGCTGGACAGGAACAGGAAGTTGGAGAGTGTGGGGCACTTCCTTCCTCCCACCCCCCCCCTCAAAAAAATGGACTCCTTGCAAAAAAAAGTGCAGGCAAATGTCATTATTCTGATAAAAATCGTCATTTTCAGAAGGTTTATGCTGCTTGCTGGTGGATTTCTTGTGCAGAATTTCAAATTTTGTACTTTCGCGCATGCAAGATTGTTGCTGCTCGCCGCATCTACGTGTTCGCAATTGCGAACTTTCGCGATGCGTGCTGTGCAAGGTGGCAAGCCGCGATTACGTAATCGCGGTCGCCAAACTCCCGCGGGATCCAGCAGCAAGATCCAAAATGGCGCAGCACTCGCAAAATATCGAGAAACACAACTCGGCAAACGCTGAATGACGGTAAGTGACCGCTGCACGCCGCAAAATTGTATCACCAAGAAAAAAAAATCCGCTGCGTGCGAATTTGTGGATTTTGTGGGAAATTTGCGAATGTCGCGGATTGCGAATTTACCGAAAATCTGCAAAATCCGCGAGCGGAACGGATTTTCCGCCCATGCTTACGCGTGACAACCTTAAACGCATCCCATTCAAACTGTGGGGTGGATGCAGTGTCGTTATTGTCCTCAAAATACTGCAAAATGCGGATCGAAAGCGCTTCCCTATATGGGGCATCCAATAAGGCATCCGGTTGGAGTCGCCATGTAGGCACTGGCGGGTGGAGGCGTTCCCAGGCAAAGTCCAGTGTATGAGGGTTTTGGTCAGAGTGAGTGCGACCCAGATAACAGATGTCTGTGACACGGGGAAGTAAATCGCTCGATAACATAAACCTGTCCAGCCGGACATGTAGCGTGTGGGCACCCGAATAGTACGAATAAATTCTCGTGTTAGGGTTATGGCTGCGCCAGACAGCATGAAGGTCCCACTGCATTGCCCAGTCTGGGAGCGCCCTCATTGCTACATTCGCTGGTGCGTTGGCCAAGGGGGGGAACGACCGATCTAATGCAACATCCAGTACACAATTATAGTGGCCCCCGAGCAAAAGTGGGACGCCCGGCCATGGCGCTATCACCGACGACAACCGTGAAAGGAATCAGCCCTGCTCAGTATTAGGAGCATAGATGGAAGCAAGAACCACATGCTGTCCGTCCAATTTACCCTGAAGTATCAAATATCTGCCCTCTTTGTCTACCTTACTATGAGTGAGTGCAAAGGGGACCCCAGGGCGTATCCAAACCAGAGTTCCCCGCGCAAATGCCGAGAAGCCTGTGGCATACAGTTGCCCCCTCCACCTGAGGCGCAGAGTGAGTACCTCTGGGCCAGTCAAAAGGGTCTCTTGCAACAATGCTACGTGTGTTTGGTGTCGCCTAAGATATGAATAAATCTGGTAATGGCGTGAGGCCGTGTGCATACTAGGCACCTTCCAGGTGCAGAGTTTAACCGCAGCCATTATACAACCGATCTCTCGTACCTCCCTCCAGCCATCCACCCCCACCACATAGCTCAGTTGCGCAGCAGAACAGACATCCATCTAAATCACTGCGAATCGTTTGCACACATCCGCCATCCCGCAAACATACATTAAGGGAAAAGGAGAAAGCAACCAATCATATAAACAAGGGGAACAAAAACAAAATGCAAAAAGGTCGACAGCAGAACATGTTGTCGTCCAAACGCTCTAGCGAGCTCTAAGAGTCCGTAAGTTCAAGGGGGAGTTCACTGAGCCCTTGGCTCTGTCTTTACAGGGGTTTCATGCTATCAGGGCGAGGGTGCTGCCCCCAACCACAGGCAGCCATTGACATTCAGCTCAGTTCCAGTGAGAGTTCTTGCTGCGTAATGTGCCGGCTCTCAGGTCCAGAGTTTAGCCGCCCGGCAGCAACGCAGGATGGGTCGCAGCTAGTCACTCACCTCCGGGGGGTTCGTCCACCCCTATGATGCAGCCCCACAACTCACCAGCAGGGGGAAAGTTCATGTCACCTCTCAAGCTATGGACTCGGCCCACACAACCATATCAATCAGGGCCGGATGTCCCTAAGGAGCCAAAGTGGCCTTGTCAGCTACACAACAGCGTCTCATGGAAGCAATAGTCCGTCAGCTGTAAGTGTCCTCAGTGCCGGAATAGCGGGCCGATTGCCCTGGGACGTGTTCACTGGACTATATCAGCGGTCTGTGGGGTAACAACCGGGAGATCTATTGCAACTTGGGAGTCTGACAATCCGTAAATGTGTTCATCATCGCTCGTGAGGGCTTTAGGGCTAGCCTCCAAAGCGGGGTCTGCTTCCAGTGAGCCGCTGATTTCCGCCACCATTCGGAGGGCCTCCTGCTGTTCACTTTGCATAAGTTCCGGCGTGGGACCCACCTCTGTCTCTGTGTGTGTTGAATTCATCGGTGAGGGTCTTCTGCGGTGGCGGCGTCCGGACCCTCGGTCACGTCGCATCTTCAGTGGCATCTCACTAGGTTCCTTATCAATGCCCGAGTCAAGCCAGGTCTCAACCACCTCAGGGGTATTGAAAAAATGTGTCTTATCCTGAGCCACCACACGCAGACGGGCCAGAAAGAGCAAGGAATATTTCAGAGCCAGGCGGCGGAGTCCTTGTTTCACCGCCAGGAAAGAATGGCGTTGGCATTGTACTTGTACAGTGTAATCAGGGAAGAACATGATCTTGGTGTTCTCAACTCTGCTGTCCGACAGTTTCCTAGCCTCGCGCTGTATGGCATCGCGGTCTCGGTAGTTCAAGACGCGAATGATCATGGGTCTCGGATTAGAGCCTGCAGGGGGAGGATGTGTCGGCACGCGGTGGGCCCACTCCACTACAAAATGCTGCAAGAGGGTACCGTCTGGTAGTAGGTCCATGAGCCAACGTTCCATGCGCTCCACCGCCTCTCTTCCCTCCAGCGCTCCGGCAGCCCCACGATGCGGACGTTGTTCCTCCTCACCCGTCCTTCCGCATCCTCCGCACGATCTTCTAGGAATTCCACTCTGTTAAGGAGATCCTGGACATGTCTGTCCAGCTGTGTGACCTTGGGCGTAATATATGTCATGGTGGCTTCTAGGGTGGTCGTCCGTTCAGAGTTTTTTGTGGTAAGCCCGAAAGTGCGTTAGGTCAATGGCCACACTGTCAATTTTAGTTTCTAAAGAGGTGTGGGTCAGCTGCATCGACTCCTCCAGCCTCTCCATCGCCGCTAGCATTGTGTCCAATTTGGAGGCAGTCTGGTCTGTCTCAGCTGGTTTCGCCATCCTTCCCTTTACCAGCGCGCCGCCAGCACCAGCTCTCGTCTGGGGTCCCCCAGACATGGGAGTCACAGTAGTGTCGAGGTATCAGCACGGTCTGGAGGCTTCCTCGAGGTTTCAGGCAGGGTGCAGTGTGTCACAAGGGTGATAAAACGCAGCTGCAGGGGGACGTGGGACGTGCGCCCCCTCAATCCGTGTAGATGTCACACACCAGGAAGACTGGTCACGGCTGGGGGGGCACCAGAGTGGAGCAGCTCGTGTCCTCCCCACTTGTGATTAGTGGCTATCAGTACGTCCAGGTGGCAGGCAGGCTATCAGCATAGGAGTCCAACAGTGGCCCCCTCAGCCAATTACTCGTGTGGATGAAGTCGGTCGCCTCAATGCGCAAGTCAGGGCAGGCGGCGGTCGTCGCACCTCACCCCCCGCCCCACCTCTCATTCGCCAGCGTCTTTAAGGAGGTAGTAGTCCCCACTGCATTCGGGTACCTATGCCCAGAGATTCTGTGTGGTAATCGGCTCCAGACACTCTCCCACTCAAAGTGCCAGACCCTGGAGCCAATCAGCAGCCGTGTGAGATCTCAAGGTCACTTCAGCAGGGGGTAGCTCCTATCCGTGATCGTGACTGAAATCACCGTGGGCCAGGTACTGGGGGTCAGTCGTTCTGCAAGTGTCCCGGGGATCCCCACTCCAGCGCTCAAGCCAGCAGATCCCAAGGGAGAGCGTCGGCGGCAGGGTACTTCAGGAGGTCCACAGCTTTGCCCATCGCTGTTTCCACGCCAGCAGGCTTGTGAACTAGCGGAGGTGACTCAGAGTGCGATCCATCATGCCCCGGGTGGAGCAGGCCGCCAGCACCCCCACATCTACCAGGAGGGGTCCGAATGTAGAAGGTGCCCCCAGGAGCGCCAACACCAGAAGGGGGCAAATTCTGGGTGAGGCGAAAAGGTCCCCGGCTCCCGCGCCGCAGGCAACTCGCCGCTGGCTCCACTGGCCTCAATCCAGCTCCGGCTGCGAATCAGCCCTCGTGGCAGCCGAAGGGGGACGGACAGTAAACGCACTCAACGCCGGCTCCCCCAGTGCGGTCCGCAGTTCTTGCCGCGTCTCAGCAGTGGCGGGGGCTCAGTCACCGCTCCGGTGCAGTCACAGCAATGGTCGGGGTAGTTTTGTGAGTCCTGAAGCACCGGGAGTTCCACGCCGCAGCCCACAGTTGCAGGGCCTTGTGGTCTAGGCTCAACCCCGTCCTCGGGTGATTACGTGCGCCAGCCGAAAGTGCCTGCCAGATGGGTGCTCGGTCTTCTTCCCCGTCGGGACAGTTAGGAGCAGTTGGCCGGTCCCAAACTTCACCGGCGCGTTAAAGATTGCTCCGGGCCCCCTCGCTGAAGTTATCTGCCAAAAACGAGTAATTTTAGCGGAGAAATGGCCTGTGGCAGGGAGCTTTGCACTGAGCTCTACCCAGGCACGTCTGCCGCCATTGTGTGCTCAGCCACACCGAGAGGGGGACTGCCAGGTGATGGGGCAACTTCAACTAGCACAGCAGTCCTATGCATCCCTATTACTGAACGAGGCGCGACAGGTGTGGTTGGCGACACACAGCAGGGTCTATCAATGGGGGGATAAATCGGGTACGATGTTACACAGGCTCTGTCAAAATACATTCCAAGCACAGACCTTACCGAGGGTCAGGGATACTGTCGGGGCCCCGATCACAGATCCAAAGGAGCTAGCAGACAGCTTCGCAGTCTATTATGCCAATAAATATGCCCAGCGGGAACACCTCCCAGCGGCCGAGGTAGATAAATTAATTGCAGACCTACCACCATGCGCGGTATCTGAGGACATGAGAGAGAGCCTTGAGTGCTGAGGAGTAAGGCACGGCTCGGGGGGAGCTTAACACTGGGAAGGTACCGGGACCAAATGGGCTCCCAAGTGAATATTTTCAGAAGCACCACCTCCAACTGGGCACACACTATGGAGCGGCGTTGGAAGAGGCTAGAGAGCGAGCTTACCTTCCGGCGGACTGGAGACATGCAGAGGTGGTAGTATTCCACAAACCAGGCAGGCCCCCGGATCAGCATGCATCTTACCAACCAATATCCCTCCTGAACGTGGAGGCTAAGATATTGGCCAAGGCGCTGGCTAACCGTCTTCTCCCCCACATAGCAGGACTGGTTCACCCGGATCAGGCCGGGTTTATGCCCCATAGGGCGACAAGACACAATATCAGACGCGCCCATATTGCGGTGGCAGCAGTTAGGGGCACTGGGGAGGGTAGGAATGTGGCTACCTGACTATGGTTACCCCACATTTTTTGCCTTGTGTTTAGCTGGTTTTCGACTTAGTTGGCCTGGTTCCCTGCTAATCAGGGCCCCAGGCTATCTGCTCTCTCTGTAAAATGGATTCCATGTACCCTAGGTGCATAACTAAATTGGCTTGGGTCACCTTATCAGCCCCTGTACAGAGCACTATAGGTGCCCAGGGCATAGGTGCATCCAACAGGGGCTGCAGCATATCTTTTGCCACCCCTGGCTGGCTATCCAAAATTGACACAACTGGCTGATCACTCAGCTGGGGCAAGGTGGTGTAATCACCCCTTGCTTAGATATAGTATGCCTATATCTAAAACTATCTGGACACATATAAACCTATAAGCCACTCCAATGGCAGGCCTTCACAATCCTTGAGGCAGAGTGCTTGGTTTTATGTGAGATGGTGCTCTAGCATGAGTTGAGCCTGTCTGCAGCTGTCTGGACCAATTCCCCAAGCTGTTCCGGGATAATGCCATACCATATACTATTAAGTGCATTATAATGCTCGCGGTTATATGTTAACTTTGGTTAGGCTTTATCAAAACATGTCGTGTAAGGTGTCATCCGATTTGGAATTCTACCCCCTCGCCAGTCCTGGCGACGGGGGTAGCATTCCACCCCTCTAGAGGGAGACGACATGTTACTTTGCTAAAACGCTGTTGATTTTAAAAAGAGCCTCAGATCCACAAAATGGATGCTTCTGCCACAGACACAAGTCTGACCTCCTGCAGCGGACCGAAACTCAGCCAAGGAGGCCTGGACAAAGGATTTCCTGTCTCAGGGAGGTGTTACACCACCCCAGACAGGAGATAGTGGATTGTAGCAGGGAGGTTAGAAAGAAACCAGACACTGCCTGCGGCCAAACCGGTTCTGGGGCACACCAGACCCAGTCCCAGCGCGACCTGGATCAAAGGGAAAGGGGTGTAAACACCCCCTTCCTGGGCCCCACCCATAGGAGGGGACCTAGCAGGTAATCCAGCCCCCTAGATTGGTATAAGAATGGGAGCAGTGCCAACGCACTCAGATTATCCTGATGAAACATTTGAAATGAAACACTGGACCCTTCGACATCCTACTCGACGTAGAAGACTGAAGAATCTCCCTTGTGGTCAAGGAGTGACCACCCTGTGCAAACAGGCACCATCCAGCACCTCAACGTCTGCTTTGCTGCAGTTCCCGCCGGAACTCGAGCAACAGAGATTGACAAGATTAAGCTTGCCTGCCTTCTTACAGCCCGAATTCATAAGAGCAATCCCTATGGAGACCAGTGTGTTATCGCTATGTTAGGAGACAGTATTAATTACAACATTGCGGGTAGATTCTAGCGAGTTCTATGATCTGGGGCATTCTAGATGTCTCAGTACCCCTGTGTACCGTTAGATGTTAATTATGGTAACTTGGTTTTTGTTCACTGCTGTGTCTGCTGTGATAGAGTCACTCATTACACCCCGTAAACGCTTAAAAAATGGTGACTACAGTACTATTTCAATGTCGGTATGTTCATTATTGTATCCGCTCGATATTAAAAGTAGGCTTGCGGGTTGTTTTTACTAAATACTATTGATGTATGTAATTTCTCATGAATTTGTATTGTCCCTTCTCCTTTGATTGTAGAATGCTTTTATGATTTTTAACTAAATCGAATAAAGTGGTTTTAGAAGAAGAATTACAGCCCGATCCACAGTCCCTGCAGAGCTGAGACCCGGGGAGGCGACCGGAAGCGTGGGGCATGCCATCTTGAAAAGACCACGAGACGCTGACCGTGCAGCCCACGAGTGACCCTCGAAGCTGTACACTGAGGTTTGAGAAGCCCCAGCCCTGAGCCACTTGTGCACCGAAGCTCACCCCTCTACACTTGACGAGTGCTGCGTGGGGCCCTTCTGCTTTCTTTGGCTTAACGCGTTGGCCCGGTCACTTGCCAGCTGGCTTGTGTCCCCTGTGCTGTTGAAAACTGAAATACGACTTGTGATTCTGGTTGCTCCAGACTTGCACTCGCTCCTCTGAAAAGAACACCCGCTCTGACCCTCCTGGTCTGAGTGAGAAGCAATCTTCGAATCCCGCGTGGATTGCTCTTGCCAACTGTTGTTTGCTCCGATCTTGAAGCCGACAGCGCCAATGGTGAGAGCCTGCGTGGGACAGCTCGTGACCCGCTCCTGGACATCGCAGATGCCCCAGAGCCCACGTGGCAGCGGAGAGAAGCTCCACGACAACCACCTGATTGCGCCCGACATTGCCTAGTTCCGTCCTGGTTCCACCCTGGTCACTGCTGAGTGACCCAGACTCTGTCCCCTCTGCTTTCAGGTACTTTTCTACTCTGATCCACCCTTGGATCACACCGGACACTTCTCCTTCACATCGCCTGCAGCATCTTCAGCTTCAAGCACCAACAACTTGCGTGACGAAACCCGACGCCACTTCGACCCTATGCACCCGCTTCCTGTGGGTGAGGTAACTCAGCAACGCCAGTGTTCCCACACTGGTACACGCCTCTAGGGTCTGCGTCTAAAGTTTTGTCCTTCTAGGTTCAGCGGAAGTATCCTTAAACTCTATTTGTGTAACTTTTACTCACCATTGACTTTGCATTGGTGCATGCGTGTGCTTTAAGCGCTGCACCCGAATCCCGCGGGCTTTTCCCGACTTCAGCATTGCTTGTCCCGACTGCTCCCAGCGATTCCCTAGGCCCTAGGCCTAACCACTGTTCGATTGGTATCTCTTATACCACTTTCTTAATATATGGTTTGAGTGGCCACCCGCCCTCATCCATAATTGTGCAACTTTCATATGTTATACTGTGCTTTTGTTTAAACGCTTGTGCCCCTTTGCTCATAAAGAGTACTGGGGATTATTTTAGTAATAAACACATATATGTTTATAATATATACTTGTGTGGTGTCCTTTCATTTGATATTACAGGATTATGATTGGTAAAACAGCTCGCTTAACACGACCTCTTGAGTTTAGCCGTTGAGGCTGCTTAGTCCATGCTACCACTAGAATAGCTTGTCTATAAGGTTGACTTACAACCAGACACCATAAGGGATTGTTTGGGCTGATACAAGGTGATTCCAGAATTGGAAACATCATATATCAGGCCAACTTCTCACATTGGTGTGCAGCGGTGCGGATTTGAGCTTGCTGTTGTTTTACCATTGCAATCTTTTTATCAAATTGAAAGATCACATAAAGTACCTTAGGTACATATAAACAAAAGCTTAGCATATTTAAGTTCTACTGAACTTAGTAGTTGTAGATCAAAGGGAGTAGCATACCCTGCCTACAACTCACTAGCAAGGTACAGTAGGAAAACACTTAGTGTAGGTAAGTGCACCACTTGCACCTCACTAGCAGTCATGTCTGACACAGGTGTAGCCTCTGGCTCTCAGCCTGTGACAGTTGACCTTACCAAGGCAACTTCCAGATATGACACCCTCAGCCACAGAGACCTGAGTACCTTGTGTACTGTAAGGGGGCTGAAAAAGGGTCACAGCCCTACCATTCCTATCCTGATAGCCATCCTGGAGAAGGATGACCTTGAACAAGCTAGCATAGCTCCCTTAAGATCAGGAGACAGAGTGAAACCCCAAGAGAATGAGAATAGTACCCCAGAGAATGAGGTGGACCCTGAACCACATAATGATGAAGATTCTGATCAAGGGGATATCCAGGTACATGTGGGGAGGCTTAGCCAAACCAACTTGGACCTACTTGGAAATGGAGAGGGCCAGCACCTCCCCAGAGTACAAAGCAGAACTGTTCCAGGCAAAAAAAGGGTGAGATCTCCCTCAGTGTATTCTCACATTTCTAGTGTCTCCAGAAACTCTCAAAGGGGAATGACTTCTCCCCAGAGAAGAGAGCATAAGGCCAGGTGAGAGCTGTAGAACTCCAGATAGAGAGGGAAGAGTTAGCCCTGGACCAAGCTAAACTTGCTTTAGCAAGGGAGCAGAAAATGTGTGGCTTAGATGCCACTGGTGGCAGCAACAATAATCCTAGAGAGAAAAACAGGTCCTATAATACTAGAAACCTGACAAAGATTGTGCCCCCTACACAGAAGGGGATGACATCCACAAGTCAAGTGGATAACTGCTCTTGAGAGAGCCTGCATGGTACAGCAGGTTCCTGAGGAACAGTGGGCAGCAATCTTATGGTACTCCTTTTCAGAGAAAGGGAGAGATAAGCTCATCACTGTCAGACATGAGGATGCTAAAAACTACAAAGTCCTGAAGAGTGCTCTACTAGATGGGGTTGGCTTAACCACTGAACAGTACAGGTTGAAGTTCAGAGACACCCAGAAGACACAGACACAGGACTGGACTGATTTTGTAGATTGTGCTACTAAGGCTCTGGAGGGTTGGCTACATGGCAGCAAAGTACATGACTTCACAGGATTGTAAGCAGATCCTAATTAATTGTCAGAACCAGCTCTTACACCAGCACCTGGTGGACTCAGATTTGACCTCTCCCCAAGAATTGGGAAAGAGGGCAGATAAATGGGTCAGAACCAGGATTAGGCCTAAGAATCAGGACAATAACCAGAAGAAGGAGTCTACCAAGCCTCAAGATAAGGGTGGGGATAAAAGTAAAGAAACGATTTCCCCAGGGTCCCAAAGCTCCAAGGATGGGGGTGGGTCCCAAGACACTTCATCTACCCAGAAAAAGCCATACTGTCATGTGTGTAAACAGACTGGCCATTGGAAATCAGACAGCTGTTGTCCAAAGAATGGCAATAAAGAAAATATACCTCCAAAGCCAGCTCCAACACCTCCTGTTACTGTCAGCAGTAATCCCCCAGGAAGTGGGAGCACACCCAGGAATCTGGGTGGGTTTATTTTTGGAGCACAGGTGGACCCTGGCCTATCCAGTTCCCCATCACCAAATGATCTTGTTTATGAGACTGGCATGGGGTTTGCCAACTTCTCTGATTGCCCAAATACCTTGAGCAAATATAGACAAGAACCCATCATCAATGGTTTGAAAGTTGAAGCCTTTAGAGACACAGGGGCTAGCATCACCATGGTGGCTGACTGCATAGTCCCCTCTAAGCAACTTTTACCTGGTGCCACATACCAGGTGACAAACATTGATGGAATACAAACCAATCTTCCCATGGCAGTAGTAAGTCTCAGCTGGGGAGGTGTCACTGGCCCAAAGAGAGTGGCAGTGTCACCAAACTTGCCTGTAGACTGCCTACTAGGAAATGATTTGGAAATCTCAGCCTGGGCTGAGGTTGAACAGGAAACCCATTCTAGAATGGTAAATGCCAAGGGAAAGGTTGGTAGGGCTGTGTAAGGCTCAGCCCCATCTTTAGCAGAAGCCCTTCCTAACACCTTGGCTGCTAGGCGTTTCCCCCCCCCCCCCCTGTGCTGAAAATTACCATTTTGCTGGTGTCATGACGAGCTCAGCTCGTCATCAGCACAGCTCAACTGTGCATCATGACGAGCTGAGCTCGTCATGAGCATCCAAAGGGCTAAACAGAATAGCAAAGCTGTTAGGATAACAGCAGAAAGCCAAACTGAGTCTCCTCCTGAAAAGGTTGGTGGGGCTGTGATGGCCACAGCCCAAACTCAAACAGATATGTGTGTTGTGAAGCCTGAAATAATGGATCACTCCACCCAAACTGAGAGCATGGAGGAGGAAGAGAAATCTCCCCCTCACCAGACATTAGGACAGGATCAGCCTCCTCAGGGAACTGATCCTACCCCTGATGAAGGAACTGCCCCAGAGGTTGTTAGGCGAGGCCTGGCCTGACAGAGCCTCTGATGGCAGTGGGCCCTTCTCAGGTGGGACCCAGTCTGGAGCAGGTAACCTGCCCCTCTCTACCTTGCCTTAGTCAGCCCAGGGCTGCAGAGGACAAGAAGGACAGTGAGACCCAGAGGGCCCCCTGTCAAATAAAGCACCCCCATCAACAGATTAGGGGCACCAAAACTAGTAGCCCTAGTAAGGTGAAAACGTTAAAAACTCCTGAGGGAGCCCCCTTAAAAGTAGTTAGGGACCTCCCACAGATGGATTCTGTTGGGCACAGCCAAACCTGGGACCCAAAGGGCCCAAACCTGAACTGTCCCTCCAGTAAACCAAAACAAGGGACCCAGCCTCCAGCTTTAGGAAGCCAGAGGTTGACCCTGAGAGCTCAATGCAACTCAGTTGAAGAGAGAAAGGCACACATGGTGGAAGATAATTGGAGGAAGCTGAGCCCTAAATTAGCGGAGCCTCACTTCAATACTCCATATCAAAACTAGCCTTTTTCCTTGCATACACACACCCATGGTAGTGATTCCCTATGGTGGAGACCCTCTAATACCCCATGGGTGAGGGACTGCTTATTGGACCATGAGACAGGGGGTACCCATGCTAGTGCAGGTACTTCCTTATATGGCCACTCAGGCAATATAGGCTTACCTGGACAAGGATAGCCTTATCTCCTTTCGTTTGGGGGGGGGGGGTGTAGGAAGGTGGCTACCTGACTATGGTTACCCCAGATTTTTTGCCTTGTGTTTAGCTGGTTTTCCACTTAGCTGGCCTGGTTCCCTGCTAATCAGGGCCCCAGGCTATCTGCTCTCTCTGTAAAATGGATTCCATGTACCCTAGGTGCATAACTAAATTGGCTTGGGACACCTTATCAGCCCCTGTACAGAGCACTATAGGTGCCCAGGGCATAGGTGCATTCAAGGCCTACCAGGGGCTGCAGAATATCTTTTGCCACCCCTGGCTGGCTATCCAAATTGACACAACTGGCTGATCACTCAGCTGGGGCAAGGTGGTGTTATCACCCCTTGCTTAGATATAGTATGCCTATATCTAAACCTATCTGGACCATATAAACGTATAAGCCACTCCTATGGCAGGCCTTAACAATCCTGGAGGCAGAGTGCTTGGTTTTATGTGAGATGGTGCTCTAGCATGAGCTGAGCCTGTCTGCGGCTGTCGGGACCAATTCCCTAAGCTGTTCCGGGATAATGCCATACCATATACTATTAAGTGCATTATAATTCTCGCGGTTATATGTTAACTTTTAGTTTGGCTTTATCAAAACATGTCGTGTAAGGTGTCATACGATTTGGAATACTACCCCCTCACCAGTCCTGGTGATGGGGGTAGCATTCCACCCCTCTAGAGGGAGACGACATGTTACTTTGCTAAAAAGCGGTTGATTTTAAAAAGAGCCTCAGATCCACAAAATGGATGCTTCTGCCACAGACACAAGTCTGACCTCCTGCAGCTGACCAAAACTCAGCCAAGGAGGCCTGGACAAAGGATTTCCTGTCGCAGGGAGGTGTTACACCACCCCAGACAGGAGATAGTGGATTGTAGCAGGGAGATTTGAAAGAAACCAGACACTGTCTGGGGAGCACAAGGCTGCCCCTTGCATAATCCGGCCAAACCGGTTCTGGGGCACACCAGCCCCAGTCCCAGCGTGGCCTGGATCAAAGGGAAAGGGGTGTTACCACCCCCTTCCTGGGTCCCACCCATAGGAGGGGACCTAGCAGGTAATCCAGCCCCCTAGATTGGTATAAGAATGAGAGCTGTGCCAACGCACTCAGATTATCCTGATGAAACATTTGAAATGAAACTCTGGACCCTTCGACATCCTACTCGACGTAGAAGACTGAAGAATCTCCCTTGTGGTCAAGGAGTGACCACCCTGTGCAAACAGGCACCATCCAGCACCTCGACGTCTGCTTTGTTGCAGTTCCCGCCGGAACTCGAGCAACAGAGATCGACGAGATCAAGCTTGCCTGCCTTCTTACAGCCCGATTCACAGTCCCTGCAGAGCTGAGACCCGTGGAGGCGACCGGAAGAGTGGGGCACGCCATCTTGAAAAGACCACGAGACGCTGACCATGCAGCCCACGAGTGACCCTTGAAGCTGTACACCGGGATTTGAGAAGCCCCAGCCCTGAGCCACTTGTGCACCGAAGCACACCCCTCTACACTCGACGAGTGCTGCGTGGGGCCCTTCTGCTTTCTTTGGCTCAACGCGTTGGCCCGGTCACTTGCCAGCTGGCTTGTGGCCCCTGTGCCGATGAAAACTGAAATACAACTTGTGATTCTGGTTGCTCCAGACTTGCACCCGCTCCTCTGAAAAGGAGCACCCGCTCTGACCCTCCTGGTCCGAGTGAGAAGCAATCTTCGTATCCCACGTGGATTGATCTTGCCAAGTGTTGTTTGCTCCGATCTTGAAACCGACAGCGCCGACGTTGAGAGCCTGCGTGGGACAGCTCGTGACCCACTCCTGGACATCGCAGATGCCCCAGGGCCCACATGGCAGCGGAGAGAAGCTCCTCAACAACCACCTGATTGCGCCCGACATTGCCTGGTTCCGTCCTGGTTCCACCCTGGTCACTGCTGAGTGACCCAGACTCTGTCCCCTCTGCTTTCAGGTACTCTACAACTCTGATCCACCCTTGGATCACACCGGACACTTCTCCTTCACATCGCCTGCAGCATCTTCAGCTTCAAGCACCAACAACCTGCGTGACGAAACCCGACGCCACTTCGACCCTATGCACCCGCTTCCTGTGGGTGAGGTAACTCAGCAACGCCGGTGTTCCCACACTGGTACACACCTCTAGGGTCTGTGTCTAAAGTTTTGTCCTTCTAGGTTCAGCGGAAGTATCCTTAAACTCTATTTGTGTAACTTTTAGGCACTATTGACTTTGCATTGGTGCATGCGTGTGCTTTAAGCGCTGCACCCGAATCCCGTGGGCTTTTCCCGACTTCAGCATTGCTTGTCCGACTGCTCCCAGCGATTCCCTAGGCCCTAGGCCTAACCACTGTTTGATTGGTATCTCTTATACCACTTTCTTAATAAATGGTTTGAGTGGCCACCCGCCCTCATCCATAATTGTGAAACTTTCATATGTTAAACTGTGATTTTGTTTAAACGCTTGTGCCCCTTTGCTCATAAAGAGTACTGGGGATTAATTTAGTAATAAACACATATATTTTTATAATATATACTTGTGTGGTGTCCTTTCATTTGATATTACAGGATTGTGATTGGTAAAACAGCTCGCTTAACACGACCTCTTGAGTTTAGCCTTTGAGGCTGCTTAGTCCATACTACCACTAGGATAGCTTGTCTATAAGGTTGACTTACAACCAGACACCATAAGGGATTGTTTGGACTGATACAAGGTGATTCCAGAATTGGAAACATCATATATTAGGCCAACTTCTCACAGGGAGCAAGCAGCACTCCTTTTGGCCGATATAGATAGGGCCTTCGACTCATTGAGTTGAGTCTACCTATTTGCACTCCTGTCAAGACTTAACTTTGGGCCCCATTTCCTGTCATATCTCAAAGTACTATATACGGATTTGACGGCCTCAGAGAGGGTGGCAGGGGCCATATCCACCAAATTCTCAATCGAACGTGGCACTAGGCAGGAGTGCCCCCTCTCGCCTTATCTGTTTGCCCTTGCTAACGAGCCGCTGGCGGCGTGGGTACGAATAGATGCGCAACTGCGTGGCTTGAATGCGAGACCGGACCATCGGATAGAATAGCGCTTTATGCGGATGACCTTCTGTTCTTTATTACTAATCTTAATACATCGGGACCGCGTATCTTAGAAATTATGCGAATATTCGGTGAAGCCTCTGGGCTTTACCTGAATCCGCGTAAATCAACCCTATGGGTCCTGGGAGAACGCTCCGGGGTGGGGACATGGGCATCCACGCTGCAGGTGGCGGTGGGAGGACTTAAATACTTGGGAGTATTCCTAGCCGAGACCCCCAAAGTCTCTTGGGAGGGAAACTTAGCACCAGTTTGGGACCGGGTTTGAACCAAAATGAAGACATGGTCACGCATGCCCCTCACGATTTATGGCCTGTCAGCCATCTTCAAGATGGTTACCCTCCCGCGTCTACTCTACCAACTGCAGAACCACTCCTACCCGATCTCACCCCAATGGTTCTGACAAGTGGACTCGGCGCTGGGACAATTCCTATGGGCGGGAGGCGCTGTACGGGTGGCACTGCACACCTGCTTCTTGTCGACATACTGTGGAGGGTTGGCAACATCCGACATCCTGTCGTACTATCAGGCATCCCACCTCCTGGTCCTAAACGAGTGGTGGTATGGGGACAGGGGGGACCCTGAGTATGCTCTGGAGAGGCATCTTATGGGGTCCGATACCCTACATACCATCCTGTACTCGGCGCTGCTGCAGAAGAGGCTGCCACAAGCCACCCAGGTAGTGTTTCAGATTTGGAGGCAGGCCTTACGTCGCATGGGATGGTGGGGCACAGTAACTGAGGAGACTCCCCTGTGGCATAATGGACTCCTGCCAGCACTGGTGACCCTCCAGGGGTTCCGAGGCTGGGACAATATTGGAATGTCAACACTGGGGAATGTAATGTCAGGTACGACCCTTAAGGCCTTCCAAGAATTAAGTGAGGAATATGGGATGCCCCGGTCCCAATTCTTTAAATATCTACAGTTCTGCCACGCCATTACACCGAGCCTGGAGGGCCTGGACTCTTTACCCGAATTTAGCCCGCTAGAGGCAAAGGTGTTTATGGGGGACCTAGAGGATAAGAAGATATCCAGCATATATCAGACCCGGGTGACACACTGCTCTACATCCCTGCACAAACTGCGGGAAGCCTGCGAGAGAGATGTCGGGACAATGGAGGAAGAAGATTGGCGGGAGGCACTTGAGGCCCCTAGAGGTGCTGCAATTACGATGCGCTTGAGACTCGTTCAATTTGAATATCTTCATAGAATCCACTTCACAAGGTAAAAGACTATGGCGGGCGGGCCTGATTGCGTCCCCAGACTGCCTTCGATGTGGCGGGAAGGTGGGGACACTGATTCACACGGTATCGAGCTGTCATTCCTTGGTCCCGTTCTGGGGGCGGGGGGAAGGGGAGGGGTGGAGCAGTTTGTCTGAGGTTCTGGGATGGGAACTTCCTCGTACTCCACAGTTAGGCCTACTGCATGTCCAGGAGGGGGTGGGGAGAAACGTCTATAAACGGCATTTATTGTTGCTAGGCCTGACCAGTGCCAAAAGGGATGTGGCTAGGGCACAGAAGGATCCCCGGGCGCCATCAGTGCAGGTGTGGAAGAAGGGGCTAGACTTCTGTATGGGGTTGGAGCGTCCAATATTTGAGGCCCGGGGTTGCCCAAGGAAACACTATAAAATATTGAAGCGTTGGGCGGAATACAGAGGCCTATGGATAGACCCACCTGTTGAACAGGAAGATTATCCCGGGACGATATGAAAGGGCTGTCATGGAAGATGAATGTACACTATCAATTCGGAAAATTTTCTTAAAGTGTGAGATGATATCGTGCGGTGGGGTACGAAGGGACCCGGGAGGGGGGAGTTGGGGGGTAGGGGTGGGATAAGGGGCGGGGTTGTAGAACAGGTCTTGCTGTTGTTGTTTATTTCAAATGATACCTAGATTGCCAACCGTCTGATACTGTGTAATTGCTGTGCAGTTTTTTCTGGATTGCGGAGTGCTGCGCCTTATGTGCATCTTTCAATAAAATCTGTTTTGAAAGAATAAAAAATAAGAGACGCGCTGGTATTGGACAAACGTTTAAGAGAAGTAAACAATTGATTAAATTGCGAAAATTGAATTTTCAGTGCTAATAGATAGTGGTGATTATATGTGGAACTTCGATCCAACTATAACAGGGTCCCGTGCAGATAGAAATTTATAGGTTTTGCACACGAGTAGTACATTAGAGAGAGACCAAACAACATGGACGGAGAGAAATGTCACTTATGCAGAAAATTAAGATTTTTTTTTAAGAATAAACCCATTAAAATGACCCCGAAAATGCCTGCATCACACATGATGATAGAAAGAGGCTACCTCACTTGTGTATGGTTAGAAAATCGGATAGAGTACACAAAAGATGATGGAATATTAGCATTTCCAGAGTACGGAACATTTAATGGTAGAATTTTGCACAATTTGCTAACTCGCATGAATGAATTAGAACCTAGACCTTGAATAACGCAGAATGAAGCTTTAGAAGATTGGAAAACGAAGGCTTTTGAGCGAGACAGATCCGGGTGTGACAGGGACTTAAGTAAATTTTATCCAATATTCCCCAGAGAGAATCGAGATAAACAGATGAAACAATGGAGACAGTCTATGATAGTGGATGGATTATATCCTGTATTTACCACAGAAGAACCGACAGGAAGTAAATGTACAGAGAAAAAAAAAACATTTAGGACTGGTAATGGGGATTTTGAAGACGATTATCTTGAAGACCTTTTAATGAAAAATCCTCCACCTTATCAGGAAGAGACAAATAGACTTACGCCTAGTGCCCCGTTTCTAAAAACTCCCTTGGTTCTGCAGATTGTAACATGAAACTACTATAGAAAAGGTGTTACAAGAAAAAGAAAGAGAAGCAGTAAATAAACGTAGAAGTGAATTAATTCAGAAAATAACCCAATTAAATACAAGTCCTGCAGCACTAACAATCCCAGTGACTATAGGTCCTGTTGTTTCCTTGTATGGAGATAAGCAAACCAGACCTAAATCTCCTTTTCCGACTATACCAATCACGCAACCCAGAAAAGAAAATATAACAATTGATGATCAAGTAAGTGAGTGTGAGTCAGTAATTTCTCTAATGGATTTGCCTATAAGAGAGACAATAAAAGATTCATTCAGAAAAGTTACCCCTGGATGCTCAAGAGAGGTACAGATTGAAACGTTCACAGAAACGAAGAGGGCCACTGTAGTAACCCCAGAAAAAATAGAAAGGTGGACACGACAAATAGAGAAGCCAAAATCAAAGCCAAAGGTATTAGATATCTTTTAATTAAGGGTAGAATGGGAAGAAATGATAGCTGGAAATGTAGGGCTAGAGAGAATAAATTCTTTCAGCGAAGAGGAGTTGTTATTCATATGCAGAAGTATCACTCGAAATACAAAAATATTCCATGAGAAATTAATGAATTTGGCCTCAGAAATGGGAATTGACGTAGGTAAATCTAAAGTATTGCAGAAACCATATAGAGCAGCATGTCCAAAGATTTAGAAAACATGAATGTGTCAGGAAGAAAGTTACAGATAAAAGAATTGCTGACATTGTTGCAAAGATGGGGAGATTAGGATAGGTGGAAAAATAGATGGACAAAGAAAAAGGAAAAGGAAGAAGCTCAGTCAAATCGAACGACATCTGAGTATTTCATGAAAGAAACAGAAAGGGTTGAAAGGTTGTGCCCAATGAGAGAAGTCACAGGAGGAGGTTATGCACATGTCCCATGGTCCCGACAGGATATTCTATCATTTACAAATAATTTTCCAAAGCTTAGAGAAAAACCAGTAGACTGGTACAGGCAAGTTGAAAGGTTTGTGAAGGTTTCAAAAGTGCTACTAAAAGATTTAGATGGTTTGTTTGACATAGTTATTCCTGCTGATTTATGGACAGAATGTAACATTTCAGTAGATTGGCCTAATGATGAGTACCCAAGAAATGCAAAAACAGGAGACCCGTCAGACGAGGTAATTAAAAAATATCATCAGGTAATAACTTATTTGAAGGGAAAGGTTCCCCCAAAGGAGGCAGATTGGATAAAAATAGACAGAACAACCCAAGAAAAGGATGAATTTGTACATGCATATATGAGTGCCTTTTGCAGGTATTCAAACAGTATCGTGGTTTGGAAGACATAGATAATAAAGACATGACACACTTTGTATGTTGTTTTGTAACTGGATTAAGGACAGATATATCGCAAATGATTAAAGAGCATGAGTTGTGCTGGCAGGCAAAAGCTATTGATGAGACCCTTAAGTGCGCAAAGTACTGTGGGGATGAAATTGATAATAGACTAAAGAAATTAGAAGAAAAGGTAATGTGAGCCCAAGTAAAATTAGCAGAACCACATGAACTCCAGCTAAGTAATCAGGCAAATAATCAAGGAAAAGGAGAAGGACAAGGTAAAGGTAATGGGGGCAAACCAAGAGGGCGAATGAGCAAAGAAGAGACAAAGAAAAAATTTCCCTGTCACAGGTGCGGAACATTGGGGCATTGGAAAACTAGTGTAAACTTTTACAGAATAATAATTTCCAAACTCAAAATTGAAATCCACAGACGCAGAATGTGGTGTCAATGAGGCAACCGCAACAGGAAATACAGAGTCAATTGCCACCTGCCTCTATGCCAGATTTTGTGAGTCAAGCCAAGTACAATGTGGACACCGGATTCCAGGAGGGAAGTGGTAAGAAAAATTCTGTAACCCAACAGTTTCTTTTACAGGACACATTTTTTTTAAAATTCTTTTTATTAACAACATTGAGGGAGTGGCAGTCACCAAATTGATGTCACATTGTTTTCAAAATGTGCAAATCGGGAGACACAGGGCACATGCACCATTGACATTGTAAAAACAATCAAAGCAGTGCATCACATTTCAGTTTACAGTATGAGCGGTTTGTCAACTGAGGCAATTTGGGGGGGGCTCACAAATATTGCCTCTGTACTCGTTCCATTTTGACCAAATTTCAATCCATTTCCGTGGGCATCCACGTGCCGTGTTCTCCAGGAGCATGCACCGGTCAATGTCAGTCTTCCAGGTGGCCAGTCTCGGAGGCCTTGTTGCCACCAACTGTCTGGCTGCATTCCGCTTTTCAATGGCACAGCCCAGTGTAACTCACAGCCTCTCACGAGGCGGCAAATCCGTGGGTTCCCAGATGTTTAGCATGCACCTCTCTGCTTCCAGCCGCAACTCCACCCCTCACACCTCCTGCATGCAACTGACAACCCGGTTCCAGTAATTCTGCAGCATAGGGCATTCCCACAGGGTATGAAATAAAGTCCCTCTCTCACCACATCCTTTCCTACACAGCCCCTCCTCACTACGGCCCATTCGTTGCAGCCTGGTCTCGGAGAAATATGCTCGGTGGAGAATTTTTAAATGGATCACACCGACCCTAGCCGATATGGCTACTTCCTTAGGGGAAGCGAGCGCAGTCCTCCACTCATCCTCATCTATTTCTAGACCATCAGCTTCCCATTTCCCTTTGAGGGGCAGTAAGAGGTCAGGAAAGTTATTGACAATTTTTTTGTATGTGAGTGATATGGCGTGTTCAGGGAGGTGGCCGTCCAAAAGTCTGTCCTCCAGCGGGGAGGAGTCCGGGGGCTGAGTTCCTGAGGGGATATTTGCCCGAAGGGAATGTCTGACCTGCAAGTATCAAAAGTGTTCTGTATGTGCCAGTTCGTAAGTACTTTGGAGAGAAGCAAAGGACACTACCCCATCCGGGCCCCATAAATCTTTAATGCGGGAGATACCAATGAGGCCCCAATTACGGAATCCCTTGGTTATGCCCAGGGTTCCTAGCCGCTCGGAGACCCACAGCGGTCAAGCCATTGTGAGTGTATCAGCCCAACCCATCTTACGCTGTAAAATGTGCCATAACAGAACCGAGTTTTGCGTGGGCCCAGTGATTGGGGACCTCCCGGGCTTGGAATAGAGCGTAGCCTCGAAGTTCCCACCTGGCAGAAGCCAGCGGTCCATTCCGTATCCGGGGTCATTCCCGTCGCAGTATGTATCCTGGTTGATGGACGAAAGGTGTGCAGCCCAGTAGTATTTTCGGATGTCTGGGTGCGCTATGCCGCCATCAAACCACCCCAGGGTAAATCTTTGAAGGGAAATACGCGGCATCCCAGACCATAGCAGTTCTCTCTGTGTGGCTTCAATGGACGAAAAGTAGGAATTCGGGAACAGATCCGGATAGTTTTGTAGGGCATATAGAAACCTTGGCAGTGCCATCATTTTGAAGAGCGCCGCCCTTCCCAACAAAGACAGCGGGAGGTTACACCAGGAAGCAAAGTCCCTCCTGAAGCGCTGGAGGGGTGGCATGAGATTTCTCTCATACCTCGTTTCCTTCTCCTTAGAAATGAAAATGCCGAGGTACTTGAATTCCTCAGTGACTATGTGATCGGGCAATTGCGGGGGGTGAAGGAGGGTTGCCTTGCAAGGCATAGAGTACGGACTTATTCCAGTTGATAGTGTATCCGGAATTTCTCCCGAAGCTGGGAAAGATGTCCATAGCCACCATGAGAGACTTACGGGGTTTAGTTAAATATAGGAGGATATCATCCGTGTAGACCGAAATCCTGTCTTCCCAACCATCTGCCCATCGTATCCCCTTCAGGGAGAGGTCTTGCCTTACCCAGGCGGCCAGAGGCTCCAAAAACAGGGCAAAGAGCAGGGGCGACAGAGGGCACCCCTGCCGCATTCCCCTCCCAAGAACAAAAACCTCTGCGTCTTCCTGGATGGTGTGACATCGCCCCAGCACCCCATGAAGCTGTTGGAGATTGAGTGCAGTATTGCGGAGGGGCATAAAGCCGGATTTGTCCGGGTGGACCAGACTTGGCAGAACTGGGTTCAGCAAATTTGCGAGATTTTTGGCTAAGATTTTGGGCTCCACGTTTATCAGTGAAATAGGCCTATAAGAGGCAAAGGAGTCTCTTGGTTTCCCTTCTTTCGGGATGGCCACTATTGTGGCAATCCCTGATCTCATGGCAGAGTGCCCTTCTCCTTACTTTCTTCGAACATACGCTTCAAATATGGACTGATGCCATCCGGCGAGAGCCTGTAGAGTTCCAGCGGCAGACCATTGGGCCCGAGCGACTTCCCCGTCTGGAGATCTCTGATCACCCGACTCAACTCGTCTACTGTAAGCGGCGCCTCCAGGGTGTCCCGCTCAGCCTCTGAGAGGGTGGGCAACCGGATGTCAGTCAACAGGGCGACCGAGTCCTCCTCCGGCCTATCATAACCCGTACTGTAGACCCTCTGGTAATGCAATGCAAATTCCTTCACTATTTCACGGGGTTCAGTGATGACGACCCCCGAGTTGTTTTTGAGTTCTGCCACTACTCTCTAAGCCTGTTGCTTCTTGTCAAGCCAGGCTATGAGCTTTCCTGCCTTGTCTCCCTGATCGTAAACTCTACCTTCCCTATATCTAACCATTGTCTTAGCTGCATCAGTGGCCAAGGCCTTATATTATGCCGCCTTGAGTTGCATCAAGTGGATTGTCCCCGGGTCTCCCCCAGTTTGGGCCGCAGTTTCAAGGTCGATGAGATCTCTCTCCATAGTGACCATTAGCTCCTCTCGTTCCCTGCGGCGACCCGCAATTGTAGAGAGGGCCTCCCCCCTCAGCACGGTTTTGAAGGCTTCCCACAGTACCACTGATGAGTCTACCATGCCATCATTGTCTTTAAAGTAACTTTCAATTGAAAGAGTGAGCTTCTTTCTCACGTCTTCGCCAGGCGTTAATCGGCGCAACACAGCCTTCTTGTTTGTCCCCGACTGAGAGGTGGGCAAGCAGCGGTGAGTGATCAGATATCCCCCTTGCTAGATGTGTAATTTCACGAATTGTTATGTCAGGTTGAAGAGGTGCCAGTATGTAGTCTATGCGGGAAAATGTACGGTGTGAGCCGGAGAAAAAAGTGTACTGCGTGTCCGACGGGTGACGTATACGCTAGAGGTCGGTGAGACCGAAGGTCTCGAGGAAGTCGGACAGCCACATATGACCCGTGTGTGTATTCTTGGGGGGGTGCCTGTCAAGGGTTCCCGAGACCACTGCGTTAAAGTCTCCCCCCACCAGTAGGAGCCCCTCAGGAAGAGAAAGGAGCAACTTGCCCAGGTTCTGGTATGATCGGGTTTGGAGACCAGGTGGGATATAGGTCGTGACTAAATTTATCCTGCGCCCCTCCCAGCGCCCGAGATAGCTGCAAAGCGTCCTAAAGGGTCTGAGTCTACATGGTCTATGACCAAGGGAAATGTGCGACGTAGCAGTATTCCCACCCCTCTTGACCCGGAGGTGAAGCCCGCGTGAACCGCCAAGGAGTATCCCCACCTGTTGAGTGCTTGGCATGAGTTGCCCAGTAGGTGTGTTTCCTGCAGAAGTACCACGTCTGGGAGGGGCCTTTTAACAAATTGCAAGACAATAGTTCTTTTAAGTTTGTCCCCCAGTCCGTTGACGTTCCAGCTCATGAGTTTAATGCTTTTATCCCACTTCATAGCAGTGCTTACTTCTAATTGAAACATCCACACTGCGACTCCCAACATCTTGCACACATGTTTCCACGCAATTCTGGTGTGACTATTTCGAACTTCTCCCCCCCGCCACCCACCAATTCCGCTACCCCAACTCCCACCCTTCCTACCCCGCTCATCCTAAACAACAAACCCCCCAGTTCCCTGGTTTCTGCGAAAATTACCCTCCCCCAAACCACAACCCCCCCCACCCTGCTTCCCTGCTCCGTAGGCTTCGAACTACCCACAACCGCAATTAGCAGAGCGCCTTTCGCCCAATCCCAACCCGGAAGAGAGAGAAACGCCCCCTACCGCTAAAACTCCTGTAGGGGGAAAAGTGCGCCGGACCCAACTCCAGCCCCCACCCTCGTCTGCCCCCCTGTTGCACAAAGCTTCTGTTCCCAAGACACAATATAGCTTGCAATGAAATAGAAGACTCAAGAGTGCTATGTCACCAGCAGCATTTTTCGGTAATAGTCCCCCCACACACACGTTATGCGTTACAGTTCAACCGGGTCCATGTATCGCGTTCACCGCCCTCAGCGAACTTAAGTGTCTCGGTTAGAACCCCACTTGGGGCTGGCTGATCTGGACCTCCAAGAACGCTGACTCTGGACGTCCACCTCCGACCTGCAAGCTGTAGACCCTGGAGATGCGACCTGGGTGTCTCTCCACGTTCCCTCCTTCGGTTGTGCGTGCTCGTTTGGCGATTCGCTGTCCAACCAGATCTGGGCCTCCGCCGGAGAAGTGAAGAATAGGGATTTACCTCCCGCAATGACTTTCAACTTGGCCGGGAAGAACATCATGTACCTGAACCCTCGTTCACGAAGTGTCGCCTTCACTCCCACGAAAGAGCGCCGCTCCCGCTGGGCCTGCAATTTAAAGTCAGGAAAGAAACGGATCGTGGCCCCCTGCTAGTGCAAGTCTCCTATTTGTCTTGCTGCCTGGAGGATGGCGTCTCGGTCCCTATAGTTAAGGATTTTAGCGATTATTGTCCTGGGCAGCGCCCCCGGTTTGGGCTTAGGGACCGGCGCACGGTGGGCTCGTTTCACTGTGAAAATGTTGGACCGGCAAAACGGCTTTAGATGGGAGAGGATGAGGTCCGTCATGAATAGTTCGACACTGGGCCCCTCCGTTCCCTCCGGGACCCCCACTACCCAAACGTTACTCCGGCTGGCCCTCCCTTCCTGATCCTCGAGACTGAGAGCCATTTGCCGGTGCTGATGTACCAGTTTGTTGACTCGTTGTTCCAGCATTTTCGGTGAAGATTGGAGCACATTGATGTCCGACTCGCTGTTCTTGGATCTCTCAGTGGTCTTGCCAAGGTCCGCACGGAGTAGGTTCACTTCTATGGAGATTTTGTCCATTTTAATCTCCAGATTGGTACCCAGTGTCTGGATCGCCACCATTATTGAGGTCTGGGAGGGCTCCCTTTGAGCCACCTGGACTTCAGAAGCACTGCCCGCCTGGCTCTGCCCCAGAGGCACTGCATATTTTTCCAGCTTGTTGGTTTGGGTGTTTGCGTTCCCTTTCGGTATCAAAATGGCGGAATGGGAAGACCTCTGACTGCGGCACTCAACGTGCCCGATCCGTCCTTAGGGTTCACTCCTGAAGCACAGGTCTCCTGCTGTTTTGCTCGACCGCTGCTGTGCCCCTTGAGCGCCGCCCGCTATTTCCCAGGCCGACCGACTCCTCCTTCAAATTCTCTCGGGCCACCTCGGGCTTTGTTCTAGTGTTTCAGAGGCGATGGGTGCCCCTCCCCGTTATTGTGTTACGGAGCTCACCGTCAGCCGCCAGGTCTGTGGAATGCTGGTGCAGGCTCAGCGGGCAGCTCCTCCTTTAGTAGGCTCCTCCCCTGCCTCGGGGCCCGGAGTCGCGCCTCAGCTTGTGGCCAGGACGTTTTTTTGGGTCTGCCCTTTGTGGTGTCTTCTCTGTCCGTCAAACCACAGCAGTGCGCTCTGGCCTTCAGTCCCTCATCAGGAAGGTGCCCCCGGGGTGCCGCTGTAGTTGGGTCCCCCCTTCCTTACCGCCAGCGTTGTGCTGCCGCGCCGTTCCAAGGCCCCAGGCGATCTTGGTTACGTGGCTCCTGGGCAGCTAGGGGGCAGACACAGGACAAGTCGTGCCAGATCTGGTGCTGCCCTTGGGCTGGCTCCGCTGTGGAGTGCGCGCCTCTCAGTCTAGGCCCCTGACCGGGCCTCCGATGACGGACAGGGCCACGGCCTCTCTACCACCGAGACCCGTAGTGCCGCGGGGGGGATCGAGCACCGCCTCTCAACGGCCGCGAGGTGGGCAGCGGACACACACTCTGCAGTGCCCCCCTCCTCGCGGAAGTCTGTAATCGCCGATATTGGAAGCCGCAGTACCTTCTTCCTCCGCGACCAGGCCGCAAGCCAGGGCCCACAGCAGACAAACCAAGGTAGCCCCGGGCTCCAGCCCGCCGCCACCGAGTCCGGCGCAGAGGCTCAGGAGCTCTTACTTCGGACCAGAGGAGAGTGGGGATATAGCAAAGGCACAGTCCTGGAGCGCTTCGGTGCTGGCGGCTGGGGAGCTGGTTTTTGGCGTGTCTCGGGACGGATGATAGCCGGATTTAATAGAGACAGAGGTGGGTTGAGCGGAGCTCGCTCTCTAGGTGGCCATCTTCGTTGGTGCCTGGCCACGCCCCCCCAGGACACCTTTTTTTTCACTAAGAGACTTTATGACGGTGCCTGGGAGAGGGGACAAAGTAATGCGTACTTGGCGCATTTTTGCCGGTAGAACAGTCAGGTCCATATATAGAAGGTAAAGTTGAGCCAAATGACATCACCTTTTTATTGGACACTGGTGCTACCTGTTCTACTGTGAGAACAGCAGGCATCCCAAACCTACCCCTCTCGGGAGAAGCGATCCAAGTAGTGGGCGTTTCTAATAAACAGATTAGGACCCCTATCACAGAACAAATGGAGGTATGTTTTGGCAACTTTAAAGAAATGCACAAGTTCGTAGTCTGTGACTCGAGCCCTGTGAACATGTTAGGAAGGGATTTATTGTGCAAAATGAACTGCACAAATATTGGTCACCGGAGGGTGTTGAAATTCAGACTCCTGATGAAGATGAGTGTACAAAATCATGTTAGCCAGACAAGGAGCTGCAGTTAAAAAGATGACCCCAGATGAGTTACCAGAAGAGGTCCAAAATACCGTAAATCCTGATGTGTGGAATTTTACTGGACAAGAAGTAGGATTAATAGCAAATGTAGACCCACTAAAAGTGACTGTAAAAGAAGGTGCAGTTTACCCAAATACCCGACAATACAAGATGAGCCCAGAAATAAAAGAAGTGTTGCAGCAGAAATTGAACGCTTGGTTGAGTAAGGCATATTGAAAGAAATCATGAGTAGTCCCTCTAATTCACCTATAATTGGCATAAAGAACTCAAACGGAAAATATAGGGTGGTCCAAGATTTGCAGAAAATAAATAAAATAGTTCTACCATGTTGTCCAATAGTACCGAATCCAGCAGTGATCCTATATCAGATACCATGGAGTGCAGGATGGTTCACTGCAATTGATTTATGTCATGCCTTTTCCTCCATTCCATTGCATCCAGTCAGTTTTTATTTTCGTTCAAATTTGACGAGCATGTTTATGTTTGGAATCGTGTTCCACAAGGGTACACAGAAAGTCCATCGATCTTTAATCAGATTTTGAAAAAGTGTCTTGAATCTCTGGTGTTGCCCAGACAGTCCGTCTTAGTGCAATACATTGATGACTTAATAGTCGCGTCTAAGACTCGAAATGATTGTATCATTGACTACATTTTTGGGACACCAACTAGAAAGAGAGGTCAGAAGAGTGACTTCAGATAGAATCAAAATGATCGGAAATATGAAATTATCTCAGACTCAGAAAGAAATCAGGATGTTTCTCGAGGTTTAGGATATTGCAGGCAGTGGATTGTGGGATTTGCAGTACTAGCTAAACCTTTGATACAATTAACAAAGAAAAGAGCAAGAGATCCAGTAAAATGGGATGATGAAAGCATGACAGCCTTTGTGACGTTACTCAACTGTCTGTGCGAAGCACCTGCATTACGTATGCCAGATTACTACAAAGAGTTCGCATTATTCTGTGATGCAAGCGATAATTGTGCTCTCTCAGTCCTAACACAGAGACATGGCCTAATGTGACATCCTGTGGCATATTTATTTGCCACTCTGTACCCAGTGGCATCTGCATTAATAGGGTGCCTAAAATCTGTAGCTGCAACTTGCATGAGTTTGGAACAAAGTGAATCCATTGTAATGGGATACCCTATAACAGTGTATGTCCCACAAGCAGTCGTGATTCTATTAACACAAACTCGTACCCAATATCTTACTCCTAGTTGGCTAACTAAGTATGAACGAGTTACACTAGGTGCAGAAAATGTAACAATAGTCAGATGTACTGTCTTAAACCCAGCAACTCTGTTGCCTGATTCACCTTTTGAGGAAGTAAAAGATGAGGTCGAACATGAATGCCTTGATGTTACTGGGCTAAGTTCCAAACCACGCCCAGAAATACAGGAATAACCTTTAAAGGATGCAGAACAGTATGTGTCATGAGGAAGGAGGATTGAGTGCCAAAATCCCATAAATAAGGGCCGTAGTGTGAAGCACTTAACAACACCAAACAACAGAATAAGAAAATCACACCAATAAAAAGATGCAGCAACACATTATAAAAATAGAGAGTATTTTTATGAATTTTTCGAGACCTTGATCATTAAAATCCACAGGAGGGTTCTGGAGATACAGATTTAAGAACTTGTTATCGCTAGTAAATGCAATCAAAAACAATAATTGGCAAATGTAAAGTTTGAAAACTTTTGAAAAGTTTGAAAGAATTAGTGAGAGTACTCTGGCCGGGCTTGCACTACCAAATCCAGCAAGGATAAGGTCTAGGGGTCCAGAAAGGATACTTAGGACAGTTACCTGGCCCCCAGAAATTTTTTGAAGCAAGTTCTAAACTTTACAGCAGAATCGCCATAGAAGTCAATGGAGTGGTCCTGATGATGAAGAATTTGAACAAAGATGCTCAAGAGGATGCGCCCGCTGTGTTACGGTTGACAGGCGTGTCTCAGTTGTGGTTCCTTGGGCAAATGGTGATGTGGGGCAACTTTAGCCACGGAGATCAGGGTTCATTGAAGTCCTACATATCAGTAGTCAGACAGCTGGGACTGTACTGCTGATCACATTGTACCATGATTGGATGCAAACTCTTTGGGGGTGCAGGTTTTGGCTATTTCGGATTTGTCCTTTGTTGTGACCAGAGACTGGTAGCAGCTAAATTTCAGTGGTGGTTAACACTTTGTTTGTTTCGGTTCTTTCAGCTCTTGGTATCCTGGAGCTGGTTCCAAGAGATCAGAAAACTCATCCTCAGAGTCACTGGTCTTGGTGAAGCTGGGAAATTAACTTTTCCTAAGGTCAGGAGCCGTAGCCACAGTCCCAGTCTCACTAGACAAAAAGTGCAGCATTTGCAGTCCTCCTGATGGTGCAGCCTTCTTTTGCACAGTTCAAGGGCAGCAGTGCAGTCTTCTTTGGTCCTCTCTTCTTCTCCAATGTGAAACGAGGGGCAAGGTGCCAGGGGTGCCCTACTTAACCCAGGAAAGTTCTCTGAGGGAACCACACTGTCACTAGCCAATGGTCTACTAGACCCCTCCTCTCTAGGGATGAAGTTCCTGTGATGTATGGCATCTGGCTGTCCCAGAGTTCCCCATTCCTGCCCCTTTCAAGATGGCATGACCCATCATCGGCTGTAAAGAGCAGGGTAGCCCACCCTAGAGCTGTGGCTACCAGTGGGCTACACGCCCACAGGAAAACCAGTTTGGACACAGGTTTCCCTTCCTTAGCTCTGTCTCCTGATTGTCTATAGGAACAAAAGGCATCTTGTGAGGGATGTTATCAAAAGTGGATCTTCTAAGACTGCTTCACCTTTGAAGCCTGCGTAATGGGTTAACACCATGAGTGGCCATCTGAGAGAGAAGGTGGCATAGAAAATCATATGCCTTACATAGTAATATACAGCTCCCTGCCATAGGACTCTTGAGAGCCTTCCTTAGGGGAGACTTACATATATTACTTAAGGGAAGTGGTGGTTTTACCATTAGATGTAATAGCAAAGTCGAACTGGCAGTGTCACACATTGCCCAGTCAGTCTGCAGAGGCGAGACTGGGGTACATTTTTTCCTTCCACATGCAGGGTGGCACAATCAGTGCTGCAGGTGTGGTGAACACTCTGTCTTTCATGCCCTGGGTATGTTGGTACCATATAGTAGGGACTTATAAGTAGGTCAGTACTTGCCAATAGGGTGTACACACTTCAACATAACTTGGTATAGGGTTAGAACACTGGCACCGGGTCTGGTTAGCAAGCCTCAGTGTACGTTCAGAATTTAAAAACCAGCAGCTTCAGTCCAACAATGTGGCGATGACTATGGTAAAATTGGAATTTCCTTACATGGCCACCTCCAGACAAAAGGTGATGAACAAGCTGACTGTTATCCTTCTGATTCTCATCATCTAAGTGGAAGAACATGGAAAGGCCATCTGCATTGGCATGGTCAGTCCCAGGTCTATATTCCACTGTAAAGTTCATATCCTGTAGGGAAATGGACCAACAATTCAACAGTTTGGGGTCTCTCCTTTCATCTACATCAACCAACTGAAAGGCCTGTGGTCAGTGTGAACTGTGAAGTGAGTCCCAAACAAGTAGAGGAACAAAGAATCTATAGTGGTAATAACTCCCCTGTGGAGATCTCAGGCATGGTTCCCCATTCTCCTAGAGATGAGTGTGGATTTTCCAAATCTCATTCCTACCTTTGAAGAAATACTAACAGCCAAATTCATATCGACCTTTCTTAAAGAAGTCTTAATAATACGTCGCAGCATTTCTAGTTAAACGAGAATTGAACAGTATTTCAAAACCTTATTTCTTCTTTTTACCCATTTAAAAAATGTTCTTAATATCGTGTTTTTATTCATGTGTTAAGTCTTTTTTCTTTCTTTACTATGTACTTTTTATGATTATTGAAATGATAATCGAATAAAAGTTAATGAAACTGAAACAGGCTTCTCAAAGGGAGTGTCACCCCCTTGTTTTTCAGGGCATCCTGTCCTTGATGGCATTGAGGATTTCAGGAGACAGTGGTACCTCCCGGGACTTTTGGAGGGTGCTTTCAGACTCATGGGCACCTAGTACGAGAAAAGCCTATAGATTGGCTTGGGGTAAATGGGTTTGCTGGTGCCTTCGACGGAATTATGATCCCATTTCAGCTGATGTAGTTCAGGTCCTCAATTTTTTGGCTGAAATCTTTGCTTTGGGCCTAGCTTACCGAACTGTTAATGTATGTAGATCGGCGAGTGCAGCAGAGCACTGCTTCATAGATGGTACATAAGTAGGACAAAACCTATTGACCAAAAAGCTTATGAGGTGTATGCGTGTTTTGAATCCTCCTCTGCCAAAATACTCTGCTCTATGGGACGTAAGGGATGTCCTCAGAGTGATTACCACTTGGGGCGAGAACTCTACTCTCTCAAGGAAGAAACTATCCTATAAATATATTTTACTGTACCTTGTCTCCTTCAGACCTGCTTCAGATGTTAAAGCATTGGATATCTCTAGTAGAGCTTTTCAGCCCGAGGGAGTTTGTTTTTTCATTAAAAGACAAACTAAAACTATGTCAACTTCTGTTTTCTACCCCTTCTTCCCCCCAAATGAAAATTTGTGCGTGGTGAAGTACTTGTTAGAGTATGAAAGTAGAACTTTGGGTTTAAGAGGTTCTGTAGATCAATTAATTATATCCCACAGGATTCCTCATAGAGCCGTTTACTCCCCTACCTTAGCTAGGTGGGTTAAGGATGTCATGAAAGAAGCTGGGATCGATATTTCAATTTTTGCTGCTCATTCTCTTAGAGGGGCCTTGGCTTCCAAAGCCTTTTTCCTGGGTGAAGGCCTCCAGGATATCCTTAGGGCTGCAGATTGGTCAATGAATGTATTTTCAAAAGATGTTACTTTAAACCTGTATAAAATGTTATTGATAATGTTTTGAACACATTTTGAACTTGCATAATATTGGCCTCCGTGTCATGCCATATAATTTAGATTTTTCACAGCCTGCTGGGCAGAAAATCTGGATTTTATTAAAGACACGGAGGCTAAGATTATCCCACCTCTTTTGGTCCCACCCTGGGATTGTGATTTATCCTTTGTTTTTCTTATTTTGCAGATTAGATGCTTCATCAGATCCTTCCGATGGTTTCAATAAAGTTTTTTCCTAAGTTTCTAAGTTATCTTGTTCACTGCACAAAGAAGGGAGATCACTGCGTGCACATGGACTATGTACCCTGTTGGAAAGTTTTTCTTGAAGTTCTGGATCTCTTCATTGTTGCTGCTGTGAGCTATGCAATAAAGGAGATTTGCATAATCTTAGCCTCCGTGTCTTTAATAAAATCCAGATTTTGTACACAGCGGGTTGTGAAAAATCTAAATTTTGAAGGCAAAAATGCATCGAAAGTCAATAAATAATAACAGGTGCTCAACAATCCTGTGTTACCCTAAGTCTCCCGATAAAAATAAAAATGGTACCTTGTGTGGGTAGGCCTAGTGCCTGCAACAGGAAATGGCTCAAAACGCAACTTGGACACACTTTAATTTTACAGTGAAAACTGACCCTTTTTTTGCAACGTGCCTAACTGTAGATTTTGAATCCTAGCTCTGCCGGCACCTAGAGAAACCTAGCAAACCTATATATTTTTTTTAACTAGACACCCAGCGAAATCTAGGATGGGGTGACTTGACTGGCTCTCATCAGGTTCTGTTACCTTATAAGCCTCAACATTTGTCCTAAAAAACACATTTTCCTCACATTTCTGTGGTGGAAAGTCTTGGAATCTGCGTGGATACACAAAATTCCACCCACCCCGCATTCCCCAAAGTCTTCTGAGAAAAATGCTACTTCACTTGTGTTGGTAGGCCTAGTGCCCGCAGCAGGAAACAGTCCAAAACGCAACGTGGGCACACCACATTTTCACAGTGAAAACTGATTCTTTTTTTGCAAAGTGCCTAGCTGTAGATTTTGAACCCTAGCTCTGCCCGCACCTAGGAAAACCTAGCAAACCTATACATTTTTTAATACTAGACACCCAGGAGAATCCAGGATGGGGTGACTTGTCTGGCTTTCACTAGGTTCTAGTACCCAGAATCCCTTGCAAACCTCAAAATCTGTCTCAAAAACACATTTTCCTCACATTTCTATGATGGAAAGTTCTGGAATTTGTGTGGATCCACAAACTTCCACCCACCTGCATTCCCAAACGTCGTCCGAGAAAAATAGTACCTTACTTGTGTGGGTGAGTAAAGTACCCGCGACAGGCAATGGCCCAAAACCTATTGAGGCGACATCAAAATTACCTATCGCAAAACAGCCTGGTTTTGCAAGGGGGGTCCCATGAGTTTTTAGCCCCGGGCTCGGTGGCCATCTACGAAAACCTACCACACCCACACATTCTGAAAACTAGACACACGGAGGAGTCCAGCAAGGTATTGCTTGCTGGACTCCAACATTTACCTACCCAGAACCTCACTTGTGTGGGTGGGTCAAGTACCCGCGACAGGCAAGGGCCCAAAACTTATCGAGGAGACATCAAGATGAGCGATTACAAAACAACCTGGTTTTGCAAGGGGGGTCCCGTGATTTTTTGGCCCGGGGCTCGGCAGCCATCTAGGGAAACCTACCAAACCCACACATTTCTGAAAACTAGACACCCCCTGCAAACTACATGGAGGGGGCCCCCCTCCAGTCTCTGTGCCATGCTAGAGCTCTCAGGCCTGCGACCCGCCATACTGCAGGGGATGAGGGGCTATTGTTACGCCACTGTCACCAATACAGCTGTTGTAAGTAACACTGGATGGTGGAGTTAAAGGTTGGGCTTAGTCTGCCAGCAGGCTATCATAGGTGGTGGTCCATTCATTACAGGGCCCCTGCCATCAGTAGGCCGGGGAAGTACGCCCAATTTTAGGTGGGTTTCCTGATGCAGACTCCTGTCATGATATACATTGGGCCCACTCATCGTTTAGTTTTGACAAAAGTGCATCCACTGCTCCTTCTCATTTCCGTTTTAAAACATTAGACAATGCGACAATGTAGTATTTCAAAAGCAGATGTAACTACAAAGAGCACATTTTGATAATACATTTTTATTAGTAGACAATAGCAATCTTAAGAGGCATTGCATAGCTTCATACACACTTTGATCCCAATTCCATCACAGTCTCTCTTTCTCTCTCTCTCTCTATCTCTCTCTCAGTCAGTCTCTCTCTCTCGCTCTGTAAGTCAGTCCCTCTCTCTCAGTCAGCCAGTCTCTCTCTCTCTCTCTCTCTCTCTGTCAGTCAGTCTCTCTCTCTCAGTCAATCAGTCTATCTCGCAGTCAGTCTGTCTCTCAGTCAGTCTCTCTCAGTCAATCAGTCTATCTTGCAGTCAATCAGTCTATCTCTCTCAGTCAGTCAGTCAGTCTCTGCCTCTCTCTCTCTGTCTCTCTCTGTCAGTCAGTATCTCTCTACCTCAGTCAGTCAGTCTCTGTCAGTCAGTCAGTCTCTCTCTCTGTCAGTCAGTCTCACTCTCAATCAGTCTCTCTCTCTCTCTCTGTCAGTCAACCAGTCACTCTCTCAGTCAGCCAGTCTCTCTCTCTCTCTCAGTTTCTCAGCCAGTCAGTCTCTCGTCAGTCAGTATTCAGTCTCTGAGTCAGTCAGTCAGTCTCTACTCTCCACTCTCTCTCTCTCAACTCTGTCCAGTCTCTCTCTACTATCTCCCTCCACTCTCTCTCTACTCTCTCTCTACACCCTCTGTCTCTTCTCTCCACTCTCTCTCCACTGCCTCACTCTCTCTCCCCTCTCTCTCCACTGTCTCACTCTCTCTCCACTCGCTCTCCACTGTCTCAATCCCTCTCCAGTCTCTCCCCACCCTTTCTCCACTCTCTTCTCTCTCCACACTCTCCACTCTCCTCTCTCCACCCTCTCTCCACCCTCTCCCCACCCTCTCCCCACCCTCTCTACTCTCTATCCACTCTCTCTCCACTCTCAAACTGATTTGCATATAGCCATGTCTGAACTAGGGAGCCAAAACGCCAGATAGGAATCTCGATACTGTTTCTGCAGTGCCATGTGTGGCAGGCCAAGCCATTATTCCCGAAGGGGATGAACATGTTACACAGGACTTGGACATTTTAGTCAATGAAATTTTGCCTGAAATTAATGTAATTCTCGATAATCATGCATCTACATCTTCTGATCATGGTGTTACCATTAATAATACCTTGTCACTGGCGGTCAAAGAAGGGGCTATCCCTAAAAGAAAGAGGGCTTATAATAAGAAAGAAGGAAGCAAGGCAAAACTAGCAAAGCTACAACATGATAGTAACTCCCCATCTATTCCAACGGGGGGGCAAATAGCTCCTACAAAAGGGTCAGTTGTTTTAACCCCATCCCCTTCTGTTACCCAGCCCTGCAACGACCTATCAATTGAAAGCTTGGGAGCATTACTTAAAACTATTTTATTCCCCCTAGAAGTCAAATTGGAGCAAATCGAACTCAGATTGTCAAATATTGAGAAGGTTACATCTGCCCTATTAGCGGAAACAAGTATGACTAGTAAGCCAAGTGTAGCCTCAATCCCTGTATCCCAAACCAGGGGGTTCCCCTCCTTAGTAGACGGAGGGGCTCAAATGGATAACTGTAGACCCTCCGGTCTTTCAGGCTTTAACCCTGTGAACCAGGTACCACCAAAGCAGACACCTGCTCCCCTATTGGGGGGTAGTAGTGTCCAGGGGAAAACCGATGACGGTCAACTAGGACCACCGGCACCAGTAAAAGAGTGTAGAGCCACCAGATCACGCTTACCAGACCTCCACCTGAAGCAAATCGCTTTATGGTGGTCCTGGCGGGAGCACCCACTTTGGAAGAGGGGGAAGAAGAAACTTTTAGCTCCCTAAAAAACAAGGCAGTCAGGTGGCTAAACTGGAATAGACCCCTGCTGGCTCATTTACATAATGAAATCATCATGGTAAGAAGGGTGCCCTGGTTGGGTAAAACAGTTAAGACCATAAATGGGGACTGCATAACAGTCAACTTTAGAGACCCTAGAACTGTCTCCCATATTTGTGCTGGTTTTAATAGATCATTCGACTCCACTATCCAGACCCTACCACTGTCCTTCTTTTTCCCACCTAATTGCATGACCTATGGAAGAGGAAGGGACGACTGGATAAGGGTTGAGCGGAGGGGAAGAAATAGAAGATTTGATGTAAGACCAGTTCCCATGCCTTTGAATGCTCCCTTTTGCGTTTATAACTGGTTCAGTTGTCTGGATGCAGTAGACTGACTACCCCCTGCTGCCCAGCAATCACCAATGAAGGGAACACCAGATATGAGCAAAGAAATAACGGATGGAAGTGTTGAGCCCCTCAGAAATGACCCTGGGGAGTGCTTGCCAGCGGTTGTAGTTCCCCCGGGTATAATTCATCCATTGGCCTCTACCCCCACTAACTCCTTGGAATATTCTCCAGCGGTTGTAGTTCAACCGGGTATAATTCTCCCACTGGTCTCTACTGCTAATAATTCTAAGGAGCACTTGCCAGCAAATTTAGTACCCTCAAGAGATCCTTTGGTCACGAAGGATGTCCCTTGTGAAATTGGATATAAACTAGTGAGTTGGAATATCCCCGGCTGGCGACAAAAGGAAGAGACTCTTGGTTGGAGGGAGTCTATCATTAATTATGACATTCTCTGCCTACAAGAGACGTGGTCTACGGCCGAGATACATTTTGATGGATATGTGTCCTATAATTGTTTAGCGCAAGAATCTACCATGGGCTGGGCAAAAGGTGGGTTGGTGATCCTACTGTCTGTTAATTTCCTGGCCCGAGTAAAATCCCATACCACCATCGGATTCCACTCACAAGTATTATGGTTGGAGCAATGTGGGGGTCGAGATATTTTGCTAATTAACCATTTTAACAATGTGTTTGATTCCTCTAACTCTTGTGTTGTTAATGATCTGGGGACTCCTGCCATGAAAATTGGAAGGGATATCCATAACCCATTCAACATCATATGGGGAGGGGATTTTAACATTCGTACTTGCCCCTTCTCATTTACAAATGCCTGTGGTTTTGATGGGGCAAATGGGGAGGACCGGGCTCATTTTGCTCACACTTCATATGGTGACTCCCTTAATACATTTATGCTCAAATTAGACCTGTTAATCCACCAGCCAGCAGACGACAGTGAGGGCAACATTGTACCGACTTTTGTAGGGAGGAATTCAGCTACTGTTATTGATTATCTGTTGGTTTCAGTCAAAATTAGCCATCTTTGGGCCATACCAGTAATTGTTGATTTAGGCTTTAGTGACCATAATGCCATTACTATGCTGACATCTATTTGGGGGATGAAGACACCAGTCAATCGAGGGACTGTTGCTGGAATAATACCCTGTAGGCAGAATGGTATTAGGATCAAATGGTGTGGTAATAACTCTGAAAAATTGCTGTGTAAAATCGTGGTAGCCAGTTTCCAAGAGCTGCAACGTTGCTTAAATGGCGATGCAACTGCATCACGTACTGTTACAGAATTTGAGAAACTAAACGTTATCATTAAAAGGAATCTCACCTTTACCAATGCTAATAATAAGAGGGCTACCGTAGGCTGGTTTGTCAGGGCATGCACGAAGTCCCTACAAGTGCTAAAGAAAGCACTCTCAAACCACCCTAGGGACAGGGAATCTGTTAAACATCTTAGGGCAACCTATAAACAACACCTGACCCATAGAAAGCAGGAGCTAAGGGAGGAGGCGTGGGACAATCTGACAAAAGCGGCGGAGCTGCGGGACAGAAAGCTTTTTTGGAGTACCGTTAACAGTCCTTTCCTCCAAAAAGAGGAATTCCCTGTATTATCTGCCCAGGTCAGAGAGGATAGTTGGGTTCAATACTTCACTGAAACCTTTGACCCGAATGGGGAGGACCCTATATGTTCCGGTGCTGAAGCCATTGGCCCAAAGTTACCCCTCAATATTACAATGCTAGAGGTAGATAACGCTATCCGGAATAGCAAGGGAGGGAAGGCCCCAGGACCAGACGGGGTCCCGATTGACCTGTATAAAACGGATCTATCGTTATGGAGCCCCTTTCTGACACAGGTTTTTAATGCGTCTGTAAAGGAAAGCACTCCATCCACATGGGGCAAGTCTATAATTTTACCAATCTATAAGAAGGGAGATAGAGGAGAGGCTAAGAACTACCGCCCTATCTCCCTTCTAGATTAATCCCTAAAAATAATGAGCAGGGTGCTATTATTGCGTTTGGAAGAGTGGGCTGAAGTTAACGGTATCCTTGCGGATTCCCAATTCGGATTCCGCAAGGGCCTTGGTACTATCGAGCAGTGTATTAATTTAGACTTAATTATTGGCAAATACACTAGAGCCAAGCAGGGCTCTTTATTCCTCTGCTTCGCAGATCTTACCAGCACATTTGATCTGGTGGTCCACATTGCTTGAGTTGGGAGCCCCTGCTGCAAGTATCTATTTCCTGTCCAGATTATACAATAAGCTGTCAGCTCAGATTCGTTTTGGCCAAGCGGGGGAATGTACTAAGAAGATTAAGGTTAAATCAGGAATTGGGCAAGGCTGTGTCCTAGCCGCGCTGCTTTTTTCCCTTTTCATAAATGCTATGGACTCCGAGCTGAAGATGGTTAAAGCCGATGCACCGCTAGTTGAGGGTCAAGCGATTCCGGTACTGCTTTATTTAGACAACACCGTTCTATTGTCCAGAACACCAGTAGGTCTGCAGAGACTAATGAATAGTTTTTTCGATTTTATAAAGGGGAGGAAACTAAAAATTAATAACTCTAAAACTTTTATTATGGTATGTGGGAAAAAGGTGAAAAAGTTGAGATAATTTCAGTTTAGGGATCAAAGAATCGAAGTGGTGGATAAATTCTGCTACTTAGGAATTACTTTCAGTAGCAGTGGTACATGGGCTCCAGAGATCCTTAATATTAAGGCGAAGATGGGTAAGGGGGCCTCAGGGTTTTTTTAGATTTGCTTCTAAATTAGGCAGTCGCCGTACACATGATATGTTAAATGTTTACCGACATAGATGCGCTTCAGTGGCACTCTACGTTTCGGGTATCTGGGGACACTGCCAACATGGGGATCTGCAAGTAGCCGAAAATGACTTTTTAAAGAGGCTTCTTTGCCTCCCAACTTCGGCTTCAAACGAGTTGGTTCATAAAGAGGTGGGGCTGGAATATTTGACTGATTTAACAGGAGTTAGACCCCTAATGGCTTGGAGGTCTATATGGGCCAAGGATGAAACAGGCTTCACTAGGAGAATAATTAACGACTGCCTCCGCCTGGATAAATTTAGCCAGATCCCATGGCTTAAATATGTTTTGACATCACATGTTTGATCTGGGCGTTTTTGTGGACCCAGTAAGTGCCATTAACATTTCAAAACAGGAACTCAAACATGTCTATTTGGGGGTTAAGGCAAAACAGCGTAGAGAAGCCAGCAGCCAGTTTACAGCACATTTATTTTACAACTCTAACAACCTGGCAAGCTATGGCTTTTCAAAGTACCTAAAAGTGGTCACCAAGCAATCTCACCAGTATGTCCTTACTAGATTGAGATTAGGAATTGTTCATAACCTGGTGGCCTTCCCCCTGATGAAATAACACACGTCATTCCCCTGTCCTTGCGACGGAACCTCCAAACTGAGCACTGTGCACTTTTTGCTAATCTGCCCCTTGTACTTGCATCTCCGTATTGCTTATCTTAAACCCCTATTTAAGAAATACTCTGTGCCCACTGTTAAAACTGCTATGAGATTTTTATTTTCACTTGATGTTCCAAATGTCTGTTTTTATACTGCGACTTTTATCCTAAAATCAGTGTCCGCTAGGAAAAGTATGGAATTCATAACCTAACTGTGAATATACCTTTTCCTATACATTTTGCTGCTATGCCGATTGTTATTCCTCCCCTTGTTGTAATTGTACTGAATCTCTATTTTTTTAATGTTTTAATATTTCCTTACTGGATATGTATTTAATATTTTGTGTGCTTTTATGATTGTTTACTGAATGATCGAATAAAGCTTTTGAACTGAAAAAAATGTACTCTTACTTTTATAAAGCAAAGTACAGACTGGACAATCAATTATTGAGTGTTATTTTTGCGCACCTACAAATGGCGATTACTAGCCCACACCACTGCCCTTGAGTAAGCCTCAGACTGCTCTGAGAGTCAGGCGTACAATTGGGTGTTTGGTTCCCACTGAAGGACAAATGTAGTCATGTTATTTGTGTAGGCCTCACAGACGCTGCCTAGTTTTCCAACACTTACCATTGGGCTTTGTGTTTTGTAACTCATAGTTGCTTGCTTTCTATTTGCTGCTTTTATTTCATTTTGGCTGTCCAGCCTGACTTAGTCTCTTTAGGGGAGTATAGTCCTTTTACTGTATTCTTGGTCAAGTGCTTGCCTTCTGTAAACAGGCCTGTAAATGTAATTATCATGTCACATTTGCTGTGCTTTCAAAGACAGATGTTGAATTTAATGCTCTTACTTAGGAGGGAGCTTGGTGTTTAATTTTCTTTCTGACTTGAAAGTGAGAGGATTCATGTGACAATCATGCGGGGTACTAGGGGTGCGCTGGAGGAAGGATGTACAATTGTATTTTTTCTAGCACACAACAAAATGTAGATGCCTGTAAATGAACAGTTCAACTATTGCAGAATAAATCAGAAATAGGAAAGCACAAAAAATAGCCAGCAAAATAGGGCTCATAAAAAGGGAAAAAAAGACAATGTGGGGTGACCTTGCAGAAAGGACAAAGTTCCAACAAAGACCTTTACATTTGAAGCGATGAAATCCTCTAAATATTCAGCACACCAGATTTCTAGCAGTGCATTAGCCTTCTCTTGCCTTTACATATTTGAAATAGTCCCTATTCAAATATGTTGGGTATTGTCTTCATTGTGACAGCATTGTTTAGCACTTTCGGCCCTTATCATGACGCTGCTGCAGGTACACAATCTGGGTGTCCCTTGGACACAGTTCTGGGGTTTTCATGGTTCTGCATGGGTGCTTGCTTGTGTTTTGCTGAGAGAGAGTTGTTAAACATCCAGTTTAGTGTTGGTTCATAAAGGTGATGTGAAGTTAAAATACATTTAAACCTCCTAAGGTTTCCAAAGGCCATTTGTGAGTAGTACAAACAGTCCAGGTTTACATTTGGTATTCAGTTACTTGTAGTCCTGATTTTGTAATGAAATAAAACAGAACTACAAATCCCAAAAGATCAAGAAAGACCTGTCCTGTTTTTTTTCTTGAAAACATGGGAAACTCGAACGCTCTGTTTCCCAGGTCATTGCTCGAGTAGCTCACCCGGTCCAGTTTTTTTTCTTTTCAATCTGGTGTTTGTAGTCCTGATTTTTTTAATGGTATAAAAATGAACTACATGTCCCACGATGCAACCTTAAATTCTAGACTGGATGAGTTACCCACGCCTGTACCCGAGAAACTTGAAAGCTCAGACCTCGTTGCTGTGTGGATTTACTATACATAATTCACTACTCCCAAAAACAAAGAATGTTCCACGTCTGTATTGTAGATCTGCACCCATATGGCCATGCGAACAGGTGCAATAATATATATTTGGTAGCTTTAAATACCCACGTTCAAGGCAGTTAAGTGTTGGAATATTAAATGTAAATTAAAACCTAACACGATTTATGGACTAGCTCTTACAATCCCTTAGATGACCCTGGCTCGTGCTGCGACACCCCGACCTTCGCCCTACCACCTGCCCCCAGGGTTTTGTCTACGTTTGCACAAGGATTACCTGTGGTCCCGTCCCGGTCTGCTCACAGTCACTGGCAACCTCAAGGGATGTAGGCATTTCCCTGCAGCACTGTCAGTGTGCACTACTCTGGGGCAGTGTGTATGTGTCTTGAATAGTGAAAACACTATTGCAGACTAAGGGTTTGTCCGAAGCCGACCTAAGTGCTTGGTTCAGACAAGTCTCTGTGGTAGTGCTCGCCAGCCTATGGTTTGATTGGAGCATTACACTGATTTAAAAGGGATGTATGACGTTACAACGCATACTTTAACAACGCATACCATTACAACGCAATTTTTACAACACAGGATCATTTACAACGAATGCCTTTACAACGCATGACATTACATCACAGATGCTATTACAACGCATGCCGTTACAACGTAAGTATAGGTAAGTATATAATTTTTAAAAAAAATGTAATTAATAATTTTTTAATTAATTTAATTTACTTAATTAATTTTTTTATGTATTTGTAAATATATATATATACATTTTAAAAATAGTGTAGGTGCTTAAAAATAATATTCTAACTCCAGGTTGGAGTAATAGTAGGGTAAGTGCTGGATAGTGTAGGGGTAAAAATTACTATTCTAACTCCAGGGGGGTGTAATAGTAGGGTAAGTGCTGGATAGTGTAGGGGTAGAAATTACTATTCTAACTCCAGGGGGGTGTAATAGTAGGGTAAGTGCTGGATAGTGTAGGGGTAAAAATTACTATTCTAACTCCAGGGGGGGTGTAATAGTAGGGTAAGTGCTGGATAGTTTAGGGGTAAAAATTAGTATTCTAACTCCAGGGGGGTGTAATAGTAGGGTAAGTGCTGGATAGTGTAGGGGTAAAAATTACTATTCTAACTCCAGGGGGGTGTAATAGTAGGGTAAGTGCTGGATAGTGTAGGGGTAAAAATTACTTATTTTTTTTATTTTTAGAACTTTTTTTAATTAATATTAAAATTACTTAAATTAATTTATTTAAAGTACTTTTTTTATTAATATGTTTTATTAATATTTGTTAAATTATTAATATTTAATTAAGTGGATAATATTTACTAATTAAATAAATGTTTTAATAGAATGATATACTTGCCTATACTTACGTTGTAATGGCATGCGTTGTAATAGCATCTGCGATGTAATGTCATGCATTGTAAAGGCATTCGTTGTAAAGGATCCTGTGTTGTAGTAGTTGCGTTGTAAAAGTAGTCCGTTGTAATAGTTGCGTTGTAACAGTTGTTCCCCATCTAAAAGTGTCTGTGTACGTACTGGGGAAAGGCTATGCATTGATCAGAAATGGTATGCACGCGCGCCGGGTGGGTCCCACTTGTGAAGAGGCCGTGGATCAGCAAGTGCACATAGCTCTGTGCAGGACAGGGTCTTACTGCGCCACTGGAACATTATCAGACACAATGAGCAAGATGAGAGCTTGCAAGATGAGAGCTCATCTTTCTAAGGTACCAGTGCATTCCAAGCACGTCGGGCCCCACCATGATGCCCTCCCTCCCTGATACCATACAGTCCAAATTACCAATACCAACCCGCCACCGCCACCCAGACTCCGACGGTCCTCGCCCCACCTCCGAACCACGCCTGTGTTACGCCGCTGGGCGCCAGGCGCACGGGGTAGGGTGACCAACTGTCATGTGTACAAATTCAGGACAGTGAGTGTAAAAATTAAGGGCAAAGGGTCAAAATTCAGGACAGGGGGTCAAAATTCAGGACAAAATTTCGGGACAAAAGGTAGGTTTTACAGACAAATCAAAGGAGGTTGCGCATAATATATAACTAATCCCATTTATATCCTAACATATTCATACATTTGCAAACCTATCCATTGTGTATCCTTCCAGCCATCATTTCACTAATCCATCCCTCCATCCACACTCTCACTCATCCATTCACCCACCTTTTCACCCTATCCATCCGTACACGAATCCATCCACTCTTCCATCCAGCCATTTATCCTTTCACCCATCCAACTATCCTTTCATTTACTCATCCAGGCACTCATCCTTCCACCTATTCACCTTTTCAGCCATCCACCCATTCTCCATTTATCTCTCCATTGACCCTTTCACTTAGCCATCCATCCACCCACCCTTCTACTCATCCACTCATGAATCCATCCATTGACCCTATCACTCATCCATCCTTTCACTCATCTATCCATCCTTTCGCTAATTATCCATCTATTCACCCTTTCAATCATCCATTCAGCAATCCATCCAGCCATCCTTTCACTTACTCACTCGCCCACGTTTTCATATTAATTATGAGCTCAGCCTTTGTCTGCAGAGTTCCAGACAGAAGAGGCCCATCAAGAATGTCACCCTCCCTGTAGTTCCTAAAGCAAGCAATGGGGGTGGCGGAAGGTTCACTATGTCCCTGCACATAGGCAATCTGAAAAAGTAAAAGGCATGAGTCAAGCATGATGCACAGTGCTAGGACGTGAGGCGACTGTGATATGGTGTTGTTTCCAGGGCTTTAAGAGGGATGAAAAAAGGGGGAGGGTCTCTCAAAAGGGGGTGTTCGATGTAATTAAAAGCAGGGCTTAAAACACCTAAGTTAAAAATCTGCGTTTAGCATAGTGTGCCGCCAGACTGGTATTTTGCTTCTTCTGTCATTGTATCCAGATAAATAACAAGTAATGTTACACCTACAACAAGCCAGAACTATTGGCTTTGTCAATGGCCGTTAGATGCATAAAATAAAAATGCTGCAACTATGCCTTTGTTGAAAATAATTTAAACTGTACTTTTTTAAAATGATGAGACTGAAAGCACTCTAGCCCGAGCCTCTTCTTTTCAACTTGTTTCACCAGCTTCTTTGAATGAACTGGATTCTGTAGCAGCATTTATTTGCGTGTTTGCACATTCCTATCATCTAACAAAATACGCTGCCCTAGACCAAGGCAGGAGGAGGCCCACCACATGCAGTTACACCTCAGACGGCCCATTGTCATTCTGTATGTGGCCATCATCAGCCCATACAGAATGACAATGGGGGGGGGGGGGGCTGCTCTTGTGCTCCGAGGTGGAGTGCGAGGCGCCCCATCAGGGAGCAGAGGCCTCTCACAGGGAACAGCTCTGTTCCCTGCAAGGCCAAAATTACGGACCAAAGGCGTCCGTAAAAAGGATCCTCACGGACAACGGACGTGAGGTCCGATTTACGGACGGTCCGTGAAATTTACGGACGGTTGGTCACCCTAGCACGGGGCTCCATGTTAGATTCTTGTAAATTAGAAGGGGAATTCCGAGCGGCCTCACGCCTCCTCACACGGCCCTTCTGTCGACTAGAAAGGCTCTTCAGTCGCCTTTTCAAACTGCAGGTTAAAATACAAAGAGGGGAGGCTAAACTCTGCGGGGCGATCACACATGAAGATCGTCCCCCAAATACATTATTAGCCTTTCAATAACTGAGTCTCACCTTGGAAAATGAATCTTTCTCCCTCTCAGAGCGACAGGCAGCCCTTGTCCTCTGAACAGCGTTTGTGAAGACAGAGTATCTGTCCTACGTTAGGTTTAAATACAGTGCGTGCTCCTGTATCAGAGAACGTAAAAGGCGTTGCTGCCACCTGGTGGGGATCGGCTATAAAGAGAATTTATTAACAGCGTTTAAGGGGCTACAGGTAAATAGACTCGATCCTGACGTTTAAAATGGACCTATTATCTGGCTACTTATAAAAGTAAAGGGAGCAAATCCACATGTAGTAATCCACACAAAGTAGATGAATATGTTTGTCTAGTTAAACCTAATACAATGTTGGTTGTAAAAACGATTATTGGGAACATCTGAAAGCTGTTTTTCTCACTGTCTTAATGCTCAAAACATTACATGTATGATACACAATAGGTGAAAAATATATAAGCCCGTTTTCTTACATGTGTATGCATGACAATTGTGTGAAGGCATAGATAATGATATCTACATATGTACATATTCGCGTTTGAATATTTCTCATGCATTTGACATACCCACTCATGGTCATGGATGTGGTTATCTACATACATATGGTTTCGAATGTGAACATTTCTTTGGTGACTTTATGCATTTGGTGTTTGGGAGAAAATATACATACTACCGTTCATCACCACTGTTATGAATGACAATAGCTAACTCATTGTATGATATACAATGCGTGCTCCTGTATCAGAGAACGTAAAAGGCGTTCATCCATCCCCAGAACTATGTGATAACTCTGTATCCTATTACCAAGAAGTCCTACTGTACGAACTTCTCCTCCCCCCTAACTGTCATTTGATGATCACCTTTATTTGTTACGTGTCTTTTTGTCCTCCTTTTCATTCCTTTTACAGTAAAGCGCTCTGCTACCTTCGGGTCTTGTTAGCGCTATAGAAAACTTCTAAATAATAATAATAACACTAATCATTACACACCAGCAGATTCAATTACAATATATTGGATTCCACATAATGATGAACGGTGCCACATTAGCCACTTTACTTGTGTATTTTGAACATACTGCATCAACTTTAGTGAATCTCAACCCTATCCGTGTATGACAATCTTTTCGTGTTGGACCCGTTTCATGCCGCTAAGCATATGAAAAGCTGATCCCAGTTGGGTCTGCTTTGGTTAGTGTCGGCCCAGTCTAATACTGTCTATCTGATATATCAAAATAAGAGCAAACCTATGTGCCATCAATTGGTGGTCCTACATAACAGGTATTAGATACCGTTAGATACCGTTCTTAGGTATTCACGTGTCTACATAGTCTCAGTTAGTGATGCTAAGCAGAGATATCTGTCTGGAGATCTCCTCCTGTTCATTCAAACCTCCATTGACAGAATCGAGCAAATTAATCCACTTGCATTCGAGCAGGTTCATGATGGCGGACATAGACCCCCTATGAGATTTGGCTTTATCTTTTCTAACACCCACCATTCAAAGTTACTGCTTGTGAGATTCTCCTTGCTGTAGTGTTCCACAAGGGATGCGCCATGAACCTTGCAGCGAATGCGTGAACAGTGCTGCAAAATGCGTGTCTTAACCTTTTGCTTCGTCTGTCCCACATACACTTTTTGACATGGGCATCTGATTAGGTAAATTACTGTTAGACCTGGCACCTTGGCGTGAGTCTCCCTTCCACTTTTTGCTGATGTGCCTCTGATGTTTTGCTGGTTTTCCGATACTCAGGGCACTGCGCCACGGCTGATCCGTGCCGCAGTGCAAGTGCTCCCTACTGTAAATTGTATATACGATTGGTATCCATGATTGGTGCACTGGATTTACTGTTAGTCCCTAGTAAAGCGCACAAGAGAGTGCCGGGGCTTGTAGATGCCAATACTGCTGGTGGGCCTGCAGCGCTGGTTGCGCCACCCACCGAAGCAGCCGTAAAGATGTGTCTGGGAACTGCGACCGCAGAACCCGCGTGCGGTCTCGTACTGTCACGCTAGCTGGGCAAGTGTCCCCACTTGCCAGCACCGACCCTTCCCTTGACTACATATTAGTCACCCCTATGGTAGGCCTGCGGGCAGGGTGCGTTGTAGGTGCAAGGTAGGACAAGCCCTGATGTGCGTGGCATGTCCTAGTAGTGACTTACAACGAAGACCGTATTTCACTACTGAAGGCTACCTGCTCCATTAGGCCAGACTGAGCTGCGAGGGTTATTACACCCTATAATCCCCGCAGGCTCAAGGAGCATGGTAGTGAGTCATGTTTAGTATGCCTGAACTCAGGATAATGAGATATTTCTTGTAGTCAAGTTTATTTCAGTATCCTGGGTTTGCAAATGCTACTTTTAGAAAGTTAGCATTTGCTTGCTTAACCATTTCAGCCGCCTCTGCTGGTGTGTATCTGACTGTCTGGGATGTGTGAGTGACAGGGCTGGAGGGATGACGGGTGGTGAATGCGCAGATTACACCTTAGTGGGAGGTAGGAGTGCCTCTTGACTCGAGCTGTCACTGTGCTCGACCTCCACAATGCTGGCTCCACCCTCCTGGGGAGCGGCGGGTGACTCTGCCGGCACCTGGCCCAGGAAGGGCGAAGCCCCCATCAACAAGGTACTCTGGCCACTCCTGTCCGGACAATGCTGGCTCCACCTCCTGTGGGGCGTCTGATGCGCCTGCCCCTCACACTGAAAGCAGAAGCCGGAGTACACCCGCGGGGGTACTCCAGAACTGAGAGTGGCTATGCAAAGGCCCCCCTGGCCTGCGAGAACAAAAGAATTGGCCTATAAAAGACGGAGCCCTGCTCCTTGAAAATTAGATCCGGTTTGGGCCACAGAAAGACTCTGCCCTACGAGAAGGACCGTGAGAGACAAGGAAGGTTGCTGACTCTTGCCTGTGTCTAGTGCCTTGCTGCGGAAGGAGAGGAAGACAATAAGACTACGAAAAGACTTTTGTGCTACTTGTGCCAAACTCTGCAAAGAGATCTCCAAGGGCTTGCAACTGAACTTGCCCCCTGACCAGCGTCCCAGGACCAGTGGACGCTACCCCCTTGGAAGAAAGCGACTGCGGGTGCTGATCATCGCCGCGGCACTGACGGAGGAATCTCCTCTAAGGCATCAACATCCTCCCGACCACCGTGACCGGGGCCCAAAGCAACAGCGGAAGCAAAGTGAGGACCAGCCGCCGCTGGCCCGAACACCGTGACCGCAACTGCACCGGGAGCCCGAGAGCAAAGCAAAGGAGGACCCGTCCGGTCCGAGCTATCGAGGTGACTGCATAGCGAGCAGTCACTCACCTGCAAGGACGGACAGTTGCCCTACGAGAATCCGCAAGGTCGGTAAGCCTGCCCGACAGCCCAGCTGTGAGCCCACAGCTGCACCGACATTTGGCTGGGTACGTCCTGCACTTGGGGACCGTACTGCCACTTGTCACCACCGCACAGCCGCCGCCTCCAGGGTCGGAGCGGACAACGAGGAAAGGACCCTGCCACCACAGAACACCGCTGCCCCGGACGACCAGTGACCTGCTCGGCCGAAGAGCCGCAACGATCAGCGACCCCGGGAAGGCAACGCGACGTGGGACAGATCCCTTGGAAGCCGCCGGCTCCACAAGAACTTTGAATAACACCGGCCTACGGGCCTCAAGAGAACTTCCATAAGAACTGTGGTAACCCGAATTAAGTAACTTGCAACCGTCTTCATAAAGTTATTGACTGTATTCATAAGCCTGCTTAAAATCTATATAAAGATATATATTTTTACAAGAATACAGTCTGGTCTCGTTGTGTGGTGGGTTGGTTGTAAAGGTGTACTGTTGCAAGTGTTTAACCCTATGTGCCCCAAAGATTAGCCTACGACTGCTTAAGCCACACTACCTAGAGGGTAAGCAGAGGTTGTCTGGAAGGTAACCCTCAGCCCTGACGAGGAAGAGAGAGTCCCTGTTTGTCGCTAGTGTTGCACTACGCCAACTAGAGCCTCCCCCTTCCTACATTGGACGCAGCGGTGAGGATTTCGAATTTACACTTGCGATAGTTATACCTGAGCTTCTGACCACTACACAAGGATTACGGTACAGTTACTAAACCACAGACTTTGCTGTTTGAAAGAAGATTCCGAGTGCGGAAACCATGCCTGGCACAAAGAGCCTGGATGGAGCGGAGTCCACGACCTCCGAGGTGTTGGAGATAGAATGGGACGCCGCAAAGCTGGACAAATACTCAAAGATGGAGCTGAAGTTTTTCTGTAGGAAACTAAAGGTTCCGCACGCTGGTTGCAAAAACAAGCCGGAGCTCTACAAGGCCCTGAAAGCCTGGGTGGAGTCCAGAAAGACCCCGGAAGAGCAAGACGTCCTCGCCGAGCAGAATACGACGGAGGAGCAGAATGCGCTTGGGGATCTGATCGATCTGGAAAGGTAAGACAGCGAGCACAGCTTGGGTAAAGGCCTGTCGCCAGAGGAGCTGGCGGACAGGAAGGAAACCCGGAATCACGAAAGAAAGTTGGCAGAATTGAAAATCCAGCTGGAGCTGGAAACCAAAAGAATGGCGCTGGAAGAGCGAAAGCACCAGATGGATTATGAAATCAAGATGAGGGAGATAAGTCTCAAGGAGAGAGACTTGGATCGGCCTCCCTCTGGTGGCAGCACATCGCCAGTGCAGGTAGAGTCAAGAGTGCACATCCCGAAGGACGTAGTTAAGGAGTTCTTTAAGGGGGATGACATAGGACAGTGGTTTAGGGCATACGAGGTAGCCATGTCCTCCCACCGGGTCCCTGACAAGGATTGGGGAGCGGGGTTGTGGGGAAGGTTCCTTAGCGAAGGGAGAGATACCTTGCTAGATTTGCCCGTTGAGAATCAGAGATCCTATGCCCACATGAAAGAAGCTTTATTAAACAGGTACGGGCTTACCCCTGAAATGTATAGACAGAAGTTTAGGGGATGTACTAAGCGGCCTGGGAATACGTATGTGGAGTATGTGACTTACTTTTGCAGAGCACTGGATGGTTGGGTGAAAGGTAACAAAGTGAATGATTTTCAAGGTCTCTTTGATTTAATTGCATGGGAGCACTTGTCTGATCACTGTTTTCCTGAGTTACGCCAACACCTGATCGATAGCAAGCTGTCCAACCCGAGGAAGCTTGCTGAGGAGGCGGACCGCTGGCTCAGCACCAGGGTCCACAAGGGTCCCGTGGGAGATTCCGCCAAGAGTGGGCAGGGTCCCCAGCAGAAGAGTGGGGGGGACAAAGGGGGAAAACAGAAAGGGTTCCAAAAAGGCCCCCAAAGTAGTTCCCAAGGGAATCCGCAGCAGGGTTCTCAGCCTCCCCCGCCCCCGAAGCAGAATGGGGCCCCGACAGGTAAACCTGTTCCAAAGGGGCCCTTCAATTGTTTCAAATGTGGCGAGCCTGGGCACATATCCAGTGACCCCAAGTGTCGCCTATTTGGAAAACCTGCACCCACTGGTGCTCCGCCCCGACAAGTGACTAGCGTTCACCTGGGAGAAGAAATGATGGTCCCGGGGGGTGGAGATCCCGTTCACATGACCCTGGTCTCGCTAGGAGACAGTGAGATGATCCCGACAAGCTACCTGCCCTCTAACACTAAGAAATATGGGCAGGTGGTGATCATCAATGGTAAGGAAGCTGAGGCTCTTAGAGACACAGGAGCCAGTGTGACTGCAGTGAGGCAGCACCTGGTGTCTCAAGAGCAGGTTGTACCCCATGCCTACTGTAGGGTTATCAACGCTGATAATTCTGAGAGTCAGTGTCCGATGGCTCAAGTTCCCTTCGAGTGGGGGGGGTCTCTGGTACTCTGCAGGTCTGTGTGAGAAAAACCATGCCTGTTGACTGTTTGCTAGGGAACGACTTGGAGCACTCCCCTTGGGAAAAGGTGGAGAAAGCGACTCACCTGCGGATGGTGGGCCTGCCTGACTGGGCGTGCGTGACCACCCGGTCGATGGCAGCCAGTAAGGGTGATCGAGAGGTCCTGGGGCCTGATGGAGAGGCCCAGGAACCGGCTTTAGGGAGAAGGCGCAGGGGGCGCGGGAAACCGGCCCCTGGAGTTCCTATGGTCCAGGAGGAGGCAGACCTTGAGGGGGATGCCCTGGAGCCTACAGGGGAACAGATCGCCGAACTGGGGGACCTGCCTGAGCTGACCCATTGGCAGCAAGAAGGAGGATCCTCCAGGGAGGAATTCTGCAGGGAGCAGAAAGAATGCCCTTCTCTCGTGGGTATGCGGCAGCAGGCTGCAGACCAGGCCAATGGTGTTCAGGCCAAAACACATTACGTGTACTGGGAGAACGACCTCCTGTATTCGGAGCCTAAGGCTGCTGAACCTGGGTCAGCCCGTGTGCTGGTGGTACCCCAGAAATTCAGAGCCTTCCTACTGGGTCTGGCTCATGATGTGCCTTTAGCAGGACATCTAGGGATGGACAAGACCTATGACAGGCTTGTCACCCACTTCTACTGGCCCCAAATGCATAAAAGCTCAGACGCTTATTGCAGAACCTGTCCGACTTGCCAGGCAAGTGGGAAGACGGGAGGGAAGAACAAGGCTCCCCTCCAACCCTTCCCTGTGGTCGGTACGCCATTCCAGCGAGTGGGTATTGACATCGTTGGGCCTCTGGACCCCAAGACAGCCATGGGCAACAGGTTCATCCTGGTCTTGGTGGACCATGCCACCCGGTACCCTGAAGCCATACCTCTGAGGACAGTGACGGCTCCCGTGGTGGGGCGTGCACTGATGGGAATTTTCTCACGAGTAGGATTCCCTCTAGAGGTGGTGAGCGACAGGGGGACCAATTTCATATCGAAATATATGAAGTCCCTTTGGCAGGAGTGTGGCGTAACGTACAAGTTCACCACACCCTACCATCCCCAAGGTAACGGGTTGGTTGAAAGATTCAACCGAACCCTCAAAGGCATGATAATGGGCCTGGAAGGTCCGATGAGGCGTAAGTGGGACGTCCTCTTGCCATGCCTGCTGTTTGCATATCGCGAGGTACCACAGAAGTCCCTAGGGTTCAGCCCCTTTGAACTGCTGTACGGTCACCCCGTGAGAGGACCACTGAGTTTGGTAAAGGAAGGCTGGGAGCAATCTCCCAGGAAACCCCCCCAGAATGTATATAGCTACATGCTGGCCTTCAGAAACCAGACCAGACGCTTCAGACAACTTGCCGAGGCAAATCTGGAAGCGAGCCAGGAAGAAATGAAGCGGTGGTACGATCAGAATGCCACTCTGGTCGAGCTTCAGCCTGGACAGGAGGTGTATGTCTTGGCCCCAGTGGAGCCCTGTGCCCTTCAAGATAAGTGGACAGGACCATTTGAGGTTGTGGAGCGCAAGAGCCCCGTGACATACTTGGTGGACATGAAGACGCCCAGGAACCCTTTGCGGGTCCTACATGTCAACCGCCTCAAGCCCCACTTGCGAAGGTCCGAAGTGGGCATGTTGTTGGCAACCGATGACGGAATGGAGGAGGAGTCGGAGCCTCTTCCTGACCTCTTGGTGGCCTGTGAGAAGGATGGGTCAGTGGATGGAGTTAACCTCTCACCCTCCCTGACCGCCGAACAACAGGAGGACTGCCGCCAGTTGCTGGGACAGTTTCCAGACCTGTTCTCCCTGGTTCCGAGTGTCACAGATTGGTGCGTCCATGATGTGGACACTGGAGACAGCTTACCGGTGAAGCATAAGGCTTACCGGGTAACTGACAGGGTACGGGCCTGCATCAAGGAGGAGGTCTCCAAGATGCTTGCCCTCGGGGTGGTTGAGTCTTCCAGCAGTCCTTGGTCCAGCCCCGTGGTCTTGGTTCCGAAGGCTGCTGCGCCGGGAGCCACACCCGAACTCCGGTTCTGTGTGGACTACAGAGGACTCAATTCAGTCACGAAGACTGACGCGCACCCCATCCCCAGAGCTGACGAGCTCATTGATCGGCTAGGGGCTGCCCGGTTTCTCAGCACGTTTGATTTGACGTCTGGGTACTGGCAGATCGCCTTGACCGATGGGGCAAAGGAGAGGTCGGCATTCTCTACACCAGATGGGCATTTCCAGTTCCGGGTTATGCCATTTGGAATGAAGAATGCCCCTGCCACCTTTCAGAGATTGGTCAACCAGGTGTTGGCTGGACTGGACGAGTTCAGTGCCGCCTACCTGGATGACATCGCGGTGTTCAGCGGCACCTGGCCCGAACACCTGCGACACCTCTGGGAAGTGTTGATGGCCCTGCGCAGAGCAGGCCTCACAATCAAGGCAAGCAAGTGCCAGATTGGGCAGGGTTCAGTGGTGTACTTGGGACACCAAGTTGGGAGTGGCAAGGTAGCCCCCTTGCAGCCCAAAATCGAAACCATCCTGGCTTGGGAACCCCCCAAGACCCAGACTGCAGTGAGAGCCTTCCTGGGGCTCACTGGGTATTACAGGAGGTTTGTCAAGGGCTATGGCACGATCGTGACCCCCTTGACAGAGCTGACTTCGAAAAAGCAGCCCAGGAATGTGATTTGGACTGACACCTGTCAGAAGGCTTTCGACACCCTGAAGACTGCCATGTGCACGGCGCCCGTGCTCCTGGCCCCAGATTTCTCCAAGGAGTTCATTGTGCAAACAGACGCTTCAGAGCATGGTGTAGGGGCTGTTCTTTCACAGATGACTGAGGAGGGCTTTGACCAACCCGTAGCCTTCCTAAGTCGGAGGTTACTTCCACGGGAAAGTAGGTGGAGTGCAATAGAGCGTGAAGCATTTGCTGTGGTCTGGGCGCTGAAGAAGCTAAGACCCTACTTGTTTGGGTCTCACTTCCGAGTTCAGACGGACCACAGGCCCCTCAGATGGTTGATGCAAATGAGGGGTGAGAACCCGAAACTGTTGAGGTGGTCCATTTCTCTACAGAGTATGGACTTTACGGTGGAACACCGCCCTGGCACCGATCACGCCAACGCTGACGGTCTGTCCATATTTTTCCGCCTTAGTGATGTGGAACTCCCTGGGGAACGGTAGTTCCCCCCACATTTCAGCTGGAGGGGACACATGTTAGACCTGGCACCTTGGCGTGAGTCTCCCTTCCACTTTTTGCTGATGTGCCTCCGATGTTTTGCTGGTTTTCCGATACTCAGGGCACTGCGCCACGGCTGATCCGTGCCGCAGTGCAAGTGCTCCCTACTGTAAATTGTATATACGATTGGTATCCATGATTGGTGCACTGGATTTACTGTTAGTCCCTAGTAAAGCGCACAAGAGAGTGCCGGGGCTTGTAGATGCCAATACTGCTGGTGGGCCTGCAGCGCTGGTTGCGCCACCCACCGAAGCAGCCGTAAAGATGTGTCTGGGAACTGCAACCGCAGAACCCGCGTGCGGTCTCGTACTGTCACGCTAGCTGGGCAAGTGTCCCCACTTGCCAGCACCGACCCTTCCCTTGACTACATATTAGTCACCCCTATGGTAGGCCTGCGGGCAGGGTGCGTTGTAGGTGCAAGGTAGGACAAGCCCTGATGTGCGTGGCATGTCCTAGTAGTGACTTACAACGAAGACCGTATTTCACTACTGAAGGCTACCTGCTCCATTAGGCCAGACTGAGCTGCGAGGGTTATTACACCCTATAATCCCCGCAGGCTCAAGGAGCATGGTAGTGAGTCATGTTTAGTATGCCTGAACTCAGGATAATGAGATATTTCTTGTAGTCAAGTTTATTTCAGTATCCTGGGTTTGCAAATGCTACTTTTAGAAAGTTAGCATTTGCTTGCTTAACCATTTCAGCCGCCTCTGCTGGTGTGTATCTGACTGTCTGGGATGTGTGAGTGACAGGGCTGGAGGGATGACGGGTGGTGAATGCGCAGATTACACCTTAGTGGGAGGTAGGAGTGCCTCTTGACTCGAGCTGTCACTGTGCTCGACCTCCACAATGCTGGCTCCACCCTCCTGGGGAGCGGCGGATGACTCTGCCGGCACCTGGCCCAGGAAGGGCGAAGCCCCCATCAACAAGGTACTCTGGCCACTCCTGTCCGGACAATGCTGGCTCCACCTCCTGTGGGGCGTCTGATGCGCCTGCCCCTCACACTGAAAGCAGAAGCCGGAGTACACCCGCGGGGGTACTCCAGAACTGAGAGTGGCTATGCAAAGGCCCCCCTGGCCTGCGAGAACAAAAGAATTGGCCTATAAAAGACGGAGCCCTGCTCCTTGAAAATTAGATCCGGTTTGGGCCACAGAAAGACTCTGCCCTACGAGAAGGACCGTGAGAGACAAGGAAGGTTGCTGACTCTTGCCTGTGTCTGGTGCCTTGCTGCGGAAGGAGAGGAAGACAATAAGACTACGAAAAGACTTTTGTGCTACTTGTGCCAAACTCTGCAAAGAGATCTCCAAGGGCTTGCAACTGAACTTGCCCCCTGACCAGCGTCCCAGGACCAGTGGACGCTACCCCCTTGGAAGAAAGCGACTGCGGGTGCTGATCATCGCCGCAGCACTGACGGAGGAATCTCCTCTAAGGCATCAACATCCTCCCGACCACCGTGACCGGGGCCCAAAGCAACAGCGGAAGCAAAGTGAGGACCAGCCGCCGCTGGCCCGAACACCGTGACCGCAACTGCACCGGGAGCCCGAGAGCAAAGCAAAGGAGGACCCGTCCGGTCCGAGCTATCGAGGTGACTGCATAGCGAGCAGTCACTCACCTGCAAGGACGGACAGTTGCCCTACGAGAATCCGCAAGGTCGGTAAGCCTGCCCGACAGCCCAGCTGTGAGCCCACAGCTGCACCGACATTTGGCTGGGTACGTCCTGCACTTGGGGACCGTACTGCCACTTGTCACCACCGCACAGCCGCCGCCTCCAGGGTCGGAGCGGACGACGAGGAAAGGACCCTGCCGCCACAGAACACCGCTGCCCCGGACGACCAGTGACCTGCTCGGCCGAAGAGCCGCAACGATCAGCGACCCCGGGAAGGCAACGCGACGTGGGACAGATCCCTTGGAAGCCGCCGGCTCCACAAGAACTTTGAATAACACCGGCCTACGGGCCTCAAGAGAACTTCCATAAGAACTGTGGTAACCCGAATTAAGTAACTTGCAACCGTCTTCATAAAGTTATTGACTGTATTCATAAGCCTGCTTAAAATCTATATAAAGATATATATTTTTACAAGAATACAGTCTGGTCTCGTTGTGTGGTGGGTTGTTTGTAAAGGTGTACTGTTGCAAGTGTTTAACCCTATGTGCCCCAAAGATTAGCCTACGACTGATTAAGCCACACTACCTAGAGGGTAAGCAGAGGTTGTCTGGAAGGTAACCCTCAGCCCTGACGAGGAAGAGAGAGTCCCTGTTTGTCGCTAGTGTTGCACTACGCCAACTAGAGCCTCCCCCTTCCTACAATTACATTTTTTGTGTTGCAGTTTGTGTGGTGGTGTAGTTGATATTGTTTCCCATTGTGAGTAAATTCTTTTTGTTCCACAATGAGTTCACAAGCCTTGCAACGTCCGCATTTGTAATGTCTATTTAAGGGTGGGAACATTAAGAGTGAACGTGTTTTAGGCACTAGGGCAGAGGTCTTCAAACTTTTGTAGGTTGAGCCCCACCATCTCAATTTTTTTAGATGTTGGCCCCCCCCACGGCCTGACAGAAATTTCTGGAATCGACCGCCACGTGCATATCACGGGTCATATCCGACAAATAATGTTGCTAAATCTGTTTGCAGCTCTGCGGCTTGCGCGTTAGTTCTGCTACAATGTAATTGTAGTATTCAAGTTAGACACACTTCCAGGCCGGGCTGACACATGTAGCCAGTGACCCTCCATGCACGCATTTACCGTGCACACACTTTCCTTGTGGTGACTTCCTAGCTGGTATTCACCATGCACGCACTCACCCTGCACCCACTCTCCCTGCAGTGGCTTGTGGCTAGGGTACCTAGTTGGTGACCCCGTCTCCACACACTTTTCTTGCAGTAACTTCCTAATCGGCTGTGGTGACTTCCTAGCTGGTGACCCCCATACACGCACTCCCCCTGCACACACTTTGTTGCAGTGACTTTCTGCAAGAAGCCTCTCTATGCACAATCTCACTGACACAGTCCCTCTGATACAACGTCTGCACAATGGTTCCCGGTGCACATATTTCTCTGAAGACACGCGCCTTGCACGCACTTTCCATGAGGGGGTGTCACAGCGCTATGTGTACTGCTAGCGTGTTTTCAGGGCCCCCGGTGAAGTATCACGCACTGCTGGCAGACAGTTGTTCTCAGACACTACCTGCACTCACTGTCCACTCACAATCACGCTGCACACACCTTCACCGAGCAGCCCCTCATCGCTGCACACAGTCCGCCAGCAAACAGTCATTACAACACTGGTTCACCCTCTCTTTGCTTCCCCACCAACTGCACGGATGCAACCTTCTTGACACAGTGATTCCATACACTCACTATCACCCATGCACACATCCACTCACCCCACAGTGACTTGTTGCAGTGTGCGCCCTATTCACACCTCAGCCACACGCGTGCACACACAGTCCCGATACACAGGGACTTCCCCCCATACAAAATCACTCCTTTCAAGATCTCACTGTGACGGCTCACTACCAGATGCACACCTCTGATCACTCCCCAAGTTACATCTTCAAACAGTTGCACGCTGCCCGGCCTCCCTCCGTGGGGCATCCAATCTCACACTCAAAGTGCCCCTGTTTACACACTTATCACACTCCTTTTGTTGTTAGCCACTGCCATGGCACTCCTCACTCTGGGTGTGCCCCCAGCCTCACCCTCATCAATGCCCTCGATGAAGTCTGCAGCGATCCCCTCTCGTGCACAGCTCCCAGACACACGTCAGTGCCCTTCTCACACCTGCAATGTCCTCTCTCCACCCTTGCAGTGCATCCCTTGCCCCCTGCATCCTCCGTCCCCGAACACCTTAGTACCCTTCTCACCCCTAAATACTGCTTGTCTACTACAGTGCCCTTTCGCTCCCTCTTCAGCACATCTGTTACCCCCATCAGGGCCTCTCTCGCTATAGCAGTGCAGCTTTCACACCACCTGAAGTTCTTTCTCACCTCCAGCAGAGCCCCTCTCACCCTTTAGAAGCGCCACTCTCATCCCCAGCAGCACCCCTCACAGTGTCCTTTCACTCCGCGAAGCGCCCCACACACCCTTCCAGCGCCCCTCACACCCTCGCAGCGCCCATCAGACCATCGCAGCGCCCATCACACCCAAGCAGCGCCGCTCTCACACCAGCTACAGTTCTCTCACCCCTCGCAGCGCACTCTCACCCTTAGCAGCACCCCTCTCAAGCTTCAAAGCCATCGCTGATGCATATTTATCTTATGCAACTAACAACCATTGACAAAGACAATAGTCCTGGCTTGTAGTAGATGTAATGTTACATGTGTATGGATGGAATGATGAAGCAGCAAAATACCAGTGGGGCGACACACTATACCGGGCATGGATTTTCAGTTAGGGGTTTTAAGTCACGCCCTTCATTACATCGACCATGCCCCTCTGAGAGCCCCCACAAGTTTTTTCATTCTACTTAAAGCCCTTCCTCCGGTATGGTGACTTCCTGCTGAACAGGGAGAACAAGTTCACTCAGGTCATCATAACTGCCAACTTGAACAACCTGCATCTGCAAAAGGCAATAGGTTTCGACTATATGAAATCTATTGGGTTTGGCATTTTTTTTTTTTTTACATATTGCATAGCAGTTGAGCTTCTGTGAAACCTGGCTTGATATAAAAAAAAAAGTGCTATGATGCGTGCACCATTGACTGTGTCATAGTGTTTTTTTTAATCATAAGCTATGTTGTGCAGCAGCTCTAATGCTGTGTAATATGTAAAACAATTGAAAGCCAATAGATTTTATAAAGGTGTAACCTGCTGGCTTTGCCAGGGCTTGTTACCAGAGGAGACTTCCTGCCTCCCACTGCAGCTGAAGCATTTCAGCTCCAGCAATTAACCCCCTCCTGGGACGGTGAACTCTTAGCACTTAGCAGACAAAAGCACGGCACAGCGCGCCCAGTGATTTCCCCTCCCTCCCCTTCCACACCCTCTGTCACCGGAGTTTGTTAATGAAAATAAATTCCCATTTGAAATGGGTAAAAATTTGCCACGCGGAGATCAGTGTTAAGGACAACAAAAGTAAGATGTTAGGGTCGAGTGCCCGCCCCCCCTGGGGTGGTGTCGCGCCCCCCTGAGGGGGCGGGCCCCACAGTTTGAAGAACTCTGCACTAGGGCTTCATTGAGATAGGAACTAACAACATAATCCTTGATTTTCTTCCCTCTTTTACATGCAAACAGTGCTGCCTATCTCATCAGATACTAAGGGGTCCATTAGGATGGCGGGCGGAAACAGTCCGCCCGCCACCCTAACGGAGATCGGGACCGCCCGCCTAAAGGGCGGGGTCCCGACATTGGCATTAGGATGCGCCCGCCACTGTGGCGGGCGCATTCCTCAAAGTAACATTGTGGCGGGCGGTGCTCACTGCACCGCCTGCCACAATGTTAAAAACAAATGCACGCATTTGCATACTCGAAGCGGCAGGCACCGCGCGGTGCCTTCCTCTGCGATTATGCAAATGCAGGGGGGTATCACAGGTACCCCCCCGTGTGCCACCCCCCCTTTGCCCGTCACTCTGGGGGCCCACAGGGGCCCCCCAGAGTGAACACCGCATGCCTTTCCGTGGCGGCATTGCCGCCACGGAAAGGCATTGAGAAATGCCTATTCTAATATGGCTGGCGGTGTCTGATAGACACCGCCACCATGTTATCCCTTTTCCGCCCCGGCCGCTATGCGACCGGGGCGGAAAACAGGCGGGCGGTCTTTCCGACCGCTGCGGTCCCCTCCGCCATCGTAATATGGCGGGGGGAATGCAGGGAAGGATGTCGGACGGATTGCCTCCGCCAGGGTGGCGGTGGCCACCGCTACCCTGGCGGAGGCAATCCGCCCGACATCCTAATGGGCCCCCAAGTGCCGATTCCTATTTATGATTGTCTTGATTTTGTTGCTCTTATTTCTGAAGATAGAGACACAGACAATGCGGTTGTTGTCCGTACTTTTATCCGGTTTGGTTTGAAATAGTATGTCGCGATGACAATACCACACTCGTTTTCCGGATCTCTTGAGAAGGCTAAGTGGGTACCCTCGTTCTTGTAGTCTGTGTAGGAGGGAATCAGATTACTTGAAGAAATCGGCCCTGCGTGAACAATTCCTGCGAATCCGCAAGAACTGACCGTAGTGCAGATTATCTCGCAAATTCTTTGGGTGGCTGCTCCTGTACCCTAAGAGTGTATTTCTCTCTAAAGGTTTCTTGTATAAGGTAGTGTAGAGTTCATTATTCTCACTCTGTACTGTTAAATCTAGGAAATTGACTTTTTCCGTGTTGTAAGTCATAGTCAAGTTCAAGTTCAAAAGACCTTTATTCGAATTTCATAAAATTCATAAAAGTACCACATTAAAACAATTCAATTACATAACAGATCAAAATTACAAAATTCGAAATTATTAAAAAATCTAATACAACTCTCATAAGACTATTTTCAGGGGTTTTCCATCATTTTGCGTACACGTGTTATAAGTCTCAGAAAAGTGCTAGTGCGAAATATTAGTTAATCTGTGTCTAGGGAGAGCAACATTGTATAAGACTCCCCCAACGAAAGGGGTCTTTGTTTTCTAAAATAAGGAATTAAAAACCAATTGATATATTTTAAATAAAATTTACAGAAGAATAGAAAGTGCAAATCATTCTGTTTACTAATACCATCACACGGACATGGATTGTATTGTGTTGTATGTTGATAACCCAAAGGAAAGCCCAGTAGGAATTTCACTGAGCCCGCCCTTAGGCGAAAAAACAGTGATCTCTCCCAATTGGTCATGGGTGAAGTGAGGTAGGGTGGAAGTGGTCTCCTACATAATTCATTCCCCATGTAACTGACAAAAGTTGATTTGAGGGTTTCCCTTTCCATTCGTTCAGAATAATAAAATGCATACAGTGCTGGTTTGACCTCAGTTTTGTCTTTGGGCTCAATCCTGCTTGGGTCGGAGAAAAGATCTCCTCTGTCCATGGCACTCAATGTTTTTAAAACTCCTGCAAGCCAGGGGATCGCCAGGCCATGGTCACATTTGAGACAGTCTTTTATAATATTTTGCGTTAGAGTGGCTGAGTTATTCCTCCAGATCCTGATCCAGAATAGAGCTGGTCTAGTTCTAATAAAGTCACATACATAGGGGAGGTTTAGTTCCTCGTGACAAATACATTCGGAAGATGAGATTGGGGCGCCCAGTATTTTTCTACAGAATCGACTTTCTTCTCGCTGGATACTTGGACTTTTTCCCAATCCCCAGACCTCAGCCCTGTATATAGCGACAGGTAAGCACTGTAATCTAAATTTTTTTTAAATAGCTCTGGTGGCACCTATTCGCTTTGGACGAGACAAGCTCAAAATAGAATTGGTGGCTTTCGAGAACTTGCCCATGGCGTAGGCCGAGTGCCCACTCCACGAGCCGTTCGCAGCGAAAACCAGCCCTAAATATGGGAATGTGGTTACAGATTCTAATTTATCTGTCCCTATATGTATGGTGTTGAGCTTTCGTTTCCCGGGCCCACATGGCATAATAAAAGATTTTTTAAAATTTACACGCAGATCTAAGCCCTCCATGTATTGGACGAAACTTTTAACAAGTAAACGGAGGGCATTTGGTGTTCAGCCCATAAGGCCTGCGTATAATAAAACTGGTAATGGTTGCCCCTGGATTATTGGTACATCACTAGTCACTTGTTTTAGGGTTTTGGCTAGACCATTAATATAAATAATAAACAACAGGGGTGCTAAAACGCACCCCAGTCTTACCCCCCTGCCAATGTTGATAGGTCCAGATACTTCTCCACCCATCCCAATCCTGACTTGTGCCTTGAGATCAGTGTGGAGGTAGGCCAGGAAGTTAACAAGAGCCTCATCCAGTCCATAGTTCAGGAGGGTTGCCCAAAATTTAGATCTATTCACTAGATCAAAGGCGGATGAAAGATCCATAAACGCAAGGTAAATAGGAGACGATCGGGCAACGCTATACTTATCAATTATCAGTTTTAGATTCAAGCATTGCTCAACCGTCCCCACCTTGCTCCTGAATCCCATCTGACACTGGTCCAATAGACCCGTATCTTCAGTCCACTCTACCACCTTATTATAAATGACTCACCCCAAGATTTTTAAGGTATTGTCCAAAAGGAAGATCGGACGATAATTCACTGGGTCCGACCTCTCACCCTTTTTAAAAATTGGGACTATGGTGCTAGTTGCCCAGGTAGTGGGCATGGGCACTGTTGGCAGACTATAAAAGACATTAAGGAGGATTGGTGCCCATAGATCCGGACTATGCTTGATAACATCTATGGGCAGTCCATCAGTACCTGGGGCCTTGTTCCCAAGGCTCTCTTTGATAGCTATTTCCACCTCATGGAGATCGATCTCTAAGCCGTGGAGCTGTCCAGGGGCAAAGCTTCTTAATTCCTCGAGTGGTGCGGCATAGATTTTTGAAAAATGGGCCTCCCAGGAACTGCTGGTTATATTGCAACTGATTGGGGTTAATTGTTTGCCCATTTCCCGCATTTTTCTGACAGCTGACCAGAAGGGGCCACTGCTTTTCAAGTTTGCACTTCCAACCAGCGACTCCCACTGTTCTGTCAATAATGCAGCCATTCTTTCAGCTATTTTAAGTTTATAAAATTTCCTGGCTACCTGTACCTCCGTTATGCACCTTGGTTTGGTGGTTAATGCCCTGCGCAATTCCCTGTTTCCTAATGAGCAGGCGGAATCAAACCACCTTGGCTCTTTCCCTTCCTTTGGCAGTGGAACTGACAAAGAAGTTTTTATGGCTAGACACAGTTTACCAAAGTCAGCGATTATCCTTTGACAGTTCCCATCCATGGATAAACAGGAGTTGATTAACTGGGGATATTCCCTTTCTACACTTTCCAATATTGCCCCACTGTCAACTCCCCTCCATTTTAATCGCAGACCTTCACCCGAGGGTGTAATGTCTTGTGCGCCATTTAAATTAGCATATACCTGGCTAGGGCCTAGGTGCAGAGGCACTGTGAGGGGGTTATGATCGCCAAACAATGTTTCCGTCACTGTGGATTTTGTTACGTGGTCTATTAAATGGGGGGACATAAAGATAAAGTCAATAGTGGAAAAGCAATCCCTGCCTCTGAACGTAGGACATGATATGTGCTAGGAGTGTAACCTGTATCCATAGCATTACTGAGAGTGTGCTCAGTTAATATGTTGGCTAATTCAATACCCCTTCGTTCAGCTTGATCTAAGTGATTTCTATCCTCAGTCCAGCAATTCTTTGAGATTTTCGCATTAAAATCCCCCCAGATTAAAATCCCTATCTCCTCCTCTATTTCTAAACTGGTTTCAAGATTTCGTAAGGTCTTAGAGAGTGCTTCAAAATTCTTGTTGGGTACAGAACAAAATCGTTATTGTAAAAATTAATTAAATAAATCCGGGTCTTTCGCTTGAATTCCAAGATCTGTATGTTCGGGTTTCCTCTTGATAAGTCTCTGATTGTGCCACCGGCCAATATCTTAATCCCAATAAACAAGCCTCACACTGCGCGACCAAAATCAGGCTTAGGTGCTGTCACACTAAAACAATGGTAGCCCTCTATATGTAGATTCCCAACAGCCCATTTCTCCTGAAACATAATAATGTCTTTTCCATCCAATAGCTGGATCCATTGTGGGTCTGACAGTCTTGATTCTAACCCCGCCATGTTCCAGCTAAGGATTGACAAGTCACAGTGGTTGGGGTGGCTAACTGACTTGCTCCTATCACTCATAACTATGCTCCGCTTAGAGTTAGTTAGTGTAGGAGTTACATCCTCTTGTATGGCTATAGGTGTGACAGTATGGTGGTGCGCTACTATTTCCTGGGTTGTGTTAGCTTGTGTTGGTAATAAATATTTCTCATTGTCATTACTTGCGTCTTGACATCCAATGTTACCTCTCCTGTTGTCCAGTCAGCCCTGATCTTCTAAATTTGAGAAGGCGTGTTCAAAACGGTTATAGGTTGGGATGTTATATATGGACCTCAGCTCGTTCTGAGGCAAGTTCCGGTTTAGATTGTACCTTAAATATGGCCTCTCACCACGGTTATACTGGGGCATAATGGGAAAGTATGAGTGTGGCATCGGTGTGCTGGGAATATGGCCTGGTGACACTGGGCAGGGCCGTTCATAAGGCTAAAATCTTGATTCAGTTGGTACAATGGGAGTTTATTCCTGGTACCAGGATTTGGATCCTGATAGCACACAGCTGGGTTATTCCCGGGTTTGGAGTTTGGGGCTATTAGGTGTCTATAAAAGTAGCCCAGAGGGAACAAAGTTGTATTAAATTCCCAAGGTGAAGGTAGTGGGGCATTAGCAGTGGGTACTCTATGTGGTCTGTCTCTGCGCTTAAGCACCTCATATGCAATGTCTAGATCCTCTCTTTGTGGAATGCTCATGTATCGCAAGGCTACATCCATAGTTGCTAGTATCTGTCTCTCTTTATCATAAGCATGTCCCCAACCCAGTTGATCACTTCCATTGTGTCACGGATGTATGATCGAGTCCTGGATACCCAAGGCTGTAGAAAAATATCCAATACCGGCAGAGAGGCTTCAGGATCGACCCACATCCAGAAACAATGGGTCTCCCTGGGGGTCGGTCTCTGTTCTTGTGAACCTTAGGGAGGGTGTAAATGGTGGGGACCCTAGGTTCTTTTTGATTGAGGTAGCTATATTCAAGCTGGCTTAGATACCCCTCTTCTAGTCCTTGTGCAGTCAGTGTCTGTATCAATTTGGAAACTTCCTTAGTGGGATCACCCCTGATTTTCTGGTAGTTGTCAGCCACTTGTAATTGTGTCGCAATCTCACATGTGGATTACCTGCATAGGCGCGACGAGTTCTAGGCAGAAGCTGAAGATGCGGCCGAAAACTCCTTCTCGGATCAAAGGCTCAGTATAATCCACGTCTGGCGGATGGGCGTGGCTCCTTTTGAGGACGCGTGATGCCTTATGGAGGCTGTGTTTGTTCAAAGCGCAAACAAGTGTTTCTCACGGTTTTGATGTGCTCTGGCAAAAGAAACTCGGACAGAAAGGAAGAACAATGCAAAGGCATAAATAACAGAGGCAAAACACTAATGAGGAATGGACAAGGTGCACTCTTGTGCATTTTAAAGAGACATTAACAGATGGATGTTTACAGGCATTGCACTACATTGCAAAACATACAATGGAACTAGGGTTGCGCATGTATTTGAACATAAACTCTGCAGTTCACACCTCGCAGAGCAAATATCCCTGAAGGAGCGTTTTGCAGTATAAAGAAGTGCAATGGTGTACAGTCTCATTAGTGTGCATTTAGTCTTGTCACATGCATAGAGGTTCACGATAGTCGTTTTCACCAAAATAAGCTCCCCTCATCAAACAGGAGCGCTTGGATATAGTTTTTGTGAAAAAGTCTAACAAGTGGTGGTGCGTGTACAGCGTCACTGGGCTCTCATGAGTTTTCTTCGGGACCATATCCTTTCCATGCAATTAAGTACCACAATTTTCCTTTACCAGCCCTTACTATCCAATACTCTTTGTACTTTGTATTCTTCTTGGTTGTTTACTAATATGGGAGGAGGACAAAATTGCCCTTTTTTAGTAGCTCTTTTTAACAGTGAGGTATGGAACACTTGATGCACAGACATGGTCCTAGGTAATTTTAGTTTGTAGGCCACTGGGTTTATACATTTTATAATCTCAAATGATCCGATAAAACGGGAATGGAATTTGTACTTGTTTCTGAACTTGAAGTTTCTTGTGGATAACCACACTCTGTCTCTTGGTTTGGACGCAGGGGCTGATTATCATTTCCAGTCAGTGTTTTGCTTATAAATGGCTTGGGCTATCAGGATATTTTTTCGCAAAGAAGCTATCAGTTGGGAAGAGGTGTGGCGCCGCGGCCAGGGCGACTGACACCGGACGCTGGTACTCACGGTCGATCCCCGCCTCTGGCGGCAGGGATCTGCCCAGCACCATGTGACTCTGGGCAATAGCTCACTTAATCTTTCCAACGGCCTCCAGCGCCGGGACGCCTCCGGGTAGCTGTGCGATTTACTAATACTGGATTTACAGTTGTGTCATTTCTTGTACTTTGGAAGTTACAGCTGGCATTTGGCTCTTAAAGCTTGGTGTTACCGAGGATGATACCCATGATTGGCAAAGAACGGGTACATCTTGGTTGATGATTGGCTAGATTGTTGTAAGCGAATTCAGCCTCCCACAACAGGGTGACCCAAGAGTCCTGTGTTTTAGATAGGTGGCATCTTAAATATTGTTTCAACACTTGGTTCGCCCGTTCAGTTTGGCCATCTGACTCAGGATGAAAACTGGTCGAAAGGTTACACTGGATATGAAGGGCTGAGCACCAATCTCTCCAAAGCCGTGCCCGTTGGTCCGAGGTAATGGATCTCTGCAGTCCATGAAGCCTTAAAAGATAACCCACACTAGAAGGCAAGGGAGGAAGGTTTCACCTACCAAAAGGATACTGATAGGACATAATTACATCTCGAATAGATAAGGGAATGAATTCAATTCGTCCAGAGGAGAACAAAATACCCTACAAAGTCCCAAACATCAGTTAATACATTAAACGAAAATTAAATAACAGTGGAGTTGAAAAGAAGAGCGTAATTCAAAGAAGTGAAATACATAATCATTTTTTTATTATTATTATACCTATTAATGTTTTTACCTTCTGGTTATAAAGTACGGAGCGAAAAGAATAACATACAAAATATGTAATAAACATATCCAATAAACATATAGATCAATTGAACCTGAAATCATTTAGGTGCATAGACAAACATGCAAAATCTTCCATCCCACAAAATAGAGCTCTATTTAAAATAGAAGAAACGAACACATGAACGTATATTTGCCACAGTCTTACCATCTCATACATTCCACATCCTCACATATGCCAATAAAACAGATTACACACAAGTACAAACAATATAGGACAGAAACTCAACAGAATTATAAAGTAATAGTAGTAAGTGGGCAGCAGTGCATCCAAATGGTGCTTTCAAGTGCAATAGAAGAGAGACTCATTCTGAAGCCGTTGGTAAACCTGAAAAAGTGACAAAGTGAGCCATTTTGGATAACCTATCCACAACCAACACAATGGTATTTTGACCTTGGTCTTTTGGGAAATCAGTAACGAAGTCCATCGAGATGTATTCCCATAGTTGGTGTGGATTGGATAAAGGCATTATATACCCTGTTCTCCTGGTATGATCTGATTTGGCTCGAACACAAATCTCAAATTGTCTGACAAAAGTAATGGTGTCTTTCTTCCACTGAGGCCACCAGAAGTTATGTTGCGACAGTTCCAAGGTTTTCGCCTGACCAGGATGACCAGCCAATGGATAATGGTGACTCCATCCCAGGACTTGCTTTGTAATTTATTAGTTGGAACATGCAATTTTTTGTCTTGAAAAGGCAAATTTTCTTGAATTGAGCGTCTTGGGTCTTGTTGTTGCCAATGCAATGTTTTTAAAGGCATCTTTGCTCCTAACTCTTCCAGAAACTGAAGGGACTTATTCACTCCTATCACATGGTTTGGAGTAATCATAGGTACCGGATGTCTTTCGTTCTTGGAATACTCAGTTTCATTGACTCGGGAAAGGGTATCAGCTTTTGTGTTAGCACTTCCAGGATAAAAAGTGATAGTGAAATTAAATTCAGCAAAAAAGAGGGTCCAGCGTAATTGTCGTGGAGTCAGTGCCTTGCACATCACAAAAATTGCAAGTTGCGATGGCCCATATATACAGTGACTGGGAATTTCGCTCCCAAAAGATAGTGACGCCACTCTTTAAAGGCTGAATGTATGGCCAGGAGTTCCTTTTCCGCCACATTATAGTTGAGTTCTGCAGGGAGGTACTTCTTGGACAGATATGCCACAGGATGGAGTTCTTAGGAAACACAATCTCTTTGTGAAAGGATGGCCCCTATTGCGGTATCAGAAGCATCAGCTTCTACAATGAACGGTTGTTCTGGATTGGGGTGAGGCACTACTGGAGCAGTTATGAATGCCTTTTTGAGATTGTCAAATGCTTGTTGAGCTTCTGTGGTCCATTAAAAGCACACCTTCTTTTGGAGTAATTTTGTTTATGGACTTGCTTGGGTGGAAAAGTGATGGATAAAACGGCGATAAAAGTTGGCAAATCCTAGAAATCGTTAGATGTCTTTCACACACATAGGGGTGGGCCATTCCTGGATTGCTTGTATTTTACGTTCTGTCATAGTGATGCCATGTGGAGTTGGGATAAAACCCAGAAATTCCACACTAGCATTGAGGAATTCACATTTTTACAGTTTGCAAAATAGTCTATTGGCTTGTAAGGTTTGTAAACTAGTTTTTACATGTTTTTCATGATCAGACTGGTTAGAAGAGAAAATCAGAATGTCGATGTAGACTATGACAAACTGATCTAAATAGTCTTTAAGAACATTGTTTAAAAAGAATTGAAATGCCGCAGGGGTATTAGACAGCCCAAACAGCATAACGCAATGTTAAAATAATCTGTAATGAGTGCGGAATGTTGTTTTCCACTTGTCCCCAGCTCTAATGCGCACAAGGTGATATGGTCCTCTTAAATGTAGTTTGGTATATATGGTTGCTGAACGTACCTGATCTTGAACAACCGATATCAGAGGTAAAGGATAGCGGTTCTTTACTGTGATGTTATTAAGTGCGCGGTAGTCCATGCAAGGAAGCAGCTCACCATTACTTTGAGGAATGAAGAAAAGAGGAGAAGCAGCTAGCGACTTAGATGGTTGAATAAAACCGTTTTGCAAATACTTATCCAAGTGTGCTCGTAAATGTGTGTTTTCTTTCTCAGTAAGGGAGTATATACGACTACATGGAAATTTTGCGGCAGGTTGCAAGGCTAATTCACAGTCATAAGGACGATGGGGAGGCAAAACTTCAGCTTTACTTTTACTGAATATGTTTTGAAAGATCTCAGAGGTGAACTCAATTGTTCTTTTGGCCCAATCAATGACCGGGTTGCGAAGAGTTAACCAAGGCATTCCTAAAATAACTTCGTACTGAGGTGCATTTATAAGGTCAAAACTGATGCACTCATAATGTTTTGAATCCTGCACAAAACTAGTCATGGTTAGAGTTATTGTGGAATGCGTGATTGGACCTGATGTTAATAATGTTCCGTCGACAGAGCCGACTGTCTCCGGCCATATTTTTGATACCATTGGAATGGTTAATTTGCAAAATAGGGCAGCGTCAATGAAATTTCCGGTTGCCCTGGAATCAACCATAATCATCAGAGCCTCATGAACGGTTTCAGCTTCGATTAGAACGTGAAGAAACAAGTGAGGAACTGCGACCTGCAGAGTGTTAGCTAAAGATTGTTCAGGAGATGGGAAAATGTCACTCGAGAAATACTCCTGCTTTTTTCTTGAGCTGCTTAGTTTTGAATGTGGTCCCAAGACCTTTGGGCTTGTTTGGACACTCCCGCACAAAGTGTCCTTTCTTTCCACAGTATAAGCATAGGCCAGATTTTTGCTGCTGATCTTTTTCCTCTTGTATAAGTGGTTTCCGGACCCCGCCGATTTCCATTAGTTCGGTAGAGTCCAGATTCAGAAGAAGACTTCTAACTCTGGTTCTTGTGAAGGTACGGTACTCTGGCCGTTTTTTCTCTCCCTTATGGTCTGCCAGACGATGATCTAACCGTAAGGTCAAGGCAATTAAGTCTTCCCAGGATGTGGGTTGAAGATCTATGGGTGCCATTAAATCCTTAAATTAACCCACAAACCTTGGTAAAAAAGGAAGCCCTTGTTTCCTCAGGCCAATTGGTTTCAGCAAAAAGACAGTTAAACGGAGTTAAATAATGCACCAAATCCTTGTTACCCTGTCTTAACTCAAGTAATTCTCGAACGGCGGAGCCAGTTATAGCTCGTGAATCGAACACTCTCTCAAATTCTCGTTTGAAAGCCTGCCAGTCATTTAAAAGAGCGTCATCAGAATTTAAAAAGGGAACTGCCCACATAGCAGCATCCCCGCTGAAATGAGAAATGAGGAAAGTGATACGGGATTGGGCATCTGGAAAGGCTGCGGGTCTCACCATGAAATGTAGCTGCACTTGTGTCAGGAAGGTCTGGAATTTAGTGGGTTCCCCAGTGTACCGTTCAGGAGGAGCTAACGGTACCACTTGTGGAACAGTGAAGGCAACTAAGGGTATGGGGTTTGAACCACCAACGGTCTGAAGTGGTGGAGGTAGAAGACGTTCACCAAGCCGTTGAGACTGCAACTGAGCCACCTGGCTGGCCAAGTCTGCAGTTTTGGAACGTGAGGCTGCGATCTCTTTTTGCATGTCACCTAACATCTTACACAGATCTTCTAACGTCGCCATCTTGGCGGTACTGCTCAGGAGGAATGTTATATTCTTGGGTGGATTATTCTGCCATAGATACTTCGAGTTCCTCAAGAGCAGTACCCTCCAGTGGCCCACCTTCTAGCTCCAACTCTGATTTGTAATAACAGAGGTTCAGAATGGCCAGATGTGGGGAAGGGAATTTGGGGAGCGTACTGCAGGGAGGGAGATCTGTAAAGACACCACCAATACTTTGAACAAGAATTATCTCTCTCTCACCACATAATAACAAAACTCAGATATAATAAAAATTAGATGTTGACTCTTTGAATTACCTGTGGAGTAAATCAGCTGTCACCTAGATGATTATTTCCTGTTCCATAGTCTTGGTTGCAGTAGATGGCAAATACATAATTCTGAGGTGTTTTCGTATGGCAGGTTTCCTTTCGATCTCACCGCTTGCAGTTTGGAGTCTCTGTCCCGGTAACTGAAAATTCTGGAAATAGTTGCACACAGCGGTGCCCCGGGTTTTGGCAGCAGGCCAGTGCTCTATGCACCCTCTCGACAGAGAAAAACTTTGATAGGTGTTAGGGCAGTTGTCTGTTAACTATGAGGTCTTCTAGAAACATGTGCACACTAGGCTCCTCCACCACCTCCGGGAAGCCAATTACGCATATATTGTTTCTTCTTGCTCGTATCTCCTGATCTTCGAGGCAGGCGGCCATATGTACTGTCTGTTGCATCAGTTGCTGCACTAGTTCTTCCAGACGCTTTGTTTTAGACTGGTGCTGGGTAATTTGAGTCTTGGCTGTGGACACCTTTTCACTAAGTTTTGAGAGGTCCGCCCTGTTTAAGGTGACTTCTGTGGACGGTACACAGACAAAATATCGAGTTGTAAATATCGACCTACCAAAATATCGCGTTGGAAATTTCAAAGGTATAGAGTATCGATGTCAAGATGTCAAGAATATCGTTGGACAGAATATCGACCCTAAGGGAAGTAATATCGAAATTATTTATATCGATGTAAGTAATATCGAAGTTAGTAATATCGAAAGCATATATATCGATGTCACTAATTTCGATGACACTAATATCGATATTTGTATGATTTTTTTTTGTTTTTTATTATGAATGTGTTATATGTTTTACTTAAGTATTTAAAAAAAATAATATTATATGTGTATTAATTTTATATATTAATAAATTTATTTATAATTATATGTTTTAGTACCGGAGCGGGTAGTGGGTTTATAGGGGAATAGGGTGGGAAGTAATTTAATTATGTTTAATTAATTATTAATTAGTAGGAGTTATAAATAAAATTTAATTAATTGCTAATTAATTTTCATTAATTGGAAATCAATTTTAATTAATTAATTAATTGATAAATATGTTTTGTAGCGGGTTGTGGGTTTATAGGGGAATAGGGTGGGTAGTAATTTAATTATGTTTAATTAATTATTAATTAGTAGGAGTTATAAATTAATTTTAATTAATTGCTAATTAATTTTAATTAATTGGAAAATACATTTAATTTATTGAAAAATATGTTCTGTAGCGGGTTGTGGGTTTATAGGGGAATAGGGTGGGAAGTAATTTAATTATGTTTAATTAATTATTATTTAGTAGGAGTTATAAATTAATTTTCATTACTTGCTAATTAATTTTAATTAATTGGAAATTAATTTTAATTAATTGATTAATTGATAAATATGTTTTGTAGTGGGTTGTGGTTTATAGGGGAATAGGGTGGAAAGTAATTTAATTATGTTTAATTATTTATTAATTAGTTGGAATTATAAATTAATTTGAAATAATTGGTAAATAATTTTAATTAATTGGTTATTAAATGTAATTAATTGGTAAATAATTTTAATTAATTCATAAATAGATAAATGTGTTCTGTTGCGGGTAGTGGGTTAGTAGGGGAACATGGTGGGAAGTAATTTAAATGTAATTAAGTAATAATGTATTTAAATTAATGGTTTTGTTAATAATATAATTGATAATTAATTATTAATTGGTAATTAAATAATATAAAAAGGTATTTTTTAATATTTAATTTGGGTTAAATATATTTTGATAATCATGTCTTTAATAATTATGTATAGGTATTGTGTATGGTTTATATTTATTTAATAGTTTATATTTAAATTACTACAAAAAGCTTTTATTTATAAGTATGTTATTTTAACTCCCACGCTATCCAACGCTTTCCCTACTGTTGCACTCTCAGGAGTGGGAATAGTAATTTTTACTCCTACGCTATCCAATGCTTTCCCTACTGTTGCACTCTCTGGAGTGGGAATAGTAGTTTTTACTCCTACGCTATCCAACGCTTTCCCTACTGTTGCACTCTCTGGAGTGGGAATAGTAATTTTTACCCCTACGCTATCCAACGCTTTCCCTACTGTTGCACTCTCTGGAGTGGGAATAGTAATTTTTACCCCTATGCTATCCAACGCTTTCCCTACTGTTGCACTCTCTGGAGTTGGAATAGTAATTTTTACCCTTACGCTATCCAACGCTTTCCCTACTGTTGCACTCTCTGGAGTGGGAATAGTAATTTATACTTCTACGCTATCCAACGCTTTCCCTACTGTTGCACTCTCTGGAGTGGGAATAGTAATTTTTACCCCTACGCTATCCAACGCTTTCCCTACTGTTGCACTCTCTGGAGTGGGAATAGTAATTTTTACCCCTACGCTATTCAACGCTTTCCCTACTGTTGCACTCTCTGGAGTGGGAATAGTAATTTATACCCCTACGCTATCCAACGCTTTCCCTACTGTTGCACTCTCTGGAGTGGGAATAGTAATTTTTACTCCTACGCTATCCAACGCTTTCCCTAGTGTTGCACTCTCTGGAGTGGGAATAGTAATTTTTACTCCCACGCTATCCAACGCTTTCCCTACTGTTGCACTCTCTGGAGTGGGAATAGTAATTTTTACCCCTATGCTATCCAACGCTTTCCCTACTGTTGCACTCTCTGGAGTGGGAATAGTAATTTTTACCCCTACGCTATCCAACGCTTTCCCTACTGTTGCACTCTCTGGAATGGTAATAGTAATTTTTACCCCTACGCTATCCAACGCTTTCCCTACTGTTGCACTCTCTGGAGTGGGAATAGTAATTTATACCCCTACGCTATCCAACGCTTTCCCTACTGTTGCACTCTCTGGAGTTGGAATAGTAGTTGTTACCCCTACGTTATCCAACACTTTCCCTATTGTTGCACTCTCTGGAGTGGGAATAGTAATTTATACTCCTACGCTATCCAATGCTTTCCCTACTGTTGCACTCTCTGGAGTGGGAATAGTAATTATTACCCTTACGCTATCCAACATTTTAAATAATTAATGTTATAAATATTAAAAGAATATTTAATTATTTATTTTTTACATGTTATTTATGTAAGTGTTTTATGTTTGTAAATGTATTAGTAAATTAGAATATAATTTATTAATTTATGAATTAGTAAAATAATTATTACTATTTATTGTTCAGTACATATATATTATATATTTACTGTATATATTTAATTAATGTATTATTATTAAGTATGTATTATTTATTAATTTTAAACATTATTACATACTTTTAACTATGTACATTTTATTTATTAGTGTTATTTACGTTATTTTACATTTATATTTTAAAAGAAAAAAAACGATATTTTTGACATCGATATTTTTAACATCTATATTATTTTTTCGATATTTTTGTACTTACCATGTTGTAGATAGGATGTCGATATTCTTGCCCTCGATATTTTTGACTCGATATTCCTGTAGGTCGATATTTTGTAGGTCGATATTTTGTCAGTGATCCTCTGTGGACACTGAATCCATTTTATGTTCTAGGGATCCCTTAACATCCCAGGTCATAGCCTTTATGGCGGTCAGTGTAGGCTCTGCCACCCCCCTCATTGTTCGATGGTGGCTTTGTGATGGCATAGTTGTCCATTTTATTGGATTGAATTGTCCCTCCGGGTTTCCCCATTGGTGTCCCATCTTCCGCCAGAGTTTTGTGTAGGAGGTTATCTCCTGTTCTGCTCTTTGAGTGCCCCAATGATGTTAATCTGTGCTTGCTACAGCTGTTATTGGGCCCATGTGTTCCTCAGTGCCCCCCTGGTGCTACTCCGGGTCACCAGCGATTAAATTCCTTAATTTTCTCAGGGCTTGAACCGATCTCCAACGCCCCGCTCCTGTCTGGGACCCTGGCAGGATAGTTCCTGGTCAAGGAGGGGCCTCTTCTTCTGTTATTGTGGGAGGGGAAGATAAGGAGGCATAACTCCCCGGGGCTGCCCAAATACAAGTCAATCTTTGCTGTGTGGGTCTCAAGTCCATCCCAACGCCACTCTGGGCCCCACTGCTCTGTTGTCTCACACGGGAGGCCCGGACTTCCTCAGTATGCTTTAGGCCTCCTGGCTTCTCCTTACGGCCCCAAGTCCGGCCTCAAGCTGTGCCATGGGTCCCCGTCCAGGTCTGACCGCAAGCTCCAGCAACACGGCACCCGCCAGCCGCAGCACAGTTGCATCAGCAGCCTCCTCTCACCACGTAGGTCTGCGTTTAGAGTGGCGGATCGCCGCTTCAGGCCACCGCTGCTCTGTTGTCTAAAACAGGAAGCCCGGACTTCCTCAGCATGCTGGAGGCCTCCCGGGTCGTCCTCACAACCCCGGGTCTGGCCTCTCGCTGTGGAATGCCCAGGATGTGACCACGGGCTCAAGCTGGGAGCTGGTCCCTCGCGGGTCCAACCACCCGCTCCAATGACACCGCGCCTGCCAGCCACAGCCCTGTTGCAGCAGCGACCTCCTCTCACCAAGTAGGTCAGTGTTCCAGGTGGCAGATCGTCACCACCAAAGTCTCACAGGGTCTCGAGCAACGCTTGCCTGGGTAATGCCTCTATTAGCCGGCCCCGGCCCTCTCACCTTCTCTCGGCCTGTCGGCAAGTATTACATGAGGGCCTCTGCATCGGCCTCGTCCACCTCACATTGCGCTCTTTGCGGTTCTGGGCCTGGGTGCTCAGCCGTTTGTCGTCCTGGTGTGCTGTTTCCCGGGGGTGTCCACCTTCAGCAGGGCACCGGGTGTGTATCTGCGTGATCAGCCACAATTTATTGCTGTGAAAATGGTGCTTAGGCCAGGATTATGGACAGATTGCTTGGGCTTGATCCAGAGCCTCGCTAGTCTGCAGCCATTTTGGCTGGTGGCTAAACCACGCCCGACATAGCTACATTCTTGACCACAATGAAGCATTTTGTAACTATCTCTAGAGTCAATTCTTGTGTTCCAAATCTCCTTTAGAAGTTAGAAAGCAAGGTTTTCCAAATCTCTTTATTGATATTCACAAACATTAGTCATTACAATTGCTCCCCACATTAACCCTTCACTCTAAAGTTCGCAGGCCATGAATTAATTCATGAATTGCAAGCACCTTCTTAGTCTCATAAGTAGGGAAATTCTCAAAAGGTTGCCCAAAGTAAAGACAAATAAACAAAGCATCTCAAATCATCTTTTCAACCAAAATAATCACATATACTGGCAGATTATGATGCAGCCTGTAAAGGATCCGACCGGGTCGCTCAGTTTTCTTTCTGACCGCATCATTATGATGGAGGTGGTCAGAAACTAAACCGGTCATGACCACCGACTGGGTGTCTGTCGGCCCCAGGACTGAGTCCGTGTTGGGCGGAAACAATTCTGCCCTACATCAAAAAAAGCCCTATAATGTGTATGTCTATCATATCAATACTGACCTAATTACAAATCTGTTTATTCTGCAAAAAGATTTTACTTTATAATATCATTTATACATTTATTTTAAATCAGATGAATTCAAACTGTCAGGCAGGCACCTATTAGGTTGAGAACTCTGCTAAATGTCTGAGGCTTGTGATCTTAGATATTCAGAAGGAAACCACAGATCTCAACAAGCCGCCAACTGCTTCACTTCAGGTTCTCAGTGAAAAATATCAAGATCCTGAAGAGTATAGGGTATATTTACAGTAATTTAACACCCGTGGAGTATAATCTTTTTGACGTTACAGCAGCTTTTTTTGAGCGCCCTATTTAGAAGTTGCCACTAACTCCAGTTAGTGCCAATATTCTTGCGCAAACTTGAATTTTTCACATGAGCATTTCTGTCAGCGTGACTTACCGAAAAGGAGATGAAAGGTAGGCGTTCCCATGTACTAACTCCAGCAAAAACACACTAGTCGATATTTACAAGGATTTCCTTGTATGTTGCAAAACCAAAACAATTGCTGCTAAGTACAATTAGAGGCAGTTTTTAAGGCCAAAAAATACCTGGTCTTAAAATTGGTGCAAACACCTGGGTCCACATTTAAGATGTTTGGGCGCTGGACAGCGCTGCAAGAAATATTGCTGTGCTGCCCTGCGGCCAAAGCAAAAGGTCAGGAACGCACCCTATCAATCAGATAGGGTGCATTCCTGGGCCTCATGCGATAAAACAGCGATGCAACACTTTTCACTGTGCCCTCCTTGTGACACCATTGATGCGCGGTGTTAACTGCACGGCGCTCCATGTCGCAATCAATGACAGATACGTCTGGAATCCTGACATATCTGTCAGTGCTAAAGTCATGCATTGCTGCAGTTGTGTCATAAGCATGAAGTACCTCCAGCACTGCATGGGGCAGGCCTATCCCTATGGCACTGCATCAGCCTTATGCCTCCCATGGCGTCTTAGGATTGTCACAGTGAAATTTCATAGATTTCACTGGGCAACTTTTACGAGGCTTTGTTGCTTGGGAATGCCTACTTTGCATACAACATACCTGATGCAGGTATAATGTGGTGCAGGGCTTCACAATGTCACGTATATGCCTAGATGCATCACTTTGGAAATATGGCTCTACGTGGTGCAAAATTCACGCTGCAAGTACGTCAAGAAAATGACACACCAGCAGCATTAAACTGTTTGAAGGGGCTCATGAATAAGCCCCCCTGTCATTTTCCCCTACGTTAGCACACAATGGCTGCCATGCGCCAATGCAGGCACCCTTGCGCCATGGTGCAAGGGTGACTGTGTTGCAAAACTGATTGATGTTGTGCAGGAAGGAAAACCTATCTGCACAAAACCTATCAATCTAGGGTATTTCCCCTTTCTCTGTGTACTGCAGAATGCTGCACACACAGGAAAAGTGAAAAAAAGTGGAGAAGTGAAAACATCTATCCTCATAGCACCTCCCAAATGCCACCCTTGGGATGGTGTTAGATTCTGCTGCATTCTGAAGGTTTGCGGTTTATCGTAAACCTGGGAATGCTTCAGATTCTATTGGTTTGGCGTGGGAACGCCCACAGCAACACCCATTAAACGCTCCTTCACACTGTTTAATGTGTGACGGGTGCACATATTTACAAGGCCATGAAAAGCCACATAAAGTGGCTTTATGTTGCCTTGTAAACATGCTGTGGCGCATTGCGCCACCGGAACGTCAAACATGTGACGGTACAGCTTTGCAAGAGTGCTGCTAGGCCCTCATAAATGAGGACCTTGGATAGAAGAACTCAAACAATTCATCAATGGCAATGTCAACAACACCATGGACCTTTTACCATCGCAGCTAGGAGCACCAAGAAGACCACCACCCCTGACATGTATCGCTCATCTGAACAACTGCTCCATTCCCTTTGCGTGACAACTGGACCTGATCCCCTCTAAGTGCTGACCTTGGTAGACCAGAATTTCAGCATCAGGAAGCTGGAGACCAGGAACAGCAGAAAGCTAGAGACTCTCAGGAGCCGTCTGTAAACATGGAATAAGGAGATACGCACAACCAGTCAACATTAAACTTGGTTGTCTGCCATCTGAGGAGTCACACCTGGAGGCTGCACGGACTCCGTATCAGATGACCATGTCGCAGTGGAGCACACGTCGCTGGGGGAATGTTCAGGGGAAGTGTCAGGATCCTGTCACTGAGTGCGATTGTGCATCATTAGAGCGGCATGTAGCTCTTTCCACCTCTCTTGGATAACCTGTTGCAGATTGAGGTGGCTTGTAATTGTGGCAGGGACGCCTGCTCCTCCTATGTCTCCCAGTATGACTGGCTCCATGAATGACAGCTTGTTGTGCAGACCCTTCACTTCCCGTCTGCAGCACCTGCCAACCAGTGGATTGCAGCCAGGTCCAGACCTATTCAACTGTGTCAATGATTTGCGTGTCAACATCTGAGATCGCTCACAGCCTTTACAGGTAGAGGAGGGCGTATTTGATGCCCAGCTCTTCGAGGCATCGCTCAACCACTAGAGACGAGCCCCTCTACCCTCTGCCTCTGCACCCCATTGACGTAGCTGGAGAAGAAAATAACTATGGTGTTATCTACTTTCACCTCCCCCAGCTTGCGTACCTCCCTCAGGAAAGCATCACAATCCCTGTAGGAGGCGGAAGAGAAAGGGTCTAGGACCTGCACCGGGCAGCGGCGGCTCACCGGCGCTCGATGGGCCTGCTCCCCAACAAAGAATGGGGAGAGTGCATATGGAGGCAGTAGGTCACACAACCATGTCTCTATATTTTCCACTACATCAGCCCCGTCTGCTCCCTTAGGCAAACCCAGCACCCTCACGTTGTTACACTGGGAACGGCCCTCCACATCCTCTGCTATTCTAGTCAGTGACTTCACATGTGCCTTTAGCTGGAACACTTCCAACTCTGTGCTCAGGGTACTCGGGGGGACTTTGGCCAGTTCTTGCTCAAGGTTTTGAACCTTGTAATTCAGCTTGTAATAATCTGTGCACTCTAGGGTGACGTTGGCGGTGATTTTGTTTATGCGGCCCTCAAAGGAAGTGTTTGTTTATTCAAGGAAGGTACCCACTACAGGTACTGAGTCTAGTTTGGAGTCCTGGCTGTCCACTGTCACCTCCCCCTGCAGCTAGTGATCTCTAGCCGCTCGGTTAACTGACACAGAGAAACGGACAAATATTAATGCCACCCCCATCTACAGGCAGTCCATCATTGCGCCAGACACCCAGGCACTATGTATAACATGTGGTGAAGTGTGGCCAGCTGGCTTCTCTCCTTCAGTCAGGTGTATGCTAGCCAGGAATATTTGTTCGGGAGGCAACAATGGTAATTCCCCATACACGCAAGAGCTCACTGCCAGGGGGTGAGGAAAGACAGCCTCCTCCGCTCTAATAATCCTGGGCAGGAGTTTGTGGAACTCTGTAAAGTGCAAAGAAAACTCCAGCATGTGACGCAGAATTCTGCAAGCGGCAGTGCGTTTGAAAATGCTGTTTGCTGTAATTTAAGCATCAGGTGCTTGTCAACTCTGTGAAATTCTGGTGAACGGCACCATGCACAGCGCAAGCGTGCACTGCTTCCTTTCTGCTGCTTGAGTAGATGTTCTCAACACAAGCGTTCCCAAGAATGCACGGCCAATCGAAATGCAAAATCCCACCGCCCGCATTGAGAAATCTCGCCAGGAGGTTGGTTCCTTTTGCTCGAGTTCGCCAACTTGATATTGATGAGCAGGAAAAATCTTGCCAGGAGGAAAAAAGTCCACGAGCGCTGCATAAAGCGGAGTGCAGCATAATCAGCAAGCGGAGCAGAGTTCACCGCCCAGGCTTACGATCTAACATTGACAAACAAATTCTGTGTTCCCCAGTGCTCCAGTGAGTGACGGCAGATAAAGCTGTGCACCCAAGGTCCTAGGCCCGACTCGACCCCCAGGCCTCCTCTGCTAAGCGTTCCACCTTCTCCTCTCCTGGACATCGACATTGGGGCTCAATCCACCGCGCTTTCTCAAAATCTGTGACTGAGCCAGCAGGAGCCTCTGCCAGGCAGAATTTCAGAAGTCTGGGTACAGCAGTTGCCGGTAAGTCCACTGGGGAACCACCCGATGCATGTGATGCAGCAAGGCCCCCTCAGGCATCAATTTGCAGCGCTCCCGCCATGCAAGTTTGGCAAAGCTCAGAGGCCTCACCCTCCACAGTGTCTGGGCAGCACAACATATGCCAGCCTATTATGTAGAGAGGCCCAGCCCACCATTGGCAATCTCCTCTGTGCACCCTAGTGTAGTGGTGGCATGTATTATGCAATGCAGACACCTCCAAGTTGGTGCGCAGGAGGACCTCTACCGATCACAGATCCAAGGGGCACCGGGCGGGTTTCTCACACAGAGCAGCAACCTGTGACTGTCCATGCAACTTGCCAGACTTTGACACCAGCACAGCCCACAGGCTTGGGCCCAACGTTAGGCCGTAGCGACTCCACAGCACTGCCACCTCCCAGTCCAGGGCTCAGACGCACGCCCGGCGAGGCCTCCGGGCCCCCACCACTGTCCGCACTGCCAGGCATCGGCTGCCATGGTGTCACAAGGATGGTGCTATGAAAAGTGCTGCATCCCTGTTTTTCCCCTGTGATGCACCTCTTTTCATAAATGAGGCCAAATGTCAATGCCGCCCCCATCTGCAGGCAGTCCAGTGTTGCATCAGACACCCAGGCACTATGTATGACATGCAGTGCAGTGCAGTGTGGCCAGCTGGCTCCTCTCCTCCAGTCAGGTGTATGCTAGCCAGGAATCTTTGTTCGGGCGGCAACAATGGTAATTCCCCGTATACGCAAGAGCTCACTACCAGGTGGTGAAGAAAGTCAGCCTTTACCGCTCTAATAATTCTGGGGGGAATTCGCTGAGTTCCAATTTGTGGAACTCTGCGAAGTGCAAAGAAAACTCTGGCACGCGACGCGGAGCTCCGTAAGCTGCGGAGTGAGTTAGAAAATTATGTTTGTGGTAATTGTCAGCACTGGGTGTTTGTCAACTCAGTTAAATTATAGTAAAGGGCACCATACACAGTGCTTTCTTTCTGCTGCTCAAGTAGATTTTCTACTTGAGCAGCAGCTTTCTCAACGCGAACTGTTTCTCAATAGGAGCGGTCATGAGCCTATAAGGCCACTCTCATTGAGAAATCTGACTGCCCACGTTGAGAGATCTCGCTGGGAGGTTGATTCCTCTCGTGCACCCTCACCATCTTGACATTATTGAGCGCGAATTATGAAAAATCTCGCCTGAAGGAAAAAAAACTCCACAAGCGCTAAATTAAGCTGAGTGTGGAAAAATCAGCTAAATCTGCGAGCGGAGCAGAGTTCACAGCCCAGGCTTAGGATCTAACAGTGACAACCAAATTCTGTGTTCCCCAGTGCCACAGTGAGTGATGGCAGATCAAGCTGTGGCCCAAGGGCCTGGGCCCGACTTGACCCCAGGGCCTCCTCCGCTCAGCGTTCCACCTTTCCTCACTTGGACATCGACACTGGGGCTCAATCCACCACGCTCTCACCAAATCTGTGACTGAGCCAGCAGGAGCCTCAGCCAGGCAGGATTTCACAAGCCTGGGTACAGCAGTTGCCGCCAAATCCACAGGGGAACCTCCAAAAAAGCTATTCTCCTTGCCAAAACTGATTACTTCTCTGGCAGTATTCTCCCAGCCGACAACCAATCTAGGGCTATTTTTGTCGCAGTTCACGAGCTGGCCTCCTCTGAAAGAGTTACCCTCAAACCTCCCCCTCCCAATCTCTCTGTGATTCTCTCAATAACTTTTTTATTGAGAAAATCAAAATTGTCAAGGCCAACACATCACCACCTTCCCCCACGTTCTCCGATCCCCAACCTCTGCCTAACACCTTTCACCTGGATCACATATTGCCTCTGACTAGTCAAACTCTTTCCCCTTTGCTGGTCCGAGTTAAGTCAGGAACCCCCTCCGACATTTGCCCTGCATATGTCCTCAGAGAGATCTTTTCCTTCTGCCCCCAGCCCCCCCTTACCTTCCTGAATGACTCCCTTAAATTAGGCTTTGTTCCCAACTTCCACAAGTCGGCAATAATCATTCCCATCCTAAAAAAGCCCGGCATGGACCCATCCTCCCTGTCCAACTATCGCCCTATTTCCCTCCTGCCCTTTCTTGGTAAGGTCCTTGAGGCACACGTCACCAAAGTCCTTAGCTCATTCGTGGAAGAGAGCGGTTGCTTAACCTCCTGTCAGGCGGGCTTCCGCCCATTACATTCTACCGAGAAGGTTGTCATCTCCGTCATGGATAAGCTTAGAGAGGGGAAAGACTGCAACTTGCCCCAGGCCATTGTCCTCCTTGATTTGTCCGCCGCCTTCGACACGGTTAATCATTCCATCCTTCTTACCCGTGTCAGGGCGGCCGGCATCAGGGGGTCGGCCCTGGCTTGGCTTAGCTCCTTCCTCAGCGGCCGTACTCAGTCTGTCCATCTCGGACTTGCAAGGTGCAGTGCGGTGTTCCTCAGGGCTCTTCCCTCTCCCCTTTACTTTTTAATCTGTACATTTTTCCCCTGATTTTTGCTTTACAGCACATGGAGGTCACGGTGTTTAACTACGCTGATGACCTCCAACTTATTTTCAATCTCTCACACTCCTCTGGTTCCATTCACAATTTCCAATCAGTCATGACCTTCATCAGGGACTGGATGAACCACAACCATCTCAAATTGAACCCGGATAAAACGGAGCTTGTACTCACCGGAGGTCATCGCAGTCCCTGGACTCCTACATTCTAGCCCCCTTCTCTTGGCCCCCCTCCGTCACCTTCTTCCTCAGTCAAAACTTTAGGGATTACACTCAATCAACACCTCACATTACACTCCCAGATTAGTGCCGTAGTCTCATCTTGCTTTTTCACCCTCCACACCATTCGAAAGATTTCTCGCTTCTTTTCCTTCCCAGCCTTGAAACTCATTCTTATGGCGCTGGTCCTATCGCGTCTGGACTACGGCAACATTCTGTATAATGGCATTCCTGCCTATGCCCTTCAACGCCTCCAACTGGTCCAGGACCAGGCTGCCCGCCTTGTCTATGGTCTCTCCAAATTTCATCATGTGACCCCTTTGCTTAAGGCCCTGCACTGGCTCCCTATTAAAGAACGTGCCCTTTTCAAGCTGGGTTGCATAACTTTTCAGGCCAGTGCCAGGACCGCTCCCGCTTTCATTAGCTCTGAAATTAAGACCTATATCCCCTGCAGAGAGCTACGCTCATCCTCTCAGTCTCTTCTCTGTGTACCACGGTTCAAGAAAAAAAAATCTGGGGGAATGAAATTTGCGGTTCTTGCCCCCACCTTTTGGAACACTCTACCCCTTCACATCAGATCTGCAGACGGCTACCTTAAGTTTCGCAGGGCACTTAAAACTTTTCTTTTCCGGCAAGCCTTCCCCTCCTAGTATCCGCCCCCCTGACTTCTAGGGTCTGCGTCCTTCAGCACCAAGAAACCGCCTGGTAATCGTGAGCTTAATAAATATTTTCAAATTCAAATTCTGTTTCACAAATTTTCAACACTTTCAAAACATTGATTGGTCTCTGTTGATTTCAATGACATTGCCCTCCACCCACAATTGCATCATCCTCCTCATAGCAAAGATTCAGTTCAACATTCTGCCAACAATGGCTCACCATCATTTTCTTCAAACGAATCATACTGTGGCATCACACTTCGACAGTGAGTCAACTCTATTGTTTTCAGTGGTGTCTTAGGGCAGCAATACACTTCTAACAGTGAGTAACCTCTATTGTCATCAGTAGCACCCTACTGTGACATCACACTCCCAATAGCAAATTACGTCCATTTTCTTCTGTTGCACGATACTGTGGCACCACGTTCCCAACAGTGAGTTACCTCCACTCTCACCAGTGACCCCATTCTGCGGCATCACGTTCCCTAAAGGGAGTCCCCACCATTGTCTTCAGTGGCATTTCCTCCCAATAGTGAGTCATCTCCATTGCCTTCAGCGGCACCATACTGTGGCATCATGCTCACAAAAAGAGCCCCTCCATTGTCATCAGTGGCATCCTCATGCATGAATCACTTTATTTGTCAGTTCCTTTGTCTTCAGTGACATCATAATGTGACATCATACCCCCAACAGTGAGTCAAAACCATTGTCTTCAATGGCATTATACTTCAGCATTTCACTCTCAACAATGAGTCACATTCATTGATTTCAGTGGCATCAGACCCTCCTCAACCACCCCAGGAGCGCTGCGTCTTTCCTCTGAGTCTCTCTGGATGTCGCCCCTGCTTATGAATCGTTTGCTATTATAAATGTATGCCTTCTTACTGTCCAAGGGTTTTGCCTGTTTTCACAGATTAGTCAGTAGTAATTATAATACTTCAGATACATACGATACATTTTATAATGGAAACTAGGGTGCCTGTATTATATTCCCAAACATTAACAATGTCTAAAGCAGCCCAAAGAAAACTGCAGACGCTTATATCCTTCTTTTATCCTTTCACCTATTTTCTGATCTTTTTACTGCAGCTCTCAGCCCTTAAGGAGCAAATGACATTGAGATGAAATCTCTCAAGCCATGGAAAAGTAGGGCAGTTTTTATCATGAGATGGAATCACTGGTGCAGAAAACATTAACCCTTATAGCGTTGTAGAGGAAAAGAAATGTCGTCTTTGCTAAACACTGTAATATACTGGACGATTGACTTTAAAGTATTCATTAATCAAACACAGTCAGTGAATGTTTTCATTAAAAAATGTGGTTCACTGACAGAATATCGACTGCAAAAATATAGAAGAAAAAAATATTGAGGGCACAAATATAGTATACAATAATATCGACTACTTATACATAAAAAGGTACGTACAAAAATATCGAAGCAAATATATTGTTTACAATATTATTGTTGTATTAAATATCGATTTTTAAATATTTGAATTAAAATATTAAAATGAATATGTATTAAACACTAAAATAAATTTATAAAAACCAAAATATATTTAAATTTATATTTAAACAAATATAGCAAATAAACTTACTTTTAAAAATGGAAACACTAATACATGTAGAGATTTAGATATACACATACATATATAAAAAAAAAATGAATATTTTAAATACTAATATAATGGCAAAAAATGTAAATAATATATCAAAAATATATGAATACATATTTAAATACACCAAAGTATACATTTTTACAATTTAATAAAAAATAATTTGCAAACATAATATATTGGCAATTCTAAATATTATTATACTTGATCAAATACATAATCATATGAATTAAATCAACATAAAATAAATTATTACACATTAAAATAAATACACCTACATGTCCCACTACATTAAAAAACATATGTTTATACTAAATAAATGTAAAAATAAGTACCCGCACGTGACACAACACATAAGCAAATTTCTTTGCATCACACAAAATTTAAATGTACTACTCTAACTACAATATATATAAAATGACATAGAATATAACGTTACAAAATACTACAATTTACAATACCCCCAATAATTAACACAACAATACAAATTATAATTCATGAAAAAATTATATAATTTCAACTCCAGTCAGTGCAACCTTAGGGAAAGTGCTGAATTGCTGAGGGGTAACATTGGCTATTACCCCCAGGTACCGTATGTTCTCGTCCCATTCATTAACCACGTGGAGATAATCATCTCCCAACAGAAAAAAAGACCAGAGGTAAACTGGGCCCTTAAACCTGCCCCTCCCACCGGGAGTACATAAGCAGTACTTACCCAGTATTCCCCCTGTTTTTTTTTCTGTCTGTCGACAGAATGGACGTTGGTGGATGCTGGTGCTGCTCCTGCTTGGCTGGTGTGGCATTTCTTCTCTCCTCTCCCCACCCAGCTGCCTGGCTGTGCGGGCGGGGGAGTTTCCGGACTGTCTCCTGGCCTGCCGGGCTTGCTGAGAGACTGTTGGTGTTCGTGGCCGGCCCTGCCTTGCCGGCCAGCCCTTTGCAGCTGGTGTGTGGGGCATTCCGTTTCCTTCCGGGTCACCGGCACGTCTTCCTGGGACCTGGCCGGGTGAAAGACTTGCCCCACTTGCAGTATTCCTGGCTTTGCCGGACGTCCCTTGGGCTGGCTGTTGGAGTGGGGGCCCACGCTCTGGATGAGTGCCGCTTAGCTGATTCTTTCTCTATTTTGCACGTTCAATTCCACTGGCGGAGCACCCGGCTGTCTGTACGTCTCCACTAAGTGGGAGTGCTGTCTGGTGTGGGACGCTCCCTGTGCGGTCTGCATTACTCTAGTTACATTCTGGATGATGTAATGCAGTCCCCTGCAGTTCCAATTTCCCCATGTTCCGGTACGAGCTGCGCTTCTCTCTCCCTGCAGGTTGTGCTGTTTGCGGGGGGGGGGGGGGGGGAGCTTGGGCAGGTCTGCCGGCCTTGGTGCGGTTGGCGCACGGTGCTTTGGCGGTGTGGCTTGCGTTGTGCCTTGCCGTGGTTGTGAGCTTGAGCATTGCCTAGGGCTGCTGAGTGGTTTTCCTGCCACCTTTCCGTTGCTAGTGTAGGTTTGATTTGTTTTTCTGCCCTGTTGCAAGGTCCTACGTAACCCTTCAGCCCTTTGCTCTTGCAGGGGGTCCGCCTGCCCCTTCTTTGCTCCTCTGTTCCAGGGGTGTGGTTCTGGCTCAGCGGCTGCGGCGCTTCCTCTTCATTTCAGGATCTTCTGTTGTTGTGTCCCTGAGCACTTGCTGCGAGCCCGGCTCGCGGAGGGGAGACTATAGGTCTCCGCTATGTGATGGTGCTGTCTGGTGTGCAGTTCCTTTTTGGGTTGCCTGCCATGCACTGCCACTACAGCCTGGAGTTGTGTCGCTGTTCCCCGCTGTGCCTGCTCCCGCGTCTTTCTGTGCGGGCTGCGCGTCTCTCTCCCTGCAGTTTGTCCTGTTTTGGGGGAGGGGGTTTTGTGGCAGGTCTCCCGGCCTTGGTGCTGGGTGGCCGGGTTTGGCGCCTCGGTGTCGCCTCCTCTTCCAGCTTCTGGGAGGGCGGTATTAGGGCTGTGTAGAACTGTTTCAAGCCTCAGGTCATGCCTTCCTGTATGCCATGCGGCGCTCCTTCTGGTGCACATTGTTGTAGTTAATGCCTCGACTGGAGCTGCTGAGGGGGGCGGGGGTTTCGTGCCTTCTTTCCCCTCCTGGTGTGGGTTTTTGTGTGCTTTCTGCCCGGCTGCTGCTCGGCGACTGCGGCGGTCTGTGCGGCCTGCTGCTTTCCCTGGGGTCGGGTCTGCTATCATATGGTCACCCCAATTTTTGCTTTTTGCTACTCTGGTTTTCGACTTAATGTGGCTGTGGGCCTGCTAATCAGACCCACAGCCTACTGTTCTCTCTCTAAATTCACATACATGTACTATAGGTACATAACCCAATTGGAACTGGACTCCTTGTCAGCCCCTGTACCATGCACTATAGGTGCTCAGGGCATAGGTGCCACCAAGGCCTACCAGGGGCTGCAGCATAGCTTTTGCCACCCCTGGCTGGTTCTTAAATTGACACAACTGGCTGATCACTCAGCTGGGGCAAGTTGGTGTAATCACCCCTTGCTTAGATATAGTATACCTATATCTAAACCTATATCTGGACACATGTAAACCTATAAGTCACTCCTATGGCAGGCCTTATCAATCCTGGAGGCAGAGTGCGTGGTTTAACGTGAGATGGTGCTCGAGCATGAGCTGAGCCTGTCTACAGCTGTCGGGAAAAACTCCCTAAGCTATTCCGGGATAATGCCATACCATATACTCTTAAGTGCATTATAATCCATCGCGGTTATGTGCTAACTTTGGTTTGGCTTTATCAAAACATGTCGTGTAAGGTGTCATACGATTTGGAATACTATCCCCTCGACAGTCCTGTTGACGGGGATAGCATTCCACCCTTCTAGAGGGAGAAGACATGTTACTTTACTTTACTGAAACGCGGTTGATTTTTAAAAGAGCCTCAGCATCACAGAATGGACACTTCTTGCCTCCTGCTGCTGACCGAAACTCAGCCAAGGAGGCCTGGACAAAGGGTTTCCTGTCACGGGGAGGTGTCACACCACCCCAGACAGGAGATAGTGGATTGTAGCAGGGAGGTTTGAAAGAAACCAGACACTGCCTGGGGAGCACAAGGCTTCCCCTTGCATAATCCGGTCGAACTGGTTCTGAGGCACACCAGCCCCAGTCCCAGCAGGACCCTGGACAAAGGGAAAGGGGTGTAACCACCCCCTTCCTGGGTCCCACCCATAGGAAGGACCTAGCAGGTAATCCAGCCCACCAGATTGGTATAAGAGTGGGAGCAATGCCCAAGCATTCAGATTATCCTGACTGAAACTTATGAAACAAAACTCTGGACCCTTTGACATCCTACTCGACGTAGAAGACTGAATAATCTCCCTTGTGGTCAAGGAGTGACCACCCTGTGCAAACAGGCACCATCCAGCACCTCGATGTTTGCTTTGTTGCAGTTCCCGCTGGAACTCGAGCGACAGAGTTCAACAAGACCCAGCGTGCCTGCCTTCTAACAGCCCGATCCACAGTCCCTGCAGAGCTGAGACCCGTGGAGGCGACCTGAAGTGTGGGGCCCGCCATCTCGGAAAGACCACAAGGCGCTGACCGTGCAGCTGCCAAGGCACCCTCGAAGCTGTGCATTGGGGTTTGAGAAGCCCCAGCCCTGACCCTCCCTTGCACCGAAGCTCACCCCTCTACACTCACTGAGTGCTGCGTGGGGCCCTTCTGCATCTTTTGGCTCAACGCGTTGGCCCGGTCACTTGCCCGTTGGCTTGTGGCCCCTGTGCCGACGAACCTTGAAACCTAACTCGTGAATCTGGTTGCTCCAGACTTGCACTCGCTCCCCTGAAAAGGAGCACCTGCTCTGACCCTCCTGGTCCGAGTCTTAAGCCATCTTTGAATCCTGCGTGGGTTGCATTTGCCAAGGGTTGTTTGCTCCAATCCGGAAGCCGACACAGCCGACAGTGAGAGCCTTTGTTGGACAGCTTGTGATCCACTCTTGGACATTCTCGGTGCCCCAGAGTCCACGTGGCAGTGGAGAGAAGCTTCACAACAGCGACCTGAAAGCGCCCAACATTGCCTGGTTCCTTCCTGGTTCCACCCGGTCACTGTTGAGTGTCCCCTCTGCTTTCAGATCATCTTTATCTTCGATCCACCCTTGGATCACACCGGACACTTCTCCTCTCGACGCCTGCAGCATCTTCAGCTCCAAGCACCAGCAACCTGCGTGACAAAATCCGACACTACTTCGCACCTGTGCACCCATTTCCTGTGGGTGAGGTAACTTAGCAACGCCGGTGTTCCTACACTGGTATACACCTCTAGTGTATGTGTCTAAAGTTTTGTCCTTCTAGGTTGAGCGGAAGTCTCCTTTAACAGTAACTTTATAACTTTTACGCACCATTGACTTTGCATTGGTGCATGTGTGTGTTTTAAGCGCTGCACCCGAATCCCGCGGGCTTTTCCCGACTTCAGTATTGCTAGTCCCGACTGCTCCCAGCGATTCCCTAGGCCCTAGGCCTAACCACTGTTCGATTGGTATTTCTTATACCACTTTTTTAATATATGGTTTGCGTGGCCCCTGGGCCTCATCCATAATTGTGCAACTTTTATATGTTTAACTGTGCTTTTGTTTAAACGCTTGTGCCTCTGCACTCATAAAGAGTACAGAGTTTTATTCTAGTAATAAATACATATATTTTTATGATATATACTTGTGTGGTGTCCTTTCATTTGATAATACAGGATTGTGATTGGTAAAACAGCTTGCTTAACATGACCCCTTGAGTTAAGCCTTTAAGGCTGCTTAGTCCATGCTACCCTTAGGATAGCTTGTCTATAAGGTTGACTTACAACCAGACACCATAAGGGATTGTTTGGACTGATACAAGGTGGTTCCAGAATTGGAAACATCATATATCAGGCCAATTTCTCACATCGGGGTTCTGGGTTCCAGTCTCGGAGTCGGGGTGGTTTCCTCTGGTCTGGCTGTTCGTTTCTTCTCCTGGGTCCCGTGGGCTGCGCCTGGTTCCTCTCTGCTGTTTCCAGGTGTTGCGCTTGGTGCTCTGTGTGACCCTCTGTTCGTGATGCCTTCCAGGTCTGGTTCACACTGTGTTTTTGTTTGCGTACAGTGCTCCTGGGGCTTCGGTGCCGGCTCTGGCTGGGTGGTGTAGGTGGCTTGCGCCATTCGCTTGCTCACCTGTGGCTCTGTGGTTGGGCCTCCTTCATTGGGGCACGGCTTGTGAATGTCTTGGCTCTCTCCATCGCGGGATAAAGGGCTGGCTGCTGTGTTGTTTCTGGGTTTTTTTTTGGGCTGTGCTGCAACTCTTTCACTCTGGCTGCCTCCTTTCTGTCTGTGCTGATTTCCTTTGCGTGCCTCCCTTTCCGTGGGGTCATGCTCCTCGCGCTAGCCTGGTGGTTGGTCCTGTGGCCTGGGCGATTGTGTTCCACGGCCTCTGTCCTTGTGTGCTTCCCCTGCTGCGCCCCGTGGGTGCTTCTGGTTTGGATCCTGTGCGGCCTGGGGCTTCGGGTGGTTTGGGGCTCCCGGTGTTTGTCTTGGGACCTCTGGAGTGTGTGGCTTGTCCTCTCCCTTTGGGCTGCTTCCTGATGCTGCAGGCTGGCTGGTGCTGTCTCCGGCTGCTTGCATCTTCCTTGCCGGGTGCTGCTGTCTTCTGTGGTTTACTTGGCATTGTCCTTGTGTTTCCCTGCTTCTGCTTTGTTCCGCTTGCTTCTCCGGGGTGGTCCTGCCGGGTCTTCTGGCCTTGTCTTTGCAGGCTTTGCTCTGTTTTCTGTCCTTGCCTTTGGCTGGCTTCTGGCCGCGCCCTCTGGGTTTCGCCGGCAGTGCGGCTCGGGCTGTGGCTGGCTGTTCCTTCTGAGGCCCTGTGCCTGCTGTATGCGCCTGCCTGGTGCCTGTCTCCTCCTGTGTTGGGGACTGGTGCTGGGGTTCGGCCCCCTGCTGCCTTCTGGTTGCAGTTCTGGTTTGTGCGCTTCCTTTTGGAGGTTGTGTCTCTGGTGCTGGTTGTGGGTCCCTCTCGCAGCCTGGCTGTTGGCTGTGGGTTGTTTTCTTTTGGCCCCCGGTGTGCCTGGCGCCCGGTCTGTTTCGTCCTCTTCCCCTGGCGGCACGCCTTGGTTTGGGGGGGGGGGGGGGGGGGGGGGGGGTTGGGCATTGTTTTTTCTCCCGCCCCACCAGGGGTGCGTTCCCTGTGACAGTTCGCCTTTTGGATACTTGTCCTTGGTTCGTGCCACCGCTGTTTCCACCTGGCTGTTTTTCACTGATGTTGCCCTGGTCGGTGGTGCTGGGTTTCCACTCTTTTCTGTGTTTCCCCCTGTTGGGGGTACATCTGGACTCTGGGGGTGGGTGCTCCCTGGGGGCTCCTGCTCTCACCTGGTCTCCGTTGTTGGGCGGGGTCAATCCTGGCTAGAGCTTGGGTGGGGAGCTGCTTGGACTTTCCTGCTCCTGTTGGCTTTTCGGCGCCTGTTGGTCACCTTCTTCCACTCTGTGTCCTTGCCTGTGCTCTCTGGGTGTCCTGGCATGGCGGTCCAGGGGTTTCAGCTGTGACCTGGTGTGGCCAATCAGTCTCTGCTCCTGCCCGCTGTTCTCTTCCCGGGCTTGGTTCGCCTCTGGTTGGGTGTCCATGTTTTCTGCCTGGTCCTGCTGGGTTTCCTTTGGCTGCTCTGCCTGCTTGCTGCTGGTTCGGCGCGGCCTCCGGCTGTGCCTCTCTGGTTTGCTGGCTGTGCTGTCGCTTCTCTGCCGGCTCTGGGGTGTGGTTTGCCTACCATACCCGGTCCTTCTGGGGCCAGTGTTTTGGCCTGCTCATGTCTTCCCTTGCTCCCCTGGGCTCTGCTCTCAGTGTGTGTCTGTTGTTTGGGGGCCCCATGTTGGGGTTGTGGTTCAGTGGTGTTTGTCTTACCGCTGTGGGGGTCTGCCCTCCTTGCTACTGGTTGTCAGGGGTCTGGTGGTGCTTGGGCCTCTGGCTCTCTGCTTCCCTCTGTTTCCGCTTTGGCGGTTATCTCTGTTTCTTTTCGTCTGCCTCCTGTGTGGTCCAAAGGTTGTGGGCGGGGGGTCTCTGTCTGTCTCCCTGCCCTTTGCCTCGGCCTGTGTGCTGCGTGGGCTTCTTCTAGCTGTGATTGGGCTGGGGGTCCTCCTGCTGTGGCGGGTTGCTTGGCTTGGCTTTGGTCCTGGCTTCCTGGTTCCTTTTGCGTTGGATGCCCTGGTTATGGGGTTTTTCTTGGCCTGCGGCCTTTTCGTCCCTGCAGGGTCCTGTTCTTGTCTCCTCTCCGACTTTGGGTGGGGTCTGACCTGCTTGGTTCCTTGTGGAGGTGCTGTGTACCCCGCTACTCCTGTCCGCCCTTCCCGCGTGCTGGGCCTTGGGGTTTGTGTGCTGGTGCGGTTCCGGGTTGTTGGTCTCCGGTCTTTGCTAGCCTCTCTGTTGCTTTGTCAGCTGTCTGCCTGTTTTTTCTGGGGGTGCCTGTGGCCTTTGGGGTTGGCCTCCTCTGCTTCTGCTGCTCTGGGGTTTCGTGTCAGGCCCTGGTTCGGGTTGCGGCCTCCTTCCCTGTGGGACTTTTGGCCTTGTGGCTTTTCTGGTTAATGCAATGCAAAGATTTGCGCTGCATTGCGTTCTTCCGGTTTTGGAAGCCACTCGGAGACATGCAAAGTGGTTTTGCATGGCTTCAAAAATTGGATTCAAGGTTTGCAGTGCTCTTGCACCACGTTGTGTGGTTCAAGAGCTACACACATCAGGTCATAAATAGGCCCGCATTATTTTTTCTTAGCAAGATGCGCAAAGACATCATTGCAAATTGTAAGGTGTCCAGTGAGCAGTACATCCAATTATCCATTCCAGGTACCAAAATGTTCCAGTTATAGCAACCCTTAAAATATTTATGAAGGTAAATGATCTTGTACACTTTTCATATATACTACACATGGGAAGGTGGGTATCCTGATCTTTATTATATAAAAAAAAGCCCATGTAGAGGTTCAGAGGCCCCTGGTAGCTGACTGGTAGGACGATGAACTGAGGGCCTCATTTATGAGGAAGTCACGCAGAGCAGCGCAGGGCAGCAAGCCAGCTTGCTGTGCTGCACTGCATGACAGGGAAAGGGCAGGAATGCACCATATTTCCTTTGCTTAGCGCCAATGCAGATACCCAGCACCATGGTGCAAGTGTGCCTCTGTTGCATGCAGAATTGTTTTTGTGCAGGAACTGGCACCGTCCTACACAAAACCAATCCTGGGAGGCATATTACTCTTTCTATGTGTGCTGAAGAATGCAGCACACATAGAAAGAGGAAGAAACGAGGAGCAATAGAGATATTTCTCCTCGTTAAGCCTCCCCTGGAAAGGTGTATGTTTTTGGCACATCCCCAGGTTTACAAATTCTTGTAAATCCGGGGATGCGTGAAATCCCTGGGATTACCAACGCAATGCCCGTGGAATGTCTTCCCAGAGCAGGGTAAAACAACGTGGTGATTTGCGCTGCTGTGCATTACTACAGATTTTTTAAGCCACTCAGAGCCATGCAAAGTGGCTTTGCATGGCTTCAAAAATCGGACTCAGAGGCATGCGTCACACATGTAATGCGTTGTGTGGTGCAAACATGATACAACCCTCTGTTAAATGAGGCTCTGAATCCTTTCCATCAAATTTGAATACATATAGTCAGAAGTATGGACAAGAAACATCAGTCTCTCGGCTAGCAATGCTCATTTCAGTGATCAACACCAAATTAAAACCCATTGTGCTCACCCAAAAAATGTGTATGATCTAGGCTCATAGTGTAAAGAGACAAGCATTTGCAATGCAATAGGTCTCGCATTTTCGAAACTTTGACCGTTTGGTATTGTAAATGACAATGCCTTTAAGAATTTAAGGTTTCTTACAATTTGAATAGCTCAAAATCTTGCAATTGCCAGACCTATTGCACTGGAAAGCTGAAACAGAGAGGGTGGTGTCCGTGAAGTGGGCGCCGCGCTCAGCATTAAAGTAAAAACAAAAAAAGCTGAAACAGTAAAGTAAACAAGCATTTGCAATGCAATAGGTCTCGCATTAGGAAAGTTTGAGCTATTGGTATTGTAAATGACACATTTTTTATTTATGTTTTCTTTTTGAAAATAGCGAAATTGATAGCTTTGTCATTTACCAATAGTTATAACTTTCGCAAATGCGACACCTATAGCATTTGTAATGCAATTTGTGTTATATTTACGTGACTTACATGTATTGATATTACAAACAACAATGGCTTTTAATTTTTTTTCAATAATTAATACTTAAATAAAAGTTATTGTAATTTATAATGGCAATAGCTTAAAGTTTTGTAAATAACTTTTGTGAAGATTATGTTCAGTGTATTTTATTGTGACGAAAATCCAAGAACCGAAGTGAAATATTAACATCTTTTTGTTACCTTTGTAATAAAGCTTGAAACATTGAGAGAACATATTTGAACCAGGTGTTGTTGAATGGTTGCACAGATTGATGCTGTGGTGGCGCTGAGTGATGTTGTGATGGCGAATGAGTGATGCTGTGGCATTCAGTGATGCTGTGGTAGCACATAGTGATGTTGTGGTGCCCCTGAATGATGCTGTGGTGGTGCGGAGTGATGCTGTATGCTATGCTATGTTTTTTTTGCTATCCTATGCTTTGTTTTGTTATGCTATGCTATGTTTTGCTATCCTATGCTTTGATTTGTTATGCTATGCTATGGTGTGTTTTATTATGCTATTCTATGTTTTGCATGCTATGGTGTGTTATGCTATGCTATGTTTTGTTATGCTATGCTATGTTTTGTTATGCTATGCTATGCTATGTTTTGTTGTGTTTGGTATGCTATGTTTTGCTATGCTATTATATGTTTTGATTTGCTATGCTATGTTTTGTTGTGTTTTGTTAAGCTATGCTATGTTTCTTTGTGTTTTGCTATGATTAGTTACGCTATGTTATGTATTTTGTTATGCTATGTTTGTTCTGTTATGCTATATTTTGTTATGCTATGCTATGTTTTGTGTTGCTATCCTATGCTTTGTTTTGTTATGCTATGCTTAGTTTTGCTATCCTATGCTTTGTTTTGTTATGCTATGCTATTTTTTGTTGTGTTTTCCTATGCTATGCTTTGTTATGCTCTTCTGTTTTGTTATGCTATGCTATGTTTTGTTGTGTTTTATTATGCTATGCTTTGTTTTGCTATGCTATGTTTTGTTATGCTATGTTTTGCTACGCTTTGTTTTGTTATGCTATGTTTTGTTATGCTATGCTATGTTGTGTTTTGTTATGCTATGCTATGTTTTGTTGTGTTTTGTTATGCTATGCTATGTTTTGCTATGCTTTGCAATGCTATGTGTTGTTATGTATGCTATGTTTTGTTGTGTTGTGTTATGCTATGATATGTTTTGTTATGCTATGCTGTTGAGGGTGTGTGAGTATGTGTGAGGGTGAGTGAGGGTGGGTGAGGGGGTGTGAGGGTGAGGGTGTGTGAGGGTGAGGGGGTGTGACTGTGTGTGAGGGGGAGAGGGTGTTTGAGGGTGAGGGGGTGTGAGGGTGTGTGAGGGTGAGAGGGTGAGGGGGTGTGAGGGTGAGTGAGGGAAAGGCGGTGTAAGGGTGTGTGAGGGTGAGGGGGTGTGAGGGTGAGGGAAGTCATTAATATCAGTTTAACACCTTAATACAGTAATCAGCAACTGAAAGGTAGCCTTCCCTCGTGTGATAAATGGTCTATCACGGCTCAGCAACACGAGTATTAGCTTTTTTAGTCACTTTTAAACTGACCGAGCTACAAACAATTTTTTGTTAAAATCTACAAACTATGCAGATGACAGAAAGTGTGGCAAATCCATAGTTACGCAGAAAAGGTTGCAGAATTGCTTAATTCCAGGGGCTTCTGGTTACACTGAATTACCTTGACCCCCAAGGGAGGTTATAGCATGCCTCTTGAGAGCCCTAAGATATAAACTATGTGCCAGAAACATAAACTTTGCATTCCCTGGAAAAAACCCTAAAAAGTGCATTTTTACAAGTGAAACTGTATATATTTTTATTGTAAATGACAACAAATAAATACACTTTTTGTGATACCAGGAAGGAGAATGAATGTTAAAAGGTACACGTTTTGACAGAGAAAATATTTTCCCCGCGGAGAAAATAAATATAAATATATTTGTTTAGCACATTCGGCTGCCTGCCCCAAGTGCCGAATTGTAAAACGCTCCGATACCTTTGGGTCTCGCTAGCGCTATATAAAACTCTCAAATAAATAAAGCAGCTCTGGACTGCATATGAACAGGCCTTGCCACTGACATGGTGAATCTGCTCAGAGAGAAATTTAATCCATTAAAGCCACCTTAGTGATGTGTGCCAATTACAAACCACTGTGACATTAAGTGCTGGACTTTAACCTCTGGGCCCAATACGGTCAGATATGCGAAGTCATGTTAAAATATTCCTTTTCCAGGCCCACATAGGGACATGAATAGGGTCAGCTGAGAGATAAACGATGGTTGCCAGGTTGCAGAGCCCATCACTTCCTCTGCAGCCCACCTAACCTCTATGCTCCTGTGACTTCTGGGTACAGTCTGTTGTAACCCCCTAAACACATCAGTCTGAAGGTTGAACATCCTGTCTTAGAAGCAACACATCATTTCTTTCAATAACAATCACACTCCACGAATGATCTATATGCTATCTACACAGGCAGCGAAACCGCGCATGTGCAGTCTGTATCCAAGAGAGGCCCATCTCACCACAGGATGACTGGAGTCAGATTCTTACACCTAGAAATACAGACCAGAGTTCACACTAGAAAACAAGTGTTGTCCCGGATTTGTGGTGGTGCCAACAAAGTGTCCTCGACTTTTTAAAAATAATAATAAAAATTGTAATTAGCATATTCCATTTTCGTGGTACAATCACAAAGTGTCCTCGACTTTACTCCCTCGCTAGTCTGGAAGAGAGAGAACCTTGGCAAACTTCTCAGTGAACCCAGAGACTATTAAATGCATCCTGTGCGGATCCAGACTTAAGGTGAAGAGAAAAGAACAACTGTTGAGCTGTAGATTTATCGAAAAGATATTGGTGAAACACTGGATGAAGCAATACTTAACACCTTCAGAGCAGGCTTACATGCCCA